>NC_137896.1:12886614-14210744 GCF_963455335.1 Martes martes | reverse complement strand
CTTGAGATTCTCTCTCCCTCTGCCCCTCCTCTCTCTTTTCCTCTCTCTCTCTCTCTCAAATAAGTAAATGAATCTTTTTTAAATAACAGAGAAGAAAATTAAGTTGATAGAACTCAGCCTGAAGCCTACATAATCTAAGCTTTGGAGAACATTTGGGAGGGAAGGAAAGAAAGTCTCACATTTTACTCCACATTTTAAACTTTCAAAGGTACTTGCACAATTACCAGTGACTAGCATCAGCGGCAAGGTATAGAGTCCATCTCAGCAGCCACCATGGCCCAGCTCAACCTGTAAAGAGCTCCCACAGTTCATTTGACCAATACCAAATGGGAAATGAACTATTATCCATCACACCTACATTCTTCTATGGGAAGAGCATCCTCAGAATGGTGGGGGCTCGGAAGAGGGAAGTGTGTACTATCTCAGGAGTTTAGGGGTGCAAGTTCCTGTTTTAGGGGTCTCAGAAAAGCACACAGATTTGTAAGACAGAGGGAGGCCAAGCGAGATGCAAGAGAATGAGGGCAGGATTAATTTGGAGAACCAAGGATTAAAGTTTGAAGAAAAACACAAAAAGGGCTCCTGAGAGACTGGTAAGTCTTTGTGAGTAAGGTTGGAATCACATAACCAGAAAAGGAGGCAAAACATGAGAAGGTCCACCTCTCTGAAATCCCTGGCTCACAGACTCCTTCCTCACACCGTTCCTCCCCAAAGTGGGGACGAGTTTCAATTTCTTGCACTGATCTAGTGACCCATGGGATGACTGGGAGATCAGGATGAATGCTGCATACTGGTCTCTGCCAAATTGTCAACAGCTTGGGCCTTGGCTTTTTTCTCTGGTGCTATTTGTTATAATTATAACCCCAGTTTCATTAATCATTTGTTCTCTCCAGGTCAGTATGATATCCTATGGACCCCTTTCTAATTGCAAATATTTGCAAAGCTGTAAGTCAACAGGGGCTTATAGAATGTTCCACATATGGCATTTACCCCAAAGAAAGGGCAAGTCACAAGGTACAAAAATTAGGGCCTGGCTGGGCTTTGATGAAGGGGCTAATTGTACCTATCCTTAATGCCTTGGAGCTCAGGAACAGAAAGCAGGTTGTGAGCTGTGGCAGGATCTCCTGGTGGAGGTGGTGTTGACTTGGACCCAAGTACGGAGGGATGAGGGAGGAATGAGATGTTAGCATTAAAATGCTTATTCTTTTCTAATAGTAGAACATGGGGGCATCCTGACACTCTGACTTCCTTATCAGAAGAGATCTGGGAAGAAAGAAAAGTTGATCTTTGCTCCCCATTCCAAAATACCCACCCTCAGCCCCATGAAATAAGTTACACCCAAACTCATTTGTGATTCTGGTCCTAGAATTCTAGATGCCAGTAACTTTAGTGTACTGAAGTGTACTTCATCCTTTCCCCAAATCTTCCTTCCCCCTCATTTTTCCTACACACAAATAACACATGTTAGGTCAATCCTAGGATAAACTATGTTGTTAGTGAGAGGTTGTACAACTTGCTTGGGACTACACAATGATTCAGTGCAAATGCACCTACACACCACTCTCTTGCTCATCACACACTGTTCATCTCTTGAACTGGACCTAACTACAGTCTATGAGGTATCTGATCTGCAAGGATGGGTACAGGGTTCTGCCGACCTGTCTCCAGTCAGATATCCAAGCCTTGGTTTTCTCTGCCAAGAACTCAGAGAAAGGCATCAGCTAAGGACAAAATCTGATTCTACATCCCTGTGACCACAGGAGGAAGATCAGGGTGGCTGGTTTTCTGGCAGTTACCTGGGCTTTTGGAGTTCTAAATGTTGCTCCAGTCTGTTGTTTAGACCCTCCTCTTTCCTGGTCTGTGTTCCAGGGAGTATCTTGGAACCCCCACCCTGCAGATCAGATCCTGGAAACTGTACTCAATTCTGTACATTGCAGGAAGATTGCCAAAATGGACTTCAGTGCTGTTCTTCCTTCTGTGGGATAGTCTGTACATTAAACAACCATGTAAATCATGACAGGTAAGGGGCTTTGCATGCCTGTTCTGACCTAGCTACCTTGGGGAGCTCAACAGAAGAGTCTCTTACCAGCCCCTACAGTGGATCTATTTTTCTAACATTCTCCTTCTCTTTGCCAAGAATAATTTTCTTAAATGCCCTGATTAAAAGACACTTCCTCCATTCCCAAACTAATTAATCCATCTCTTCACCACATCTGTGAATCCTTCTCTTCACCACATCTGTGAATCTCTAAATATGCCTCTCTGAGCACACCCACAAACTCCTCCATCCACAAATCCTGCCCTGTCTTAGAATCCACCCTTATCCTGAAGCCTGGGACATTATATCTGAGGTCATAAGTCTCATCAAAATCCCAAAGCCAATCTGTTTTCTTTGTTTTTGCTTTCCTTCTTTCACCAAATACTGTCCTTTGGCCCCCAGTGTTCCTGGGCTCTGGAGATCCTGCAGCCTGAGCAAAGCTTTGGTTAACCGCCAAGGCATTAGCACTGATCCCACATCTGCTGAATGGAAGTGCTCCCAGAACAGAGAAAGAGAGAAAGGGCATTAAAGAGCTATGAGACACCTGGTTTCCAATTCTATCTTTCAGCTATATCTTTCTAACAACCTTAAGAAAGACAATTCCCCATGTTTGCCTTTCTTTCTCATGCATAAGATGAGGACTCTTTATTTCAACCTTGAAAGGTTGGTTCAAAGACCCACAAGGCAAGAGATTCAACCAGTGACCTTCTAAATGGTGTTGTTCTCTGCTGTATTCTCTGCCCTGAACACAATACCCAATATATGAGACAAAGTACAGAGTGAGGAAGTAGGGTCCCAGAGCCATTCATCCACACCCAAATCCTGGCTCTCCTACTTCTTAGCTGAGTGACCTCAGACAAGTTAATCAATCTCTCTCTGAGCATCCTCTTTAAGACTAGAACAACAATAGTGACAAGAAAATAGATAACCCATGCAAACTCTAAAGATATCATGTGCCACAAAGTAATTACTCAGTAAATTTTGCAATTAGGTAACCACTTTTCTTTTATGAGACTGGCCTTTACAATGAAACTTCACACCTTTCAAGGTTCTGCAGGGGGATGCAGAAGCATAAGTATGACTCTCTTGTCACTTGGTTCTTTGAGGTTCTGCTTTCCCTATAGCAAGAAAACTTAGCTTCATGGTCTAATTTTAATGAGGGAAGTAATGGAAAATTAAATATTGTATTTCTAAGAACAAAACTTCACCAGAGAGGGGCACCTGGGTGGCTCAGTGGGTTAAAATCTCTGCCTTCAGCTCAGGTCATGATCCCAGGGTCCTGGGATCGAGCCCCGCATCGGGCTCTCTGCTCCGTGAAGAGCTTGCTTTCTCCTCTCTCTCTGCCTGCCTCTCTGCCTGCTTGTGATCTCTCTCTGTCAAATAAATAAATAAAATCTTAAAAAATAAAAAACTTCACCAGAGAATATTTGAGAATATTTTTCTTCTACAGAACCAAGAAAAAGAACATAAGAAATATCAAGGCACCACCTAAACGTACACCTAGAGGAGTTGGAAAAAGAACAGCAAAGAAAGCCTAAATCCAGCAGAAGAGAAATATAAAGTTTAGAGAAGAAATCCCTGATATAGGAATCAAGAAACAGTAGAACAGATCAACAAGAGTAGGAGCTGGTTCTTTGAAAGAATTAAGATTGATAAAACCCTGGCCAGACTTACCAAAAAGAAAAGAGAAAGGATCCAAATAAATAATCATCAGGACAGTATGGTACTGGCACAAAAATAGACATATAGATCAATGGAACAGAATAGAAAACTCAGAAATGGACCTTCAACTGTATAGCCCTTGGTTTAAAAAAAAAAAAAAGTCTCTTCAACAAATGGTGTTGGGAAAACTGGATAGTCACATGCAGAAGAATGAAAGTGGATAAATTTCCTACATCATACACAAAAATAAACTCAAAGTGGTTGAAAGACTTAAATGTGAGACAAGAAGCCATCCAAATCTTAGAGGACAACACAGGCAGCAACCTCTTTGGCCTCAGCCACAGCAACTTCTTGCTAGACAAAGGCAAGAGAAACAAAATCAAAAATGAACTATTAGGACTCCATCCAGAAGAAAAGCTTTTGCACAACAAAGGAGACAGTCAACAAAACTAAAAGGCAACCTATGGAATGGGAAAAGATAGCCACAACATCTTATCAGATAAAAGGCTAGTATCCAAAATCTATAAAGAGCTGGGTGTTATATACAACTAAAGAATCTTTGACACTACATCAAAAACTAATGATGTATTACATGTTGGCTAATTGAACATAATTTAAAAAAAAAAAGAACTTATCGAACATCCAACAAACAAACAAACAAAAATCCACTTAAGAAATTCGCAGAAGGGGTGCCTGGGTGGCTCCGTGGGTTAAAGCCTTTGCCTTCGGCTCAGGTCATGATCCCAGGGTCCTGGGATTGAGCCCCACATTGGGCTCTCTGCTCAGAGGGGAGCCTGCTTCCTCCTCTCTCTGTCTCTGCCTGCCTCTCTGCCTACTTGTCTATCAAATAAATAAATAAAATATTTTTTAAAAAAATAAATGCGCAGAAGACATGAACAGATATTTCTCCAAAGAAGACATACAAATGGCCAACAGAAACATGATAAAATGCTCAACATCACTCATCATCAGGGAAATACAAATCAAAACCACAATGAGATATCACCTCACACCAGTCAGAATGGCTAAAATTAACAACTCAAGAAACAACAAATGTTGGTGAGGATGTGGAGAAAGGGGAACCCTCTTATACTGTTGGTGGGAAAGCAAACTGGTGCAGCCACTCTAGAAAACAATATGGAAGCTCCTCAGAAAGTTAAAAGTAGAACTTCCCTAGGACCCAGCAATTGTACTAGTAGGTATTTATCTAAAGGATACAAACATAGTAATTTGAAGGGGCACATGCTCCCCAACGTTTATAACAACAATGTCCACAATAACAAAACTATGGAAAGAGTCCAGATGTCCACTGACAGACAAATGGATAAAGATAAGTGGATAACACACACACACACACACACACACACACACACACACACACACAAAGGAATATTACTCAGCAATCAAAAAGAATGAAATCTTGCCATTTGCAATGACATGGATGGAACTAGAGGGTATTATGTGAAGTGAAATAAGTCCATCAGAGGAAGATAAATACCATAAGTTTTCACTCATATGTGGAATTTAAGAAATCAAACAGTAGAACAGAGGGGAAAGGAAGGAAAAATAAAGTAAGGCAAAAAGAGAGAGAGAGGCAAATCATAAGAGATTCTCTTTTTTTTAAGATTTTATTTATTTATTTGACAGAGTGAGACACAGCAAGAGAGGGAACACAAGCCAGGGGAGTGGGAAAAGAAGAAGCAAGCTTCCTGCTGAGAAAGGAGCCTGATGCAGGGCTCAATCCCAGGACCCTGGGATCATGTCCTGAGCCAAAGGCAGACACTTAATGACTGAGTCACCCACGCATCCCACCGTAAGAGATTCTTAACTATAGGAAACAAACTGAGGGTTGTTGGAGGGGAGGTGATTGGGGGAATGAGGTAACGGGGTGATGGCATTAAGGAGGGTACTTGATGTAATGACCACAGGGTATTATTTGCAAGTGATGAATCACTAAATTCTACCCCTGAAAATAATAACACAGTGTATGCTAACTAAATTGAATTTAAATTAAAAATTTTAAAAACAAAGAAACATCATGGTTGGCAACTGAGGCATGTTTCCAAGAGCATTTTGTGACTATTGGGGTTTGGCCTGACACTCCCAGTGTGGGATTTTCCAGTTTTCCTCCTCTAGCCTCTTCAATATCCCGGCAACATCAGAATAGACTTTTGTCACCCCAATTGTGCCCTCCTCCAGTATCCCCACACGCACACACCCACCAGGCTATGCTCCCATTCCCTGGAGCAAGATGTGGTTCAGGGAGGGTTCTGGCACACAGAGCAACATAAGGAGGCAGAGTCTTGGCCTCAGGTTGGGGGTGGGGTGTGGAGAACACAGGGTGCTCACATCTGAGCTGTTGCCAAGGAACAGGCTCTGCCAGGCTTCGGGTTAATGATGTCCCGGGTGGGAAGTCAAGCTGAGCCCTTCACACTCTGTGTGGTCTTGGTCAGCTCACTCCACAACTCTGAGAACATCAGCTTCCTCATGTGAGAGATGAAGAGAACATCCATACATCAGGTTTTGTGAGGATTACATGAGGCCATGTGGAATGGAAGAACTTGATCATTGCAAAGGCTCTATAAAGGTTAGAAGCTGCCAGCAATTCTCTCTTTCTGGGTTCCAGATTTTTCCCCTTAAAAAAGGGGGGATCATCCCTATTATTTTACCAATGTTATAGAAAGCAAGAGAGCAAAGTAGAATCCTCTGTAACTCTACCACCAAAACAAAGCTACAATTCATAACTTGGTGGGTTTGGGTTCAGGCCATTTGGGGGAAAAGGAGGACCTTAGAGTCTTCTCACAGTCCTTCTGAAGTCACCAGAGTTCCCAAGGGGTATTTCAGCTTAGACAGTCCTTTTATTAACCCTGTACAAAGGAGTTCGATAAATGGTGACAAGGAAAGGCCAGTGGAGGAGCTTATGTGCATGAACCCACCCATGTTCAGACCTGGTGAGTCAGCCCTGCTAAATTCCTCTGCACCTTGTATATGATTAACCACCCAGGCCACACCCTGGCCACCCATCAGAGAGCATCAGCATTGTCACATAATCCATGGCCTAGGCAGTGGGAAGATACTGAGCTGGTAGTAAGAACCCAGGTGAAAGGTAACAGAAGGTGGCTGGTGCAATGAAGTAGGTTATTTTTATTGTAGTTTCAGGATTGCATGGTTATGGGTAGATGAGCCTTAGCAAGCCTCATTTCAAAGCATTTCCCAGTGAGACAAGACTTCACCTTGGACATGCAGAAAAACACTTCGGTAGACCTAATTGCATCTTCTACAAAAACAGGCATCCTGTTATCTTCTGGTAGGCTCGGCTAGGACGATGTCCTCTGATGTATCGCATTAACTATAATATCTGTTTGATCTACATGTCCAAATATTTGCTCTCCCCAATGCTGTAGCATGTCCTCTGTAGAATGGTTCCCCTGAACTGACCATGACTGCTCTGGAGGTCCTCGTGCTAGCTGGGAAGCTTGGGTAAGGGAGGAGATGGCAGTGCCAGTGAGGACCTGAAAATAATGCCTGTCTTGTTCCCAGAAAGAGCAGTCTCAAGCTTCCTGTGGTGATGGAATGGAAGACAGAATAGCCCAGGCAGATCTTGCCAGCATCCTCCACAAAACCTGAGCTCTGGTGGTCATTGCCAAGGGCTTCCACCTTTTTAATGTGAGCTAACATTTTAGCCGTGACATGCTTCAACTCATCAGGTCCTCAACTGTAATACCCAGTTTACAAACAAGGAAACTGAAGATCATAGAGTTAAAATCACATAGCCAATGGGCCAGTGGTGAAGCTAGAATATAAACCCAAGGCTTGGGATGCCTTTTTCCCAAGGAATTGCAAATTTGGGCAGTCAGTTTCAGTGCTGCCAAATGGATCTTCACATTTTCCTGCTTCCACTGAATTTTCCCATTGATGCTCTTGCCCCTGCTTCCTGCTCAGGCCTCATAACTCCTCATTCCCCTTCACACTTAGAAAGCTGCCTTTTTCAGCTTGGCCTCCCTCCAAGGCCCCGTGCCCTCTGTCCCTCTGTGCTCAAACTCTAGCTTTTCACTCTGCCAGAATGTCTTTCTCCCACTCTCCCAACGAACTCCCACTCATGCTTCAAGCCTTACATTAAATAAAAATCTTTGTAGGACCAATTCACCCCAGATGGAATGGGCCACTCTGTGTCCTTTCAAAGTACTGTATCTTGCCCTTATATGAACTCTCAACACATTGTCCTATCATCATTTAACCTAGTATTTTCTCTATCTAGAGAATGAATCTCATAAAAGCAGGAACTGTGTCAGACTTCTTTGCCACAGAACCTTAGAACTTAACACCGTGTTATGCACATAGTAAGGCTACAATTCTGACTTTTCATATGGGATGGGACAGAAGCTGGCAAGGAGTAGACCAATCCTAACACTTGATGCCTTGTTCTCACAAAGAAAATCTTTACTGCATAGTCCGGAACCCCTCGGATATCAGATGACTACTTTGGGAGCTGGACTCAGCCTCCTTTTATAAATTATTTTTCTTTTTTTTTAACCATTCTGTTTTTTTTATTTTTCCTTTTCAATATTTTTTAAATTTTTTATGTATTCGTGGTTTTTTAGTGTTCAATGAGTCATTAGTTGTGTATAACACCCAGGGCTCATCCCAATATGTACCTTCTTTGATATCTATCACGTGGTTCCCCCATCCTCCCACCCCATTCCCTTCTGCAACCCTCAGTTTGGTTCCCAAAGTCCAGAGTCTCTCATGGCTTGTCTCCCTCTCTGATTTCTTCCCATTCAGTTTTCCCTCCCTTCTCCTGTGGTCCTCTGCTCTATTCCTTATATTCCACATATGAGTGAAACCATATGATAATTGTCTTTCTCTGCTTGACTTATTTCACTTAGCTTAATCCCCTCTGGTTCCATCCCTGTCGATGCAAATGGTGGGTATTCATTCTTTCTGCTGGTTAATACTCCATTGTATATATGGACCACATCTTTTTATCCACTCATCTGTTGAAAGGTATCTCAGCTCCTTCAACAGTTTGGCTATTGTGGACATGGCTGCTATGAACATTGGGGTGCATATGCCCCCTCTTTCTACTACATCTATATCTTTGGGGTAAATACCTAGTAGTGCAATCTGGTACAGCCACTCTGGAAAACAGTATGGAATTTCCTCAAGATGTTAAAAATAAAAATTATTTTTCTTAAAGACAAAATGATATTTGCTTTTGGAAACTTTGAATAGGATGAAAAACACTCCCTCCACTTCCCCCCAAAAAAACTTGAAATATCCATTTAGAAAGGATGGTAAGATAGAGTAAGGTCTAAAGGTCCTAACTGTTCTGAGATTCAGTCTAGCTTTATCCTTGCTGGCCTGGGGAAGCTGGGCATCTCCAACCCCTTGGGGCCTCAGTCTCTTTATCTTTAAGTGTCATTAAACACCTACCCTCAGGTGTGTCATGAGACCAAATGAGATGATACAGGTGAATGATGTACCACAGTTCCTGGTAGAGTCTAAGGAGACAGTTACTATCATTGTTCATGTCTTTCCAATCCTTTTAACAAAAATTCTTGTTTTAGAAAAGAATCAAAGTGTACCTTCCACCTTAAACTCTATGTCTTAAAAAAATTTACCTAGATTCCATGTAAATTAGCTCCCAAAGAAGACGCGTGTCACGTCTCTGACCTTTGAAACATCTTCTAAGATAGAACAAGGCATAGCTATGGAAAGTGCCCCATCCCTGAGAGATAATATGATTAAACCATATGATGAAGTATCAGATAATTTAACAATGATCTTGATTCTTCTACTAAGTCTCCAGCAACTATGGAAGATGTTACTTCCCCCTGCAAACCCCATGTGAATGTACCAACTTAGAAATTTGTGGTCACCTATTCCCACCATACCATACCCATAACCACATCTCAGCCAAATGAACTTTTCCCAAGATAAATTTATCCCAATTTCATGTCCCACTCCTCTCCTCTATTTCCCCTTTCTAATGTGGCTTATCCCTGGTGATCCTTGGCCCAGAGCCAGAAACTTTGTTCAGAAGATGCTGCAGGCTCCCTCACCACCATGAGCTGACCTGATGTGGTTCAAGTTGACCTAGGCCAGGCCTAGGTCAAGTAGCCAGGCCTCTCACACTAACAATGGCCCATTCAAACTGCAGCTATCACTGTTTGAGTCACTGGAACTTTTTTTTTAAGATTTTATTTATTTACCTGACAGAGAGAGAGATCAGAAGTAGGCAGAAAGGCAGGCAGAGAGAGAGGAGGAAGCAAGATCCCTGCTGAGCAGAGAGCCCGATGCGGGGCTCCATCCCAGGACCCTGGGATCATGACCCCAGCCAAAGGCAGAGGCTTAACCTACTGAGCCACCCAGGCGCCCCGAGTCACTGGAACTTGATCTATCTCTCCATTATAAGGACACTGATCACAGGAGGCTATTTAAATGTAAATTTATATTAATTACAACTCAGTAAAATAAAATAGTCCATCAGTTCCTCAATCACACTAATCACATTTCAAGTGATCAATAACCTCATGTGGCTTGTGGCTACTGTTGTTAAAAAAAATCAAATACAGAACATTTCCACCATGGCAGAAAGTTCTATTGGAAAACATCATTTGGGGCTACATAGAGCTAATATCTAAATAATAATGGCAAAATAAAGATCATGGTGTCAGAGAATTTTACAAGGGTTTACTATTATAGTTTTTTTTTACATTTATTATATTAGCATTTAGTTCCAGTTATTTGTGAAGAAATAAAATTCCAAGAAATGTGCTAATTATTGAAGGATGTATTTGAACTTTTTCCTCTAGTTATAATATATTAGTGTAATATGAAAAGAACCTGAGGTAGATACAGGAAGTGAAGGCACTGGGAAAATGGAGATCTCCTACTTCATAGCTACCCACATGCGGATTTTCCAACTGAAGGACCTGGAGGTGATACAGGAATGGGCCCATTTTTTTTTTTGGAGGATTAGATGAGTGTTGGATTGGAGGACCCACAGCAATCAAACCAAGTGAAAATTGTTACTAAAAGACTGATGAAATAATGATATGGATAAAGATATTTATCAATATTACTTATGAATATGAGATATTTGAATCAACTTTAATATTCAACAATAGGAGACCAGTTATGTAAATCATGGTAGAACCACTGTGTGAAACAAACATATTTATGATAGGCTAAGGAATGGAATTTCATCCCTGTCTCACAGATTTTAGCTGAGACTTATAGCTAAAGACAATCATCAATGAGTGTCCATTCATTCTAAAGAGAAGAATTAAATACTTGAAGAGGAAAGCATTCAGAAGTGGCCAGAGTGGTTCAATGGCCATCACTCACCTCCAGCCATCCAAGAGAAGGTTAGAGCTTTAATAGAGAGGGTCAATGAACATGTTTTTAGAAGGGGTGTCATAGAACTAAGGAATGCTGTGCTCCCCTCCAGCCTGACCCGTGAGGATCTTTGGCAGAACCAACCATCACAGGTGAGTTCAGTCTTCTGCAAGAAGGGATGACTTACATTCCAGCCCCATGCTGAGTGCAGCTGAATTGCAGGAACAGGAGATCCTCTCCTATGCTGCTGTCCAAGCAAGGCATGAAAGAGAGCTTGAAAGAGATTGAGGTGTATCCTCTGAGGTTGAAAGGCATAGAGACTACTGTCTAGATGCTGAGAAGTGATGGGAGAATTTTCCCATAGAGTCTGAAAAGGCTAGGAAGCCTGAGTCTTCTTGTAAGCCAAGAAAATAACAGAGAAGTAACCAGGCTTGAGACATCTAGTAAAACCTTCAGCAAGAAGGCTGCCACTTGTGGACATCTTGAGTGTGTTGCCAGGGGCAGTTATAGAAGAAACCAGGACAGAGTGCATCATCTAATCAGGAAATGCTGCAGCCTGGAAACAAAAACACCCCTTGGACTAAGGGGGATGGGTTATGCAAATGCCTTGAGGAAGGATAGACTAAAAGTCTTCCAAAGACTCAACAACCCAAGATTCCTTGCTCCCCTTCATCTTCCCACTAATCTTTCTTCTAAAACTCCAAGAGTGTCCCCAACAATGCCAATTGTGATCTGCCAGTTTCGTTTTGGGGGGCTTTAGGGTTTGATGGGTTTTGTTGTTGTTGTTGTTGTTGTTGCTGTTGTTGTTTTGTATCACAGGGCAAAATTCCTCCATCAAATGTCACAAAACCATATCTTCATTATGGAGTAAGATTGCCAAGTAGCTACTTCATGCTCCTTATTTCGCTGAACAAATCAAGTGGTTTCCCTGTTGGTTGTTGTGATTAGTCACCTTTACAAAGGAGAAATAGGACTGCTACTCAACAATGCAGCAGGAATGAGACCTAGAACACAGGAATTTTCTAGGTCTGGCATTATAGAAAATTACAGCAACTGATACAGAGACACAAAGAGTTCACATACTTCAGAAATGAGGATTTGGAACATTCTACCAGGTTTAAAAAAAAAAAAAAAAAACTTCCAAAAAACAAGAGCCTGGGACCTGACAGATTCCCTGGGGAATTCTACAAAACCTTCAAAGAAGAAGTAACACCTGTTCTCCTGAAGCTGTTTTAAGAAATTGAAGCAGAAGGAAAACTTCCAGACTCTTTTTATGAAGCCAGCATTACCCTGATCCCCAAACCAGACAAAGACCCCAGCAAAAAGGAGAATTTCAGACCAATATCCCTGATGAATGTGGATGCTAAGATTCTCAACAAGATCCCAGCTAATAGGATCCAACAGCACATTAAAAAGATTATCCATCATGACCAGGTGGGATTCATCCCTGGGTTGCAAGGATGGTTCAACATTCTTGAATCAATCAATGTAATAGAACAAATCAATAAGAGGAGAGAGAAGAACCACATGGTCCTCTCAATTGATGCAGAAAAAGCATTTGAAAAAATCCACCATCTGTTCCTGATTAAAATGTTTCAAAGTATAGGGATGGAGGAAAATATTCCTCAACTTCATAAAATCTATCTATGAAAAACCCACAGCAAATATTATCCTCAATGGGAAAAAGCTGACAGCCTTCCCTTTGAGATCAGGAACATGACAAGGATGCCCACTCTCACCACTCTTATTCAATATAGCATTAGAAGTCCTAGCAACAGCAATCAGACAACAAAGAGAAATAAAAGTTATTCAAATTGGCAATGAAGAAGTCAAACTCTCTCTCTTCGCAGATGACATGATACTTTATATGGAAAACCCAAAAGACTCCACCCCCAAACTACTAGAACTCATACAGCAATTAGTAAGGTGGCAGGATAGAAAGTCAATGTACAGAAATCAGTTGCTTTCTTATACATTAACAATGAAAATACAGAAAGGGAAATTAGAGAATCGATTCCATTTACTATAGCATCAAGAACCATAAGATAACCTGGGAATAAACCTAACCAAAGAGGTAAAGGATCTGTACTTGAGAAACTACAGAACATGAAAGACATTGAAGAAGACACAAAAAGATGGAAGACCATTCCATGCTCATGGATCAGAAGAATAAACATTGTTAAAATGTCTATACTGCCCCATAAAAAGAAATGAAATCTTGCCATTTGCGACAACGTGGATGGAACTAGAAGGTATTATGCTTAGTGAAATAAGTCAATCAGAGAAAGACAATTATCATATGATCAATTATCATATTATCTACCTGATATGAGGAAGTTGAGAGGCAACACTTTGGGGAGTAGGAAAAGAATAAATGAAACAAGATGGGATCGGGAGGGAGACAAACTATAAAAGACTCTTAATCTCACAAAACAAACTGAGGGTTGCTGCGGGGAGGGGGTAGGGAGAGGGTGGTGGTGTTATGGACATTGGAGAGGGTATGTGCTATGGTGAGTGCTGTGAAGTGTGTGAACCTGGTGATTCACAGACCTGTACCTCTGGGGCTAATAATACATTATATGTTAATTTTTTTAAAGTGTCTGTACTGCCTAGAGCAATCTATACTTTCAATGCCACCCTTATCAAAATTCCACCAGCATTTTTCAATGAGCTGGAACAAACAATCCTAAAATTTGTATGGAATCAGAAGAAACCCCAAATCGCTAAGGAAATGTTGAAAAAGAAAAACAAAACTGGGGGCATCACGTTGCATGATTACAAGCTTTCCTACAAAGCTGTCATCACCAACAGCATGGTACTGGCATAAAAACAGACACATAGACCAGTGGAACAGACTAGAGAGCCCAGATACGGACCCCCAACTCTGTGGTCAAATAATCTTCCACAAAGCAGGAAAAAATATCCAGTGGAAAAAAGACAGTCTCTTCAAGAAATGGTGCTGGGAAAATTGGACAGCTATGTACAGAAGAATGAAACTTGACCATTCTCTTATACCATACATAAAGATAAACTCAAAATGGATAAAAGACCTCAACGTGAGACAGGAATCCACCAGAATCCTAGAGGAGAACATAGGCAGTAACCTCTTCGATATCAGCCACAGCAACTTCTTTCAAGATATGTCTCCAAAGGCAAAGGAAACAAAAGCGAAAATGAACTTCTGGGAATTCATCAAGACCAAAAGCTTCTGCACAGGAAAGGAAACAGTCAACAAAACAAAGAGGTAACCCACGGAATGGGAGAAGATATTTGCAAATGACAGTACAGACAAAAGGCTGATATCCAGGATCTATAAAGAACTCCTCAAACTCAACACACACAAAACAGATAATCATGTCAAAAATGGGCAGAAGACATGAACAGACACTTCTCCAATGAAGATATAAAAAATGGCTATCAGACGCATGAAAAAATGTTCATCATCACTAGCCATCAGGGAGACTCAAATCAAAACCACGTTGAGATACCAACTTACACCATTTAGAATGGCCAAAATTAGCAAGACAGGAAACAACGTGTGTTGGAGAGGATGTGGAGAAAGGGGAACCCTCTTGCACTGTTGGTGGGAATGCAAGTTGGTGCAGCCAATTTGGAGAACAGTGTGGAGATTGCTCAAGAAATTAAAAATAGAGCTTCCCTATGACCCTGCAACTGCACTACTGGGTAATTACCCCAAGGATACAGATGTAGTGAAAAGAAGGGCCATCTGTACCCCAATGTTCATAGCAGCAATGGCCATGGTGACCAAACTGTGGAAAGAACCAAGATGCCATTCAGTGGACGAATGGGTAAGGAAGATGTGGTCCATATACACTATGGAGTATGATGCCTCCTTCAGAAAGCATGAGTACACGAATTTTGTATCAACATGGACAGGACTGGAAGAGATTATGCTGAGTGAAACAAGTCAAGCAGAGAGAGTCAAGTATCATATGGTTTCACTTATTTGTGGAGCATAAGGAATAACATGGAGGACATGGGGAGATGGAGAGGAGAAGGGAGTTGGGGGGAAATTGGAAGGGGAAATGAACCATGAGAGACTATGGACTCTGAAAAACAATCTGAGGGTTTTGAAGGGGCGGGGGGTGGGAGGGAGGGTGAGCCTGGTGCTGGGTATTGTGGAGGGCACGTATTGCATGGAACACTGGGTGTGGTACATAAACAATGAATTCTGGTACACTGAAAAGAAATTTTAAAAATTAAAAAAAAAACACACAACACTAACTAGCTGGTGCATTGCTGGGTGAAAGCAAAGGGAATATGGATGAATAATGTGAGGAAGAAGTCATGAATATCAGCCACCACTTTCTGATCAGAAAAGAGGACTATAATTTTCTCTTCTTTGCTGTATCATGGATGTTTATAAATATAAATGTCATTACTGTTATATATTTGTGTGTGTTTATTTTAGTTATTTCCCATCTCCCATGTTCTCCTACTATTTTATATGATGTGAGCAGGTAATACTTATATTAGAATTTTTTCATAGGTGTTTTAGTCAGCACTGTTCAGTAACAATCCCCCACCATAAGTCTCAGCAGCGGCAACAATAAAAGTTTCTCTCACACACACATCAGCAGGAAAACAGATGTCTGACTAATCTAAACCGGGTTTGACCGAACTTGGATCCAGGCTGAGAGTAGAGTCCTTTTGATCCTTGTGTCTCTCCTCCTTCTTGAACCAAGAGTTTCTCAAGAAACACTCTTCCTGTGGTAAAATGCAGAACTCAAAGGGGAAATCCAACCCTGCAAGCACATTTCTTTTTTTTTTTTTAAAGATTTTATTTATTTATTTGACAGACAGAGATCACAGGTAGGCAGAGAGGCAGCCAGAGAGAGAGGAAGGGAAGCAGGTTCCCCGCTGAGCAGAGATCCCGATGTGGGGCTCGATCCCAGGACCCTGGGATCATGACCTGAGCCGAAGGCAGAGGCTTTAACCCACTGAGCCACCCAGGCGCCCCTGCAAGCACATTTCGAGACTGATATTATTCCTTGACCAAAACAAGCAAAAAGATTAAGTCTAAAGTCAAAGACCCAGGAAATATAGAAGTACAGCCTGTCCACCTGGAGGTCATTGGATGAAAGTAGATATATAATAATGGATTTTATAAGGCTTACAAGAAAGAGATTAACTTAATTACTATAAATACATAATGCATCCAATGTACTCACACTTTGCATTTCAAAAAAAAAGAAATGTCCCTTCTGAATGAGTCTGAAATTTTTTAGAAAACTATGATCATATAGTGTGAACACTACACTGGAAGCAATGGGCCAGAGAGAGGGCAACTAGAAAGAAGGAAGCAGGAGGATAAGGAATAAGGTTGTACTTCTTATTTCCACCATTTAAATAATGAGAAAGAAGCAAAGCACTAATGAGGTGTTCTCAGCAAAGCTGGTGAATACATGAAAAAAAAAAACTGCTCTCAGAAAGAGCAAAAGTAAGAGTCAAGGGTATGGGCTAAAAGCAAAATTAGGAGTCAGAGATTTAACCCTTGTTGGAATCTGGGACTCTCCTGATGGAAACTTTTACTAAGTCCTTTTGTGTCCCATCCACACCTCCTTATTGGAATGAAATTTTTCAATTTGAGCAGAACTAAGTGAATGTCTGACTATGTACAAGAAATTATTTCAGTCAAGGGTCTTACATGGGAGGTTGACTACTGCACAAGAATGCTACATAACAGCGGTATGAAGAAACCTGAAGGCTTTTGGAAAAGTGTGCATTAATTCATGATACATATAATAAGTGTAGTAGTGTATCAGCATGACTGAGTTGCTTGAGAAAACTTCAGCGCAGGAATCAATCAGAGAAGCTGGTCCTTCTGCCAGATGACCAAGAAGGGAATTCAGGGCAGAAACTTTCCATTAGACAAATCCAGGGAATCTTTTGGAGCAGTGGTGGGACGCACTGTTTAAGCAAGTAGTATTAAGCTACTAAATAAAATATCTTGCTCCTGCATTGACCAAGAGAGCAGAAAGAAGTCACAGTGACATGGGGACAAAATTATCTGTGTGGATCTATGGATTTAGATTTTTTTTCCCAGTTAGCCTTGTGTGCTGTGGTTCTGGTGACTTGGCATGGCAGTTTCCACACAAATATGACAGAAAAAAGTCAGAAGCACAGTCCTAAGAGAGAAATATACAGGATGTAGATACAGACCCCTTGTCAGATAGCTTCCATACTCAAGGAAGCAGAACTCCTTCATCTGTAGCATGTACTCATGAAACCATGTTTCAGAATGCCACTTGCCTGGGAACTCTCAGGCTGAAAGAAAGATGATGTATCAGGAGCAGTGGCCAGGGAAACAGTTGCAATTCCATGAAGCTCTGAGTGCATTAGCTTCACAGTAGTACCCCCACACACACCCCCGCCACCCTCCAGGCACACGCTTCCTGACTCAAGTGGATTTGTCTATACTACTGGCATGTCCATTCTCACTATCAACTGGAGTAAGTTTATTAAGCTTTGGTCAAACACAAAGTGCCAAGCTACTCCCCTGGACACACTCCAGAATATTGTCCACTCAGTCAAGTCAGAGATAGGTCCTACATTCCATCAATCTTTTGTCACTTTTTAGGAGCTTCTTCCTGAATTAAGAACAAAATTATGGGTTCTGACTATGGGAAAAAATACCTCTTAGGGCATTGGGAAATCCTAACCTAGAGTCTAGCCTCACGGTATTCTAAATCTTTTTCAGGGTAAAGGCTAGGACAGGAATGTAACTCCTCCTGGAGTCTCGGTACTGCTCTTAAACATCAGGTCTAATAATCTGGAGCAGTGGGTAAAGCACCCAGAAAGGCCCAGATGAACCTCCTACTTGATGCTTTTGGGATAAGATGGGAGAAATTTTATCTGAGCTGAAACTATTCTTTTAGGCTGGGACTTAATTTTTTGGTGGCTCCTCGTGCATTTTGTTCCTATCTTTCCCACTTCACTAGTTCTCAGCCCCCGGGGGAGGACAGGATGTGCCAAACAGCTAATAAACCAAGGGGACCTTGTGTCCCCAGAGCCCCATCCCATTCTTTACACCTTCAAAGCAGCATGGTGTCCTGAAAAAAAAATTTTTTAGGATTTTATTTATTTTTTATTTGACAGACAGAGATCACAAGTAGGCAGAGAGGCAGGCAGAGAGAGAGGAAGGGAAGCAGGCTCCCTGCTGAGCAGAGAGCCCAATGTGGGGCTCGATCCCAGGACCCCAGGATCATGACCTGAGCCGAAGGCAGAGGCTTTAACCCAATGAGCCACCCAGGCACCCCCTGAAAACCTTTTTAATTTAATATGAAGACCCAGGTTCAAATTAGTTTATGGTTTTATTTACTGCCATTCAAACTTGTTTCAAAAGATTTAAGGCAGGGGTGCCTGGGTGGCTCAGTGGGTGCACTGCTAGGAGATATCATAAAATGGGTTCTAAGCTTTTGTAATAACAGCACAGTAAGGGCAGCACAGCTACAACCTTTAGAGTAAGCATAAAGTTAGCCCAAAAAGATACTCAGGAATAGTGAAAATAATCATGGTAGTAAGTGGCCAAAGAGACAAGCTCCTTCACATGTCCTCGAAGAGGAAACACTGGGTGGTAAGGTGAATAGCACTCTCTGTGACAGCCTCATGTTAAATTCCAGGAAGTTTCCTGGGGCTCCTTCCTTAAGGGTTATCAAGCATAGGCTGACAACACACAGTTCAGTTCCTTGGAGGCCCTACATGGCATAATCCATGAATGTGTTTAAAGAATCCAGAAGAAAAATGTGCTAATTATCTTCATTTCCCTGCATGCCTCCACAATATTGTTTTCCCTTTTTTTTTATTTTTTTAAGATTTTATTTATTTCTTTGATAGAGAGAGAGACAGAGAGAGTGGGAACACAAGCAGGGGGAGTGGGAGAGGTAGAAGCAGGCTTCCCACTGAGCAAGGAGTCCAATGGGGGCTATATCCCAGGACCCCAGGATCATGACCCGAGTCAAAGGCAGATGCTTAATGACTGAACCACCCAGGTGCCCCTCACAATATTGTTTTTCTTAGTCCATTTTTAGGAAGGCATTGAGGAGTAAATTTGAGACCACCTTCCCCAACAAAACCTGACTTATGAATAGATCTTGGGTTTGGCAGAAAAGACTAATTTACCATGAAACTCATGTAGCTTAAGCTCCAGGCCCCTCACTTGCTTCTCTCCGGATGAGGAGAGGAAAAAGCAACACCATCCAAACATGGAGGCAGACAGCATTGTCCCAACCTTGGCGGGGGGGAGGGGGGGTGTTGGCTAGAAGAGTGGGGGGCTGCAGGGCCATATCCTAATAGTGGCCTTAAGTTAATTCTGTGTTCATGTCTGGGCAGCCCACACTGACGATCTGCCTTGGTTGCACCCATCAAGCAAAATGCTCCCATATTTGATCTCAAGAAGAAATAGCAATAAGATGTTGCATGGCAACATGCTTGGAGCCAGGGTTCAAGGTTTCATGGCCACATCATGAACCCAAGACAGGGCACAGTGAGGGCGGTGAGGACCTGGTAGAGCTCGATCAGTGACTATTAGGCTGCAGTGAGGTTTCATTAGATCAAGACCAAAGAGCTAGAATTCTCCAAGGGCTTGTCCCGGGCATGCAGCACCACCAGAGCCAGAAACTATGAAGAAAGCTATAGATGTGGCATTACCAATGTTATAAATCTAGAAAGGATCTTTCCCAATATCAACAACTTAATTTTTTAATTGAAATATAACTGAGATATGACATTGTGCAAGTTTAAGGTTTACGTTGTGTTTTGATACATTTATATATTACAATATGATTACTATAGCATTAGCTAGCACCTCTATTGAGACACATAATTGTTATTTCTTTTTTGCGGTAAGAATGATTACAATCCAGTCTCTCAGCAATTTTGAAGATTATAACACAGCATTGTTGACTATAATCACTGTGCATTAGTTCTCCAGGACTATAACTTTAAGATTTTTATCAACCATGCTAGAGCAAAGACTGAATT
The DNA here is from genome assembly GCF_963455335.1 of Martes martes. Taxonomy (NCBI): domain Eukaryota; kingdom Metazoa; phylum Chordata; class Mammalia; order Carnivora; family Mustelidae; genus Martes; species Martes martes. Next base: position 14,190,703 of record NC_137896.1, on the reverse strand, counting down.
ATCTTTCTGTTCTCTCTCTAGAAACAAGATATAGGGTCACCCAGGTGGCTCAGTCATTCGGCATCTGCCTTCAGCTCAGGTCATGATCCTGGGGTCCTGGGGTCGAGCCCTACATCAGGCTCCCTGCTGGGCTGGAAGCCTGCTTCTCCCTCCCCCACTCCTCCTGTTTGTATTCCTTCTCTTGCTGTCTCTCTCTGTCAAATAAATAAAATCTTTTTTAAAAAATAAAAAATAAAAAATCACTGTCATGAGAAGAGGTGATCAAAGAATAATCGCCAGAAAATATAAGAAAATGGTATTTAAAAATATTTTAAATAATAGTAACGAAATGTTATTTTTCTAGGATTCATGATGTTTGATATATTCATAAGCTTTTGTAAGCTTGTGATTTGTTATAATTTCTTTTTTTTAAGATTTTATTTATTTATTTGAGAAAGATAGAGTGAGAGATAGAGAGAGAGAGAGAAGGAGCAGGGAGAGAGGCAGAGGGAGAGGGAGAAGAGACTCCCCAATGAGCAGGGAGCCCAATGTGGGGTTCAGTCCAGGGACTCTGGGATCATGACCTGAGCCAAAGGCAGATGCTTAACAGACTGAGCCACCCAGGTACCCTATAATTTCCTTTTTCCTTCCAAATAAATATTGACTTACATACCTAACTTTGTATCCATAGTTTTTTGCATCATTGCACTGCAGTGTTTCTCTAAAATAAGATTCCCTAAATTGTACAGGTTTCAAGCTCCATGAAACCTGTTACATCCTTTTATAACCAATCAGTAACACAGTAAATAAACTGTTTCTGAAGTCTGTGAACTGCTGTAACAAATTACTCCAACCCAAGGAAGGGGTCATGGGAGTTCCCAGCCTATAGTTTGTTGGTCAGAAGTCTAGTTAACAGCCTGGACTTGCCATTAGTATCTGATGTGGGTAAAGGGGGTGCAGTCTTGTGAGACTGAGCACTTAATCTGTAGGATCTGATGTATTTCCCGGTAAATAGTGTCAGAATTTAGTTAAATTGTAAGGCACCCAGTGGTGTTGCAGAATTGCTTGATGTGGGCACTGGGTGGCTCAGTGGGTTAAGCCTCTGCCTTCAGCTCAGGTCATGGTCCCAGGGTCCTGGGATGGAGCCCCGCATCGGGCTCTCTGCTCAGCAGGGAGCCTGCTTCCTCCCCCTCTCTCTGCCTACTTGTGATGGCTCTGTCAAATAAATAAATAAATAAATCTTAAAAAAAAAAAAGAATTGCTTGATGTATGGAAACACACACACATACACACACACACATCTGATCTCAGAAGAGATGGAGAGGAGAAGGGAGTTGAGGGAAATTGGAAGGGGAGGTGAACCATGAGAGACTATGAACTCTGAAAAACAACCTGAGGGTTTTGAAGGGGCAGGTGGTGGGAGGTTGGGGGAGCCAGGTGGTGGGCATTAAGGGAGGGTACATATTGCATGGAGCACTGGGTGTGGTGCAAAAACAATGAACACTGTTACGCTGTAAATAAATAAATAAATAAATAAATAAATAAATAAAAAGAAGTGAAGCTATATTGTTATTGTAGAGTCAGGAGAGTAAAGGGCATACAGGAGGAGTGTGGTTTTCCCTTTTACTACCCAAAGCAAGTTATAGATTCCATGCAACCCTTATTAAATTCCAATGACATATTTCACAGAAATAGAAAAAACAATCCTAAAATTTTTGTGGACCAAAAAGACCCCAAATAACCAAAGCAACTTGAGAAAAATAAACAAAGCTGGAGGTATCACATTTTCTTATTTCAAACCACATTTATTTTTTCTTATTTTATTATGTTATGTTAGTCAACATACAGTATGTCATTAGCTTTTTTTTTTTTTAAGATTTTATTTATTTATTTGACAGAGAGAGATCACAAGCAGACAGAGAGGCAGGCAGGGAGAGAGGAGGAAGCAGGCTCCCCGCCTAGCAGAGAGCCTGATGCGGGGCTCGATCCCAGGACCCTGAGATCATGACCTGAGCCGAAAGCAGAGGCTTTAACCCACTGAGCCACCCAGGCGCCCCTGTCATTAGTTTTTGATGTAGTGTTCCATTATTCGTTGTTAGCATATAACACCCAGTGCTCCATGCAATACATGCCCTCGTTAATGCCCACTACCAGGCTCATCCATCCCCACACCCCCCCTCCCCTCTGAAACCCTCGGTTTTTTTCCCATAGTCCATAGTCTCCCATGGTTTATCTCCCCCTCTCATTTCCCCCCCTTCATTTTTCCCTTCCTTCTCCTAATAAGTGAAACCATGTGATAATTGTCTTTCTCTGCTTGAGAAATATGCTTATTTCACTTAACATAATCCTGTCCAGTTCCACCCATGTCGAGGCAAATGGCGGGTATTCATCCTTCCTGATGGCTGAGTAATATTCCATTGTATATATGGACCACATTTAAAAGCTACAGGAATCCATAAGAGACTCTTAACTCTAGGAAACAAACAGGGTTGCTGGAGGGGAGGTGGGGGAGGGGCTACAGGGGGATGGACATTAAGGAGGGCACGTGGTGCAGTGAGTGCTGGAAGTTTATGCAACTGATGAATCACTAAACTCTACCCTGAAACTAGTAATACACTATATGTTAATTAATTGGGGGGGAAAAGCTACAGTAATCAAAACATTATTGTACTTGCATGAAAACAGACCCATAGACCAGTGAAACTGAACCAAAAGCCTAAAAATAAACCCATGTGTATACGGTCAACTAATACCTGACAAGGGAACCAAGAATACACAATGGGAAACGGATAGTCTCTTCAATAAATGATGCTGGGAAAACCACATATCCACATGCAAAATAATGGAACTGGACCTCTAACTTACACCACTCATGAAAATTAATTTGAAATGGATATGGACTTAAACTAAGACCTGACACTGTAAATCTCATAGAAGAGAAGCATAAGGAAAAAGCTCCTTGACAATAGTCTTTGGCAATGATTTTTTGGATGAGACACTAACAGCACAAGCAGCAAAAGCAAGCATAAACAAGTAAGACTACATCAAATAAAAAAGCTTCTGCAAACAAAGGAAGCAATCAACAAAATGAAAAAACAATCTATGGATTGAGAGAATATATTTGCAAACCACATATCTGGTAAGGAGTTAATGTCCAAAATTTGTAAGGAACTCATACAATTCATTGAAAGTGAAAAAAAGCCAAATACTCTGATTTTTAAATGAGCAAAGGACCTGGATGGGCAATTTTCTACGAGACGGATGAATAGCCAACAAGTACATAAAAAGGTGTTCAACATCACTACTCATTAAGGAAATGCTTATGCTAGACGTAAGATTAATATATAACTTAAATCACATTTTCATGTATCAGAAACAAATAGAAATATAATGTTTAAAGATATCACTTACAATAATACCAAAAATATAAATAAGATTACAAGACCTGTTCGAGAAATATAAATATTGTTAGCCTTTCTTGGAAGATATTAAGAAAACCAATACAGGGGCACCTGGGTGGCTCAGTGAGCTAAAGCCTCTACCTTCAGCTCAGGTCATGATCCCAGGGTCCTGGGATCGAACCCCGCATCAGGATCTCTGCTCAGCGGGGAGTCTGCTCCACCCTCTCCCCACCTACCGCACCCCCCCCCCCGCCTGCCTCTCTGCCTACTTGTGATCTCTGTCTGTCAAATAAATAAATAAAATCTTAAAAGAAAAGAAAAGAAAACCAATACAGATGGGAAATTATTGTATATACCTAAGATAATATTTTAAAGATGTCATTCTCCCCAAATTGACCTGTAAATCCAATTCAACTAAAATCAATATCCAAGATGGGCCTTTTGGAGAACTTGACAAACTGACCCTGAAATGTATGTGAATATGCAAAATCCTAAGATAATACAAAATTCAAGTAATTAAGAATGGCTTTGGAGCAGGAATATATAGTAGAGTGAAACACAGATCTCAGAAATAAGTCAAGCAGAGAAAGTCAATTATCATATGGTTTCACTTACTTGTGGAGCATAAGGAATAACACGGAGGACATTGGGAGATGGAGAGGAGAAGTGAGTTGGAGGAAATCAGAGGGGGAGACAAGCTATGAGAGACTGTGAACTCTGAGAAACAAACTGAGGGTTTTGGAGGAGAGGAGGGAGGATGGTTGGGTGAACCTGGTGGTGGGTATTAAGGAGGGCACGTATTGCATGGAGCACTGGGTGTGGTGCATAAACAATGAATTTTGGAAAACACACACACACAAAAATTGAATTAAATTAAATTAGAAGCCAAAAAAAAAGAAAAGAAATAATCCCCAATGTATAAGAGAAGTTATTATATAGATATTATATAGATAAAATATATGATATAGATATTACATAGATAAAAAAAGAACTTATCAACAAATGGGTCTGAAGCCATTGAAAAATTCAATCGGATCATTATTTCATACTTGACCAAAAATAATCAACTTCAGGTAGTTTAAGAGTTTAAATGTGAAAGCCAAAATTTCAAAAGTCTTACAAGAAATCAAAACTAAGTTGTCCCATATTCTAGGCAATATAGTATAGTGAGTTCAAATCTTGATTCCACTGCGTAATAGATGGATGACCTTGCACGTAAAACTTAACCTCAACTTCAGTTTCTTCATCTGTGATGATGACAGTTGCACCTAACTCATGTATGTGCTTTTTTTGAAATTGAAAGATTTTATGCAGATGGATAAATAATAGTGCTTACATGAAGGAAGTACCATAGAGGTTAGTTACTATCATTACTATTATTGTTCTTATTACATTCTTCCTGTTTCACCAAGATCAGTGTCTTCCTTGTTGTGGAAGGTTGAAGAGAGGAAAGGAAGCAATTCTTTTTTAATTCTTTAATCATTCTCTCCTCCATCATTAAACTTATGTTAGAAGTTCTGATCCTTTCATTTCTATGGTTCCTAGATGAACATGGGACTCACTGTCAAGAGTTTAACTGGCCTGGGACCTTCAGCTTCATGGCTGGGTACTCAAGCATTCACTGTTCAACTCAATGCCTAGTAATGCCCCGTCCTGGCCCTTGGGGTGAGTGGGCACAGCCATCTCAAGTATCAAGCCCAAAATATAACATCAGTTGATACCAAGACTCTCCTACCTCCTGCTTGCTGCATCATGAAGCCTGCTCAGTTGGGATTTCTCCTAGGGCTCTTCATCTTCCTCTGGCTGACTACCCCATTAATGGGTGGTGTTGCTAGACTTGCTGAAATGATATGTGGAGACCTCAAAGGTATGAACTTAAGGCCAAAACAAATGCAAAGACCAATTATGAATGAGGGAGAAAGTGTCCAAAAAAAAGTGATATCCAGCTGGTCCAGGAAGGTCCTCCTTTTAGGCTAATACCCATAGACTCTTAGTCCTTTGACTATGGGCATTACTTACTCTAGGGCTCTTTTGGATGTCTGATAAGAAAAAGCAAACTATGATGCAAATCAGTCCTTTCCAGATGGGGGTGTCTTTTGTAGGCGTTCCAAAGTACCAGAAGTATTTTGAACTAGGGGTTTCCTGAAAAATTTCGAAGATCCCAGACCATTTAAGAATATGTACTGAGAGGAGAGTAAAGGGGGATTGGAAACTGAGCAAACTGAGGCATTTTCAATATCTGGGTTCTGGGTGCAGAGAGAACACTTGAACCCATGGTCCTTATTTTTTTTTTAAGAGTTTATTTATTTATTTGACAGAGATCACAAGTAGCAGAGAGGCAGGCAGAGAGAGAGGAAGGGAAGCAGGCTCCCCGCTGAGCAGAGAGCCCGATGAGGGGCTCGATCCCAGGACCCTGAGATCATGACCTGAGCCGAAAGCAGAGGCTTTAACCCATTGAGCCACCCAGGCACCCCCCCCATGGTCCTTATTTACAGAAGCTCACAAGGTAGATGTGAAGGATAATGAAGCTTTCTTCCATGGATAATGTGTACAGGCTCATTGTTTCTGGAGCACAAGAGGTGGCACAGTCTACACTGTGAGTCAGACACCCCAAATTCTGGCGTGGCCACTTAGCAAATGCATGCCCTTGGTCAAGCCACTCAACCACTTACTACCCATTTCCAAACTAATGTGAGGAATCTTTAAGGGCCCTGTAAAGCAAGATCTCTGGCTGAGTTCTAACTAATTCTCCCTAACTCAATGGGAACCTCTCATGCAGATCCCTGCAAAATGGATATGGAAGTTGGCAGCTGCTTTGAAATTCACTTCAGATATTTCTACAACCAAAGCTCCGAAAGATGTGAAAGTTTTATCTTCTCCGGATGTAATGGCAACCTTAATAACTACAAGCTTAAAATAGAATGTGACATAGCCTGTGTCAAAGAGTACAAAATAACGTAAGGAATCCCATCTTGCCCTTGATCCTTGGGGGAGAGGAAAAGGAAAGGCTCTGAGATCCTAAGATTCCTTGTTTGGGATGGGAAGAGGGAGGATTGTCCTCAATAAAAAGCTTAATAGTTGAGTTGGATCTCAGGATCATTTATCTTTTTCCAGTTGGGAAATCAAAAGTCCAGAGAAAAAACAGTAGTCACCATTTATCAAATAATTACCACGTGCCAGGTGCTGCGCTAAGCAATTGACATATATTGGTATAATTTAAAATTTAAACCACCCTAAGAGATATTTTTATCATTAAAGTGGGCAGATGAAGAAACCAAGTCCAGTGGAGGTAACTACCTGGCCCAAGTTCACATTTACATGATGTAGCAAGGTTTCTAACCAGATCTGATAGTCACCCAGGGCTTGACCATTTTACATACACAAGTTCACCCAAATCCAACCCTTTTAATCCCAGACTTGTAAAATCTCCACAGTAGCATGGAGTTTTATACGACTGAGCTCTCAGCTCACACTTCGGCCATTTCCCAGTCACTGGAACTAGAAAAAGATCCTTGGAGGCTAACAAGGCTTTTGTATGGCTGATTTCCAGGAGAGTAAAATGGAAAGTGACCTTGGGAGTAACTCAAAAACAGAAATTTTGCTTTATTTATTTAATATCCCTAGTGCATTTTTGCAATGCCTGGCACATAGTAGAAAAGACTAAGTTTTAAGGGAATGAAAGAATAGGAGATTAATCAATGGAACAGGAGGGACATTGAAAGATATGGCATCTCTGCACTTCCCCTGGGATAAAAAATGACTTAAATTAATCCAGGGAAACTTTCCAAAATCTATTAACACAGATCTGTTTTTTGTTGTTTGTTTGTTTGTTTGTTTGTTTTTGCTTAAACAGGGAAAAAAGGCCAAAAGGTTAGAGTTGATGCACCATTCCGAAATATTGTTTTAAGAAAATTCAAGCCAATTTTTAAATCTTTGTAATATTTCCATAATCCTGGAAACTTCAGCTGTTTGCCATTTTCCTGACGTGAGTTCTCTCTTTGCTGAGAAATGACTTTATGACCATTAAAATAAAAGCAACTTTGTGTCAGCCTTCCCTACTCTCTGAAAGTCTCTTCCCCTGTCTTAACCAGAGTTGAATCTCAGCTGGTCCCATCGCCTCCTCACCCCTGAACCATTCCTCATATGTGCACATAATGTTTCAGGCATGACAAGCTAAAGCTGAATGGGTTCATATCACCTCCCTTCTCAGATTGAGCTGGTTCGTAGAACCAAGGTACTAAACCCGTGCTCTTTGCCCTTGAAACCAAATTGATAAGTGAACCTCACATTCACATGACATGTCCTTGTACTCATAACAAATGTTTCTTTGTGATGTGTCCTGATTCATGCCCACCAAGTCAGGAGCCCCAGTTAGTTTAACTAGCCTTCTGAATTGGTCCCTATTAATAAGTAGTTATTTAAACATTGTTTAGTACCTCAATCTTTGAAATTTGACTTGGCTGTTCTCAGTCTTTCTGGAAAAACTACCCTCCATTTCTTTTTTTTAAGGTACAATAATTTTTGAAGTTTAATACATTTCAGACATACAGCCACCCTTTTGTTTAAAACCAATTCTAACTTTCAGCTTCTGCCTGCTTCATTTCATATTCCACACAGTAATTTTCTTCATTTTACAGAACAGTCTTAACTTCTATTACACTGTCATATTTTACTGTGCATTAAGCATTTGGTATCAGTAGACTAAACAACACAGAAAGCAGGATTATGCTGTCAGACTTAATAATTCAGAAATATTAACCAGCTCTCATAATTATCGATAGTTCTCCATATGTAGTCAGCCTTCAGTGTACATTTTGTACTTCTGCATAACTCTCTGCCTACCAGTATAAGATAATAGTGCCTAATCTTTCATGTAACTAAAAGAGTTAATTTGGTTAAATGAAATCAATTCATCAGCAATATTATGCTAAGCAAAATAAGTCAGAGAAAGGCAATTATCATATGACTTCACTCATATGTGGAATTTAAGAAACAAAACAGAGGATTATATGAGAAGGGAGGGAAATATAAAAGAGACAAACCATAAGAGACTCTTAACTATAGAAAACAAACTGAGGGTGGCTGGAGAGGAGGTTGGTGGGGGGATGGGGAAACTGGGAGATGGGTATTAAGGAAGGCACGTGGATGTAATGAGCACTGGATGTTATATGCAACTGATGAATCACTGAAATCTACCTCTGAAACTAATAATACACTATATGTTAATTAATTGAATTTAAATAAATGTTTTTAAAAGATTATCTTTCAAGTAGAAATGTTCAAATGAGGATGTTATGAGAACAAGAACTTCTGATCAGTACTAATGGCTTCAGGTCAGGATTCTGTAAACCCTCCATTTCAATCCAATGACTGTGTTTTAGCTACCAAGAGAATAATCACCCAAACACTAGTTGCCAAGTCTGAATATAATGCTACAAGGTTCACCATGGCCATGACCTTCCCACCTGTAGGACACACAGCCTAACCATTTCATCTCTGAATTTATTCAAGCATCCCTTTCTGTCATACCTTCCCTGTCTATCTTATTGACCAAGTCCAATCCCTCACTTGTGAATGCATCCTGGACTATTGGTACTAGGGCCAACATCAGAGACATTATAAACCAGTGAGATCCTGTAACTAGACAGGCAAGCCTGTTTTGTCTCAATCTTAAGAATAGGAAAATTAATCTAAATTGAGACCATTTTCTGCAAGAGCTCTGATTACTTCAAGATCTGACTATCATCAAAACAGGGTTTATTCTGAACAAGTGAAGCCCAAATTCTGGCATGTTCCAACTTTGGTGAAGACCTGGGAATTATAAATTATTCTTTTTTTTAAATTTTTTATTTATTTTCAGCATAACAGTATTCATTGTTTTTTCACCACACCCAGTGCTCCATGCAATCCGTGCCCTCCCTAATACCCACCCCCTGGTAATTATAAATTATTCTTAAACCAAATCAGCTGCTGGAGACATGCCGTGAACCCTGAAATAATAAGGACTAGGCTAACCTGCCTGGTTAACGTAAATGGAAGTTCTGAGATTTTCCTGTTGTGAGTCACAGGGTATCCTGTGGTGGGTATCCTGGAAATAAACAGACTTTCAGGGATAAAATAACATATTCCCACAGCCTGATTGCTTCCTCTCCTAGCCAAATCCTGGAAAAGCCAGACAAGTAAAAAGAAGGTATATGGGGGCACCTGGGTGGTTCAGTTAGTTAAACATCCAACTCCTGATCTCAGCGCAGCTCATGATCTCAATGTTGTGAGGTCAAGCCCTGAGCCAGCGCTGTGCTGAGCATGGAGCCTGCCTAGGACTCTCTCTCTTCCTCTGTCCACCCTCAACTCGTGCTCTTTCACCCTCTTAAAAAAAAAAAATGTATGGATATGAATAACTAAAGTCAAGATTAAGAATTTTTTGATGAAAGAGGGTACTGTTATCTTGGTAAGAAAATGAAAGAGATGCCCAAGACAGGTTGCTGGGCACCAATAGTAAAAGAATGAGTTGGGTGAAGGCTTTTGAGTTATGTTATTCTCCCCACAACAAAAATCTGGATCTATCATTATTTGCTCAATAACCAAAAACATCTACACAGTACCACAAGTGCAACTAAGATAACAAAATGGTGGTTCCAGAGCCCAGCTATCATAAGAAGTGTATAAAAACACGTGTAATTGGATGAGGCAAACACAGAGTTTATAGTTTTTCTACTTCCTATACACACTGATGGATGGATGCCAAAACCTAAGGGGAAAAATAAAACCTGAGAAGGAAACACATGTAGGGCAGAAATGTAGATAGGTTCCAAGTGCAAAGGGGGGAAAAAGAAGAAAAGTACTATTTAGGAAGTAGCAAATGGGTATAAATAAGCCCAGATTGTATCATTGTGGAGTTTTAACTGGAATTTTCCACCACCTACTTTATTTTTTTTATTTTTTCAGTGTTCCAAGATTCATTGTTTATGCAACTACACCCAGTGACTTTAAATCAACCAAAGGCATGCAGGTTACCCAACCAAACACCCATCTACCACATGCATATGAAAATTAGTAACGAGAAACATCACTAAAATGGAGTTGGGAGGAGTTAGGACTCCTAGTCTATTGTAGACCCAACAGGAAGAGACCAACCTGACCTTGCAAGTGGATATTACTCTACCACAGGAAAGAACACCTTCCTTATCCCTCCCGGCAACAGTTCAGCCAATGAGAAGCCACCATACCTTGAACTCCCAGTTTACGCCAATAGACTTTTAGTTTATAACAGCCTTCCCAACAGACTCCTCTTCTCCTTATGAAAACATACCTCATCTTTGTTCCCCAAACTTGCCTGCAGTTTAGCCATAGCTTGTTTGTTCGGACTGCAAATTTCTTTTATTCCTCAATAAGCCCATCTTTTGCTGGTAAAGTAACTGGTAATTTGTTTGTTTGTTTGTTTCAAGGGTAACATACACAACAAAAGCAAGAAAGCTCACATTTTCATGGACAAATGATCACAACTAAATTTGTCACAAACACCTAAACAAAGAGAAACAACAAGCCAAATAGCCAATAGAAAATAACCCAGAATTAACCGAAGAGATAAATGAAATAATTAATATTCTCAACTAGTTAAGAGTGGATATTGATATGTTAAAGCAGCAACATATATTCACAGAGAAGAACCAATAAAAAATAACAGGATTTGGAAAATAGAAGAGGGGACCTAAATGACACCATAACTGAGATAAATATAAAGGAAACACCCAAAGTTTGAATTAGTGACAGTAGATTAGGTCAAGGAGCCCTTTGAAACATTAGGAAAGAATAAGGAAATCCACAAACTGAGGGTTGCCCGGGGGAGGGGGTAGGGAGAGGGTGGTGGGGTTATGAACATTGGCGAGGGTATGTGCTATGGTGAGTGCTGTGAAGTATGTAAACCTAGCGATTCACAGACCTGTACCCCTGGGGCTAATAATACATTATATATTTATAAACAAATAAAAATTAAAAATTAAAAAAATAAGGAAATCCTAAAATATGAACATTTAAGGTAGGGGAATATGACAGAGTAGGAATCACCAGGACCTCCCTACCTAGACAACAATGGCACTGACAGAGTATGTCTGATGTAACTGTATTCAGGACTGGAGTCTACTGAGGTTTGCGACTTCCAGAGGAAGGCTTGGAGGGTAACTGCAATTAATTTCAATCAATTTCAGCTCTTAGCGCTCTAAGCAGCTACACATTCCCCACCCTCATGGGTTTGGGAGGCAGCTGAGCACATTTTCCTGGAGCAGCTTAAACACAGCTTGCAACAGCCAGGTTGCAGGCCCCCAACTGAGCAGAGAGCCTTGATGTGGGACTTGACCCCAGGACCCAGGATCATGACCTGAGCTGAAGGCAGACCCTTAACCTACTGAGCCACCCAGTGACTCAGGGATAGCTCTCCTCCCAATGTCAGGGATATATGTTCTGATCCCTCATCCGATTGCTGCCTCCCCTCACAGAATGCACACAAAGAAGTGCCTCCTCTTATTACTGCAAGTTCCCCCCACCTCCTCAGGCTAAAGTAATTTCCCAGTGTTTAAGGGGCCTGTGCCTTTTTCTCCTCCCTTTATCTTCCTCTTTTTCTGCCTATGGGAGCCAGACATTAAAGACTAGAAATTCTGGGGCACTTGGGTGGCTCAGTTGGTTAAGCCTCTGACTTCAGCTCAGGTCACCATCTCAGGGTCCTGGGCAGGGAGCCTGCTTCTCCCTCTGCCTCTCCCTCTGACTGCCACTCCCCCAGTTTGTGCTCTCTCTCGCACGCGCTTTTTAAAATAAATAAATAAAATCTTTTTAAAAATCCTTTTACAAAAAGTTAAAAAATAAAGACCAGAAAATTCAAAAACAACTATATACATGGGGAAATTTAAAAGTGACCATGCATGTCCCGGAAAAGGCTAATAAAACATGAGACTATCTTAAGTTTATATTTAAGTCTGTTCCTCAGCATAAGACAGCCTAAGCAATCCAAAAAGAAAACAAATAGAGGTGCCTGGGTGGCTCAGTGAGTTAAGTGGCTGCCTTCGATTAAGTGGCTGTCTTGGGCTCAGGTCATGATCCCAATGTCCTGGGATCAAGCCCCACTTCAGGCTCAGCAGAGAGCCTGTTTTCTCCCTCTCCCTCTGCCTGCTGTTCTGCCTACTTGTGTACTCTCTCTATCTCCTGTCAAATAAATAAAATACTTTTTTCTTTTTTTAATTTTTATTTTTTTTATTTCTTTTCAGTGTTCCAGAATTCATTGTTTATGCACCACACCCAGTGCTCCATGCAATATGTGCCCTCCATAATATCCACCACCAGGTTCACCCAAGCTCCCACCCCCTGCCTCTCCAAAATCCTCAGATTGTTTTTCAGAGTCCACAGTCTCTCAAGGTTCATCTCCCCCTCCAATTTCCCCCAACTCCCTTCTCCTCTCCATCTCCCCATGTCCTCCATGTTATTCCTTATGCTCCACAAATAAGTGAAACCATATGATAATTGACTCTCTCTGCTTGGCTTATTTCATTCAGCATAATCTCCTCCAGTACCATCCATGTTGATACAAAAGTTGGGTATTCATCCTTTCTGATGGAGGCATAATACTCCATAGTATATATGGACCACATCTTCTTTATCTATTCCGTTGAAGGGCATCTTAAAGGAGAACATAGCCAATAACTTCTTCGACATCGGCCACAGCAACTTCTTTCAAGATATGTCTCCAAAGGCAAAGGAAACAAAAGCAAAAATGAACTTTTGGGACTTCATCAAGATCAAAAGCTTCTGCACAGCAAAGGAAACAGTCAACAAAACAAAGAGGCAACCCACGGAATGGGAGAAGATATTCGCAAATGACAGTACAGACAAAGGACTGATATCCAAGATCTATAAAGAACTCCTCAAACTCAACACACACAAAACAGATAATCATGTCAAAAAATGGGCAGAAGACATGAACAGACACTTCTCCAATAAAGAATAAATAAAATATTTTTTTAAATTTTTTAGTAAAATGAAATAATTTAAAATTTTTTTTAAAAAGCAAATAAATAAAACCTCACAAAAGCAACAACAAAATAAAACAGCATACCCTGGGAAAGGAAGAATCTAATTTCCAGAGTTACCACATCATTAGGTTTAAAATTCCAGTTTGCATCAAAAAGAAATCACAGGGGCACCTGGGTGGCTCAGTGGGTTAAGCTTCTGCCTTTGGCTCAGGTCACGATCCCGGGGTTCTGGGATCGAGCCCTGCATTGGGCTTTCTGCTCAGTGGGGAGCCCGCTTCCCCCTCTCTCTTGTGATCTCTCTCTCTCTGTGTCAAATAAATAAATAAAATCTTTAAAATAAAATAAAATATAATGTTAAGAGATAAAACCAAGTCCCAGATCTACTTGTGATCTCTCTCTCTGCGTCAAATAAATAAATAAAATCTTTAAAATAAAATAAAATATAATGTTAAGAGATAAAACCAAGTCCCAGATCCACCTGCATAGCATGATTCCAATTATGTTTTTGGTTTTTTTTTTTTAAGATTTTATTTATTTATTTGACAGACAGAGATCACAAGCAGGCAGAGAGAGAGGAGGAAGCAGGCTCCCCGCTGAGCAGAGAGCCTGATGTGGGGCTCGATCCCAGGACCCTGGGATCACGACCTGAGCCGAAGGCAGAGGCTTTAACCCACTGAGCCACCCAGGCACCCCATGGTTTTTTTTTAAACTAACATAGAAGTTCTCTTAATGAAACCCACTTGGTTAATTAATTAGCACTCTGTTTCCTTTATAAAATACACAGACTTATTTGTTCTCCCCTTGGGAGACATGCATGGGTAGCAGATAGGTAAAACATAATTTGCCCTCAAAAAGATGATTCTAGCTTTTAAAGGAGCAAAGAATACTGCTAATACTTAGAGATAGGTGTCTAAGCAGATGGAGAAAATTTGGAGATTGGGTAGAAGGACTGAGGAGAGAAGTAACGCTTTCCTTTCCGTAATTCAATAAAGAAAATGATGGAGATAGCTATAGATGGTCTCCAACTTTATGATGGTTCAACTTAACAATATTTTGACTTTATAATGGTGCAATAGCAATATACATTCAATAGAAACCATACTTGGAATTTTGAATTTTGATCTTCTCCCGCCAGTACTAGCCATCTACATTCCTTGGCTCTCTTAGACTGGCCAGGAGCTGTGAGCACGAGTCCCAGTTGGCCACAATGATCCCAAGGGTCAACAACCCATGCACTTGCCACCATGGTCCACCCATAAAACCATTTTGCTTTCCACCCTCAGTACAGTATTCAATAAACTACATGAAATATTAAACATGTTATTATTTCAAAAAAAAAAAAAAGCTTTGAGTTAGTTGATTTTGCCCAACTGTAGGCCAATCTAAGTGTTCTGAGCACATTTAAGGTGGGTTAGGCTAAGCTATGATGTTTGATAGGTTAGGTGTATTAAATGCATTTTTGATCTACAATGTTTTTTACTTACAATGGGTTTATCACAACATAATAAGTTCAGGAAGACCTGTACCTTTTCATTTTTTGTAATTTTTAAATAATTTTACTAGAAGAGTTTAAAGGACACAGAAAATTGTCGACCAGTGTTTGGTAGAACATACAGTATAATCATCTCACTTTTAAAGTCAGCATTTACTTCAATTTCATGCATATTTATTAATGAATTCAGGCATTCTGCTGTATATTCAGTCAGTCTCAGCACTTTCATTTTTTGGGGATTTTTTATGCTATTAACCATAAAAATATGCAAACTATTTCCCAGTAAATTTTTTATCTCCTCCAGGTTTGAGTTCTATCCTTTCCACATCCTATTATTGAAAATGCTTATTTCTTCTCTGTCTCTCTTGGCTATTCATGCCAAACTTTTGTCCATTTTAACGATGCTTTTAAAGTACAAACTTTCTGGGCGCCTGGGTGGCTCAGTTGGTTGAGCGACTGCCTTCAGCCCAGGTCATGGTCTCAGAGTCCTGGGATCAAGTCCCACATCGGGCTTCCAGCTCTATGAGGAGTCTGCTTCTCCCTCTGACCTCCCCTCTCATGCTCTCTCTCACTCTGTCTCTCTCTCTCTCTCTCTCTCTCAAAATAAATAAAAATCTTAAAAAAAAAACGAAAGTACAAACTTTCCATTTTATTTGACAATTATATTTTCTTTTCTCTAATTTATTAATTTCAACTGTTGTCTTCATCAATATCTTGTCTACTCTCTTTATATTTATTTCGCTGTTTTTGTTCCATTTTCTTAAGTTCAAGCCAACATCAACTTACTTTCAAATTTTTACATTTATATATTAGAGCACTGATAATAATTTATTTACAACTGTTCTTCATAGTAATGCTGATACCTTGAGCCAGGAGTAGTCATGACCCTTAGATATGAAGAAGAGAGAGGGGAGACTGAGGCTCACTGGTAGAGTTGTGACAAACCATGACCGTGCAATGCTACATAGTTGGGTACCCAAGCACTTCACGTTCTGCTCACTAGGCTGATTCTGGACACACCAGAACACAGGCTTGAGCCCTGGGGGGGTATGAAATCAGAGAGATGGGTTCAACTCCTCCCAAGAGTAGGAACTCCACCCTCAAGATATAATGTGAGCCCAGTCCAGGACTCTCCCACCTGCTATCTGCAACACCATGAAGTCTAAATGGATCCTCTTTTCTTTGTGTCTCCTCCTCTTGTCCATGCCCCTCCAGACGCTGTCAGGCATGCTGTTTCCTGCAGAGCTCAGAAAAGAATTGTGTGAAAGTGGACATCTTGGAAGTAAGGAAAAATAAGAAGGGCAGCCCAGGGGAACATTGTAAAGGCAAACGTGGTCTAGGCAGCCTGGGTGACAAGCAGAAACAAAGTCTTGCTTTTATCTCAGACCATATGGCTCTAAAGCATCTGATTCCAGAAGTTTCATTCAATTCTGTCTAGGGATTGGAGAAGGAGGAAGATAGACAATAGAATCAACTTAGTTTTTTCCAAAGGGATTTCAGAGGAAGAGGAGTGGGGTTATGAAAATTGGTTAATGTCAGGAGTGTCCAGGAAACTACTTTATTGGTGTGTGTGTGTGTGTGTGTGTGTGTGTGTATTAGAAAAGCTTTAATTCTACTTAACACATACGCACAGGACCACTTCTCATTCCAGGGATACAGAGAAGCAGAGGTCATCATTCACACTCTAGAGCACTCACGTCTACTTATCATGATGAATACGTGTGAAATACTCAGAGTAAACATGGCAAAAATTTCCAGTTGTGGGTAAGGGCTGTAGTTGGACTTGAGGAAGACTGACATTAACTCCTTCTTTGTCTCCAATGTGGCCATCATTGTTCCTGCTCTGACCACACACCTCCATGGTCTCAGTGAGGCCAGGTGAGTCTGCCTGGTGGGTAAAAAGAGGGGTTCATTGGGAGAGGACACAGACAATGGTGGAGGAAAGGAAGATATCCTGCCAAATTAAGCATTTTAAGCCTATCCTTCAGGAGTAGATGTAGACAGCCAAAGGCCTGTTTAGCTTGTTTGTTTGCAGAGACTCTGTAATAGTCAAAGTAAGGGCTCTGACCTATGGCCTTGGGGGAGCAGATGACATGTTCACTCCCGATGCTATGGGAAAGCCTGTGGAGAGTTAGGAAATGGGATATATTTAATATGAAATTCTGCAAGAGAGGGAGGACACCTCAGGTCTCTCTTGCTTTTGGCTCTAGGTTAGTTGAGCTATCTTATTCTCCTTCTCCAATTACTTGTCTGAGTCACTGACCCAAGCCAGAGTCTAAATCATTGCCCCATATTACATATACAGTGAAATTTATGATGAAGGAACTCTCCCAATGAAAAAGTATCAGGTAGATTCACATGGGCTGATGGCCATCAGTCATCTGACTCCAGGAGGAAAAGAATGCCCACTTAGCAGTAGAAAAGAAAACCTGACTCCAGGATTCTCTTGCCCAGAAATCTGCAACTATCCTCCGGTATTCGGCACCTGTAAGTCCGTTTACACCAGATTCTACTACAACACCTTGACATTTCTGTGTGAGCCCTTCATCTTCTCTGGATGTGGAGGCAACCGAAACAACTTCAAACACAAATATCTCTGTGAGAAATACTGTATTCCTGAAAAGTAAGTCTCCCAACTCCTCACCCCACCCCCAGTGACACCAAATACTAGAAATTCTGGTTGGTTGGTTGGTTGGTTGGTTGGTTTCTTTGTTTTTTCAGGAAAAAGCATGTAAGAGGCCATGAGAGACTGAGCAATGGGACAAGGAATTTTACCTCGGTTGGGGACAATCAGTCACGGGCACAAATTTCAATGTCTCAGTCATTTAGTCCAACAAAACCCTTTTGTAATTGTGGAAATCGAAGCCTGGGAAGGTCAATGACTTACCAAGCTCATTCAGAAGTAGGACATACATCCAGACCCCCTAGCTCTCCACACAGCATCTCACTACTACCATGATGGCCTCAGGTCTTTACGTTCCCATCCAACCTTTATTGTTGTACAGTTAAAAGAGAAGCAGTGAGAGTTGGCAGGATAGTTCAGTATCTACAGTGAATGTTACACAGTAGGTCAGGCTCAAGAGCAAAGATCTCAGTTTATTAATTTGTATATCCTTGGAGTATAGCACTATATTTGCTCACTAATATTTTATAAATGGATTATGGATCAGGACAGATAAAAGAATTAAAAACATCTCTGAAGCTCTGTTGAGACATAAAGGATCCATGGATTCTACCAAAGACCATAACAATCACTACATTTATTTATTAACAGAGAAAGAACTGTTCAAAGAAAGGACGTTTAACATGACAGAAGGAAGAAACAAAGAAAAAGGAATATTCTTTATGCAAAAGTATGCCAAAATAATTCTGAGTAAATAAATTGAACTATTACTGGAAGATTTTCAAATTCAGAATTCTTGCTTAATTTCCTTGCCCGGCTTTGCCTTTCATACTAATTAGATATATAAAATTTTAACTGAAAAATTCCTGTATGTCAGGCCTGGTCTAAATTCACCTACCTTTCTCATCCCAGATTCTTCCAATGTAAACCACAAGTGACCTCTCGGAGGATACCAGCCGTGTAATGACTCATTCTGTATAAAAGCAATTATTGTTGATATCTCCTTGATATGACCTGCCAAAGCTGAGTTTGCTTCTGTATTTTGTCACTGATCCCAGTGGATTTCCATGTAAATGGCACTAAAATAATCATCATTAAGTTATTTCATCTGCCCAAATCAGTGAGCATTAAACTCTCAACAATGCTCATATTCTAGGGAAATGTCTCAAGTGCCCCCAGATACCTGCAATATAGAAGTTGTGACTTTACACCTGGAAGCGGCAAATCTTGAACCAAGTTGCACTTCTATAGTCAGAGTATGGAGAGTCATTCCCCTTTGCCCTGACTGCCCTATTCATATTCTCACCGAGGATATGAAGCCTTACAAAGGAGTCCAGCGATACGAGCAGCCTAGACCAGTATTCTAAGGACCATATACAGTAGGGGGCACTGTAGCCCAGGGTAAATCCATACACGGGCATTCTAGGTCAGTCCCAACAATGGCAACCCCTGTCTCTGGACTTTGTGCAGAGCCTTGGAGACATCTTGGGAATTGACAGAAAGTATAGGTCCAAGGGGCGCCTGGGTGGCTCAGTGGGTTAAAGCCTCTGCCTTCAGCTCAGGTCATGATCCCAGGGTCCTGGGATTGAGTCCCCCATCGGGCTCTCTGCTCAGTGGGGAGCCTGCTTCCTCCTTTCTCTCTCTGCCTGCCTCTCTGCCTAATTGTGATCTCTGTCTGCCAAATAAATAACATAAAATCTTTTTTAAAAAATAAATAAAGGCAATCTTAAAAAAAAAAAAAGTATAGGTTCGAGATATAACCCCAGCCCTTCACTCAGGAATTGCTCCTGTGTAAAAAGGGGCAAATGAAAAAGGTAGCTTCTGGGTATTGAGCCAAAGTCTAGTATTCCAGACCATTCTGAATCCACAGAAAACTTTTTTCTAGGTCTGGCATTATGTATATAACCTATCTGGTGCCCATTCACGGATTCTGGAGATTTTCCTCCCCCTGACTATGTGAAGCACAGTGTTACATAAAGAGGACTCGAATGTAATTTCCTTGAAAATCCTTTCAGAACTATAGTCTAGTGTTCCAAAGAATTACTATAAGTAAAATATTCTCTAAAGACAATTATTACCCAACGTCCATTTTAGCCTTAGACGTTCAGATCTCTTGTGGGTGCTCAAGGGATTGTCCAAATTTTGTTCTCACTCGGTACTAAATTTACCTCTAAGAGGAAGGTTTGTGTGTGCTGTCTGTGGTGTTGCAGGAAGATATTCACAAGTGCCCATAAGCATCAGTAAAATGACACAGAGCCATACATTTGCGGACCTCTACAGAACTACATACCCAAGGACCTCTACAGAACTACATACCCAAGGAGTAACGTCAAAAGACAGAACATCAATCCACAAGAAACCCACAAGAGTTTCACATTAAATTCAAGTGAGATATCTTGAGGGGATGATCCCTGGTAAAAAGGGGACATAGATAACAACATAAATCAAGGGCATGGGGTACATACCAAGGACAGAATGAAAAGATTACAGTCCTGAGTCTGGTCTCTTCCCAAGGTCGTATCTGATCACTAGAGAAAGTTGAAGGGAAAAATTCCATTATATATGACAAAATTAAAGTAGTTTAAGAATGATTTGGTTCGGGGTGCCTGGGTGGCTCAGTGGGTTAAAGCCTCTGCCTTCGGCTCAGGTCATGATCTCAGGGTCCTGGGATCGAGCCCCGCATCGGGCTCTCTGCTCAGCGGGGAGCCTGCTTCCCCCTCTCTCTCTGCCTGCCTCTCTGCCTACTTGTGATCTCTCTCTCTGTCAAATAAATAAATAAAATCTTTAAAAAAATAAATAAAAATGTTCATAAAGAATGATTTGTTTCCTCTTTCCAAGAACCCCCAAAGAGAAGGAATTGGTGCAGCAGATCTTGGAATGTGGAACAAGTTAGCCTGTCATTCAAGAGATCCTCAGTGTTTGCAAAATCGGAACTTTTAGAAGTCTGCTACAGCAGGGAATGTGCCCGGCTTGGAAGTGCTCACATAGCAAAGCGAGGTGGAATCCCAGGTGGGATAGCAGTGTCTCCAGATCCGTGGGGTCACAAGAGGAACAGGTGGCACCTGAGTGCAGCAGACTTCCCAGGCATAGGAGTGGGGAAGCCAGCTGAGAATGAGTATAGGAGCCAGCTTTCTGCTCTTTGCTGCCATAAACTGTGAACCACTGCACAGTCCTGCAGTCGCTTTCCTAGGGGGTCCAGCAGAAGACAGAAGCGTGGTGAGACCCTCTCCCCCAACCGCCCCCTCCCCCAATCCCTGGAGGAAGAGCATGGGATGGAGCCAAGGAAGCCCCTAAACTTTGGAGTTTTGAAACTCAGTTGCATGACTGAGATAAAAAGCGCTCATTCACAGGCCGGGCAAACACAGAGTTCTGACAGAAACCGGGGAGACAAGAGTAGTTGATTGCTTTTCTGTGAGGGCTCACTGAAGAGTGTGGGTGCCGATTTTCAGCCCTGGGGCTAGAGAGTAGGCAGAGCCATATTCATCCGGTCCATCAGAGAGGAAAACCTTCAGAGAGAAAAAACAGCGCCATCTAGTGGAGTCTGGCGCCTCTTACACGGAGCCGGCCTCCTGCACACTGCAGGTGCTTTTCCACCAGGGCAAGTCCCCCACCCCCACCCCCACCCCGGAATCAGCACAGCTTGCCCCTCCCCCAGAAGACCAGCACAAACAAATGGCTGGCACCAAGCTTACTGATCATAGAGGCCTGCAAAACTAGCTCTTGGGGAAAACAGTATATAGCATTCTTTGTATTTTTATTCTTTAGTCTTTTAGTGTTATTTTTTCAGTTATTTTCTTATTTTTTAATTTTTTTAATTTTTATTTTTTATGTATTTCTTAATTTTTTGTTTCCTTTCATTGGAATTTCTTTTATATACAATAAATAATTTTATATATGTATATATAAACATATATGTATATATTTTTATTTTCTATATAATAAAATAATTGACATATAAATATGTACCTTTTTCTTTCATATATTTTCTTTCTTTCTTTCTTATTTTGAGATCTAGTTTTTTTTTAACCAGCAGACCAAAACACACCCAGGATCTAGGGTTTTTTGTTTTTTTGTTGTTGTCATCATTGTTGTTTTGTTGCTTTTTTTTTTCTTTTTTGTTCTTTTCTTTTCCGGACAAAATGACAAGAGAGAGAAATTCACCCCAGAAGAAAGAAGAAAAGGTAGTATTCACTACCAGAGATTTAATCAATATGGATGTAAGTAAGATGTCTGGACTAGAACTTAAAACAATGATTATAAAGACGATAGCTGAGCTTCAAAAAACATAGAAAGCAACAGAGAATCCCTTACTATAGAAATAAAAGAACTAAAATCTACTCAAACCAAAATTTTAAAATGCTATTACCAAGATGCAGTCCCAAGTGGTGTCATAAAAATGAGGATGAATGAAGTAGAAGAGCAAATCTGTGATATAGAAGATAAAATTATGGGGGCGCCTGGGTGGCTCAGTGGGTTAAAGCCTCTGTCTTCCGCTGGGGTCATGATCCCGGAGTCCTGGGATCAAGCCCCACATCGGGCTCTCTGCTCGGCGGGGAGCCTGCTTCCCTTCCTCTCTCTCTCTCTCTCTGTCTGCCTCTCTGCCTACTTATGATCTCTGTCTGTCAAATAAATAAATAAAATCTTTGAAAAAAAAAGATAAAATTATGGAGAATAAGGAAACTTAAAAGAAGAAGGAAAGAAAACTATGAGATCACGAAGGTAGACCTAGAGAACTCAACAATTCCATAAAAGAAATAAAATGCATATTATAAGAGTCCCAGAAGATGAAGAGCTGGAGGAAAAGGACAGAGAGTGTATTTGAACAAATCACAACTTCCCTAATAAGGACAAGGAAATAGGCATTCAATTCCAAGAGGCACAGAGAACTCCCCTCAAAATCAGTAAAAATAGGTCAATACCTCAACATATTATAGTGAAACTTGCAAATTACAAGGATAAAGAGAAAATCCTGAAAGCAGCTCTAGACAAGAGGTTCTTAACCTACCAGGGTAGACACATAAAGCTGGCACCAGACCTGTCCACAGAGACTTGGCAGGCCAGAAAGGACTGGCAGGATATATTCAGTGTGCTAAATGGGGAAAATATGAAGCCCAGAATACTTTACCCAACAAGGCTGTCATTCAGAATAGAAGGCAAGATAAAGAGTTTCAAAAGACAAACAAAAACTAAAGGAATTTGTAAAATGCTAAACCAGCTCTGCAAGAAATATTAAAGGGGACCCATTGTGTGGAAAGAGAGACCAAAAATAAGAAAGACCAGAAAGCAACAGAGACAATCTACAGAAGCAGCGACTTTATAGATAATATAATGGCACTAAATTCATATCTTTCAATAATTACTTTGAATATAAATGGACTAAATGCTCCAATTGAAAGACACAGGGTATCAGATTGGATGGAAAAAAAAAAAAAGACCAATTGACATGCTCTTTACAAGAGAGTCATTTTGGACCCCATGACACCTCCAAATTGAAACTGAGGGATTGGAGAACAATTTATCATCCTAACAGACATCAAAAGAAGCCCAGAGTAGCCATACTTATATCAGACAAACTAGATTTTAAACCAAAGACTGTCATAAGAGATGAAGAAGTACACTAGGTCATAATAAAGGGATCTATCCAACAAGAAGATCTAACAATTGTAAAAATTTATGCTCCTAACTTGGGACCAGCTAAATATATAAATCAATTAATAACAAACATAAAGAAACACATTGATAATAATACAATAATAGTAGGGGACTTCAGCACCCTACTCACAGTAATGGACAGATCACCTAAGCAGAAAATAAACAAGGAAACAATGGCTTTGAATGACACACTGGACCAGACGCACTTAACAGATATATTCATAGCATTTCATCCTACACTCTTTTTGAATACACCTGGAACATTCTCCAGAATAGATCACATACTGGGTCACATCAGGCCTCAACAAATACAAAAAGATTGATATCATACCATGCATATTTTCAGACCACAGTTCTATGAAGCATGAAGTCAACCACAAGAAAAATTTGGAAATGCCACAAATACATGGAGGTTAAAGAACATCCTACTAAAGAATGAATGGGTCAATCAGGAAATTATAGAAGAATTTTTTTTAAGATTTTATTTATTTATTTGTCAAAAAAAGAAAGTAAGCACAGTCAGGGAGAGCTGCAGGCAGAGGGAGAGGGAGAAAAAGGTTCCCCGCTGAGCAAGGAGCCTGATTTGGAAATCAATCCCAGGACCCCAGGATCATGACCAGAGCTGAAGGCAGATGCTTAACCAACTGAGCCACCCTGGCACTCAACAAAATTAAGGAAGAATTTTAGAAATACAGGGAAGCAAATGAAAATGAAAACACAACAGTTCAAACCTTTGGAATGCAGCAAAGGTGGTCCTAAGAGGGAAGTATACAGCAATATAGGCCTTCCTCAAGAAGCAAGAAAAGTCTTAAACACACAACCCAACCTTACACCTAAAAGAGCTGGAAAAGAACAGCAAATAAAGCCTAAATCCAGCAGAAGAAGATAAATAATAAAGTTTAGGGAAGAAATCAATGATATAGGAATCAAGAAACAGTAGAACGGATCAACAAAAGTAGGAGCTGGTTCTTTGAAAGAATTAACAAGACTGATAAACCCCTGGCCAGACTAACCAAAAAGAAAAGAAAAAGGACCTAAATAAATAAAATCATGAATGAAAGAGGAGTGATCACAACCAACATCAAAGAAATACAAATAATTGTAAGAGAGTATCATAAGCAAGTATATGCCAACAAATTAGGCAATCTGGAAAAATGGATAAATTCCTAGAAACATATAAGCTACCAAAACTGAAACAGGAAAAAATTAAAAACCTGAACAGAGGGGCACCTGGGTGGCTCAGTGGGTTAAAGCCTCTGCCTTCAGCTCAGGTCATGATCCTAGGGTCCTGGGATTGAGCCCCACATCGGGCTCTCTGCTCAGCAGGGAGTCTGCTTCCCCCCCTTCTCTCTCTGCCTGCCTCTCTGCCTACTTGTGATCTCTGTCAAATTAATTAATTAACTAATTAATTATTTTTTTTAAAAAACCTGGACCCATAACCAGCAAAGAAATTCAATCAGTAATCAAAAATCTCCCAACAAACAAGAATCCACGGCCAGACAGCTTCCTGGGGGAACTCTACCAAACATTTAGACAAGAATTAATACCTTTTCTTCTGAAACTGTTCCAAAAAATAGATGGAAGGAAAACTTCCAAACTCATTCTAGGAGGCCAGAATTACTTTGATCACAAAAAACCAAAGACCCCACCAAACAGGAGAATTCCAGACCAATATCCCTGATGAACAGGGATCCAAAAATTCTCACCAAGATACTAGCTAATAGGATCCAAGAGTACATTAAAAGCATTATTCACCAGGACCAAGTGGGACTTATTCCTGG
The DNA here is from genome assembly GCF_963455335.1 of Martes martes. Lineage (NCBI taxonomy): Eukaryota > Metazoa > Chordata > Mammalia > Carnivora > Mustelidae > Martes > Martes martes. Next base: position 14,165,759 of record NC_137896.1, on the reverse strand, counting down.
GCTTCAGAGGTGGTTCAACATCCACAAGTCTATCAGTGTGATATTCCACATTAATAAAAGAAAGGACAAGACCCATATGACCCTCTCAAAAGATGCAGAAAAAAGCATTTGACAAAATAGAGCAGCGTTTCTTGATAAAAACCCTCCACAATGTAGGGATTGAGGGAACATATCTCAATATCATAAAAGCCACACACGAAAGACCCATAGAAAATATCATTCTACATGGGGAAAAACTGAGAGCTTTAGCCCTAAGGTCAGGAACACAACAGGGATGTCCACTCTCACCACTGTTGTTCAACATAGTACTGGAAGTCTTAACTCAGCAACTGGACAACAAGAAGAAAGAAAAGGCATCCAAATCCGATGAATTCAAACTCTCACTCTTTGCAGACGACATGATACTCTATGTGGAAAACCCAAAAGACTCCACCAAAAAATTGCTAGAACTGATACAGGAATTCAGCAAAGTCACAGGATATAGAATCAATACACAAAAGCCTGCTGCATTTCTATACACTAACAATGAAGCAGATGAAAGAGAAATCACGGAGTTGGTCCCACTTACAATTGCACCAAAACCCATAAGATACCTAGGAATAAACCTAACCAAAGAGGTAAAGGATCTGTACTCTGATCCAAAGAGATGGAAAAATGTTCCATGCTCATCAACTGGAAAAACAAATATTGTTAAAATGTCTATACTACCCAAAGCAACCTACATATTCAAATATCTCTACTAAAATACCACCAGCGTTTTTCACAGAGCTGGAACAAACAATTCTAAAATTTGCATGGAAGCAGAAAAGACCCCAAATAGCCAAATTAATGTTGAAAAAGAAAATGAAAGCTGGAGGCATCGCAATTCCAGACTTCAAGCTCTATTACAAAACTGTAGTCATCAAGACAGTTTGGTACTGGCACAAAAACGGACACATAGATCAATGGAACAGAATAGAGAACTCAGAAATGGACCCTCAACTGTATGTTCAACTAATCTTTGACAAAGCAGGAAAGAATATCCAGTGGGAAAAAGACAGTCTCTTCAACAAATGGTGTTAGGGAAATTGGACAGCCACATGCAGAAGGATGAAACAGGATTGCTTTCCTACATCATACAAAAAAATAAACTCAAAATGGATGAAAGACCTAAAGGTGAGACAGGAAGCCGTCAAAATCCTAGAGGACAACACAGACAGCAACCTCTTCAACCTCAGCCACAGCAACTTCTTGCTAGACACATCTCCAAAGGCAAGAAAAACAAAAGCAAAAATGAAGCATTAGGAACTTCATCAGGAGAAAAGGCTTTTGTACAGCAAAAGAGACAGTCAACAAAACTAAAAGGCAACCTATGGAATGGGAAAAGATATTCACAATGTCTTATCAGAGAAAATGCTAGTATCCAAAATCTGTAAAGAGCTGGATGTTATATGCAATTAATGAATCTTTGAACACTACATCAAAAACTAATGATGTACTATATGTTGGCTAACTGAACATAATAAAAAAAAAAGAACTTATCAAATTCAACACACAACAAACAAAAAAATCCATTCAAGAAATGGGCAGAAGACATGAACAGACATTTCTCCAAAGAAGACATACAAATGGCCAACAGATACATGATAAAATGCTCAACATCACTCAGCATCAGGGAAATACAAACCAAAACCACAATGAGATACCACCTCACACCAGTCAGAATGGCTAAAATTAACACCTCGGGAAACAACAGATGTTGGTGGGGATGTGGAGAAAGGGGAACCCTCTTACACTGGTGCTGGGAGTGCAAACTGGTGCAGCCACTCTGCAAAACAGTACGGAGGTTCCTCAGAAAGTTAAAAACAGAACTACTCTAGGACCCAGCAATTGAACTGACAGGTCTTTATCCAAAGGATACAAACACAGTGATTGGAAGGGGCACATGCATTGTTTATAGCAGCAATGTCCACAGTAGTGAAAATATACAAAGAGGCCAGACGAATTGAGAAAGAAGATGTTGTATATATATACAATGGAATATTACTCAGCTATCAAAAAATCTTGCATTTTGGAATAATGTGAATGGAACTAGAGTGTATTATGCTATGTGAAATAAGTCAGTCAAAGACAAATACCATATGATTTCAGTTCCATGTCTGCTCCCCTGTCCCTGCCTGCCTCTCTGCCTACTTGTGATCTCTGTCTGTGTCAAATAAATAAATATTTTTTAAAATAATAATAATAAAATAAAATGTAGCTACAAGCTGACAAACCAGCAGTTTCTTTGGCCCACCCCACCCTTCACCTACTGAACCAAAACATCTGGGATGGAATTTGGGAATCTGCACGTTGACAAGCCCCCTCAAGTAGTTCTGTTCTAAAACCAGCCTCTGGCAACCTCTCCTCTGCTTTCTGTCTGTGTGGATCTGCCTGTCCTAGATAGTTCTTATGAACGGAAGCATACAGGACATGACCTTTTGTATCCGTCTTCGTTCACTGAGCGCAATGTTTGCAAGGCTTGTCGTGCTGCAGCAAGAGTCAATACTTCATTCCTTTCCATGTCTGAAGACTACTCCATTGGAGGGCTAGGCTGCATTCTGTTTTGTTTATCCACGGATCCATTTATCGGTTGATCCTATGCCCTCACGGGCATCTGTGTTGCTTCCACCTTCTGACTATTGCAAATGGCCTTCTGTGAACATTCGTGTACACGTTTTGATTTGAACACCTGTTTTCCATTCATTTAGTTATAGACCTGAGAGCAGACTCCCTGGGTCATATGGTAACTCCATGTTTAACTTTTTGAGGAGCCACCAAACTTTTTACTTTTTTAATTTGGCCACTAGAAATCTTGACATTACATAGGTGACTTGCATCATATTTCTCTTGGACAGCGCTGCTCCAGAAGCTTCTTTCTGCCCAAGCGTTCCACAGAGGCTAACCTCTCCTGTATGTATACCATACCATCTGCCGAACAGGACTGGAGGAACGTAAATACTAAGAAGCAGATGCAGGAAACTGGAAATCATTACACCAAAAGTAGAAGAGAGCCAAGAGAGTAAGAAAAGAGGGTTATCACGAAGAGATTCATTTTTTCAAGAAAATGTGAATAACCATCACTGGATGTGCCTTTTGTGTCAGGCTCTGTGCTAAGTGCTTTCTAACTTTATTTATATATATATATATATATATATATATATATATATATTTTTTTTTTTTTTTTTTTTTCCACTCAGCAATCCTGGGAGGTGGGTAACGTGATAATGGGATTGTCCTCGCTCATTTTGCACAGAGCTAATACACAGCAGAAGAGTCCAGATTCAAACCCAGGCTTCACTGTAAAACCCAACTCTTGGTAGCCAAGGCAAAAATGAAACTTGGGCTCTGGAAAGCACTTTTTCACTGGGGCCGATTCAGAGGGAATGTCTGAGGGAGGAAATCTCTAATTTCAGAGGGAAATTCCGAGGCCAGGTATGTCACTTCCCTGCCCATTCTCAGAATGGCTCATGGCCAGAGGGAAACTTTCTCCTGACCTGTGACTTTGTACAAGAAACACTGATACAACGTGATCGTGTCCCCAAGGTAAGTGTTACCTAAAGGGCAGGGTCATTCCACAAGGCATGAAAAGGGAGGGCATAATGTTAGGTCTCAGAATTGATTAAGCGCAATTCAGTAGGGCTCTGGAGAAAAAGTGTAACTTTTTCTCAGAGTGACTGGAAAAATCCGGGAGGAACTCAGACAATACTGAACTTTCCCCTTAACTAGGCTTCTAGAATATCGATCCCTGCATTTGCTTGGCCTGGAAGCGGTCTATGACTTAGGCCTCTGCTGCCCTCTGGTGGCTCTGAGAGTAAAGGCACCCAGCCAAGAATTCTTTCCACTCAAAAACTCCCCTCCCATTGTTGTTACCACAAGCGTCCCCAAAACAGCTCAGCCCAGCATCTGAGCTCCCCACCGCTCCAAATAGGCCTTGAGCGCTCGCTGAATACCCGCACCGCATCTTCAGGGCTCTGTTCCCAGCCTCACTGTTATGCCCTAATAATGGGTCCGTGATTAAAGGAGCGAGACTAATACAAAGCGAAGGTCAAGCAAAGCTTTATTTTGTGCCAAGCATCAAGAATCTACCCGAACGCTCGGAGCCGCACCTCTTGCAAGAGAGGGCGACCCTTCTATGTTTCACAGACCAGCTTTTAAGGGCAAAGGCCATGCGGTCGGGCCTGGTCACGCACAGGTGACCAATGAGATTGTAACACACACAGGAAACTCCACAGTGATGCTAGGTGACCAATTGAATTACAATTTACCCTAGTAGACATTTGAATCAGCCTATTACACCTTGATTAGGATTGGCGCCCAAAAGGCTCCCAAAGGGTGGGGCCCATACTCCTTGGTAAGGAGGGAGACAGTATGCAACCCCCCACTGATCGGATGTCTCCACCTGGCCGGACCCACCCTTGTATCTGGGCTTTGTTACCTGGAGCTGGTTTCCGGGACTTGTTTTTAAGTGAATCCCCTGGGGGAAGGGGAGCAGAGACAGTTTAAGGGTTAAACAACAAGGCTTTTGTTTAACCTCAATGAAAGCCTCTTGCTAAAATATAAAAATATAAAATAGGTCCTTCCACTCACAAACTGCGTTTCATTTCCCTGCCCTGCTTGCACCGGGTCCTGGCTCAGGCTGGAGCGGGGACCCAGGTCACTCTTGGAAGAAAACAATTTCAAGAGCTGCTATCTGATGGTCTGTCTGTAGGACCAGGACAGCAGAGTGTCCAGAATATGAATGAGAAAGCATGAAAGGGAGAGTAGGAATAGGTCACAGATATCCAGGGCCAAGCTCCTCCCACCTGGGACCTGCTCTGCCAGACACAGGGTCTCAGGGCTGGAAGGGACTGAGACTCTTGAGGAACTGATGTTTGTCTCTCTGTGTCCCCTTCTCCTTCTCTTTTCTCCCTCCCTCCGTCTTCCTCCCTCCTCCATCACTCCCTACCATTCCTTCTCTCTGCCTTCAAGTCTCTCCCTCTTCCTCCTTCCTTCTCCCTCCCTCTCTCTCCTCTCTCCCTCTCTCTTTCTCCCTGTCTTTCCCTATCTCTCCCTCCCTTCTGCACATCCCTCTTTTTCCCTCTCCCTTCCTCCCTCTCCCTACTCTCTGCTTCTCTCTCTCCCTGTCTCTCCTGATATCTCCTTCTGTCTCCCTCCCTCTCTCTCCCTCCTTCTCCCTACAGAGAAAGAGGCAGCCCGCCCTAGCTCATGCAGCCAATCTGGACTGGAACCCAGAGTTTCCCCTGCCCGTTCCTTTTCCTTACTTCCAAAAATATCACAGTTGATGCCAAATCACTTGCCTACCTCCATTTTATAGTGAGAGAAAGTAGAATACCAAAATTGTTGAAGCATACAGACCGAGGTTCAGACTAGCCCCACAACTCACTCTGAGACCTTGGGCGAGTTCTATTTCCTCACGTGAAAGACACAGGACTTCCCAGGGCCGCTGTGCATGCCCAGTTCTCAGTCCAACACCTGGGACATAGTTGGTGCTCAGTAAGTGTTAGCTGTTAACTCTTTGGGGTGCTTCTTCGTTCTTTTCCAATGCTTGGGAATCTATAGGAAGCTGGCCTTCTAGGCACCAACACCCTTGACAAGGGAGCTTAACTTGGGTAGAAAAAGGAAGGTAGAACTTAAGAACATCCCCTTGCCAGGGGCACAGGTTGCACCTCACCCCTCTTACCCCTCTCACCCCACCCATCCCACTTACCAATGACGTTATGTTCCGCACAGAGAAAGATCCAGAAGAGCAGCAGGGAGAGGATGCAGAGCCCATGATATCACTGAGGCAGCACACACATGTGCCACCTGCGGTCTCCACCACCTGATGGTCAAGGAAAGGGATGGAGAAGTGGGGAGCTCAAAACCCACTGACTCTGGTCAAAGAACAGGTCTTAGAGGACTCACATTTGAGGACTAGTATGTATCAGAGCCCCAGAAATTCCTGCCCACTGGTCAGAAGGGTTGGAGGAGGTCATGGAGAGGACATGACTGCCAATTGACCTGCATGCTGGCCCTGGGCAGTTGGGGGCTCCTCCCCCTCCCTTGTCCTTGGAATGTTCCACTACTCACTGTTCCCATAGTGGGAGCCATTTTCAAGGATGTACCCTTGAGGGATCAAGATGTTGTTGAGACCCTCTGGCCAGTGCATGGGACTGAGCCCTGTAAAGGTCTCTCTGTAAACTGTTAAGGTTCCGGTGGTCAGGCGCTGACTTCTGCTGGCTTCTGGACCCCAAGACAAGCGTCCTGTGTAAGTTCCCTTGCACCTGCCACCTGCTGATGGGGAGTGATCTCTTTCTTCATCTCACCATGCCCTCTGTGTATAGGGAGCTGGTTTCAGATTTCACCCCCCAAGGTGAGCCAGCAGGAAGCTAAGGATGGGGAGGGGCGTGGTTGTGGTTTTTCATTCTGGTCAGAGCTAATTTCAGGGTGCAAGTTTAGGGCATCTCTAATAGAAGGGCCCACTGAGATCTGCTTCCCCAGGCCTGAGGCTGAAATGGTCTTAAACTGAGGAAGGAAAGGTTCTGATGGCTTTTTTGGTTTAGGGTACAACAGTAGGAAAAGAGGCCTAGAAAGGCCCGGAAGAGGGGGAGGGAGAAATGGAATTTGGCCCCATCTCAACCTTTGACCTCCAACTCCAACACAATCCCAAGGTCAAATTCAGCCCTTTGGTTCATGCGCTCCTGCACGCGCGCTTGCTCTCTCTCTCTCTCTCTCTCTCTCATTCTCTCCCCTCCCCCCAACCCCATGTCGTTGCTCCCATGTGGACAGAGTGGGCTGCCCCAGATGAGGAGGAAAGATCTGGAAGGGACATCTCTCCTGGTGCTCAGCCTGAGCTGGGCTTGGACTCACACCTTCCTTTCCAGCCCCACCCCCAGCAGAAAATCACCCTACTATATTTTAAGATCCCAGGATTGCTGTTTTCATTGAAAGCTTCTTCGTATTGATTTTTTAGACAGTGTCCATATATTATCTCTTTATTTAATGAACAATAACACGATAAGGAAAACAATGGAAGAAGAACCTAAATTGTTCAGCAGCCTATTACACCGACGAGGACGGGGGCGGGGGGGGGGTCCTCCTAGGTCCCTGCACTATGAGCCTGGGGCCCTGAGGGTCCCTAGGACGGCCACTGCAAGGCTCACTAGCCACTCTTCTTCGGATCAAACACAGACATGTCTCCTCAAAGAGATGAGTGTTCCGAACCAGTAGAAACCAGAATTTCACAGGCCAGTGTGAAAACAGAGGGAAAGGGGGCACAAAAAGACAACAGTGATGGAAATTTTTTTTTAGTGTTCAAGATTTTTATTTATTTATTGGGAGAGGGGCACAGGGAGAGAGAGTCTAAAGATTTTTATTTATTTATTGGGAGAGGGGCACAGGGAGAGAGTCTTGAGCAGACTCAGAGCCCGACACAGGGCTCGATCTCACGACCCTGAGATCACAACCGGAGCAGAATTCAAGAGTCCGACGCCTAACCGAATGCGTCATCCAGGTGCCCTGGAAGGTTTTTTTTAAGTTGTAACTTGCCTTTTTCTGTTAGAGTTGGGAATTATAAAAAACATTTTTGCAATATTCGAGGTGAGCACTAATATTCTTTCTTGTTATAAAAGTCCTGCCTACTTAGAATCTGTTTCTGTCCAAATTTTGAATGCATATGTCCTTTAACCCAGTACGACACACGAGGTTCATTACTTCCCTCCTCCATTCTCTCCTTTCTTGCTAATAGAATCTCAATTTTTAAATCCAGGTGGGCCCCTCCCTCAGCCTCAAGGATGAAGCACATTTCATCTAAGACAGTCACATTTTCCCCTTCCTGTTTGCAGACATTAGCTTTTCCAGCCAATGAGAGGACGAGGGAAACGTGGGGAGGGGTCGGCTTCCGAGGAAGACGGTCTCTGTCATTAAAAGGAGAGACCATTTGAGGTGAAGGTCTTTTCACCATTACCCTTTCCACAGACCTTCCTGCTGTGACGTCCAGAGCTGCAGCAACCGTCCCACACCCGTGAGGGGACTGTCTTGAGGACAAAAGCCAGCACGCTGAGGTTGGTGGGGAAGGAAGGAAGGGGTCTTCTTATTAGCGCTGTGGATGCCTCTCTCCAGACTCTGATGTGAGAAAATTAAATGTCTTTATTGACTAAGCCACTGTTGGGTGGGTTTTCTAACACTCAAAGCTCAACAAATTCCTAACAGACAGACTTGGGAATTATATTCATTCTTTCTGTCACTCAACAAACACTGATGGGGGCCTTTTCTGGGGGGGTCAGGCTCTATTGGAGAAACTAGAATTCTACCACAAAGAATTTCCCCAGATGTACCTGCAAAAGAAGGCCAACAATTATATGTACAAGGATTCATGTTCACCAGGAGAAGACTAATTAAATTAGCTATTTTCATGGTGTCATGTTACAAAATAATGTGATGACATAAATTTCTCCAGGATATAGAACATGATCCATTTTGTATGCATTTTTTAAATTTATTTTATCTTTTATATTCTGAGAACCTGAAGGCAACCCTTCCCTACAGCAAAGCTACCTGGAGGGGACAAACTGCCTGTCTTGAAGCCAAGGGCCAGCCCCCAGAGAAGGAGATCCAAGGTGGGATCATCCAAGAAACTATAGTGAACTAGTTTCCCACCCCAGTTCCATCCCCAACTCACATTCTCTATTAAAAGATCAGCAGGCCCAAGAAGAGCCCTGGTGATCCCACTCCTGAGGCTTGAGAGAGAGAAATCTACGGCAAATCAGCCGAGACTGACTCCCACCCACCTCTGCCCTCACCACCGGGGCAGCACCCACTTTCAGTGTTCTCAGAAAGGACGGGTTGCCTTATGTCCCGTAATCCTGCAGCCACGCTCAGACCCCCTAGCTCTCTCTCCTCATCCCGGCCCTCCAACAGCATAGGCAAGAAGGTCAGCACAGGGGCGCCTGGGTGGCTCAGTGGGTTAGGCCTCTGCCTTCGACTCAGGTCATGATCCCAGGGTCCTGGGATCGAGCCCCGCATCGGGCTCTCTGCTCAGTGGGGAGCCTGCTTCCTCCTATCTCTCCACCTACTGTGATCTCTGTCTGTCGGATAAATAAATAAAATCTTTAAAAAAAAAAAAAAAGAAGGTCAGCACAGTCTTTATTGGGGAAAAGCAGTACCCCACACCATTGCCCAAACCCACGACTCTGTTTCCCGTGCTCAGGGCCATGGCTGGAACAGAAGCAGAGCAGAGAAGGCAACGAGAGCCCCCAGGAGGCTCACAGCCCCAGGACATCACCCTCTTGTGGCAGCCAGGACAAGCGCCCCTGTCATCACCAAAGCAGCTCAGGACAAATCACGACACTAAGGCATCAGGATCCCTGCAGAAAGAAGCAGCAGCAGGTCACACTTGTGCCCTCCTGGCTCTGGCTGCCCCCCACCCTAGAGAAGTTCGGCACACATTGCTCCCCAAAGCCTTGGATGGCTCCCTGTTCCCCCAGACAATCCAGTCCAAACTGGCAGTGAAGATTACTCACTCAGATGTCAACTTTATGTCTCCTAGCACCCAAACAGCCCACTCTCGCCCCACCCCGACCGGGGTCCCCAAGTATGTCACACACATTCCAACCTTTGTGCCTTTGCTCACCACCAGACCGCCTGTCCAGCATGTTCTCTGTGCTTTCCTCCCTTTGCCACATCCTGCCTAGTCTTTAGGGCCCAGATTCAATCCTACTTTGGGCAGAAAGACCTTCCCAAGGAGCCACACCCACTCAGAGCCTAGACGCCCATGCAGTCTATACAAAGGTTTCCCATCTGGGGCACAGGATCTTTCTCTCCCACCAGACTCTCCAGGGCAAGAACTTTGTCTTGATCCTCTGAAGGCTCCTACCCAGGAGCTAAGCCCGTGCTCTCTGCGCAGAGCAGTCAAGTGCACTCTTATCAATGAGGCTGGCCGTGACTCACCTCCAGCAGAATCAGGGCTGAGGGTCCGGTTGGGGTTTGTGACCAGTTCCACTGGCAGTACAGATGGGACACAAAAGCGGCCACAGCCTGACTTGCAGCACTTTTCCCCGGCCTGGCAGTTCTCATCCATCATGCAGGTGACAATGCACAGGCCCACCAGAACGTGTGGACACTCACCACCCCACCCTGTGGGGTCAACAGAAACAGGTAGAGACAGGACTGTCGGCGCCACTGACTCTGGATGCAACTGAGACTCGGAGGCTCCAGACGAATCCATCCCTGACTGCAGCCAGATCTTAACCAAAGACCTGCCTGGAAAACCTGGGAGTTAAAGCCTCTGAGAATCAGCAGGGCCACAAGAGAGCATCTGGACCAGCAGTTTTCAAATGGTCTCCCACAAGTTGCCTGGAGGTCCCTGGGTTTGATACCACTGTGGAGGGGGCTGCGTGGAGTGCCAAGGAGCCCCCCACCATGGCTGGGCCTCCCAGTGTCCCTTCCTCGGGGAGGCCTCCCTCTGCCACCCCAGACAAGGTTTGGTGCCCTGCTTTGTGCTCCTCTCATCAGAATTCATTACAGTTCCTGATCTGTCTACTTTCTCTGATGAGTTATATAAGGACAAGAATCTATCTTCAGAAACTTGAACACTGCCTGGGAATCTACACGTTGTCTAAAAACAACATCTGAGCCAGTGATTCTGAAGTGGAGTTCTACAGTGCCTGGTATAAAAGGAGCATTCAAAAATATGGATTTGTTTAAAAATACGTATGTTGAAGACAGTAAACAACGTGTGTTAAAGAGGATGTGGAGAAAGAGGAACGCTCTTACACTCTTGGTGGGAATGCAAGTTGGTACAGCCACTTTGGAAAACAGTGTGGAGATTCCTTAAGAAATTAAAAATGGAGCTTCCCTATAACCCTGCAATTGCACTACTGGGTATTTATCCCAAAGATACAGATGTAGTGAAAAGAAGGGCCATCTGTACCCCAATGTTCATAGCAGCAATGGCTACAGTTGCCAAACTGTGGAAAGAGCCAAAATGCCCTTCATTGGATGAATGGATAAAGAAGATATGGTCCATAGATACAATGGAGTATTATGCCTCCATCAGAAAGGATGAATACCCAACTTTTGTATCAACATGGACAGGACTGGAGGAGATTATGCTGGGTGAAATAAGTCAAGCAGAGAGAGTCAAGTATCATATGGTTTCACTTACTTGTGGAGCATAAGGAATAACACTGAGGACATGGGGAGATGGAGAAGAGAAGGGAGTTGGGGGAAATTGGAGGGGGAGATGAACCATGAGAGACTGTGGACTCTGAAAAACAATCTGAGGGTTTTGGAGGGTCGGGAGATAGGAGGTTGGGAGCCTGGTGGTGGATATTATGGAGGGCATGTATTGCATGGAGCACTGGGTGTGGTGCATAAACAATGAATTCTGGAACACTGAAATTTAAAAAATAAAAATTAAAAATAAAAAATACGTATCTTGAAACAAAGAAATCAGATCAGGAATGCTCTTATCTATTGCAGATATGTTGCTAAGAATCTGGTCAGAAAACCATGACCTTGGGCAACTCCCTCACCTTACAGATGGAGAAACTGGCTCAGGACGAGTCTGCTTCCCTGAGGTTACAGAGCCGGTCAGCGGCAGAACCAAGACCAGAAGCCATACCACCTGTCTTCCAGTATCAGAACTTTTCCTTCTAACTCACACTGCCTTCCCCTAGTTCTTTCAACACCAGTGCGGGGCCCTGGGCTCCAGGAGAGGTGGGGTGGCTTTGGGCTGGGTCTAGGAGGACAGGAGGGATGAGAACTCGGACTCCTCCCAGGAAGGGAAAGACCAGAAGGCCACAGATGGCTCCCTCCCCAACCCACCCTGAAACTCACGAACCCCTTCCCCAAGGGGCCAACATACCTCCCCGAATGTCTCCACGGCATGAGTGGCCACAGCCGGTGCTGCAGCACTTATGCCCCTGGGGACAGGACTCGTCCCTGTCACACAGCTCCTCGCACGGAAGGGGGTCAGCAGGACATTCGCCACCAGACTCTGCCACAGAATCAAAGCATGGGACCCAGAGGTGTTCAGACCCAGTGTTTCCAGTTATTTTCACTGTGACTCCTGAGTTTTATTACATTATATATATTTCATTGTGTATGTTAATCCATATGCATGCTTAAAATATGTATTTATGTGCATATACGTATGTACTTTACAGTCTATTTCTTTTTTTTTAAAGATTTATTTATTTAACAGACAGAGATGACAAGTAGGCAGAGAGGCAGGCAGAGAGAGGGGGGGAAGCAGGCTCCCTGCTGAGCAGAGAGCACAACGCAGGGCTCCATCTCAGGACCCCGAGATCACGACCTGAGCAGAAGGCAGAGGCTTTAACCCACTGAGCCACCCAGGCGCCCCTCTTTTTTTTTTTTTTTTTTTTTTTTTAATGCTGGTCATCGACTACTAAAATGGTCTCAAGACTCGAAGTCTGGAAAACACTATGGATATCTAACCCACTGTGGCAAACAGACTTACGGCCAGCCCCACATTCACTGTCCCTCCCTCCTTCCCATGGTAGACACCTATGATGGTGGCCCCCAGGGAGCCACACCTCCCATGTGGTCTCTGGGCAGGACTGTGTGTCTTGCTTTGACGAACAGGACACCAGCAAGTGTGATGCAAGCAGAGGCTTGATAAGCACTTGTGTGTTGGGGTTTGTCCGCTTAAAACACCCCCCGCCTTGGAAGCCAGCCGCTATGCCATGAAGAAGCTTGAGCTCAACTCCAGAATGATGAGATGCCCCAAAGAGGGAGAAGCTGGATGAAGAGACGCATCCTGCCCGGTCCAGCCACCGTCAAGTTCCCCGCTGGGCTCCCAGCTGCACGCAGCTGCATGAGTGACCTAGCTTTGCCGTGTGGGCAGAAGAACGGCCCAGGTGAGCCCCGCCAACTCAAACAGCCACGGGAAAGAGGCAACTGTTGTTATTTTGAGCCACTAAGTTTGGGAAGTATTTGTTATGCAGCCGTGGACAACTGAAGCACTTGCTAATGAAACCACAGTTGTGTTTGGAGAGGCAGCGAGCCCAGCCAGCTGCAAAGCTTTGCTTCCCCAAGTTACCTTGTAACTAGGAGTGGCCACAAACTAGGACAGAAGCTGGAAAAACTTTTGCATTCTTGACCCAACTACAGCACCTTTCAAACTGCGCCCTGACTTCTCTTTCTTCCAGTGCAAAGACAGACCTAACCCAAGGAGGTAGAGCCATCTTCTTTCAACCACGAGGCAACGAGTATGACGAAGCCAAGGAAGGCAAAGGAGAAGGAAAAAAAATAAATAACCTCATCCTCATCGGTGTTGTGGAGCCATCACCCCAGCCCTGGTCCCCACTTCAGGACTTCTTGTTATGTGAGGAAAAAGGAACCCCTATTTTGTTAATTTTCTGTTGCATACAGCCAAGCACAACCACGATGTGCCCCTTCACCACCCCTCTGAAGACAGTGATGCCCAGAGAAGAGAAGGGGTTTACCCAGAACGACAGAGTCAGTCAGGGGCAAAGCAGGACAAAACTCAGCCTCTTGGTTTGCAAACAAGCACTCTTTCTACTACAACATCCTTAAAACACGCAGGCCCCGGGCCAGGTCCCCCGGAGCAGGCACGCCCTAGGAACCCACATCCAAACCAAACTGCCTGGCCGTGACTCATTCATCTCAGTGTTTATTTCAGCTTCTTTAAGTGGAGAAAAGAAGCGACAGGCTATTAAAAGCATTGTGGAAGACCGAAGCAGGACTGGCCCAGTGCCTCTGAGTTGGGACATGTAAGTACAGTTGCCTATGGCTGGCTCTGGGAAGTCTGCCGTGATGGAAAAAAGCCAGTGTTGGCCTCCCAGGAGGCTATGTGCAGCTGACAGTCAGGGTCTAATAACCCGGCATCACAGGATTTTCCTGAACAGTCCCTATTTCAAAGAATCTCTGCCATTGTCAGAACACATCGAATCTGATTTTTTATCCAGAACACATGGTCACGCTAATTGCCAGATGTGCCTTTCCACACCTCCCCACCTGCTTGACAAACACTAAAATCTATTTAACAAAGAGCGAAGCCTTTCATCCCACAGTTGAGAAGGCTGGGCATTAAAAAAAAAAATCTCTGGTGGGAAAAACCTAGCAATATAACTTCTCATGGGGTTATACAGAGAAGGACACTTCCCAGATGTCACCATTTTGCTGAGCTTGGCCCTGAAGTGACTAATGCCAGGAGCGTTCTGCTGCTACTCATCCCCAGGACTAGGCATGGAGAAACCTCTACTCTCTTCCAGGCTAGGCTTCCTTGAGGTCCCTGGAGTTTTGTCAAATAGTAGACACAGTGAAGGGACTCTTGGGGAACAGGCTAAAGCCCTGAGGGTCAGAGCACATGCCCTTTGACCAGTGCCCACCATGGCCACCACTGCATCCCCCATGAATTCCTGTCAAATAATTCCCTACTCTCAGCTCAAACAGTGGAACTGATGGCCTCCAAGCCAGACTATGCCATCCTTACAATTTTTAAGATTTATTTATCTATTTATTTTAAAGAGAGAGGGAGAGAGAGCACAAGTGGGAGAGGCAGAGGGGAAAAGAGAGAGGGAGAGAATCTCAAGCAGACTCTGCGCTGAGCACAGAGCCTGATGCAGGGGTGCATCTCACAACCCTGAGACCGCGACCTGAGCCAAAATCAAGAGTCAGCTGCTTAACCAACTGAGCCACTCGGGCACCCCACTCTTAAAACTTTATATTCAACTGAAATCTGGATGTCTAGAAGTTCTATCCATCAGTCCTTGTCCTATGCCCAGAAACCTTGTGAAAACATGACTAGCACCATCATGCCAGACAGGACCCTCTGCCTCTCACTCTCTCAGGTTTCCCAAACTAGGTAAGCTCAGTTCCTCATACCACATGGTTTCCAGGCACCTCATAGTTATCTAACCAGGAATCAGGATGAGAAAGAGGAATGAGAGTCAGAATGGGAATGGTCATCCCCACCCTTCAAATATGCCCCTATCCCAAGACCCAAGCTATCACACACCAAAAAAGTGGAATAAAAACCTGACACCCAGGAAATACTCAGACATAGGCTTTCCTGTTGCCCCAGCTCTAACCTTCCACTATATTTGAGGGAAGGACAGTGGTGCTGATAGAAAAGTGTAATCTCAAAACTTCTTAAGCCAAGAAGGGCCCTCTGAGCCATCATACCTCCTCTTGCAAACAGACAGCCAGCCAGACAGACAGCCAGCAAAGGAGCAGGACTGGCCTGTGGTCAATGGTGGCAGAACTGGGTCCCAAATTCCCAGCTCTGACACCCGGACCGATGATGTGGTCCTTTAAGCCACATCATTGTGATTCCCTACACTCCACGAGGATTACCCAAGAACAAGAGCTGGGACTCACTCACCGGGAGACTGGGTGGCTCCCTGCTCAACAGGGAGTCTGCTTCTCCCTCTCCCTCTGCCCCTCCGGTGCTCCTTCTCTCTCTCTCTCTCACTCACTCTCTCAAATAAAAAAATAAATCTTTATTTTTAAGTCTCCTAATAAATCTTTTTAAAAAGATTTTTTTTAATAAAGTAAAATGAAAACCAGACTGGGTCTCTCTTCCCTGCTTTTACAAGCCCCGCAAAGGCTTCCTAGTGCATTCAGAACAAAGCCTTAGACAGAAGCCCTGGAGTCTCACCCGAAATCTGGACTCTCCCTAAGTGGAGCCACCTTCCTTCTCTTTGCCTTTCCTCCACCCCCACTGACCTCCTTTCACTTCCTTGAAACAGTAAGCTCTTCCCTACTCCCAGCCTTGGCCCGTGCAGCTCCCACTCATCCTCCAGGTTGAAAGGACACCTCCTAGCCTCTGCCTTTGGCTCGGGTCATGATCTCGGGGTCCTGGGATCGAGCCCCATGTCAGGCTCTCTGCTTGTCGGGGAGCCTGCTTCCCTTCCTCTCTCTCCGCCTGCCTCTCTGCCTACTTGTGATCTCTGTCTGTCAAGAATAAATAGAATCTTTAAAAAAAAGAAAGAAAGAAAGAAAGAAAGAAAGAAAGAAAGAAAGAAAGGACACCTCCTCTCCAGCTCGCTTTGATGTCCCTTCGCAGCCCTCATCACAGTTGGTGCCCAGTATTTATAACCACGGCGGCCTTGCTCACCATGGGACATGTATGCCAGCCTGGCAGAGGCTCGACAGGTAGTGAGCAAGGGAGAAAGTGGGGGGAGTGGACAGACAGGTCAGACTTGGGATGGTGGGGAGGGAATCTGAACAGAGAGGTGCTGGGCATCACAGCACAAGCTGCTGAATGTTATTCGGCAGGTTTTCTAAAGGCTTTTTAAATACATTTCTTGGGACGCCTGGGTGGCTCAGTCATTGAGCATCTACCTTCGGCTCGGGTCGTGATCCCAGGGTCGTGGGATTGAGTCCCACATCAGGCTCCCTGCTCGGCGGGAAGCCTGCTTCTCCCTCTCCTGCTCCCCCTGCTCGTGTTTCCTCTCTTGCTGTCTCTCTGTCGTAGAAATACACAGAATCTTTTAAAATAATAAATAAATAAATTCTTCCAAAGTGTATGATATAGACCCCCAGTGTGATGGGTTTAGGAGATGGGGGTGACGAGGTCGTGAGAGGGGAGCCCCCATGAAGGGGACACTGCCCGCGCTGCACCCTTCCACCCTGTGAGCTCCCGGGGAAGACATGGCAGTCTGTGAACCAGGAAGCTGGCTTTCCCCAGATACTGAATATGCTGGCATCTTAATCTTGGACTTCTCAGCCTCTAGAATTTAAGACATAAATTTCTTTTATTTATAAACCCAGTCCATGGTATCCTGTTCTAGCTGCCCAAAGGACCTTATCACTTTTTGAGGTAAGTACACTCATCTCCACCCTACAGAGACAAAGGCCAGGACCAGAGAGGCCACACAGCAAGCAGAGAAGCCACAGCTCACATCATACTCAGACCAGAGCTGCCTCGCAGGGCAGGTCCCAGTGTCTGCCCGGAGCCCTCGGGCGGCCTGACCGTCCCACCGCCTTACCAAGCCGACCAGCACTGGCTCTGGTAAAACTCTGGCCATGTCAGAGCTGAGGGAGAGCAGGAACTGTTCAGAGCCCAGGACGGACAGCCTCCTGTGACGACGAGTGTAGTAACCAGTCCCACTGAGCAGCCCAGCCCAGGCCCGGAGCCCTAGGGAAGTCATTGCCTACTAAGACTGCAGCCAGTTCCGCCTCCCGCTAGACGAGGACGCACACTCAGCCAGTAAGTACGCTCCGGGAGATCTGCAGGGAGGTCACTGTTGCAGGCTGCCTGGCTCCAAGGGAGGAGGCAGCCCTGTCTGGCCTGGCCAGGGCCCAGAGCTGCTCACAAAGGGCCTGGCCTGGGTGCCGGCCTGTCCCTCAGCGCCTGTCACTCGGCCATCAGCTTCACACACTGGAAGACTGTGCTGGGCCCTGCAGGCTGGCGGTGAGTGACTGGCCTGACACAGGTTCCCAGGCTCTGGTTCCAAAACTGGGCCAAAAGAGTCCTGGCAAGGAAGACAACCCTCTATTCTCCCTTACGGGCAGGGCGCCCGAGAGAGTTGCCGAAGCCAGACAGAGACAGCCCCACGGGGTCCAGGGAAGGGGCTGCTACCTGGCAAGGTTTGGCTGGGAGGAACGAGGCGGTCACATGCTGTGGAGTTCCAGGGTCTCCAAGAGGAAGAGGTCCGGGGAGGAGAAAGCAATCCTGGTTCTTGATAAAAGGGGCTGGTGACCAACCGCACTCCTGAGGAAGCCCAACTTAGCAGGCAACAGGAAGGAAGCCAATGTCCACTGAGGGCTAAACACTTTACATACTTTGAACCTTTACAACAACCTCCAAGGCTTATTTTTTTCCATTTGACAGAGAAGGGAAATGTGGCCCAGAGAAGCAGAAGACACTTGACCAGGGACCTGCTGGCCGGTAACTGGGGAGCCTCAGGCTTGAACCCAGCTCTCTGATGACCCAAATATAAGCTTTTCTACTGGAATAGCTGCCACATGCACTCACAGAGAACGATTCCAGTTTCTTTAGGAAACATAATGGAAAGCGTGATGTAAGACCCCATTTAATGCAGTGAAGAAAAAATAAAACTTAGGCATTAACTTATCAAGAAGTATTTTAAAACTATAAACCACCCTGAGATACACCAAACACACCTGGACAATGGGAAGACATAGAGATTCAACATAAAAATGTCCGTTGTCCCTAAGTTAATTTTTTTAAGATTTTATTTATTAAGTTGAGAGAGAAAGAGTGAGAGAGCGAGCAAGAGCAGGGCAAGGGGCAGAGGGAGAGGGAGAAGCAGGCTCCCTGCTGAGCAGGGATCCCAACGTGGGGCTCAATCTCAGGACCCCGAGATCAGGACTTGAGCCAAAGGCGGACGCTTAACCCACTGAGCCACCCAGGTGCCCCCCTGAAATTAATTTATATATCTAACATCTCTCTAAAAAAAGCAGCCTTCATATTTTCAGGGAGGGGGGTAGTGCGAAACAATATGATAATAAAATCTATATGGAAGCACAAACAAGCAAAATTAACCATAAAAATCTGGAAACGACAGGGACATGAGAAGGAACAAGCCAACAGAGAGACACCATCAATTTCTAATACTTTTTGTAGGCCTCTCAGAAGCCAGGGGAGGAGGCGAGCACGAGAGCAGAAAGTTCCGCAAGCCACAGATCTCCCTGCCGGCAGCCTCCTCTGCCGGCCTGGATCCCATGCCACAGATCATCCTGGCTGGGGTACCTTTTGTCTGTGGTTTGTTTGTTTGTTTTTAAGTTCTCAGAATTTGGCAGGCAATTATGGTTGCTCAAAGTAAGGAAAAACCAGTAATAGTATGGTGTGGGCTTATTTGAGAAAGGAGACGGCAGGCCAGCGAGCCCGGGAACGCCCGGGGCAATATTTCTTACCTAGCTTGGGTTTAGTGACTGGGACCACACAGCGCTTGTTGCAGCCAAACGTGCAGCATTTCTCTGTACCTGGACAAGTCTCATCAGTGACGCACCTTTGGAAGCAGGATTGTTTCCGAACAGCCCTGGGACAATCTCCTTTCCTCCCTGTAGGGAAAAAGGGAGACAGCCATACACACAAAAAAAGAGAGAGAGAGAGAGAGATAGTAGTGCCCGGTGGCTCCCACAGGTTTAGCAAAAGGGAAAATCACAGAAAGGAAGGAAGCTCTGAGCTTCTTCAGGACGCTCAACCCTGGTGCTAAAGCAAAGACAATAACAATGATGAGAGCTCACATTTACTGAGTTCACCTTGTGCCAGGAACCTCTCATTTGATCCTCATAACAATCCCAAGAGGTACAAACCATTATGCCCATTTTACAGGTGAGGAAATTCTGCTTTAAAAGCTTAACGCTTACAAAGAGTGGCTTACAGCTTATTTGCAGCAAGAAAAGTCTCCCTGGCTTGAAATCTACTCTTGTGATCACCACCTCTAACAGGCTTCCCCTCACAGTTTGGCCCCCCAGCCTTCACGGGAGCCCTGAGTGCAAATAAAAGGCAGAGACCATCAGTGTGTCTTCCTTTCTGATAGAGGACAAAGAACTGGGGGTTGCATGATTAAAGAAGAAACCCCCAAACCGGGGAGAGATGCTGCAGACAAGGTCCATTTCCAGAGCCCATCTAAGAGATAGGAGGCTCTCTGGGTCTTTCTAGCCCAGAGGCAAGGTCAGAGAGCACACCTGGATTGTGCCCCTCCAGCCAACCTACCTTCTGGAAGGCCTCCTCGGCAGACACGACCGCAGCCGGTGCTGCAGCACTTTTGCCCAGCAGGACATGACTCATCCCCCTGGCACAGCTCTCTGCACGGGTGCTTATCAGGAGGGCATTCTCCCGCTTTCACTGCAAAAGATATCCCACGAGGTTGAGGTGACTGGCTAAGCCTCAAGAAATGGGGAACGGAAGCCAAGCATTTCAAGGCTCTTCAGGCTCTGCCAACATTCCTATCCAAGATACCTCTGCCACTGCTGTCCCCTCCCCTCACACAACCCCTGACACTTGCCCACCACTACTGAATGTCGGGCCACTTTGCAGATAAAGAGAGGGAAAGGTTGGTGTGATCCTGTTCACATTTAAGGAGCTCTAGAGAAAAGCCAGCACCTCTACTAAGCCAGACTGGAAGGCCTACCTCCTTGTCCAGAGAGGGTAGAGAAAGCCAGGAAGACCTATTCCAGCTGTCCTGAGAATCTACGCATCCAGTCCTGTCCTACAGAGATGACCATCTCCACAAATGAGGACTCTCACTCCAGGAAGAGGCAGGGGAGGTCTTCTTCTTAGTCACTTTGTTACTGTTAGCCAGGGATCCCAAATAATAGCTCACCATGCTCTCCTGCAGCCACCCAGGAGGTCAGGGACCCAAGAGCAAGAAGGGCCTTCAGGAGGAAGAGGCAGCTCAGCATGACAATGGTGCCGAGAGTTGAGATGAGCGCTCAGTCCAGGCGGGAGGTGTACACCTTGCTTAGGGCACCCACCAAGGGATGGGCAGGACTAGGAGACTGCCCTAAACCCAGTCCCAAAGTCTTCCCTTTCGCAATATTCCCCCAAGGATGTGTTCTCCCGACAAGAAGAAAAGTGACTGGTTGCTGGTATGTGGGAAACTTCCTGGCACTCCCAAAGGCACATGTGATGACAGTGACCAAAGTCTGTAATGGAACATACACAACACCCCTGGACAATGAGGAAGAACCTGATGGGTACTTGGGAGAAATGAGGGATGGCCACTGAATACAGGATCAAAGGGAGCCCTAAAGGGCTTTGGAAGGACACAGCTGTAGCCAAAGTGACGGAGGGAAGGACCAGAGATGCAACTTAATAAAAACCAAAGCTAATAAAATGCAGTGTGGCTCCTGTTCATCCTAGCAACCTAGAAAACAGAGAATGGAGCAGACTACTTAGAAACCGTGAAAAAAAAACTACAGTAAAGGCATATTTGAGTTTGTTCAGAATGAATACAAATGCACCAACACCTGCATCTTTGTCTGTCTAGCCCATACAGGTCATTTTTGGATTGTGTGAAGGCTAGTTCACAGAACCCAAAAGAAGTTGCTATGATTCAAGTAGTCTAGACCATCTATCCTCCCTTTCTTCATCTCCTCTCTCTCTCTATTTCATTTGACTTATCTGTCCTGCTTATGACTTTGGTCAGACATGATATTTAATGGTATCCACTGGGACTGCTTAGCCCGTAAGATTAAAGAGCAGAGGAAATTCAAGGCTTAAAGTAAAAATCTCCTTAATAGAGCCAAAGAGTTTGGTGCTAAAGAGTTGCCTTATTGTTTTAAGGCTGATATTGGAGCACGGATATATTTAACATTTGTTGACTTAACAACAATTCAATGACTTAACGTGTTTTATACATATTATTTATTTTACTTCTCACAATAATCTTGCAGAGGTAATAAAAACTGGTTCAGAGGGCTTGAGAAAGAATACCCAAGGTCATAAAGCTCGTAAGTGGTGGTTACCAGAATTTAATAATAGTAACGACGATAGCATTGCTTGAGGGCTTACTTGCGCCACAATTCTAAGTGCTTTATACGAATTAACTCACTTAATCCTCACTGCAACCCTGTGAATTAAGTACTATTATCCCCGCTCTACAGATGGGGAAACTGAGGCACAGAAAGACACATACGTCACACAGTTAAGAGGTGGTAGACCAAAGGCAGGCACCCCAATTCCATAGTCAGCGTTCTTAATCACCATATCATCCTGGATTTGAAGTCAGATCTTTCTACATGAAAAAACTCGTACTTTTTACTACCTCATATTGTGACCTGGTAAAAGTAACTTTCTCTACTATCCATAAATCGATCCAGTTCTATTCACGAACATCTCAGCTCTAAGCCAGAGCTAAGGGGAGCTCTGAGGAACTCCAGACGCCTCCACTGCGTCCCCCGCCCATCCCAGAATCACCAGTCTGGAGAGAGCAGCCCAGCTCCCTAGGGCTTGGGGAGTCCACTCAGCCTTCATTATGCTTTCAGATAAAATAGGCTGCCCCTGGGGCCTAGCCCTAGAAGGACCCTGTGGGCCAGACCCCCTGTTGGGGTTGGGTTTTGGGTCCTCGCATTAGACCGACTCTACGGCTTTCAAAGACTGAACTGTAGGCGCCGCTGTGCTCCCCTCCTCCTCCTGCCCCGCACTTCACCAGCCTGCGCCCAGCGGAAAGATCTCTCGGACCAAATACCCACAGTCTGCACCCGAGGCGCGGCCCTGCCCTAGACAAAGCCCCCGCCACCGCGCTCACTGCGCCGTTAGGAGTCCGGGACCCCAGCGAGACGCGGCCTTGCGGTTCCCATGGAAACCCAGCATGTCGCCGCGGCGCGCTTCCTGGTCGGCGCGCGGCGCGTTCCAATGACGTCACGGGGCCACTTTCCGGCCGGTGGCAGAGTCGGACTGAAGTTGTGGGGGCTGGGGGAGCCATGGGGGCCACTGGCGACGCCGAGCAGCCGCGGGGACCCGGCGGGGCAGAGCGGGGCGGCCCCGAGCTAGGCGACGCGGGCGCAGCGGGGCAGCTGGTTCTCACGGTGAGGACGCCCCCGGGGAGGCCGGGGCTGGGCCTGGGCTCGGGCCGGCTGGGCCTCGGGCTCCCGGGACCCTGGCCCGCGGGCAAGAGAACGCGGCGGCTGGTGCTGCCCAGGGGGTTGGCGTTTTCGCAGTGCGACGACCTGGATTCAAATTCTGGTGCCGCCCTCCTAGCTAGGTGACGTGAGCCAGTCCTGTCAACCCCTGAGCTCCAGTTTCCTCTTCTGTAAAATGGAGATGATTAGTGCCGCCTCATAAAGTTGTTACAGGGTTGGGGTGTAAATGCGAAGAAAGCGCCCAGCACATCGGCTGCCCCAGAGTAGTCCCTCGGTAAACACTGGTTCTCTTCCTCCTGCCGTCCCAGAAAAGGTGGGTTTGGGACTTTGGAGGCAGGAAACTTTTCCTGAGTTCCTCCACCCCGCAGGGCCTTTCTGCCGCCGCCCTCCCGCCTAACCCAGGGTGGAAGAAGCGCTGAAATTCCCTGAGAAACAGGGGTGTCTAAGTTTAACTTCATACTCACCTTCCACCTCTACCCCAATGTGACGGGCCTCAGTGACATCTGTTCCCTTGGTCCCCGCAGAATCCTTGGAACATAATGATAAAGCACCGGCAGGTGCAGCGAAGGGGCCGCCGCTCACAGATGACAACAAGGTAAGGCTGGTCCTGGGTATTCACCTCCCAGCACCCTTGGGGTCCCCACTGCACAGAGCTGGAAAGAGCTCATCAGCCATTGGAAAGAACACTGGACTAGGAAAGCGGAGACTCAGCTTCTGTAACTCTCTGTTGACCTTGGTTGAATCATTGCCCCCTCTGAATTCAGGTACAAAATGGGGAATCATGGATTCAGCAGTGCCTGAGATCCCTAACATTCAGTCGGCTCTGTGGTTGAGGGCTGTAAAAAGGCAGAATAGCAAACAGTAGGATTTGGGGGTTTTTTGTTTTGTTGTTTTGCAAACAGTAATATTTGTGTCAGGGAAGGGAGAGAGCACAAGATGGACCTTGGGATGCTGATTATATTTCTTGACAGGTCGTGATTAAGTGGATGTTTTCTACAACTACTTGTTAAAGGTGTATAGACTTTGTATCTCATAAAACGCTTTAAAAAATAAAACTCATTTCATAGGGTCATTATGGAAATAGAATAAAAAACCATGTCCGTGTAGTTTGCACAGAACCTGGGCATGTAGCTTGTTTTCAGGTGAAGCTATCTATTATTGTCGTTAAAGGAGCCTGTGTCAGTAATTGGCTGGGCACACTAAGAAAGATATGTCTGGGACATGACCCCTGACTGTGTCTTGCTCCTGAATGCAGTTTCACAGATCCTGCCATCTCCATGGACCTCCTCCGAGCTGTCCTGCAGCCTAGCATCAATGAGGAGATCCAGACTGTCTTCAACAAGTACATGAAGGTGAGAGGGACAAAGAGGCATGGGCGAGCCTTTCCTACATCACATTCCCCTGGATCCCTCTGCTACACACAGATGTATAAAGTCTTCCAGTTCTGAACCCCTGAGAACTTTTACCCCTTTCTTTGGGGGTAACTTGAATACCTCTTCTGCCAAGCTATTTTGAGGATAAAATAATTTAAGTGTAATGTGCTCAGCACCATGCTTCAAACAAGTGTTTTTGTTTGTTTGTTTGTTAAAGATTTTATTTATTTATTTGACAGAGAGATCACAAGTAGGCCGAGAGGCAGGCAGAGAGAGAAGGGGAAGCAGGCTCCCTGCAGAACAGAGAGCCCAATGCAGGACACGATCCCAGGACCCTGGGATCATGACCCAGGCCGAAAGCAGAGGATTTACCCACTGAGCCACCCAGGTGCCCCCAAACAAGTGTTTTTATTATTTGTATAACAGTATCAACATTATTATTATTTAAAATTCCTTTCTAAGCCTCTAAATAAACTTCTGCATGACTCTGCTTGTCCCGTAGATGCTTCAAGCAGCATATTCAGAACTGACCTTTTTCTTTCTAAACCTCTTCTTCTTGTGTTGATTCATTCAAGAAGTATTCACTGAGCTTCCACCGTAATAGCAGGCACTGTTCAAGGCACTGAGGATGTAGCAGAGAAAAAAATGAACAGTGTCCCTGCCCTCTTTAAACAGATGTGTACTACATTAGGGAAGGCCAGAGAGAATGGGGAGAGAGTGACCAGTGGGAAACAGTAAGGCTGTTTCATAGACTGTGCCCAGGAAAGCCACATGTGAGCAGAGGCCTGAATAAAGGAAGGGAAAAACAAGCTATGCAGACACATCAGGGAAAAGCAGTCCAGGCAGGGGGAACAAGGGCAAATGCCCTAAGTTATGCTTGGCACATTCAAAGCAACAAAGTCTCCAGTGTGGCTAGAGCCAGCTGAGCCAGGAGGAGGGTAATAGGAGAGGTAATCAGAGGGGAAAGAGGGGCCCAGTTCATGGAGAACCTTTGAGGCCATGGTAAGGATGTTGGGGTTTGACTCTGAGTTTTGAGCAGAGTACTTAATGTGAACATTTTTAAAGGGTCACTCTGACTGATGTGCAGAGAATCACCTGCAGGAGGAGGCTTGAGATGATGGTGGCTTGAGTGTTAGCGGTAAAGGTGTTGGGAAGGTAGGATTCCACGTGTGTTTTAGAAGTAACAACAAGCTTTGCTGATGATTCAGATGTGCGGGTAAAAGAACGAGAGAAGTGAACGCATCAGTTATCTGCCCTGGGCAACTATAAAAACATCATTGCCACTGGCTTGATATGAGGAAGACAGGAACGAGCAGGGGGGATCAGGAGCTCATTCTGGGACATGTGATGTTTGAATGGGACTACCATTCGTTTAGAAACCGGAAACCAAGGACTCTGCCTTTCCTTCATCTCCCCTGTCCAGCCACAGTCCTGTACAGTCCACTTCACAATCTGTCGTGCCCTTCTTCTTCCTCACCTCCGCCTTGGTTCAGGCCTTCATTTTCTCTTACCCAGGCCCCTCCCGTGACCCCCTACTGCTGCTCTTCTTCCCCTCTTTCATCCCACCCTCCCTGCAGATGCCAGTGACCTCAAAGGTGTAAATCTAAGGCTGTCACTCCCCTATTTAAAATCCCACAGCAGGGGCGCCTGGATGGCTCACTGGGTTAAAGCCTCTGCCTTACGCTCAGGTCATGATCCCAGGGTCCTGGGATCGAGCCCCACATCAGACTCTCTGCTCAGTGCGGAGCCTGCTTCCCCTCCCCTCTCTGCCTGCCTCTCTGCCTACTTGTGATCTCTCTCTGTCAAATAAATAAATAAAACCTTTAAAAATAAAATAAAATCCCACAGCGGTCTCCTGGGTGGCTCATTCAGTTAGGTGTCTGACTTCAGCTCAGGTCATGATCTCGGGGTCCAGGGATCAAGCCCTGTGTCAGGCTCCCTCCTCAGTGGGGAGTCTGCTTCTCCCTCTGCCCTTCCCACCACTCCTGCATGCATGCACTCCCTCTCTCTCTCAAATAAGTGAATAAAGTCTTAAAAAAAAAAAAAAAAAGAAAGAAAGGAAAGGAAAACATATTCTTTCCTCAAGAAAATTTCTCTCTAGGGATGACTGGGTGGCTCAGTGGGTTAAGCCTCTGCCTTCAGCTCGAGTCATGGTCCCGGGGTCCTGGGATCGAGTCCCATATCGGGCTCTCTGCTCAGCAGGGAGCCTGCTTCCCCCCTCTCTCTCTCTGCCTGCCTCTCTGTGTACTTGTGATCTCTATCTGTCAAATAAATAAATAAAAAAAGAAAAGAAAAGAAAATTTCTCTCTAAACGCTTTAACAATTTTGTATTTATCCCAGCAGCATTTTCGAATGCCTTATGCAGGACCAGATTTCATTCTTAGGTGCAGAGTCCACTTACGGTCACCCCTGTATATTCATGACACTGCCCACTTCACAGGCTGGTTGTAAAGAATCCAGATTGTTTTAGCTAGCTTTCACTTAGCCAGTAATCAACACTGAACACCAGTATTCATCTCCAGTTCTTAGGGATTTTATTTTTTTTTCAAGATTTCATTGATTTATTTGAGAGAGAGATCATGAGAGGGAGGAGGGGCAGAGGGAGAAGTAGACTCCCCACTGAGCAGGGAGCCCCACAAAGGACTCGATCCCAGGAACCTGAGATCATGACCTGAGCTGAAGGCAGATGCTTAACCAACTGAGCCACTCAGGTACCCTAAGGTTTTGTTTTAAAGTAAAACTCATCTGACTATTCATTTAATTTTGCCTGAAGAATTTTCCTCTTCACCTCATCAGACTTCTAATCCACACCTTCTTGTACTTCTTCTTAGCTGAACATTAACAATATCAGGCGTTCGGTCTTGTCAAATATAAAATGAAAGAACATCCCCTTGGGAAGTGCCTGGCCAGCTTACTCAGTACAGCATGCGACTCTCTTTTCTTTCCTTTTGTTTTTGGTTGTGGTTTGTTTTTTGTTTTTTGTTTTTTTTTTTTAGATTCATTTATTTATTTGAGAGAGAGAGAGAAAATGCAAGTGGGGAGGGGGTTGAAGGAGAGAGAGAAGTAGACTCCCCACTGAGGGGGAACCCGATGTGGGACTCGATCTCACAATCTGAGATCATGAGCTAAAATCAAGTGTCAGGCACTTAACCAGCTAAGCTACCCGGAGCATGCAACTCTTAATCTCAGTGTCATGAGTTTAAGCCCCAGGTTGGGGGGGAGGGGGCGCCATGGAGACTACTCAAACTTTAAAAAAAGAAAGAAAGAGAGAGAGAGGAAGGAAAGAAGGAAGGAGGAGAGGAGATGAGAAAAGAAAGTACATCCCCATAGTTGTCTCCTACAGTATATAGGTACCAGAATTTTTCTGTATGACACTGTCTTCTGGAGACACAACTTGGACTCTTATGAATGTGTTCCTAGTGCCTCCATTTGGGACCTCCCATCACCTGTCCCTCAGTGTTTTCAGGCTCTGACTCTCCCTCTTCCACAGTGAAAGAAACTTCTGCCTTCCCCTTCCCCAGCTGATTGGGACTGCAGGTGTCCCGGGGCCCTGGTCAGGTCTCATGCCACCCATTCCACACCTTTCTTTTGGCTTGGGCAAGGTCAGAATTCAGTGAGGACCTTCTACTCTCAGGATCTTTTCTGGTCTGCCCTGGGCTGTTCATTGTGGGCACTGGCATTCTTTTTTCCTTCTACAGAAGTAGTGCAGGTATGTTATAAAAATTGAGATACTATAGGTAAGCAAAAAAAAGAAAGAAATTGTCCATAATGTCACTGTTACTTTAATATATATCCTTGCAGTTTTTTTGTCTTTCTGTATTTGCTTTTTGCTGTTTTATTTTTTTTAAGATTTTATTTATTTATTTGACAAAGAGTGAGAGATCACAAGTAGGCAGAGAGGCAGACAGAGGGGCGGGGGGAAGCAGGCTTCCTGCTGAGCAGAGAGCCTGATGCGGGGCTCGATCCCAGGACCCTGAGATCATGACCTGAGCTGAAGGCAGAGGCCTAACGCACTGAGCCACCCAGGCGCTCCCTTTTTGCTGTTTTAAATAAATAGGCTCATTCTGTACCAAACCTTGCTTCCTTTCCTAAGCAATATATCATGAATGCCTTTTCATGTCAAAAACATACTCTCCTATACCATCCTTACTGTAATTTTTAATATTTACATATTTCCTAGTATGGATGTGCCGTGATTTATTTAAGCTATAATTGACAGTTAGGTTATTCTTCAATTCTGCCCTATTTATTTATTTTTTTCTTTTTAAGCAGGCTCCCTGCTGAGCAGAGAGTCCGATTCGGGGCTTGATCCCAGGACCCTGGGATCATGACCTGAGCCGAAGGCAGAGGCCTTAACCCACTGAGCCACCCAGGCACCCCGATTGTGCCCTATTTACACCTTAATGCTGTAATGGCCATCCGCTGGGCACCTCCATGATTGTGATCCTCCTTAAGACAGGATAGAGTGGGAAGTGACCAACTCTCGATCTATCTGATCTGAAAGCCACGTTCGTAATCACTGTTCCCTTCTGTATGAGAGGAAAATAAAAGCTTCTCTCTTGTATTCTGTTTCCTTTAAGTTATTGCAGATTAACAGGTCTTCTGACCTTGTCCTCTGCTGTACTTCTCCCTAGTTCTTCCAGAAGGCAGCACTGAATGTCAGAGACAACGTGGGGGAAGAGGTGGACGCAGAGCAGCTGATCCAGGAGGCCTGTCGGAGCTGCCTAGAGCAGGTGAGACCCAAAGGGACAAGAGATGCAGAGACCTAGGCCCAGGCTTCGTTCTCAGGGCTCTATTAAGAAGTGTGATCGCTTCATTCATGGTACTTGGGGGGATGCCTGATAAGCCACGAGCCTCCAGAGAGGGCCTGGAGCTGCTGCTGACAGAGAGAAGGGAAGTGGCTCCTCTGTACCCAGTGCGGGACCAGTGCTTTCACGTGCACTAGTTTGACACCCCAGAAGACATACTGTAATCCCTAGTTTCCAGATGAAGAAACTGTGGCTCTGAACAAGCGAGAGTTAGGATAGCTGAGCCCTCTCTCACCTCTGCGAGTGGTGACATCACTCTGCAAGTAGTCACAGCCCCTTTTATTACCATGGGGCCTGTCACCCTTTCTGCCTTCCTGCCTCGAGGGGTGTGCTCGGGAGGCATGACATCAAGTCTAAAAATGCCTGTGTTCCCAAAATAGGAGTGAACCTGTTTGCATGTGTCAGCTGTTCTTATTAATAGGAATTGTCAGCATCACCCGCTTCTGTGCTTAACTGTGAAACCACTGGCTCTCAGAGATAGAAATTTCTTCACACTCAGAGCCGCAGAGACGGGTTTGAACTTAGTCCTGGGAGAGTGATTCTCCGGAGATGAGAGAGTCATGTCTCCCAGGAGGTGGGCTGGCCAGCTGCTCAGGCACAGCCTCAGAAAAGAGCAAGACCAGGGCCTGAGCCTCAGCTTTTGAGGGGGCAGAACTCTATCCATTAGTGCTTTTGAGAGGGCAGAACTCTATCCATTAGTGCAGTGAAAGCTGATCCGGTTCCCATGGTTTTGTATTTAAGTCTGCCAAACTCCTAGGAGGCCAGTTCATTACTTCAGTCTGGGACTGGAGCATGTTACGATCAGTTGTAACATCTGCTCATAATCAGACATGGCAGTTTGCGAATGTTCTTCTAAGTTTGAACTGAATCGGGATTAAACTGATAAACCTTCAGTCTCGGTTGCATCCCAGAATGCTTTCTTGAGTTTATTTACCTCTCCAGCTCGTATATATCGTGCGCCATTTCTGTGCCAGGCCCCAGCTGCGCTATGCAAAATGCACACAGGCCTTACCCCAGCTCCCTGATGTTACTCCAGTTATCATTCAGTAGATCTGGAATTACAAACTGTTCTGAGTGCTGTGAGCTCAGGAGGCCATGAAGAGAGTAGACTAGAAGGTACGGAACCTGGAGGCAAAAGGAAGCCGAGTACATCCAAGGGACAAAAATAAGTTAGGGCTGCTGGTGTTGAGGGGGTGGAGAGAATGATACTTGTTGAGGTTGGAAAAGTAGCAGAGGCCAAATCAAGCCAAATTACAGGTGTGGAGTTCTAAGCAGAAGAGCTGCCTACTGAGATTGGCATTTTGAGATCACTTTGGCTGCCATAAGGAGATTGGTTTGGGAATCTGCCCTAGAGACTGGAAGGGAAACGTGTGCAACTCTTCAGGAGTCCCCGGAAGGAGGAGATGAAAGTGAACCGGGGGCATGATCTGTACTCCGTGGATGGGTGCACCTTTCCCGTCTGCTGAGTCCCCACGTCCACCTCCTGGAGTCCCTTGGCGGGTATCGATATGACTGGGAAGCTGGAGTGTGGAACAGACGGTGTGGGATCAGAGCGCAGGAACTGGAGCACAGGAAGGTAGAAAGCCCAAAGTTCAGCAGGAAAACCGATGAATCAAGAAACTTCCAACAAGTCTTTTGACCCTTCTTTTCCTCAGTTTTCTTATCCCTAAAATTGGGAGTAAGAATCCCAGCACCAGGGGTTTGCTGTGAGGATTAAATGAGAAAATACTCATACACGACCAGCACCACGTGGGTGCGTTACAACAAAGAACATACTACACGTTAAATACATGGGAGTTCTGTTCGTGATTATAATACACAGCGGCCTCCCGACAGAGCCTGGTTTTCAGGTAGCCCAGGAAACTTGAAGTTCTTCGGCGTCCCCTCGTCTGAACTTGCACACGTAACTTCTTGTTGCTTGAAAAGATTCTTCACATCGGACGTGAGACAATTAGAGAAGGGTGTTTAGTTTGTTGGGGTTGACTTGATTGGTTTGCACTTCCGACCCCACATCATGCTTCCTAATCTCCTGGGCTACACCTTTCTGGCTATTTCTCAGGGAGAAAAGGCTGATCTTATCTATATCCTGTTACCTTGCATTTTTTTGTTTGCTCGATTTTGTTTGCATGGTAATTGGTTTCTGTTTGTTCATTTTATTTACTTATTTAATTATTTATTTAATACACATCCATTAAGAAAAATTTGGCATGGTAGTTAAGAATGCAGGCTTTCTTTTTATTTGCACTGTCCAGATAGGAGTCCTGGCTTTTTTTTTTTTTTTTTTTTTAAGATTTTATTTATTTAAGAGAGAGCATGAGAGGGGGAAGGGTCAGAGGGAGAAACAGACTCCCCGCTGAGCAGGGAGCCTGATGCAGGACTCGATCCCGAAACTCCAGGATGATGACCTGAGCTGAAGGCAGTCGCTTAACCAACTTTACCAGACTAGCTGTGTTAACTTGAGGCGAGTTACTTCACCTTACTGAATCTCAGTTTTCTCATCTGCAAAATAGGTGTAGAGGTGCTGCACCATAGGATTGTTGAGAGGATTAAATGTTGTAATATCTTTAAAGATTTTAGATCAATAGCAAGGACTCAGTAAATGTTACCTGCTGCTGCAACTCCTCCCACCACCCCCTCATTGCCTATCTTCTAGCTGCACTGGAATCCTTTCTGCTTCTCCAGTACACTGAGCTCAGGGTCTTTGCACTTGCTGTTCTCACTTCTCAGCATGCCCTGTCCTTAACTCTTTATATAGCTGCCTCCTTTTCTTCAGATTTAGCTCAAATATTGCCTCTCGGAGAGGCCTTCCCTGGCCACTTCATCTGAAGTAACACCCCCCCACCCCCGCCACCCTGCCCAGGGAAACCTGGGTGGCTCATCAGTTAAGCATCTGCCTTCAGCTCAGGTCATGATCAGGTCCTGGGATTAAGTGTGCTCAGCGGGGAATCTGGTTCTCTGCCTCCCTCTGCACCTTTTCTGCCTCCGGCCCCACCCCCACCCCCACCCACCCAACCCCTGCTCAGGCTTCCTCTCTCTCTCTCAAATAAATAAAATCTTTTTAAAAATAAAGTAAGGATGCCGGGATGGCTCAGTTGGTTAAGTGTCTGCCTTTAGCTCAGGTCACAACCCCAGGGTCCTGGATCCTGGGATGGAGCCCCTCCTTGGGCTCCTTGCTCAGCAGGGAGCCTGCTTCTCTCCCCCTGCCTGCTGCTCCCCTGCTTGTGCGCTCACTCACTTTCTCTAACAGATAAATAAATAAAATATTTTTTAAAAAATAAAGTAGCTCCTCATGCTCACTCTTTTCCCCACCTCCAGTTAATCTCTATCACCTTGTTGATTTCTACCACTGACTTCAATCAGAAAGTATTAATAGTTCATGAATTTATTTTCTGTCTCCTTTATACCCCCACCTCTGCTCAATGCTTGAGCTTTACAAGAGCTGAGGCCTAACCTTGTTCACTACAGTTTGCCCAGCCCTAGAATAGGACTCTTAACATGGGGGACGCTGAGTGTGTGCTGAATGATTGCGTGCATCAGTGAAGGAGGAAGCGAAGGAACAAATGGCAAATGAACAAGCAGGGTTCCTGCTCTCCTAAAACCTACAGCTTGGTTAGGCAGACAGATGAATTATGTTACCGCAAAACGTGGACATAATTTCACATGGAGACTTGTGCACTCTTCACTGCAACGTTTGGAGGAGGTTTACGAGTCTAGTATTGGACTTAGCAAACTTGGGACCTCCATGCATAGACACCAGGCAGACCGTTGTATAAATCTGGAGCTCAGCGGAGAGGCCACAGCTGAAGAGAAAAACAATCATAGGGTCAACATGGTGTGTCAACTATACTCAGTTTTTTTTTAAGATTTTATTTATTTATTTGACATAGACATCACAAGCAGGCAGAGAGGCAGGCAGAGAGAGGGGGGAAGCAGGCTCCCCGCTGAGCAGAGAGCCCGATGCAGGGCTTGATCACAGGACCCTGAGACCATGGCCTGAGCTGAAGGCAGAGGCTTAACCCTCTGAGCTACCCAAGTGCCCCTGAACTCAGATTTTTAAAAAATTACAGTGTCATCCATGTATAGATGTTAACTGAAGCTGTAAGCATGATGAGAACGGATAGAATACCAAATGGAAGAAGACAGAATGAACCACACTGAGGAAGATGAGCCAGCAAAGAAGGCTAAGAGAGAGTGGCCAGACAAGTAGGAGGAAAAGCAGGGAAGTGTGGCCACAGGAGCCAGTAGGAGCGAGTTTCCAGAAGAGGGGAGTGCTCAGGCTTATCGAATGCTGCTCACGTTCTCTTGTGAGAGAACACAACTCTTCCCGTAACCTACAGGGCCAGGGCCCTGCCTGCCTCATTCATGCTCCTCATTCACGCCTCTCTCCTCTGCCCACTATTTGCCAGGCCATCTTTTTCTTGCCCTCCTCCCCGCTGCTGACACACTTCTCCTCAGCTCTTCTTCTTCTGCCCAGCCCAGCCCAGAAGGCTGCCTGCTCAGCACAGCCTCCCCTGACCGCCTACTTAAAGCAGCCCTCCCCTCGCTAGTTCTGTCACATCTGCCTGGGGTTCTTTCTCCGCACCATTTATCACAATCTGAAATTACCTTGTTTATACGTTTGTTTATTTGCTTATTATCCAGATTGCCTGCAGAGTAGAAGCTCCGCAAGAGCAGGGACTTTGCATGTGCTGCTTCCTACTGTGTCCCCAGTACGTCTACACGGGGAGCTCAGTATTTATTAAATGAAAAGCAGCAGCTTATTGAGGAATATGTATTATGTTAATACATTTAGTTAGGAAAAATAATATATAGTATATATTTACATAGAAAAAAGTAATGAAGAATTTACACTGAAATATTAACAGTAGGGGCGCCTGGGTGGCTCTGTTCATTGACCATCTACCTTCGGCTCAAGTCAGCTTCTTGCTGACTTTTTTACATTATGCTTCTTCCTCTCACGCTCCCCCTGCTTGTGTTCCCTCTCTCACTGTCTCTTTCTCTCTGTCAAATAAATAAATAAAATCTTTAAAAAGAAAAAGGAAAGAAGTATTAACAGTAGTCTGTAGATACAGAGATTT
Source organism: Martes martes (assembly GCF_963455335.1). Classification (NCBI taxonomy): domain Eukaryota; kingdom Metazoa; phylum Chordata; class Mammalia; order Carnivora; family Mustelidae; genus Martes; species Martes martes. Next base: position 14,131,955 of record NC_137896.1, on the reverse strand, counting down.
CAGGTTTGGTGTGGGGATTTTTTGTATAGTTTCATCTTTAATTTTTCAGCAATGATCATTAATTATAGTTGACCCTTGAACACAATTAGGTAGGGGTGATGGGCACCAACTTCCTGCAGTGTAAAATACACAAATACACATACATCCTTCCTTTTTTTTTTTTCTTTTTTTAAGTAATCTCTGCACCCAACATGGGGCTCAAACTCATGACCCCAAGATCAAGAGTCCCATGCTCTACCAGCTGAGCCACCAGGGCACCCCCACATATAAACTTTCGACTCCAAAAACTAACAGCTTATGTTGACCAGAACTACCTTACCCATAACATCAACAGCTGATTAACACATATTTGTATATCATATCATTTATAGATTGTATACTTGCAATAAAATAAGCTAGAGAAAGGAAAATGTTACTAAGAAAACTGTAAGAAAGAGAAAATACATTTGCAGTACCGTACTGTTTTTATGGAAAAAAACTGTGTAAGTCAGCCTGTGCAGGGTCAACTGAAGTTTTTAGAAAGAAGGTAGATATCTATGTATATGCATCTCTCAAGATGCTTTTGTACTGATCATGAAAACATTTCAATCCAATCTGGAGTTTTAACCCAGCCGTTACCTACCACAATAGTGACTGTTAACACTTGGTCTTGTCTTTTCAGGCTAAACTACTGTTTTCCGATGGAGAAAAAGTAATACCCAGATTGACCCATGAGCTTCCAGGGATAAAGGTCAGAATCACTGGGTCTGGGATGTTGCAGGGGGAGACCGATGAGGCTGGGAGGCAGGTGAACTCTCTGGGCCCAGGGAGCTTCCACACACAAGGCACTTGTAGGACGAGCTCCAAATGGCGTCATGCTGGGAGAGCTCAGGAGGCCCAGCCCAGGGAGGGGCCCGATGAGGTAGTCTAGGGCTTTGCCTTCAGCAGCCCCTGAACCTGCCAATCCCAGGCACTGGCTCGCCACTGACCCCTCCTTTCCATTTTCCTCCAGCGTGGCCGACAGACAGAAGAGGAATGTGCCCATCGAGGAAGCCCTGTTCCCAAAAAGGTAACTCATCTCCATGCTTTCTGGCTGGAAAAAGACCCTGCGACTCCCGAAGATAGAGGGCTTCCTCCATGCATCACGGGGGCCTTTCTAGCATGAGAAGCAGGACCCCTGGAGACTGTTAACTCTCCCTGCTCACTCTCAAGCATCATTTGGTCTCTTTGGAAAACCATCTCCACCAAGTGACCCTCGGCCTGCCAGTGGCGTGGGGTGGGGCTTCCCACGGGGTCAGGCCTCTGACAGCTGTTCTTTCTGGCAGAGGAAGGGACGGCCTCCTGGACACATGCTGTCAAACGACCGGGCAGCCGCTGGCCTGGTGTGAGTAGGGGCCGGCAGTGCGGGGAGAGCAGGGAGGGGGTGGACCTGGAGGGAGAGAGGCCAGAGATCCCCGCCTGCCAAAATCAGATCCCACTGTTTGAGTCACCGTGGGGGAGGGTTAGTCTGGTTTGAGGGCTGGGGAAAGAAGGCAGCAGGGAGGACATTGTTTTATCCTGCTTTTGCCCCAGAACCGTTCTGCCCAGCTTGATTAAATACCAGAGCTGTTTTTATTGTTAGTTACATACTAAAGGCTCAGAAGGTGTTGTAACTTCTCTAAGTATCTTACAAACTTTACCTTCTAACCCTTACAGCCACCCACTAGTGAAGATATAGTTAATTTTGTAAATCAGGAAACAGACTCAGAATTTTTGTCCAAGGTCAGCCAATTAATAATGAGCATCATTGTACTATAAAGGTTTTGAAGCAACAGAATTTTTTTTCAAATAAAACTTTACGTGGAAGTCTGATTGAGAAAGCCACATCAGTCTGGTTGGGAGCAGCGGGTACCATCTGAAACCACTGGCTTAGGGAGACGGAGCAGTAGAGCAGTAAGGCCGCCACACTGTGGCTTGGTCCTCCCCCCACCTCCACCCAGGCTCGCAAACATGGGGGAGGGGCAGTTGCTGTTGTTCCCTCCTTTTCACAGAGAAGGCAAGGACAGCTCAGAGAGCTTCCTGGACCTGCCCTCATGGCTAGGTAGTCTCAGAGCCAGTCCTAGAATGCCTTTTTGCCTTTGTACCTCCTCAGTGGGTAACCAGGAGAAAAGACCACCAGGGCCAAAGTGAGAGTGTGTGAGGAACTCCTACGACCACCAGCAGGCTTTGTTCCAGTCCCAGGCCTCACCTCGGAGAATTTACCTTTCTTCTTTCCTTCCAATCAGATGGAAACCAAAATCCTGTGAACCGATTCGCCGAGAAGGCCCCAAGGTATGATTATGTGAGCGTGGCAGTGACCACTATCCCAGGGAGACTCAGTCAAGGTTCTGGACCCACCATGAGGGAAGGGGCTAGAGTGTGAGGAAGGTGCACACGCCATTCCAGAGCCATCCCACCTATTCCCCAGCCTCCACCCTGTACCCACATCCCCCTCTGGCCTCCCAGAAGGATCTTAGACAGGGATTGGAACTAGGGGTGTTTAATATAAGACAGGCCCTGCACTAAATCTTTTGTATGTCATCTCCTCTAATCTTTATAACAATCTTCTGAGATAGATTCTGTTACCCTTCTGTGGTGTAGTGTATTAAGTGTAGTTATCGTATACACTTAATACCCTTGAACTTATGAAGGCTCAGAGACCTGCTCAGAGTCACACAGCTGCTAGATGGTCAAGCCAAGTGTCAAAGCCAAGGTCCATTGCCACCAGAGCCTATGGTCTTAACCATTAGCCTCTCTTGGCTCCAGAGAGTTGTTTGCAAGCTCTTTTAGCAGTAGAATCCTTTCTTCAAATAAAGCCACGAATGGAAGCCCAGTAAGGTAGGCGAAAGCTCCACTGGCCTGGCGGAGGCTCTGTCTGGTAGAAATGTTCCACCTCCTGTGTTACAGGCCCTCTCTGCTCTCACACCAGTGACGGTGCCTTTCGTCTTCAACTCTGCTCCCCTCGAGCTAATAATATTGCATTTTCCTGATCTTTGTGTTCCTCTCCGGACATCCCTTCTTCCTCAGCTGTGAGCCTTGTACATGGGCATCCCTCAGGGTCGTCTCGTTGGCCCACTCCTGCACGTCAAGCTCCGTGAGTGCTCTCAAGCATTCACTCTCAGGATCTCAGGGACCAGTGTGTGCCGAAGTCACCATACCTCTTTGTCCCACACGTCTCCTTCTGGTTTAGAATTTACGTCTCCTGCCGTCTGCCAGACCTCCCTGCCTGGAGCTTCTGCAGCATTTCAGACTCAGCCTATCTAAAATTGCAGTCAGAATCTTTCCTCATAGACCTTCTTTGACATTCTCTACTTCAGTCATCTTTCCCTCTTGCCCTCCTTCCCATCTAAATCCCCTCGAGGCCTGGCTGATCCCACTTCCCACATAGATCCCAGTTCCTCTCCCCTCCTTGTCATCCTTACTGCCGTCTGAGCTCAGACCCTTCTCTTGTTTCAGAAATGCTTTAGTCCAGCAACCCCTAAACTGTTCCCTGCCTGTAGTCTTGCCACTTCGAATCCATCAGACGTGTGGGCGAGTGAGCAGTCTTTAAAGCAAATCTGGCTCTCCCTATTTAGCAACCTCAGTGACTCCCCGTGGCCTACAGAATGAATGAAGTGCAGACCCCTGAAAGCAGCACACTTGAGACTCGGGAGGGCCAAAGCCTTTTGCTTTTTCTCTGTCCCCTGCCAAGAGCTGAAGGAAGGGATCCAGCCTACTGCAGAGAGGCTGCGAAGGAACCAGCCAGCTCTTACCTCCTCCTGGTGGTTTTTCTTTCCCACCCCAGTTTATTTTTTGTCTCTCCTCTAGCCCCTATCTCTGAAGCTTTTTAGTGAACTGTCATGTGCCACGAAGCCTCCGGTAAAAACAAAAACAAGACTTTCTCTTTCGGAGGAGTTGGGGGAGGAAGCACACCTGGGCCTCTAGCCCCTCTCTGCTTCTCCCTCCAACCTCATTTGTTGCCTCTCCGTAATCTGTGCTCTGTCTCCTTTTACTTCACAGAACCCCTCGTGGTGTCTCCAGCCTGCCAAGCCCGCTCTCGCTTCCTACCATTCATACTGTACCGCCCTTTCTTCCTCCCCTCTGCCCTTCCAGAATTAACCTGGGAATTAACCTCTGCAAGAGAGCATTCCTGTTGCCCTCCCCCGTGGCATCTCTCACACCCAGCATCCGTATCCCTGCCTGTCTCATGCTGGTTTAATTATCTGTACATAATGTCTGTGGCTCCCAGAGAGCAGAGACTATCTTACTCATCTCTTTATCCCCGATATCTAGCCCAGCATATTGTCAATACTTGGTTTCTTGATTCAGCTGTTCAGAATAGTGGACGAGGATGGTGATAGGAGAAGAGCATTTCCATCCTGCCCACCAGGTAAATCTCACCTCACCAGCCTCTCTATCTTTTGCATAGTGGGACCCAGCCCGGCTGAATGAATCTACCACCTTCGTGTTGGGATCTCGAGCCAACAAGTAAGTTCGAGAGCTTTGGTGCTGAGGGGGAGGGGCAGCTTGGGGGCCTACCCCTAGGACTGCAGAGGCTGGAATCCTTACACTCCTCTGTCCCTTTTCAGGGCGCTGGGGATGGGGGGCACAAGAGGAAGAATCTACATCAAGCACCCGCACCTCTTTAAGGTAGGCGAGTGCAGGGGGTGAGGTGGGCCACCGCAGTGCACACTGGGAGCTCTGGACCGCACAGAGAAGCTTGGAACAGACACTGATCTGGGAGTCAGGGCTTCTGCGCTCTAGTGACCCCTCTGCCCTTAACCTTTACCTTTTGGAATTTACTGAACATTCTGCCCCTCAATAATAGCTACTTTTCTTGTATGCTTATTGCAGACCAGACAGGGTTCAGGCACTGCACTTACTTTATCTCCGCGAGCTATTCTTTAAAACGGAGATGGCTATCATTGTTTCACAAATTAATACATAAAAAAATAAAAACAGGGGCACCTGGGTGGCACAGTGGGTTAAAGCCTCTGCCTTTGGCTCCAGTCATGATCCCAGGGTCCTGGAATCGAGCCCCGCCTCGGGCTCTCTGCTCCGCAGGGAGCCTGCTTCCTCCTCTCTCTCTCTCTGCCTACTTGTGATCTCTGTCTGTCAAATAAATAAATCAAATCTTTTTTAAAAATAAACAAATAAATAAAAACAGAGGTAAAGAAAGGCTAAGTGACTGGCCCAAAGTTACTTAGCTGTAAGGGCCAAATCTAATGTAAGTAGGATTCCAGTCTGGGTCTGTCTTCCCCAAAGCCTGAGCTCTTAACCCTTACCTTATTCAATTGTATGTAAAATAGAGTGGAGCACGGGTGCAGTTCTTACCCTTTTCAGAGAGAGGTCCTTAGGTCTGTCCTATTTAAGAAAATAATGGGGGGGCAGGATAGCAATCACCCCTTAAATGAATTTGTGTTTTTGCCATCATAAAAGTATCCAAATATATTAGAAAAATAGTAGTGCATGTGTGTTTAAGATGTGTTTTTGCACCCATACATAAGGCTTGGGGTCCCAGAATTATGGCTCTACTACATTCTGTGCAAGTTCAGATTCTTTGAAGGGCGGACCTGCTGCTGCTTTTTCAGTCTTATATCCTGAGAGCCTCAGCACCTAGATGGTGTGGCGTACCTGCTATTTCATTTTCCTTTCGGCATCTTCACTCCTGCTGTTACCTCTGATGACCACCCCCACCACCCCCACCACCCCCACCCCCCAACCCCGCTTAGATCTCTGCCTGACTCTTCTGTAGAACCACCTCTTCCAAAACCCTCTCGCATCATCCCCCAAGTGTATGTGCTCCAGCACCTCCTTGGAACTCCAGTAGCACAATGGTTAGGAGTGTGGCTTCAGCCCCGTTTCCACTGCTTGGTAGCCGTCTGACCTTGGTCAAGCGGCTTCACATTTCTTTCTTTCTTTCTTTCTTTCTTTCTTTCTTTCTTTCTTTAATATTTTATTTATCTATTTGACAGACAGAGATAACAAATAGGCAGAGAGGCAGGCAGGGTGGTAGGAAGCAGGCTCCCCGCTGAGTAGAGTCTGATGTGGGGCTGGAACCCAGAACCCTGAGATCATGACCTGAGCCGAAGGCAGAGGCTTAACCCACTGAGCCACCCAGACGCCCCCATATTGCTTTTTCTTTCTTTCTTTTTTTAATTCAGTTTAGTTACCATATGGTGTATTACTAGTTTCAGAGGTAGAATTTAGTGATTAATCAGTTGCATGTAACACCCAATTCTCTTTCCATCAAGTGCCCTCCTTAATGCCCGTCACCCCTCCCCTCCAGCAACACTGTTTCCTAGAGTTAAGAGCCTCTTAAGGTTTGCCTTCCTCTCTGTTCTGTTCTTATTTTATTTTTCCTTCCCGTTTCTGAGCCTGTTTTGTTATCTACAAAAATAGAAAGATACGGTCCAACCTTGTAGGGCTGGTAGAATTAGGGGAGAGTGCAGGAAAGCTCCCAGCACACTGCTGGCACATGGCAAGGCTCCGTAAATGTTCGTGATTACCAGCACACATTCCCAATTCTTCCATCTACCATTTGTTATGAACTGCCAACCCGCATTTATTACCAGTGGGGACGATCTCTCACTGTAATCTTTCCAGTCTAAGAAGTGGAAGGAAGGGGGCACCTGGGTGATTCAGTTGGTTAAACAACTGCCTTGGGCTCCAGTGATGATCCTGGAGTCCCAGGATCGAGTCCCACATCCAGCTCCCTGCTTGGCAGGGAGTCTGCTTCTCCTTCTGACCTCTCCCCTCTCACACTTTCTCTCATTCTCTCTCTCTCTTAAATAAATAAGTAAAATATTTAAAAAAAAAGATTAAAAAAAAAGTGGAAGGAAGATGTTTTTAGTTTTACTTTTCATTCTCTGTTAGTGACGACAGGCATCTTTTCATTCATTTAGCTTCCATTTGTACTTCCTCTGTAAACTGCCTCTTGTATCTTTTGCCCATTTTTCTGTCCTCCTGAAGGCATTATTCAAATTTTTCTTTTCCTTTTTAGCTTTTTTTATTATAGAAATAATATATAAACCCATTCTTATTATAAAAAGACCCAATATGCAGAAACTAGTAGGGAACAAACCACCAAGTTCCCCTTCAGCCTTGACTCAGAGTCTCCTCCCCTTGAGGCCAGCAGCAGCATCCTCCAGGCTCTCCCTGTGCACACACATGGGTGGGGTTGTGTCCTTCAGTGATACTTTGTGTTATTGACTATACACATCAATAGCAATAATACACGTATGACTACATATTGTTCTCTGATCTTATTTTTTTCACCCAAAAATTCATTCATTCACCGAACATGTATTTATTGAGTGCTAAACATTCTCAAAGTGCTAGAGATACAACAGTGAACAAAATGGACACACAAAACTCCGTACCCTCGAAGAGCTAACATTCTAGTACAAGGCCAGATATGGCTTGTGGGCCAGATCCAGCCAGGAGCCTGTTTCTGTCCAACTCAAGTTTTTTATATTTTTAAAGGGTGATTTAAAAAAAAAAGGGGGGGTGGTTCCTGGCTGGCTCAGTCAGTGGAGCACGTGACTCTTGATCTTGGGGTTGTAAGTTCAAGGCCCAAGTTGGGTGTAGAGGTTACTTAAAAATAAAATCTCTAAAAACAGTTAAAAAAATAAAAATGAAGGACATGTGACAAAGATGTATGTGGCCAGCAAAGCCCAAAATATTTATTAGCTGGCCCTTTACAGAAACGGTGGGTTGACCACCTTCAATCTGTGAATAATGTCTCAAAGATTTGTCCGTGTTATTAAATTAAGTCTCCCTCATTTTATTTTTAACAGCTGTGTAGAATTCATAGAATAGATATTCCATAATTTATTTCATTACTCCCCTGTAGTGGCTTTGTTATTACAAATGCTGCTATCCCAAACATCCCTTGTGTACATGTGTGGGGGATTCTGCAGGATAAACCCCTGGAAGTGGGACTGAAATTGGGTTAGAAAGTGCTTACTTTTAAATTTTTTATTAATATTTATATTACTTGGGAAGTGAAATAATTATTTACACTCAAAGGGTAGTAACCATACAGATTTCCCAGCTTTGTCTCTATTTCAAATGTCCTACCTATTTTCTAAAACCTACCTTTATTGAGCACTTCCTGTGTGTCAGATACTGTCTTTACCACTTTTATTAAATGCATTTTTTTGAGTTTTCATTTGTTTATTTGACAGACAGAGATCACAAGTAGAGCAGCAGGCAGAGAGAGAGGGAGGAGCAGGCTCCCTGCTGAGCAGAGAGCCCGATGAGGGACTCAATCCCAGGACCCTGGGATCATGACCCGAGCCGAAGGCAGAGGCTTTAACCCACGGAGCCACCCAGGCACCCCTGTCTTTACCACTTTTTTTGCACGATCTCATTTATCCTTGACAAGCTCCTAAGTATTAATACTGTTGGTTTCACAGATGAAGAAACTGAGTCTCAAGGAAATTGCTGCCCAGGTTGACACCATCTACTAAGAGGCAGGGACCAGAATTTAAACCTAATTCCAAAATGAACTTCTTACCCACAGTGCTATTCTACCTCCCCCAGAGCATGACCTGTCCTGAGTTTTGTTTCAGAAAATATGGTTACCATAACGTTTCACACATCTGGCAAACTACCTCAGGTCATTTTTTGAAAAAGAGTAGACCTCTGGAATAATAGTCACCGGTCTGACCAGTTGCCAGAGTGCTGTGCTTTGAGAATGGAAGGGGTAGGAAATGTGCAAATCTCTAGGATTTGGGTCCTGTCCCCTGGCCTCCTGGGCTCAGCTCCACTCACTGCGAAGAGCTTGGCGAGCCCTCTGCATTCACCGGGCTGGGACACGGTCTTGCCGAGAGTTGCTCTGGGACCATATGAGGATCCTCCCACTAGTCTAACATCTGCGACTTCATCCCTTCCAGTACGCAGCCGACCCCCAGGACAAGCACTGGCTGGCCGAGCAGCATCACATGAGGGCAACAGGGGGGAAGATGGTAAGCACTGTTCACACATGCCCTGTCAGAGACCCACCCAGCCCAGGAGCCATGGGTCCTGCTGTTGGTGACAGCTTCCCTCCGTGTCTGAGACTCCCCGAGCCTGATGAATGTGGAAAGGGAGACTTGTCAGGGTGGAGAGGGCCCTTCCCACTGAAGACTGGACTTACTCCCTGGATTCCCTTCCCACTCACCACTCCCTCACTCCCTCCGACATCATCCCTCATATTCAGATTCTGTTAGCTGTGCATAAGAATGGCAGGTGCCCGACACATGGAACACTACTTTTCCCTCTTGTGCCCATTGACAGATGCTTCTCATGGATCACCACCTCTGCCACTAGACACTGTAGGCTCTTCCCCCAACACAGTGCTCCAGGGAGCACCTCCTGTCTGCAGGAGTTAGCACATGTGGTGAAACCTGTTTGCCACGCCTAGCACCCCCTTCCAGAATCACCTCTGCTTAAAGAGTTCTTAGGTCATCAAGCAACGATCTTGGGAAAACCATGGTTGCGGGTGTTCTGAAACTAGCAGGGCTTTGTCCGTCATATGCGGTGTCCCCCACCTGAGGACTCAGTCCTACCATGGGACTGCTCCTGTTAGAATTCAGGGGCCTTGCAGAGAGTGTGCCATCTCCTTCCTGGCAGGGAAACTATCTTCTGTTTTACTACTGAGCTTACTCCTATACCCCATTTCAGAAGATTTCAGGGAGCTTACCACTGATGGATAAAATGCAACATATGTAAATAAGAAATAGATGGGAAAAAGGAAAGACGGGATCTAACGTTAAGCCATGAGCAAAAGTAGCTTTAAAGGGCGTGGGTTTTTTTAATAGCTGACTTGGGAAACCAGCACACTTCTGTGCATTTTTGCAAATATAACGCTAGGCCTTCTCAAGGACATCTCATTGGTTACAAGAGTTCACAGTGCTCATAAGATGACAGATTACTCCAGGGACACACAATCCTGACCCTAAAACCAGAAAGAACTGTTTCCCACGGGAGATTTTCCCATGTGATGAACAACAGCCTCTGTGTGGTAAGCACACGAGAGGGCTCCCTCCCCCTGCAGCCCATGGCACTGTGCCACAGCCGTGCTGCAGGCCGCTGGTAGGAGACAGCCACACAGCTTCTCACGTTTGCCCTTTTGCCGCGAAGTTCAAAACCAAATCATCTCACTTCCAGACTTAACATACAGCTTCCTCCTCCTGATTCCCCGTTTCCATGTGTGTTTTGCTAGCTCTCTTGCCATTTCATGTTAAGCCACCTCAAAGTCTTTTTTTTTTTTTAAGAGGAGGAGGAGGCTGTAAGGAAGTCGCCCATCCCAGCTCCCTTACCCATCAAGTTTCTGTTTGAGTGAAAGGTTGTCTCAGGAAGCTATTCTCCAGTCTCTCCCTACTCACTCCCCCCTCAACTGTAAATGAGGCCCCTCTCCCTTCCAGCCCTTACATTAAGCACATGTTTAATAAAGTGATACTGAGTTGAAATGAACCAGAGGCCATGATCACTCTCCTTTGCTCTTGCCCTAGGCCTACCTCCTCATCGAGGAGGACATCCGGGACCTCGCGGCCAGTGATGACTACAGGTGAAACCCGTCGTCGGTACCCTGCCCCACCCCCCGCAGTAGCCCCTTGGGATGCGCTTGGGCCTCCACCCTCCCTTGCTTCAACTCTCCTCCTCAATGTCTATTCCAGAGGATGCCTGGACCTGAAGTTGGAGGAGTTGAAATCCTTTGTGCTACCCTCCTGGATGGTTGAGAAGATGCGGAAGTACATGGAGACACTACGGACAGAGAACGAGCATCGTGCTGCTGAAGCACCTCCACAGACCTGACCGAAGCCAGATCCCCTGGCTACTCTTGGCAGCCCTCTTCCAAGACCCTGTCACCCACACGGCTGAGGCCACTGCTGGGACTGCTCCTGGATGGATCTCAGCGGCATTAAGCTGTGCCTGGGCTAGTCTGTAGTGACTCACTACAGAGCACCCTCACACTGGCACGTGGTTCTATATTTCTAAAGTTATTGGGTTAAGAAGCAATTAAACAGTTTGTAATAAACAGACAGTGAGCTAGCTGTGCGGTCTGTTGTAGGGGCTGACAAATGCCAAGCAATCTAGAAGTGGTTGTAGGAAAAAAGAACCAGGTACCCCTCCTCCATCGCAGGCAGTATGGTCCTACTGACCGGTGCAGATCTGCTTTAGGAGACAAAGCTGGGAACACCGTGTACCCTGCAAACCTTCCCTGTTTCTTACTTCTTCATCCTCTAAGGTGTGGAAGTGGCAGAATGTGTTGGCTGGCACTGTGGGGGTTGATGACAGACCAGAAGAAAAATGCGGAGAGGCTTTTATTACGCCCGTTTTACTCGCCCGTGTCCGAGGTCACAAAGCAAACCGTTGGAGAGGCCGAGCAGGAGCCTGTTTCCAGCAGTGTCCTGCTTTGGCCATCGTTCCCCTCCTGTGAATTTTCAGACACAGGTCCCAGGAGGTGTGCGGGACATTAAAACTAGTAGAGGAGCAGGGGTTTCCGGGATGAGGGAAGGGTACTGATGTCATCCAGACCCGAGCCCTCCCTTCCCCTTGGAGCAGGGATCCCGGGCCCAGCCCGGAGTTCCCTCCTGCAGCCAGGCCTGGAACCCGAAAGGGTTCATCCCACGTGGACTTTCTCTTGGCCCTTTAATGGTCGGCGTTTTCCGATCTGCAGCAATCCGCAGCAGATTCGTTAGTTAATGCCAGCCTCTTCTGCCAATCGCCCTTCAGAAGCCTGTTCCCGCCCCCCAATGCTGGTGCGCTGGGGGGGTGGGTGCAGCAGTCGCGTGCTGACAGCGCACTCCGGCGCGCCCCATTGGCTGGATCAAACGCAAGCGAGCCGCTGATTGGCCGGTGCTGCTAGAGGGTTACAATTCAAACGCGGGCGGGCGGACCCCGGGCCCTGCAGTTGCAGTCGTGCTCTCCGAGTTCCTGTCTCCCACCTCGCGCCGCCCGGATGGCCTCCCAGAACCGCGACCCAGCTGCCGCCAGCGTCGCCGCCGCCCGCAAAGGAGCCGAGCCCAGCGGGGGCGCCGCCCGTGGCCCCGTGGGCAAGAGGTAAAGAGTGTGGAGTGCCGGGCCGGGCACGGCCTGGGCCTCGGCGTCTGGAGCTCGGACTTCCGGGCCCCCACCTCCTCCTGGGGTGGGTAGATATGCTGGGACCGGAGGGCACGCAGGGAGCTCGGGTTGCCCTTAGAGGGCCCCCGGAAGGAGGACAAAAGGGGGAGGCACGCTGCCATGATCCTCCGCGGGTGAGTCAAGATGAAAGTGTGCCTGGGACCGTCGGTGGTCCGGCGAGGTGGGGGCGAGTGGGGACGGAAGTGGGGAGAAACTGGGATCCGGCATCGGGAGAGAGACCTCAGAGAAGCCGAGGGGCTTAAGAACAAGGCAGAACCGTCCTGCCTGAGCCTGGTAGCTCACCCAATTAGGAAGGGTGAGGACTCACTAGGACTCTCCGGTGGAAATGGGGGTGAGTGTGCCCCAGCTGAGTCTGGCCTCAGGGCAGGGGGAGCCTCCATGACAGCTCCTCCAGAGTCTTTGGGGTGAGGGAAGAAGCGCCGTGGGGAGCCTGGGCCATCCACACTCCCAGGTGACTCCCAACGCTTATATTGCAGGCTACAGCAGGAGCTGATGACCCTCATGGTGAGTGACTCCTGCCCAGACCCCCAAGCTAACTGATCCACCCTCCACCTCCCACTCACTTATCAGCACTGGGGACAAAATGATGAGTCCACTTTCCTGTCTTCTGGGAAGAAGTTAATAGACCCCACCTGCACCTTTCTCTCCAGGAGTGTCTACTCCAGGTCCCACCCACCCCCACCATCACCATGAAGTTCTCTCTAAAATACAGTTCCCTGAAGCCATGCACGGCCTTCTGTCTACGTTGCCTGGCCCTACTTTCCTGCCCTGAGATTTACCCACACCCAGCTCTACCCTTACTATTCCTAGGAAATACACCTGTCATACTTTCAAGTAATTTTCCCTAGATGACTTTGTGTACTTTAACCCTGAATATCCCACTTGTGTCCTTCAATGCTGATAATTGTATCCCTCCCTAGTCCGTGAGTCGTCTTTAGGCTTTGTATGTAACCAGCACTAACTAGCATGTCGAACTGAATTCCCAATATCCAACAAGATTGGGGAGTACAGAGCTGCCTTCTGTTGCTCTGCATAACCCTTCCCTCCTTAACACACCCAGTACTCCACCCCAAAGGGCAGGTTCCACCCCAAGAATTGAATCACTTCCTCAAAAAAAGCCTATAGATTTGATCCAAATTTTGGATCAAGATTTGATGAGCTTAAGGGGGAGGATTTCACCCACTGACCCCCAGAAGTGTACTCTGCAGCCCAGCAGATGTTGTTTCTTCCCCAGATGTCCGGTGACAAAGGAATTTCTGCCTTCCCTGAATCAGACAACCTTTTCAAATGGGTGGGGACCATCCATGGAGCAGCTGGCACAGTAAGTGTAGGGTCGAGGTAGGTGAGTGAGTTTGCTGGGTCTGGGGAGAGGTTGGAAGTAAAAACCAAATGCAGGTCAGCTTCAAGCCTGGCAGGACACTTCCTTGTTCTGTTCTTGTGCTCTCAGACTGCGGCCCTCATCTCCCTCTGTACAGTAAGAGGTTGGGTTTAAAGCAGAGCTTTCCATCTTTGATGCCTGTGGGAGGCCAGACAGAAAGGAGTCTGGAGCGTACCTGAGGACGTTGGCCGATGGAAAGGCACAGGTCTCAAGACGGCAGATTCCCACTGCTGCACATCTGGTTTAAGATGAGTCAGAAGGGAAAAAAAAGATGAGTCAGAAGGAAGGAAAAAAAAAAAAAAAAGATGAGTCAGAAGGGGCGCCTGGGTGGCTCATTTGGTTAAACAGCTGCCTTCGGCTTGGGTCATGATCCCAGGGTCCTGGGATCGAGCCCCGCATCAGGCTCTCTGCTCAGTGGAGAGCCTGCTTCTCCCTCTCCCTCTGCCTGCAGCTCTGCCTACTTACTTGTGCTCTATCTCTCTGTCAAATAAATAAATAAAATCTTTAAAAAAAAAAAAGAGTCAGAAATCCAGGGGCACGTGGCTGGCTCCGTCAAGTGAATGTGCAACTCTTGATTTCAGGGTTGTACGTTCAAGTCCCTTGTTGGGCATAGAGATTACTTAAAAATGAAATCCTTCTAAAAAAACAGAAATTCAGGTGTATGCCTTAAATACCCTAATTTTGACGTGTCAGCAGCTAATGTTGTGGCTCACTAAAGCACAGGTAGTCCTCAGGATGCCAGTTTATACCACAGGGTCACTGAGGTTCCTGCCAGCTGGAGGGAAAGTACCAGAGCCAGTGTAACACTTTGTTTTTTGTCAAGTCCCAGACAAACTCAAAAGCCCTTGAACGGCCCTTACTGGGGCTTGGGTTGGTAGGTGAGGCTCAGGCTCACTCCCCAGCTCTGTTTCTCCAATGCCAGGTGTATGAAGACCTGCGGTATAAGCTCTCCCTGGAGTTCCCCAGTGGCTACCCCTACAACGCGCCCACGGTGAAATTCCTCACACCCTGCTACCACCCCAACGTGGACACCCAGGGGAACATCTGCCTGGACATCCTGAAGGACAAGTGGTCAGCCCTGTATGATGTCAGGACCATCCTGCTGTCCATCCAGAGCCTGCTAGGAGGTGACTTCCGAGACCAGCCCCTCCCTGAGCCTGGGAACCCAGCCCCGGCCAGCCTCTTCTCCTCCTACTGACGATTCTCTCTTTCCGTCCACCCACAGAACCAAACATTGATAGTCCTTTGAACACACACGCTGCCGAGCTCTGGAAAAACCCCACAGGTGGGTCCCTCATCCTTCTCGGGCACCGGGTGATCCCTCCCCAACCTTCAAAGACTCCCTCAAACAGAAGGATGCTGATGACTTGGGATTGTGTCCCGAGGACGGGGTTGGGGTGGATGTCAACCCAGATAACCCAGTTCTGCCTCTGCCTCGGTGTTTCTGATTTGCCTATTTGCCGTCAAATCAGAAAACTAACTTTCTACATTAATGTAGGTTGAGGGGCTTTGAAGTAGAAAGCAAACTTTGTGTAAATGACTTGCTCACTAAGACCCCCAGTCACCTCCCCAGTGTCCCTGGGGTCGCTGAACCCATCCAGGAGAGCTGACAGGCAACCAACAGAAGGAGAATCCCCCCACCCAGCTCCCCAGACTTGTCCCACCTTTGTATCCTTGCCTGCCCCCTTGCCCACCGTAACCCTTTTCCTCACCACTCCCTGAGACCTGCCTGTTCTTTTCCAGCCTTTAAGAAGTATCTGCAAGAAACCTACTCAAAGCAGGTCTCCAGCCAAGATCCCTGACTGTCCAGCCTCTCTCCTTGTGTCGTCTTTCTATTTTCTCCTCAGACAGTCTGTCTTTTTCTTCATTTCTATCTAGGACTGTGTATCTTAAGCTGTGGTGTCATTTTTGTTTTGTTTCTGTTTTTTAAATTAAGCCTCTGGTTGAGCCCTTGTGATGAATATATTAAATAAATACATCGGATTTTTTTTTTACAAGTTGCCTTGTCATTACCCCAAGGATGGGAGCGCTCAGGGTCGGTGGAGTAGGATCCCGGCTCTCGCCCTGCTCCTCTCCCCAAGGCCTGGAGGCAGCTGACAGGCTGAGCGGCTGAGCAAGGGGGTGATGAGGATTCCTTCCCTTGTGACCTTAGTCACTTCATGACTGCATCTGTCTCCTCTTCTAGAAGGTAGTATTACAAAATGCCTTTCCATCTAGTTGTGACGTGCACTGGGAACGGCAGTGGGGACTGGAGCTGTCCCAGCTGAGTTACAGAGGAGGCTGAACCAGACCTTGAACCGAAAGAGCTATAGCTGTAGAAGGAGTATATATGCACACACAGGTGCACAGCCGGGGCTTGGGAGGTAAGGACCAGCCACTGTGCTCTGATGGGGTGTTCTGGTCCTAAGACAGAGAAGAAAAGCACTCAGGTCACCCTACAGCAGGCCCAGGGTCTGGGAGACCACCAGAGAACACCTCTTCCTGCCAGAGAGCCCAGGACAGCTTGACTCACCCCTTAGCCCAGCCCCCCCCCCCATGGATGGCCCCACACTCCCAGGGAGTACCTTCACCTCCTCTCCACCGGTGAGTCCTCCCGGCTGCTGTCCCCACCAGCCCAGGCCCCTGACCCCGAGGCCCTCTTGACCCTGTCCTGCCACAGACCTCAGCCTTGAGACCCTGAGAGGAAACTCGTGTGCCAACCAGTTGGGGTCCCTACAGGGGCAGGTGGGGGAAAAGCAGGCTAGGGTAATGGCCCTGGTCCAGGTCCCACAAGATGTCCAGGATGGACCAACAACAACAGCTAGGTGCCCTCCAACACTGCCTGGGTCTTGGCCTCACCCAACCTACCCAGCTCTGCCAGCAGCTGGTTGTGCAGGCCCAGGGGGAGGGGGAGGAGACAGTAGTGGAGGGCATCAGGAAGGTTCTCACCATCCTCCTGCTCCTGCCAGCCCAGGCTTCTTTCCTGCCCTCTTCCCCCATGAGCAGTGGGGGAGGCAGGCAGGTGAGAAGTGGTGTAAAATCCAGATGTGGATGTCCTCAGCCGGGGTCCTCTTACATGGTGATGTTAGCTCTCCCCTGTGGGCTTGGAGCAGGGTTGCCCAATCCAAGGTCCAGATAAATCTGCCAGGGGGCTACCTCAGAGGCAAACTTTGATTCAGTCGGTCTGGGTGGGGCCTGAGGTCCTGCATTTCTCTCGAAGTTAAAGGTGTAGAGCGGTGTAGAGTGGTGTTCTCAAGGTGTGACCCTCCCACCTTTCACCTGGGACTTGGTAGAAATGCAGAGTCTTGGTCCCAACAAGCTCTCCAGGATTCTGATGCCCTCCCAACGTTGAAAAGCCCTGGCTAAAGGATGTCTAAGAACAGGGCCTGCCTTAGGACACCTCTCCACGTAGTCCTTGATCAAAGCGTTTGCCCCCTACCCCCAGGATGGCCACATGGCCTGTCTCGTGTCAGTCCCAGGGACTGACTGTAGTTCAGAACTAATCAGAGTGTTCCCTGGGATTCATTCCTGGGAGAAAGTAAAATTATTTTACTAATAGGGTTGCTGAAAAGAGGAGGGAGTCCAGGCAGTTGGTGCAGTCAGCTGCAGATGGAAGAAAGCCAAGCAGAGACACGTAGCTAGGAGATGGAGGTGACATTGAGATTGGCCTCCAGCTGGGATGCCTTAGCACCCCAGTTGCAAGAGCCAGTAAAGCCCTTTAAAGTCTGTTTGCTTTAGGTTTTAGCACTTGCAACAAAAAGAAGCCTAGTACAGGAAGTATTGGAAGGTATCACTGTTCCCATATGCGCCCTACAATTACTGAGTATCTACAAAGTAAAAGCCCAAAGCAGGGGGAAGGACTAGGTCCTGTCCTCAGAGGCTGAACTTGGGCAACGAGGGCGGGCAGACCGGCACGTGAGTGGGGTAGAGTAAGTGCCCTACAGAGGGGTGGTGAAGAGCTCTGACCCAGCAGTCCGCACACCACCCCCATGTTACTTGCACACACTTAGACTTAACCTCTGTAAAATGCAAATATTAGTAGCTACCTCAGAGGCTAGATGGGCCTTGGAATAGTGCCTGCCTTGTCAGGTAATAAACATCAGCTGTTAGACTCACATGTTACAAAAGCTCAGAGGTGGGGTACCTAACGCAGACCAGGGGGGTCAAGGAGGGCTGTCTGGAGAAGGAGATGGGGTACAAAGAAGTTCAGGGGTATGGAATACTGGCAAAGTAGCATGGTAGTCAGGTCACATGGGGCTTGTAAGGCCTTCCAGTTAAAGGCCTGTAATTAAAATGCAAGGGCTTTACCTTGAGGCAGCTAATGAAACCTTGAGTAGGCAGGGATGTGATCAGATTTGGTTTCAGAAAGCTGCTTCTGGCTGCCACCTGGGGACTGAGTGGCAGGGAGATTAATGGCTGTTCTCAGCAACCTGGTGAGCTGTGGCGGCAGCCCAAGTCACAACACCGAGTGGGCTCAGAGAGGAGGGAGAGAAGGGTAAGGGGATAGGAAGAAAGGAGCAGGGCAGAGTCAATTACAGGCGGCGAGCGGGCTCCGGAACTCCTGATTTGGACCCATCCCTCGGGGTGCCACCCCTGAGGTGAATGAGTGCCGGGAGAACAGGATGGAAGGTAAGCAGGGTTTCTCCGTGTAGGGCAGGACCAGTGCCAAGGACTCAGGACAGGCAGGCAGAACTGTCAACAGGTAGATGGATAGTGATATTAATAATATTAATAATAGCATTAAGCACTTAGCATGTGCCACGCTCTGTTCTAAGCACTCTGCACTGCACACACTAACTTGTTCTCACAACCCTGCAAGGTACGTACTGTCATCAAACCCATTTTACAGAATAGGAAATTGAACCACAGAGTGGTTTGTCATGGGCAATGAGGATTCACACTCTAAAAGCACAGTCACCACTGCACTGCATTAGCTTGGACCTGAAGCCTGCTCTAACTGAGTTGTGTGCAAAGAGCTCTGGAAGCCAGAGCCCACTCAGCCAGTGGGAGCAGGGATCAAAGGAGAAGAGGGTATCTGCGCTGGGTCTTGGTGTCTTTGAGATGGTATCTGAGCTGAGTTGAAAAACTGCCAGGCTTGTTAGAGGAGGAAAGGAACCCCAAGGAAGGAGAAGAGCATGAGCAAAAACCCGAAGGCTTGAAAGTGCACCCCCACTGCCCAGAGCAGGAGCCACAAATCGCCCGGTGTGGCTGAAACCGGAGCGCGGAAGGAGAGGAAAGGAATTTGGACTTGATTCTAGAAGCAAAGGGGAGCCTTGAAGGTCTTTCAACAGGGGACCAGCAAGGTCAGATTTCTTTTAGCTAGATCATGTTAACGGGCCCTGTGTTGAGCGCATTGGCGGGAGCTGGAGCAGGGGTCCGGTGTGGAGATGATTACGTCAGAAACGCCTTCCCGGCTGAGTGCCCCCACCCTCCTGTCCCATCTGCAGTATGGAGCACCTAGAAACACTCAGGAGAGACGAAGTAGAAGTCACGCAGGAATGCATGCCGCCTGGAACGGATGGATACAGTGCTCAACTTTCCCATCCCCAGTCCGTGAGCCTGCGCCCAGGAACCAAAGGCTCCAAAAAGGAAGGACGGTGGGGAAGGAAAGGGGCCTCACCTCGGGCTCCTCCGAGTTCCAGCCTCCTGCCACGCCCTCACCCTACCCGCCACCCCAGCACCCTCACCCCGACAGTTCCAAGCCCCCGCCCCCGCCCCGTCCTCCCTCTTCCAGCATCGGGCGCGCCGTGGCCCGGTAGGCCGAGCTGTCCACGTCCAGCTCCAGCCGCCGCCAGGAACCTGCCCAGCTCGTCCGCGTGGCCCTGGGCTCCTGCGCCTCGGGGCGCCTCGCAGCTTGGCTTTCCCCTCTACCGAGCCTCGGGTGGCGCCCCAGTCGGGCGGGCCCTGACACCTCCCCCAACCCCCCACCCCCCACCCCGCTCCTCCTCTCACGCAGGCTACGCGCTTTGCAGTGTCTGCTTTTATTCCCTCTGGACGCGGAGCCAGCAGGGGCCGCGCCTCCCTCCCGGGGCGGAGAGCGGGACCAGGCGGGGGGCGGGAGGTGACAGCGCCCTCGCCCGAGGGACGCGCGGTCTGGGCGGAGGCGAGGGCGACTTTTACTGCACGCCTTCCATCATCTTCAGGAACTCTGCGGGGAAGGAGAGGAAAAGCATAAATCGCACGAAACCGCCGAGAGCTCCCCGCCCCGCCCACGAAGCCACGGACTGCAGCGCGCACGGGGGCCACGCCCCGGGCGTTCCGCCTGGCTCCGCCCCCCACCGCGCCCCCGCGGCCCTCACCGTCGAAGTCAATGCGGCCGTCGTTGTTCTTGTCTCCGTCTTTCATGAGGGATTCGATCTCCTCGTCTGTCACGTGCTCCCCAGAGGCCCTGAAAATCTCAGCCAGCTCCTCCGCATCGATGTAGCCGTCCGCGTTCCTGGGGGGGGCGAAAGAACTGGGTGGGACTCAGGGCAGGTAGGAGCGAGTCGCCCTGGCCCCGGCGACACCCCCTCCCTCCCGGCCCCTCGGAGAAGTGAAGCGCGGTGCTGCCGGGCCCCCAGCGCACCTGTCAAAGATGCGGAAACACTCGGCCAGCTCCTCCTCGCTCTTCCCCTTCGCATCCTCTTTCATCTGGCGCACCATCATGACCAAGAACTCCTCAAAGTCGATGGTGCCGCTGCCTGAGGGGAGCAGGTGGCAGATGAGCCTCACCCCTGCATCTCCACCTCTCCCGCCACCGTCGCGGCCCCGCCTCGGAGAACCACCTGCTCACCGTCCTCGTCCACCTCCTCGATGATGGCGTCCAGCTCCTCTTTGGTGGGTGTCTGGCCCAGCATCCTCATCACCGTGCCCAACTCCTTGACGCTGATGTCCCCGCCACCATCAGCGTCAAACATGTCGAAGGCAGCCTTGAACTCTGAAAGAGGCAGAGGACTAAGGTGGGGCCAGCTGGACTGTCAGCCTCACACCTTCCCTCCCCTGCCGGACACCAAACCTTGCCCAGCACACCACGCGGCAGCCAGCCCTCCCACCCGCACCCCTGCACTCACCAGCGATCATCTCCTCGCTGAGGTAGGACCGGGCCTCTGCCTGCTGGTCCGTCTGCAGAAGACACAGAGTCAGAGAGTGGAAGGGGCGGCCCCAGAGCTCATTCTTGCCTTAACCCCATTCTCTTCAACCCCCTTCTATCAGTGAGCTTTGGTCTTCCAGAAAAACTATTCCAAACCAGCACCACATTTTGCATGCTCCCACAGCTACCGGACCCCAGTTTTGAAGAACTAGGGAAGAAACACAGATTATACCCAAGGTCTTCAACCTTGCTAATCAGATGTCAAGTCAGGAATCCCCCCCACTAACCTCGGGCAAGTCACTTATTCTACCCTCTCTCTTCTCAGCGGCTTTTCAGGGATGAGGTGACATCCAGGATGTCACCATCATGCCAACACGATTCCAGTGTCCCCTCCCAGTTTTCCCTAGCTCCCAGCAGAGCCTGGCTCTGTAATAGGGGCTCAATACATGTTTGTTCTCAAATAAATAATAATGCAAGGCAAAGTCATTGAGCACTGGTTAGGTGTCAGGCCAGAGACTGGGCCCTGGGACCAAGAAGACTCAGACGCATCATCCCTCCCCTCCAAGAACTTGTCGAGATGGAGATTTTAATTTTCTTTCTTATCATTGAGCCATTGGAGTAAATACTACTGGTGCTGGGGAGAATGTGATGGGGGCCTTGTGGAGGTGAAAATAAGATTGGGGGGAGGGGATCTGGCCACATCCAACCCAAGCCTTCCGGCTATGGGGCTTTGAACTGAGGCTGGTTGTGGGGAGGGCTGAGGTGGCCAAGGCGTTCTGCCGGCTGGCTACTGCCCTCTTCCTTGCCCTCCCCTCCTCCCTCCTCCTTGCCCACACAAGAGGATGGGCTATTTTTAGCTTGGCATGGGCAACAGCAGCTGTCCTCCAGGGTCTAGTTACCCCTTGAAGTGAAGTGGGGAGGGGGACCTCAGGGGAATTGATACCCCTAGATTAGGAACCCTCTCTGGGAGGCGGAGGTCTCTCTAACCTTGGTCTATCACCTGCCCCTTCTCCGCACCCTCGGAGCCCTTGGGATCCTGCACCTTAGCTGGCTTGAGACCCTGCAGCACCCCCCCCCCTTCTTCCAGAGGAGTCTTCAGGAGAGTTTGGCAAGGCTTCTAGCCCACCCCTGCTGCTGGCTTGCTGGGTGACTCACTCTGGCCCTCAGGGTCCCCCCCCCCATCATGAGGGAGACAAGCAAGGAGCCCCTCATGGCTCCATGACCAACACAGCCGGAGCCTCAGGTCTGCAGGGAGTCAGCAATCACCGGAACACCCCAATTCCCCCCACCCCCGGGGAAGTCCAAGGCCTTCTTCCCAGACTTCCTCCTAGACATCTGGGCTCCAGGAGCCTTCATGTTCCATCTTCAAATGTCCAATTAGTGAACTACAGAGCACCCAGATCTGGCCTGGAAGCGGTCCAGAAGTGTTTCAGCAAGCAAAGGGATGAAGTCCCTTCTTGTCCTTACCATGGTTGCTAGTCCCAGGGCCTCCTCCTCTGCTGCAGGTCACCTCCTCAGCACTCCACCACCCGAAGATGCCCTGGCCTGCTCCAGCCCCTCGGATTTGTAGGGGCACCCTCTCCTCCCACCTCCCTGCTCCCCAGGACTAGTTGCCCTGGCCAATCAGATCCTGGGGTCAGCGAGCACCTCCTCCCCCCACCGCATCCCAGAGTCCTAGCCCATTACCTAATTTAGCCAAGGGCCCTTGCAGAGAAATTTAAGCCTCTGAGCAGGTGGCAGGCCTTGATGTCCTAGATTCTTGGGAGGAGAACCCGCCCTGCTCCACTGCCTTAGGGAGCCCCTGCTCAAGAAACACGGTGGCTCCAAGATGGGTAAAGGACAATCGGAATGGAGAAAAGTGAAGCAGCACAGCAGACAGGGAAGAGGACAAGCCTGTGAAGTCTGAAACCCAAGATCCCGGTTCTGTTGCTGCTAGCTGTGCACTCTCAGACAGGCGACCTGCCACTCTGAGCTTCAGTTTCCTTCTCTGGGAGGTGGAGATGGGGACAGTCGTGACCTCCCTCACAGATGGACCATGGGAAATGGAGCCCAGCTCTAAGTCACCTAGCTTGTGCCGGCTCCATAGGGTTGGTGCTTGGCAAGTAGAACGGCCGGCCTGTCTGAACCGTGGTAGAGGGCCGGGGAGGGGAGGAGGAGAAGGTGACAGCCACAGTCATTGAACCTCTAGGATGAGCCACACACTATGCTAAGCATTTTAACCATGTGATCTCACCTAGATCACCCCCATCCCATGAAGGAAAAGCTATTATTATTCCCTTTTTACTAGGGAGCTTTGTAAATCATAAAGTCTCTAGTCATATCAGTGATTCTTATTAATCCTGAAGGGAGGGGCACCTGGGTGGTTCAGTTGCTTGGGCGTCTGCCTTCAGCTCCGGTCATGATCCCACGGTCCTGGGAT
The DNA here is from genome assembly GCF_963455335.1 of Martes martes. Taxonomy (NCBI): domain Eukaryota; kingdom Metazoa; phylum Chordata; class Mammalia; order Carnivora; family Mustelidae; genus Martes; species Martes martes. The sequence continues at coordinate 14,109,002 of NC_137896.1, read as the reverse complement.
CGAGCCCCATGTCAGGCTCCCTGCTCAGCCAAGAGCCTGCTTCTCCCTCTATCTCTGCCTCCTCCTCTGCCTACTTGTGCTCTCTCTCCCTCTGTCAAATAAAGAAATAAAATCTAAAAAAAAAAGAAAAACGTCCTGAAGGGAAGTTGGGACAGCCCTTGAGGGGACCTGTCCAAACGAGAAATCTAGGGAGGGGTCCAGGAGATGGGTATGCAGTCGGAGAAGAAGTAAATGTTGAAAGCAGATCTTTCTCTCAAGTTTACCTTCTCCTGGGGAAAGGTGTTTGAAATTATTTTTTGAGGGCAAGGGAGACTAGGTAGAGGCCAGCTCTCCAGGTGAGTAAAGGGGCAGCCGGCCCCTTCCTAGAGCTCAGTGAAGAAGTCCCAAGCCCCTCAGCTGTCCATCTGGAGAGTGAAGGGATGGGCAGAGCAAGTCCAGGCTGAAGGGAGCCCATCCTCCAAACCCACAGGGTCCAGACTGGGTGTCGGAGAGGTAGGCGATGCTGTGGACAGTGGCTAAGCCAACAGAAAGAGCACGAAGACAACTGAGCGCACAGCCTGGGGCCAGTGAGAGGAGGCTGGATTCCAAGGAAGGCAGACGGACGGAGGCAGCTGGGCCGCCATCTTCCTCTATTTATAGGCATTCCCAAGAAAAGCTCAGTGGAGCTAGGCCAGACTACATAAGGCCTCCCCCGGCTGGGCAGAGAGCCAAGGGGCAGTGACATCAGGGGAGTCCAATTTGGATGTGAGCCCTGGAGCCACTAATGATTCCTTTGAAGCAGGGAGTTTGGAACCCTCAGCAATCATTTGTTCATTAATTTGTTCTTTCATTTATTCAGGAAAATAGATGAGGTGCAAATTTACCTATTCCCTCTGACGCCTCCAATCTCCATCCCCTTCCCTCCCCATCCTGCCTGCTGCTGTGCTCTGGTCAGACTAAAACGCAGCTCCAAACAACGCCCTGTGTAGCCTCCAGGTCTTTGCACGTGCTGCTTGTTTCTGCCAGAATTCCCATCGTCTCTCTCTTCACCTGCTCACTTCCCTGTCAACTTTCTCAGCTTTAACATCACTTCCTTGTGACACATGGCTCATTCAGACAGTAGAGCATGCAACCCTTTTTTTTTTTTTAAGATTTTATTTATTTGACAGAGAAGACACAGAGCAAGAGAGGGAACACAGCAAGGGGAGTGGGAGAGGGAGAAGCAGGCTTCCCATTGAGCAGGGAGCCCGATGCGGGGCTCGATCCCAGGACCCTGGGATCATGGCCTGAGCCGAAGCCAGACGCTTAGCCACTGAGCCTCCTGGGTGCCTCAGCATGCAACACTTGATCTTGGTGTCATGGGTATATATGTATATATTTTTTAACTTATTTACTTATATTTATATGAATGTGTATTTAAATATATAAGTATATCTATTTTTATATAAATATTTAATTCACATATATGTGTATATATACATATATGTATATATTTCAATATATTTAAATATATAATATAGTTAAATATATAAAATAAAATATCTATAATTTATACATATGTTATAGAACATATATATGTTTATATATATAAAATATATAACTTATATATATATATATATATATAAATATACATTTAAAGGGGTGCCTGGCTGGCTCAGTCAGTGGACCATATACTCTTGATCTCCAGGTCCTAAGTTTGAGCCCCACGTTGGGTGTAGAGATTACTTGAAAAAAAAAATACAAATAAAAAATAACATCACTTCCTTTGGGATCCCTCCTCCCCTACTAAGGCCAAGGGAGTCCAAGGCAGTCTCCAGTAGTTTCTTTAATCACGGCCCTGAGCATGCCACATGACATGCCTGCTCTGAGTTCCATGGACCGAAGACTGTTACTGTTCATCGCTGCGTTCCCCAGCACGCAGCACTTAGCACACACTCAATAAGTATCGTGTTCTTTATACGAATAACCGGAGGAAGGGGCATCTGGTTAACAGGAGGAAATTCCTAACCGTCGGAATAATCATGGGAACGGGAAGCCTCCAGAGAGAATGAGCTTCCTGTCACTGAATGTATGCAACCAGGAATTTAATGACCATCTTTCAGGGCAGCTGTAGGGAGATACTATACAGAATCCAAGGAGAGTGGAGAATACAAGACTTCAGGAAACCTAGTTCTCATCCGATTTGTAAGACCCAAGGTAGGTCCCTTCCCCTTCTGTAAAATACAGGTACCAGACCAGATTTCTGACGGCCCATGGTTTTATGAGCACCTGCTTTGTACCCAGACTTGAGAGACATAGGCCACAACAAGTTAATATTGTTTGGTGTTCAGTGAATGAGTGAGTGTTGAATGAATTAAGAAATGAAGTGTGTCCTTTTTTGCCCCCACCCCCTACTGCTAAGCTGAATGAAGAGTAGCGTGGACTTTGGGCATAGATCCCAGCTCCTCTATTTTCCTAGCACTGGATTTTGGGAAAGTCAATTTGCCTCTTCATCCTGAAAATGGACCATTATTATCTGGTAACAGCTCCCTCCCCCAAGATGTGAGTGTGAGCTGTGTGTGGCCCCACAGAAAACGCCTAGAACAGGATGTAGGTCACGGTGGAACCTTTGTGCATAGCAGAGCAGGGAGTGTGTTTCCCATTCAAAGCTACTTCCCCCACCTCTCCTGGGCCGTTCAAAAACGGTAGGAAGGATTGTCAGATCTTATTTGCTCGAGATTGGACTTGGACGACAGCAAGGCCTTTTGACAGGAAGTGACAATAAATTCTTCCTGACCCACTGCTGCCCTCCGGGTAAAAGATAAAACACAGCCAGCCCTTCAGAGGAGCTGCTGAGATTGCCTGGCCTTCTGTGTGGGAAAAGAACAGAATGAGGAACTCAGGAGAGGTAGGCTGCAAGGTCCCACACTCAGAAACCACTGGCAAGCTGTGTGACTTTGGGCAAGTAAGTCTGCCTTTCTGGATCTCACTTCCTCGTCTGCTACTTCCTACGTGTGAGGCTCCAGTGAGATTGCAAAGAACCTGTGAGCACTGTGGGAACAACATTCACTATGTAACTGATCAATTTGTCAGCCCCTGCTCGGCGCCAGGCACTGGATCAAGGTCCTTACAAGGACTGCAGAATTAGTACTAGTATTACTTGAACCTAGGCTCCAGGCTCGACGTCAGATTCCAACTCAGATAATAGGTCTTCCTTGGCCTCAATTTTTTCACCGGCGAGATGGGCTTTCCACTGTGGCATGACTTTGGAAAGTTAGAGTGCTGGATGGAGACTGTGGGATACAGTGGGGGCAGCCGGGACAGACTGGGTCTTCGGGACGGGTGGGAGGATTCGCGGAGGGTGCGAGCCCCTGCGGATTGGGTACGGTCCCGCAGGAGGCTGGGGCTCGCCCAGGCCTACCCAGGATTCCCAAGTCCCTCCCGGAGCGGAGGGCCCGGGATTCCCGGGAGGCTCCGGGGAGCGGGCGGGGCCGGGGGCGGGGCGGCGGCAGGAAGCGGCCGGAGCGGCGCTGTGAGCGGCCTGGGCCCGGCGAAGCCCGGCCGGCCTCGGTAAGCTGCCGGGGCTGCACCCCGGACGCCGGGGGATCGCGCGCCCCTGAGCACACCGCGGGGCGCGGGAGGGAGAGACGCGCCAGCAGGCAAAAGAGACGAGAGGGGGGATCCCGGCCTATCCCGGGAAGAGCGCGGCCCTAGGCTACGGCGGTGGGAGGGTGCGACGCCAGGCAACGCCCGGGCCTCGTAGGACCCCCAACGGGCTGGGGCGGGGCTTCCGCCGCGCCCCTCCCTCCGCCGGCTGGGCCCCGCCCCTCCTCCCAGCGCGGGGCCCCGGGTCTCCCTCCCGCCCACGCCCAGGCCTCAGTGTCGGGCTCCCCCCAGGGTGCCATGGCTTCGCGGCTCCTGCACCGCCTGCGGCACGCCCTGGCCGGCGACAACCCGGGGGAGGCGGCGACCGGTCCGGAGGCCGAGCAGTTCCCGGAGAGCTCGGAGCTGGAGGATGACGACGCCGAGGGCCTGTCCTCCCGCCTCAGCGGCACCCTCAGCTTCACCAGCGCCGAGGACGAAGAGGAGGAGGACGACGAGGACGACAGGGAGGTTGGCCCCGACCCGCTGCCCTCCGGGGACGGGGCGTCGGGAGAAGATGCAGGCGAGTTGCCGAAGACAGAGGCGGGAACCCTGGGGCTCGGTTAGGCCTCCACCCCAGCCCTGTTCCCCAGCCGTTTCTTGGCTGTGTGACCTTGAGAGAGTCACAAACCTCTCTGAGCCAAGTTTTCCCTTGTGTCAAATGAGGGAAATCATTCCCATCTTGGGGTTGCTGGGGGTATTAAATGTACAGCGTCTGGGATACAAATCGTAATAATGTGCTAGCAACGTTTTGGGGTGGAAATATTTTAGAGCCCACTGTCTGCCAGGCATGGTGTTTGGCACCTGGTCCCTCTCTGGCCCTCACTTTCCATTATGTCAAATGGAAATAAAGCCTGTCTCACCTGTTGGGAGTATGAGTGAGGTCACACGTGGTTTATGTGGCCCTTAGCCCCAGGCCCACTAATGTGACTGGTCCTGTGCCCTTCAGATCGGAGCTCTCCACCTGATGGGCAGCGGGGCAGTCAGCCGCTGGCAAGGCAGCTGCAGGATTTCTGGAAGAAGTCCCGGAACACCCTCGTGCCCCAGCGGCTGCTCTTCGAGGTGACCAGCGCCAATGTGGTCAAGGACCCACCCTCCAAGTACGTGGTGAGTGAAGGTCCAGGAACCCCTGGGCTGAGTCTGAAAGTCTAGCTAAGAGAAAGACTCCCAACTTCCCAACTTGATAAATGGTCAATCTATTTTAGGAATGGGGAAACTGAGGTCAGAAAGGGGATGTAATTTGATCAAGTCCTTGGGCAGATGACTTAGCTTTCTGAGGGATTATGGATCTGCCTCCCCATCCTGGTTTTGAGACTAAGGGAACTGCCGTGTGGGCCCCCCTTCCCCCAGGTTTTGCAAACTGTAGCAAAATACAAGATACACAAGAAAGACTATTATCTGGGTCAGACCTGAGACCCAAGTTGCATTGGTTAGTAGTTTAAAAAAAAAATGGGTTTTGAATCCAGACCTTGATTCAGACCCCAATTATCAGCTGTTTGACGTTGGGTGAGTTGTGTAACTTTGATGACGCTCATTCCTCATCTGAGGAGTGGGAATAATGCAGAAGGTTGTTGAAGAAATTAAATGAGTGCACAGAGAGCCCTTAGCACTGTGCCTGGCATTATGAAGTGCTTGATAAAATGGTAACTATTATGACTTAACTTTGGCTTGAAAATGTCTGGTGTCTAGGGCCTTATACCCCAGGTCAGTCAATCCCTGGGCACCCACACTGTACACAACAATCTTGTTCTGAGGGTTAGATTTAGGGGGCAAATGGTGTTGAGATGAGAGCAAGGGAAGGCCTTGGAGTCTGGTTTTGCCTGTGGAAAGGAGAAACTGACATGGGAGAATGAGGTCTGCCAGGTCCTGAAACCCAGCCTGACCTGGCCAGTCCCGGCAGACTCAGACCTCCCTCATCTTCACCACCCTCCTCCATTTCTGACTCAGCAGGCAAGGGGCCTGGAGCCCTGTCCCACATCTGGGCCTCTTCATTCCTTTCTGCGCTGTGAGTAAACAAGGGCCACGCCTATGGGGTGACTGCTCCAATTTGAGCAAGGATCGACTCTGATGATCTAGTCTTAAGTGGCGAAAGTCCCAGCCAGGCCTCATGCACTGGGAAAGGGACCCTCAGGAATGGCCAGGCAGCAGGGAAGTACTGGGTGATTCTAGAAGAGAATGACAAGATAGAGCAGTATGGCCGGATATGCTCTGGCCCATGTCTAGAGAGACAAGTCCCTTCCTCTGTTCCTGGGGTGGGGTTGAAAGCCGGGACTCTGGAATTAGGCGGGCCTGGGTTTGAATCCCAGCTGGACCATTTACCAGCTATGTGACTTAGGGGAAGCCTTGGAGCCCGTTGCCTCTCTTGTAGCCCGCTTCCTCTGCTGTCAGAGTCAGGGGCTCCCTCCTTGCTGTGCTCCATAGTAAAGTGCCCAGCACAGCACATCATGACAGGGGCCGGTGCTCAGTTAATGGAGCTACTGTCATTATTACCCGTCCTGGCAGGACATTACAAAGGTCAGATGAAATAATGGATATAAAATGTTTCCTTTTTGCCTAAAATTTAAAGTAAAAGCTACATGAATATAAGGGGTCATTTTAGACAATGCTTCCTGAAGTGTATTTTGAAGGAAACTGGTTTCCTGGAATGTTGATAACTGTTCCTTTAAAAAAAAAAAACAAAAAGTTTTTGCAGCCAGTGTTTTTTGGGAACGCAGAACTGAGCGGGAGTAAAATAAACTTCTTTAAGGTAAAATCTTTTAATCCTTAGTATTAATGTCCACTGAATCTTGAAGAGAAGTATAAAATAGACCAGAGGTGGCTAGAATATTGGCAGTTTCACAGAACAAATTCGAGAGAAAAGTCCAGGTTTGGTGTTAGTGTGCCTTCAGTATCTCATGCTTAACAAATCCCCCTTTTTAAACCTGGTGGGTCAGCATTATTACAGATTAATCTGTATACAGGTGCTCGGGCCCCAGGGCAGCTTCGTGGTCATCTTGATCAGCGTTTCTCAAACATCACTCATTCCAGGACCACCTTCATGATTCTTGTCCTAGCTAAATGCTACTGTACCATTCCTTGCTTAACATTTTTAAGTAAACCTATTTTTTTTCATAAATAAGTTCAAAAGACTTCAAAGCACTACGGTATTTGGAAAGCCTTGTTTGCCATAAAGACAACCATAAAAATTAATGAATTAAATACAATAAAAACAGTGAAAATGAGAGCATGTCATTAAAACCCTGCACGAATCCTGTTGCCTAAAGGCCCAGACCTGAGATTTGCTTTCTGGGTCTTTTCTGAAAGGGGAGATAAGTGTTGGAGAAATGCGTTTCAAAAAACCAAGCTGAGAGCTTCTCAACCTGTAGTCAGGATTCAAGGAGTACTCGGCAAGGAGGGGGGGGGTCACCTCCTGTCTCCACTTCAGTGTTATTTACTCCAGTACCAACCACCTAGAATCTCAGGCCCAACATTTACTTATACGCATCCCACACGTGAGGGGACACTGACCTAGGTCACCACTTTGCTCACTAGAGAGGAAAGCAAGACCCCAGGGGGGACTGCCTTGCTTGACGACACACTGCAAGGGAGTAGCTGACTGGGGGGTGTGCCCTGATGCCCTCTTCACAACGATCACTACTTGATCTATCTGAAGACCTGTCCTCCAGGTCTGCTTTGGAATAACCTGGCTAAGGATGTGGGGGCTCTGTGTCCAGAGCGGAACAAAGTCCAAGCTGGTCTTGAAGGCTGGTTCAGTGGCCCAAGAGATCGGCCTGGGCTTCAGCTCCCAGCTGGTTTACCAGAGGGGCTGTCCGAAGAGCTAACTGCCCTATGGGAAGGGAGTGCTCCCTGGAAGGGCAAAGGGGGTGGCAGGTCTAGGCACTGAAGCTCATCTCTGTCTTTCTCTCCCCGTGCTGCCTTGGGCCTGGGTCATTTCAGACGAGCCTCAGGTAAGATGGGACTGGGCTCCCTGGCTGCCGCCCCAGCAGCTCCCACCCTCCTGGGCCCAGTCTCAGGGGCCAAGGGAAGAAGTGGGGGAATGCAGCTTGAGGTGTGGGTATGGGGAGGGAAGGGGTGCATGGACAACTCACACCTGCACTGACCCCACCCTCCCTGCAGCTCTACACCCTCGCCGTGATGGGTCCAGGGCCACCTGATCGCCAGCCAGCCCAGATCTCTCGCCGCTACTCGGACTTTGAGCGGCTGCATCGGAACCTGCAGCGACAGTTCCGGGGCCCCATGGCTGCCATCTCATTCCCCCGGAAGCGCCTGCGCCGGAATTTTACCGCAGAGACCATCGCCCGCCGGAGCCGGGCCTTCGAGCAGTTTCTGAGCCACCTGCAGGCAGTGCCTGAGCTGCGCCGTGCCCCGGACCTGCAGGACTTCTTCGTGCTGCCCGAGCTGCGGCGGGCACAGAGCCTCACCTGCACTGGCCTCTATCATGAGGCTCTGGCGCTCTGGGCCAATGCCTGGCAGCTGCAGACCCAGCTAGGCACCCCCTTGGGCCCAGACCGCCCACTGCTGACCCTGGCTGGGCTGGCTGTGTGCCACCAGGAGCTGGAGAACCCTGGGGAGGCCCGGGCGTGCTGTGAGAGGGCCTTGCAACTGCTGGGGGACAAGAACCCCCACCCTCTGCTGGCACCCTTTCTGGAAGCCCATGTCCGGCTCTCCTGGCGCCTGGGCCTGGACAAACGCCAAACAGAGGCCCGGCTCCAGGCCCTGCAGGAGGCAGGCCTGACCCCCACGCCACCCCCCAGTCTCAAAGAATTGCTTATCAAGGAGGAACTGGACTGACTTTGCCTACACTGAAGGCCACTGTGGGGAGAGGCACCGCCCAGGGATGGGGGGTGGGCAAGGAGGGCAGGAATAGCAGTTGGGAAGCTGTAGGGGGTGCTGGGAACCCCTAGAAGTCCTACAAAGAATCTGCAGCAAACCAAGGAAACATGTTCCTTCTGTCGAGCTGGGCTTAGGACAAGCTTCAGCCAGGGTTGCCCTGGGGTGGCAGAGGGAGATAGTCTGATGCAGCCTCTCCAGCTCATGAATGTCTGGGGACTATGCCCCAGGGTAGGTCAATGTTACCTCTTCCTTGGCCCGAGGGCTAGGGACTCTTCCTCCGGAGTCCTGGAGTAGGGCTGCCATCTGGCCCAGGGGAATTAAAGGCCAGCAGCTCCAGTGGTATTAGTCTCTTTATTGGGTTTGGGGATAGAAGGTCCAGCCCTTGACTGTAAGGTGTTGGGAGAAGGGTGACCCCTGAAGCCCCAGGCCAAGCTGGTCCCTCTGGCTACAGCTTGCTCTCTGAGTCCCAGGGCTTCACTCGGATCACGCCCTCCTGGGCACAGGACACAGCAAGGACGCCGTCCCGACGCCACAGCCGCCCTTGGACCAGCCCCCGGGAGCCACCTGTGGGTGAGGGGAAGGGTGAGAACGGCCTTCTCTCTCCTTCAGAGCCCAGCCAGACAATGCTTCTTGGAAAGTGTGCAGCTGCTCTGGCTGCCCCGTCCAAGGGCACATCAAGTGTTGTGGCCTCTCCCAGTCTCTAAGTGCCCCTTTATGAGCCTATCAGGAATGGTCCCTGGGGGTAACTCCTAAGGGAACCCCACTTGACAGTTTGAAAGCACTTTCACATATCCAGTGGCTTCCTCAAAAAGCTCACAGGGGGAAGAATTCTGAGGGCAGTCTCAGGTCAGCAGCTTGGCTAAGTAGATCCGTCCCCACTCTGGCCACTTAAGAGTAGGAAACCCAGCAGTTCCCTTTCTAATGAATCAAACTGGGTGCTCCAGGGTGGTAATTCACAAAACAAACAAATGAAAACCCATCCTCACCCCTATTAGGAAAAAGGGCATGTGGGGAGGACCTGGGGCCATCACACCTGGCCACCCTCCCAGCCTGACCACTCCCTTGCTAGCAGTGGGCCTGAGTGGAAGGTTCTAGAGGGAGCTGCTGGTCTCCCTTATACAGAGTAGAGCTCACTTAGTTCTCATAATGGCCAAGTGAGGCAGGCCCATTTTCCAGATGAAGACACCGAAGTCCAGGGAGCCTCAGGCCCTCGGCCATAAGAAGCAGGCCAAACCCGAAGCCAGGTGTTCTAACCACAAGGTTGCTGATCTTGTGTTGCAACACTCTTGGTGCTGGAGAGTCCCCCTTCCCTGAAGAGAGATTCCCTTCAGTTCTGCCCCCGTTTTACAGAGCAAGGCTTTTCTTTATCTGAAGTATACTTGCCTAGAAAGGAGCCCAGGGCTCTGAGACTAGACACTGATGAACAAGTCTGGGCTTCTCTGCACACCATGAATATCCCAAGTAGTGGAGCCCTTAGAGACTATGGAGGGCTCTGACCCCCAGTCAGGTTGGTTAATCTGCACTGTTGCTCAAGGGAGCTGCTTAAAAAATAGTTTGCTGGATTTCATCCAAGACCTGCTGAGTCAGAATCTTGGGGGTGGAACCTGAGTATCTGCTTTGGAAAGGCTCCCCAGCTGGCTGGCTGATGTGCCACCGCATTCAGATACCACTGTTCTATGTGACCCTATTTGTTTAGATGGGGAAACTGAGGCTCAGAGAGGAGCTGGGACTTGTCCAGGATCACACAGAGAATCTGGTGCTTCTGGGCCTAGAACTGGGTCTCTGGTACTCCCTGCAGGCTACAGAAATTAAGCTTAGCAGGTGTCCCCTCTCGAGCCTCATGCTGTCATTTTGAAGACAACAATGCCAGAGACTAGGGGGCCAGGAGAGGAAGCGACGGGCGGTGCCCCACAGGATCACCTGAGAAAGCAGGCTTCCTGCCCCAACCCACCCTCCCCGCGCCCCCCTCCCATCAGCCCCTTTGTCCCCCGTGGCCCGGTACTCACCAGCCCAGGGGCTCTCACACTCATAGAGCATCCAGTGGTCCGCTCGGAAGGGGGTGTGGAACCACATGGAGTGGTCCAAGGAGACCATGAAGCGCACCTTGTGCCGCCACTGGTGGGGCAGCATGGCCGTGCCCAGGAAGGCATAGTCCGAGATGTAGGCGGCCACACAGCAGTGCATCTTCATGTCGCCCTCCCCTGCAACACGCGCAGGCCCATCAGCCCCAGGCTCCTGGGCTTTACAGCTCAGGACCTGTGGGGAGGCACGCAGAGAGGGGCTGCCGTGCACAGATGTGTAGACCGTTTGCTGCATGAGGGCGCCTGGCCTGAGGGTGTGTGTGTGTGTGTGTGTGTGTGCGCGCGCGCACGCGCGCCAGCTGACAAAGGAGGTAGGGATGGGCAGAGGGCAGCGCTAAGTGAGGACTGAAATCCAGCCTTCACTCCCTAAGTCCCCCACAATGAGCCCTCTAAGGGGGTGTCTTCTTCCAGCCTGCGCAGAGGCCATATGGCTAGTAGGGGTCCTAGAGGAGAACCTCAGCAAGGTGCCTGGTCTTCTCCAGAAAGGGTCTCCATGAGGATTATTATAGTCACCATCCCATTTATCCCCATGCAGGCAGCAGAGAGGGTCCTCGTGAGAAGCTACTTCCCCATCACACCGACAAGGAAACAGGCCCAGAGAGGGGAAGTAACACGCCCCGTGCCACAAAGGGCACGCCTAGCCCCAGTCCTTGGGGTCCTCTTACCAATATGGCCCCGGGCTCGCACCCAGAACATCTGTTTGGGCTCCATGCTCTGCAGCCGATTCAGGGCAGGTGGCTTTACCGGCCTGATCTCAATGGGGACCTCCTTGGCAGCAATTCGGTTCAGTCCCACTCGGTACTTCTCTTGGAGCCTGGGATCCCTGTAAGTAAAGGGGAAAGGGAGAGCCTCTCTGAGCTGCCTCTGTGACCCCCTCATTCCTCCACAGGGACTCCTGACTTTTCCCCACAGCTCCCCTCCCATCTGACAGGCAGAAGAGCACAGTGTCTGACTCCTTTCTCTGCCACTTAGGCGCCCTGTGGCCCTGTGCCAGCTGAGTTACCTCGCTGAGCCTCTCTTCCCAACTGCAAAATGGAGCTGGTGACGGCCACCTACCTCCTCTAACACTTCAGAGTGGCAAGGCGGACCCTACCACGGGCACGCTTCTAAGCACACATGACCTCGTCACGACAACCCTGTGACACAGTGCGGTCATCGCCCCCACGGGAGAACTGACCTGAAATGAGCACCGGGAGTTCCAGGAGCTTGCTCAGGCAGTGGAGAAGGCAGCATGTGGACCCAGGCAGTCTGGCTCCATGTTTCAGGCTTTGACCCACTTCGCTATTCTCCACTTTCAGGAAGCAGGCTGAGCAACTCGGACCGACCAACCGAACCCTAAGCAATTGGGAAGACCGCGTTCCCAATTCCCATCTCCCGGGAAGTCCCTCCGCCCTGGTAACAACCGCCCTGAGAGCTCTTCACCAGGGCTTCCATTTTCAGCCCCCGCTTCTAGGGCACGGTCCCACAGACCTTATGTGATGGCGGGACATTTCTGTACCTACACTTCCCACTAGGAAGCTGCTAGCCACATGGCTACTGAGTGCTTGGGGTGTGGCTAGTGCGACAACAGAATTGTTCATTCTATTTAATGTTACGTTAATACAGCCCCATGTGGCTAGTGACTTCCTAGCTGGACAGCATAGCTCTAGATTCAGGGACCTCTAAGAACAATGTCCTCCTTTCATTTCAGTGAACATTTGGGAGTGCTGACAGCAGACCAGGCCCTATGCGCACTCCTCTCTGTGGGCAGCGCTAAAACTACAATTCACGGAGCTTTCATGGAGTTACTTATCATCTCTTACCTCACTTAATCCTCATAGCAGCTTTGTGAGGTAAGAATCACAATTAGCACCTTGGTACCTGCGAGCAGAGGCTCAGAGTGGGAAAGCAACTTGCCCAAACTCACACAGCTAGCAGAAACAAAGGTCTACATTTGAATCTGGGCCTTTACCAAAAGATCACACCCATTCTATCCCATCGGTGCTCTGCTCCCTCCCCAGCAGGCAGCACGGGCCAGGAGAGGTCTCCTTGGGATGCAGCTGTGAAGTAGGCAGGACAGACATGACCATTCCCGATTTTTAGGTAAAGCAGGACTCAGAGGCAGGCCGGAGAGCCAGGCAAAGTCACACAGCAGGGGAACACTAACAGAGACACAGACCCGGCCAGAGTTCATGTGTCCGTCCTGTGTCGGGACCCCGAGCTCTCTCCCCTGCCCCACAATGTTCCCAACTTTACTGGCTGTGATCCAAGCGAGAAAGGTATTTCACCAGGTGATATTCAAATATTGAACACACACTAAGGCAAAGGCAGCAGGGACCATCACACGCCAGGCATTACCTGCTAGGCTGCCGGATCATGAGTGATCCCGGAGGAGCAGAGGGACCACTCAGGGTTTGGAGAGGTATGTACCAAGTGATCACAGAAGTGTGTCTGAATTTTAACAACCAGGAAAGCTGTAACAGTACCTGACCCGGCTGAATCAGAAGCTCTGCACTTACATCACGACCCAACACACTCACCCGCGCGCACAGACACACGCACACCACAGACACACACAACTGAAGCTCAAGTTTCAGAAAAGGGGGCTGACCCTGACTACACACGATACACTCCAATATCTGTATTTTTTTAAATGCCGGTCAAGACCCACTAAAGGATTCCATGACCCACTCCCAGGTGACAACGGCAGGTGTCCCGGAGCCTCCAGCTCTCTCACCTTAAATACTGGTCGATGAGGGCCTCATGGTCCAGCAGCTCTTCGGGCGGGGGCACGCTGGGCATGGAGAACTGGTGCCGCACGGGGCTGGGTTGGGCCTGCTGGAAAGAGGCCTGGCAGATGAAAATGGGCCTGCCGTGCTGCACGGCCTTCACGGAGCGCACCGAGAAGCTCGTCCCCGTCCGCGTCCGCTCCACCTGGTACAGCACCGGCACCTTGGGGTCCCCTGCAGCAGGCACAAGTGACATGGTGTGTCCAAAAGAGCCCCATATGGGCGGTCGTCATCACCACGGCTGGGCAGGCACCTCCGCTATTCCTTCTCTATTTCTTTTCTACCCGGTAGTCCCTGACTGAGGCCTGCTATGGCCCGGGCACTAGGGGTACAGCGAGGATAGCAGAGCCTGTTCTCGGGTGCTCCAGGACAAGCGAAGCACCTCTCCTTCCACAACCCGGAGCAGGGGGGACATTCCCTGCATTCACATCCTGGCCCAGCCACTCACTAGCCACTAGCCATGTGGCCTTGGGAAAATCTCTGAGCAGTTTGCCCATCTGTAAAATAGGGATCATACCTCTCAGGATCTTAAGGAGAATTCAACTGGAGTTGTAAAGTGTTCAGAATAACGTCCAGCCACAGTCAAGTGCTCCATGAGTTTGTTAAAGAAAATAATCCCAGCTTTGTCTGGTTTCACCTATTGACTGGGATCTTGTCATGAGTCTAGGACTAATCTTTTTTTTTTTTTTTAAGATTTTATTTATTTATTTGACAGAGAGAGAGAAGTCACAAGTAGACACAGAGGCAGGCAGAGAGAGAGAGAAGCAGGCTCCCCACCGAGCAGAGAGCTCAATGCGGGGCTCGATCCCAGGACCCTGAGACCATGACCCGAGCTGAAGGCAGAGGCCTAACCCACTGAGCCACCCAGGCGCCCCACAGGACTAATCTTTTAGATCAGAGGTCAGCAACTCTGGCCTGCGCCTTTTTGTCTGTTTGCTTTAGAACAAGCAAAAGCTATTTATTCGGAGTTTAGTATAGCAAGGGAGTCAGTCACCATCACTTATATTTGGCAGAAACTCAAAGGCAGGCAGAGGAGCAGAAAAGCATTACCGTGAAAAAAGATCGACTCTGTGGCACTCCAGGAGGCTGCTGGCATGGGCAGTCTGCAGGGAAGCGAACTAGAAGCAGGCAGTCTCTGTAACTGGGTAGGTGTGCGTATCTGGCTTTCTCTGGTTGGTCCTAAGGACAGAACTTAGGGAAGCTATCAGCTGTTAGTCCAGTCTTTGGTGTTTGGGGCTGACTGTTAACAGGGGTTATGGTTTGGCTGCCTGGACTGGTTGCCAGATATGGCGGCCTGATTTCCTATAAGTCTGATGTGTAGACAGTAGATTGGCTTCCTGTGATGCCTGCTGCCAACTATGCATCACAGTTCTGTTTTTTTTTTTTAAGATGTATTTATTTGGGGGGGCAGGGGCAGAGGGAGAGTGTCTTCAAGCAGACTCCCTGCTGAGTGCAGAGCCCAACCCGGGGCTTGATCTCACGAGCCAGGAGATCATGACCTGAGCCCAAACTGAGTCAGACACACCACTGACTGAGCCACCTGGGCAGCCCAGAGTTCTATTTTTATATATGGTCTGGCCATTATCTGTCTGACTATTCATTTTCTTAGGAAAAGCCTGCTGCCAGTCAGTCACTTCATTCTAGATGCAAACAACAGTCACTTGGCCCTTCTCTTTTGGGTATCTGCATCCCCAGGGTAGCATGGAAGTCACTGGCCCTGGGTTGAGGCCTATTAGCTAGTCCTCAAAAAACCAGTCAGGAGGGTTTCTAGGAGGAGCTTCCTTGGTGTCCCTGAAGTCCTTCTGTGTCTGATTCAGGCTGATGCTGGAGAACTCTGATACCTTGGCAGTGAGACAAATTAGGGACGATATTCAACATTCAGATGAAGGAAGCAGGTCTCAACCAGTTTGCTTCCTCCATCATCATCCAAATGGGGAGCCAATCACGCACCCGAGGCTCATTCAACAGCAAAAAGTATCACCATCCAAAGCTGGCTGGTTTGCTCAGCAACCTGCTGGCCGGCATTGCCAAAGGGGCATTTTTATCAGAATGGGGGTCTTCAGGCCTTTAGGAAGGGATTCCCAAGAGTCCATATCCTGGAAACAGTTACATGTACAATCTGATTTCAGGGGCTGGCAAGGAACCCTCCTTTCCCTACCTACCAACAAACTTTAAAAGGGAAATAAAAATGGGGCGTCTGGGAGGCTCAGTCACTTAAGCATCTGCCTTCGGCTCAGGTCATGATCCCAGAGTCCTGGGATTGAGCCCCATGTTGGGTTTGCTGCTCAGCAGGGAGAGAGCCTGCTTCTCCCTCTCCCTCTGCTTCTCCCCCTGCTCGTGCTCACTCTCTCAAATAAAATCTTAAAAAAAAAAAAGGAAGAAAAAAGGCTCTAATCTAATATTTGGCTGTAGCTAAAATACAGTACTTCTAGTTACTAGTGATATACCTTTCAGTGTGAATGAGTTCCAGACCTGTTCTTGGACATTTTTATTAGAACAGAGCAGGTAGGCCCTGGAATATATTGAAGGAAGGGTCAAACAGTTGTGGAGTGACTGCTGGGTGCCACATAGCATTAGAAACTAAGGCAGGTCAGGGTACCTGGATGGCTCAGTTGGTTAAGGCTCTGAATGGGTTTCAGCTCAGATCATGATCTTAAGGTCCTGAGATCGAGCCCCGAGCCCCCACTCCAAAAATCAGGCTCGACCCTCAGTAGGGAGCCTTCTTGAGAATTCTCTCCCTTTGCCCCTCCTCCCACCCAGCAGGCTCTCTAAAATAAATAAATCTTAAGGAAAAAAAAGTGGGGGTAAGGGGCACCTGGGTGGCTCAGGTCATGATCCCAGGGTCCTGGGATCAAGCCCTGCATCTGCATCGGGCTTCCTGCTCTGCGGGAAGCCGGCTTCTCCCTCTCCTACTTCCCCTGGCTTGTGTTCCCTCTCTCGCTGTGTCTCTCTGTCAAATAATTAATTAAAATCTTGAAAAAAAAAAAGAAAGAAAGACACTAAGTCAGGTTTTCTCAAGTGGGTTTCACAATAGCTATGCAAAGGTTTTTTCCCCCATTGAATAGATGAGGAAATTGATGCCATTAATAACATTTTTTAACTACACACAAGCCCCCCCCCTTTTTTTTTTTTTTTAACATATTGTCTGTTGCTTTTGCCCTCAAAACCTAAAATAGTTTTTTTAAAGGAGGCTCCGGGCCCAACATGGGGCTTGAACTCATGACCCTGAGATCAAGAGTCACCTCCTCCACTGACTGAGCCAGCCAAGTGCTCCAAAACACAAACTACTTTTTATCTGGCCCCTTGCAAAATAATGTTTGATGACTCTATACTCTGATTTGCCAAGCTCTACACCTATCTCAAGTCAGATGACCCCTGTACTACATTCTTCTTTATCTGCAGAGCAATACCTGAAAACAAAAACAAAACCAAAAAAAAACAACTATCATTCTATCCTACAATTTTTAGAAAAAGAATTGAAAAAGAATTGATAAATAGCCGAGGACAGCCACACCCATCCCAGCCTCTTTTATTTAAAAATATGGAAATATCATCATTGGACCCCCTGGGAGGTCACATCTCACACTTGCAAGAGAGCTTCCCTTTTTGCCTTGCTGCAAAGAAGCTCAGAACAAACTTTATAAAACTGTAACAATATGCCTTAGCCTTGGTTTTGTTTTTTGTTTTTTTTTTAACACAATCACTTCTCCCAAATCCGGTTACTACTAGTCTCCTGTCCCCTGACTTCTATTTTAATAGTCCTGTAAGAGTTGCCAATTATTCAATATACACTGAAGTAGGGACACAAATGATTGATGATTATTTTGAAATAGTAGCGTGGGCATGCCTCATTTTACGCTGCCCTGGATGGAGACCTTCCAAGGAAAAGGATCCTTCCCCCAAAACCTGGTAGCTCTCCCATGGTCTGGAATTACGTCCCAAGATTAAAGAGAAAAGCAAAGGAGGAGGGCAGAGTTATGAAGCTTGGAGACGCACACTCAGGTTTAAATCCCAGTGCTGCCTCCCTGAGCACTGAGGGAGCTGGTTTCATAACCTCTTCTGGTCCCCATTTCCTTCTGGAATGGTCGCAGGAATTCCTACCCCTCCTGTTGACTTGTAAGGACCAAGGTAACAAGATAACATACATACCTATGCTCCGTATCATGCAAATTTTACTTATTCCCATAAATTCCTCATTCAAAAAGAATATCAGTTCTCATTCATGGGAAACCAGCAACATTCCAGAACCCTCCCCTTCTCCATTTTTCAGGTGGGATGAACCAAGCCTAGTGGGGATGTGGATGGTAACCTCATTCAAGACTGCCTGGTGAGGGGTGCCTGGGTGGCTCAGTGGGTTAAAGCCTCTGCCTTAGGCTCAGGTCATGATCTCAGGGTACTGGGATCGAGCCCCGCTTCGGGCTCTCTGCTTGGCGCGGAGCCTGCTTCCCCTTCTTCTCTCTCTGCCTACTTGTGATCTCTGTCTGTCAAATAAATAAAATCTTTTAAGAAAAAAAAAAAAAAAAGACTGCTTGGCAAGTTAGTGGCAAAGCTGAAAACAGACCCAAGGTCTCTTGATTTGCAGGCTGGTGCTCTCTTCTCCAAGCCAAGCTGCCCACTGTGGAACTCTTAGCAGAGGTGACAGCACCTCCCTGAGGATGCAGTACAGGGCTTGGCACCAGAAGGTGTGGAGAGAATGAACAAAAACCGGCAGGGAGCAGTTAAGCAACAAAGTCTTAATGTCATTTCGTGCCAGATAACAAGTGATGTGGGAAACAAAGGCAAAAGAAGAAATTAAATTTCCTTACTACAAACATCGCACTGACAAGTCCTTGAAACAGGCAGAGTGACATTCCTCTCGGAACTCAGCTACCTCAATGTTAATACTTTGCTAAGGAGAAAAGGCAATCTTAGCTTAAACATTATCCAGACCCCCACCCCTGTAAGTCTCCTTTAAACAAAGAAATTCCTCTGGAAACTTCCTTTATCTCTACCCCCCAAGATGTATGTAGGCAATCATCCTCCAAGCATTTGGCCCACTGATAAATATCTGAAGAGTCTCACGACTAAGGTTTTATTAGCCAGTAATAAATGACCTTTTCCTAACAACAGCTAGCCCCCCTCAAGTTCCTGGAAACCTTGTTTCCAAAATACCTTGGAGGCTTGTGCTGTCCCTAACCCCCTGCGAACTCAAAAGTATACAATCAATCAGTCACTCATCACAACCCCAGTGCAGCTCTTTCTGCCCATGGGTCTTGCCCCATGCTCTCATAAAACCACCTTTCTGGAGGTACCTGGGTGGCTCAGTTGGTTAAGCCTCCAACTCCTGATTTCCACTCGGATCAGGATCTCAGGGACACCGCAATCTGCTTGAGATTTTCCCTTTCCCTCTGCCGCACCCCTGCCCCACACTCTATTCTTTTTTTATTTTTTTAGATTTTATTTCTTCATTTGAGAGAGCGAGAGTACAAGGAGGGTAGGGGGCAGAGGGAGAGGGAGAAGCAGACTCCCTGCTGAGCAGGAAGCCCAGCTGGCGGGGGGCCTTGATCCTAGGATCCTGGGATCATGACCTGAGCTGAAGGGAGCAATTTAACTGACTGAGCCATCCAGGCAACCCCCCCCACCCCCAAAAATACATCTTTAAAAACAAACAAACAAAACCACCTTTTTGCACCAAAGACATTTCAAGAATTCTTCCTGGACCATTTGCTCTGAACCCCAACACTTTCACATCAACAAGCACACAGTGATCTCAGGAGGTGTGAGGTCCAACACTCTTCTTGGCCCCACGCTTTGTTCCTCTAGGCTCCCCTAAAGGGAATCAACTAATAGTTTCTCTCCCCCCAACCACTGTCCTTCCTCCCTCTCCCTCCATCTCCTCAGTCAGCCCTCCAGGTACAGTAAGAAGTGGCTGTTGGGCCACCAGGGTTGGGTTGGGGATAAGGGGGGGGATAGTTTACCTGCCCGTACAAAGTAGCAGTGCAGGGAGTGCACATGGACGTCTTCACTTACAGACTTGGCTGCAGCCACCAGGGCCTGGCCCACAATCTGACCTCCAAACAGCCGCTGGGTTGTGGGTACCCAGTAATGTCTTCCTCTGTGGGGTGAGGGGAAGGCAGGAAATACTTGGGTCAAACACAGGGCCAAATCCTGCAACCATTATTGAGCCCATAGGGCAGGATCTCTCTGAGATCCTCCTGAAATCTGATGAAAGCCATGAACCCTTCTCCCAGGCAAATACCCTAACTCTGCATACAGCATACATAGAACTTCACAGCCTTCAAGACCGCCCAACCCTTCTATGGGCTTCAGTTAAAGATAAGGAACCAATCCCCTTATTTACACAAAGAGAACAGGAATCAGAGAGGGAAAGTGACTTGAGCAAGGTGACACAACTTAAATATTGCCAATCCTAGCAGTCTCTGCATCTTTTGTCCCCAGGTCCAGTGTTTCCTCCAATGCTGTATTCAAGGATAAGGCAGAAGCCTGTCAAGGCTGTTAGGGGACCAAGACGAACTCGAAGAACTGGGGGCAGACTGCATTAAAACCTGCCACTTAGACGGTCCAGTTCTTCCAAGAACTAGATCTAGGACTCTTAAGAGCCCTCAGGTTTCCAGTCTGACCCTTCAGTGCACAGATGCAGAAACTAAGACCCCAGAGGTGAAACTCCAGCTTCCTACCAAGGAACCCAGCCCAGCCCTAAGTTAACATTTTTTAATACAATGGATTCCAAGTAGCCCTCCAGGAAGTTATTTGTAATTCATTACCTAGGGGGAAGGGAAGTTAACACCTAAGTTTGTTTCTGAAAAGCCAGTAGGAACCTTGAAGGACGAAACTATTAAATCTCTAGCTACAGAAAGCATTTAGGTGGCATCTGGAAGGAAACTGGCTCAGGCCTTGGAAAGAGCAATGAGCTACTAGATCCCTCCAAGTGGTGGAGGGAACGAGGTATGTAAGAGGAAAAGGACAATGAATATGCAAGAAGCTGCTTGTAAGTTTTAAACCTGATCAGCTGCGTGCACTTGGACAAGTCACCACCCTTTCTGGGCTGGCTCCCCCAGGGACACTGACTCCTCAAGGGTGGCTGCTGAGGCGGCTGTCTTAGGCCACCACTTTATATGCCCAGATTGCCAGGACCTCCTAGTTGGCGGGGCTGCGCAGACCTGGCGCGCAGAGGGCCGAAGCTAGGGCAGCGAGGGGAGGTCTGCTCTCCCAGACGCGGCAGAGCCTGCATCCCGCGCAGAACCCATCCTCGTCCAGGAGGCTATCAGCAGGGGGCAACGCGGAGGCGGCAGTCGAGATCAGAAGCCTCTGTCCCAACGGGGGGGGGGATGCGAGCCAGATGTGGCCGGCTACCTGAACAGATCCTCGTCTAGCGGCTCGAGGTTGAGCACGCTGGTAACCAGGACGCTGCGGAGGTCCCCTGGGGGATCGCCGCCTCCCTGTTCGTCCTCTGGAGCCTGCCGGGACGACATGGGGTTCACTTGCTGCGGGGCAGGGTACTGCGCTAAGCGGACACGAACAGACCCGCTCTGAACGCGGAGCTTCTTCCGGCAGCTTCCTCCAGTAAGCGGAAATCCCCTGCCAACCCTGAGGAAGCGGAATCCAAGTTGTGATTGGCCGGTGTTCCTGTCAGTCTTCGCGAGAGGCGGCTATCTTTCTCTGGCAATTGGAGAAAATGATTGCCAGTCTGGGAATCCCGCGTATGATTGGGTATGACTGTGAGGGGGCGGAACCCGGGACTAAATAATAAGCGCTGTTTGTCATTTCTCCTCCGTCAAATAGCAAAGACGCCCCCAGACCCTCATGTGCCTCTCAGTACTAGGGCTCCTCCTAAGCTCCGTAACAGGCCACTCAGTCGGGACCGACCCTTCAGGCATACTGGACACACGTCAGCCTGTAGGCCCTCATAGTGTGACCTCTGAACCCTGCTATTGATTTTAGGGCCAGCCCCTCGTGTGGGCTGAGGGGGCGGCCATGGAGCTGGGCAGCTGCTTCAAGACCTACGAGGATTTCAAGGAGTGCTTCAGCGCCTACAAAAAGGAGAACAGGTGCTCCTTCATTCTCAGGGACTGCGTCTCCGTCCGCTTCCACAACCTCAACCACGGGACCTCCATCCGCGAGGACATCCTGTAAGGGCGGGGCGAGGCGGGGGCGGGGCAGGAGGGTGGGGAGGCCTGGAGGAGGAGGGAGTGCAGCTGGGCCCAGGTCTCCAGCAGGCACTAAGCACCTGGCCTTGTGCCTGGTGAAAAGAGCAAAAAACCTTCCCAGGCACCGCTTTTTGACCACCCACTTCCCCTTCACTCATTCACTCCATTGCAGTTTTCCCCGATTTCCCAGAATAACTGCAATTTGCCCCATTCTTTGAGCACCTGCATTATCCCTCATACAAAGTACTGTCTTCACAAATAGATAAAAACGCCTTCGGGAGGACTTACTTCATCAGTGTTCTCTTGACAAAGCAATTAACGCGGTCGTTGTTGGTTAGTTTGCTTAGGGATTCGTTGGTTCGTTTTGTACACGGTTCTTGAGCGTCTGAGATTAACAGCCGTTTTAAAAACAGTTCCCATGCCCCAGGCGTCCTTCTCTGTCGTTGGTATGCATGATTTACCCCGCAGGGCTGTATGGAGAATTAAATGGTATTTTTCCCTTTTGGCAGCTGAGAAAACTGGCTGAGAGGCTAAGATAAGGGTTGACAATTCCATTATCTTCAGGGGTCAGGTGAAACAGCCCAGCGGAAGAAAGTTTAACTTTTAATCTGACCATTAGAGAAAGAACGATGAAATGACAACAGACATCAGGTCTTCTTAGCAGGGACCACCGAGGTGTGACCGGGGCGAGATGGGGAGCAGGCCCTATCTAATCAACTCCAGCTAATGGCCGCCAGGTGAAAATGAAGAGCCGGTGTTGTCAGAACTGGGGGGGCAGAAGTCCAAAATCCAGGCTTTGGATCAGTATCTCCACTTTTTAAAAATTGCAAGTCAGGGGCACCTGGGTGACTCAGTTGGTTGAGCGGCTGGCTGCCTTCGGCTCAGGTCATGATCCCAGCGTCCTGGGATCGAGTCCCGCATCGGGCTCCTTGCTCGGCAGGGAGCCTGCTTCTCCCTCTCCCTCTGCCTCTGCCTGCCACTCTGCTTGTGCTCGCGCTCGCTCTCTCTCTCTCTCTCTCTCTCTCTGACAAATAAATAAATAAAATCTTTAAAAAAAAAATTGCAAGTCAGTTCAAATTTGAACACACTCCAGGGGGGCCAGCTCAAAGTACTTTACGGGCTCCCTGGCTCAATTACATTAGCCAGTTAAGGGAGAGGTGAAGAGCTCTTCTTGAGTCTGTTGGACTTCGGTAGTATTCAGCTCAAAATAATCCACATGCGAAAGTGGCAAATCCTGGGGCAGCCTGCCTTGAACCCCATCAGTGGTTAAAAGGAAGAGGTCAGGAGTCCAAAAGACAGTCTTTACCCTAGAGTTTGGGCAAGACTTAATTTCTCTGACCCTTTCGTCCTCTGTAAAATGAGGTAGGTGTGGTGAAGAAGAAGTAAGAAAATGTATGTAGGAGCAGAATCGTGGTGCTCTGTAAGTACTCACCGGAGCTGTAACTAGTACAGTCAGAAAGTGGTACTTGGACACAGTACTTCGAGAGGCAAATGCGCTGTGGGAGTTGTCACTAAGTGACCAAAAGTCCCATTCCACTGGGAGATTCTGATTTTTATGCCCAGTTTCCCCTCTCATTTTTGTATATGGCTGTTGTGTTTTTCTTTTTGTTATGTTTTTTTGGGGACTGATAGTCATCAAACAGTCCGTGAAGTAGTCTCCTGTCTCTCTCCATTGCTGTTCAGTGTAATAGCTACCTTTTTTGGGACATTTGTTTAGACCGCATTCCACACACTCTGCTAAGTACTTTTGCATTGTTTTTATTTAATCCTCTCACACCCTTTGAACAAGGCCCTTATTATCTGGGTTTTCATTTTCCATGTGTGCATAGTCACAAGGCCCCGTAGGAAAGCAGATGTTATGAAAAACTCTTGCTAATAAACCAGGCACTAATAAAATTAGTCACTACTAAATAATGTCCTGCTTATCTCTACCGGTCCCATTAGCATCTTTGGCACTCAGTTTCTGGCCAGTCAATAGATGTCATAAACATCAGGATAACACAATGGAGATAAAACTAAGTGCAAACTGGAATTACACATCTCCCAAGAGCTGTAGGACTTCGTGAAGTCTCTGAGAGTAACGATCGAGAATTCCTTCCATCACTCTCCGCCTGACACCTGCGAACAAGGGAAGAAGGGAAATCAAAAGGCTGATGACGTGATAGGAATTTGACAAAGGATATGCATAGTAAAGAATTAAATTAGGCCCTTGGGAAGCCTGATAAAGCCCAGGAATGTTTCCCTAAAACTGACCTTTCCATATTGTAAAATTGAGACCATAAATGAAGTATCATAGTGTTTGGGGAGAATGCACCAGGAAAAAAAAAAACCCAACAGTTGACACTATAAGTCATGCTTTGATTATTTTAAGAATTGGCATATGCTGCCATTATAACCTACATTTTGTTAAACATATATTTTTTAAAGATTTTATTTATTTGTCAGCGAGCACAAGCAGGGGGAGCAGCAGGCAGAGGGAGAAGCAGGCTCCCCGCTGAGCAAGGAGCCCAATGCGGGCCTTGATCCCAGAACCCTGGGATCATGACCCTAGCCAAAGGCAGACACTTAACAAACTGAGCCACCCAACTGTCCCTATATTTTCTTAACTATTTAAGTGATCTCTATACCCAACATGGGGCTTGAACTCACTACTCTGAGATCAAGAGTCGCATGCTCTTCCAACTGAGCCAGCCATATGCCCCTAAATATAATTCAAACTTCACAATTTTTGTCTCCTATTTTAAGATAAAGTTCCACTGAAATCTTTTTTTCCACTCTTACTATGATATGTTATTTCTGGGGGATGTTTTTGGCTGCAATTAACTGAAAACTCTAACTCAAAATGGCTTATTTCTTAGAAGTCTAGAGGGGGGCCTTTGAAGGTGACTGTTTCCAAGGCCCAGGCTTTTTATGTCTCTCTATGCTGCCATCCTCAGGTCTCAGCTTTGCCTGCAGGAAGGCTCCCACATGGCACAAATGCAGGAGTCAGGTCCAAAGGGAAAAGCCTTCCTTGGTTTCCTACAGATTTCCGTCATTTTCTTTCTCCAGAATTGGGCCAGTATCCCTGCCCATTTCTAATGAGATTACCTTAATTGGCTTAGACGAGCCCTGACATATTTAGCTATGTGGGGGAGGAATGGCAACCCAAATTAAGTTAGCTTTCTGTTAGGAATGAAGAAGGGGCTAAGGGCTTTTGAGTTAGCAACCCACAGATCCACTCACAGCCTTTTACATGAATTCACTTTTAGTGGTTCTGGATGGTTTTGGATGAGGTACTGACTTTTCATAGACCAGTACTCTTATGATTTCCATATTTACAGATAAGGATTTGGAGGCTCAGAGGAAGTGAAATGACTTGCCCAGGTTCACACAGCTAGTACGTGGTAGAGCTGGAACTTAAACTCAGATCTTCTGACTCAGAATCTTGTTGCTAACTCAAGTTATATTGTCTAAAATGGCTTTACTCCACCCATAAAAATCCTGTTCATTGCTGAAGGTGTAATTTACATACAGTGATGGAAATCTTATGTAAAATTCATCAAAAGCCTTAGTTAATCTGTACCAGTCCCCAGAGAGTGAATCATTCTTTGTTCAGGTATAAGTATGTTGCTTATACCTCTCTTTAACCAGTCACTTAATGTTGATTTCACTGGCCTCCTATGTGGCCTCTCTCTGCTCACTAGACTTAGAGAGTGGAGACTATCTAATTATGCTGTGTTGCCCTGTGAGCCACTAGTGTTCAGTACATTACAGGACTTGGTAATTGTTTGAAATTCAACAAAGGACTTGTTCAAAGTCATAGTTAGGAAAAGGAATAGTGCTAGGACCAGAAGCTGAGTGTTCTGATGGAACGCTCCCAGTGGTCTTCCTAGTATACTTCTCCTATGCTAGGAGGATAACCTCTTGTGCTCTGCAGTCAATCATTTAACATTCATTTGGTACTCGAGCTTCGTGCACCTGGTGTGTGCTTAGCTGTGGGAGCGGACACTGGGAGCACACTGGCAGCGCTGTCCAGGAGGGAATGCAAACACCGACAAAGTGGATGGGAAGCAAGGCTGGCTGACTCCCTTCCTCCAGATCCTGGTTGAGCAGTCTCAGATAAAAGCAGTAAGGGAGATGGGGCGCCTGGGTGGCTCATTGGGTTAAAGCCTCTGCCTTCGGCTCAGGTCGTGATCCCAGGGTCCTGGGATCGAGCCCCACATCGGGCTCTCTGCTCAGCAGGGAGCCTGCTTCTTCCTCTTTCTCTGCCTGCCTCTCTGCTTACATGTGATCTCTGTCAAAAAAAATAAATAAAATATTAAAAAAAAAAAAGGCAGTAAGGGAGATTCAGAAAGGTGTGAAACCTTATGCCTGTCTTCAAGGAAGTGATGTTTTAAGCCTCGAGACAACTAAGTACAGATTAAAACAACTTGCAGTTTTTTGTATACTTTTTGTATACTTCGCTGTATGTAGGTTATATCTCAATTAAAAAGATGAAATGAAGCAGGGAAAAAATAAGCTTCAACCTACTACCCATGATGTTTGAAATGCATGATGACAACATGCATTTTATGTTTAGAGATCTTTAAGGAAGTTATTGAACCCAACTAGTTGTTGAGGGTCAAGTTGATGAGGGTAAAAATGAGTTTTCTGGGAAAGGAGAGAGATTTTGAAAGTGGACAGGCAGTATAAGCGTTAACTACACAGACTGTCACCAGGCAGGCTTAGTTCAAATCCCAGATTGGTATCCTCAAGAACATTTTTAAGCCTGTTTCCCCATCTGTAAAATGAGGATAATAGAACCCCTTTCCTCGTCTAAAATGGCGCATGTTAGGGGCTTAATATAGCCTGGCGTATAATACCTTAATACATGTAGTATTGGTAGGAAAGAATGTGAACGGATTGTTAACGTATTGGGTATCGATGTGGAAAAGGAGGAGTTAAAAAGAATGCCAAGTTTTCTACCCTGGGAGGTACAAGTCAGTCATTAATGGAACCAGGAAAGATTTGAAAGACCTTTCTGGTTGGGATTCACCAGTGTCTTTTTTTGGACTAGCCTAATAAATATGCACTAAGAGCACATGAAGTTGATCTAATTTGATGAGCTAGGGCTCTGCTAAGATGTTGAGCCAGCAAAAGGGTAGGACCCAGTGTATGGGCTTGGGGAAGTCTTCCTAGAAACGATGATGGTTGCATGTAGTCAAGGATGAGTAAACTCTGAGATGAAGGCAGGTGGGAAGGGCATTCCAGAGAGAGACAAACACAAGCAAAGGCAGAGAGGTGAGACCCAGCATAGTGAATCCAGGAAGCTATAGACAGTTTGTCTTTCTAGGGCACCAAAAATAAGATGGTGAGGGGTGGGAGAGGAGGGGCTGCTGAGATGGGCAGAATCCATACCTCAGTCACCACTGACCGGCCTTGCCATGTTACTGGGCTGCTCCGGCCCCTTCCTGGCCTGAGCTGGGGATAGTGTTGCCGCCCTGTGCACACAACAGGTACAGGCATTTTCAGCCTTGGACCACTCCACCCTGTTATTGCAGGCCTGACATATCCTGTTTTTCTAAGCTTACCCCACGGGGTGGGCAGACAGGACCAGCTAGATTAGAGTGTTTGGAAAAGGGTTAGTGAGGTGCCCAGGCTGTGTCACGTCATGCCAGGGGCTGAGATTTTTTCCCCCTTTCCTGGTGGCTGGGACACTCCCTGAGGAGGCAGGGGTGTGACCCATCCCACCCACGGTCTATGCGTCATTTATCAGAACATCTTTGATAAGCATCTGTTAAAAGAATAGCATTGTGTTAGGTGCTTGAAATACACTGAGAAATAAATCAGTCCTTCCACTTGATGACAGCCCCATCCAATTGTAAAGGTACTTTATAAACACCCAAGAGAACGTCAGAAGGCATAGGAGTTGTAATAACAGCAGCAGGCTTCTATTTAGCATAAATAAAAGGCTGAACCAGGCTATGGGCTAAATATTATATCTGAGTCTTAAGCCTCATAACAATCTTTAACTAACCTCTACACCCAACATGGGGTTTGAACTTAACAACACCAAGAAAAGAGTTGCACGCTCTACCAACTGAGCCAGCCAGGCACCCCTAAATATTCATAACAATCTTAATCAGATAGTCTCATTTTATGACTAGGAAACTGCACACAGAGGGTAAAGTGACTTGCCCAAGGTCATAGAGCTTCTGAGTGGTGGAGCCCTGATTAATACCCAGGCAGTTAGCCTCCAACATCTCCACTGTTTACTGCCACCCAGAGAAGTTTTTAAGCCTTTTATGTTAAATAAATGCTATGAATTCAGAAAAGGGAGCAGTTAACTGTGGGTTGAAGACATCCACAAAGCCTTCCTGGAGAAGGTGGGACCTGATTTGGCCTTGAAGCATGGGTCAAATGGGGATAGGAAAAGAGCAGATTTTCAATTTAATCACCCCTCTCCTTTGAATCCTCACTTTCAGCCTAGAATGGTAAAGCTGACAGGGACCTGAAGATCATCTGACCCAGGGGTTCTCAGACTCTCTTAGGATTTGGACATTTTTGTTGAAGTAAAAGAGAGATGAATAGAGATGTTTCCTGTGAGAGACAGCCACTTGTATCTTTACTGTCTGGAGGAAGAGAAGGCAAAGGCAGTAGTTCCCAAAAGGCAGGAACGAAGGGGACAATTTCTTTTTTTTTTAAGGTTTTATTTATTTATTTGACAGAGAGAGACACAGCTAGAGAGGGAGTACAAGCAGGGGGAATGGGAGAGGAAGAAGCAGGCTTCCTGCTGAGCAGGAAGCCAGATGTAGGACTCGATCCCAGGACCCTGGGATCATGACCTGAGCCGAAGGCAGACGCTTAACCGCTGAGCCACCCAGGTGCCCCCAAAGGGGACATTTTAAACAGTGAGGAGCCAGCTGGCCCTTTGCTACTGCCTGTTGTCTGTTTTCCCTCATGTCTTGCCTCACACTGAATCATTGGGAACTACAGATGGGCCATAGAGGGTGAATGAAAGGAGTGGGGCTTAGAACTGCGGATGATGAAAATGATTGCCGTGTTAGTGGGACAGGGTCTTGATAAAAGAGTCAAACACTTTGGGATTAGAGTGTGAATGTCAGTCTCCCTTCCCTACATCCTACACTGCTTCGTGATCTCTGGGGACACATATCAGCCGCTGTATCCCTATGGGGTCTTGTCCTTTTTTTTTTTTTTTTTTAAGATTTTATTTATTTGAGGAAGAGAGCACACAAGAAGAGGGAGAAGCAGGCTCCCTGCTGAGCAAGGAGCCCGATGTGGGACTCAATCCCAGGACCCCAGGATTATGACCTGAGGGGAAGGCAGACCCTTAACTACCTGAGCCACCCAGGCGTCCCCAGGGTCTTGTCTTATAAGAGAAAGAGGCGGGCAGCACCTTTCTCACTGTCACCTCTACCTTCTCTAGATACGTGCAGGTGAAATTTGTCTGTATTCGGACTCAGTCAAACAGGAAGAGAACCTCAGAGGCGGACATGTGCCCAGCGTACTTGCTCCTGCGATATAATGAGAAACTGGATAGACTGTTTATCAGTGAACTCAACACCCAGCATATCCATGTTGACTCCAAACCTGCAGGTCCTAGAGGAGACACCGCTGACAGATCTCAAAAGACAGCGTGCCTGCAGAAACCCCAGCCTGAGAAGTCTGCAATCAAGAAAGACCTTGACCTGGCTGAGAAGTCCCCCGTTGAACCATCATGTTGCTTAGATAAGGCCCAAGCACCCTCAAAGCCAGAGCAGGAGGGCATCACTCCTTCTGACCTGGCCAAGATAGCAAAAGTGATGAAGAACTTTCTTAAGGTGGATGAGGGTTCCATGGCCTCTCTCAGCGTGGGCAACAGCCAAGACCTGGACCGGCTCAGCTTCCAGAGCAGCAAGATGAGTGATCTGTTCATCCGCTTCCCAGAGAATCTCTTGCTACACCGGGTGGAGAATGCCCAGGGCCACATCCTTTATGCTTTCTTGGTGGAGAACAAGGAACGAGAGGGTCGCGTGGTACACTTCGCTGTGCTTCAGGCTGAGACAGCTACCTCCGTGGCCAAGATGCTGAGTATCTTCACAGAGTTCAACTCCAGTTGGCCCAAGGTCAAGGTGGTGTTTGTGGACCCGTCCTTCCCTCACCGAGCCATCCTGCAGGAGATCTTCCCTGCTGCTCGTATCCTCCTCTCCATCTACCACACCACCCGGCTCCTGGAGAAGAAGTTGCATCGGAGTTCAGCAAATCCATCCTTTAAAAGGCTCATGAAGGAAGCCCTGCGGGAGGCCGTGTTTGTCACTTCCAATGCCAGCCTGCAAAATCTCCGTCAGATGTCCCAAGCCCTACTAGATGAGCAGCTCTTCGGCTTCCTGCAGGCCCACTGGTTCTCCTGTGAACTGCTCTGGTACATGCATGTGAGGAAAGGCCTGCACGCGTGTAACACGTACATGGACAGCCTAGACGTGGTCACCAGCAAGGTGTCCAGCCTCTTCCGGGAACAGCAGTCTCTGCCGGACTGCATCCTCCGCTTTGTGGATTATATAGACTTCTTTAATACCAAAGGCTTGAAGAACTTGCCCACAGCTCCTCCCAAGTTAAAGAGAGCCCGGCCAGCCAGCCTGCCACCAAGGCCCAAGAAGGCATTCGGAGCCTGTTGGGGGAGCCTCACCAGGCTCGCCATGGAAGAGCCCAATCCAGGCGCACAGCGGGTGCGGCTGGAGCAGCAGCCACAGGTGCGGCCCTCCCAGGGCGGCATGCTAGACGCCCTGCACGGCAGTGGCTCCCAACTGGCCTATAAGCTGTGCCAGAATGAGTGGGAGGTGGTACAGAACTCCACTCACGTGGTGGACCTGGCTGGCTCCTCTGTGGACATTCAGCTACTAGAGGATTCTCACCAGGTGAGCAAAGACGGCCGTAGCTGCAGCTGTTCCTTTCAACGCTGGTACCACCTGCCATGCCGGCACATTTTGGCCCTGCTGCACACCAGCCAGAAGCCCGTGGGAGAAGCCATGGTGTGCCGCCGGTGGCAGAAGAGGTACCAGCACCTCCTTGGGCCCAGTGGGGAGCTCCGGGACCCCGTCATGGTCCTAAACACAGGCCAGCCTGGGAAAGAAGGACGGAGTGACATGATTCAGGACCTAAGCAGGGAGCTAGCAAATCTGCTCATGCAGACGGAGGGGCCAGAGCTGGAGGAGCGCTGTTCCACTCTGCGCAAGATCGTGGACATCTGGGCGGACCCCTGCCAGCCGCCTGAGCCCAGTCAGCAGCCAGAGGACTTCAAGGATGTGGGCCGCCTCCCTTTCCTCTGGGGAAAGCCAGAGGAAGGAGAGGGACTCCCTCTCACTGGAGCCATGATTCACAACTGAAGCACTTGCACTGGCACATTGGACCATAGACCCCTCTCCTTGGAAGTCTGGGAACTCAGGCAGGCAGGACATGCCAGGGGTCAGCATTTTCACCAGTGTCTTCCTAGGTAGGGCTAGGAAGATTGTTACAAGAGGGGCAAGAGGGACCCCGCTGTGTGACAGTCCTTTGAACCCACCCCTTTTCTGCCCTACCGTTGTCATTCCTCCAGAGCCTCCTTCAATGTCAAGGCCAAAGTTATCTCCATGCTGAAAGGTCACCCCTCTTTCTGCCCTGACTCCTGAGATCAGATATTACTACCATTAGAGAGATGAACTCCTGCCCAGGATTAGGTGAGACAAAATATACCTGGTAAAAGGACCTATTTTCAGGGACAAAGGGACAGAGGGTGATCCTTGACTGTTGCTGCTCTTTACAAAGATTCTGTTGTTTGTACTTATTTTTATTCATATTAAATAAAAGTTGTGCATTTTTTGGTTTTGTTTGTTTGTTTGTTTGTTTTTAATAAAATCAAAGAAGCAGGTGAAATGGGTGCTGCCTGAACAGGGAAGGAATGTAATGAGGTTGTGGAGTGCAAAGCACGTGATGCCTTAAATTCAAAGTCTGAGCAGTCCACCACCAACTCCATCCTCTTCCTACCAATCTAGGCTTCAACAAGGATTTCAGGCTGCCTAGAATTCTAGTAGGAGGAAGCCAAATCGATGTGGGGCAGGGGGAAACCTAAACCCTAGATTCCACTGCCTATATTTGCTGGGGGACTGTGGGCAAGTTTCTAATTTCTTGAACCCCAGGCTTCTCATCTGTAAAGATAAGTGTTGGCCTGTTCTAATCCCCATTTACCCTCTAGATTTATATAAGCAGAGCAGTTTCCTTCCAGTTCTAAGCCCCAGTATGGGCTTCTGTTGTTGCTAGTTTATAGTCTTAATCACCTAAAACCTGGGAGCTACCCAGCTTTCCCAGATGGCTGGCAGTCTTGGCTCCTGTACTGGTCTGCCATGACCTCAAACCTCAAGTCATAGGGCCATTCTGGATCTGTTTCTTCTGTAAAACACTGGAGGGGGTGGGGCTAGGCAACACAAGGTTCAGCTCTCATAAAGAGATCTGGATTTCCTCAACTGTTACGGCTGGGCCCCCGACCCCTGGTGGAGAAGTCAGAATCTGAGACCTGGGCCCCAGTTTCTCTATCAGGCGGAAGATAGTACAACCCCATAGCCACCCTTTCCCACCCCCCAACCCCCCGGGAGGAGGTTGGAATTTGACCAGGAAAGAAAAATCCACAAAGCACTGCTATTTATTTTCCTTTTTCATTTTCGGCCTCGGAGGAGTTTCCATAGTAACACGGCCTTCCAGAGTCTCCTCCCCCCCGCCCAGACGCGGGGCTTCGGAGTTCCAGCCTCGGGGCTCAGGCTCGCGTGGATGCTAGTGTCTTCGGGCTTTCATTGGTCACCGCCAGCCGAGCCCCTCGTAACCCTAGGAACAGCACCCGCCCACAAGTCGCCGGGCTACGATTGGTCTAATCCCCCCAAAACCGAACGCGAACTCTTCAGGCCATTGGCCCGAGTCACGGCGAAGCTGGTGCCGCGGTTGGTGAGCCTAGAGGTCAGTCAGAGTCAGAGGCAGGGTCAAATAGGGAGAAATGGCGACGGAGCCAGGCAGTGGGTGAGTGATTCTGAAGGGTGGAGGTGTGAGGCGATTGATGATCGCGGTCAGCCGTGACACAGCTCCCAAAGGGGTGGGAGGTTGACTTCTCTTCTGGCTCCGGCCGGACTCCGAATGGGAACGTCTGATATCTACATCCTCCCACCCGGGTTAGAGGTGAGAGGTCAGAGGCCGCGTCCCCTCTCTGGTGTTTGGACCTCAGGTACTCTGGAAAGCAGTCAGGATCCCGAGCCAAAGACTCAGCTTCCAGCTGCTTACGGAGTAATGGTGGGAAAGTCACTTAACCTCTTTGAACCTCAGTTTCTCATCTGTAAAATGGGGACAGTAATCCGGTTTGGGGCCAAATAGACGAAGCTTTTAAACACAGTACTGCAGTTAATAGAGGGATTTATGGAGAGGCAGGAGAAGCCAAGCACATGTGATAGCCCCTGTTCGTGGTTCAAGGGCTTGAGGCTCAGAAAGAGTCACTGACTTGCCTAGAATCATACAATTTGGGGCCAATAACGGTTCTCTTATATATACTAGGACCAAATGGAAGAATGGATGCCAAGCGGTAATCTGTAAATATAAAGTGCTAAACAAATATTTAAAAAGCTATCTAGGGGGGTGGGGAGGCCATATGCACCTCCAGCCGTCACACCCACTTAAATCTCTGGGAACTGAATCTTTCCACGGCCAGCTTATCAGTTAGGTCTCAGCTCCAATGTCGTCCTCTCTCCCCACCAAGAGACACCTTCCCTTCCCGCCTTAGCTAAATTTCTCTCCCTCTCCCATCTTACTGTCTACCTGTTACCCAGCTTTGTGCGCTATGCAACCTTCATTGCCTGTTATATCTTTATCTGTTTACATGTTTATCATGCATCTCCCCCAGAACAGTGCTGATCCACAGTAAGCAATATTATCTGGATGAACAATTGAGGAGCCAAGCCCCTACTGTCTCCTTAAGATTCTGTTCCTCTCCATAGGCGCATCTTTGGAACAAGATCGGGGAACTACATCCCAGCCTCACTCTTCAACTTGCTTGGAGCTTGAGACCTTGAGAGTCTCCTGGACAGCAGTCTTGCAGAGAAAGTATTTTGACTTGGTATCTAGACGTCTCCCATCTCCCCCATGGCCCTGACAATGCTGAATGAGTTCCTGATTGAGGACCCAAACCCACCTATGCTGCTGTATCAGGTTAGCAAGACTGCTCAGTTAGATACCCTCAACTACCAGAGCTGCTTTATGCAAGGGGTCTTTGCCCATTTCCCTGAGATCTTATTTATCCATCGGACCTATAACCCAACCGGCAAGGTGCTATATACCTTCCTGGTAGATGGACCTCGGGTGCAGCTGGAGGGTCATTTGGCCCGGGCAGTCTACTTCGCCATCCCGGCCAAGGAGGATGCTGAAGGCCTGGCCCAGATGTTCCAGGTGTTCAAGAAGTTTAACCCAGCATGGGAGAGAGTCTGTACCATCCTGGTGGATCCCCACTTCCTCCCGCTGCCCACCCTCGCTATGGAGTTCCCCGCAGCTGAGGTCCTGCTCTCAGCCTTTCACATCTGTAAGTTCCTCCAGGGCAAGTTCTATCAGCTGTCCCTCGAACAGCCTGTGGAGAGGGTGCTCCTCAGTGCCCTGCAGAGCACAATGTGCTCAGCCACCGCTGGCAACCTAAGGAAGCTGTATACACTCCTGAGCAGCTGCATCCCTCCCGCCCGGCTGCCCGAGCTCCACTCCCACTGGCTGCTCAATGACCGGATCTGGCTGGCGCACCGCTGGCGAAGCCGAGCTGAGAGCAGCCGCTACTTCCAGGGCCTGGAGGTCACCACCCGCGTCCTCAGCCAGCTCTTCGGCACCATCCCCTGTGTGGAACAAGGAATGGCCTCTCTGCTCCGGTACATGCAGCAGAATGCGGGAGACGAGGCGAGCTTCAGCCTGGGCCTGAGTCCCCAGAACAGTCACGCCCCCTTAGATGTCAGCCCGGAAAGCCCCAAAGTGGAGCGGCTGGTAGAAGCCCGCATCCAGCACTCCCTCAATGCCATCTGCACGGGGCCGGCCGCCCAGCTCTGTCTGGGGGAGCTTGCTGTGGTCCAGAAATCTGTGCACCTCGTCGGCTCCGGCTCGGAGAAGGTGAACATCCAGATCCTGGAGGACACCCATCGGGTGCAGCCCCAGCCCCCTGCCAGCTGCAGCTGCTACTTTCACCAGGCCTTCCACCTGCCCTGCCGCCACATCCTGGCCATGCTCAGTGCTCGCCACCAGGTGCTTCAGCCCGACATGCTGCCAGCCCAGTGGACAGCAGGCTGTGCCGCCAGTCTAGACAACATTCTGGGCAGCAAGTGGAGTGAGACGCTGGATAAGCACTTGGCCGTGGCTCTCCTCACCGAGGAGGTGGGTCAGCTCTTGCGGCACTGCAGCCAGGAGGAGTTTGAACGGAGGTACAGCACCCTGCGGGAGCTGGCCGACAGCTGGATCGGCCCTTACGAGCAGGTCCAACTCTGATTACCTTCCATGCCCAGAGATGCTCATGCACACATACCCGCTCACATCCACCCCTACATGCACAACACACACTCACACTATGATACTTCCGTGGGCCTTCCTTCCGGGAAAGGACAAGGGTCTTCTATTCTACCGCGGCCTGTTACCTAAAATGTGTCTAGTTCCCAAGACAGGAGTCAGCAAACATTTTCTGTAAAGGGCCTGGCAGTAAATATTTTAGACTTTGCTGGCCACGGTCTCTGTTGTATATTCTTGGTTTGGTTTTGTTTGGCAGCCTTTTCAAAGGATTAAAAACCATTCTTAGCTCAAGGGCCTTAGAAACAGGTGGCCCTGCTCTAGGATAAGACACTGGGTGGAGATCAAGGGCAGGGGCTTGGTAACAGCTTCCCCAGTCATTAGATGACTCACCTGACCCACAGAGGAGAGGAAGTGGATCCCAGCCTTTGTTCCCTGGCCCCCACAGGGAGGTCATTAAAGTCACATTTGCCTATTCCAGCCCTCGTCTCGTTTTGTATCTTCTAGAAGACAGCAGAGCAAATATCATGGAAAGAATAGACTTTGGAGTCTGCCACTACGTGCAAATCCCAGTTCTTTCAATGCCTGATTTTTGAGGCCTGGTTGTACCTTTTACTAGCTCTGGGACATCAGGCAAGTCACCCCTCAAAAGGCTCGATCTGTTCATCTGTAAAAATGGATATCCTCCCAGCACTGATGAGATTAAAGGAGAGCCTGCCTGTAATGGGTCCATGACCAGTGGGCGCTCAAGTGTTCATCTTCCTTCCTTGACACTGGTCCCATCACTTGCCCTCAGCTGGCTGGGAAATGTCAGGCAAGAGGAAAATTCACGTTGCCTAGGACTTTGTACCACAATCTTGATCAAATCCTGAAACAAGACAAAAGAGGCCTCCACTCCAAGCCAGGCCCCCTACCTCAGGTGATTTTCATTGTAACTACTCTGAGAAGTCCTGTCTCCTGACTTACTGGCATCTGGAGAAAGTTCCTGCGTCTGGGCCCTGATGAAAGACTTGTATTGACAAGAGTGGTTCATACCACCACCCTGTCCCCATCCGTGTCACAGGCACTCCCAATTCTATCTGCCCAAAAACCATACAGAGAAGCTGCCCTGTGTGTCTGGTGCTATTTCATCCAGCTACAAGCAGGAGCCAGGAGGCTGGCCTCTCCTGGATCTCATGAGGGGCATTTGCCCAGAGGCTGTGTGGGCACGGGCCTGCTCCCACCGCGCCCCCCCCACGGCCCCCTCTGGCTCCGGATGGGCCATCATGAAAGCTTGAGCCGCCCGGATCAGGTCCTCTTCCCGAAGCCCTGGGACAGGCACGGTGGGGATGCCTGCGATCATCATGGCCAGGGTAAGGATGCAAATGTCAGGCTGGGAGCTGGCCTCCTTCCCCACTGCCTCAGAGGGCATCGGGAGAACCCCTGGTGACAGCCCACACAGCAGCAGGGGCCCAGGCCTGCTGGGGCCACCCAGGCGGGGAGCTCTGCTTCTGGAGCAGCCATCCTCCCAGCCCAAGCTCTCCGGCTGCCTTGCGAGAGGGAATCTGTGGTTGTATCGGCCATAATCCTTCCGCTGCAGTGTCTCCCAGCCAGCCCCCCCAGGGCAGCCCCTGGCTTCCGGCACTGCCAGGGCCGGGCCCCAGGCCTGGGCAACAGGAGCCACCTGCTCAGCTTTCGGGCTCACTGGGCCTAGTCCACCAGAGGCCACCACCACCGGCTCTATAGGACTATAGAGGCCAAGGGATGAGCCTGGAGAAGCAGCCCCACCTGTAGAGACAGGAACAAGATGGAATGTTACTCTCGGTGTCTTTCCAGAGGCCCTGAGGGGCAGGGCACAGGAGCAGAGTACTGGAAACGAGCGATTAAGACCAGCCCAACGGGGCTGTCTAGTGGTTGGGAACTAGGTGTTTTACTCATATCCACACCCCCAGTCCCCAACACCGAGTAAGTAATGGAGAAGTGTTTGTGGAATGAATGAGTGAGCAGGTAGCTACTGGCAAGGCCTTTTGGAATGGCTTTCTTCAGAGAACTGACTCCAGGGCCAGCCCAGAAATGTCTAGCAGAACCTCCACCTCCCCAGAGCCAGGAAAACAAGTTCTCAGGGAAAGTTGTGGTGCCCCCTCCAGTTCCAGGAGTCCCCTCTCTCACCTTGGCTGGAAGGCAGAAGACCTTGATGAGTTTGTGGAGACACGAAATAGGACATGGCTGCCCCAAAGCCCCCGTTTGTGAGGGAACAGTCCTCTGCCTCCTGTCCTACCCCTTCCACCATTCTAGAATGTCACCTCATAGTCCCTCCCCTTTACACCTGGAACCCACCTCACAGCACTGACCTGTTCATTCTAGAACCTGTATATGACAATAGCATGGGGTTAAAAGAGTGCTGGACCAGGAACTGGACATTCTAGGTTCTTACCTCTACCTTGGGCGAGTCACTTGGATAATTTTGTTCCTCGATATTCTCCTCTGTAAAATGGAAGTAATGATACTCACTTCCTCACCAGAAGTCGTGAGCATTAAATGAGATTATCTGTCATGGAAGCAAATGATCAGAGATACCAATAAAGAAGCGAGTGCTTTGTGCTCTGCAGTATGAGAGGAGTGCTCCGCCCTCGTTCATTTGCTGTGTGACTTCAGAATACATTCCCGTCTTTAGGCTTCGGTTTCCCATCGCAGGATGAAATCGTTGGTCCAGGGTGTCACACTGGGATGGACATTAAATTCTTTGGGGAGCACTCAGAAATCCTGATGCCTCATCCCAGAGCAATTAAATCCGAACCCCTGGGTCAGACCCAGTTAGTATTAGTCCCTCAAGTGGTTATACTATATGCCAAAGTCAAGACCTCTATTCTAGGGGAATGCTCCTCAATCCTGGCTGTACATTAGGATCTCTGGGGAGCTTTTACAAAAGAACAACGTCTAGGCCTAATTCTCCAACAATCAGAATGGGAATCTCTGGAGATGGGGTTTGGGGCATCAGCTCTTCAGTGTATCCCAGATAACCCTAATGAGCAGCCCGACTAGGAACCGCTGGTCTAGGTGATATCTATAATGCTGTCTAGGGGCGCCTGGGGGGCTCAGTCAGTGAAACGTCTGCCTTCGGCTCAGGTCATGATCCCAGGGTCCTGGGATTGGAGCCCCAGGTCGGCTCCCTGCTCGGCAGGGGAGGCTGCTTCTCCCTCTCCTTCTCCCCCTGATCATGTGCTCTCTCTCAAATAAAATCTTAAAAATAACTAAATAAAATGCCCTGTCTTGCTCTGACCTGCTGATTTTCAGTGTTTCTACAAGTGCTGCTCATGGGCTTCCAGGGCAAGGAGACCCTCCAGTGATCAGTGTCAGCATCAGCTGTGTTTATTTCCAGGCCTGGCCGGCAGCAACATGGCCAGCTTCAGACCAGCCACGGCTCCGGGGCCAGGACATGCTCACGTGGCCCGGTTCTAGGGCCGCTGCAGGCCTTTACTCGTACTTGCAGAAATCCTTAAGTCCTTTCGGCAGGTGGAGCCCATCAATGGCCAACCGGTGCACCACGCTCCTTTGGATGACTAGGCGGCAGAGAGTCTGCAGGGACGGCACTGTGGAAAGAAGGCTGTCAGAGGCAAACTTAACTGGAGGGGCATCTGAGGCTGAGACCCAGAAGATCTAGGTCCTGGTTCTCCTTTTGTCATTAAGTTGGGCAAGTCCCTTCTGCTTTCTAGGCCCAGCCTGCGTCACAGGCCGTTCATGTGGTTGACATAGCACTTCTTTCAAAACCTCCACAATGCTGCAGCCCTGTTTCTATTGGAACCCCCACTTAGCAGTTGCTGGGGGCACAGGCAGTGTGCCTGCCTCACCTGTGCACACCCGGGCCTCCAGCACAGGTCTGACACAAGAGTGGGTTCTAGTTCACTGAATTCATAAAATGATCAGAGGTATAAATAAAGGGCTTAAGAAGGCTAGGGGCACCCGGATGGCTCAGTGGGTTCAAGCCTCTGCCTTCGGCTCAGGTCATGATCCCAGGGTCCTGGGATCGAGCCCCGCATCGGGCTCCCTGCTCAGCAGGAAATCTGCTCCCCCGCCCAACCTCTGCCTACTTGTGATCTCTGTCAAATAAATAAATAAACAAATCTTTTTTTAAAAATCTTTTTTAAAAAGGGGGGGGTGCTTAAGAAGGCTATAAAGGACCAGATCGCATGAACAATCTGGAGCCTATGATGCTTTTCAACTGGTATGCCCAAATCCAGGAGCATTTGTCTAATAAGAGAGCACACAACTTCCAAGGCAGCCCCAGTGTGACAGTTTAGAATCCCGGCCCTAGGTTAATACAGAAAACACTAGCAAAGCAAGCAACCTAATGGATCACAGCTGAGATGCCAAAACGGAGGCCCAGACCCAGGCAGTCACAGCTGAGATGCCAAAACGGAGGCCCAGACCCAGGCAGTGACTTGTTCAAGATCCCAAGCAGAGGCAGAATTTCAAGTCTGATTCCCCAACTTCTTTTTTTTTTTTTTTAATTTATTTATTTGACGGACAGAGATCACAAGTAGGCAGAGAGGCAGACAGAGAGAGAGGGGGAAGCAGGCTCCCCGCTGAGCGGAGAGCCCGATATGGGGCTCGATCCCAGGACCCTAGAATCACGACCTGAGCCGAAGGCAGAGGCTTCAACCCACTGAGCCACCCAGGTGCCCCTGATTCCCTAACTCCTAAACTAAGGCTGGACAAACCGAAGTCTAGCTAGCTGGCTTGAGAATCCTAGCAAGTTCCTGTTCCCACACTGGGCCAGGAGGGGTCGCTGCTCAGGGGGTGGGATACCTACAGCCATACTCGAGCTGGACCAGGCGCACGCTCTTGGTGGAGGCAAACACGTCCACCACTGCGTAGAGGGGCTGGGCGGTTGGCAGCCCCCGGGCGCTAGGGCCCATGTCCTCGCCGTTGATGATGATGTGCATGTCGGCAGTGCCGTCTGGGCGTGGGCAGAAAAGAACGCCCAAGCGGCTGCGGCGCGCGGTCGGTGGCAGCACATTCAGCTCATACAGCTGATCCAAGAGGTGGCTGTAGAGCCCGGGCCGGCTGCGACCCACCAGGCGATCGCGGGGAATGCGAAACTGCTCGATGCACAGATATGGTTCCACCAGGAGGGCTGGGGGGCGGCTGGGGGCCAATGCCTCTGCCTCCGGGCGGTCCTCTCGGGGCACGCGGTTGTGATGGCGCGTAATGGCGAAGACCCAGGTGTGGCCGAGGCTGACTAGGTCGGGCAGCGAAAACTCGGGCACGGAGGCCAGAGTGGCGGGGTCTAGCGCGGTCAGGCCGAGGCGCAGGTGCCCGCACCAGCCCAGCTCTTTCTCCTCGATCTCGACCAGGAATACCTGGCCCGGGGCCAGCGGCTCGCGACTGAAGCATACGCCGTGAGCGAAACTCTCCACGCGTGTGGCCCGCGTCCCGGAGAGGTCCACGCGGATGTTGGCACCGTGCACCTGGTGGAAGCGGGTGGGACGGGGCTCGGGACGCGCGGATCTCCAGGCCGCTCCCAAGTCCACGGGGTCGGAGACAGCAGCCATCTCCCGGCCACGAGACAGGCCAGCGGGCGCCGGGGGCTATTTTGGGAGGCGTGATCAGAGGGTGACCGCGGGGGCACCAAGTAAGGTAACCCTCCCATCCCCCCGACTGCCCGTCCCGAGGCTCTGCCCGGGGGTCCTAGCGCCGCTTGCTCAGCCATCCCGCTTGGACAGGGACCCACCGGGAGGCCGAGGGATCCTGGCCGCCCACATCTGGGTCATCTGATGGCTGGCGCGCGCGACACGACCTGGGAGGACCGCGGACTCTGACCGCACGCAGGC
Organism: Martes martes; assembly: GCF_963455335.1. Taxonomy (NCBI): domain Eukaryota; kingdom Metazoa; phylum Chordata; class Mammalia; order Carnivora; family Mustelidae; genus Martes; species Martes martes. The sequence continues at coordinate 14,068,269 of NC_137896.1, read as the reverse complement.
CACCGTCTGCGAGGCACCGGTCCCGGGGGACCGGGGAGGCCCTGGCAGGATGACTGTCACGTGACGCCTGCACCCACGTGACTCCGACTCCACATGACCTCCCGCGACCGGGCCCCTCCAGGAGAGCGAGGACGCGGGGGAGCAGAGGTGAGGTCGTCCCGGGAGGCCGGAGGGGACCCGCGGCCCGGGGCGGTGCGGTGGGTGGGCGCTGGAGCCTGGCCGGGGACTTCTCTGGCCGCGCGCCGCCAGCTCCTCCGCGGGGCCGCCCGGCGGAAGCGCGGAGGAGCGAGGGAGCGCGGAAACAGGCGGCCCCGCTTCCTGCCGCAGATGATCGGAGCCGCGCTGTCGCCTCCTTGGCTGCTGCTGCTGCTCCTGCCCTGGGCGCCCGCAGGCCAGGCAGCGCCGGACGTGGATGAGATCCAGTGCCTGCCTGGGTTGGCCAAGCAGCCGGCTTTCCGCCAGTACTCCGGCTACCTCCGTGGCTCCGGTTCCAAGCACCTCCACTACTGGTCTGCGGCCCTCCCTCCGGGGCGGGGAGGGGACGGGGCGCGAGCTAGGGGAGGGTCTGAAGACCTCCCGGGGAGCCTGGGAGCAGGGCGCGCTGGGAGGGGTCCCTCCGCCGGCACTTACCCCGCTCTGCCTCCCCTCCCAGGTTTGTGGAATCGCAGAAGGACCCCAAGAGCAGCCCTCTGGTGCTTTGGCTCAACGGAGGGCCCGGCTGCAGCTCCCTAGATGGCTTCCTCACAGAGCACGGCCCCTTCCTGGTGAGTGGAAAGCCACTGTCTCCCCCCTACAACCAGGAAGGGGACAGTCCCTAAAGGAAGGGGCTGGGGAGGAGGGAGAGCAGGACTTGGAGGTGTTCCCAGTGTGCCTTCTCCTGAGCCTGGGTTCCCTCGTCTGTACCATTGACCTGACTTTCTATGCCTCGCAGGGGCTTTGCCCGAGTGTGGAGTGCCCAGCACAGTGGCCCTTGGCACTCAGCCATCTCTCTCCTCTTCAGGTGCAGCCAGATGGTGCCACGCTGGAGTACAACCCCTATTCCTGGAACCTGGTATAGCTGGAGCCGGGGGTCCCGTGGGGGTGTCCGGGCACTCGGATGGGTTGGGGAGCCTTCTTCAGTTGCTTTCCTCCTGCCATGTAGATTGCCAATGTGTTGTACCTTGAGTCCCCAGCTGGGGTGGGCTTCTCCTACTCTGATGACAAGGCTTATGCCACCAACGACACCGAGGTGAGTCCAGTGCCTGCCCTGTGGCCCAGCCTCCCCAGTTCTCTAAGGGTAGCATGAGCCGGGAGAGAAGAACATGGTGCTGGAGTCTGTTTTGGGCTCTTTCGCAGGCTGTGTGTGGTCTTGGCGAAGCCACTTCCTCTTGTTCCGAGTGGGTGGTGGGTGTCATGATCTCTGAAGTTCTTTCTAGCTCCAATACCAGAAGCTTTCGGTTCCCTCCATCCTGCTTTCCCTAGGTCGCCCAGAGCAATTTTGAGGCCCTGAAGGATTTCTTCCGCCTCTTCCCGGAGTACAAGGACAATGAGCTTTTCCTGACGGGAGAGAGCTATGCCGGCATTTACATCCCCACCCTGGCCGTGTTGGTCATGCAGGATCCCAGCATGAACCTGCAGGTAGGGCTGCTGCGGGAGGGGAGTGAGGCAGCTTATGGTCACGGCCTTTTGGTAAGCGAGGTCAGACAGGCCATCTTCCCGGTCCAACTTGGTCTCCTTTGTAACGCACTTGCCACTGGCTGGCCTACCCCTGCTCACGTGCCTCCCACGACGGAAGCTCACCTGTCAGCCAGCCAGATCTGTTCTTTACTTTGAGTGGCCTCCCCACAAACCAGCTTGGATTTCAGTGTCCAGATTGCTGGAGGTCTGGGTGTAGCCCAGGGAGGCTCCTCCTCTCCCTCCGGATGACCTGGATGCCCTGGCTGTTTCACAGGGGTTGGCTGTGGGCAATGGACTCTCCTCCTATGAGCAGAATGACAACTCCCTGGTCTATTTCGCCTACTACCATGGCCTTCTGGGGAACAGGTATGGGAGGGGGCGGTTGGGCAATCTCCCGGGTGGGGCAGGTCATGAGATCTCAGGTCTGCTCTCCAGGCACATGATACCCCCTGGGGCCCTACCCCAGTTTATGACCAGGAGGTGGGGGCTGGGGTTGCTAGAAGTGTTCCGTGAGGGAAGGGACTGAGGAGGGCTGGCAGGATGGCCCCAGAGCAGCTAGGTGGAGAACCTCCATACCATCCCCTGTGATCCGTTTCCTTGTCCCCTGGAGGCAGGTAGTGGTGGGAGGTTGGAGGGAGAAAGTGGGAGGCCCCCCTTGGGCCTGAATGCTTTTGTGCCTCTCCTACAGGCTCTGGTCTTCCCTCCAGACCCACTGCTGCTCTCAAAACAAGTGTAATTTCTACGACAACACCGACCCAGAATGCGTGACTAATGTGAGGTTCTTCCCCCAACCTCTGTCACCCCTGACACCCCCAGCCCAGAGAAGAGGACCACATCCCTTCCTTGGGGACTCCCTGACCCTGTCCCCTATGGCTTTCCTGTCTTGCCTCCTACAGCAATTTGGTGTTTCCTGGGACACATCTAGGGATGTGTTCCTGTCACTACTTCCTGTGACTTTCTGGGCAAATCCTAGAATCCCTGGGGGGGAAAGGATCTCTCACACCTACAGTGTTCCAGGCACTGGGCTGATGTAGAGCAGTGCAGATTATTTAATATTCAAGTTTCTCCTTTAAGTGATGTCGTATTGTCCACATTTTCCAAAAGAGGAAAGTGATGTCAAGAATGTTAAAGTTACTCGCCTGAAGTCACAGTGCTAGGAAGTAGTGCCACCACCAGGGTTTAGACCCTGGGCTGGCAGATTCCTTCCACTGAGCCTCAGTTCCCCTACCTGTAAAAAAAAGTGGGGAAGGGTAACAACAAGAGGCAAAGCAGGAGAGTGATGAATCTTGGGATGTGTTGGTGAGATCCTGGGGAGACCAGGGCTTTGTGACACAGAGGTGGCTTGGCGTGTCATTGCAGCTACAGGAAGTGTCCCGCATCGTGGGCAACTCAGGCCTCAACATTTACAACCTCTACGCCCCCTGTGCTGGGGGTGTGCCCGGCCATTTAAGGTAGGCCCTGCGGTGTGACCTGGGGGCCCCAGCCCCGCCTGGAGACTGAGGCACCCATCCCCCACTTAACTTGCAGGTTCGAGAAGGACACTGTCATGCTCCACGACTTTGGCAACATCTTCACTCGCCTGCCACTCAAGCAGACACGGCATCAGGTGTGCAAGCATCTGGGCTGCTTCTGGTGGGGGTGGGCCAGGGTGGCAAAGACCCTGACCTTTGGTCTGCGCTCCCAGGCGCTGCTGCTGCGCTCCGGCGACAGGGTGCGCATGGACCCGCCCTGCACCAACACCACGGCCGCCTCCACCTACCTCAACAACCCTTATGTGCGCAAGGCCCTCCACGTCCCTGAGCAGCTGCCCCGCTGGGACATGTGCAAGTGAGGCGCTGGGGCCAGCCGCGGCCGGGGGGTGGCAGGCTCTCGGGGCCTGTGGGTATCAGATGGGTTCCCAGGAACCCCTTGGCCAGGGTTTCTCAGGGGTGGCCCTCAGGGTGTGGCGGTGAGTTAGTTGTACAGGAAGTCTAACCCTTCAGCTGATGGGTGGTTCACCAGTTCATTGGTAAAATGTTAGTTTGCTTCCCCAGTAGTAAGTCAACAGATCCTGTCCCCCACCCCCGCTCTGCTACAGTCCCCAGTTGCACAGATTTCCTGTGACCCGTGTTGAGTAACATGGTGACGCCCCGCACGGCGGGGGCCACTCAAGTCCATTCTGATTGGCCAGCACCCCTGCCCTCCTACCGTTAACGCGCTGCGGTTCTCACACCCGTGGGCCCCTTGGTGCTAAATCCCAATCGTGGACCCGTCACTAAATGTTTCCATCTACGCTTCCCAACGGGGGTGAGTTGAGGACCTCGGCGTTCCAGCCTCTCATCCAACTAAGTCCTAGAGACGTGACACAAGGAGGGGACTGAATCCCAGCTCTGCCCCCTGGGCTGGAGCTTCGAGCTGGGAGGGGACAGGAAGGGGAGGTCTGCCATGTGACTCTTTGTTCCCCTTTACCTGGTCTTCGTGGGGCCTGCCCACGTGCTCCCGCAGCTTTCTGGTGAACATACAGTACCGCCGTCTCTACCAAAGTGTGCAGGACCAGTACTTGAAGCTGCTCACCACGCAGGTGAGTGGGGGCCGCGCGGTGGGGGCCGACAGCAACCTCAGGGCCCCCTTGAGAGTGCCGCTCTGGACACCAGAAGCTGAAACTCTAAGAAACGAAGCCCAGTGATACAGGGTCATGATTTGAACGTGGCTTTGTCCCCCACCCCATGCTGCTCTGTGGTAGGAGGCTGGGGGTTCTGCATCGGCCAAGGACACTTTAGGTGGAGAAGAGTTGGGAGGATGTGTAACAGACAGGCAAATGGAGGTCCAGGGTGGGAAAGAGCCTTGTCCAAGGTCATCTAGGAGACCCTGACAGCCAGTCAGGACCAGGTTCTGTACCCACAGTGGTTAGAGCAGGAGCTCTAGTGTCAGATGGACTGTGTGCAGGTTCCTTTGCTAGCCGTGTGACCCTGGGCACATTTCTCATATCTTGAGATTTGGTTTCCCCACCTGTAAAATGGGGTTAATAACAGTATCCACCTTCATAGGTGAAGCATTTAGTAGAGCACTGGACCTGTAGAACACCGGACATGTAGAAAACAGAAAACCCGAGTGTTTCCTGCTTCATGCTATTTAGTTGGGCCTCCTGAATTCCCCGAAGGGGTAGGGCTTGAACTAGGGAAGGGCTGGGCCCTGCGCTCACTCCAGAGCTCCCATTCCCTCTCTTGCCCGGCTCCAGAAATACCGGATCCTGCTATACAACGGAGATGTAGACATGGCTTGCAATTTCATGGGGGATGAGTGGTTTGTGGATTCCCTCAACCAGAAGGTAAGGCGCAAGGATCCCAGCTCTGGGGAGGGATGGGGCAGCTGTGCCTGGCGGCTGGGCTCTGGGTAGACAGACAGGGCAAACCTGGGGGAGTTCCGGGCCCCTGAGGTCTTGCTGGCAGCTGTGAGCAGAGATGATGGGGCAGCAGCAGGCTGCTAAGTCTTTCCTGGTGGGGCAGATGGAGGTCCAGCGCCGGCCCTGGTTAGTGGACTACGGGGACAGCGGAGAGCAGATTGCTGGCTTCGTGAAGGAGTTCTCCCACATCGCCTTTCTCACCATCAAGGTAGAGCCTGGGCCTGACGAGGGTTGGCTGGGCTGGAGGGGATGCGCATCCTCTCCTCCCAGCTCCCTGTTACACTGGGTTACCATCTGGGCCCATAAGAGCAAGTTTTCTGGGGGGAGTGGGAGAAGAGGGTCACTGGCTGGAGGGATCCAGGTGGATGGAGGGGGCCTCCAGGGGGAGGGGTTACACAGGAAGGTGATCTCACAGAGCTTTGCTTCTAGGGCGCTGGGCACATGGTCCCCACCGACAAGCCCCAGGCTGCCCTCACCATGTTCTCCCGCTTCCTGAATAAGCAGCCGTACTGACGGGGACCAGTCTCCCTTCTGCCCGATGCAGCTGTACTGACAGAGACTAGTCCCCCTTCTGCCCGATGCAGCCATACTGACAAGAGACAAGTCCCCCTTCTGATCCAGCCCCTTTCCTGCCTCTCCTGCTAGGAGGGAGGCCCTCTTTTATGCAAAATGCCCCTGTGGGGCAGATCCCGGCCTCCAGAACCAACCTACCCCACCACCACTGCCCCCTCCACAGCCCTCTGCCTCCCAGACCAGGCCCCAGTGCCTCAGTAGACAGCCTGGGGGAGTTAGCACTTTATTCCCGACTGGGGTGGGGCCTGGCCCCTCCCTTCATGCACTGGAACACAGCAGAGCTCAGCACAGCCCATGGGGAGGGTGGACGGACTGTAATCGATGGATTGACTGATTATGGAATTAAATTGGGTACAGCTTAAAGCCCTGTCTTCTCTGTGGCACTGGGGATTAGGACACTATAGGCTGGGGGTGGGAGGTCCTGGGGGAGGGGATGACAGGCGTCTGGAGTCCCAAAAGCCCCTCCCAGGGTGGGCTTGAGGACTCAGGCAGCTGCTGTGGAGGGCGGAGGGGCACTGGATGTCCAGGGGTCCCGGGTGTCGGCAGGCCGGTTCTTCTCAATCACCTCTCGCAGCCCTTTGGCAAAGTGGAGGTCAGCCCCGATGGTGAGGAAGCCCTGTGCAGTGGGGCAGAGAGGGGAGTCTGTTCATTCCATCACAGAGGCCAAAATTTCAAGATAGAGACAGAGTTCTTAGCCTTGAGGGGTTCTGTTTAGTGGGACAGGAGGAGCGGCAAAGAAGGTCTTCTAGCTCCCTGTGAAGGGTGTAAAAGAGAGGCTGCAGGAACACAGTCTGTGGAGGTCAAGGAGGGCTTCCTGGAGGAGGTGACCTCTTAGCTCAGACGGTCAAGATAAGTAGATATTAGGGGTGGAATCCGGGAAGAGGCTTAGAAGGTGAGGGCACAGCTGTGCAGAGGGCTGGAGAAGTCTGATGATGGAAGATTAAAATGGGAGGGGCTGTCAATGAGTGGGTAGCTGGGGTCAGGTAGCCCAGTTAGGTTGGTGGTGAATCAGGGGCGGGGAGGCTCTGCCCTCCTCCATCAACCCCCCACTCACCGCATGGTTCGTCACCACCTCACGCACGAAGTTGATGCCCTCGGGTAGTGGGATCTGCACCCCCCGCCACATCCGCTCTGTGGGTGGGAGCAGTTGGCTCAGCCGGGATCCACCCAGCTCCCCTCTCTTTTCCCTCTCCTGCCCTCCGACCTCCAGCCCTACCATTGAGCATGGGCATCACCCCAATCTGCAGCATGGTCTTCAAAGGGGCTTGCAGCGGGATCAGCTGGGAGGGAGAGGGCAGGACATCAGGGCAAGCAGTAGGAAGCCAACAGGCCTCCGTTGCCCAGCCCTGACCCGGCCTCGGCACCCCCACCACCCCCAACTCACTGCCAGTGACTCCAAGGCGGACTGGTTAGAATAGATTCGGAACCTACGGGAGAGAAAGACGTGTCCAGTAAGCACAAGGCCCAGAAGTTCCCCTTCCTCGGGCCACCAGATGCCCCTCAGTCTCATCCTCAGATGTTGCCATCTTCACACCTGTCTGGGGCTTCTGCCACTCGCCAGATGTGCATCCCTGGGTGCAGGAGTCCTTTTCCCGCTTTCGGTTCCTCTTCTTCAAGTTTGCTTCTTGTAATTAATTGACTACTTCCTGTATACCAGACTTGGCCTGACCGCCTGGCGTGTATGATTTGTGTTTGTTTAATGAAACTTACAGAGCTTACTTCCTCCTAGGTGCTAAGCATGTTACAGAAGTTAAATAGTAAGATATTTTAAAATGCCAACGTGACTTCATCCTCCTGACAGCTCTAAGAAGTAAGCACTATGAAATGATTTGTACTTTTTAGATGAGGCAGATTGAGCCTAGAGAGCCGAAGGCATTCGCCTGTGGTCTCACAGCTGGTAGAGGGCAGAAGCTGCCTCTAGGATCTAAACTCTTTTTTTTTTTTTCAAGATTTTATTTATTCATTTGACAGACAGAGATCAAAAGCAGGCAGAGAGGCAGGCAGAGATAGAGGGGGAAGCAGGCTCCCTGCTGAGCAGAGAGCCCGATGCAGGGCTTGATCCCAGGACCCTGGGATCATGACCTGAGCTGAAGGCAGAGGCTTTAACCCACTGAGCCACCCAGGCACCCCTAGAATCTAAACTTTTTTTTTTCTTAAAGATTTTATTTATTTATTTGGCAGACAGAGATCGCAAGTAGGCAGAGAGGCAGGCAGAGAGATAGAGAGGAAGGGAAGCAGGCTCCCTGCTGAGCAGAGAGCCTGATGCAGGGCTCGATCCCAGGACCCTGGGATCATGACCTGAGCTGAAGGCAGAGGCTTTAACCCACTGAGCTATCCAGGTGCCACTAGAATCTAAACTCTTAACCACTCTTAACCATGCACCACCATGCAATATCTCATTTAACCTCTGGGACAGTGCTGTCCAGTAGAACTTTCCACAGACCGTGGCACATTTGCCCCTGCCGTGTAGTAGCCCCTGGCTGCCTGTGGCTCGCATAGTAGGTGCTATTTTTCCCTCCATTTAGTCCATGAAGAAAATGAAGGTGAAGTGACTCTTAAGATCGGAAAAGTTGGGCTGTTTCTGCCTGAACCCCTGCGGTTAGGCTCTTTGCTGTGTGACTGTGGACCGTGGGCACGTCACTTAACCTTGCTGGGCTGGTTCATTCCTCTCAGAATACCTGCTCTGCCTGCCTCTGGGTCGTAAGATAATCTAGAGAAATTCCACCTAATTAAAATGCATTTGTTACACATGAACAAAGACCCTAGCTCCCCAGCAGCTATAGATCTGAGTGGATTTTATCTCCCCAGTTGTTGAACAGGTGCGACTATCCTGAAGGCACTCAGGCTCAGCGAGGTGAAGCGCTTGCCCGAGACCTTGACTGGCTGCTTACCGGCGCAGGTCCAGCTGGGTGCGCAGCGCCTTCCCCCGGAGTGCCATCTTGGCGCTGAGACGGGCGTCCTACAGGCAAGGGGGTTGGGGCAGGGTTACTGACCCACGGGGTCCACAGCATGCTCATCCCGACCCTCAGTACCCCCGCTCTAGTGTCCGCACCATGGTCATGCTGGACAGCTGGACCTCGGGCTGGTCAGGCGGGACCAGGGCTATGGTGACACTGGCAGTGACGGAGACTGTGCTACCCGAGGGCTTGATGGTGCAGCGAGGTGGGGCCAGGACGCGCAGCTCCAGCTTCAGCGGGGAGTCGATCACCGCTGGGCTCTGGGGACAGAGTGGGGGGGGGTAGTCCCAGATCTGCCCCTTGATGAGCCCCAGGAGGGAACATGGGGTGGCTCAGGCTCTGCCTGCTGGGATCCCAGACCCACTGGTGTGGCTTCCCAGACCCTTCAGAACTGTGCCCAGCCTCTGTGCCTTTGCTCATGTGAGGGATGGAATGTCTCCTTCTACTGCTTTTCTGAGTTCTTGCTAGTGGGGATCTATCTCCAGCCAGACTCCTCAGGGACAGTGTTTGCATCAGATATCCCCACCCTCTGCCGTATCGTCCTTTTCTCTGCACTGCTGTGCTCTTTCCCGTGTAGGCGCCGACCAATATTTTGCCTGTGTTAGCTCATTCAGACCTCATCATAACCATGTGAGGCGGGCATTATCATGCTCATCTTTGAGATGGGGAAACCAAGGCACAGAGAAGTTAAGTAACTTGTCCAAGGTTTTGGAGTCATCCAGGTGCAGACCCTGGGATGCAGACCTGGGCAGTCTGGCCAGAGAGTCCATGCCCCTCCCCCACCACTTGGCCATCAGGTAGATGGTGATGATGGGGATGACAGCAGCGGGGACGGCAGCTAGTATTTCCTGAGCAGTTAACCTGCGCCAGGGACTGCTCTAATTTCTTTACATGAATTGATTCAGTTAATCCTCAGCGACAGCCCTGGGAGGCTGTATAGTGTAGAAGAGATTAAGGGCAAGCCCTCTAACGACCACTGAGATACTTTTTAGATTTTGACCTCCCAACCCTCTTCCCATGAAACAAGGGGAAATCATAAGCCAAAAGAAGAATACATCAGGGGAGCCTGGCTGGCTCAGTCAGTAGAGCATGGGACGCTTAATCGTGAGGGTAATGAGCTCGAGCCCCACGATGGGTGTAGAGATTATTTAAAAAATTAACTTAAAAAAAGAATACATCAGTCATTGTTGGAGTCCCTACACTTAGAGAGCTTGGGTTCTCAGCCTGCCCTCCTCCTAGCTTCATGAAGAAGTAGCAAGGGCCCTTCACAGACCTGGAATCGACCTTGACAAATAAGAGAACTTAGCCACAGGTGAGAGATCGGGCCTCCTGTCTACTGCACAGTGGCTGCGGCGGCCTCTGCTTGTACAGCTCACGCGTCCCCTCGCTGGTGTGCAGGTGGTATGGCCGCCCACCCTGGCCACATCCCTACCTCCCGCCAACACTCACCAGTAGGACAATGCTCCCAAAGTAGGTGGCCCTCAGCAGCATGTCCAGATCGTGGGGCACCTGGAGAGGGGAAGAGGATGAGGCAGGGTTATCAGGAGTTTCGGACAGGTCCCCTCTTGGCCATCCAGCAGACAGACCCCGACATACCTTGTCCCCCACCAGGGATAGCTGCAGGGCTTCCGCCCGGAAGTAACTCTCCATGGCGGAGTCAAAGAAGAACTCTGAGAAGGCCACGTACACCATCCGCTCCTCCTCCTGCAGCTGGGGTTCTACCGCCCGGTTGGGCAGGCTCCAGTTCCCCTCAGCCAGAGGAAAGAAGGCCCCCTGCAGTTGAGGGATCCGGGTCAGCCTGGCCCAGCACCCGGATCTTCCCACACCCGGTGCCAGGCCCCATGAGGGATGGTGGGGGTTGGACCCAGCTGCTGTCTTTAGGGGTCTTATTAGCACAACTTTTTCTTTTAAGTTGTATTTATTTAAGTAATCTCTCCACCCAACATGGGGCGTGAACTCACGACCCCAAGATTCAGAGTTGCATGCTCTACCAACACCCCACCAGGTGCCCTCGTTGTTAGCACAACTCCTAAAAAGTCATTCAAAGGAGGGCAGCTGGAGTTCTGCAAGGGAGCACTCCTATTAGGCCAGAGAAGGGACACCCAGGAAAGGGGCTCAGGGAGAAGGTGGCATGTGAGTGGGTCTTGAAAGATAGAGAACAGGAGTGAGAAAAGCTGCTGTTTACATTTACATAGATTATGTCCATAGAGCTGTTATGTCCAGCTCCTTCAGGGGAGGTGGGAAAGGGCAGTGCATGAACAAAGGCCCTGAGGCAGGAAGCCAGGGGCATATTTGGGAAAGAATGAGTGCAGAGAAACAGGGTGAAGTTAGAAAGGTGGGGCCAGACAAGGTTAACAAGGCTCAGAAGCCAGACCCAGGAGTTGAACCGAATTTTGCAGGCCATGGGGGTCCACTCAGCAGTGGAGTGGCCCAGAGCTGTGCCTTCAGAGGACAAAATGAGCAACACCGGGGACAAGGAGGAGGTCTGGTTAGGTCAGAGACACCACAGCAGCCAGGCAGCTCACCCGGAAGTCCATGTCCAGGTTGCTGTCGGAAGCGACAGGGTCCTTCAGGAGGGAGTAGTCGATGCCAACCAGCTCATCCACAGAGCTGCGAACTGTGGGAAGGAGCGCAGTCACTCAAGCTGCGTTCACCCTTCTGGGCCTGTTTCTCATCCACAACGTGGTGATTAGAAATCCTCCCTCACAGGGTTGTTGTGGGGATCAAATGGGTTTTACGCGGGAAGCACTCAGTGCTCAGCAATATTAATGACGACTCCTGCCATCGCCACCCCTATGACAAGGGCTCCACGAGATCACTAACAAGATGGCAAGGGATTCTTTCCCCTCATTGTTCCCCATGCCCTGTGTGTGGGGCGTGATGATCTCTATCCCACAGCAGGCAGAGGTCACAGCAGGAAAAGGGAATTCGTGTTAGTTGAACACCTATTACGTGCAAGGGATGAATACAGACAAGTTCCCAGTGATCAGCAAGTCCATATCGAGGACCTAGACAATCATCGCTCAGTTACTCCTTCCAACAACCCCCACAAGGAGGCATCGGCAGCCAAGCGAAGACACCAGGGCCCAGAGAGAGGTGAGTACTTACCTAGGACCACGTGGCCAGTCAGCAGCAGAGGCCCTATTTGAGGCCAGGGCATGGCAGGGGGCTACTCTGAGGCCCTGCCTGGCAGCTGCACACCTGGCCCCCTCCTCACCCCCAGTCCAGTCCCAGGCATGGCCCGGAGCTCCCCTCCCAGCCAGCACCAACTCACCAGGCACAGTGTCCAGGAGTGAATTGAGGAGCACCATCCCTGCGTGGTAAAGCACAGGGCAGATCTGCGAGGTGGGGTCTAGAGTCAGGGCCTTCCAAAGAGAGGAGGGCACCCCACACACACACTACTGCTGTACCTGCTGGTTCAGGAGAAAGCGCATCCCCGAGATGATGAATGTGGAGAGGAACTCATACACCTTCCTGCAAGGAGGGGAGAGACCACGTGAGCCCAGACTCTGCCCTACCCCAATCCAGGTCCAGGAGAAATCACTAGCTTGACAGATGGGGAGGTGGCGGCTCGGCCTTACTGTATTACCACCTCTTTAATGGAGGGTTTCCAAATACCCTCTCTAGCCTTATTCTCAAGACCTAACCCTTGCCCCCCACCAGCCCCATGAATTTACCCCCAGTTCTTCAAACCTGCTGTAAGCATCCCCACTTCCAGATGCTTACTCATATCCTCCCTTCCACCCTCAGCGTTCCTGTCCTGTATGTCCCCCTGTATAGGCTCAGATGCTTCCTCTTCCAGGCAGTCTTCCCAGATTACCCTCTTCTGAACCCAGGGAGGACTCAGTTCCTCCCTCAAAGCCCCAATAACAAATATGTTGTCCCTTCAGCTAGGCTCTGAGTTCCTTTATGAGTCCTCAAGGACTTGCATATATGTTATTTTTTGAATAAATAAAAACTTGGCAGTATATCAACACTAGATGATAAATCCACCATCTTTTCTTTCCCACTCTGAGAATAATCACAAAGTCCCCTTCTCAGCCCCAAACCTGAAATTAAGCTATTGTTTTTATCAGGGCTACCAATTACTGAGTTCATGTCCAGCTGCACATACTGATCCTCACAATTACTCTTATCTAGGAAGCTAGCCACTAACATGCCAGGCACTGTTCTAAATATTTGTACATATATTAACAAACGGTCTTCAAAACATAAAAATTATAAAATAGTTCCTATTATCATCCTCATCTTACCCATGAGGAAATTCAGGCACAGAGCTTCAGTGACTTGACCAAGGTCACACAGCAGGGAAATGAGGATGCTGAGAGTTGGACCCTGTTGACCTGGCTCCCAAGTCTGTGCACTTTGCATCGCACTAGGCAGTAAGGCTCAAAGCGGGGGTGCCCTGGGTTGGAGATCGGGCTTACTTGAAGGTTCCCCCGAAGGCCGCATGCATTCTGGAGACCGAGGCCTGGCAGGAGACGTTGGACACTTTGATGCGGCCAGTGGCATCCCGGGAGAGCTGCAGAGCAGTGCGGATGGACACACCCTCAGCAGAGGCATTAATGTAGCCCCCATCATACCTGCAAGGGGGGTGGGGCAGTCAATGTCCAGCCTAACGGTGTCTTCTCCAGCCCCCACCCACTCCATACCTCATGATACTTTTCTTAAAAAGATTTATATATTTATTTGACAAGAGAGAGATCACAAGTAGCAGAGAGGGGGGGAAGCAGGCTCCCTGCTGAGCAGAGAGCCCGATGCGGGGCTCCATCCCAGGACCCTGAGATCATGACCTGAGCCGAAGGCAGAATCTTAGCCCACTGAGCACCAGGCGCCCGGTCATGATACTTCTTTTTTTTTTTTTTCTTTTAAGATTTTATTTATGTATTTGACAGACAGAGATAGCAAGTAGGCAGAGAGGCAGGCAGAGAGAGAGAGGAGGAAGCGAGCTCCCTGCAGGCAGAGAGAGAGAGGAGGAAGCAGGCTCCCTGCTGAGCAAAGAGCCCGATGTGGGACTCGATCCAAGGACACTGGGATCATGACCTGAGCCGAAAGCAGAGGCTTTAACCCACTGAGCCACCCAGGAGCCTCCTGTCATGATGTTTCTTAATAAGACATCACTTCCCCGGTTTACTAGACATTCTACCAAACCCTTATGAAGTGGGTCTGCTTGTCCCTATTGCACAGATGAAGAAATTGAGACGCAGGAAGGCTAAACGATTGCCCACAGCCCCGCGGCCTCCCGGCCCTCCTGATCCACCCTCCACTCCCCGGCAGGGCCAGGTCCTCACAAGAACCAGTAGAGAAGCTGCCTCCGGAACCGCAGCCCCAAGGACGCGTTGCTGATCTGTAGCACCAGCTCTTGCTCTGGCTGGAAATGGAGCTCAGAGGATGTCAGCTGCAGCTCTGTGACCTTCACCCTTCAGGAAGCCTCGGGATTAGTTTCAGGACCACGAAGAGGGGGGCCCACCCAACCACAGGAAATTCATTCCCTCCTCTCCCGGTCCAGGCCTGGGAAAGCTGAGGTGGGTGGAAGGAATTCTCCCACTTCCCCTCAAGTGCCCGGCCTGGACTTGGACAGCTCGGAGATGAGCTTCTCCCGACCCAGGTGTTAAAAGTGAGCTTCAGGGGCGCCTGGGTGGCTCAGTGGGTTAAGCCGCTGCCTTCGGCTCGGGTCGTGATCTCAGGGTCCTGGGATCGAGTCCCGCATCGGGCTCTCTGCTCAGCAGGGAGCCTGCTTCCCTCTCTCTCTCTCTGCCTGCCTCTGCCTACTTGTGATCTCTCTCTGTCAAATAAATAAATAAAATCTTTAAAAAAAAAAAAAAAAAAAAAAAGTGAGCTTCACCCCTTCTTTAGAGGCCTGATTGCTTGCACTCCCTTCCCTCTCACACCCTGTAGTGGCTTGACCTGCTCTTTTAACCGAATCCTTTGATTTTGTCTCTGTCAGCTGAGCTGCATATCCCATTTCTCCTATCCCCACCGTCGCAAGGAGTTCTTGTCTCTTGTTTTCTGGTACCTTTCCCTTTAGCTCCACCTCGGGGCCTAGACCCCACTCTCATCCACTGGCAAGTTTCCTGACTCCCCCTTTCCGGGGCTCTTTAGCCACGCCTCAGCCTGCAAGGATTCTGCTTTGCGGTTCTTGGTCCCGCCTATGTTGGAGGGCTTGGCCTTTATATTCTCCGCCCCATCCTGTTTCTTGAGTCCCGCCCCCTAGGTGTGGCCACGCCCCTACCCCACCCACTTTGTTTCCCCGGCCCTAGGCCCCGCCCCCCAGGTCTCCTGCTTACTCCGAGATGTTGTAGTAGAAGTGGCCTTCCCTGCCCCGCAGGTCCGGAATGGTGATGGTCTCCAGCTCTTGTTCCAGAAAGCGCAGGCCCTCCTGCTTCACTGAAGTAGCAGCGAGACCCTTACATCCTGCGCCCACTGCCGGGGCGACCCCTCCCTCATCGGCCCTCAGCCGGCCCCGCGCCTTACCCAGCTCCAGCGCTTTGGAGGTGACGCGGATCTTGCAGCCGGGAAGCTCCGCATGAGCGCCTACCAGAAACGCTAGGAGGAGGGCCCCGAGGAGAGCCATGGCGAGCGGGCCTGGGGTGGGGTGGGGTCGCTGGAGTCATCAGGGCCGCCAAAACCCACTCCCCGTTGTCCAACCAGAAAAGGGACTGGCCGGATCCTTACCCTCGAAACAGCTCTTCAGGGAACTTGGAACCAATTATATTGCCTCCATTTGGCAGATGCGGAAACTGAGGCTCAGAGAGGCGATGCGACTCGCGCTCTGGTTCCCAGAGGATTTGGGACACGGGGGAAAGGGAGAGGACATCTTCGGTCCCCCCCGTGCACCCGCCGCGTGATGAGGTTGGACCTCCCGGGTACCAGCGCCCCCCCCTTTCCTTTAGCAGAGGGCGGGCGCGGCTTGCCTGTTACTATGGAAACGGCTGCACGCGCATTCCTGGGGGGTGTCTTGCAGTCTCCCAGGCCCCGCGCCGGGGGAAGTAGAGGGGGCTGCCGGCCCGACCTCGGGCTCACCGGTCTCCCGGCTCCGCCGGGTCCTAAATCCCTGCCATCGGGATTCGGCCCGGTACCCCCCCCAACCCCCATATCAGCGCCCGCCTTCATGGGATCTCTTCCCCACCCGGGTTCAGTAGACCATGCAGCTCAGCGAGGGGCTGGGGATGGATGGGGACGCGCCCCAACTCACTGCGGCGGAGCTGGGGGGGTCGGTGCGGTCACGTGGGGCGGCGGGCTGCGCAGGGGATCCGGGCGGCGGGGTCTGGCGGGCAGTGCTGTTCCAGCCGCCTTTATAATGCCGGGCCTCTCCGACCCCCCTCCTCGCTCCCGCTCTCCCCTCCTCCCTCAGGGGCTGGGAGGGGACGGGGCGGAACGCTGGCAGCAGCGAGGGTGGAGAGGGCTGTACAGAGCCCCGTGACAGGCCGGGCCGCTGTCAAGACAAGTGGGGGACCCAAGCCGGGAAGGAGGGAGGGAAGTGCAGGAATTGGCCCGCCCAATCCCAACAGTCCTTGCTTCTCTGGGACTTTGGTTTAAATTCCAAATGCCCATGTCTTCTTGTATGATCCTGAGAAGTCACTTCACTTGGGTCACTGTGCCTCAGTCTCCTCATCCAGCAAAATGTGAGGGATACTTGGGACCACCCACAAAATCAATTTTCTTCCTTTCCACTTACAATCATCAAGACCTCTTCTTGCAAGGCTTCACCAGGGGACCCCCCCACACACACACCCACCACCAAATGTCTCTATGTCACTATGTAGGGACTTAACAGGCCCCGGAGCCTTCTCCCACCAGACCCCAAGCAAGTGCTGCCTGCCCAGGAGGACGGGCGCAGACTGCTGGAGTCACCCCAGAGGCAGGCAGGGTTGGTGTTTCCCAGGGACTGTGGATTTTGTGTGTGTGAACCTTTGAAGCTAGGTTCTCCGCACAGTATCTCCATCTACTGCCTGCGGTGTGTCCCCAGTTCCTGGGACTGGCACAGAGTAGGTGCTGGCTAACCCTAACCTTTGTTTGTTGTGAAATGGATGAAAGAGGAAAGGGAAAGCGATAAAGGTGAGTGTCCACTGAACACGTATATAGCACTAAGCACTCACCCAGGTAGGAATGCCAACATGTCCTGATTTGCTCAGGACCTTCCTAGCTTTGAAATTGAATGTCTCCCTTCCGGGGAACCCCCTCAGTCCAGGCAAACAAGGATGGTTAGTCATCCTAGATCTAGAGGAACTTATTTAATCTTAACCTATGAGTTTGGCACTAGTATGGACCCACCCTAACAGGAAACCAGAGGTAAAGACCACTGGACAGCTACTACCGGAACACCCGCGAACTGTGAAAGGGTGGGAGGTGGTGTTTCTAGCCCAGGAGCTAGTGCTTAGACTCCTTGAGTCTGACAGACCAGGATTCAAATTCTTGGAATTCGTCCAATTCTTGGACCCCTACTGAAGCAGCTCTGAGACTTAGCTTCCTCTTCCTAAAACAGAAACAAGGTCGTTGCAAGAATAAATGTGCCTCCTGGCTGTGCTGAGCACAGTACATGGGACACCATTAGTGCCAAATAAATACTGGTTATTCAAATTAGAGGCACGCCCCACAAGCACGCGAGACAGAAAGGGTGTAGGAGAGGAAGGAAGAGCGAGCTAAGGATATCCAGAGGAGGAAGTGCCTTAATGCCTTTGAACTCTAGTAGCCCTCACTCTTCCTGGAGCCTGGCTCAAGCAGAAAACCTGGCAGATGTTAGTTTTCTTTCTTCTCACTTTCGTTTTTTTTTTTTTTTTTTAGATTTTATTTATTTATTTGACAGAGAGAGAGCACAAGCAGGGGGAGCAGCAGGCAGAGGGAGAGGGAGAAGCAGGCTCCCTGCTGACTAGGGAGCCCAATGTGGGGCTCATGGGGTTCCATTCCAGGACCCTGGGATCATGACCTGAGCCAAAGGCAGATGCTCAACCGACTGAGCCACCCAGGCACCCCTCTTCTCATTTTCCTAACCGAAATGCAAGCTCCACCTTTGTATCACTGGGATCTCCTGCAGGAGATTCTTGTTTCCCGCGTGTCACTGTCCCCGCGGCCTTAAATAGAGCTTTAAACGGAGCTGTGTGATCTTGGGCCAGTGGTTTAACCTCTTTGGGCCTGTTTCCACATCTGGACTGCTTGTAGGGATTAAGAGTTAATGCTTTTTTTTTTTTTTTTTAAGAGTTAATGCATTTAAAGGACTTGATGAGCACCTGGCATTTAGTAAGGGCTCAGAAAATGTCAGCTACAATCATCAGCGTCCTTTGTTAGCATCTAGGGCTTTCCATGACGCTCAGAATAAACTGCAGCCTCTGTGCCCTGACTTCCAGGCATGCTATACGCGTGCCCCTGTCTCGTCACCCACCCTCTGTCATCCCCCTTTATTCTGCTCTGGCCACACTGCCTTTGCACTTGCTGTTCCCTCTGCTTGGAACGCCTTTCCACCTGATCTTCCCACAGCTCGCTCCTTGTCATGCTGGTCTCAGCTTCAGCGGCATTTCCTCAGAGAGGACTTCCTGCCTACCTCGCCATCACTCTCAGTCGCATCAGCCTGGCTTATTTGCTTTATACATCTTGTGACCAGTTAATATCGGTCTACCAAAGTATTGGTGAATGGAGACATGGTCTGTGTACGTGAGAGCTGGGATCTGGTTCCCCACTTATTCCCAGTGCCTAGAACCGTGCCTGCACAGAGGAGGTCCCCCCTATTTGCTGAGTGACTAAACTGGTTTAGAGCCCTCAGGTGTGTCTGGGGGACAGGTGACATCTATAGCACCCCAGATTCTTAAGGGACTCCTGTCCCATGTTTGTCTCAGCCCGACTGACCCTAAACACAGCCCTGGGCTCGGGGACAAGATGGACTCACTGGCCTTGAATCCAGGGACTTGCCCTAGTAGCCCGACTCTCCGTCCCTTGGGTTTCCCCTTCCTCCTGAAGTATGTGCCCCCAGCCCTCACACTTCAGTGACACTGGCAGTTGGGCAGCCCAGGGGGGTCTTTGGCAACCTCCCTGAGTCCTCAACACTTGACCTGAGGGATGATGAGATCAGAAGCCCCAAATCCCTTCCACTTTCACTCCCAGCTTTGAAGAGGGAAGCAGGGACTTCCGAGCCCTCAAACGGACAGGACAGAAATCCTTTTCTAGCCCCTGTTGTGCACCCAGCACAGCGATATTGTTAAACCACGAGGAGAGCAAAGCATTATTTAATTAGCTTTGGAACCACACAGACCTGGTTCAAATCCGGCTCCTGTCATTTTCTAGAGCAGAGGTCGGAGAGCTGTTCCTGTTAAAAGTCAGATAAGATAGTACATATTTTAGGCTGTGCTGGCTCTGTGGTCTCTGGTCAGCTGTTCAAACTCCTCCACGGCAGCAAATAATCCGATTGCTTGCTGGATTCGCGCCCATGGGCTGTAGTTTGCCAACCCCTGTTCTAGAGTAAATTAAAAAGTAAATCTCGGGGTGCCTGGGTGGCTCAGTGGGTTAAGCCTCTGCCTTCAGTTCAGGTCATGATCTCAGGGTCCTGGGATCGAGCCCCATATCGGGCTCTCTGCTCAGCGGGGAGCCTGCATCCCCGCCCCCACCCCGCCCGCCCACCTGCTTGTGATCTCTCTGTCAAATAAATAAATAAAAACTTTGGAAAAAAAAAAGTAAATCTCTTTAAGAGCCTCAGTTTCCACATCTGTAAGATGGGGATGATCTAGTACCTGCCTACCTCTCTGGGTGGTGGTGAGATTTTAAATAAAGTATGTAACATGCTGGGGCGCCTGGGTGGCTCTGTAGGTTAACCCGCCGCCTCTTGATTTTGGCTCAGGTCATGATCTCGGGAACCTGGGATGGAGCCCCACGTCTGGCTCTGCGCTCAGTGGGGAGTCTACTTTAGGATTCTCTTCCTCTCCCTCTGCCCATTCCCCCCCCCAACTCACTCTCTCTAAAATAAATAAGTAAATCTTTTTTTTAAAGATTTTATTTATTATTTATTTGACAGACAGAGATCACAAGTAGGCAGAGAGGCAGGCAGAGAGAGAGAGGGGGAAGCAGGCTCCCCGCGGAGCAGAGAGCCCGATGCGGGGCTCGATCCCAGGACCCTGGGATCATGACCTGAGCCGAAGGCAGAGGCTTTAACCCACTGAGCCACCCAGGTGACCCAGTAAGTCTTTTCTTTCTTTCTTTTTTTTTTTTTAAGTATATGGGGCCCCCGGGTGGCTCAGTCGGTTAAACATTTGACTTTGGCTCAGGTCACAATCTCAGGGTCCTGGGATAGAGTTCCATGACATGCTCCCCACTGGTCCAGGAGGTTTGCTTGACCCTCTGCCCCACCCTGGTTCTTGTGCACATGCTCTCTCTCTCAGAACAAACAAACAAACAAACTTACCAAATAAAAGTATATAAAATGCTAAGCCTAGTACTTGGCACACTAAAGGGCTCAGTAAATGTCTCTGGTCTTTAGTATTAACCGAACCAAAAGTGCTAGTATTAACAAACAAAAAGTGCTTTCCAGATATCAACTCACTTAAAACTCATAACGTCCTATAAGACAGGTTATCATCAACCCATTTTACAGATGAGGAAGTGTAGAGACCCAGAGAGGTTAAGGAACTAGCTCGAGTCAGTCTGGCTCCAGAGCCCCTGCTCTTAACCACTCCGCTCACTTGTGTCTCTTCTTAAATGACCCCTTTTAATCCTCACAGCAATTTCTCGAAATAGCTATCATTGCCCCTGTTTTGTAGACTGGCAGACTGAGGTACAAAGGGAGGAACTAAATGGTCCAAGTAAGTAGACCACAGGACACCAACTGGATTCCTGCCCAAGATGTCAACATGCCTAGCCTGGCTTCCCCTTCCCTCTCCCCACCTCCAGCTGTGTTTTCTTTGGATCCTTGCATGGCTTGGAGAAGCTGCGTCAGACCATCTCCCCTCCTGACCATTCTCCCGCCCCCGAGGCACATCCAAGCTACCCCTCAGGAAGTGAACCCCCTTCTTTTCCCTGCAGCTCGTGGACGGGCCTGGGTTGGTCCCCCTGGGTGTGCCTGGGAACGAGTGACAGGGGGCAGAGTTGGAATGAGGGAAGAGCTCTGTGTGGGGGGCAGATGTCAGCCCAGGAGACTCTGATTACATCTCCCCAAACAGGCGGAATGACACGTGGCGGGGGCCAGACATTTACCAAATGGAGATACAAGAAACACAGGACTGGGGCTGTCTGAGTGCACCCAGCGCAGAGCTGCTACTGCCCTTCTGTGGCTGCTAAGCTTGGACACTTGGCCTTTGGGTTTCTCCTTTTCTTTCCCACTTTTCTCCTTGAAGACCAGCTTCTTTTTCTGCGGATGGAGCCGGCCACCTGGCCCCCAAAAGATCTACCAAGTTTCAAAGTCAAGGACTCCAACGCTTCTCATGGAGCATTGCTACCCCGCTCCAGGGTCCTGTGCACCCCTGTCCCTTGTACCTCTCCAGCTACTGGGCCTCGAGCAGCTCACTCACCCTCTGACTTCTCTCTTCTTCACGTTCACCCTCCCCGCCTGCTTCCATGCTTCTTGTAGCCTCTGGCTGACTCTGCCTCACGTGGGCCTCTTTCTTGATGGTTCTCTAAACTTCCTGTCCCTGCTTTTGTTAGCACTCAGCATGGGCTTCCCAGCCTCACTGCTTTGAGGAAGGTGTGGAAGATCTGTCCACTGCTGCCTAGATGTCTGGAGTTCATAAGCCAGAAATAGAAATTTCCAGTAACTGAAGGGAGGGGGCTGCAAGCGGTAGTGACTTTTCCTTCTGATGAGGACAATGGGTCACCATGTTCAGCCTGTGCTTTTGTCTTCGCAGGCCTTTCCAAAGGGTACAAGAAGCACCCAACACATTCCAGCATCCTGACTTTGTCTGGGCTCCTCTGCTGCCACCGTCTCTGAGGGCCCAACATACACAGAGCCGGGAGTCAGGAGGACATCACAGCCCTCCGGCCTCCCTCCCTATTGCCACTCAGCTAGTGCTGTATTTCAGCACTGTCCCCACTGTGGTACCAAATTCTGCTGCTCTCCCAGGTTTCTCATCTCCGATCACAGGCCCCTCCTCACCCAGATGCTTGAAGCTCACGCAGAAGCCGGGGAGTTATCCTTGAGTCTCTTACTTCCTGAAACCTCATGTCAGCAGATCCTGGTGTCCTGAACTCCAAAAGGTCCTCCCCCTCCCCATCCCTAAGCACACTTCTCCATTTGCACCAGTCCGGGCCATTTTCTTCTTTTACCTTGACAAGTAGTATCATCTCCCTGCATCACTATTGCCCCTAAAGATCTAGTCTTCTTGCACCAACCACAGTGATGTTGAAAAAGTAGAAACGGTAGTATTTTCCTACCCTGTTCAAAACCCTCATTCAGGGGCACCTGGGTGGCTCAGTGGGTTGAGCCTCTGCCTTCAGCTCAGGTTATGGTCTCGGGGTCCTGGGATCGAGCCCCACATTGGGCTCTCTGCTCAGCGGGGAGCCTGCTTTCCCCTCTCTCTCTGCCTGCCTCTCTGCCTACTTGTGAGCTCTCTCTCTGTGTCAAATAAATAAATAAAATATTTTAAAAGAAACAAAAACAAAGCAAAGCCCTCATTCACTCCCCATCACAAACAAAATAAGACCTGGACTCTGGCTACGAGCCCAGAAGCACTCCAGGCTGCCAGCTCCTTCCTACCATCCTCTCCAACCATCTTCCATCAACGCCTGGATACCAGCTCACTCAGCCTCAAGCTTGCCCTTGACCCCTCCCTTTACCCGCTGCACCTTTGCAGACAGACTTTGCATGGTTATCTTCCTTCATCCACTCGAGTCTCTCCTCAAGTGTCACCTGCCCTGGGAGGACCCCTCCCCATCACTTCCTTTTGTTCTGCTTCATTCTTTATTCGATATTTCTCCCAGCAGACTGTAAGCCCCAGGGAAGCAGGAACCTGATACTCACGGCTGTTTCCCCAGGCCCCAGCACAGGGTCTGGTACACAGAGCGGGTTGTTATTACCAACAGACCCTTCAATGGGAGATCTTATCATGGACTCAGCAGTACTGCCTTAACTGCCCCCTGAGCCTCTAAGCTCCCTGTGCTTCCTGCTGGCACCACCCCTCTCCTTACATCTTTCTGGGGTTTTCTGGAGCTGGCCTGCAGCCAGGAATGCCATACTCTGCTAATCTCTTCAGAGGCCTGAACAATCCCTAAAGTAACAGCTGGGGATGGGGGTGTGGGGGGTGGGCATTGCTCCCTCAGTTTCTCAGCTGACTCTGCAGAAATCAGGACTCCCTGACCGAAGCCACTCCCAGGCCCCTTGTCCTCACCTTCCAATGGGCTGGGCTGCCCTGGGACTTCATGTGCCTTCTTGGCAGGCAGCTTGCCTCCCACCCTCAACCTCCTATGTTTCCTGGTGTGGGAAAGGCTGCTGGCCAGCCTGAGGTCCCTCTCAGTGCCCCACAGGTCAGAACTTCTTGCCTGAAGTTAGATCACCGGTTTTCAACCTTCCCACTCATTAGCAGCTTTTATTTATTTATGTATTTATTTAAGATTTTATTTATTTATTTGACAGACAGATCACAAGTAGGCAGAGAGGCAGGCAGAGAGAGAGAGGAAGAGAAGCAGGCCTCCTGCTGAGCAGAGAGCCCGATGCGGGGCTCGATCCCAGGACCCTGGGATCATGACCTGAGCCGAAAGCAGAGGCTTTAACCCACTGAGCCACCCAGCCGCCCCTATTTACTTTTTTTTTTAAGGATTTTATTTATTTATTTGACAGACAGAGATCACAAGTAAGCAGAGAGGCAGGCAGAGAGAGAAGGGGAAGCATGTTCCCTGGAATCATGACCTGAGCTGAAGGCAGAGGCTTTAAGTCACTGAGCCAGCCAGGCGCCCCCACATTAGCAGCTTTTAAAATAGGGAGGGTTTTGCTTTGTTTTGTTTTGTTTTGTTTTGAATGCCTATGGCCGGCCCCAAACCCTGAGACTCTGATTTTTTCTTTCCTTCTTTTTTTTTTTTTTTTTAGAGAACTTTTTTTTTAAAAGACTTTATTTATTTATTTGACAGAGAGAGAGAGATCACAAGTAGGCAGAGAGGCAGGCAGAGAGAGAGGGGAAAGCAGGCTTTCCGCTGAGCAGGGAGCCCGATGCGGGGCTCGATCCCAGAATCCAGAGATCATGACCTGAGCAGAAGGCAGAGGCTTTAACCCACTGAGCCACCCAGGGACCCCTTCTTTTTTTTTTTTTTTTAAGTAGGCTCCACACCCAGAATGGAACCCAATGCCGGGCTTGAACTCACAACCCTGAGATCAAGACCTGAGCTGAGATCAAGTGTTGGACAGACTGAGCCAGAGAGGTGCCCCTCTGATTTTTTTTTTTTTTTAAAGTAGACTCCACGCCCAATGTGGGGCCCAAGTCAGGACCCTGAGATCCAGAGTCACACACTCTATGGTCTGAACCTGCCAGGCGCCCCCGCAGAACTCTGATTTAGTTGGTTTGGGCTGAAGCCCAGGCATCAGTGGGTGTTTTATTTTTAAAAGTTCCTCAACAGGATATAATAAAAAAGACTGATAGTAACAAGCATCGGCAAGGACGTGGAGAGATGAGAACCTTCACATGCTGCTGCTAGGGACGTAACATAGTGAAGGGCTTTGCCAGTTTCTTAAAAAGTTAAGCACACATTTAACTACATACAAAGAAATTCCGCTTCTGGGCGTCTACTCCACAAACAGGAAAAGAAACGCTCACACCAACACTTGCACACGGATGTTCATGGCAGCACCATTCCTAACAGCCAAAAAGTGGAGAACAACCCAAAGGTCCAGCACCCCGTAAACAGATTAAACAGAACATGCCGTATCAGTGCGGCGGGGGGACCATTCAGCAGGAAAAAACAATGAACTACCGATCGGTGCAGAGACACGGCTAGTCTCAAATACAGGACGTGAAGTGAAGTGACCGAGGCAAACACTGTGTTCTGTATGGTTCCGTTATGAGAAAGGTCCAGGAAAGGCAACTCTATACAGATAGAAAGCAGAGTAGTGGTTACCTGGGTCTGGGGCGTGGGAAGACGGGGTGACGGCAAACAGTCACGAGAGCTCTTTTCTGGGGGGATGGAAATGTTCTGAGTTGGGATAGCTGCACAGTGCTGTACACTTGCTCAAAATCATTGAATGGTACATTTGAAACAGGTGACTCTCGCGACATACATAAATTATTCAAGTGTTTTTTATTATTAAAGTTTTTCCCACCAGGGTTGAGATCTCTGGGTCAGAAGCCAAGCGTCCTAGGAACCCAGTTGGTGTCCTCCCTCTTCCCCCTCTCTGGTCAAAGTTTTCTGTGATTTCAGATGCTCATGAAGCTGCCAGCTGTCACCCTGGCTTTCTTTTTTTGGAGAAGTCTGGGATTTCATTCTGCAGACTCAGCTCATAGGAGGGTAAACATCCTGGTTCATGGCTGCTCTGCCCAAAGTAGTAAGAACTGGCATCAGAAGGAATGGGTGAGAGGGTGAAGGCGCCCCCGCCCCCATCCTGAGATGATCCAGACGCCACCTGGACATGCCAGGTGCTCACCCAGAACAGGGACTGAATTTGGGACTCAGGACCCTGACCCGACCTGCACCTTCCCTGTTGCCTGGCAGTGTGCTCGGGCTCACGAGTTCCCCCAACATGCCATCCCTTTCCACCCCTCCAGGCCTTGGGACGGGCTGTATCCTTGCCCACCTGGAAAGTCCTATCCTTCCAGCAAGAGTCAGCTCATTCCCTCTTTTCTGAAGCCTTCTCTTTTGCAGGGCCCACCCCCCTGGTCAGCCCAGCAGAACCCTTATCTCCCTGTAGCAGAGGGTTTATTCCTGTTCTGTGTCTGCCTCCCCGCCTCCTCTGTGAGCAGCCCGAGGACAGTCTGTCTTATTTATCTTTGGTTCTCAAGGTTCTGGGGTGGGCCCCACCTCATACCGGGCCCAGCTGGAGGAAGAAATGAGGGGAGCCGGACACCACATCAGACACTTAAAGGACCAGGAAGGCTAGAGGAAACGCCCCACTCCCCTCGTCTATTCTTGGCCTAAATGGCTTCTCTCATCTGGCCCCAGAATGGCCAGAGAGCCACTCCCAGTGGAAACCACAGTTTCGGGTGGAAGACTTTCTTCTGCAGCTTCCCTAGGGCCAGGCCCACTGACCTTGGAAACTGCTTCAGTGTTATTTAAATGGCAGAGCAGAGTCTATGGGCAGCTCTGGCTGGACCTGGGTGGGGGCAGCCTGAATCAGGATCACGCTGGAGCCTCCCTTCCCGGACCACCAGGACCTCAGGGGTTGGGATGTGTGGTTTCCTCTCAACAGCTTCCTACCGTAGAGGCAAAGAACGAGGGGGTGAAGGTATGTGGCAGCTTGAGCCTGGATGTTTATGTTTCTGCTTTAATATGGAGTCTAGGCTGAGGTCCTTAGAGGCTCTGCCAGCAGGCTCCCAGCCAGGACTGGCTAAAGCTGGAGGAGCCCTGCTTATCTCAACCACCTCTCGCAACTCACTAGGCTTCTTCAGAAAAGTTGATGGAGTGCTTGAAAGCCCCAGGATCTTTGCTTGACCTGCTCATCCCTATCTTGGAAGTAGCGGACTCCAGGCTGCTGGCAAGGACTCTGCCACGGCAGGCAACTTCTGCTTTTCTTGGCATCTCAAAGGCACTGCCTTGGTGTCCCCACCACAGAAACCAGAGCCTGGAATAGAAACGGGGATACCTGGAAAAAATCACCCAGGCTTCAACCCAGTGTGGTCTGTCCATGGTCAACAAATATTTACAGAGGGTTAGGCACAGCACTGGGTATGGGTGCTACAGATGTGAACAAGTCCCAGCCCCACCCTTAAGCAGTCCACTGAGCACAGGCTGCTGTAGGAATACAGAAGAGGGGGACTGACCTAGCCTGGTTCAGTGAAGGCTTCCTGGAGGAGGTGACATCTAAAGTAAGACTTGAAGAGGGCACCAGGGTGGTTCAGTCGGTTAGGCATCTGACTCTTGGTTTTGGCTCAGGTCATGATCTCAGGGTTGTGAGACCGAGCCCCTCATCGAGCTCCATGCTTAGCAGGGAGCCTGCTTGAGATACTCCTTTACCTTCTACCCCTACCTCCCTTCTCTCATATAAAAAATAAATAAAATTTAATTTTTTTAAAAAAGATTTTATTTATTTATTTGACAGATAGAGGTCTCAAGTAGGCAGAGAGGCAGGCCGGTGGTGGGGGGAGCAGGCTCCCCGCTTAGCAGAGAGCCCGATGTGGGACTCGATCCCAGGACCCTGGGATCACGACCTGAGCCGAAGGCAGTGGCCTAACCCACTGAGCCACCCAGGCGCCCAAAAATAAATAAAATTTTAAAGTAAGACTTGAAGGCTGAATGAGTCCAATTGGGGAGAAATAGTGAGAGCAAACAACATATACAAAGGCCCAAGCTCAAAGAGAACCTGGCACCTTTGGGGAAATTGCACGTAGTTCGTGAAGGCTGGGGCCTGATGAAGGAGAGGTCATTTGAAGGTCTGGATCATGAATAACATGAATGTATGTAAAGTGTTCGACACAGTCCATACTCAACGCTCTGCCATGGTAGCTCCCCTTATAATTACGACCTTGTAAACCCCTGCAGTCAGTGGGGAGATATTCAAGGGGTTTAAGCCCAGGGTGACTTGAACAGACTTTCTATATGACCAGATTTAAAGAGATCTCTGTGACTGGAGGGGGCGGACTAGGACTAGGAGAGAAGCAAGGGTGGAGGACAGGAAGAGCAGTTTGGAGAATGGTCTTAGTATTCACTCATTCATTCAAATATTTACATACTTAATGGCTTAGTTCACTTATTTAAATATAATAATTTTGTTGTTATTATTATCTATAATAATTCAGAAAGAAGGTATGAGGTGGGGGGCTTCAAATATCTCCCAACAGTAGAGTAGATAAATATCCATTGGAAGACAGAATGAACTATAGCTACGTGCAACAACATAAATGGGTTTTCCAAGTCCAATGTCGAGCAAAAGAAGGCCAACACAACAAAGGACTGTAGAATTCCATCTGTATACAGTTCAAGTAACAGGCAAAATGAAACTGTAGTGTTTAGGGATACACGCTTCCATGGTAAAACTACACAAGCAAAGAAGTGATTACCACAAAATTAGTGGCGATTCGTGCACCCGAATGTTTATAGCAGCAACGTCCACAAGAGCAAAACTATGGAAAGAACCTAGATGTCCATCAAGAGATGAATGGATAAAGAAGATGTGGTGTATATATACGATGGAATACTATGCAGCCATCAAAAGAAATGAAATCTTGCCGTTTCTGACGACATGGATGGAACTAGAGGGTATTATGTATTATTCTGAGGGAAATAAGTCAAACAGAGAAAGACAATTATCATATGATCTCCCTGATATGAGAAAGTTGAGAGGCAACGTGGGGGGCTTGGGGGGTATGAAAAGAATAAATGAAACAAGATGGGATCAGGAGGGAGACAAACCATAAGAGACTCTTAATCTCACAAAACAAACTGAGGGTTGCTGGGGGTGGGGGGTTATGGACATTGGGGAGGGTATGTGATATGGTGAGTGCTGTGAAGTGTGTAAACCTGGCGACTCACAGACCTGTACCTCTGGGGCTAATAATACATTATATGTTAATCAAAAAATTTTTTAAAATAAAATAAAAAATAAAGGAAAATACATCAAATTAAAAAAAAAAAGAAAGAAAGAAAGAAACTAGCGGTGATTACACTGTGCTTGATGATACTTTGACCTGAGTAATGTTCACATGGGTCTCTGCTCTGTGACAGATCAAGGTTTACATTTCCGTTTTGTGCACTTTCCTGTGTGTGTGCTATTCTCTTTTCTTTTTTAATATTTTATTTATTTGACACAGAGAGAGAGAGTAGAAGCAGGGGGAGCAGCAAGCAGAGAGAGAGAGGGAGAAGCAGGCTCTCCGCTGAGCAGGGAAGCTGATCCCGGCGCCATGGAAGGACCCTGGGATCATGACCTGAGCCGAAGGCGGACGGTTAACCCGCTGAGCTTTCCGAGTGAACTGGTGCCCTGTAAAGGAGGCTTGGCTTCACCTACTGGGCCTATACGGGGCCGGTTTGTTTTTGGAGGGCTCAGACCTACTCGGAGCAATCCTCATAACCCCGTGAGGAGATAGCACCTAACGTTTTTAAAGGCCAGGTACCACACGTGCTGGGTACTTCACAGGCCCAGTTAATTCTCACCAAACCTTTACAAGGCAGGCGGACTTACCTTCCATTAGAGGAAACCAAAGCTCAAAGAGGTCGAACAGCTCCCTCAAGGCCACACATCTAGGATGGAGAAGCAGGGCTCTAAACTTAGCAGGATTGATGAATTCCCTACTTCCTACTGCTGCCTCCCGTTTTGGTGGCACTCCCCCAACCCCACCCGGCTGCACGGGGCTAGGCACCGCGGACCGCAGAGGCTACTGCCCAGCTGCGGTACCAGCAGCTTCCGGCTCCGCCTGGGAAGCGCCAGACCAACAGCAGGTGGCAATCTTGTGTTCCTTTCAAGCTCCTGCTGAGAGGTCAGTTTAGTAAGGCGGCCCGAGGGGGGTGGAGCTAGCGGGTCGGTCCGCCCCTACGGAAGAATCCCGCAGGGAGTCCCGGCGTGGGGTACCTAGCAACTGCATCTCCTGCTGGGCTAACTTTGGTGGCCGGTCTGAGCTCTCAGCGAGGCTTAGCACCGCCAACTAGTAGCCACAGGTATGTCAGTGTTGGGAGAGCCCCTCTGATGCTTTTAGTTAATAATTTCCTAAAATTGGCAAAGCCGTTTATTATGTCTCCTGCGGCTGTTTTGAGTTTCTCCTACTCAAGAGCACTTAGAACTTATGTAGCCTCACTATGGGCGAAGGTTCGATTTGCATGCATCCTGGATATGGAAAACGGCTGGAAAGCATTCTTGGCACAGAGAGGTCAAGCGACTGGAAGTTGAAGGGGCAGAGCCCAGCCGGAGCTAGGACCCGGGTCCCTGCTACGCCCAGAGCAGCGTCACCACAACTCCGCCCCCGGGTGGGCGTCTTTGCAGAGCGCCCGCAGGTTCCCAGCCCGCCCCGCGCCCCCCGGTGCGCATTCTCAGTCCGGCCCCGGCGGTGCACCTCCCACCCGGGTCCTCCATCCCCGGCGGGTGTGCTCGCGGGGGGAAACTGAGGCTGGGAGCGTGCTTGTGAGCACGTTCTTTCCTCAGCCCACACCCACAAACTGCAAAGCTACCGTGCCCTCCTGAGACCCGCATGGAACAGCGTGGAAGGGCGGGAGGAAGGGGAGGGGGCCGAAAGCGAGCAGGGTCTGTGGAGTCGGCTGGTCCTGCCACACTCAAGATGGCGGC
Organism: Martes martes; assembly: GCF_963455335.1. Classification (NCBI taxonomy): domain Eukaryota; kingdom Metazoa; phylum Chordata; class Mammalia; order Carnivora; family Mustelidae; genus Martes; species Martes martes. The sequence goes on along the minus strand of NC_137896.1, from coordinate 14,038,379 downwards.
GCGGCAGCGGCAAGGTCCCTCAGAGGCGGTACCAGCGCATGCGCAGCGCGGAGTCCCGGCCCGGGACACAAGATGGCGGCAGCGGCGCTGGGGAGGGCGAGGCGGAGGCGGCAAAACGGGAGGTCGAGCAGAACGTGTAGCCGCGTCCCCGCGAGTCCGCTCCGGGCAGGTAAGAGCCCCAGGAAGCCATGGTCCCGCGGCGAGCCGCTCCGGGGTCCGGGGATCCGAAGCCGGGCAGCGGTGGCCCCTCTGGCGCTTTCCGCTCGGGGCCACCGCTTGCCCTATCTCTGCCGCCGCCGCCATCTTAGGCCCACGGGTGGGCGGCCGGGCCGGTGGCTTGGGTGAGGGAGGTGGGCCCGGAGAGCGCGGGCGGAGCGGCCTCTAGGGCCCTTCCGCTGCTGCCGCCGCCACCGCCTTTGTGTCGGGCTCCGACTCTGAGTCGCCTCAGCCCGGGGGCGGGAGCGCGCGGTGGGGCGGGGGGCGGAGCCCGGGAGATGGGCTGGCGCGCGCGCGCCAAACAGCCCGCCCCCGCCGGGGTTGGGGGGAGGGGAAGGTGTGCGCGTGCTCGGGTAGGGGGGAGCCCCCTCATTGAGCGTCCCTCGCGCCTGCGCACTTTGCAAGTCCTTTGACTCCGCCCTCCTGATTCAGTGGGGTTCTGATTGGTGCATTACTGAGATGGTCCCGCCCCATCTTTCTCCAATAACCGCGTTCTTTTCCTTCTCGTGCGTTCCTCCCGTTGCGCAGATACAGTTGTTTATTAAGCTGGTCGGCTCTGTGAGACTGCGGTATGCACGGGGGCGGGGAAGCCTTTGGAAAATAAAAACATTATCTTAATAATAGAGTTACTTCTTACTTAAGTGTACAATACGCCAAACTCTACGTATAGAGACCATCGAGGTCGAATGAGTCCTGTTTATAAGTCGGAAGGCGTTAGACGGACCTGGACCCCGGGTCTGCCCAAACCCAGAGCAGGTTCTTCGGTCATCGACCGGCTGCTCCCAAATCACCTGGGAAATTAAGAAAAATTCTTTAATCGTAAAAAATTGGTCAAGGTTTGAAGCGGTGTAAAATTTGTCATCGCGTTTCCCGGTCCCGCCTTTTGGGGTGTGTTTTAAGAAACACAAATTCTTGTGTATCTCTCCTTCCCGTTCCTGACTCCTAGGACGTGAAGCGAGGGACAGGAATCTGAATTGTTTTACAAGCCCTCGTGATGCCCAGTCGCTTTGAAAAAACTCCAGTGTCCCCATTTGGCCTCTAAGCTGTGCTGTTCTTGCTGCCTCTGCGTAGTTCAGCTACGGAGTGCATTAGTGTCACAAGATAATTTGTTGGGGAAACTGTCAATAAAAGTGGACATACTGTGTTACATAATCCGTTAACATGTATGATGATTATTGTGGTTTTAAAGGATTGACTTTTTTTCGCTCACTGTGGGTGGCTTGGTAGTCCCCCCCACCCCCGCCCCGAGATTTGATATGTACAGTTGGCCCTTGATCAACACAGGGGTTGGGGCACTGATCCCGGTTCATCTGGAAATCCCAGTAGAACTTTGGACTCCCCACAACTTTACTAATAGCCTACTGTGGACCGGAAGACTTACTGGTAACATAGGTAGTGGATGAACATGGGTTTTGTTCATTATGTGTATTATACAGTGTATTCTTAAAATAAAGTCAGCTAGGGAAAATCAAATGTTAATGAGAAAATCATAAGGAAGTGTAAATACATTTATAGTAGCACACTGCGATGAGAAAACTGCGTATAAGTGGACCCACTCTGTTCAGACGTGTGTCATACAAGGGCCAAATGGTGTGTCCGCTTTTCTCTTGTCTTAGGGATATTTTGGTTGATAGGAGCAGTTACACAGTTTTTGGGGTCCAGTGTGCAAAATGAAAACATGGGCTCCCTTGTTAAAAACTTATTAGAAACTTCAAAACAGCAACCGTAGAGCCTGAAACCAGGCGTAGTGCCCTCCACAACACAGGGCCTGTGTGCCTGCAGGCTGCAAGTCTGAAGGTGAAGCTTTCGGTTTGCAGAATTTGAGAAGTATCATTTTCGTCCCTTAAACCCCAGATCTCCCGCAGTGTTCCTTGCCTTGGGGGCTCCCAACTTGCTCCGCATCATTGCCTCTTTTGCTGCTGTCCCTGCGCTGCAGCATTTCACAGGTTTGTGACTCTCTCTTCTATTTGCTCTGCAGTTGCTGATGCAAGGAATTTCCTGGGCCCCCGTCCACTCCACTGCTGACCAGCCCACCCACCTGCGCTGAGCCTTCCTGCAGGCCTCCCCCCTGCCTCTGTGGGACCCTGTGACGTGGGGGTCCATCTGATTGGAGAAGAAAACCCTCTCATGCTAGCGTTGCAGACCCCAGAGGGTGAGAAAAAGAGGGACCTTTTTCAGGCTTGAGACATATGGGCTCAGCCCCAAGGCACCAGGAATCCCTCCTCCCCAGAGAATCAAGCTTTTTCTCCCCTCGGTTAGTGGTTCTGAACCTTTTTGTTATCATGGCCCCTTCTGGTTGTATGTATGTCCTCTCGCTCCGTCCATTTTTACTGCCAAACTGTACCGACAAAGTAATCGTTTGCTTTTCCCTTTCCAAATTAACGAAGACATCTATGACTGAGTGTACAAATAAAATTAATGTCCCAGTGATTCCTATGATGTTGTCAACAGCCAATCAGAGCTTCTGATCACCATGAGATAATCAGTGTGACCACAACGAGTTGATAAAATTTCAGCAAGCAAAGATAACTGATGTTTCAACATGCTTTTGTGCCTTTTTGTGGGTAAATGATTTCTTGGGGTGCTGTGACATATTGAGAACAACTTTGGGATCACCAATTCAATCTTGGTTGGGCACCTAGGAGTCTAACAGCCAGATTGGGAAATCACTGGCCACCGAGGCTTGTGCTGGATGTACTGGGTGGGAGTCATGGAGAATACAAATCCGAAGGAGCTGACCTGCTTCCTGGTATTTAAAGTAAATTTTCACCTGGGAATTAGGAAGGACTGAATTAGGTATTTCTTCTCAGTCCCACTGGTTTCTTTAGCAACAGATTGTTTCCTGCCCTGAAGCACAGAATGAGGCAGCCACTTAGAGGCCGTGTCCCCTCTGGGCTGCACTCTGTTCCAGTTAGATTTTATTGGAGAGGAACAGGAAAGAGGAGGATTTACTGTTCTTTTTTTGTGGGAATAGCTTTTCAAGGGCAGACCCTGTTCTGTCTTCTGTGCCACTCTGTGCTTTGTAAATATTTGCAGAATGAATAGAGTTCCTATTGGGTCCAGGGACCCTGCTGAGCACTGGACAGTCGTGAACTGGACCCAGTTCCTAGCCCTGGGAGTTCTGATCATCTGATGGGTAGACAAACCCCGCTGACAGGATTGAGTGCCACAGTGGAGGTATTCATGGCCCTGCAGAGGGGCTCTGACCACCTTGCTTGGGGTGGGGCGTGACGTTCAGAGGCCAGGAATGCTTCCTGGAACATGTGAACATCATGACAAGCCAGGTGGAGAATTGGGAGAGTATGTCAGGAAGAAGGAGCAACAGGAGTGCTCCCATTTCTAGTTGCAGGAACTGCGACTTAGATCCCAGGGCTCCTCTGGTACCACACCAGCCCTCCAGGGACAGGACTGGATTGATATCTTCACATCTGCAAGTGGTCACTGGGGCTCTCAGTGGATTGTAATGGGTGGGTGAGGGGTGGAGCTGACGTCCGTGTCCTGCTGGCCTGATACCCTTCGGTCCTCTGTGTGGCAGGTCCGGTGTGGGTGCTGAGATGGCCAATGAGAATCACGGCAGCCCCCGGGAGGAAGCGTCCCTGCTGAGTCACTCCCCAGGCACCTCCAATCAGAGCCAGCCCTGTTCTCCAAAGCCCATCCGCCTGGTGCAGGACCTTCCAGGTACTGGCGAGGGGCAGGGTAGGGTGGCGGGGTAGGAAGGATGCCTCAGGAGCAGCGCTGACCCCAGCTGGGTTCCGTGCTTGTTTGCAGAGGAGCTGGTGCATGCGGGCTGGGAGAAGTGCTGGAGCCGGAGGGAGAACCGTCCCTACTACTTCAACCGATTCACCAACCAGTCCTTGTGGGAGATGCCTGTGCTAGGCCAGCATGACGTGATCGTGAGTGCCAGTCCAGGGAAGGGCTCCCAAGCAGCTTCTAGCATCTGGGACTTCCTCAAGTCTATCTTGAGCACCTGTTATGTGCCTAGCCCTGTCTTGGGACCTGGGGATACAATGACACGCAGACACAGCCCCTGCCCTCATGGAACCTACACTCAAATAGGGGAGATGGACACGTAAAGAATTGATTGTAATCGTGTGTGATACTGAACTTGAGCTCCATGTTGGGCACTGTGCCTGTGGTGCAGTTGTGAGCAACTGGTCCTGCCCTTGCACACTCAGGGGGCCCACAGTTTGCTGAGGAGCCGGTAGGATCACAGTGTGGCACACGTGTGAAGACTAGCATTGGATTGCACCAGGGACCCTGGTCTGCTCGTGGGGAGGGAAGGGGACAGGGAATGCTTCTCCTTGAATTAGCATTTAAGGTGACAAAGTTAGTGAAGTGAAAGTTGTTAGTGGGGAGAAGCACGTTCTAGGAGCTGAAGTGCCCACGTGAGGGGGCTGTCTGGCAGGAACATGGGCTTCTGGATCCCTATCAGGTAGGGCAGACTTTCCTTACTGGGCATAATTAAGCAGGTTGGCACCCCCATTTTGCAGATGAAGACACCGAAGGTCAGAGATGGGAAATGACTGGCCCAAGATCTCTAGCCAGTAGGCGGCAGAGCTGGACTCAAACCTGATGTGACTTCAGGGCCACCCTGCCTGCCATCACTCATTCTCAGCGTCACCAAAAGAGTTTTGTCATAGGGCCTTGCTCTTTAAAAAAAAAAAAAAAGAATTTCTTGAATTTTTCCCTTTATTCCTCTCATTCTCATGTTTAAGGAGGAGAAGTTAACATGTACAGAGGGGTCCTCTCATGCCAGATGTCCTATTAAACTGGTCATATTCACAGACTCACTGAATCATCTTTCCAGCAGGAGGTCGGGCCTATTTAGCATGGTCATTGTGAAGATGAGGGAATTAGGAAGGGCCGTAACTCTCCCAAGGTCACACAACTGTAAGAGGCAGACAGGAGTGGAACCCAGTGCTCTTTCTGTATCCTAGCCCCCTTTGCTCTTGGAGCAGTAGGAGCAGGGGGCAGGAGGGCATCAGGATTCCGTATTCGTGGGACTCTTAAGCCACTAGCCCTGGTTGCAACTGTGCTGGTCTCCCTCCACCAGTCGGACCCTTTGGGGCTGAATGCGACCCCACTGCCCCAAGACTCAAGCTTGGTGGAAACCCCCCCGGCTGAGAACAGGCCCCGAAAGCGGCAGCTCTCGGAAGAGCAGCCAAGCGGCAATGGTGTAAAGAAGCCCAAGGTGAGCATCTTCGGGCTGTGAGGGCGTGGCTGGTAAGCGGCTGCCCCAGGTGGGCAGCCAACAGGTTCCCTGCGAGGGCTGGGCAGTGGCAGGTCGGTCAGGAGGGGGCCTGGGGCACAACTCACCACTGTGCCAGTGCACTAGCTGTAGGCTGGCTCTCCTGACCCTGGTGCTTTTTACTTTTTTGCTCTAGATTGAAATCCCCGTGACACCCACAGGCCCGTCGGTGCCTAGCTCCCCCAGTATCCCAGGAACCCCAACACTGAAAATGTGGGGGACATCCCCTGAAGATAAACAGCAGGCAGCTCTCCTCCGACCCACTGAGTGAGTCCCTGCCTATTGACTTGGGGGCATCCAGTGTTGATGTAGTCTGGGACCGTGGGGTATGGCGGCAGGCGGAGCACCCCTCCTTCCTTGCCTCTACTTTCCTCTTCGTTCCTTTCTGTGCCACAAGGGTGTACTGGGATCTGGACATCCAGACCAACGCTGTCATCAAGCACCGGGGGCCTTCAGAGGTGCTGCCCCCGCACCCCGAGGTGGAGCTGCTTCGCTCCCAGCTCATCCTCAAGCTTCGGCAGCACTACCGGGAGCTGTGCCAGCAGCGAGAGGGTAACTGCCTCCTGGGCCTCCGGACCCTTGTTTCCACCCACCCTTAGCCAAGAGCTGGGCTTGGGAATGGTGCAGCAGAGCCTAGCAGTTGAGCGCGTAGGCTTGCTGGAGCCCCAGCTCCACTAACCCCTTACAGAAAGGGGGTCTGGCATCAGTAACCGCAAAAGCCATCATTAGCACTTCCAGGATGCCTGCCATCTGTCAGGTACGTGTGAAGCCTTTTCATGTGTCTGTAAGAGGGCATGAAAACCAGAGTACCTGGACCTCGCAGCGTTGCTACAAGGAGGAAGTGGAGTGGGAAGTCCTCAGTAAGCTGCGGCTTTTATTCGTTAGTAAAGAAGCCTGCTTAACTCGCTGAAACGGTGTTTCTCCTTTTCCCTTTTACTCTTAAGTAACATTTACTAACACTCTAGAAAACTCGCAATTCTCAGTCTACCTGGGGAGGGGTTGCCTAGAGGCGGGGCTCCTGATGTAATAGGCCGTGCCATTTACTGCTGCCCCTCTGGTGCCTGCATGCCCCCTGTGGGCTGGGCCAGTGTGCAGGCTGCTGACCGAGCCAGACCTTCACCAGCTTGTCTGTCCCGCAGGCATCGAGCCCCCACGAGAATCTTTCAACCGCTGGATGCTGGAGCGCAAGGTTGTGGATAAAGGCTCTGACCCCCTGTTGCCAAGCAACTGTGAACCAGTCGTGTCACCCTCCATGTTTCGTGAAATCATGAATGACATTCCCATCAGGTACAGGCCCAGAGCTGGGGCCAACTTGGTGGGGTGGAGGGGTGGGTGTTGGTGTGTGTGCGGCCACTCCTGTATCAAAGGGCTCTCACTCTGCCTGCTCTCGGTCCCAGGTTATCCCGAATCAAGTTCCGGGAGGAAGCCAAGCGCCTGCTCTTTAAATACGCAGAAGCGGCAAGGCGGCTCATTGAATCCAGGTTTGCTCTCTCCTGTCCCCAGTAGGTTGGGTGTGTGATCAGAGTGGGGAGGTCCTGGGCTCTCTGGCCCATCTCATGGAGCTCGGCATCACTCTTTGCGGCAGAAGGCAGCCAGTTCCCAGAGGCAGCACGGGGGCTGTGAGGGATGCCTTGATGCCCGAATGTCAGTGTGGGGGGGGGGGGAGTAAGTGTGGAGCAGATGCCCGACTGTTGGCTCCATCACATGCCCTCAACTGGCAGGAGTGCGTCCCCCGACAGCAGGAAGGTGGTCAAATGGAACGTGGAGGACACCTTCAGCTGGCTGCGGAAGGACCACTCCGCCTCCAAGGAGGACTACATGGTGAGTGGCCCCGGGTAAGGAGGCTGGTGGAAAGGCTCTGTGGCTCCTTCCTTCAGCTGCCTGCCTAGGCTGGGCAGGGGCCCCCAGCAGACCTTTGATGCTTGTCGGTCCCCAAAGTTCTGCATGTAGAGATATTTGTCCAGGCTCCGGCTCCGTCCTAAAGACGGTCTCCATTAAGGTTCTTAATGGAATCCTGTGCTCAGCCACACACTGTAAGTAGCTGCTTTTTCAACTTACACCACAGCAAAGAGCTGGCACCAGATTCAATGCCCTGCTTTACTGCGTCCACAATGATTCCATTTTCTGGCCCAGACCTGTCACTTCTTTAAGTCTCCACCAGCACTAGCAATGGGCTTTCTTTTCAGGACCATTTTTCACAAGAGGCAAGGTTTCGCACTTCACGATAGTAACTGTACTTGACACGTAGAGTGACAAAGGTAGGTGTACTCACTAGCCAGAGTGACTCATTTTCACTCATCACTTTCACACGTGTGATTCAGGAAAATAACAAATGCCTAGTTAAATCCTTGCCAGTTGCTAAAAGCTCAGATTTCGAATCTGCAATGACCAAGTACCCTGTTTTGTTATGGTCTCTTCACTGTGGTAGATGGCAAGTGCTTTATGAGCAGGGACTGTACCTGGTTTGTCTGTCTCCCCAGCAGTTATCATGGCACCTGGCACAGTGTAACTCCCATTATAGGTGCTGGCATTTACTGAACACTTGCTGTATGGCAGGGGCTCAGTTAAGCCCTTAATGGGAATGATCACATTTAATACTCAAACTGCCTTATCCGGTAAGTACTTTGTGTTCCTTAACAGTGGAGGACTAAATTCAGAGATGACAAGGGACTTGTCCAAGTGACACAGCTACTGTGCTAGTAGCAGAGCTGGTATCAAAAACGAGGACTGCTGGAACCCACCAGCCCTCCCCCAGTAGCTCCCTGGAGCCCTGATCAGGAGTGTCTCCTCCAGGACCGCCTGGAGCACCTGCGGAGGCAGTGTGGCCCCCACGTGTCAGCCGCAGCAAAGGACTCCGTGGAGGGAATCTGTAGTAAGATCTACCACATCTCCCTGGAGTATGTCAAACGGATCCGTGAGAAGCACCTTGCCATCCTCAAGGAAAACAACATCCCAGGTAGGGAGCCCATGGCAGGGAGCCAACTGTGAGGCCCCAACTCTGTTTCCTGGGCCCTGACTGAGGGGACAAGCGAGGCTAACCCTCCAGGCCACAGGCTGATTTGGGGGAGCCTGTTTCCCCCAGCAGTGTCTGGGGCAGGACCTGCTGTCCTGGGGCTCAGGGGTTTCAGCCCTCCTCTAGGAACTGGAGAAGGGCTGGGGAAAGGGGAAGGCAGAAGGCGGTGAATGTGGTGAAGACAGGCTGGGGGTAAGCAGTTAGGTGGACTTCTCCCCACACTGCAGTCTCGTGCCTGGCCACAGGCTCGGACGTGAACTTGGGTAACTCTGAGTGCTTGGCCCAGAAAGCTCTAGGCCTACACCTAGGCCTAGGCAAGCGATGCAGTTCTCATACTCCTGCCTGGAAAACTGGGGGCCTGTGTCAGTACAGAACTGGGGGCCTGTGTCAGTACAGAACATGCTGGCCTAGGCCACCAGCTCTTGCCCTTGCCAGCTGCCTGGCTGTTAATGTTGTCACCAAACCGTCTGAGCTGCATTCTGCTCCTCTATGGGACGAGACTTACCTCCCCTGGTTACTGGGACACGCATGTGAAGGACCCAGTGCACAGCAGGCATGGAGGCTGTCCAGGGTTCCAGGGTGAGAATTAGCAGAGCCGGGGCAGGGTGGCCTCTCACTGCTCTCCCTGCCCACAGAGGAGGTGGAGGCCCCAGAAGTGGAGCCCCGCCTGGTGTACTGTTACCCAGTACGGTTGGCCGTGTCTGCGCCCCCCATGCCCAGTGTGGAGATGCATATGGAGAATAATGTGGTCTGCATCCGGTATAAGGGAGAGATGGTCAAAGTCAGCCGCAACTACTTTAGCAAGCTGGTAAGAGCTGGGGTCAAGGGGAGGCAGGTCCCCCCAGGTGGGAGAGGGGAAGGCTGGCTCCTTCTGGAGCCAGCATCCTCCGCAGGAGGCCAGCGAGGAGGAGGGGGCGCTGTTGAAGGCCTTTGCTCTCTGTCCCACAGTGGCTGCTTTACCGCTACAGCTGCATTGACGACTCTGCCTTTGAGAGGTTCCTGCCCCGAGTCTGGTGTCTCCTCCGACGGTACCAGGTACAGGCCTGGGGCAGCAGGGGCGGGCTCCGCTGGAGGGCGGGGAGAAGGCTAAGGCCAGGGGACTGACGGCGGTGGCCACTGTGCAGATGATGTTTGGCGTCGGCCTCTACGAGGGGACAGGCCTGCAGGGATCGCTGCCTGTGCACGTCTTTGAGGCCCTCCACCGGCTCTTCGGCGTCACCTTTGAGTGCTTCGCCTCGCCCCTCAACTGCTACTTCCGCCAGTACTGCTCTGCCTTCCCGGACACAGATGGCTACTTCGGCTCCCGAGGGTGAGAGCCGGGGGCTGCTGGGGCCCTTCTGCCCGGGCCCAGGAAGGGCTCCTCTAGAGCAGAGAGATCCCACCTGGGCCAGCAACTTCCTAATGCTTTTGGGTTTGGGAGTCCGGCAGTGTTGGGTGTAGTCTCTGCCTTCAGAACTCTTGCTGTGTGATCTCAGACGGGTCTCTATTTCCGGGAGCCTAATTGCCCGTAACCCAGCCTGCAGGTTTCTCGGTGAATTAGCCCAGGCTGGGGTAGGAGCACGTGGTCCAGGCACCGAGAGGCTCGGGAAGTGGTACTTCAGACGTCGGAGACCTTTCAGACTAACTGGGAGGGTGGAGGGGAGTGAGCGTGGGTGAAAGGAGACCTAGCCTCCAGTTGGAAGACAGGCCTGAGCCAATAAGGGGAAAGGCTCAGTAGCTGGGAACTACCAGCTGGGGCTTGTGCTGTGGTGTCTGAACTGGGTTTGAGTCCCTGCCCTTCTACTAAGTGGCTTGGTGGACTTGGCCACCAAGCCTGAGCCTCTCCATCCTCAGCCCTTCAATGGAGTTGGCGACACCTTGTCCCAGGATGAATTCTGGGTTAGTGTTGGCCTAGGGCCTGACCAGGGCCCATCCCTTCAACAATGTGGGAGCAGCACCCATTTCTGGTGGAGGGCCTGGGTCCTGGTAGGACTTAGAATGCTCACCTCTGTCCCCAGGCCCTGCCTGGACTTCTCCCCGCTGAGTGGTTCCTTTGAGGCCAACCCTCCGTTCTGCGAGGAGCTCATGGATGCCATGGTCTCTCACTTCGAGGTTGGTGTGCTGCTGTGGGTGGGGGGCAGGGGTGGCACGTAGGATTGCCAGCCACCTGGAGGGCAGCCTTTGATGTCCACCCTGTGCCCCCTCCCGTAGAAACTGCTCGAGAGCTCACCAGAGCCCCTGTCCTTCATCGTGTTCATCCCCGAGTGGCGAGAACCCCCCACGCCGGCGCTCACCCGCATGGAGCAGAGCCGCTTCAAACGCCACCAGCTGGTCCTGCCTGCCTTCGAGCACGAGTACCGCAGTGGCTCCCAGCACGTCTGCAAGAAGTGGGTGCCCGGGGAGGGCGAGGGTGGGGTGGGGGAGGAGGGCCAGGCTGATCATGCCAGGCCGAGCCCCACCCTGAGCTGTTCCTTTGTCCACAGGGAAGAAATGCACTACAAGGCTGTCCACAACACGGCCGTGCTCTTCCTACAGAATGACCCCGGCTTTGCCAAGTGGGGGCCGACGCCGGAGCGGCTGCAGGAGCTGAGCTCCGCCTACCGGCAGTCAGGCCGCAGCCATGGCTCCGGCTCCTCTTCTTCCTCGGAGAACAAGGACCGGGACTCGGGCCGTGAACAGGGCCCTAGCCGCGAGCCTCACCCCACTTAACACATCCTGCGGGGAGGAGGAGCCCCAGGGTGCTGGTATGGACTGCTGGGACTCGGGCCTCTTGGGGCAGAGCAGACCCCAGGACCCTCCCCCTGAGGTGGCAGCGGGACTCAGGCTGCCAGTGTCATAGGAAGATTATGGCTCTGCCAGGGCTCCCCCTCCCTGCCCGATCCCCCAACTCCTCACCTCAAACTCACTCCGACTCCTGTGTAAATAGGTCCCATCCCTTCCCTTCCTCCCCCCAATCCCAACCATCTTATCGCCATCTTGTTTCATTTGTAAAAGGAAATACAGAAACCCCCATAAGAATGTGTGAGGGTCTTGAGGGCAGAGAAGGTGGAGAACCTGGAGTTAGTCCTGGAACCACACCCTCTACATCGAGGCTCACCTTCTTAGGATCCCCCGGGTCTTCGCACCCCAACCCAGGCTCCAGTGTCTTAAGTTCTCGCCCTGCTGGCCCCCAGCTGGGTCCCTGCTAGCCCCGCCTGTGTCTGGCGAGTCTGGGGTCCAGAGCCCTGCGTCGTCTGTCGGCAGGCCCCGGACTCCCACAGCCAGGCCTGCAGTCCTACCTCCAGGGAGCAGAGGATGGGGGCTGTGCCCAGGAATAGAGCTGGACTCCTGCTCGACCCAGAGCCTCCACAGCAAGGGGGCAGCCAGGATTCATAGTCCGGGCTCAGTGGGAAGAGCAGCCCGGAGCCGCCATGGGTTTCAGGGTACGGTCTCCGTGCGGACAGGTAGCTGGCTGTGCTGCCCTCTGAGGACCTCTAGGCCTGGAGCAGATGTTCTCCTGGGGCCCAGGAGAGGGAAAGAAGGTCTGAAGGTGCTCAGGGGGTTCTTACCAGCTCAGCCATCTCCCCCAGTATCAGGCCTCAGCCCCACGGGCCTGCCCTGCTGCTGGGCCACCACACTTAAAGGGGCAGGGCGGGCCTCACTGTGGGGCCCAGGGCAGCTCTCGTGAGCTGCAATAGGCTCCTCCTTCCTTCCATTTCCCAAGTCCTTTCGGACAAAAATAAGATGGTCAGGACTGGACTCTGGTCCCTTTATTGAGACTGAGGGGCCAGTGGGTCCATCCAAACAAAAATAAATTTCTCTCCCCAAAGCCTGCCTGCAGGCTAGGGCACCCGGCATGTCCTGGCCGGGGCCCATGGCTGTCCCCTAAACCCAGCAGCACAGGTCTGGCTCTCTCAGAGTGACAGGATACTGGCTGCTCAGTGTCCAGAGACCCTAGGTGAAACAGGGAAGGGAGTCCCAGTGGGTCCCACACCCCCCCACCCCCAGCATGGCTGGCCCCAATATCCACAGTGTGTGTTGGGCCCTTGGGGCTCAGTCGTCGGTCAGGGTGATGACGTCGTATTCGATGCCCTGGTGCTGCAGCTGTTGGATGTGTTCGGGTGCCGCCTCTTCCGCACCAAACAGGCCCTGGGCTTGGGCCATGGCAGCATCGGCCACCGCTGCCAGGGGAGGGGAGAAGACGGTGAGCCTGAGGCCCCAGAAGATCGACCTGGGTCCCCATGGGCGTCAGGCTCCCGCCCCGTACCTGTGACAGCTGAGTGTGCAGCGGCCTCCAGCTGGGCCTGTGTGACCAGCTGCTGGCCTGGGGACACAGGCACATACTGGATCTAGAGTGGAGAAGCCAGTGAGATACGGCCTTGGAGGAGCTCTGCCTGTGCCCCAGCTCCATCTGATCCCCCTAGAGGCCCTACCTGGGACTCCTGAAGGAAAGGGGCCCCTTGTTCATACTGGATGTGTGTGATCTGGCCTTCCTGTACCTGCAGAGGGGAAGGCAATGTGGTGAGTGAGGAGGCTGTACACCCCTCCCCCGCCCTCCCCTGCCCAGGCCCGGCCTACCTGGATGTGATGGCCCTCTGGAACCACCACATATTCCTGGGGGAGCAGGTGCTGGACTCCATCCTGGGAGATGATGTACTGTACCTGGAGAAGGGTGGAGATAAGGCAGGTGCTGAGGCCTTGCTGACTGGGGGCAGGCAGAGGGAGGGCAGTGCTGGCAGAGGTGCTCACCTGGTTGTCGGAGGTCACCAGGTGCTGCACTGTCTGGCCGTCCGCGGTGGTGATCTCCTGGATGTAGGTGGCTTCTTCCTGCCAGGACCAAGCCAGCTCCAGCCTCGACTGTGTGCCCCCACCCTGGCCCGTGACTTCCCAGCCCAGGCGCTCACCTGATTGGTCACGGTCTGCTCTTGGGCCACAATAATGTGTTCCTGGCCCAGTGCCTGCTGCAGCCGCTCTGGGCCCAGGACCCCGTGGCTGGACTGGAGTGCAGCTGGGCAGAGAGGGGAGGGTGCTCACACAGGACTCGCGTGAAACCTGACATACCCCAGCCCCCCCATGCTGGTCCCCCAGGGGCAGCTCACTGTGCAGTGTGGCCAGCGTCTCGTCGTCACTGTTCAGGATGATGGTTTGGGTGGGGGTCCGGGCTGGGGTCCGGGCAGTCGGTGTCCCCGTCTTTCTCCCATCAGGACTGTGCAGCCGCTGGATGTGGAACTTGAGATGCCCGTTACGGTTGAAGCTGATGGGGGCAGAGAGAAGGCTGGCTCAGGGACAGCCCCATCACGCATGCCTAGCAGCCCCCGCCTGCCTGTCCCTGGCCTCACCGCTGCCCGCAGAGGTGGCACGCAAAGGGTTTCTCGTTGGTGTGGGTCAGCATGTGCCGCCGCAGGTCCTTCTTGTTCTTGGAGGCAAAGCTGCACTGGCTGCACTGGTGGGGCCGCAGGCTTGAGTGCTGCGCCATGTGGGCCTGGAGAAGGGGCAGAGGCAGGGGCGCTGGCTGGGGGGCCACACGGCACTGCACGGACAGAGCTGTTGGGGAACCTGTCTGCAGGTGGGGACGAACTGTGTAACAAGTACAAACCAGACCAAGATCTGGCACTGCTGCGTACAAAAGGAGGAACAAGTCCCAGGGCCCGTCGTTACGTCACTCAGAAAATCCCGTCCCTGCTCCCAGACTCCGTTTACCCCCGCGTAAACATGAGATAGATGTTCAGATGAGGGAACCTCTGAAGGGCTCTTCCAGCCCTGACGTTCTAGGATTCTGGGCCCTGCTCCCCTCACTGAGCTGCTGTAAGGATTCAGTGCACAGTTGGATCTGTAATCCTTAAGGGGAGAACTCCCGCGCAGAACCTGCCCTCCTCGCCTTTTCCACACTGTCTCCACTGCCTCCCTTGTACCTTGAACGCTCTCTATTCCAGACAACTGGCATTTCCCTAAGCATGCCTCCTGCCACCACCCCTGTGCCTCTGCCCCCTCCCTGGCCCGGGCTGGCCAGCGCCAGCACCCCAAGTTCACATGACCCGTTCCCTGTCTGCTCTGCCGTCTGTAGTCTGTTCACACCACATACACTGTTGGCATTAGTCACCCTGTCTGAATGGGTTCCCCACCAGACTGAGCTCCCCAAATGCTGAGACCTTGTGGAGTCCTCTCTGACCCTAGAAGGGGAAGAGGGCCTGGCTTGGGGGGAGTGGCCAAATGAGTGCCAGGGGAGGCATGGGGGGGGCGGCACCTACCCGGACCTCGGGCCACTGACGGGCACTGAAGGAGCAGTCGGGGCACTTGAAGGCACTAGGCCCAGCATGGGCCCGTTTGTGACTCTCCATCTCTGCTCGGCCAGGGAAGGCCTCAGCACAGATCTTGCAGGAAAACTTCTTCGATGAGGCCGCGGCTGCAGACGGTGGTGATGGTGGTACTCCCAGGCTCAGGGCTTTGCTGGCCGCAGGAGGTGGGGAGGCAGAGCCCTGGGGGTCTCCTACCCGGTGAGTCCTGGCTGGAGACGGGGGCTCAGGGCCATCTCTGGGCAGCCCCCCACACTGTAGCAGGGGCCACTTGGCTCCGGAGGCCAGGGAGTCCGGACTTGGGAAGGAGATGGAACCATCTGCAGTCAGCTGTAGAGAGATGGGGGAGCATGAGGTACTGAGGAAGATGGGGGAAGGATGGGACACCGGGGAGGGGTTGGTACCCCAAGCCTCACCTCGATGTGGTGTAGCTGGGTCCCATCGGCTGCCATGATGTAGTGGGTGCCAGCTTCTTTCAGGGTGTCGCTCACAACCACAGCCTGGGCTGCCTCCCCTGGGGGCTCCTCACTGTGGGCACCGAAGAGGGGAGGAGTGAATTCTAATGGGATGGAAGGCCACAGGAGTCCCCTTCCCCAGGAAAGTCATCAAAGGAGGGGGGACTGCCACCACAGGTAGACTCCCTGGTTTGAATTCTGGCTCTCCTCTTTTCCAGCTGAACCTCAACAGTCTCTTCCATAAATGATGACTATAGGTCCAATGTACTGTCCTGTGCCAACAGTAGTCATCGGGCTCCCCTGAAGGGCGGGGTGGGGTGGCAGTGAGGCCGAGAGTCCAGGGGTCCAGGCCAGTCTGGCCAAGTGCGGCAGCAGGAGGGCCAGTGAGGGGAGCGGGGAGGCAGGGCTAGCAAGTACCCAGAGATCAAGAGCAGATGGCAGACGCTGAGACTGGGCTGCCCGCCGGCTGCCCGGGGATCCGGATTCCCATCCCAACCGCACACTGCGGCGCTACAGTGCTTGGATTAAAGGCTTTCTCAGACGGCCCAGGAGTTCAGTGAGCATACAAATATTTCTGCCCCGAACTTGCTCAGTGTAGAGGAAGCCATGTGCAGCTGCCAGGCCTCCAGTGCCAGCGAGGAGCCAGAGTTTGCTTCGAAGCTCAGAACTGGACAGCCCCTCAGGGATCACCCAGAACAGAGAGCACGTGACTCCAGAACCAAGGGGTCGACGCCTCACTCACTGCCTGTCTGACCTTAAGCAAGTCACTCAATGTCTCTGGCTTATTTCTTCACTTGTAAAATGAGAGAAACGTGGACCTCACGAGAACGGTTTAAGTGAGTCCCCAAATGTTCAGTGCCTGGAACATCTAAGTGGCCAAAAAACAGTAGCTTCCAATCTCCTGAGAAAGATAGGACTCCTGTGGCTCGTTATGTTACGTGTGTTAGGATTTTTGCCTCCTGCCAACTAGGCTCGGGTGGGCAGAGCCCTCCTCTGAGGCCTCCCTGCACACCTACCAAACTAAAGGGGCCTTGCAGGCAGCAGGTCTCACCTGTAAGGCGTGCCAGGAGCCGATGTCCCCTCCTCCATAGGGGGTGCTGTGATGACGCTGTAGCCAGTCCCACCGAACGGGCCAGGTGCCAGGGTGATCTGCTGTAGGTCAGGGGTGCCTAGCTGGCTCTCTGCTGCCACGCTGCCTCCCGGCTCTGCCACATGGAGGGTTACCACCTGCGGAGTGGCCCCTGCTGGGGAGGGCTGCCCACCAGGGGATGCCAACTCTGCTTCCACGTCCTCGGACTTCACCACAGCCACCTGTAACAGACCCGCTGGGCGTCACGAGCAGGGGCTGTGGCAGAGGGGCTGGTGTTCAGGGCCCTTCTCTACCTCGCGGCCTCAAAGCTTGCCCACACTCAGTGCTGCCACCACTCATTTGTACAATCCCAGCCCTATGTTCTTTCTAAAGTACCCTCTGGCTCTCCAAGCCCCACCCAGCAACTGGAAATAAACTTAGCAAGACCAGGATAGTGCGACACTGCCCTCCAGGGGCAGCTGGGCAAGTCTGCAGACATTCGTGGGTCTCGCACTTGGAATGGGGCCGGTACTGGCACCCTGGGGTTATCTGTCAGGGATGCGGCTAACCAGCCCACAATGCCACCCACAATGCCAGCCACAGCCAGCACAGCGGCTCCTGCAACAAAGAACTATCTGGCACAAAAGGCCAAGATTGAGAAATCCTAGGGTAAAGGGACAAGTGGCAAACCATTTTAGAAAAAAAAAAGAGCTGACCTCACATCTTACTCAAAGTCTGCTTCAAATGGATCAAAAACTGAAATGTAATAATAGGAAAAAACCTCTAAAAATATGAAGAGAAAATGTGGATAAGTATTTTTATGACCTGGGGTGGGAAGATTTTTTCTAATCAGCAAAACAAACCATAAACTGAAATCAGAAAACAAGAGAAATGTGGTATTTAACAATGCATTCGAGAGAGAAAAGTCTCCTTCATATGTAAAGAGCCTCTGCAAAGTGATAATAAAAAGACCAATAGGGGCAGCTGAGCGGCGCAGCTGGTGAAGTGTCTGACTCTTGGTTTCGGCTTGGATTGTGATCTTGGAGTCGTGGGACTGGACCTCATGTGGGACTGGACCTCAAGTCGGGCTCTGGGCATGGTAGGGAGTCTGTTAAGGTTTTCCTTTCCCTCTGCAACCCCATGCCTCATGCACATTCTCATGCTCTCAAATAAATAAATCTTAAAAAAAAAAAAACTAATAGGAAAACTGATACAGGACACAAACATGTCAGTCAGAGAAGAAATAAATGGTTTATGAACATATAGAAAGTAGTTCAATCTCATTTATGGTCACAAAATTATAAATTAAGGTCATGAGGGGTATCTGGCGGCTTAGTCAAGGGAGCATGTGACCCTTGATCTCAGGGTTGGGAGTTTAAGCCCTACAATGATTAGAGATTACTTAAATTTAAGAAAAAAAATACCACGAAATATACTTCTACTGTGTAGAAGATATTTATAAAGATTGGAGACACCCAGCACCCAGTGCTGGCAAAGGTGCAGGGACACACACTCTAGTAGTGGCAGTCACAGAAACCGGCATATCTCTACGAGGCTTCTTACCTTCAGACCCACCAATTCTACTTCTAGGAGACTTTTTTTTAAAACTAAAAAATGTTTAGGAGCACCTGAAATATACACGCACTAAAGCACTGCCTTTGATTAATGAGAAACTGGAAACAACCAACCAATAAATGACGGCATGAACTTAACAACATGGGGACGATGGAATGATGTGGAGATGTAACGTGGCAGTGGTGGAGAGAGGACGTCTGCAGGCCACAAGCCAGACCATGCCTCACATGTGCCAAGGGAAGAAAAGTGGGCTGTGGATAAGCATGAATAGTGTGATCCCATTTTTTTTAAAGATTTATTTATTTGAAGGAGAGAGCACGCGTGTATGTGTAAGCGGGAGGGGCAGAGGCAGGAGAGAGAATCTCAAGCCGACTCCGCACTGAGCATGGAGCCCAATGCGGGGCTCAATCTCCTGATCCTGAGATCATGACCTGAGCTGAAACCATGAGCGGGGATGCTGGCGCTTAACCGACTGGGCCACCCAGACGGCCCCGTTGATCCCATTTTTTTAAGGGACACAATGTCTCTGTGTTAGCGTGTACATGGACGAAACTGGAGAAATGCTTATTAGCCCATTTACAGGGGGTGGGAAGGGATGTTAAGGACTTTCACTTTCTGTATAGAACATTTCCTAATGTCCATTTTGGTTTTTTTTCAAACACACCTATTTTTGTAATCAGGGGCGGGGAGGGGAAATGTTATATACTGGCATGGGAGCAGCAGACAGGGCAATAGAACAGAACCTGTCCGGACGCATGGCAATCGACATCATGATAAAGGGGACATCTGCAACCACTGGGGAAGATTATTTCATATACTGCACTGGAGAACTTTTGGGAAAAAAAGTAAAGTTAGTCCCCTACCTTTCTGCATACACCAAAAATAAATTCCAGGTGGAGTAAAGACTTAAGTGTAAAAAATGAAACCCTAAGAAGAGAATAAAAATGAATGTTCATATAATCTTGGGGTGAAGGAGGCCTTTCTAGGAAGGATACAAAGGCAAAAACTATAAAAGACAGATTGAACTATCTAAAAATGTGCAACTTCTATACACCCCCAAAGGCACCACTGAAATCCTAGGAAGCTCTCCAGGTCTGACACCAGGCTCCCTCCTGCACAGAGTTTTGTCTGTCTTCTAGGCCCCCAGTGGCACGTTACTGCTCCAAGTTCTTGGAATTTAATATCTCAAATACAGATTCTACGTTTTCACAAGGCTCAGGGCAGGGAGGCAGCAGGGGCTAACAAAGCTCTCCCTGCCTCAGAGGAGGGGGGCGGTGGGGGGGGGCGAGCGGGGTAAAAGTGACCCCAGGCGGCTGGGCGGAGGGAGGAGTTCTGATGAGCTGGGGGAGGATCTGCCGGGCTGGAGGTGCAGCGGCAAGAGGGGCTGGAGCGGAGACAGCCGGGGAGCCTCCCGGCTGTGCCAGGTGTCACCGGGTGAGGGCGCCAGGCTAGATGGGAAGCCGGCTTGGACCCACCACACAGAGAGGCTGCGGAGCTGGGACACCAGCGCCGAACAGGGCCACAGGGGCGGCGCTAACCGGTGCCGGCAGAGGTCACGGGGACGCGAGCTGAGCGGAGCTCCTCTGACCTCCCTGGCCCAGGGGAGCCCCCTCCTCCGCGTTTGCTCCCGGGGTTTTGGTGGACCGTCTCCCGGGCTAAGTGGGGGTGCCCTGAGGGCCGGCCTCGAAGGTGGCTGCACGGGGTTGGGGGGTGGGGAGGCGGCTGGGGCGGCTCACCTGCAGGGCTGTGCCCCCCAGCTCCCGCTGGGCGCTCATGTTCAGCAGCAGGTCCAAGGCCGTCTGTGTGGCCATTGCCGTGGACTCCTCAGCGCCTGGGTTGGGGGAGACGGGAGCCTGAGAGCTGGCCACCGCCCCCTCTCCCTCCTCGGGCCCCAGCGCGAGCCCGGCCCCCGCCCAGATCCCCAGGCCCCCACCTTCCTCCAGAGCTCACCTTGCTGGTAGATGATGGTGGCGCCACCAAGCGTGTCAGAACAGAGCAGTGGGGGGGTCTCGGGTGCCTGGAAAGGTGCTGCTTCGGGGGGAATCTGCGGGGTGGGGACGTGGCCAAGCCTGAGAGGGGGCAGCTCGGAGGCAAGCACTGGTTGCCAAGCGCCTCCTACCGGTCGGGCGCTTTACATGCGTCGGCTTGTTTCACCTTCACACAACTACGTCTCAAGGGATTTCTCAGCTCAGCGCGCCCGAGGAACAGACCCAGGCTCAGAGAAGCAACAGGCTAGGATTCCACCACTAGTTAAGTAGCAGAACTAGGATCTGAACACAAGGCTGACGCCTGAGCCTGTGTTCCACCTGCACATAGTGGAGGTCCAGCTTTTGGGGCAGGGGAGGGGGAAGCAATGTTCTCAGCTATGAGACTACTTCCTGGCCTGCCTTGCTGCTAGGTAATGTGGCCTTGTGGCTAAGCAGGAGCTTCTGGTTAAGTTCACCGGGAAGACAGATGGGGGGATGGCAGGCTTCCTTTCTGCCTTTCTCCCATCCCTTCCTCCTGCTTCTTGCCTGGGATGTGGCTAGAAGGCTGGAGCTCCTGCAGCTAAACTGGACCATGAGGCAACTACAAAGATGGAAGTCGTATGCCTAGGATGGCTGGGAAAAAATATTGACAGAGCTTGGTCCCTGATGACTGACCATGGGGCTGCCACACTAGCTCTGGGCTGCTGACCTTTGGGTTCATTTCTGAGAATGATAAACTACTACAGTTAAGCTACTGCGGTCTCATTCTCTATTTCTAGCCCTGGAAAGCCACTCCCCCTGTGAGCTTATTAGGGCTGACAGGTCTGTGACCTCATCAGCTCTTTACCACAATTGGAGAGGCAGGGACCATTTTGTTGTCCCCAACATGCCAATGAGGATGCTGGGGATGGGAGAGGTGACGGGACACTGTCATCCTGGACCATGCCCCCCTCCCCCCCCCAGTCCCCTCTGTCTGCTGCCTGCTTGGCTGAGCTTACCTCAGGAGGGCCTGGGGAGCTGGGGGGTGGTCCGGGGGCCGCGCTGTGCTGCTGCTTCAGCTCCTCAATCTGCTGCAGAGAGAAGAAGGGGCGACGGCGGGAAGGGGGCTCCTCAGGGTGGCGCCGTCCCCACTCCTCAAAGCTGCTGGCGTGTCGGCAGCGCACGTGCAGGCGCAGGTTCTTCTTGTGCCGTGTGCTGAAGTGGCAGTATTCACAGGCAAAGGGCTTGGCCCCTGTAGGCACAGGCGGACGGACGTTTGGGTTTTCCCACCCCGCACCCCCAGGCCAGGAAGCCTTCCATGGGTCCCCGGGCCTCTCCAGCTGTCTCCCCGCCAGTGCTGCGCGCCCCAGCTCGTTCTGGTGGCCGAGGCCAGACAGGAACCAGGCCCACCCTTCATACTCCCAGTCTTCCTCGGACAGTCCTAGTTTCACATCACAGGACCACACACTTCTCTTATGAATCATTGCCCCCAGATAGACAGGAATCTGGCCCCCGGGTGTGTCTAATTTCCCCCAGCATGCCCATCAGAGGCACAGGCCCCTGTGGAGGAGGAGAAAGAACCAACTGTTTCATGCACCTTCTGCATGCGTGAGGACGGGGCCCCCGTCAACACGTCTCCCATCCAGTACCCAGCACAGATAGGGCTCAGGGAACAGAGCTCACTGTTACAACCATCACATGGTAGGTACTCCTTTCATAGCCAAGGAAGGCTCAGACCGGGCAAGGTGGCCCATGACCATGCAGAGAAGAGCCGGCTGAGCTGAGTTGTAAGGGGGAGATTCCCTTACGACCGAGCAGCCGAGGCCACTCTCCCGGCGGGATAGGGGCTGCTGGTGGGACAGGGGCTGCCGAGGTGGAGGAAGAGGACAGCACTGAGCCTGCGACTGGGGGCAGGGTGAGTGGAGGTGGGGCGGGGCTGGCCTGACCTGTGTGCTTAACAGCCACGTGGGAGAGCAGGAAGTCCTCCCGGAAGGTGCGGTAGGGGCAAAAGCTGCACTTGAATGGCTTGTCACTGACATGGGACAGCTGGTGGTTTAGTAGTGCCTTCTTGTCCTCACAAACAAACTCACAGAACTCACACTTGAACCTGGCGGTGGTGAGAGGGAGGGAAGCTCAGCAATCACATGGGGCGCTGGGGCAGGGTGCTCCAGCCCTGGGGCCCCCTCCCTCCTTGGGGATATACCTGCGGTTGGCAACAGCTTGGATGTGTGTGAGCAGGTGCATCTTAAAGGTGTAGCGCTTCTTAAAGGACTTTCCACACTGTGAGGGGTAGGGTGAGTTAGATGGGGGACTGTCCAGGGAGACCCCTTCACCCTGCCCCCAGCTCTCAGCCCCAGACACCTTGTCACACATGTGGGGTTTCTCGGTGCTGTGTGTCTTCATGTGCTGTGTGAGTCTCTTCTGCATCGGATAGATACGGCCACACACAGGGCAAGGGAAGGAGCTCAGCTTTGGGGCCTGGGAAGGGACAAGAAGGGACAAGAAGGGACCAGATGAAGAAAGAAGGAGGAGGAGAGAGGGTGAGACCTCACTTCCTGCCCCCAACCTCACAAGCAGCCCTCGAGCAGGCTCCCTTCCTGGGCCAGGGTCCCAGACTCACCGGATCTGGCCTCTTCTTCCTGGGGGCAGAAAGGCATAGGAGTCAGACCACTGCTTCCCCTAGCCCACCTCAAACCTCACATTGACCAGACCCACCCTCAGCTCTGAGTGTTTCTAATGCACAGCCAAGCCCTTCTCTCAGAGCAGGGTTTCCCCAAGTGGAGTTCGCTAGGAAATGCTAAGAGGCATGCTGTAAATAAATTCTAGAATGGTGCCTTCTTCCTTTCCTTGTTCCAAAAAAAAAAGGGGATTTTATTTTATTTATTTTTTTTTAATGTGCATTTTAGAGCCCTGAGAAGTCCTGCAGAAAGAGTTAGTGAAACAGGTGTTTGACCTGATGTCCATAATTTTACCTCTCCCCTGCCTGCCCTACCTTTTTAAAAGAAAACCCGTAAGCATCATAGAGAGCAGGCTTCCCACAAGCACATTTTCAAAGTCATTTTCCTGGGGCGCCTGGGTTGCTCTCAGTTGTTGAGCATCTGCCTTTGGCTCAAGTCATGGTCCCAGAGTCCTGGGATCCAGGCGTACATCGGGCTCCCTCCTCAGCGGGGAGCCTGCTTCTCTCCCTCTCCCATTCCCCCTACTTGTGTTCCCTCACTGTGTCTCTCTGTCAAATAAATAAATTTTTAAAAAATCTAAAAAAAAGTCCCTGTCCTCGTGGACTACTGTATCCAACCTCAGCTCACACAGCACGCCAAGTGAAGCGAACGCTTTCCTGAAGCTGCAGATCTAATGACAACTCGGTGAGCAACCTCAGGGCCCCGAAGGATTCGTTCCTCCGCCCAGGTGTCCTGTGTCTGCTCGGTCTATGCTCTGAGAATTGGGAGTCTACAAGACCTTTAGATGATTTCCTGAACTCCTTTAGGTAGCCCCTCAACAACGACTGTCCCAATCTTACAAAGCACACGGCAGAGAAGAGATGGGACAAGAGCCCTCCAGGCCCCAATACTGCTCTGAGCCAAGTGAGCTGGGCTGAACGGCCTTATCTTTCTGCTGTCTGTAAGTGCTGCCAATGGGGTGGCCCAGGGCAGGTGCTCAAGCAAGGGGGAAACACGGTGATGCTGGGCCTCCGCTTCCCGCCCTGGCCCATTCCCCTGGCCTGTACGCACTGACCGGTCTCGACTGTGCACGGCTGCGTGACGGACCACATCCTTCCGGTAGACACTGGTATAGCTGCATTCGTCACACTTGTAGGGCTTACTGCCCACGTGATTGAACATGTGTTCCTAGGATAGAGGGGAATGACAGTGGGCTGAGTTTGGCCTCCCCTGTACCCTCAACCTGTGCCCACAGCCTTAGGGCTGCCGTGGGCACAGGCTCACAGAACGAGGGAGCTGGAGCCTATTAGGGCTGGGGACTCTCCCCAATAAGGGCACCTACTCTGTGCTAGGCCCTATGCTGGCTTACCATGTGAGACCGAGGCTCAGAGGGAAGTAACCTTGGCCCCGAGTGACTTGGTGACTGCGAGAGCTTGGAGCCAAGCCAAAGCAGCACGGCTCCAGAGCCTATGCCCTCCCCACCGCCCCTGGGGACAACTGTCCCCCAGCAGGGTTTTGGGAACAACTTCCAGGCCACGGGGCCCTGTCTTGAGGTAGGAAGAACTGTGTGCAGAAAGCAGAGGGGCTCTGGCCTGTGCTCCAGGTACCCCCTACTGCACTCGAATGCCAACTCTCTGCCTTACTTTGGCCAAGCCAAGCCACAGATTCCTGGGTCAGTCAAATGGGAAAGTTGATACCTGCGACCTCTTTAGGCTGCATGGGCATGGAACTCGAGCATGTCTACCATACCCTGGTAAAACGGCTTAGGGCTGCAGCGAGCCCACTGGCACCTTAGGTAAATGATATAAAAAGGAACTCGTTTCTTGAGACACATTACTGCCATCTACTGGAAAACTTTCTAACATACTAAACGAGACAGAACCGGGCTTTACTGTCATCCACCCATATGTGTGGTGATTAAGTAAATCTCTGCTATCTGCACTGGGCACAGCACCTCTGAGGATGTGACACCACTACACAGTGTGCAGCCTGCACAACTGCCCATGCCGCCCACATCTGAACTTCAGCGCACAGCGGCACACCACTGAACGTGCCCTGTAGAGGAGTGGGAGGGCCCCGCCAATGGCCTGTGAGCGCCACTCCATCTTGGCACTGCCCGCCAGCCCTCGCCTCCATCCCAGTGCCCCCCACCCCCATGCTGCGTACCTTGAGTGAGGACCAGCGGCGGGAGCGATAGCTACACTGCAGGCACCTGAAGAGCTGGGGGTCCCCGGCCTCGTGGGAGTTGACGTGGAAGCGCAGGTCCTCATGGGACAAGAAGCGGGAGCCGCAGATGCGGCACAGGAAGGGCCTCAGGAGCGGTTTGGGGGACTTGTAGTAATACCTGCCAGGAGGGCACAGGGTAGAGTCTGGCTGGGCTGCGCCCCCCGCTGTCTCCCCTACTCCCATCCCTGCTCTACATACTTGCGGTATTTCTTGCCCAGGAAGCGCCTGGAGGGCCGGCCACGGCGGCGGGGCGGGGCAGCAGGCTCATCCTGGCAGGAGGGGGTCGCATTCTCCGCATCTGACTGGCTCACACCGGGGTCCACGGGGGCCCTGTCGGCCTTGCCCAGGGCAACCAGGCATCCTGGGCCCGAGGAGCTGGGAGCCTCGGGGTCTGGGGGCTCTGGAGGGCTCTGTCCACTCTGGGAACTCACTAGAGGCTCTCCTTCCACACCTGCCATGGACATGGTCACAAATCAGCTACAGACACACCAGGGCAGATGCTGACAGGTGCGCCAGAGGCCAGCCAAAATATCTCCCTAAAGCACAGTCACAGACCGCTGATGGGGACGTCAGGTCACCGACTGGTGCAGGCGGCCCGCAGTTAGAGGGCAGTGTGGACACTGGCCTCCGACTAGCACAGCACAACCCCCGCCCAGCAGTCCGCAGCAGCAGCAAAAGAGCTGGGACCTCCCTGTTGAGAGACCCGTGTACTGCTTGAGCCTGCACACGGGACTTCCGTGTGTCCTCGGGCAAAGCCGCTGCCCTGAGTCTCATTTTCTCATCTGGCAAGTGGAGGTGATGACTGCTGCGCTAGTGACCTCACGGGAACATTCTATAGAGTCTGGGAGTGACAGCAGGTACTTTAACATTGGTTTTCCCTAGGGAGGCTGGCAGGCTGGAGAGCAGATAGGAAGAGAGGAGATATCACATCACTGTACATAATCAGAACCTCTAGAAGTCTGAGCAACCTGAATGTGTTACCTATTCAAAAACATCAGCAGCATTCCAATGTAACATTTTTTAATTTATCTATTTTTAAATTTTTATTTATTTGTCAGAGAGAGAGAGTGAGCACAACCAGGCAGAGCAGCAGGCAGAGGCAGAGGGAGAAGCAGGCTCCCTGCTGAGCCGGGACCACCCACCCCCCACACCCTGCCCGATGTGGGACTCGATCCCAGGACTCTGGGATCATGACCCCAGCCGAAGGCAGCCGCTTATCCAACTGAGCCACACAGGGCATCCCTCAATTTAACAATTTAAGAATGAAAAGTGATCTAGGGGCATCTGGGTGGCTCAGTCGTTTCAGTGTCTGGCTTTGGCTCAGGTCACAATCGCGGGGTCCTGGGACTGAGCCCCGCACTGGGCTTCCTGCTCAGTGAGGAACCTGCTTCTCCCTCTCCCTCTGCCCTACCGCTCCCCTGGCTTGTGCTCACTCTCTCGTTCACTCTCTTTCTCGAATAAATAAATAAAATCTTTTAAAAAGAAAATGAAGAGTGATCTAGACAACCCTGCTGACATTCTGCTTCTTGACAGGGGTGCTGGCTATACGCGGTATTCCCCTTGTCAAAATTCCCTAAGCTGGGCACTTAGGATATGTGAGCTTTCCCATACGGATATTAATAAGGTTTTTAAAATCTTATTTTTAAAAGGATGCTAAGAAAAATGTAAGAATCTCCCCTAGACTGCATATACAAAAACAGCTGCAGTGTATTTTTGTGTCTTTACACCTTAGAGCAATCCTGAAAGGCAGGTGCTATCACCTCCATTCATCAAAAGGCAACAGGGGATTCAAGAGGCAAAGTCACATGCTGTGGGTCACATAGCCTGTAGGTGGCAGAGCCATCATGCCCATGGGGCTTTCCAATCCACAGCTTGTAATGCTCCAAGTCAGGGCTCCCTGGACACAGTTTTAGGTCTCAGACTGGTTCTCATTTTAGTAATCATACTTAAAATTTATCTTCTGGAGCGCCTGGGTAGCTCAGTGGGTTAAAGCCTCTGCCTTTGGCTCAAGTCATGATCCCAGGGTCCTGGGATCGAGCTCCACATCGGGCTCTCTGCTCGGTGGGGAGCCTGCTTTCCCCTGTCTCTCTCCTGCCTCTCTGCCTACTTGTGGTCTCTGTCTGTCAAATAAATAAATAAAAAAAATCTTAAAAAAATAAAATAAAAAATAAAATTTATCTTCTTAGTTCGTTATAAAGGTTCCAACTTCTCCTGTGCTGTGACACCTTACCACTTTACCACTGAGGAGCCTTGTCACGTATCGCTTCTTTTTTTTTTTTTTTCTTTCCACATATCACTTCTTAACTCAGGGTTTCTCCAGCTCAGTCTGAAAGGGCTGTCCCTTTACGAGGAGGCCTGCAGGTCCCCTAGGTTTGCTATGTGCTGCCCCTGCATGGCACACTTGGTCCCCAAGACTCTACAGAAGGTGGACAGGTGGCCCCACCTACGACCAACTCTCACCACCTGGGAGGTCCGAGGTCTCTAGCCGAGGCAGCTTCCGAGGCCGGCCAGGTCTCCTTCGGGGTCTTGGCGTACTGGGAGTAGGGCGCTGGGGCCGTAGCTGCCGGCCCCGGGGCTCATCCTCAGCTGGATTGTAGTCACTGTCCTCTGTGGGGACCGCAAGAGAAGGTGGGTATCAGTCCTGGGCCCGCCCTTTCAGGCCTGACCCCTGGCCTCGTTTCCCTGGGAAGAGGCTCTCTTCCCATCCCTGCCTGCTTCTCCAAGCCCACCAACCAGTTGATGCCTCCTCCAGAAAGCCCTCCTGACCTCCCACTGGCTCTGAGCGCCTCTCTCTAAGCCCCTGCAATCCTTTCTCTGCACTTTCCCAGACTCCTACCACTAACCCAGCACCACTGCATGAACTAGAAAAAGCTGCCCCTTCCTTAAGACACTTTACAGCCATTGTTAGAAAATAGTTGGAATAAACATTCAAATCTATAAACTCTGATGACAATGCTCTCCAGTGCAGGAGCCACTAGCCATATGTAATTATTGAGCACTCATGCTTGGTCTATACTGAGACACTGGATTTCCAAAAACTAGTATAAAAAAAGGAAGTAAAATATCCCACTGATAATTATGATTAAGCTTCATTTTATCTTTTAACCTTTTTAAATATAGCTACAAAAAAAGTTCATATGGCTGGTCTTCTATTTCTGTTGCACAAATGTGAATGTGGCCCTCTTAGATGTGGTGCTTTTTTTAGTGCACAGCCTGCACAACTGCACACAGAGATCCTGACCCCAATGCCCCAACTTCTGTCTTATACTGGAGGCACCTGCATGGCTGAACCTGTGCTGATTCCTCTTTCCCAGCCCTCCACGTGGGCCAGATGCAGCTAAGTATTTGGAGATGGGCATAG
The DNA here is from genome assembly GCF_963455335.1 of Martes martes. NCBI lineage: Eukaryota > Metazoa > Chordata > Mammalia > Carnivora > Mustelidae > Martes > Martes martes. Next base: position 14,010,362 of record NC_137896.1, on the reverse strand, counting down.
TGGTGGCACGCCTGGGAGCCACGGTGGCCTACCCTCTAAGTCATCGATGGCGCCGGCATCAACAATGTCATCATCATCTTCCTCCTCTGGCCCCTCTTCCTCCCGGGTCTTGGCTGAGGTGCCCCACTTCCGCAGACGCCCCTTCTTCCCAGCTGCAGCTGCCGCTGCTGCAAAGATCAGAGTAGTTTTGCCATGTCTGGCTCTCGGCCCTCCACCCCAACCCGCGCAGCCCAGCCAGCAAGGCAGCTATCAGTGCACCTGGTCGGAAGTGCCGCTCCCGCATGTGGCGCAACAGTGTGGCTTTGGTGCTGCTCCGGTACTGGCACATCTTGCACTTGAACTGCTGGACCACCACGACCTCCATCATGGCCTCCAGGCTCTGCAGGTCTGGCTCCTCGGTGCCAGAGCCTGGGGGTGGCTGCGAGGGGGAGCTGGGTCTACCCTGTGCCTCCTCCGGTGGCTCCAGGCACGTGGATGTGGGGCCATCAGCCAGGGCCTCGATGGCTGCCAGGCTGTGGGCCAAGGTGGAACTGGACATAGGCGAAGCCATGGGGGCACCTGTCGGTGGGTGAGGGAATCAGAGGGGAGGGGACACAGAGGGGTAGGTGGACCACGAGTGACAGCTGCCCCTCCCAGGCAGGACCAGGGATCCTAGAACCCAACTCCCTCAAGAGGGAGCAGCGGACAACCTGCCAAGATCACACAGTGTGTTTGTGGAGGAGCCTCCCTCTCCAGCTCCCTCACTCACTGCAGGGCTCCCCGGGGCTGCTCCCCAGGGTCTTACCATCGTCTGGGCCCTGCAGGATCAGGTACCGTGCCGCCTCAGCCCCACCATCCTCAGCACTGGTTACGGTGATACAGCCTGGGCAGAGATGGGGGAGGGGAGTCCCAGCTGACAATGACAACTGTTACTGCCCACACTCATTCTGGCTCACCCGCACCAACTACAATCCAGCTGTGCTGCCCCGCCCCCCACCCCCGAGCCTCACTTGCACCCTGTCCTTGCCCGTGTACCCCTGCCCAGAGCAGGGCTGTAGGGAGGTCTGGTGTAGGGCTGTAGGGAGGCTGGCCGAGCAGCTGGCTCACCATCGCACAGATGCCACGGCTACCCCAGCTGCCCCACCTCTGACCTTTAACTAAAACCTGGAGAGTCCCCCTCCCTGTCTCCAAACTCCCCCAAGGTCAAGGCCTAGCCCCTTTACCACTTTCTCAGGGTTGGCTTCCCACATGACCCCAAGGCTTTTTGAAGTCTGTGGCCTTTATATACACCATTGATAACAGAGGGTACAGTGTGGTAAATCACGAGTACAGACTCTCACAGCCTCCCCTCTGAGCCTGTGGCCCCCCACCTGCTGGTTTCAGTGGGTCCTCTGTACCTGAGACTTTTCTCCTAGGCCGTGAGGATGATAGTACCTATCTTTTGGGGTTACCAGGAGAATTAATGAGGTACTGTATGTAAAGTGCTTAGAGCAAACTCCAGTACATAGCCAGGTATTATAGTTGCCATGTTCATTCAGTGTTTATCAATGCCAAGCACGATATGACAGTGTTTCCAGAAATCTTCACCTCATTTACCACTATGAGACAGGGGCTACTGTGTCCATGTGACACACTTAAAGCGATAGGGTTACCTGCCTAAGTTTGCACAGCTGGCTCTGCTAGACCCCGCAGGAAAGCCCCATGGGCTGACTCTCGCTGCCTCTGTGGGACTCACTTGGGATTAGGTCCGGCCCAATGGTGGACTCGATGATCTTGTCGATGGCTGAGCCCAGGTCTGAGGAAGAAGCCGTACAGTCGGACACCAGCATGTTGGGGTCTGGGAGTGCGCTGGAGTGCACCAGGGCTGGGGGGCCACCTGTCACCCCTGCCACTGGCCCATGGGACACAGAAGATGAATCAGGCAGGTAGCCATGGGGCAAGGGGTCTGTGCTCGAGCTGCTCTCAGATACTTCCTCCTGGGTGACAGGAAACAAGGAGAGACGAATTTCAGGAGCCGCGATGGGGCAAGGCAGTCGTCGCCTGCCACCCACTAGATCGACCTCCGTGGCCCGAAAACATGGTGAGTGGAGCCATCCACATCGTCAGGCCCACTGATGACTGGTAGATGCCTCTCAGTCACAGGACCACCAAAGAACAAGTTCCAGGGTCTCTGACTCTGGTCAGGTAAGAGGCCCCATAATCCCCACACCTACACAACAGCCTGGCAGAGCTATTTTCACTGAACTTTTGAATTAGCTCTTCCCTCTGCCTGAAATGCTTCTCAGCGTTGCACCATTGCTGATTCTTACCCAGCCTTCTCACCACCATTTAGCTGGTACCTCTTCTAGGAAGTTAACCCTGACCCCCAGGCCAAAGGAGGACCTCTCTGTCCTGGGTGCTACAGTCACCTGTGTCCCCTCATCATGGTTCCCTCTGTAGTGTAATATCTCCTAGGTCAGACTGTACTTTCCATAAGGGCCAGGCCCACATCTGTCTTGTTCCCTGCTGTATCCCCAGAGTTCAGCACAAGCTGGGCACATGGTAGGCCCGTCTCTGCTGAATTAACAAAACCCTTGGACCCCAAAAGGGGGTCCATTTTTGGGCAGCTCTATACTGTGATGCCTTGGAAGCCATTCATTATCTTGCAGGTAATAAGAACAGTAATGGGTAATATTTCCTGAATGTGTACTATGTGCTGAGCATTGTTTTAATTGCTTTGCATGTACTAACTCATTTAATCCTCACATTGTAAAGATCTCATCTTTACAGATGAGAAAACTGAGCTAGAAGTAGGGTAGCTTGTCCAAGATCAGAGAGCCAGGAATGGCAGAGCCAGGAGGAAATGATAAAGGTTTCACAGAACGTGTCCAAGAGTACTCCCTCTGAGGCGGGTCTTCCTGCTCCATTTTATAGACAGAAGAATGAGGCTCAAAGACGTCTCCCGGTGAATCAGAGGCGGAGCCAAGATTTGAAGCAGGACACCTGCATCTCAAAGAGTGAGGACAGTAGGTAGTGGAGTGGATAAGACTACAGCTTAGATTTGAACCCTGGCTCTGTCGTCTCTCTGCGCCTCGGTTTCCTTCCCTCTAAGATGTGCAAGAGTGATATATACCCCTTACGAGGTATGAGGCTTAAATGAGAAAATCCATGTTAGGAGCTTGGCGAGGTGCCCGACACACGATACACCAACAACAAGTATTAGTTACAAGCCAGCCTTTCTGGCTGCTTCCCTTGGCTGCCAGGCATGCTGCCTGCGGTCCCTGCCTCCACCCACGCCGGCCAGCAAGGTCCATACCAGAGAGCTGCTGCCGCGGTCGGAGCTTTGCCCCACGCCAGAGTCGTCGGCCTCCGCCGGCCCCCGAGCGGCAGCGGCGTCGCTGCTGTCGGCGGACACCGCTTCAGAGGTGCCCACGCCCAGGCCGCTCTCAGAGGGCTCCTCCGGCCGGCCAGGACCAGGGGCCGCGTCGCTACTGCTCTCCACCTCGTTCTCCTCCATTGGCTCGGGGAGCCGCCTGACAGCGAGGCGCAGGATCTGGATCCTTCACTCTGCGAGAGGTGACGCGGGCTGGAACAGGTGGGCCTCCTCCCCGGCCCGGGCAACCACGGCCCGCCCAGCTGCGCCCGAGTGCCCATTTTGCAGGTGCAAAGACTGAGTCTCCTACGGGAGGGGCTTTCTCGTGTACCCAGAGACAGGAGCCTCGGGAAAACCGGACCGAGAAGCCTGGCCTCCCAGTCCGGAACCCTTCCCCGTCCCCGGTAGGGTGGTCAATGGCCGGTAATCTTGACCCTCCTCGTCTCTCCTCCATGACTCCCGCAGCGTGGTTCGCTCTAAGAGCCCGCTCCGAGCTCAGTGGTTTAGCCCTTCGGCCCCCCGAGTCCCCCCGGGTGCAGGGTCGGTGGTACAGCCCGCAGGCCCCCTGGGTCAGTGGCTCGCTCCCCCCTCCCCTGGTTCCCATGCGGAGGGGGCTGACAGCGACGGTCCCGGGGCCTGGCGACTCGGGGCTGTCCCCGGCGCTGCCTGCGCTCCAGGCCCGACGCCATCTTGTGGCGGCGCCGGGTTTCCGCTCAGGCAAGTGCGAGAGCGACTAAAGGGCCTGGGACCCCGGGGCCCTGTTCGGACAGCCCCGCCGGCCCGGGAGCTCGCCGCCGGCTATCCCCGCAGTCTGCCCCCACTTCGCGGCAAGGTGCAGTGGGGCCACCTGATTCTACCCGATGCTCACCTGACGCTTTCGTAGCCGCACTCCTCTCCGACTCCGGCATCGACGAGGTCGCCATCCTCTTTCCCCCGCTGCGGAGGGACCCGTCGGCCCACCGTAGGCCGGGACTACTTCCTACGCCGACCCAGAGAAAGACAGCTTTCCGGTGTGTCAGAAGTTTGTCCTGAGGCCTCAGAACCATTGCTCAGTCCGGAGAGAGTCTAGTATTTTATATGTCGTGAAGTTTGGATGGCAGAGTCTGCGATGGATTGGGGACTATTTTCTTTCTTGGCGGAGGGCTACACTGGGAGTGGTTATGTGACGTCACTGCTGGGTCCCTTCCCTAGGCCGCAGGGTTGGGCGCGGCGAAGACTGCCCTACGGCCTGGGGGCGTGGTCTTCAGCGGCCTGACCACGCCCCTCCCGGAACAGCTACTAAGGGTGTGCGGCGCCGGGGAGGTTTTGGCTTGGCCGGAGAGGGATAAACATTAGTCATTTCGCTTGGCTCAGGACCGATGACTTAACGCTCTTATCGAGCCTGATCGAATCCTTCCTAATTAGGTTTGATGTGTCCTGGGAGGAGAGGAACATACAATCCTTGTACAGATGGGAAACTGAGGCCCGGAGATGGGAAGTGGCTGGTCTAAAGTAACATAAGGGCACTCCGGAGGCAAGTGCCAGTGGCTAGATTCGGGGAAATGCAGAGGAGTCAATGCCCGGGCCTTAGTGAACTTTAGTCATACGTATTTGTTGCATTAGTAGAGCTGGAGGTCAAGACAGCCTCCACAGTCCTGCTTTGCAGCCCTTCGGGTTTGCCGCTCTTCTGATGCCGCAAATGCCATCTTTGGCACTACTTTCTTTTTTTTTTGGCACTATTTTCTGTTTAAGCCTATATATCATTTTGTGAGGGAGCCTGGTGCCTTGGTTTGTCCCCAAATCTGTGTTACACGAGTTATTTTCCTCAATTGAAAAATATAAATGGGTCGAGGGGAGGAAGACTTCAAAAAACTGTTAAAAAAATATCAACCCTATTTAAAAAGGCAAAGTGTGCTTCGAGCTGTTATAATTTGTGTGTACTTGAGTATGAGGGGGTTTCCCTGGTCCTTTACTAGAAGCAGGTTTTCATAGGGGGGATAGGGCATGAGGCTTCTGGATGGGCTGGGTCCCCCCTTCACCCCCTCCCTCCCATCCAGCAGGACTAGGCCCCCAGAGCAGGCCTGGGTCAACAGTGGCGCGATGGCAGGTATGAGGACCTGATTTCTCACCTCTCCAGAGCCACCCCCAACCCTCACCACCTGCCAGTAGGATATATTCTGCCTCTGACCATGCCACCTCTCCCAAGGATGTTGTAGCCCCACAGCATGCATTCCCATCCCCAGTCCAACTAAGGCTCAGTCCTAACCTTGGCCTTTGCCACCGGATCACAGGATTGCAGGATATCACAATGCAAAAGGTAACAACCTCATCATGGAACAGAAGAGGGGCCCAAGATCCAGAGAGGGAATGCTCTTTACCCAAGGTCATGGCTCCTTGGAAACAGCATCTCAGAATCCTTCCATTACAAAGACAAGCAAGCCTACCCTGGTTTTCTGACTGCATATCCAGGGTTCTTCCCACCCAAACATGCTGTTTGTCATTATTGCCTCCCCTCTGAGGGGGAGACTTCTTAGAAGCACCGAAGAAGCACCTCAGAAGGACAAAGTGAACCATGGAGGAGAATGCTGAGGAGAGGAGCCAAGAGGTGAAGAGGACGGAAGCACTTGCAAATGAGCACCGCTCCCAAGTCAGGCACTGCACACACGCTTTGCTGCATCCTGATGCCTTAAGGAAGCAGGTTGTTATCATCTTCCATCATAGAGAAGAGGAAGCTGAGGTTCAGGGAGGGGAAATGACTTGTCCAAGGTCACACCACCAGGAGGGTGGGATATGGGCAGACGCAGGTCTGTGGGATTCAAAAGCCCCAAGCAGTTTAGGTGCCCTGTGCTGTATGCTTAGTAATCACAACACTTACAATGCTGTGTGCCAGTCATTGTTCTAAGCACTTTACCTACGTCACAACCCCGCTGTGAGGTAGTTGCTGTCATTAACTCCACTTTATGTACAAGGAAACAGGCACAGAGTATGAAAGCAATCTAAGTAGGGGGTAGAGCTGGGATTGAAAACCAGGCAGTGTGGCTCCAGACGCCACACTTTCAGATTGCTGTGCCGTTGCTCATGCAGTAACTGTATTAACAGGTGACACTTTTTTTTTTTTAAGATTTTATTCATTTATTTGACAGAGATCACAAGTAGGCAGAGAGGCAGGCAGAGAGAGAGGAAGGGAAGCAGACTCCCCGCTGAGCAGAGAGCCCGACGCGGGGCTCGATCCCAGGACCCTGGGATCATGACCTGAGCCGAAGGCAGAGGCTTAACCCACTGAGCCACCCAGGCGCCCCTACAGGTGACCCTTTAACTGTTGTTTCCTCAGCCAGGCAGGGCTAGTTTCCCATTTTACAGATGAGGAAGCTGAAGCCCAGAGAAAGAAAGTGACTTGCTCAAGGTCACACAGCAAGTTTCCTGGTCTAATGGAGAGGGTTGCGACTCCAGGCCAGAGCTCCTGCAGCAAGTAATAATTGCACTAGGGAGTGTTTACTGTGTGCTCACCAGGTACCCTATGCACAGGAGGGGCTTTACCTGCATTTTTAACCTGGAATCGTCACAACCAGAGATCCTTGACACTCTCCATATTCCCATGTGACCAATGAGGAAATAAGCTCAGGAGCAATGAAGTGACTTGTCGAAGGTCATGTACTTGGTCAGCAGAGCCGGCATTCAAACCCTGGTTTCCTCCCTCCCAGTGCACTGCTCCTTCCACTATACCAGATGCCCCAGGAGGGCAGCAGAGCTAAGAGTAGACAATCAGCAGGTGGGTGCTCTGGGCACAACTCTACCTTCTGTCTCCGTGCCCACGGCCATCTACGGGTTTAGCTAAACCTGTTCTTAAAAACCTATTTATAGCTTAAAACTGTACCACCACTTGAGATAATGAATCCCTTAAGTTGACTTCCCATGGTGTAAATTAAGGCTTCCTTTCATTTGTCCGAAATGTTTCTCCTTGAGGATTGGGGAGAGGAAGGGTGGGGCAAGGCCTCAGAGCCAGGACACTTGGATTCAGAAAACAGGCTGTGGTCCGAGCAGTATTCGCTGGTGATGGCAATTCCTGAAACCCAGGCAGCAGGAGATGTTTATGCAAGCACCTCTTCTGATCATCGCAGAGACATGAAGGATGGGCAGTGTGTGGATGTTATGCCTTTTAATGGATCTCGTTTCCTGTGATATTCCCAACACTTAGCATAGTTTCGCAGTCATGAGGAAGCCACTAGATCCCTATCTGTTGAATGAATCATTGAACCCTCCTTTTATAGGCTAGGAAACAGAGACACAGAGTGTCAGGGGTCTACCCTGGAAAATGAGACCCATACCAGATGATTCTAAAGAGGGAATCTAATATGGAAAGTTCATCACAAAGTTGTGCGGTGAGCAGAAATCAACCAGGGGAAGCGGAGGCAATCCCGAGGTTAGCAGCAACTCAGGAAGCCAAGACCCTCTCTCGCTTAGGGCTGGAGCTCTACAGGGAGGAGATGGCATCCCCAAGACCAGAAACCAGAGCCACCCAGAGAGGAGCAGGGACCACAGTGGGCCTTTCTTGCAGGACCCGTCACTATGGAGAAGACCTTGAAATTGATGCAGCCACTCCCCACCTCCAAGGCTGAGAGAGATGGGGAGAAATACCCCAGCTTCTCCTTTCATCTTACTCTGATCTCTCCAGGGCTTCCCATTGGCCGAAACAACCAGAAGCCAATTGTCAAAGGAGCTCAGGAAGCATGGTTCGCATGGACCAGCCTCTGCCGTAAGGAGTGGAGCAGAGGGCAGTGAATGGACTCAAGATAAACAGAAAAATGAAGTGGCCCAAATAGTCCCACACCTAGGAAGGAGCCACATAATGTGTATGCTGTCAGGCAGTTCTCCCTGGCCCCAAACTCCATTTGATCCTTCTAAGGCTCTTTATCGCTTTATCTTTCCACATTCACCTTAAGCATGACTTCCTCCAGGGAGCCTTCCAGGACTGCTTCCCAGCAGAGCTGCTATCTCCCCAGTGTATGTTTCCCCAGCACGTTCTGCACGCCTCTGCCGTGACATACACCGCTGTGTGATTACGCCACAGCTGCCGATTATCCCCCAGCCTCCTCAACAGGTTTGGCCTCCCAAGGCCAGGCCCAGGTCCAATTTTTTTCTTCCCCTGCTGGGGAGAAAATAGTTGTTGAATGAATCAGGGGCAACCTGGGGTCTGAAGTCAGGCCACACCTAGGGTCCAAATAGCCCAGTATATTTATATGTTGTATGACCTTGGCCAGCCCTCATTCCCTTTGTCTTAGTTTCCTCACCTGTAAAATGGGAATAACAATACAAACTTTGAAGAGTAAATGGGAGAGTGTGCAGGAACACAGTTGAGCTCAGGTCCTGGAATCAGACTGTCTACAGTCAGTCCCTGCCTCCTCTTCAAGTTACTTACTTCCACTCCCTCACCTATAAATTGAGGATATGAATACTTCCTCTGGTATCTGGGAGCATTAAACGAAACGATGTATGGAAAAGAGTGCCGGCTGGCAGAGAATGGGTCTAGTGTCAGCGTGGGTGGTCCCACCCAGCAGTTGAACACTGAATTGGTCGGTTCTCAGTGATATATAGCAAACAGGGATCTTGATTTTCTTGTTTACCACTGCAGCCCCATGACCAAGAACAGTGGCTGGCACATAGTAGGTGCATAGTGGCTGGCACATAGTAGGTGCTCAGTCAGTCTTTCTGAGGCCAATGAACAGTACTGAGTTATATGTGGGGATGTTATTCTGCCCCTGCCCCTGCCACCACTGCAGAGGATGCCTGTTCTTTTTTTTTTTTTTTTTTAAAGATTTTATTTATTTATTTGTCAGAGAGAGTGAGCACAGGCAGACAGAGAGGCAGGCAGAGGGAGAAGCAGGCTCCCTGCTGAGCAAGGAGCCCGATGTGGGACTCGATCCCAGTACCCTGGGATCATGACCTGAGCCGAAGGCAGCCGCTTAACCAACTGAGCCACCCAGGTGTCCTGAGGATGCCTGTTCTATACCAGCCCAACCCAAGCCTGGAGACATCTTATTCAGGAAGGGAAAGTGGGGACTGCTGGGCCTATTGGGAGGAGCTGTAAAGGGCAGGAGACAAAGGTCTGGAGCAAAGGACTAGCAAAGGGATCTAACGTTTATTGAGCACTTTCTGTGTCCAAATGGTGTACATACCTGATTGCATTTCATCCTTGCAGGAGCCTGCAAAGTGATGAACCTTACCCTCCCTTTACAGGTGATGAAATAGCAGTTCAGGGAGATGAGAAAACTCACCCAAGGTTGTGCAGAAATGAAGGGGTACAGCTAGATTTGAACCCTGGACTGTTTCGTTCCGAACGCCTACCCCTTCCATGGTACCAGCTGCCTCCCAGAGGGCAGGGGAATGAAATCCGAGCCTCAAGCCATACCGGAAGCTCCAGCAACCAATCTGGAGGCCAAGCTCAGCCTGAGTGACAGCTTGAGACAGCTTGAGACCCCATTTTGACAGCTGTGCCCAGGCTGGCCCCGAAGCAAGTGTGCTCGGTTCTGGTGCCTGGGAACTGGAGTTGTGATCACACAGGCAAGGGATGGCCGCCGGCGACAGCAGAGCACCGAGGAGGTGCTGGGCCCCAGAGAGAACGTCCTTGGGCCTCGCCCCCAAAAGAGAAAGCTTCCTACTAACTTCCTAACTGGCTCTGTGACTGCGAGCAAGTCCCTCAATCATTTCCATTCAGGGTCCTCCCTTGTCACACAGGGTCACCTTGCCTTCTGGGTTGTCACAGAGCTACATGAGACAGTGCAAAGAAACAGAACTGGGGTGAGTCCAGGCCAGGGCTCCAGCACTAATTAGTTGTGTGATCTGAGGCAAGTCACTTCACCTCTCTGAGCCTCAGTGTCCCCAGCTGTATAATGGGCATAGTATATGCCTCACCAGATTGCCAAGAGGATATAGTGATTAAAAGTATGGGCTCTCGGGGTGCCTGGGTGGCTCAGTCGGTTGGGCGACTGCCTTTGGCTCAGGTCGTGATCCTGGAGTCCTGGGGTCGAGTCCCACATCGGGCTCCCTGTTCAGCAGGGAGTCTGCTTCTCCTGCTGACCTCTCTCCTCTCATGTTCTCTCTCTCAAATAAATAAATAAAAATCTTAAAAAAAAAAAAAGTATGGGCTCTCAGGGTACCTGTTGGCTCAGTCCATTGAACACCCAATTCTTGTTTTTGGCGTCCTGGGATCAAGCCCTGGGATGGAGCCCTGCATCTGGCTCTGTGCTCAGCATGGAATCTGCTTGAGGATTCTCTCTCTCCTTGTGCCCCTCATCCCGCTCCGCTTGCTCTCTCTCTCAAAAACCTGAAAAGTATAGGCTCTAGAGTACAATTGCCTGGGTTCAAATCATGCTTCACCCCTGACCCTGTGAGCCTTTGCCAAGTAGCTCGTCTCTCTGTGCCTCACTCTCCTCCTCTGTAAACTGGAGAAGAATAGAACCATACTCACTTCAGGGAGTTGTGGTGATTAAATGATATAATCAGCAGAAAGAACATAGAACAGCAGCTGGCCCCAGTAAGCTCTCTGTCGCTGTGACTAATCATTAGCATCTAATAGTGACTGGTCCTTGCCACACGCCAGGCACCACTTTAAACTCTAATCCTCAAAGCAGTCTCGTGAGATCGGTGGGACTACCGCCCCGTATTTTGTTCACGAGGAACTGAGTTATCCCGGGGTTCAATAACTTGCTGTAGGTCACACAGGGATCAGACGACGGACCCAGACCTGAGTCCACAACTCCTCTGCCAGGGCACTCCTTCATTCCTAATAAAGGTTCCATAAAAGGAAGCTATCAGGATGTCTGTGTTCCGTGTGAACGTCTTACGAAGGCAGAGCAGATGGCAATAATTTGTGTCCACGTGGAGTACCCTAAATGCACGTTAAAAGATGGGGAAAGCCTGGGTGAGCGCGGCAGAGTGGAGGCGCGGAGGGACCCATCTGCTCAGCTCGCGCTTGTCTCCAGCAGGGGGCGCCCGCCGCCTCCGCCTGGTCCCTGAGCCCGGAACCAGGCCGCTGGGCTGGTGGCCTGTGCCGCGAGTGGCCCGTCCAGGTCGACCTTGAGGACCCCGTGGAGGAGCAGCGGAAAGTGACAATGTGAGCTGGTACAAAACCAGGGGCATGCCAAGAGGGGCTTATCTCCCATGGTTCCCAAATGGCGCTGCCCAGCTGCACCTCACAGAGCTTCCAAAAGTTGCAGAAGCCATCTGGCCCGTTCCCCGTGTCAGAATTCTCTAGGTGACGGGCCAGGGATCTGAAACTTTTAAAATTTTAAGGAAATACTATACAGGCGTGAAAATCAATCATGCCCCAAAACGTTATGTTGAGTGGAAAAGTGAGTAGTCAAATGCACAGAATTTAATGTGTGTGCTTGGGGGGCGGGGGAGGATAGCCCGAGGCGAGAATACAGAGGCCCACCCCCCCATCTGCATCCCACTGAAGCCTCCTCACCCCACTTTGTGTGCCCCGCCCCCAGGTTCCACTCCGTTTACTCCCCATCTCGCCCCTTCCCAAACAGTAGGCCCTTGGCCACCCCTCTGATCTAGGGGTGCGCATTCGGGTAGATGGCCCGCCTTCAGAAGGATGGACCCTGGAGGAAATCCTGCCTAGGTGCTGCATAGCACGGGAGGCTGTCTGGACTGGGAGTCCTGGAGGCCCGAATACCCTCATGTGGTCTCTAAGAGGCTCACAGTCACCGCAAGTCACATTCCCTTGGGCTCCTTGTCCTGTGGAGAGGGGCACAGACAGAGAAGGGCGGGAGGGAGACCTCTGGATCCAAGACCTGACTTGCCCCTAAGAGCTATACTGTAAAAATTAACACTATTTCTACGAAGGGTAAAACATGCAAAATAATGGTTTTTATTGATAGGTATGGAAATTTTATTTTATTTTATTTACTTTTAAAAAGATTTTATTTATTTATTTTTAAAAAGATTTTACTTATTTATTTGTCAGAGGGAGAGAGCGCGTGTGTGAGCACAGGCAGAGAGAGTGGCAGGCAGAGACAGAGAGAGAAGCAGGCCCCCTGCCGAGCAAGGAGCTGGATGCGGGACTCGATCCCAAGACGCCAGGATCATGACCGGAGCCAAAGGCAGCCGCTTAACCAACTGAGCCACCTAGGCGTCCCTTATTTATTTATCTGAAAGAGAGAGAGCATGAGCAGGGGGAGAGGGAGAGGAACAAGTGGACTCCCGAGTGAGCCCGGAGCCCAGTGCCGGGCTCAGTCTCAGGCCCCTGGGGTCATGACCTCAGCTGGAGGCAATGAACCCACTGAGCCACCAGGTGCCCCACATATGGAAATTTTAATAAGAATTTTAAGGCACAGGAATAAAAACATACCTATCACAGGGTGCCTGTGTGGCTCAGTCAGTTGGGCATCAGCCTTCCGCTCAGGTCACGATCCCAGGGTCCGCAAGTCCTTACTCAGTGGGGCGCCTGCTTCTCCCACTCTGTGAGATAAATAAATAAAAAACCTAACAAAACAAAACAAAACAAACCCCCACAAAACCATGGCTATCTCATAACACCAAACTCAGAATGGTGTGACCTTTAGGGAGAGAGGTAGGGGAGGAGCCATAGAATGATGCACAGGGATCTTCAAATGCATCTGTCATGTTAAATTACTTCATCTGGTTGGTGAGAACGTGAGTTTGTTTCGTTATTATCTATACTTTTCCTATGTTTAAGAAACTTAAAATTAAATTTAACAATTTAATAATTTAAAAATTAACCTTGGGGCACCTGGGTGGTTCAGTTGGTTAAGAGTCTGCCTTCAACTCAGGTCACGATCCCGGGGTCCGCAAGTCTCTGCTCAGTGGGGAGCCTGTTTCTCCCTCTCTCTCTACCCCTCCCCCTGATTGCACTCTCTCTCTTTCTCTCGGTCAAATAAATAAATAAAATCCTTTAAAAAAATTAAAATTAACCATAAAAGGTAATATATAAAAAAGCAATATACGTTCATAGTTTAAAAGTTCAAGAAGTACAAAAAGAAAGAAAGTTCAGGTAAAAATCTCTCTCCCTGTCCCTCAGTGTTAAGGGGGACTTCCTAGAGGTGACCACTGTTACCAAGTCCTTGTGTATTGTCCAGAAATGTTTTAAAAATCTACACACACTGGGGGCATCTGGGTGGCTCAGTCTGAATCCTGATTTCAGCTCAGTTCATGATCTCAGGGTCTTGGGATCGAGCCCTGTGTCAGACTCTGAGCTCAGCCTAGAATCTGCTTGTCTCCCTCTGCTCCTTCTCCCCCAAATTCTGCCAAATAAGTAAATCTTAAAAAAAAAAAAAAAGAATCTGCACACACTGGATATATAACACTAACTTCTGTGGACATTGCTCCTTCCCTACCCCAACACACACTTCATCGTCCTTGTCTTGGATAATTTTCCACAAGCACATGTAGATACAACTTGTTCTTTTTGAGGACTGGATAGGATACAATGCCCAGTGGATGTATCGCATTTAACCAGTTCTCTATGGAAGGACACCTACATTTATTTGTTTGCTATTATAAACAGTGTATCCCAAAACACCTTTCAAGTTGTATGTCTTCTTGAGTTGCAAGAATAACGCCATGAACTCTTGTGTAAGTGTATTTGTAAGAAGAGAAATCTCGGCAATGAAACTGCTGGGTCAAACTTTATGTCCATTTAAATTGCAGTGTTTCAAAATTACATTCCCAAAAGTTCATGCCAATTTACATTCTTACCGGTGATATATGAGGTTGTCTGTTATTCCAGTTATTCACTCCCCAACACTGGATTGTTTATCTTTGTCTTATTGATTTTTAAGAACTCTTTGTATATTAGGGAAATGAATTTTTTTAAATTTATTTATTTATTGGACAGACATAGATCACATATAGGCAGAGAGGCAGGGAGACAAACAGGAGGAAGCAGGCTCGGAGCAGGGAGCCCGATGTGGGGCTCGATCCCAGGACCCCGGGATCATGACCTGAGCCGAAGGCAGAGGCTTTAACCCACTGAGCCACCCAGGTGCCCCTAGGGAAATGAATTTTTTGTCTCCCCTTGGTGTTACCAATTTTTTTTCCCAGTGAGGCATTTGGAGTCTCTCCCTCCATTTGGAATTTTTAAAGTTGATTTTAAAAATTGCATTTCTATTTATTTTCTGTAATTGAAGTGAAATTCACATAATATAAAATTAATCACTTTAAAGTTTCCAAGTCAGTACTATTTAGTACACTCATAATGTTATGCAACCACCTCCTCTATCTAGTTCCAACATATTTTTATCACCCCCCAAAGAAAACCTCATACCCATTAAGCAATATATCTTCATTCTCCTGCCCATGAGGACCTTTTTTTTTTTTTTTGCTTTTTTTTACCATTTGTTTTCATGTAGTAAAATTTATGAATCTTTTCATAACAGCTTTGTGATTTCGGTGTGCATAGAAATGCTTCCCTCACTCTAAGATTATTAAAAAGCAAAGAATTTAAAACATTATTATTAATGGTTAGTGAACTCGTACAACCTGGACACCAGTGTCTTAGATCACCCTCAGTAGTATGAGCTCCTGGAGAGCAAGCACCTTTGTTCCCATCTCTAGCACCAAGCACAAAGTTAAAGAATAAGTATTCAGCAAATTTTGGTTAAAGGCAATTCCTACCTCTAGATTATAAAAGGAAAACATCTCACATTTTCTTGTAGTCCTTTTAGGGTTGTGGTTTTTTTTTCCTTAATTAACATTTTCATCCATCTGGAATTTATTTTGGTAAATTGGAATGAGGTAGAGATACAGCTTTATTTTTTTCCAAGTGGCTAGCCAGTTGAACCAACACCATATTGAATAATCTGTCTTCCCCCACTAATTTGAAATGCCACCTTTAGCATATACTGAATTCCCACACGTATTCAAGTCTATTTCTGGACTCCTTATCCTTTCTCTGTGACCTCTCTGTCTGGGATTCTGTATTTTTTAAAGCTCCCCTGGTGATTCTGACGCAGCCCATCTGTAGTCGGTGCTTATCTATGGTGAGATATGTTTGCGGATTCTTAGCAAAATGAAGGGAAATAGTGTCACAATGTTAAATTTCATTTTGAGGTGATGTCCTTACTAAACTTTTTCTTTTAAGATTTTTTAAAAAATGAAAGCTGAAAGTAAATAGTCATTTCTTATTTATTTATTTTTAAGTACATTTAAAAAAAAGATTTTATTTATTAATTTGAGAGAGAGTGAGAGAGGGGTGAGGGACAGAGGGAGAAGCAGACTCCCCGCTGAGCAGGGAGCCTGATGCGGGGGTCCATCCCGTGACCCCAGGATCATGGCCTGAGCTGAGGGCTTAACCGACTGAGCCACCCAGGAGCTCCTTAAGTACATTTTCTTTTCTCTTTTTAAGATTTTATTTCTTTATTTGACAGACAGAGATCACAAGTAGGCCAAGAGGCAGGCAGAGAGAGAGAGAGAAGAGAAAGCAGGCTCCCCGCTGAGCAGAGAGCCCGATGTGGGACTTGATCCCAGGACCCTGAGATCATGACCTGAGCTGAAGGCAGAGGCTTTAACCCACTGAGCCACCCAGATGCCCCCCCCACCAAGTACCTTTTTGAAGGAGTATAACACACATGGATAGAAGCATGAGCACAAATCTTAAGTGTACAGTTTGATGAATTCTCCTTAAGCGCACGCACCCATGTTAGCGTCCTGGGGCTGCCCAAGACAAATGACCGCAAACCTGGTGGCTTGAAAGGACAGAAATTTATTTCTTGGTTTTGGAGGCCGCAAGTCTGAAATTTAGGTGTCTGCAGGGCCATGCTTCCTCAGAAGGCTCCCTGGGAGAATCCTTCCTTTCCAGCTTCTGGTGTTTCCAGGAATTCCTTGGCTTGTGACCACGTCCCTCTAAGCCTCCTCTCTCTGTCTCTGGGGAAACCTCCCTCTACCTTTCTCTTCTTAGGTAGACACTAGTCCTTGGATTGCGGGCACACCCTAATCCGGAATAACCTCATCTCAAAACCCTTAACAACATCTGCAAAAACCCTTTTTCCCCACATGCAGTCACATTCACAGGTTCCGGGTGGGTATCGCTTTCTGGGGGGAAGGGCAGGGTTACAATGTAACCCAACAGCTCACCATGTGATCGAGATCCCCCATCAAGAACTTGGGCAGGACCCTACCCTGCAGGACCCCTCGGGCTCTGCCCAGCGGGGGAGGAGCCACTGTGTTGACTTCTGATTTCCCCCACCAACTTTATATTTCTTTTTTTTTTTTAATTTTTTTTAAAGACTCTATTTATTTGACAGAGATCACAGGTAGGCAGAGAGGCAGGCAGAGAGAGAGAGAGAGGAGGAAGCAGGCTCCCTGCCGAGCAGAGAGCCTGATGCGGGGCTCGATCCCAGGACCTGGGATCCCAGGATAGATCATGACCTGAGCCGAAGGCAGAGGCTTTAATCCACTGAGCCACCAAGGTGCCCCCCAACTTTATATTTCAAAAAATCTCCAACTTCCAGCAAAGTTGCAGGCAGGGTACAGTGAATTCACCTATAATGTTCATTTAGAGTCACCAGCTCTGTGTCTGCTTTCACTTTACTATTTATTACTTGTTTTCGTTAGATTCACCAGTGACTATATTGGCACATTTGCTTCTTCTCTCCTTCTCTCTCTATATTTATGTTCATTGATGTTTATATTTATACTTCTATAAATATGTATTTTTTTCCTGAACCACAAGGAAGGGAGTTAGTGCAGACATCCTCGAATCTCACCCCTAAAGCTGCCCCCCTAATGTCTGAAGAATGCAGGCCACTGTCTCCATAACCACAGCACAATTATCCAATATACAATCCTTTTAAAAGATTTTTTTCAGATTTATTTATTTTAGGGAGAGATGGGGAGAGTGGCGGGAGGGGCAGAGGGAGAGAGAGAGAATCCCAAGCTGACTCCCCGCTGAGCACGGAGCCAGACTCGGGCGGGGGGTGGGGTGGGGGGGCTCCATCCCAGGACCCTGAGATCATGATCTCAGCTGAAATCAGGAGTCAGCCGCTTAACCAACTGAGCCACCCAGGCACCCCTCCAATATACAATCTAAATTCAAATTTTTCAATTATGCCATGAATATATCTTAATGCGGGCCATTTAAGCCCAGGATCCAGTGCAAGATTTCATATTACTTCTACTAACCATGTTTTTTTTTTTTTAATCATTATTACTGCATTTAAGGTTTTCTGGTAAAGTGAAGAGTTAGAAATCTTTTTGTTAAATATTTTATTCATTTATTTGTCAGAGAGAGAGCGCGCGCACAAGCAGGGGGAGCAGCAGGCAGAGGGAGAAGCAGGGTCCTCGTTGAGCAAGGAGCCCAATGCACGACTTGGTGCCAAGATCCTGGGATCATGACCTGAGCTGAAGGCAGACTCTTAAATGGACTGAGCCACCCAGGTGTGCCCACAACCCTTTTTTTAAAGTAATTTCTACACTCAAAGCTGGAGCTCACGACCCCGAGATCAAGACTTGCATGCTTACCAACTGAGCCAGCCAGGTGCCCCCAAAAGTTGGCGATCTTATGTCCTTTCTCAAATACCTTTGAACATGGACTCGTCCCTGAAATTCAAAACCTGTGAGTCACTGCTCTAGACTGGCAGCACAGTCCAAAAGAACTCACTATGGTGATGCCAGTGTTCCTTAACCTGTACTGTTTGTACACTGTGGTCGCCAGTGGCCACAAGTAGCTTTTGAGCACTGGAAATGTGGCTAGTGAGACTGGGGAACTGAATCTTATGTATTATTTAATTTTAATTAATTTAAATTCAAACAGGCACATGGGCCTGCTGGCCATAGGGTCAGACAGTCTGGGTCTAGACCAATCAGCGCACAAAGCTGGGAGCTCAGGCAGAGTCTGGGTCTGAGTTTTCTTGTCCTTAGCCTGTCATCATTACCAACACGCCACAGCATCCAACTGCTGCGTGGTGGGAGGTCAGTGAGGGAGAGGAAGGGGTTCTGAAGTCTATCCTGGTCCTCCCCCCTGTCAGCCCACTGTCCCCACATCACTTTTTCCTCTGTGCTCCACACATTTATTGAGCACCTACTTTGTACCAGGCCCTGAGAATAAGGGATGGATGGTCTTCGCTGTGGCTTTTGTCAAAGGGGATTGTCAATGTCTGTGAATGTGTTTGTCTTACACACATCACTCTGTCACCCTCTGAGTTCAGGGGCCCAGCTCAGAGCCTGACCCTTAGAAGAAGCCTGGTAAAGGTTTGCTGACTGACTGACTGCCTGCCTGCCTGAAGGGTAGGAATGAAGGTAGAGGCTAGTCTTCCAATTTTATTCCAGAGGCTAGGACAGAGAAGTGACAGGAGATGGTGCTGCTTATCCAGAAGAGTGCTAGTCTGACTCAGGATGAATAAGGAAAGGGTTAAGGCATAAGCAGGGAGAGAAAGGAGGCCCCTGACTTTCTGGCCTGGGCTCAGGCTACTAACCAGGCTCCCAGAAATCCCAGATGTGGAGAAATGTTATAGATGAGATATTAACCAGAGAGCAGGGAACATAATAAGTCCATCCTGTTTGTTCTAAATATAGATGGGATGTGTTAATGATATTTACAAATCTACCTTGTTTGTCTTAAGTGTTATAGACAAGATATTTACCAAGTTCCCTGGTCAGTTTTCTATAAAACACTGACCATAAAAGCCCTCAGGGGCAACACACTGGGACCCCCTCTGCCTCGGGAGCTTTTTTTTTTCTTCTTCTTCTTCTTCCTTTCCTTTCTGTTTTCATTTCACTCAATAAAAATTCATTTCACCCGTTTGTGTCTCTGGGATTCATTCTTCGACTTGGTGAGACAAGAACTTGCAACAAGGAAACGCAACTTCTGTCCAGGTGCTAGCCCCGACTTGTCCTGTGTTCTTAACAAATCTCTTCCTTTCTCCAGCTTTTTTTTCCAAGAGTAAAAAGAAGTAGCTGGCCTAGACCAGGTTTTAGGGCTCCTCCCAGGGACAGGGTCGATGGAATTGGGGTGCCAGAGAACACCTCTTAATTTGTCATATATTGGGGTTTTCCTTAAAGTGTTTCCTAACAGTATTCTGGGGTTTAAAAAGTTGGGAGACTCCATGGGACGCCTGGGTGGCTCAGTTGGTTAAGCGGCTGCCTTCAGCTCAGGTCATGATCCTAGCATCCTGGAATCGAGTCCTGCATCAGGTTCCTTGGTCAGCAGGGAGCCTGCTTCTCCCTCTGCCTCTGCCTGGCACTCTGTCTGCCTGTGCTCGCTTGCTTGCGTGCGCTCTCTCTCTCTCTGACAAATAAATAAAATCTTTAAAAAAAAAAAAAAAAAAGGTTGGGAGACTTCTGAGCCAGAGGAGACTCCCAGGGTTTGTAAGGTCAGGATGAGGACAGCCTGAGTGGGGTTTTGGGGAAACTCCTCGATTCTTCTCACAGGCTCCAGGTCTGTGCTGGGTCTGCACCTGCTTGAAGGTGTGCCTGCTGGGACCTTCCTTCTGAGGTGGTGAGCCAATCCCTGCAAGGGATGGGGGCATGGTTCAGGAGGGAGCTTTGAATCTTGGGGCAAGAGGGGAGGGAAGGGGAGGGTATGTCTCGCCCACACAGAGACTGAAGGACCAGAGCCCTAAGGCATGTGTAACTTGCCTCGCCCCACTCATGCATGACTCAGGCTGAAACTGGACGCTACGACAGTCACTCTATCTGAGCCTCATAGGCCAGTATCTGGAGCGCTGTCCATTGCCTTCCCTTTGTCCTTCAGGAAATGGCTGTTGCATTGACAAATTGGTGGTGTCAAGTCTGCAAAAGCCCCTGCTCCTTTTCTACATGGCAGACTCCTATTCTCCAAAAGTGGGCTCGGGTGTTGTGCCTGAAGGCTTCCTTGACTTCTGACGTCTCCTCTATAGAATTAATCACTCCCTCTTCCAATATGCAGACTCTGGAGCCAGACAGCCTGGGTTTGAATCCCTACTCTGCCACTTAATTGCTGTGTTTCCTTGGGTGAGTTACTTAACTTCTCTGTGTCTCTCTTTCTTCATCTGTGAGGTGGGAAAAATCACAGCACCCACTCACTGGGTAGTTGTGAGGATTAAATGAGTTAATACATATAAATACTTAGGATGGTTCCTGGCACATAATATGAATTTGAGAAAAAAGCAGATAGCACTACTATTATTTTTCTATGCTTAAGAAATACTTCCTTGCGAATGAACACGGCCGATAAGGGTCCTGTCCTCATAACCATCTCAGTCTGTGAGGAGAGATAGATGAATAAACAGGAAATTCACTCTGAATTATGAAAAATGCCACAGTAAGGGAAGTGGTGGGTTGAGGGGAATCATGAGAGCACAGAAGGGCCCCACTTCCCAGGTTGGGGTGGTCAGTGGTAGTTTCCTGGAAGAAATTATATCTCAGCTGAAATCTAAAAGATGAATAAGATTTAGTCAGGCACAGGGCGAGGGCAGAGAGGGGAGATGGGGAAGGGTTGGAGGCTTGGGGTGGGGGTGGGGAGTGCACTCCAGGGGCCAGAGTATGATGTCTTCTGAGAACTGAAGTAGGAGGAACGGAGGACAGGGGTGGCTGGGTGCCCCCCACGAATGCATGTTTTTGTGATCTTTCTCCCTTCCTTGTTTGTGAGCTTCTGCAGGACAAAACTCATGTCTCCTTTTCATTCCATACACCTGCCCGACACCCAGCACTCAGCCTGGCCCTTAGCAGAGTCTCAGTAAATGTTTGCTGAATGGGAACGAGAGACCAGAACCTTGCCTTTTCCATCAGGGAGCCCTTCCCGGCAACCTTTTCATGTGTCCAGACTTGTGAGTTAGGCATTCTTCATAGCCCTGGGAAGTCAAGTTCATTTGTTTGTTCAGAATCATTATGTGCTATGCATTCCAGGCTCCTGTGAATTGGATGGTTCTGTCAAAGGCATCTTTCTGATCCAATTGGATGACAAAGGCAACTTTCTGATCCAGCAAGGTGACCCCGGGTCTCACTTGTGTGGGTCCTCTCTGGATACCATCGGTGCGAGGAAAGTTTGCAGCCTTGGTGTGCTTACGGATCGCCTGGGGTCTGTGCAGGTGATGCACGTTCTGATTGAGCAGGTCTGGGGCCCGGCCTAAGAGTCTGCATTTCTGACAAGCTCCATGTTGATGCTGAAGCTATATGTCCAGAAATTGTTTCGGTTTTTTAAAATCATGAGTTACACCAACAAGGTGCTAGACAGCATGGCCATTTTTCTGGCCCTGATTACTGTGACGATTGTCAAAGGAGGTTGCAGCCAGGTTCTGAAGGGCCTTGGGTGCCAGGCTGAGGAGTTCAGTCTTTATTGTGGAGACAGTAGGGGGCATGGAAACTTTCTGAAGCATGCTCAGGGAGAGCTGACCAAGGAGAGGGGTCTGGAGTGTGGGTGCTGGGGGGCCAGAGGAGCTGAGCTAGTACCAGGTGAGAAACGGTGGGGCTGAAGCTCTAGCAGCAGCAGTGAGAATGCAGAGGATGGAGGGTGTTTGGGGCTGAACTGTGCCCCACCCCCAATCATATGTTGAAGTCCTAACTCCTAGGACCTCGAATGTGGCTATCCTTGGAGAAGGGGTCTTTATTTATTTATTTTTTTAAAGATTTTATTTATTTATTTGACAGAGATCACAAGTAGGCAGAGAGGCAGGGAGAGTGGGGTGGGGGAAGAAAGCTCCCTGCCAAGCAGAGAGCCCGATGTGGGGCTCGATCCCAAGACCCTGAGATCATGATTTGAGCCAAAGGCAGAGGCTTAACCCACTGAGCCACCCAGGTGCCCCAGAAGGGGTCTTTAAAGAGGTAATGAAATTAAAACAAGGTCATTAGAGTGGATCCTAATCCAAGTTGACTGATGTCGTGTAAGAAGAAGAAATTAGGACACAGAGCAGCACAGAGAGGAGCCCATGTGGGGACACAGGGAGAAGAGAGCCACCTATGAGCCAAAGAGAGAGGCCTTAGGAGTCCCCAACCCTGTGGACACCTTGATCTGGAACTTCTAGCCTCCAGAGTTGCGAGAAAATAAATGTCTGTTGGACAAGCCCCCCAGTCTATGGTACATTTTGACGGTAGCCCGGTCGCCCGAGTAGATGGCTAGAGAGGGGATGGATTTAAGAGGATTATACAGGTTGTCAACTGGTCGGAGGACATGGGGGGGAGGGGTGCACTGTAGGAGTCTATACAGATGGTGGGGAAACTGGGAAGACCAGGGAGGAGAGAGTGCTGCAAATAGAATAGAACCAGGCAGTGGGGGAGCGTGGAGGGAGGAGCAGGGCTGGAGAGAAGTACATCAGGACCAGGAGGCAGAGGAGGCACTCCTGGGAGCCGCAGGAGGGGCTGTCCAGGGGGCTTTAGGAAACCGGCTGGTGGTGCTTGCAATCAAAGCCAGGCCCCCGGGAGGATGTGTCAATCCTGGCCCTTGCCTGCGAGCAGTCAAAACCTGCCCGGGCTAACTTAAGCAAAAAGAAAGGTCGCCAAAAGGATTCTGGAGGCTCCCAGCAGTGAGGGGAAGGCTCAGGACCAGACTAGGAAAGTAAGCGAGAGGCAAAGGAAGTTGGTCAGCTGTGAGCATAGCTGGAACCCTGCTGTGGGGACAGCCTGGGCGGGCGGGGGGGGGGGGGGGGGGGCCTGCTGGGCTCCCAGCACCACCTTCCGCTAGCACCCATTAGCAGCTTCCTTCCCAGCCTCCCAAGGGGCCTGGGAAAGATATCCCACTACTGAGTAACCGAATATAATCAGCTTATTAGTCCCATTATAAAGATGAGGAAACTGAGCAGCTCAGGAAGGGGAAGTCATGTACCCAAAGGCATAGAGTTCAAATCCAGACCGGTGGGACTCCAGCGCCCAGTTCTTTCCACAGCACCAGCTGGTAGGCAGCCTGGCTCCTGCTTCGGAGAGACCATGGTCGGAGCTGGGACAATGTTATCAGTGGTCTCCAAGCCAAGCCCCTTCGGAAGCTGGGAAGGAATCTCATCTACCCAACCCCCCCACCCCACACCATCTATTGCTGTTCCCATCTTTTCCCACTGGAGAAACCCTGCATTGCCTCTTCTCAGGAGCTGGGCTGGAGCCGCTGGTTCTAGACCACTTGAGGCCTCCTGCGTCTGCCTTCCTGCTGCCTCCACGCTGAGCCTGGGAGCCGTCTTCCCTTCAAGCCTGGCAACCCAGCTTCAGGTGTATCAAAGTCCCAGCGCTGCGTGAGGTTCAAACCCATCTCAGCAGGCTTCGTGAATACATTAGTCTTACGCCCCCCCAACCCCCACAACATGCCACGGGGTTGCGAGGTGGAGGAGGAGGGGGCACTGGAACTCAGTATGCAAATGTATGCAGATCACATCTAAATGAGGGTGTCCCGGGATTAATGGGAAAGAAAGGCAATCAGAGCAGGCCTGGGGCTCTGCTGCTGCGTGGTGCAGCCAGGAAACGGCTCTCCGGGGAGGGTGTCTTAGGCTCTGTTTCAGAGCGTGTTCTTTGAAGCAATGTCTCTGCAGCACAGGGGAAGGAAGAGCTGCGGAAATTGGTTCTGGATACTTCCTGGCAAAATGTTCTTAGTTGCTTCAGCTACGCTGGGGGTGGGCTGGGAGAGAGGGGGTAGGGTCTCTGAGCCTCTCTCAGTCACCACTGCCTGCAGGGGAGCTTGCTAACACCCAGTTCCAGGCCCCACTGATTACTGAATCCGAATCTCTTGAGAATCTGTATTTTTTTGCAAGTCCACGACCTTGGGAAATACTGATGCACACCAGCGGTTCTGAATCTGGAATGTCTCCCAGGCTTCGGGGCACCTGTATAGGATTGTTCTCTTTAAACCAAACAAAACGAAACAAAAAACCCAATGCCCAGGCCGCAACCCAGACCAATTAAGTCACAGTCTCTAGGGTATGAAACCCAAGCATCGCTATTCCAAAGAAAATCCCGGGAGACTCCAACGCTTGGGCTGAGTTGAGAAGCACTGTCGAACAGGTACTCTCATGAGACATTTGTTACACCCGTCCTCTCTTCTGGGCTGCGTTCAGCTCCAGGCCCTCCACCGGGTAAGCAGGTTTCAGGAGTCCCGTGGGAAACAGACCATACTCAGGGCTGGTGTTCAGCTGGTAAGTTGTTGAAACACTGAAATCTTTTCCTTGTCTACCCATTGGTAACAGTTACTACGTTGACCCTTCCAAATGCCCCGGAGCCTTAGCCCCTTCCCCCAAACTCCTGGGACCAAGGAACCAGGAATGGAAGGGTTAATGATCGTTACCTCCCCCATTCTCCCCTCTACCCCTTGAGGAGCCTCCTGAAGCTCCTTGGATGGAATCAGTCTGATTGGTCGGGGGCCTGATTGTTAAATATTTGAAGTCATCCCTCATTATGATTCTGCGGTGAGGGGCATCAGCTTTACAGTCAGAAAGACCTAGAATCCTTCCTAATTTTATCTATCTATCTATCTATCTATCTACCTACCTATCATCTATCTATCTATCTATCCATCTATCTATTTTAGATTTTATTTATTTAGTTTAGAAAGAGAGACAGACTGCAAGTAGGGGGAGGAGCAGAGGGAGAGACTCCCCAGAGCAACTCCCTGCTAGGCACTGAGCCCCGGGAGGGGCTGATCTCACAACCCTGACATCATTTAGGACCTGAGCCGAAATCAAGAGTTGGACGCTTAACCCACTGAGCCACCCAGGCGCCCCTTTGAGCCTGCATTTCAAAACAAAGAGCGCTGGGTTCCACCTAGAGGTGCTGACTCAGTAATTCTGAGGTTGGAGCAGTGGAGAATCTGCATTTCTAACAAATTCCTGGCGGTGCTGATGCTGCTGGTCCTGGGACTACCCTTGGAGAACTGCCTAACTAGGGGATGCGCGAGACAGCGTGCCTGGCCAAGAGTAGGGGCTCAGCCCAGGTTTGGAAAAGGGGCAAAGAAGCCACCGGTTAGCCTGTGAGGGCTTCTCCCTCCCACTCTGGTCCCCCAGGCTCTCGATTCAGGCCAGCACTGACTGAATATTTAACCTAGGATTAATGTTTGACCACTAAATGTTTAACCTGGGATTTCCAAGGATTAGGGCTTTCCGCAGCCCCCTCCCCATTGTGAACAGGACCAGATTTAGACGTTCAGGGGCTGCTATCCCTGAGAATAGGGTGCCCTGCCCCATATCTCATTCAAAGTCAGACAGCACTAAACCCTGAAATGACTATATAAGGAAGTCTACCAAAGATCCCACTTTTCCCATGGTGGCTACTGGAAGGATTTTTTGCAAGTATTAAAACCAGCCTGTGGTGGGGAGGGATGAATAAGCAGAGGACAGAGGAGTTTTAGGGCAGCGAAACTACTCAGTATGATAGCGTAATGACGGATGCGTGTCATTCTGCGTCTGTCCCAACCCATGCGATGTACACCACCACCAGGGAGCCCCTCTAATGTAGACTGTGGACTCTGGGTGATAGAGATGGATCCAGGCAGGCTCATGGCTTGTAACAAATGGACCGCTCAGGTGGGGTTGCTGATCATGGGGGAGGCTGTGCCTATGTATGGGCGGAAGGTCTAGGGGAACACTCCGTGCTTTATTCCCAATTTGGCTGTGAATCCAAATAGAATGCTCTAGAAAAATAGAGTCTTAACCCAAAAAAAACAACCAAGCAAACAAAGAAACTTTTAAATTTGGGGGCCATACCTGGTTTTTATATTCCGGGGCTGCGCCTGCTTTGCGGAACCCATGTCTAGTGCTGGTGGGTAATGCACTGCCAAGGCTCATCTCCGCCCCCACCCCCCAGCCAGGGGCACAACTCTCCATAGCTCCATCCCCTCTTGTGGACTCGAAGCTCTCTAAACTCCTTTAGACTGTTCTCTGCTCTGTCCAGCTACCTTCATCCTTTTATCATCCCCGTTTTTTTCCCCCTACACCTGTTCCGTCTGTTGGTCTCTCCAGCTTGATTTCTGGGCAGCCCACCCCACCCCCAGGCTGCTTCCCCCACTGACTTCCTTCTTGCCAGATCCAGTGACCCGATCTTAGCACGGGATTTGGAGTCAGAGGCTTGTGCAGGAACGAGGTCACTCACCCGCTGTGTAACAGTGAACAACCTGAAGCACGTCTCTGGTCTGTCGGCTTGAAAATGGGCTACTGTCTCTGCTGCCCCTGAAAGCTCAGCTTCAAGTACAATGTTAAGTTCTGGATTCGGTGCGGCTCAGACATGGTAAGGCATGCCACTTAAAGGGTGCAGTGACTGTGCAGTGATTGTCGGGACGGTTGGGGGCACCAGCGCGGCTAGCCACACATGCCCAATGTGGTGGACAGAACAGGGCGCTGGTGTCAGGTTTAGGTAGAATCCCAGGCCTGCCCCTGGCTAGCTGTGTGGACTTGGGCAACTCCCTGGGCCTCACAGATTCCTCATCAGTGAAAGAGGATCGTGAATCCTAATTCATAAAGGAGAGAGCATTAGAGTAACGGCAACAAGACAGCCAATATATTTTTTTTGGTATGTATACCTACTGTGTGCTAAAAACTTGCAATGTATAATACCATTTAATGCTCAGCACGAGCCTTTGAGTGAGGACTGTTCTCCCCCATTCTACAGACGAGGCCATGGAGGCACAGAGAGGCAAAGTGACTTGCCTAAGCTCACACAGTCAAATGTAGTAGGAGCTGGAATTTGAACCCAGGAGTTCGGATTCCAAAGCCTCTACTCTCTGGCTTCCTTTTGAAGTAGCTCAACAGAGATCATTATTACTAAGGCCTGTAAGAGTCCACAGATGATTGCCACCACCCCGGGGCTAGGGATGGTAGGTGCGTTTGTGGGTGGGGGCGGGGACTTAGGTGATGCTCTTCCCTGGGGCTGTGTCTTGCCCTACACACACCTTTCCGCTTCATCACAGACAAGTGTCTTTCCCGTTTCCTGCTGGGGCATCTGGGGCCTAGGGGCCCCTCCCCTCTCTGGCAGGTTCAGGAGGAACAGGCTTGGAATTCCCCATCCTACATAGGGGGAGAGGTTCCTCACCTCGTGAGGCTGACCCCAGTCCGGGGGCCTGGTGTTAGTAACAGCAGCCTGCAGGGCTGTGTCATCTGGCTGGTGACTCAGGGCTCCAGGACCGGCCCCCTCCCCATTTTATGGGACCTCCACCTGGGAAAGGGATTTAGAATCTGAGCTAGGACTCACGGGTCAGGGTCAAGGGGTACCCACCTGGAGGAATATCCTGTTCTCTGCCTCCTCTCCCATTGCCTTGGCTAAACCTGCGGTGTTGGGAGGAGGGGCTGAGGGAAGTGGGGAAGGGGATGTGGTAACCAGAACCACTTCCTGCCATTGCTGTGTTGAAAGGGCACTCTCCCAAGTTCCTCTTGATGTGGGGGCTGGGGAGCCAGGGTGTAAAGGAGGAAGTTGGGAGGGGGTGAGGAAAGGAGGGTTCTTGTTTGGATTGACTGCAGGAATCAAGCCAGGGGTTCCTGGCTGGGTGCTCTCTTCCTGCCCCCCAGTTGGTAAAAACACCCAGCTGGCTGGGAGGTGATGATCATTACAATAGCAGCAAACACCTACTACCTTATACCAGGCTCGTTATAGCTGTTAATTTGACCCTTACAATGCCAGGAGGTAAGTAAGCACTAGTATTACCCCTGTTTTACAGATGGGGAAACTGAGGCACGGACAGGTTATATCAGTTGCCCCGATCACACAACGAGGTAGTGCCAGCACTGAGATTGGAACTCGAGTCGCTTGGCTCCACAGCACAGGCTCAGAGCTTCCACTCCTTGATGTCCCATGCATGCTGTCCCTGTCTTGCTCTGGGACCAGAGAGAGGTAAATTCTCTACTCTGGGCCTCAGTTTCCTCATCTGCATGATGGGGGCACCTGGAGTGGATTAGTACGATGCCCTCTTGTGATGTCTGTCTCTCTGGTAATTACTTAATTCACTCAATTTCTCCCCTACTGGGCTCAGTTCCATTAGCACAGTGACAAAGGCTATCTTGGTGACTACTGTATTCCCAAATCCTTAGCACAATGTCTGGCCCATAAAAACTCAACACATACTTGAGTGTTTGAGGGTCATCATCAACGGTTTGAGTCTATGATAAACGTTTTGGACCCTTTATATATAAAAAAAAAAAATCAACAACTATCAGTGGTTCTCAGCTGGCGGTGATTTTGCCCCTCCCTCCCACCCAACCAGAGGACGTTTGGCAATGTTTGGCAACATTTCTGGTTGTCACAACTGGCAGGGGGAGGTGCTCCTGGCACCTAGTGGGTAGAGGCTGGGGAGGTTAATACACGTGCGACGATGCACAGGACAGACCCTCAAAACAAAGAACAAATCTGGCCCCAAATGTCAATAGTGTTAAATTCGAGAAACAGGACATCCATACACAGATATGACATATTTTGTACCACTGATGGCAAGTTGGGGGTAGTACACGGATTCTCCTAAAGCTTGAGTCTGCCACCAGAGGAAGACCCCCTGGGCTGGAGGGTCCCTTTATTTCCATCTGTAAAATGACATTGTTCGGGGCATCTGGTAGCTCAGTCGGTTAGGTATCTGCCTTTAGCTCAGGTCATGATTCCAGGGTCCTGGGATCTAGGCACCCCCTTCTCCCCCCAACGCGGGCTCCCTGCTCCGTGGGGAGCTTGCTTCTCCCTCTCTCTCCCTCTGCCCCTTCACTCCACACCCCTGCTCGTGCTATCTCTTTCTCTCAAATAAATAAAATCTTCTAAAGAAACAAAATAAAATGCTACTGCTCAATGACCTCACACTCTCAAATATGGAATATAGTCCCCCGGGTCTGCTGTTCTAGCCTCTGATTCCCCAAAGGTCTGAGACTGCTTTCCGTTCTTGGGGGGGGGGGGGTTGCCGGGGATCAGGGAAGAAGGTGCAGGGTTTTAGGGCTCTTCTCCCTGAGCTCCTTCTCCCCCACCCCTCTGGTCATCTGACCTCCCTGTAAATGGTGATAAAGATGAAAGATTTCAGAGCCAGGCAGCCCTAGGCTTGAGTCCTCGTCCTGTGAATTAACTCGCTGTGTGGTCACAGGCAAGTTCCTTGACTGCTCTGAGCCTCAGGGTCGTCCTCTAAAAATAGGAGGGGTGCTCCTTAAATATACTACCCAGATGGTTGTGGGGATGAAATGAGATGCATACAGGGAAGTTCTCACAGTACTCCCCACGGTGAATCTCAAGAAATGCCTGATTATTATGGCTCTGAGGTAAAGTGACTTGCCCAAGGCGACACAGCTGAGCAATGACAGAGCAGGGACTGAACACCAGAGCCGCTGACTCCAAAGCTGATGCCCATTAATTAGTGAACTCTAGAGCTTCAATTTTCCTATACAGGAAATGAAATGTCTTTGTCTCACAGATTCATTTATTAGATAAGCTTAGAAAGAGCCCAGCAGAGGCGCCTGGGTGGCTCAGTCGGTTTGGCACCTGACTTCGCCTCAAGTCCTGGGACCCAGTCATCAACGAGTTCCAGGCTCAGCGAGGCGCCTGCCTGTCCCTCTCCCTCTCCTTCTGCCCCTCTCCTTGCTCATGGTCTCTCTCAAATAAATAAAATCTTTTCTTTTTTAAGATTTTATTTATTTATTTGACAGACAGAGATCACAAGCAGGCAGAGAGGCAGGCAGAGAGAGAGGAGGAAGCAGGCTCCCCACTGAGCAGAGAGCCCGATGTGGGGCTCGATCCCAGGACCCCAGGATCATGACCTGAGCCGAAGGCAGAGGCTTTAACCCACTGAGCCACCCAGGCGCCCCTCAAATAAATAAAATCTTAAAAAAGAAAATGACTGGCATATAGTGAGCCCTTTAAATCTAGCTTTAAATCTAGCTTCTTGGGTTGTTATGTTGCCTTCCCCAAGTGATGCCACAGGGGCTGGCAGGGGGAAGAGGACAGGAAGGGAGGCATTTGGCTAAAAACTGGGGCTAGAGCTTGTGCTTGGTGGGGAAGGGGCTGGAGAACTGACCAGCCTCCCCATCATCCCCTCTCCCCAGTTTTGCCGTTGAAGAGTCCCAAACCCAGAGAGATCAGAAGGCATTTGTTGTAGGTCACAAGGTGGATTAGAGCCCCAAACCCCAGTCTCCTGATTCCAAGTTGGAATCACAGTCTCGGGCCCAGGTAATTAAAAGCAAACCACGGCCATTACTGACGACTTGTAACAACCTTTAGTATGCATTTTCTGTGTTTGATCTCCTTTTATCTTCACATCAATTTAGGGACAAAGGGCCCTTTTTCACAGCTGAGAAAGCAGATTCAGAGTGGTAGGGCATTTGCCGGAGGCCCTGAAGGAGGAGAGTGAAGCCTGTCTGCTGGCTTCCAGATGCCATAAACTTCCCCCTTTACTATCCTGAAAGATTCAGCCTGTGGAAGACAAGGGTTGCAGTGGTGGAATTCCCCAATTCCTGCCTAGCGGAGCCCACTCTTTCTGCCCCGAGGCGGGGCAGGGAGAGGAAGCTGCCAAGAAATGCTTCCAGTGAGGAGAAAAGAGGACAGAGTCTAGCAGTGTGGGAAGGGTCTCATGGATGGGGTCTGACCAGGAAGGGGGAATCACTGGGTTCAGGAAGACGCCCTGGGGACTCCTCCATTCCCTTCCCTTGGGCTGACCACTCAGGGCCTCCAGGTGGTGAGCTCAGGGAGTCCTTCAAGGCTCAGCTCCCTCCCTGGCTTTCATTCAGTTCCCACAAGCTCTGCAGTTTGCAAAACCCAACCCTTCCCCTATGGGCCTGTGGTTTCCTGCCCATAGGGGAAGGGTCTGGGGTCCTGCCTGACTCGGCATTGGGAACTGTGGACAGGGGGGCAGAGGTGGTGGTGGTGTAAGCCCTTTCTTTGCCTTCTCATGCTGGGGCTGCCCCCTCCACCCCAACACACCCCATCCCCTGAGTCAGCCCCCGCCTGCCAGCGAGGGGCGGGGTTACTGATTCAGTTAATAGCGCCTTCTTAAAGCCCCCACGGGGACAGCTCAAAGCTAGACACCACTACGCTAACCATGAGCCCCAGGCAGCCCCTGGTGCTGGTGCTCCTGGTGCTGGGCTGCTGCTCTGCGGCTCCCAGACCACACCAGCCCACCCTGGTGGTCTTTCCGGGAGATTGGAGAGCTAATCTCACTGACAAGCAGCTGGCACAGGTAGGCTACCCCACCGTCTGGAGTTGGGGAAGGCTGGCCAGGAGCCGCAGGGAGAGCATGGGGGCTCAGAGGAGATAACGTTGGGGCAAGTTGGGGGTGATGGGCATGTCTGGAGAATAGAGGTGTCCAGGATCAGGTCCTGGAGGTCCTGTGGAGGCTTGGGACAGTGATGGCAGGAATGGCTAATAAGGGTTTCCGAGGTGGACAATGGGACATGATGGAGGGTTCTGGAGTGGGCAGGTGCTGGGGGTGCACAGCGGTAAATGCTAGGGGGCCCTGAGGTAGGCACGGGCCAGGGGTCTCCAGGGGTGGGAAGGAGCCGAGTATGTCTGCAGGGAAGGGAGTTAGTGGGTGAGCACCAGCACTGGTATCCAGGGTACCAAGTCCTGGGTAGTTGCTAGTCCCTGAGTACCTAGACAGATGGAATCCAGGCAGGGGAGGGTAGAGAAAGTCAGGGCTCTGGACTATCTCTACCCTCCCACCCCCCAGGAATATCTGTTTCGCTATGGCTACACTCTCGTGGGCGAGATGAACGACAAAGAACAGTCCCTGAGTCCGGCGCTGCGGCTTCTCCAGAGGCGCCTGTCTCTGCCCGAGACTGGAGAGCTGGACAAAACCACCCTGGAGGCCATGCGGACCCCGCGCTGCGGCGTCCCGGACCTGGGCAGGTTCCAGACCTTTGAGGGCGACCTCAAGTGGCACCACCAGGACATCACTTACTGGTGCGCCACCGGGTCCGGCGGAGGAGGGGGACGGGAGGGCCAGACCCCGCGCCGGCGGCGATCTCGTCCTTAGCCCCAACACTGGGTTTAAATGTGCAGCCCCGGGCAAGTGTCTCCACCTCGGCGCCCCTGTTTCTCCTTCAGAAAAATGGGTCTCGCACGCAATCCTGAGTCCTCTGCTGGGGCCACTGTGAGCGTCCCAGGAGGAAAATGCGTCTGAAAGGGCCTTGTAGATGAAAGCCTGGAACGCAGGAAGCCTTGTGCTTTATCGAGGTCGCTGAGACACCGGCTGTCGCTACTGGACCGGCTCCGGCCTCACTTCTGATCTCCCCCCTGCAGGATCCAAAACTACTCTGAAGACTTGCCGCGCGACGTGATCGACGACGCCTTCGCCCGCGCCTTCGCGCTCTGGAGCGCAGTGACACCCCTCACCTTCACTCGGGTGTATGGCCCCGAAGCCGACATCGTCATTCAGTTTGGTGTTAGGGGTGAGAACGCGAGAAGGGGAAAGCCAGGAGGGTCTTGGATGGGGACAGCGGAGGGAGGACCACGAGAGAATAGAGCGGGCGCTGGACCCGGCTTAGTCTCGCTTGTCCCCGCAGCTCTGCCCGCCGCTGGCCCTTATGCGCCCCCTCCTGCCCGACGCGGCACAGCGCGGGGACGCGAGGCTCGGACAGCTGCTCGGAGACGGGATCTCAGCCCACATTCGTTGCAGCGCCCTTGGGCAGCGCGCCAGCTGCACAACTGCACTCGGCTAACTCCCTTCTTCTCCACCTGCTTCTCCAGAGCACGGAGATGGGTATCCCTTCGATGGCAAGGACGGGCTCCTGGCACACGCCTTTCCTCCTGGCCAGGGCATTCAGGGAGACGCCCACTTCGACGATGAAGAGTTGTGGTCCCTGGGCAAGGGCGTCGGTGAGATCCTGAGCCTCCCTGGCCCCCATTCCCTTCTCTTCTCTTCAACGCCCGGCGCCCTGACCCTGCCCCCCCTCCTCCTACAGTGGTTCCGACCTACTTCGGAAACTCAGATGGCGCCCCCTGCCACTTCCCCTTCACCTTCGAGGGCCGCTCCTACTCCGCCTGCACCACGGACGGCCGCTCCGACAACGTGGCCTGGTGCAGCACCACGGCCGACTATGACACTGACCACCGGTTCGGCTTCTGCCCCAGCGAGAGTGAGTGCGGGGTCGCGGCGGGGGTGAGCGGCGCCCACCACCCTCGAGGGGCCAAAACCCTTGGTTTAAATCTCGGCTCTGCCACTAGTGCCGTGCGGCCTGCAAGTTACTCTCTTGCTCTCTGGGCCCTGTGAAATGTGAAATGGGGAGAGGAGGGAAGGAGTACACAGAGGGTGTGTGGGTCGTTAAACTCATGGCGCCTTCGGGTCACCGTGTGCGCCTCCCCAGGACTCTTCACCCAGAACGGCAATGGGGACGGCAAGCCCTGCGTGTTTCCATTCACCTTCGAGGGCAAATCTTACTCCACCTGCACCACTGACGGTCGCTCGGACGGCCACCGCTGGTGCGCCACCACCGCTAACTACGACCAAGACAAACTCTACGGCTTCTGCCCAACCCGAGGTACCTGGACCCCACCTACCGGATTCAAGCCTCGCCCCCTAGTTCCTCATTGGTCCCGGAAACGTGGCTCCTCCACCCATTGGCTTGTCTCTCCCCTCTTCGTTGGGCCTCAGGATCGCGGCGTCCCTGTCCACCATCATAGCCCCTCCCCCTGAGGTCCACGAGCCCGCCCGGCATCTCTGTGTCTTGACCTATTAGCCTAGCCTGCTGCCTCTCCCCTAGTCTCCGGTCCCCAGGCCCCGCCCACCACCTAGCCCGCTACGTCCCCAGCCTCCCCTAGGCTTTTAAAACAGGACACCAGGATTGTCTAGCTCCCTGTTTGGCCCGCACCTGGTCCCTTACTGGGTCCCTCACCTGGTTCACCCAAGGCCCTTTGTCTCTCCAGTCGACTCCGCGGCGACCGGGGGCAACTCCGCGGGGGAGCCGTGTGTCTTCCCCTTCATCTTCCTGGGCAAGGAGTACTCGACCTGCACCAGGGAGGGCCGCGGAGATGGGCACCTCTGGTGCGCCACCACCTCTAACTTCGACAGAGACAAGAAGTGGGGCTTCTGCCCTGACCAAGGTGAGCAGGGATCAAGGGTGGGGGCAGCGGTTTTGGGGGAGGGATGGCCAGGGCTCGGAGGTCCGCCCAGGACTCCTATCTCAGAGACTTCTTTTCTCCAGGATACAGCCTGTTCCTTGTGGCTGCCCATGAGTTCGGCCACGCTCTGGGCTTAGATCACTCATCGGTGCCAGAAGCGCTCATGTACCCCATGTACAGCTTCACCGAGGGACCCCCACTGCATGAGGACGATGTGAAGGGCATCCAGTATCTGTACGGTGAGGCTTGGAGCAGGGATGCGGAGGGTACAGAGAGCAGGGCTGGGTTTTGTCGCTGTACCCAGAATGGGGAAATGGTAGGGGAGGGGGCAGTGGGGACCTCAACACTTAATCTGTGGGAAAGCCTGGGGCCAGTAGGGCCAATTGCTGCCTGGTCAGTGTTTGGAGATGGGGATAAAGAGCCCAGACTCTAGACTGAGACAGATGTGGGTTCAAATGCCAGTTCAGCCACTTCCTGGCTAGGTGACTATAGATGTTACTTCATCCCTCATTTTTCTCACCGTGAAATGGGGCTAATAATGGTATCTGCCTCACAAGGTTGTTAGGAGGTTTAAATGAGTTAGAATAATGCCTGACATATAGTAACCACCATGTAAGTGTTGAATATTTTATTGTTATCACTTATAATCATTAGTATTATTCTCTCACTTAAAAAATGGAGATATTAAAGAATGTACTTGCCTTTTTTTTTTTTTAAGTCAAATGAACTAATGTGAGTTTATAAAGCTTTTAGCACTAACTGAGTGCCCAGAACACACTTCTTTCCCACCAGCCTGGAGGGGGAGGGAGAGCTCCTCCATGTCTTGGGTTCATAAGGCCCAGTCAGGGCCCAACACAGCCCAGGGATTGGACAGACATAACTGGAATGAAAGGTGAATGTACAGGGGGGAAAAAATCAGCCTATCAGCGTTGGAGGAATGCAGGTCCAACACCCAAAGTGAGGAGAGGGAGTGCCAGGGGCCTCATTCATGGGGTTTGGGGCCGCGTATATTATACCAGTGCCGACCTGCACACAGTAGAGGGTATCTCAACAGCTGTCTCTTTCTAGGGTCTCGCCGGGACCCTGAACCAGAGCCTCCAACCGTCCAGCCCACTGCTCCACCGACCGTCTGCCCTACCT
Organism: Martes martes; assembly: GCF_963455335.1. Lineage (NCBI taxonomy): Eukaryota > Metazoa > Chordata > Mammalia > Carnivora > Mustelidae > Martes > Martes martes. The sequence goes on along the minus strand of NC_137896.1, from coordinate 13,975,003 downwards.
GGCCTCCTACTGTCCGCCCCTCAGAGCGCCCCACTACTGGTCCCACAGGCCCCCCTGCAGCTGGCCCCACAGGTCCCCCCACTGTTGGCCCTTCTGAGACAACTACAGTGACTTTCGACCCTGCAGAGGATATGTGCAAAGTGAACTTCTTCGATGCCATCGCAGAGATCAGGAACCGTCTGCATTTGTTCAAGGATGGGTAAGGGGGCAGGGATGTGTGGCTGGGGAAGGGAACTTGCGAAGAGGGACGTGCCTGCCCCTCTCTGGCCACTGTCCTTCGGTTCAAAGTTCAGTGCCCCACCGGTCCCTTTTCTCGTGCCCAGGAAGTACTGGCGATTCTCCAAGGGCAAGAGGCGCCCGGTGCAGGGCCCTTTCCTTATCACTGACTCGTGGCCTGCGCTGCCCCGCAAGCTGGACTCCGTCTTCGAGGACCCGCTCACCAAGAAGATTTTCTTCTTCTCTGGTTAGTCTCCTCCTTTTTCCTCCCCCGTCCCCGCCGTCCACATCCTTGCCAATCTAGGAGGACCAAGAGACCGAGGGTAATCCGCGAAACATTTTCCGCGGATTAGGAAAAGGCGCCCCCTTCTGGCGGGTGCCATTTAGCCGCTCTTCACCGTCCCCTCGCACGGTCCTACCGAGCGGTTCGGCTCCGTGGGCACCGAGACTGAGGGCACGTTGGGCGCATAAAGGCCTCGCTGGCTTCTTCCTCTTAACATTCAAGGACAATGTGTGTCCACTCCCTGCCCCCAAACCGATGTGGCTCTTCTCCCCTGCAGGGCGCCAAGTGTGGGTGTACACAGGTGCGTCGGTGCTAGGCCCGAGGCGTCTGGACAAGCTGGGCCTGGGCCCCGAGGTGGCCCAAGTCACTGGGGCCCTCCCGCAAGGCGGGGGGAAGGTGCTGCTGTTCAGCTGGCAGCGCTTCTGGAGGTGAGAGTCACGGCCACCGCCGGCAGGGGGACCCCGGGCGCCATCCGCCGTCCCTCGGCTCAGCACCTGTCTCTTCCCCACTTCTGCAGTTTCAACGTGAAGGCGCAGACCGTCGATCCCAAGAGCCTCGGCTCGGTGGAGCAGGTGTTCCCCGGCGTGCCCTCGAACTCGCACAACGTCTTCCAGTACCAAGGTGAGCACGGCTGCAGACCGCGGTCGGGTCCCGCCCCGCCCCAATTCCCACGCTAGTGGCCTAATTGATTGGTCAAATTCTAAGAGACGGATAAAAAAATTCCCCAGCACAGATGAAGTTCCCTCTAGAGGCAGGGACCTTTCCCAGATCATAAAGGGACACAAGGGAACAACCAGAACTACAACCCAGATTTCCTACGTCCCTGGCTGGAAGCTCTTTCCCCCACAGTAGGGGGGGAGGGGAGACACAAGGTTTGCATGGAGGCTCATTCCTTTATATGACAATATTTATCAAGTGCCTATAATATGCCAGGCGCGTCCTGACACGGGAGATACAGTGATTAAAAAGAAAAAAAAAGGCAATCCATAACTGTGCCTCAGCTTTCCCGTCAGTAAAATGGGGATGATAGCTGGAGTTATACTTGTTTTCTCTTCCTCACCACTCACATGCAGTTGGTTGACAAGTTCTGTTGACTCTACTACCAAAACACTCACTTCTCACCATCTCCTTTGCAAATATTCTGGTCCAAGCAATACTGCTCGTTGAATACCATCAAGATAGTCTCTAGGAGTAGGGAGTGGTTAGGAGCTGAGGGCCACGGTCTTGGGGGTGATTCCAGACCTGTTCCAAAGTCAGAGAAACTACTGGGACACCTGGGTGGCTCAGCTGGTTAAGTGTCTGCCTTCCACTCAGGTCATGATCCCAGGATTTAGTCCCACATGGGCTCCTTGCTCAGCAGGGAGCCTACCTCTCCCTCTGTCTGCCACTACCCCTGCTCGTGCTCCCACGTGCTCCATCTCTCTCTCTCTGATAAATAAAGAAATAAATACATATACAAATAAATAGGTCTTTAAAAAACAAAAGAAAGGAAGAAACTACCAGGATCTGATCTGCCCTCAAACCCTTCCAGCGCTCCTGCGTTCCCTCTGCTCCACACCAGCCACATCGGCCTCTGGCTGCTCTTTGAACACATCAAGGTCACTCCTAGCTTTGGGTCTCCACGCCAGTTTTTCCCTCTGCTTGGAAGCTTCTCCGCCAGACTGTCCGAGGGCTGCCTCCCTTTTACCCTTCGGCTCTCAGCGCTTAGGCTCTATTTTCAAACAGGCCTTCCCCGGCCCTCATGAGTTATTCACTGGCTTGTATTTCTTTCTTTCCCTTTCTTTTTTAAAAAAGATTTTATTTATTTATTTGACAGAGAGAGAGATCACAAGTAGGCAGAGAGGCAGGCAGAGAGAGAAGGGGAAGCAGGCTCCCTGCTGAGCAGAGAGCCCGATGTGGGGCTCGATCCCAGGACCCTGAGATCATGACCCGAGCCGAAGGCAGAGGCTTAACCCACAGAGCCACCCAGGCGCCCCTTGTTTTTATTTCCTTCATAGCTTTCTACATTGTCACAGTCTCATTTACTTACATGTTTGCTTATTAATCGTCTCTCTTATCCCATGGGAATGCGAGCCTCGCAGAACAGAGATCGTGCCTGCATTTTTGTCTCTGCTTCATCCCCCCAGTGGCCCTAATGGTGCTGAGCACCATAAATAGTCAATGAAATGAATGAATGAATGAATGAATGTTGAATGACAGCCCTCGGACAGTCTGGCGGAGAAGCTTCCAAGCAGAGGGAAAAACTAGCACGGAGGCCCAAAGCTAGGAGTGACCTTGATGTGTTCAAAGAGCAGCCAGAGGCCGATGTGGCTGGTGTGGAGCAGAGGGAACGCAGGAGCGCTGGAAGGGTTTGAGGGCAGATCAGATCCTGGTAGTTTCTTCCTTTCTTTTGTTTTTTAAAGATCTATTTTTTTTTTCAAAGATTTTATTTATTTATTTGACCGACAGAGATCACAAGTAGGTAGAGAGGCAGGCAGAGAGAAAGGAAGGGAAGCAGGCTCCCTGCTGAGCAGAGAGCCTGATGCAGGGCTCGATCCCAGGACCCTGGGATCATGACCTGAGCCGAAGGCAGAGGCTTTAACCCACTGAGCCACCCAGGCGCCCCTAAAGATCTATTTTTTTATATATGTATTTATTCCTTTATTTATCAGAGAGAGAGAGGGAGCACGCGGGAGCACGAGCAGGGGTTGTGGCAGACAGAGGGAGAGGTAGGCTCCCTGCTGAGCAAGGAGCCCATGTGGGACTAAATCCTGGGATCATGACCTGAGTGGAAGGCAGACACTTAACCAGCTGAGCCACCCAGGTGTCCCAGTAGTTTCTCTGACTGTGTGCCAGGCTCGGTGCCAAACATTGGACACTGAGGTTTTCTGCCCTCCGACATCTCTGTGGGGGGAGATGGAGGCGTCCTAGGAAAAGCTTGGAAAGATCCAGAATGGGCAAGAGGGACGATGGTAAAAATCTTGCTGCTGTTTCTGTATGTGTCTGTGGGAGGGTTGGCATCACCTCTCTTGTACTTGCCTTTCCCCCGCAGGGAAAGCCCACTTCTGCCAGGACCGTTTCTACTGGCGTGTGAATTCTCGGCATGAGGCGAACCAGGTGGACGAAGTGGGCTACGTGACCTTTGACTTCCTGCAGTGCCCCGAGGATTAGGGCTTCCCATCCTGCTTTGGCACTGCAGAGAAGATCCTAGGGGGTCCATCCCAATGGCGAAGGAGCCAGTTTGCCGGATACGAACTGGTGGGTTTGTTCTGGAGGACACGGAAGAGTTGAGGTGGGCTGGGCCCCTCTCTTTCCACCTTCCTTTTTTGCTGGAATGTTTTTAATAAACTTGGATTCTTTAACCTTGAGGAGGAGATTTCTTTATGTATGTATGTGTATATGCATGTAACAGACAGAGAGCTTACTCTGTGCCAGATAGTGTCCTAAGCACTTCATAAATATTAACATTCATTCTCCCTGGTAGGAAGATATAATGTGATTACTTCTATTTTACAGCTGGGGAAATGGCCAACCTATTATTCATTCATCAAACATTTATCGAGCTCCTGAGTGGAGCCAGGCGTTGTGCTGGGTACTGGGGAAGGAGAGCTGGACTATGTTTCTGTCCTTAAGGATCTCTCGGGGTCTTCCAACTTTAGGTACATAAGCGTGCCCTCAGAACCTGCTTAAAATGCAGACTCCAGGTTCAGTCTCCAAAGAGTCCCGCTCAGTTACCATGATTTTTTGTCTGGTGGGGGAGGGAATCACACTTGGAGGGTGTGCAGCGTGTGGCCCTTTTCTCTAGAATCATGGCACATATATGTGATTCTGTATGTGATATGTGATTCTGTCGTGGTAGAAGTCAGGGAACATTTCTCAGCCAAGATGACATCTGAACTTGAACTGAATCTGGAAAGGTGAGCAAGAGTTTCTTTCTGTTCAAGCAGAACAGTCTTCTTAGGGGGTAATTTACCAGAAACCGTTACGCCTAGGAATGTCCTACGCTACCTCTCACACACATGAGCATAAAACAACGGATACAGGGATGTTGATTGCAGTATGGCGCATAGAGTGAGGAATGGCAACATCTGAAGTGTACAGAGGTCAGCCAGCAGATAAGTGGAATATGGTATTATACATGATGGTAGTGGCTACCGTTCATCCAACACTGACTCCGTGCCAGACACTGTGCCATGGGCTTTATGTATGTCAACACCACTAATCCTTAATACAACCCCACGAGGCAGGTACTGCTCTAACCTTATGGGTATTATTGCCATCACTCCCTTCCCCCATTTTACAGATGAGGTAACTGAGGCACACAGAATTACACAGCTCAGCGGAAGTCCTATAGCTGGTGACTGCTGGCAGTGGGATTCGATTGCCAGCTCTTGGGTTAAAGGCGGGGAGAAGAGAAAAAGCAGGGGGATGTTTGGGGGAAGGACAGATGGCTCTAGTGTGTGGTTTTAGGAAGCAAATGCAAGCCAAGCAGAGAAGGATTCTTGAATGGTTGAGGGGAACGGTGGTCTGGACTAGATGAGACAAGGTCCGAATGAAAGGCTCAAGAGCAGGATGTGATCCCACCAGATGGACTTGACCGGAGTGTTGGGGCAGGTGAGCGGAGCTGATGGGCATGTTGATTGCCTTCTGGACTCAGGCTCAAGCAGGAGTTTGAGGGACTCAGAGAACTTCCTCCCGAGCTTCCTTTGGGCGGATTTAAACCGCCTCATCCATTTCTGCGGAGGAATGACCCATTCCCAGGGCCATGCCCCCATTCCTTAGTAGGGCTTGTTGAAAGCCCCTCTGAACCTCTCTCTCTGGACACTGATCCATCTCTCTACCTATCACCCCCACCCACGGTAAAACTTCTCCAAAGTATAGTCTCCACTTCTTCAATTTCCATTCTCTCTGCAACCACTTCCAGCCTAACTCCCACCCCACCACACTGCCGAAATCATTCTTTTCTAAGCCACCTATGAACTTCCTGCAGCCAGATGTGATGGCCCTCTGGGATCATCCCACACATCTCTCAGCTTCTTTGACACAGTAATGCCATTCTTCGTCTTTCTAACCTCTAGATGATAGCATGTCCTTGCGCTCAATCACAGGGAATCCATTCCCTGTGATCTCGCCTAGACTTACAGCTTTATATCTCTCTACTAAAGACTCTGCAGTTTATACGCCCAGCCTTAACCTCTCCCCTGAGCTCCAGACTTGTATGTTCAAGGGAGACTTGCATGATCTTTACGTGCCTGAGAGGCTCCTCAACCCAACAGGTCCAACTGAACTCTTGGCATCCATCTGCTGAATGTGCTTCTTTGTCAATCATCACTACCTCAAAAAGGATGACATTATCTGCTCTCAATCAGTCTTAGAACCTGATCAGTCCTAAAATCTAGGTATCGGTTAAACTCCTTATTCTAGTACAGTTTCTCAACCTGGACACTACGGACATTTCAGGCCAGATAGTTTTTTTAGTGGTGGGGAATGTTGTAGGAATGTTTGGTATCTACCTCCAGGAGGCAGTGGGATCATGGATAGATGGCAGACCCGCTCAGGGTCAGTCCTCCTCTCCCCACATTGGGTCCCAATGTGTGTGTGGGGGAGTGCAGAGGGGTAATGTGGAACCCTTGGCTCATGGCCAGGCTGAATTGGTGCTAGCCTAGACGGCACATGTGACTTATCCCCACTTGATGTCAGGAACACCACCCTCCAGTTGTGACAATCAAAAATATCCTGAACATTGGTAGGTATATACCCTGTTGGGAAACACTAGCCCCAGTTGAGAACTATTGCTCTAACAGAATAAACATAAAGACAAATCCACATGCCATAAGTGTAAATTTCAATAAATTTCCACATACTGAACACAACTGTGTAACCCACATCCAGATTAAAAAAAAAATTATAGCACCCTAAAATCTCCTCTCCTGCTCCCTTGCGATCGCTATCCCTCCACCTAAGAGTTACCACCATTATTTCTAACAGCTTAGATGGATTTTGACTACTTTTTACTTTAAATAATATTTTACAGTATATAGTCTCGTGTCTGGCTTCTTCTGCTCAAGGTTACATTGTGATAGTCATCAATATTGTTTATGAATTATAGATTGTGCATTCATACTATAGCTTTCCACTATGTGAATGTCCCACTGTTTATCCATTTGTTTTTTTTTTTTTTATTTACTCATTTTATGGTTAATGGGCATTTAGGTAGTTCCCCATTTGAGGCTATTATGAATAATGCTGCAATAAACATTCTTGTAAATGTCTTTTGGTGAACATGGGCAGCCATTTCTCTGGGGCATATACCTAGTATATCTCATACAGCAATTAATGGTGCAATTAGAAATGTATTGAGAAATTGCATAAGTAGAAGTAGGATACTGTGTATTCAAATGTATTAAGTCTTACTTATTCATACCAGGGCTTTGGCAGGGCACATACCTCGGGGTGGAATTGCTGCGGAGACAGGTATATGAATGTTTGGCTTGAGCAGATAGGATCGAACAATTTTCCAAAGTGGTTTTTCCCATCTGTGCTCTCACCAGCAATGTGCGACAGTTTCCAGGCGTCCTTCTTGACTCCTCTTTCCATCCCACACAGTGTTCAATTCAGCAACAGGTTCTGTACGTTCTTCCAAAACATACCTTGAATTGGATGGCTGCCACCACTCTCATCTGGCTTTTACCACCTCTGGCGTGGGGCTCTGCAGGAGCGACCTCCCCAGACTCCCCGTTTCCACTCCTGGTCTGGAGACTTCACACAACAGCCAGAGCAATCCTGTTAACACAGAAGTTAGATCACATCCCTCCTCTGCTCAAAAACGTCCAATGGCTCCTCTCCGAAGCCTTCAAGAGGCCACATGATCTGCCCTCCTCCCCTCCCTCATCTCCTATCACTCTCACCTCCGTTCACCCTGTTTCAGACGCGCTGGCCTTCTTGCGGCTCCCTGAACAATCCAGGCTGCTTTTCCATTCAGGCCTTTCCGCTTGCTGTGTTCTCTGCTGGAGAGCTATTCCTCCAGATCTTTGCATAGCTGGCTCCTTCTCATCAGGGAGGTTTCGGCTCAACTATCACATCTTCTGAGGAATCTTCTTAGCTCACCCTCTAAAGTACTCCTTTCCCCTGGTCATTTCCCCCGGGCCCTATTTTTTTTTTTTTTTCTCCTTAACATATACCAGAATCTCCAATCATCTTGTCTATGCGTTTGCTCACTTACAATCTTTCTCCCCTCACTCCTCATTAGAATTTAAGCCACACCAGGGCAGGAAGCCAGTCGATCTCAGTCAGTGCTGTGTCCCCAGTGCCATGTACCGTTGCCCGAAACACAGGAGAGCTAATCAAACTGCGTTGAATGAATGAATGAGTGAATAAAACCTAGGTGTTTAGGAGATCCCAGCAGAAGTGGGCCCCGGCTCCAGGAGCCACACACTGGGGCTCCGGTGTCGGGACAGTTCTCAGCTGCAGGTGGGATCCTCAGGCGCTTCCTGGAATTGAGAGCCCAGGGACTTGGAGCGAGATGGTCACGTTCTGAGGCTCAGGCCAGCGGGCACTAGGACCCTGCGCGGCGCCGCGCCCGGTGGGGGGCGGCGGACGGGAGTGGGGGGGAATCCGCTCTTTCTGTCTGCTAGAGCCAGGCTGCAGACACTTGTGCGATCTGGGCCCGTACCGCCGCTGCCCGGTCCCTTTCCGCACTATGAGCCGCAGGTTCACTGTCACCTCACTGCCCCCCGCGGCGCCCGCCGGGACCTCTGACTTAGAGTCCCACCCGCATTCGGCAACCTGTCTCCGCCACCTCTCTGGGGAAGACGCCAAAGGTAGAGGCCGCAGGGGGCGGGGCCTGCCGGAGCGGGGCGGGGCGAGAGAAGAGGCGGGGCCATGGTGGGAGGGTCTACTCTTGGAAGGGGCAGGGCCGGGGTTGGAGGTTGGGGGGCTCAGCCGAGGGCTAGAGAAGGGAGAAGAGCTGGACCTAGCCGGGAGGGAAGGAGGCTGGACGGCAAATGGTGAAGGGAGGGGCCAGATTCGAGGTGGGCGGGGCACAGGGAAGGGGTGGGGCTATGGGCGAAGGGGCGGATCTTGTGATGGAGGGGCTAGGGTCAAACGAGGGCTGAACTGGAGAGCACTTAAGGGGCGGGGTCATTTCGGGTAGGGGGCGGGGCCAGAGGGAAGAAGGTGAAACCAGGGAAAGGGGAGGGCCATATGATTAAGGGGTGGGTCCAAAGGCAATGGGAGGAGGCAGGACTCTCTGTTTGGGGGCAGAAAAGGGCGGGACCAGAGAGGAAGGGGTCGAGCCAGGAGAATAGGGTGGGGTTAAGGGAGGGAGGTAAAATGAGTCCGGGACGCTGGGGCTGGTGCTGCTGGCTCAGCAGGTTTTTGGGGCCTGGAGGATCTTCCAGTCCTCGGCCTCCCGAGAGACGTCGCGGACAGCGCCTGGGGGTCCCGGGGAGGAGACGGGAGCAAGATAAGTTACTTTTGGGCAGCTAGATCTTGGGAGGATTCTGTGGGGGTCTCCGGTCCCGACCCGTGGGGACCCAGTTAAGTCCCTTTGCTCCGGCTTCAGAAAAGGGTTAGGTGGAGCAAGCTCAGGCTAGATTGGGGACGTCCTCCTCGAGGACCCATTGCTGGGTCTTGCCATGGAAGTTATAGGCAGGGTACACAAGAGGGGAGGTGAAAGATCCATCTAGCTTTCAGTAAAGAATCAGTATCCTGGATGCATCCACAGTCTTCTCCTCAGGGGGCACTTGTCAGGAGTCCCCTTCCTGACCCTGCGCCTCTCAGATCTGGAAGAAACGCTGCGAATCTGCTTGGAGTGGCCCCAGCACGGGGAGGAGGAAGAGCCTCCCCGGGCCGCCAGGGGTCGCTGCCGAGCCGCAGGTGAGCTCACTCTGCAGCGAAACTAAGCACCAACAGCCCTGAAGGGGGCCTTTTGGGGTGGAGGGGTTCTTTGGCGAAATCCCGCGTTGTGTAGATGACCAAACCGAGGCCTAGATTTCCTCAGGCCTCCAGCCCCCGAGCCAATCGCCTCCTGGACGTGGCCATTTGGATTTCTTGGGCTCCTTCCATTCTTCCTATTTCCCCATAAACTGTCTGCCTCCTTTCTCATTTTTCTCATTTTCATGAATGTCCTTTCCATCCTTAGAGTTTCAAAAGTCAGAACTCTAGGAGCTATTCTGAACGTTTCCTTTTCTTTTCCCACCAGATCTAGTTGGTCCTCACGCGTTGGCCGACCCACCCCCCAAACTAATCCTAACTGTCTTCTCTCTCTTCTGGTCAGCATCACTCTGTACAAACCTCCATCATTTCTCACATGGTCAGGGCCAGAGCCACAGCCTCCTCGTTGGTCTGCCTGCCTCGGATTCTGTCCTAACCACCCTCCACACAAGCTCCCCATAGCTTTTAGGATAAAGACCGATGCCGTAGTCTGTCATTCAAACTCTTTCCTCATTTGCTCCTGGACATACCTGTCCGTGTTCATCATCTCACCTCCATTAGCCGGGGAAACTCCTACTCACTCTGTAGCTTATGGCTCATTGCACCTCTCCTGAAAACCTTTCTCCCTTTTCCTTGCTTCCAGGCAGAGGCTGTCATTCCTCTTCTGCCCACCCACCGCACCATTAGAGGACATGTCCCAGTGGATGGAAGTTATTTACTTGCGTGGCTCCTCCAACTTAAAAGCAGGGACCATTTCCTTTTATCTTAGTGTTCCGAGTTCCAAGCCCACAGCCCGGCTCTTGGTAGGTGCTTAATGTCCATCAGACCAGAGAGGGAGTGGCTGCAAGCTCCTACTTCTCCTACCCTTGCCTTCTCTCCTCCCATTCCCCAGCCCCTTACTTGAGAAAAAGGTGGCCCTCTCTCATTCCAATGTGATTGACACGTCTTCCCATTCCCATTTCCAAGCTCCTGCCTGTTGAAGTAAAAGATGGCTCCCAGTTTGGGGGGTGTGCAGGTGTGTGTGCTAACTGGATGTGAATCTAGAATGCGGCAGAGGCAGTGTGCGTGTGTCTTTGTGTGTCTGGAGGGAGGAGCATCTCACATGAGCTCTGATGACCAGTGGGGCGGTCAGTGCTTATATGTGTCACTGCATTCCAGTGTGTTGATGGGCATGTGTGAATTCCTGTGGGGTGGGTAACTGTGTGCATGAGTTTATGTAAGTTTCCTCTTTTTTTTTTTAAACATTTTATTTATTTATTTGAGAGAGAGACAGTGAGAGAGAGTATGAACGAGGAGGTCAGAGGGAGAAGCAGACTCCCCGTGGAGCCGGGAGCCTGATGTGGGACTCAATCCTGGGACTCCAGGATCATGACCTGAGCCAAAGGCAGTCGCCCAACCAACTGAGCCACCCAGGCGCCCTATAAGTTTCCTCTTGAGAATGATTTGGATCACTTTTAACCTCTTTCGTCCTGAGAGGTGCTTCCAAGCCTTCCTCCTTGGTAGGTCACTGCACGGAGAAGTAGACAAGGGCACCCTAGGGGAACCGAAATCTGGCGATATCTTTCCTGCAGCTGTTCTTGTGTCAGCCCTCTGGCCCCAAGAAGATGTGGTCCCCACCTCCTGTTCTCACTCAGGCCCATTGGGGAGAAATGGCAGCCTGTGGAAAGTGGGGAAGGGTTGGGAGAGGTTTGGCAGGTCACTTGTGCATGAGCACTGTCTTTAATTCTGGACCCAGGGCGTGGGGTTTGGCCCTGGAAGTGCCTCCTGCTGCCAGGGGACCGACCAACTGTAGTGGGGACATAACTGACAACGGGGGTGAAAGAGACAAGTCCGAAGCTGAGCCCTGAATCTACCATGAACCCTGGGCGGCAGCCCCTGTACCTCAGTTGCCTCATCTGTACTATGGGGAGGTTAGTGATGACTTGGCTGGACAGAAGTGGACCTGGGGCCGGGTGTTACCACTCTGAGCGATTCCTATACCCGTTATACCACTTTCCACTGTGCCTCAGTTTCTGGTGGAGCAAGACGGGACACTGGAAAGAAACATGGGCCTGGATTAAGACTAACAGGATTTGAGATGTGTTCCCACAAGTGAGAAGGAGCTGACTTATGCTAGAGAGATGGAACAAGACCCCAAAATAGCCCATCCACGCTCTTCGCTCGGGCTCTGTGGTGTCGCCTTAGGGCACGTTGGTTTCCCTGTCTGAGCCTCAGTCTCCTCGTCTGTAGTCCAGAGGAGGTGAACAGGAAGCTATCTGACGGTCATGCTAGCCGTAAAAATGCTAGGATTCTTTGATGGTCTAGAAGGGTGAAGTTCTCTGCCTCCCCCATACCCAAACCTCATGTTTCAGTCTCTCTATCTGTAAACTGGGAAGAATGACACTGAGTTACTGGTATGAATATCTGATCCGGAGATCTCCAGCCCGTTCAGGGTGTTCTCCAGTTACCCCCTCCTCAAGCTGGGACTCAGAACCTCACTGCCCAGTACCTCAGCCCAAGGTGAGCCCTGGGAGTCTCCATGGCAACAAACTGGTTATGAACGAGGCTGCAGTTGCCATGGTGACGGGCTGCTCTCTCTCTCTCTCTCTCTCTCTCTCATCCCCCTCATCTCCCCTCCCCTCTTCTCAATGAACCAGAGCGATCTGCGGGCACCAGCTCTCCAGGTGGGGTGGGGGTGGGGGGGTGACTGCCTTGAGAAGGGGGTCCAGATTGAGAAAGGGGAAAGATGGGCTGAATCTGTAGGGGAATGGGGGGCTGTTGGGGTGCCATTGCCATGGTGACAGGGCTGCAGCCTGTTAATTAAGCCCCTGGTTGCCACGGAGACGATGGTGGTTGACGTGCTCTGCGGCGAGCCCTGTGTGTGTGGGGTGTGCTGCGTGCTGGACTCATCAGTTCACTGAGAGGACGGGCATGTAGTTTGGGGAGAGGAGTGAAAGAGGGAGTTCAGGGCCTTGGCTCCTGGAAGACAGAGCCGGGGTGGCTGTGTTAGGTCACGGGGGTAATGATATGCAGATAAGGATGGATAGGGACTGAGCCATAAGGAGGAATACTGTGCCTGCCTCCTGTGGAAAGAAGTCAGGTGGCTCCAGCTTCAGTGCATGGAGCCCGGGGCTGGAGGTCAGGGAGCCGGGTTCTAGTCCCCAGTCTGCCGCAAGTTCACCCCATGAAGAAAATTTGTATCTTTTCATCTCTGGACTCTAATTTTCCCATAAATGGGGGGGGGGCAAAAATAATTTACTAAGTCTCTTCCAGTTCCCACATCCTGAGACTTGGGCAGCTTCCCTGAATTTTTTTTCTCTCTGAAAAGCATACGGTGGGATGGGGGTGAAATTCAGAGTTCAGAAACAGGACTCTTCCCAGCTCTGCATCTTGTGTGGCTTGAATGAGAGAGTTTCCCTAGCCCTAGATCTTCCTAGGGCTCTGGGTGGAGTTGGGATGCTAAGCTAGCAGCCGTGTTCTCAGGGCTCAGAGATGAGGGTCACCTTGCTGGTGACCTTACTGGCCAAGGCCAGGCTGACAGTGCAGCAGGTACCTGCAATGGTGTCTTCTCAAAGCCACACTGTAGACAGTTGATCTGAAGCCAGAATGGGGGCCAGGCTCCTTGAGAGGTAAGGGGTGGGACTCCAAGGGGTAGGGTCTCCCCTTGGGGCCATCTCCTTACTTGGTCTGGACTCCTTGGGGAGGGCTCCATGGCTTTAGTCTGTGATAAATGGAGAGAGCACTAAGCTTTCAGAGTGGGAAGAAGTCCCTTGGATTTATGCGACCTAACCCTTTCATTTTGCAGATGGAGATACTGGAGCCCAGAAAGAGGAACTTATTTTTTCCCAGGGATAGACAGAATTTGGGGGCAGAGGACAGGATAACTTCACTGTGTCTTGAATTCCAGTGCCTTGTGAGATAGGAACTCCAGCAAGGGTTGGCACATGGGGACCCCAGGGGAAGAGGAATCACTCCTGCCTTCACCTGTACTCTCCTGGGATCTAGATGTGGGTGGGCTCAGACCCTGAGCGGCCAGGGCTCTGGACCACAGATGAATGGAAATACCTCCAGGGGAATATCCCAGATCTGAGATTGCTGAACAAAAATCTCAGCCTTTAATTTCTTTCACAGCACTTCTCAGACAAACATGCTACACATTTTGCTATGTTACCTGTCTCTACAGCGTAGTGGAAAACCATAATGCTGCTGCTAGTGCTGGTGACGGTGCGGGGTGTGGGTAGTGGAGTGCTTAGAAATTCCTGAACACGGTCTATCCACCTGCTATCCTTTTAACCCCTGTCTCCAATCCAAACTCATCTCACTTTTTTTTTTTTTTTTTGGTGTGTGTGTGTGTGTGTGTGTGTGTGTGATTTTCTCCCCGGGAAAGCCAAGAAGACCACTTCTTATACCTTGTCTGAATAGCTAGCTCTCCATCCTAACAAGTCCTTCCAGCGCCCACAAAACCCAGTGGCAATGATACCTTATTGGTGGATCTCTCTGAAGCCCTTTCCAGTCAGCTGCCAAAGACTGTGATTGACCTGATCTGAAGCCACTGATAATTGTGTGCAAGGACTCTGAGTGGCGGGTCCTGTCGGTGACTCTGAAGTCATGTCCCAGAACGGGGTCTCTAGTCATGTGGATGGCTTTTTAGGACCCTTGAAGATCTGCTGGGCCTACCTCTGGTTGCAAGCCGAGGGGCCACTTCAGTCCTTCACCTCTGAAGCCTGACCACAGGAAAAGGGAAAGAGTTCATCTCGGACCTTTCCCTGGACCCCTTTTAGTAGCCAAGAATCAGAGACGGCTCCACAGTTTGGTTTGACTCTATCCTTCTCCCTTCTGTTGGAGACAGGACAAAATTTTGGAAGAATATATGTTGAGGAACAGTCCTAAACTAGAATAAAGTGAACTGATTCTAGACCAAATCCTGCCATTCACTGGCATTGTGTGTCCATAGGCTGTCATTTCTCTTCTTTGGGCCTTAGCTTTTTCATCTGTAAGATGAAGTTGTCCATTAGATAAGATGATTGATGTGATCCTCTCTAGCCCTGGAATTCTCCTGAAATTTAGAGGGCCAGTACTGGGGGCTAGGAGTGAGTATGAAAATGCTTTCCCCTTGGATTTCCCCTGCTCTCACCCTTGGATGTTTAGATATTCCAGAGGCACAAAGGGTCCAAACCTCCGATGCTTCTTCCTGAGATGTCTCTACCACTGGCTCAAGTCTGGATTCTAGGGGTTCTCCCAGAGAGGTCCCAGGACAATCAAGCTTCTGGAGGACTGGTGTGGGGGGGCGGTGGGAGGAACACAGAGAGCATGCTGGCTCTGGAATCCTCAGAAAACAATCCTGGATTAGGGGATTAGACACTCCCGCCCCAGGAGAAAATCTGATCCCAAACCGACAGGCGGCCTCATTCCTCCCTCCCCCACTCTGTCCCAGCCAGCCTCCTACCAGCCTGCCCTCCCTCAGGGCTGCACCATCCCCAGTGGGGAGTCAGCTATCCCTGGAATCTCACTGGTGCCTTCTCTCCTCCTCACCACATCTTCCCAGGGTCATTCTACAGTCAGAGGGTCCCGTCTGTGGACTCCTGGGATTTGTCTTGGGGGCGAAAAGCTAGGACTCAGTCTAAGAACAATGAGAGGGTTCACTGCAACTCCTCAGGTCCCACTCTTCCCATTTTAAGACAGGATAAGCCAAACAGTTCAGCCCAGTGATCCTGAACCCCTGGGGGCAGCACAGTGCTTCAGTTAAGGGCTCTGGCCTCAACACACCTCCGGTTCCAACCTCTTGAATAGCGATTTGGGAAAGGGTCTGGTTTTCCGCTTCTCTTCAGGGCTGGCCTCCCCAGCTTTGCAGACAGGCTCCCTAGGGACCAATATCCCATGGCGCCCCACCCCCGCCGCCTCAGTACTTCTCGCCTTCCCCCTAGGGGTCACCCCAGACCCCCAGCCAGGCAGCCGCTGCGGGGCCGCCTCCCCGCGGCCGCGACCTAGTTCCCTGCCGTTATTTTTAGGGCGCGGGATGGCACCTGCCCACGTGCCGGCCCCGCCTGTGCCGGGGAGTGGGGGGCGGGCGGAGCTGCGTCTGTTCGTGGGAGGCGAGGCCCCGGTCCCCCGCAGCACCCCCTCCATCCCACCCGTGCAAGCCCCCGGTTTTCGTGCGAGGGGGCCTCCAGCAGCGCTCTGCCCGCCCCTCGTCTCTTCTTCTTCCTCCCTCTCTCGCTCCCCCCCAAAACCCCGCCAGTGGCTCACGCCTCCTGCATACGGGATGAGGTGAGCAGCGCCGCCGCTGAGAGGGGGCGCGCGCGGGTGTGAGCGTGTGTCCGTGTGCGAGTGTGTGTGCGCCGGGCGGGCGGGCACTGCAGCTTCTTCCTCCGTGGAGCGGAGAGCGAGAGAGAGCTAGAGCGAGCGAGAGAGCGGCGAAGGCGGGCAGAGGGGCGCGGGCGAGGCGGAGCAGCCATCCCCGGGCCCGGCGCCGCGCCGCCACCATGCTAAACAACCTGACGGACTGCGAGGACGGCGATGGGGGAGCCAACCCCGGTAAGCAGCGGCCCGGGGGTGGCGAGGGAGGGGGCGGCGAGGAGAGGAGGCAGCTCTAGGGTTAGAGGCAGAGCGGGGGCCGCCTCCTTCAGAGAAGAGACTGGGACTGACCGGGGCGGTGGGCGCCGAAGGCGGCCTGGAGCTCCGCTCCATTGGAATGCGCCAGGCGCTGTCCGAGGTGCTGGAATGCGCCGCGCCCGGGGCAGGGCTGGGGGCCCCGAGGTGTTGCTGTTGCCCACAGCCCGGGGGCAGACGTGGGTTAGCTAAGCGGGGGAGGCTGTGGGAAGAGGATGGAAGAGCTAGAATGGGCTGACGTGGACCTCGACAGGCGGGTGGAGGGTTCCTTTCCCCAAGAAGGGACCCCGGCGTCCTGGCGCAGAGCGTTGACCGGCGGCGCGGGGAGGGGGTGGGGGGGGGTGCAGTCTGCTGCAGTCCCTCGCTCTGAGACTTCCATCTGAAAGGTGGGGGGAAGGTGCCCATGGGGGGTTGAAGCCATATGACAGCCCCCGTCCGGGCTGCGGTGTCTCCTTAAGGGGACACTTGGTGCAATCCTGGCCCCCTCCCCCAAAGCTGCCCGAGGTCCGACCTCAGACTGAAGCGTACCTCCTCCGGAGATTTTCGGCTCTACTTTGCGGAATCTCCCTCTCCCTCTCGCGTACCCATGGGTTCCTATTCAGGACGGGAAGCAAGATCACCCTTTCTTCCCTCTTTCCCCTTCCTCTCGGCACCCTGGGATGACAGTGAGGTTTCCAGGGCGGGGGAAGGGGGAGCCTTTCTAGTCAGCTCTGCTAGCTTCCCCACTGAGGCCTCAGGAATGGGGTCCCAGCAGCTGAATCCCCGGCGCCGCGGCGCGGACACTGCGGACGCGCTGCGGTGGGTGCGGAGACTCGCTAGGAGCCCAGGGGCTTGAAGCAAGTCCTTTCGCTGCTCTTGCTTTCCGCCGCCCTCCTCCACGGTTTTCCTGCTCCGAGGTCTTTGGGGCCAGCCACCCCCTCGGGCTCCCAGGCCCCCCGCCGCCCCCCAGCGGTCTCAGCCATCCATCACGGCTGTCAGCCGCCCCCACCCCCCACCCTCCAGCGGCGCTGCGTCCCTTGCGCACTAGCGCGCCTCCCGCTCCGGCTGTCTGCGCTCCGAGTCGTCAAACGCTCCCCTGGGCATTGCTTGACCCTCTGAGCTGAGACTCTTGCAGACCTCCCCGGGGGATGGCCAAAGAGATCCAAAGACTGAAAGAGCGGGGTCTTCCAGGGACTGGGAGCCTAGACTTGAAGTGTTCCGGATCTTGGATCCAAGTCAGAGCCAAGTGGCCGCTTGGGAAAGCTGTGGACACCAGGTTCCCCAATTCTTTGTCTAAGACCCCCTTTTCCTCCCTGAAGTTGAGTGGTATACAGAGGTTGGAGCCACTGGCTGGCCAGCTAGCTCATCCATCTCTCCGGTGACCTGGGGGTTGCCTCATCCAGCAGCAGTCCCCCTCCCCAACAGGGAGGCTTAGGCTATGGGGGAAGAGGGTTTGGCAAAGTCGAGTCTGCGGCAGATCCAGGCATCCCGATGCGGTGCCCAGGGGACGAGTTGTGTGTTTGTGGGTGGGGGGGGTCATTGCCATCTGGGATCCCCTTCAGATGCCTTCAGTCTGAGGACAGGGGCTCAGCCGGAGAGATAATCTCTGCCTCCCCCCCCCCCGCCCGGCACAGGGTATTGTCCAATCCCCCAGCCCCTGCTTTCTCTACCCGTAGGTTTTTGCATTTCTGGGTCTTGGGGTTTCCATGGGGTCTCAGGAGGGCTAGAAAAGAGGCATTTATGTGTGTGGAACAGGAGTCGAACGAGGAACTCCCTTTGGTTCTACCCACTCCCCATTAGTTTCTAGACTCAGTGTAGAGGGTCCGTCTCCAGACCTTCTCTCTCTGTGTAGGGTCCAGGACCTGGAACTAGAGTGGCCACGACCTGGGTCAGATGTTTGGGTTCCCAGAGAGAGGCAGACTCCCAGCGATGCCCCAAGATGGTCGTAGGGGACCTAAGGACCTGAGCTTGAGGGAAGAGGGTCTGTCAGACCAAGAGCCTCTGCCATCTCTGATCTTAGGTTCTTGGGGATGTAGGTGAGGACCTGGGTACTGACCTCAGGGAGGTGGTACTATCCCGAGGAGTAAGAGGGCTCCTCTGGACTTAAGAAGACCCCTATCCCCTTGGGGTCTGACGCCCTCCCCCACTCCCCCAATCTGGCTTGGGGATTCCCCCAGGCCTGGTCCGAGGCCCCTGGGGGAGGATCCTTAGCCCGCGCCGCTCGCCTGTTTCCTCCCCTGGAGCTCTGGCCGCCGCAGCTTAATTGAAAGCCGATTCGGGCTGAGAGCTCCCAGGGGGCGGGGGCCGGGGCGGGGGCCAGGCGGAGAGGGCTCAGCCTCAGTCTGGCCCTGCCTCTCGCGCGCGCGCCACTCGCCGCTACCCACGAGCCTGCGTCCTGGCTTTGAGGATTCAGGGCGAGTTCCCCCGGCTCCTTCGAGAACTCCTGAAGCTCGCCCCTCTCCCCGCAACCAGTGCGTCCGCCGTTCCAAGGAGGGGACGAAATCAGCCCGCGGCAGACGCGGCCGGCGGCCTGGCGTCCCGTCCAGATGGCGGGTGGAAGGGCGGGACCCAGGACGAGCCTATCGAGCCGTCCTCTCCCCAGCCCTCCGCTCCTAGCTGGGATCCGGCCCCGAGCCTGGCTCCGCGCTGCGCGTCGCGTTACATAAGCGGCTGCGGGCGCGTGGCCGCCTCGGCTCGGCGCTGCGCTCTCTGCCCGCGCGGTCGCCATGGAGACCGGCGCGGGGCTGCCTAGTAGCCGGATCTCGGGCCAGGACGCCCGCCTTGCCGCCCCGCACGGGCCCCGGGACCCCGGGAGGGAGGAGGGGCTTGGGAGGGGGCGTGAAAGGCAGAGAGGAGGGGCTCCCGTGTCCGGCTGTTCTGGCCCCGAGCGGACGCCGCTGGGAGAGGGATCCAGACCCACAGGGGACTTAAATCTTGGGGCTTGGGGAGGGGCATGGGATGGGGACCCCGGTCTGGGTGGAGCACCAGATACATGAATAATAATCGTACTCATAATAGCCCCAATAGTTCCGTTTATGTGCCAGGCACACCCAACACGCATTATTTCCCTTAATCCTCAGGACAGCCCTGTAAGTTAAGCACAATTATTATCCCTTTGCAAAGGAGGAAACTGAGGCTTAGAGAGTTTAAGCGACTTGCCCAATATGTCGACACAGCCTAGAAAGCTGGGACTGGAGCCTAAATCTTGACCCCAACCCTTTTCCTTAACCATCAAGAAATTCGCTCTCATTCGCCTCAAACCCTCTTGTGCCCTCCATAGTGTGGTGAGAATCTGAAACATCTTGTCAGCATTTTAAAAAGAGGAGGAACCCACTTGTCTTTTTTCATTTCTCCTGTTCTCTGGCCCCAGACAGCTCTTCTGAGACCCTGGGGGTCAGGAAGGGAGCCTGGGGGAAATTTACCTCCAAAGACTTTTTTTCCCCCCTGGGCATTTATTATGTGCTAGGTTCTCACTGGGGGAAAGTCTGTCATTTCCAGGAACTCATATGTAAGAAGGAAGAGGTGATGGTGCCCCCCCCCCCCGTTTGGGAATCAGGAGTTCCTGGCTTGATGGACGAGGTGGAGGTGCGGGCAGAAGTTGTCCCTTGATTCGGTGAGACATCTCTTCCCTCTTCCACGACTTTGAGTCAGGCTGAGATTGGATTTGTAACAGGTTGTGCTCTAGGGATGGACCCCTGCTGGGTGACTAAGGAAGGTTTCCAGGAGGTAGGGAGAAGAAGGATGGGGAAGGATTTTGGGAAGATGGAGGTGGAGCGAGACATGATAGGAGACGAGGGGACAGGAAATTCGGAATACATAGGGCCTCAACTTCATTTGGGATTTATTTATTGGAGAGTCTCCCCAGGGTCTGGAGAGATGTCTGCTACTGGGATTCAGCCCTAGAAGTGAGAAAGGGTGCTGGCTGAAGCCAAGGTTAAGTGCCTGTGGGGGTCTCCTACATCTCTTTGAAAGGACCTCTCCTAGGTGTCCAAGAGCTTTTCTCCTTGGGTGATCTCAGCCAGATACATGGTTTCACACACTTTCTCCACATATTCTCATGGGTTACCGTCATCTTTTCTCTGCCCAACCTCTTTCCTGGGCCCAAGACTCTGTGTATCCAAGTGGCTTCTGGACATATTTGCTTGAGTGTCCTATTCTGCCCTACTGTCGATTGAATTCAGCATCTTCCCCACCCTCTGTCTTTTCTCTGCCCCCGTTTACTAAATAGCGCCATCACCCACCCATTAACCTACGTGAGAAACCCAGGCATTTTCCTCGATTCCCCCTTCCCACATCCCCAAACATCTGGCATAGAAATATGCGCCAGTAATTATTGAGTCTGCCCGATGCCCTGCAGTGCTCCGGTCTGGGTCATCATAAACCCTTGCCTGGATTGCTGTAAGTCTCAAGCCAACATCTGTGTTTCTTCATCTAAAGGCCAGAGTGGTTGCTCTAAAACACAGCTCCCATCATGGCACTTCTTTGCCTGAAACTCTTCGATGAGTTCCCATTGTCCTCTGGATGAAGGCCCAAATCTTTAACATGGTCTGCTAATCATTTAAGGACCCAGCCCACACCTTCTGAGGCTCATCTCTTCATAGGTCAGTCTTCACGTTTTAGCCCGTCTCTCCATGCCCCTTCACCAGACTCAAGCCAGATCAAACTTCTTTCAGCATCTCTGACCCACTCTGTTCACTCTCCCCTCTCAGCCAGCGAACATGCTGTTCTCTCTGCTGGAACACCCTCCCGCCTCCCTCCCGGTCTAGCTCTTACTCATCCTTCAGTTCTCAGCCTCCTCGTCACTTCCTCTGGGAAGCCTTCCGTGACCTCCCAGGATGGGCTGAATGCCTCTCCTGTATTCCCACAGTCCCTTGTTCATCTTCTATGACAGAATTTACCACTCTGGGTTGGAAATTCCCGCATCCTGGTTTATCTGTCCTGCCTGTGGGTTCCGTATGGCAGGGACGGTGTCTTGGTCTGTGTTTACTCTCCCCTCCCTCCCCATGCCCGTATTGGCACATGGGAGAGAGCCAGTGAATATGTGTTGACGGAAGATGCATGAGGAGCACAGAAGATGCCAAATGGGTCACTTCTCCAAGAGGTGGAGTTTCCTTTGGGCCTCCGGCTGTAGTGTTCTCTATCTTTGCCTCTGGGGAAGAGCATGCTTCCATCCCAGAACACCAGCAAGGTCCCAGGTATGGTCAAGGAGGGGAACCTGGAGAATCTAGGGTGTCCTGGTGAATGGAGAAGGACCCCCAAGAGCAAGGAAGCACTCACATGTCCATTAAAAACTGGGCTCTTTGTACGTGCTGTCCGCTGAAACAGCTCGGCGGGATACCGTTAGCTCCGTTAAATGGAGGCTCAGAGAGTTCAAGTGGCCACGCAGCTGGATGCGCGGGCAGAGGGATGACAACCAGCTGACGCCAGACCCCTGGCTCCTCTGCCTTCTCAGGTGATGGCAACCCCAAGGAGAGCAGCCCCTTCATCAACAGCACTGACACAGAGAAGGGAAGGGAGTACGATGGCAAGAACATGGCCCTGTTTGAGGTGGGTTGCTGGGGCGCGCCCCTCTCCCTAGTTTGTTTCCCCGTTCATCTGCCCATCTGCCGTCCATCCCTCCCTCAGGAGGTGTCCTTCTCTCCACGCCCTCCTCAGGCCCACCTTATTCTCCTTCCGGTCACCCCTGCTGCTCCCTCTCCTTATCCTGCCGTCCTCTTTCCCTGTTGTCCATACTTGTTCCTCCTCTTTCCCCATGTCATTCCGGCCCCCGTGGTTTGATACCCTTGCCCCCATCTCTCCTGGCCTCCTACCACGTAGTTCGCCTGTCCCTTCCCTAGGACCTTGTGTCTTACCACTGCCACCCTCCCTCCACAGGAGGAGATGGACACCAGCCCCATGGTGTCCTCCCTGCTCAGTGGCCTGGCCAACTACACCAACCTGCCCCAGGGAAGTAGGGAGCATGAAGAAGCAGAAAATAATGAGGGTGGAAAAAAGAAGCCAGTGCAGGTGAAGGCCTTGGGGGGAAAAGGATGAGGGAGGAAGGAGGGGTGGGTGGGAGAGAGGATGGGGAGACAAAAGAGGGAAGGGGGATGAAGGGATGGGGGTGGAGAAAGGCAGAGAACGGGGGATGGAGAGAGGGGAGAAGGAGTGGGTCTGGGGTGTCGGCAGTGATTACGGCTGCAGGAATTGACGCTGGCCTCCTTGGCAGGCCCCACGCATGGGCACCTTCATGGGCGTGTACCTGCCGTGCCTGCAAAACATCTTTGGCGTCATCCTCTTCCTGCGACTCACGTGGGTGGTGGGCATCGCGGGCATCATGGAGGCCTTCTGCATGGTCTTCATCTGCTGCTCTTGTGTGAGTGACGCCTTCCCCTCCCCACCCCGGGACCGCTGGGCCAGAGCAGGAACCTGGGGTGGGGGGAGGGAGGCGGGGAAGCATGAGACCTGAGCTTTTTATAGGAACCACTGCGTATGAGCTTTGAGAGTAAATTAGGTCTGACTGGTCCTTCCTGCACCTCACAGGCTGCTCCCCGATGGCCACTAACCAGGTTTCACCTGGATCTGTGTTTGGGTGTGTGTGTGAGTGAGTGTGTGTATAATTACACAAGTAATGCAGATTCATTGAGGAAAAAGATAGGCGTAGTGAAGGAAATCAAATCCTTCTAACCTGGAGCCTTGAAAACCGCAGTCGTTAACATTGTGGTCGGCCCCGGGCTCACAAAAAATGGCAGTGTGGGTCACAGACAGCTTTGTAACAGGATCCTTTCCATCTTCCCTAAAATATCAGATATTCCCCGAACACCTACTTCTCGCCATGTTTCCATTTCCTTGCACGCGACCCGAGAGCCACCTCTGCGTGTGTGGTAGCCAGGACTGACGCTAGTACCCCTATTTTATTTCTTTTTAACTTTTATTTTGACAGAATTTCAGACATACAGAAAATTTGCGAGAATAGAACAGACGTTAACCTATTATCGTTTTTATTCCCTTCTCTAAGTACCGTTTTCCCCTTGAATTTGAGAGCTAGTTGCAGACATGATGCCTCTTTATCCCAAATCCTTCAGTGTGTGTTTACTAAAAACGAGGACATTCCCTTACATAACCACAGTGCGATGATCAAAACCAGGCAACTAACATTGAGACATTAACGATGTCTTAATAGTGACCCCTTCATCATGGTTTAGCAGCAGGCCTCATTCAGATTTTTGCCAATTGTCCCAATCATGTCCTCCGTAACTAGGGAAAACTCAAGATCACATTCGTATTCATTTATGAGCTCGTTTTAGCCTCCATTAATCTGGAGCAGCGCTTCCTTCTTTGTCTTCCATGGTGTTTCCACTTTGGAAGAGCATGGATCAGTTAGTCTGTAAAATGTCCCTCGGTCTGGGTTTGTCACACATCTGCTGAGGATCAGATTCAGTGTGTGCCTTTAGGCAGGAAGACAGCACGCCTGTTTTATCGATAAAGACACTGAGGCTTAGAGAAGTGAAGGGACTTGTCCCAGGTCAGACAGCTGGTCAGAAGCCAAACTGGGATTTCCAGAGCTCTCTGATGAGCACAAGTAGCTTGTGATGCTTCCGTGTGCGTGGTGAATAAGAGGTTTTCTTGACAAGAAGGACTTGGCAGGAGTAGAAGTTGGAACACGACCAGGGAGAAGCTCAGCAAGGACTTGTGGGTTTGGCAGGTGTTTATGGGGTATAAGGTTTGGCCTTTACCCAGGGCACTGCGGCCCCTGCCCTAGCTGCCACTCTGATGATCTCTCTCCTGACAGACAATGCTCACGGCCATCTCCATGAGTGCGATTGCAACCAATGGAGTTGTACCTGGTATGTGATGGGGTTTCTCGGAGGGGGAAGGGGCCTGGATGGTTGGGAGGGCGGCCTGGATGGTTGGAAGGAGAGACAGGGCTATAGGGTTTATGGGCCTTCAGGACCAAGAGAGAAAATACTGCTAACTTGGGGGCTGGGCTGTGATTCTGGTGGGGTATGCGGGGGCGGTGGTATTAAGGGGGAAGGTAGGGAAGCTGTTTATGGAGTTGAACAGGGCAATGCCATATCTCCCTTTGCCTGAGACCCTCCTCTCCTCTCTGTCATCCTATTTTTCTGAGCCATGACCTCCTTAGAGGGGTAATTAGCAACATGGTAATTAGTGCAGCAAAATCCACTCAGAGTGGCTGGCTTAGTCTCCCACCAGTCCTAGGGCTGCAGCCTGTAAGGCGTGAGGCCCAGAACAACTCCTTTCTCACCTCTGTCCCTGAGCCCTCTCGCCCCCAACGGCAGCCCAGCTCCCCTCGAACGACTCGCTGACACCAGGTTCTTTCTGCAGCTGGCGGCTCCTACTACATGATTTCCAGGTCTCTGGGCCCAGAGTTTGGGGGCGCTGTGGGCCTCTGCTTCTACCTGGGCACTACCTTCGCTGGGGCCATGTACATCCTGGGCACCATTGAAATCCTGCTGGTGAGAGGGGTCGAGGAGGGGGTGTGGGGTTCCAGGCTGTCAGTCAGTTAACTAATGCTCCCTGGACACCCCCTAGGGAGAGGTCCAAGCCACTCAGTGAGGCCAAAAGGAAATCAGATGTGGTTCTGTCTTTTTTTTTTTTTTAAGATTTTATTTATTTATTTGACAGAGAGAGATCACAAGTAGGCAGAGAGGCAGGCAGAGAGAGAGGGGGAAGCAGGCTCCCCACCGAGCAGAGAGCTTGATGCGGGGCTCGATCCCAGGACCCTGAGACCATGACCTGAGCCACAGGCAGAAGCTTAACCCACTGAGCCAGCCAGGTGTCCCTGTGGTTCTGTCTTTCAAGAATTCACAGTCTAGTTGGGGAGACGAGATACAGTAATTACGTAACCGAACAGCTGGCGTTCATCGGGCACCCACTGTGCTCTCAGCAGAGTTCCAATCGCTTTACAGTCATTTTCTTGAATCCTCATGAGGATTAAGTATTATTATGCCCATTTTACATATGAGAAGCTCAGAGAGGTGACGACTTGCTCAAGGTCACTCAGCTACCCAGTAGTAGAGGTGGGTCGATAAGAGTAAAATCATGGTAGAAATAATAAAAAATAAATAAAACTAATGTCACACAATAGCTGCGTCTTGGTTGCCTGCCACGTGCCTGGGACTGTGCTAGTTTCCCTGTGCGTGTTCACTGTCCAGGGCTGGTGACCAGTAGGTTGTGAAAGAGAAGAAGGATGTGAGGGAGCCAAATAAAGAGACCTGTTAGGAGTAGTGACTGATGAGAAGAAGTCAGGTTGCTGGTCAGTATTTGAAGGGGAGGCTGCCAATGTGGGTCTTGGCTCTTGGGGGCCCCTCCACGAAGAGGTGGGAGCTCTTGTGTACCAGGAGTTCTGTGTACCAGGGTTGCCTGGTACACAGAAAGTGGGGCTGACATTTTCCAAGCCCCTACCATATCCAGGCTCCTTGGCCTGCAATTTATCATTTTAGTTTGTCCTAACAACAGTTCCATGAGTTAGATAATGTCCCCATTTTACAGACGAGGAAAGCAGAGTTCAGGAATTTTAAGGAACATGTGGGAGGGATATGAACCTGTGTCTTTCTGACCCCAAAGCCAGTGCTTTTCCACTTTATCGCACTGTCTTGGAGAATGGAAACTAAAAGATGCAGCGTCTGGTTTGGGGGCAGAATGGAGGAGTATGGGGACAGGGAGGATGGATGGTGAATAAAAGACCCAAAGAGCCAAATTCTGAGAGGATAATAATAGACCTCCATGACTTAAAAAAATTAAATAATTTAAAAATTCTTATAAAAACAGTTCTGCCCATTGGGTAAACCTGCCAATATATCAGAGAACATAAAAAGGGAAATAATAATTGCCCAAAGAAAATCACTGTTAACATTTTGGTGTATTTCCTTCTATTTTTTTTTGTTTGTTTTACAACATGATATTGTATTTTGTCTTTGTAAAATAGGTCTGTATGGGTTTCCCTAAATAATTAGAAGCTCCCTTTGTAAATATCATTTATAAGTGAAAATAACTTTTCTAAGAATAGCAACATATTAGTATTTGGTATGGAAATTTTAGAAAATACACATGTGCAGAAAGAATACAGATGATCACATCTCCTCCTATCAGTGGATGTCATTTCCAGTCTTATGCTACTGTAAATATGCCGTGATGAGCATTTTTTTTTCCGAAGTGTCTTTCTGCACTTTGGGTTATATCCTTGGGGGCGATTCTTCTTGCTGTGTCACTCACCTGACCTCCTTGGCCCTCTTCTGCAGGCTTACCTCTTCCCAGCTATGGCCATTTTTAAGGCGGAAGATGCCAGCGGGGAGGCAGCAGCCATGCTGAACAATATGCGTGTGTATGGCACCTGTGTGCTCACTTGCATGGCCACTGTGGTCTTTGTGGGCGTCAAGTATGTCAACAAATTTGCCCTTGTCTTCCTGGGTTGTGTCATCCTCTCCATCCTGGCCATCTATGCTGGGGTCATCAAATCTGCCTTCGACCCACCCAACTTTCCGTAAGTGCTTTTGCTCTGAGCCTAAGGCATTGTCTTCCTACTCCCTGGCTCGGTTTCTGGGTCTGCAATGCCAGCCCCTGCCAACCTCCCTCTCCTCATCTCTCAGAATCTGAGCGATTGTGGATTCAGAGCAACCTCCCTTGGGAGCGAAAATCTCTCCTGGTTTGGGGGGAATCTCTACAGGGTAGGGTAATATGTTCTGCAGGTGGGCAGAGTTTCCCCTGTGAGGGTCAACTACTTGAGGGTGGGGTGGGCTTAGGAAGAACCAAGTGGGACGATTTCTGAAGGGATGACTCTCTATGTTAGGGGAGCATTTCCTGGATGGGGACAAATTCCTGGAATAGGACAACTTATTAGTGTTGGACACCTTTTCTATCATGCACAAGGTCACAGAAGAGAAGGTCTAGGGGCTCAGATCTCTGTGGGCTCTGCCTCTTTCTTAAGGACAGATTCCCTTACATGTCACTGCCAGGATGACGCACGGAGGCTGTTGTCCATGGTGCTGAAACACAGCATTGCACTAAAACGGTGCTTCTTGGCGGTGGCTGCATATTAAAATCATTTGGGGGAGCTTTGAAAAAACACTGATTCTGGGCTCCATCCCAACTAAATCAGAATCTCTGGATACGGGGCCCTGGGATCTGTGTTTTTTAGAGCTCCCCCGGTGGTTCTGTTGTGAAGCCAAGGCAAGGTTATGTCCTTCCCCCATCTTCCTCCCTTGTTTCTCTCCCTAGGATCTGCCTCCTGGGGAACCGCACACTGTCTCGCCATGGCTTTGATGTCTGTGCCAAGCTGGCTTGGGAAGGAAATGAGACGGTGACCACACGGCTCTGGGGCCTTTTCTGTTCCTCCCGTTTCCTCAACGCCACCTGTGATGAGTACTTCACCCGAAACAATGTCACGGAGATCCAGGGCATCCCTGGCGCCGCCAGTGGCCTCATCAAAGGTCTGGTGGAGGGAAGAGGGCTGGTGTCCAGGAAACACTACAGGGATTGTGGGTTAAACGGTCAGGATTAAGGAACTCTCCTTGGGATTCACTTAAATTCAATCAGTTTTAATTGAGCACCTACTCTAGTCCATGTTCTGTCCTTGGTATCATGGAGGAATATCAGGGAGCCTTCAAATATCTTACCACCTAGTAGGAAAGAAAGCCATCAGTTTAACAACTATTCACCAAGCACCTTCTTAGTTTCTAGGACTGTGCTAAGCACCAGGAATACAGCATAAATAAGTCACAGTCCTTGGCTTCAAGGAGTGTAATAGCAGACACAGATGCATTAGCAAATAAATTGCAATTTGAGTAGATGTGCATTCAATGAACAGAGACCTCACAGCGGAGGGAGCAGTCATGTGTACAAGGTGGCAAGACAAGCCTTCCTAGACTCATCTTAGAAGAGTTTTGAGGGGAAAATAAGAGATTTTGAGTTATACTAGGGGAATAAAGGAATTAAGGGAGAAGAACTGCTTGCCTGAGAGCATGCAGAGAGAGAAGTGTCCTTCCAACCACAAATAATTTGGTATGACTGGGGCATAAAGTACAAAGGAAGGAGGGGCAAGAAATGATATTGGAGAGGCTGGCATAAGCCAGATTGTGGCAGGCCTTGGAAGCCATGTTGAAGTGTTTGAACCATGTCCTAAGGACAATGAGGAGCCACCAAAGGGTTTCAGATGAGAGAAGAACTTGGTCAGCTCATCATTTCTAAAGGTTCACTCTGGCTGTTAATATGGATAAGGTAAAAGGGAGAGAGAACAGCGGCAGGGAGTCCAGGAAGAGGGTGATGCTGAGTCCAGGTGAGAGATGATGGTTTTCTAATCTAGAGTGATGGAGTGATGTCAGTGGGCGTGGAGCAGCAGTTCTCCCCCATGACTGTTTTGTCCCCCAGAAGACATGTAGCAATGTCTAGGGACATTTTTGGCTATCACAACTAGATGCTTGTTACTGGCATCTAATGCATAAAAACCAGGATTTTGCTAAACATTCTACAGTGCTGTAGGACAGCCCTCCATGACGAAGAATTCTTTGGCCCAAAATGTCAATAGTGCAGAAGTGGGGAAACCCTGGAAAAGAGAGAAGGGGCATATTTGAGAAATATTTAAAAGGAATAGTGGGCAGAAGTTGGAGATGGTTTTGAAGTGGAGATGGGCAGGGGAGCAGCTGAGGGCAACATAAAACTGTCTGAATTGATGGTGGTGGCGCCATTTGTTGAGATAAGGGGCACGAAAAAGGAGCTGGTTTGAGGCGGCTGGGTGCTGAGATCAGTTTGGGACATAATGAATCAGCCTGAGATAGCCCTTTATATGATTTTTACCCCACTAGACAGGACTATATGAGGGCAAGGACTAGATCTGATTCATGTGCAAAGCCTCTGGACATGGCCTGGCCCAAAGCAGGAACTTAGGAAATGTTGGTGGAAATAAAATAGAGCCAAGACCCCAGGGGAGTGTGAAGTGGTTGACGTTGACCCTTCCTTTTTGCCCACCCCACCTCCTGGCCCTAGAGCTCTAACACCCTGACTTCTGGCCTTCCTCCTGAGCATCCTCTCTCCCCCAACAGAGAACCTCTGGAGCTCCTACCTGACTAAAGGGGTGATTGTGGAGAGACGTGGGATGCCTTCGGTGGGCCTCGCAGAGGGCACCCCTGTCGACATGGACCATCCTTATGTCTTCAGCGATATGACCTCCTACTTCACCCTGCTGGTTGGCATCTACTTCCCCTCAGTCACAGGTGAAGGGGAGCTCAGAAGACTCTGCCTGGGACTGATGGGTAGAGAGAGTCAATGATGATGTGGGAAATTTCTTAGTCCTACAATCTCATCACATGGGCAGGAGCCAACAATCCAGTTCCCATTGCACAGATGAGGGAATTAAGGCCAGGAGAAGCCAAAGAATATGGCCAAGTTCTCAACACCAGTTGGTATGCCAGGACTAGATCCCAGGCTATCTGACTCCAGGGTTGGTGTCCTTTCTTCTTGTTCTGTATGGTCTCCTGTGGACCCTGTCCTAGCTGCTCCTCTGTTCACAGGGATCATGGCTGGTTCTAACCGCTCCGGGGACCTACGGGATGCCCAGAAGTCAATTCCCACTGGCACTATCCTGGCCATTGCCACCACCTCTGCTGTCTGTATCCTGCACTGCTGGGCTGGGAGCACCCTGGGTTCGGAGGCCTGGGGGGAGGGCAGCTTCAGCTGCTGCCTCACCCAGCTAGCTTGGGAGGAGAAAGGGGAATGTCACCCTGGAGATTCTCCTTCATTCTCTACTACAGATATCAGCTCCGTTGTTCTGTTTGGGGCCTGCATTGAGGGGGTCGTCCTGCGGGACAAGTAAGTAAGGGAATCAGGGCTGATTCTGTCCTGGGTGGTGGGTATAGGGGACTAAATTCTGGGAAACAGATGCAGCAGGGAGTGCTGACCCTGTGCAAGGGGAATTGTGGGAGGGAGGTTTCACAGGGTTGCTTGCAAACTTACCTTATATTATATTTTATCTTGCTCAAGAAGCTTGGATGGTATCTCTCTCTCTCTCTCTCTTTTAAGGATAATACGACTTCCCCACCCTTTAAAATCTATTAACCCATTTAACATTTCCTAGATGTCTATGTGTTGGTTATTGCCCAGAGTTCCGTGGGGAATAAAGATAAATAACACATACTTTTTGTCCTGAGGGAGCTCTTTGGGGGCTGGTAACCATACTCAACAACAGACTTGGAATGTAGGGTGGCAAGAGTGGGATAAAGTAAAGTACAAGGGCTCTGGTTGTGCACAGGACACTGCAACCCAGTCTCCAGGGGGCTGGAGAGGAGGAGGTGATGCTGGAAGTGCCTTATGCACGTTTTCTCATTTATCCTCTATTTATTTACTTATTTGTTTTCAAAAAGATTTTATGCATTTGAGAGAGGGAGAGTGTATTTCCTCAGTGAGAGAGGAAACACAAGCAGGGGGAGTGGGAGAGGGAGAAGCAGGCTCCCCCGCTGAGCAGGGAGCCTGATGCGGGACTCGATCCCAGGACCCTGGGATCATGACCTGAGCTGAAGGCAGATGCTTAACGACTGAGCCACCCAGGTGTCCCCATATCCTCTTCACTTTAAATGTTGTGTAGAGATTACTTAAGTGACTAGGAGTGGGAAGGGAATTCTAGGTGGTGTGGGAACAGCATGAACAAAGGTAGAGAAGAGAAACAGCTGTGTGTGTGTGTGTGTGTGTGCATGTGTGTGTGTGTGTGTGCGTGTGCGTGCGTGTGCACATGCACGTGGGTGCCTGTAGCTATAAGCAATTCAGAGCTTCTGGAACATACACTTTTGAAGGGTGTGGGCATGCGCCACCAGCAGGGTGAAGTAGGAGGTCTTGTCACAGAAGTCAGTTTCCATGGTGCTGTCCCGGCTTCTGTAAGGGGTGGGGGAATGGGAACATGAAGCTGGAGCCAGTCCTGGAAGCCTGGTTTTTGGTACCAGGACATTAGAGCTTTATTTTATAGAAAACTGCAGGCACCCTGACAGGTTTTAGCAAGAGAGTGACCTGGCCAAATGGACAATTTGCATATATTACACTTACTCACTTTTGAGGGCAACTTAATCAACACTTATTTCATTTAATCATAGACCTCCCACAGGATTGCGAGGGATTCAGCAAGTCATCCAGTAAAACCCTTCATTTGATTCTCGTAGTCCTTCAGCAATGGCCCATTTGAGCATAACCTCTGGTTCCACACTCCAGTCACAGGGCTCTCTTTACCGACCTAGGAGTCATCTTCCAACCGAAGATAGTGCCATTGTTAGAAATTGCTTATCTTTGATGTTCACACCACACGACCATGACCACCCAATGAGGTCGGAACCCCATTTTTCAGATGGAGGCACAGGTTCTAACAAGCTAAGAGATTTGGCCAGATTAACATAATATTACACAATTGACCATTTACTGTGATCACTCTTAGTATCTTGTTCCAGGCATGGTGCTGAGCATTTTACCTGTGTTATCTCCTTTTATCTTGTCACCAATCACGTGAGATGGGTTTATCATCATTCTGTTTTACCACTGAGGACGTTGAGGCAAGGAGAGGTTAAATGAGTTGCCCAGGGTCACATAGAAAGTGTCCAGGGTATCAGGAGCTTTGTCTCCTCCCGCCTGCCCCCACCTTGCTCCCTTAGAGCCTAGGCCTGTGGTGGGCACACAGCTGGTCCTGAGGCTGGTGTAGGAGTCATGCCCTTGAAATCGAGGAGGTATTGCTCACCCAGAATCTCCTGTCCCTTCATTCCAGGTTTGGCGAAGCTGTGAATGGCAATCTGGTGGTGGGCACACTGGCCTGGCCATCCCCCTGGGTCATTGTCATTGGATCCTTCTTCTCCACCTGTGGGGCTGGGCTGCAGAGCCTCACGGGGGCCCCACGCCTGCTGCAGGCCATCTCCCGGGATGGCATAGTGCCCTTCCTGCAGGTCAGTCAGGGGTGGAGTGTGGGAAGAACAGCCCATCCACTACACCAGGCAGCCAAGCCACTGCCCAGAGAGGCCACCCAGGGAGCCAAGGCCCCCTAGGGCCCTTCCGCTCTGCACTCCCACTCAGAAGAATGGGTGCGCCTTATTTGGGATTTGGCCTATGGCAGTGTCATCTTTTTGGGGAGAGTTGTTTGCTCTTAGGGGAGGAACAAATGGCCCTCCTTTGGCTGAGTGACCAGGGAGGGAGGCAGCCAAAGGGCAAGAAGATGTAGCTCTCTCCATGGTGCTTAAAAAAAAAAAAGATTCACAGAGCACACAGTCATGGCCACTTGCTGACCCTGTAGCTCTTCTCCATCTGTCCCACAGGTGCTTCTTTTCCCCTTAAGGGATGATTCGAACTTCATTGCACTGAGTTACCAATGCCAGAGTGGGAGAGACACAGCCAAAGCCTGACATCCCCTTGGGTACCCCTAAAGGGTGAGGAATACATGTCCTCTCCCTCCTTCCTCTGGTTAGGGGAGTCCTGCCTCTATTGCACTAGTCCCCAAGACTGGAGAAGAGAGATGACAAGTCTCTGAGATCTCAGACCTCTATGGTGGCTGCTCTGTCCCCAGGTCTTTGGCCACGGCAAAGCAAACGGAGAGCCAACATGGGCCTTGCTGCTGACTGCCTGCATCTGTGAGATTGGAATCCTCATCGCGTCCCTTGATGAGGTCGCCCCCATCCTCTCTATGTGCGTGCTGGCCTCTTGCCCTCTCCATCAGCTCTGGGGGAGGGGGTACATCTCTCTACCTGGATCCTCCAGTTGTGACCCTGGATAGCCCACCCCGTTGTTTAATGGTCCATCTTTTGTTATATGGAGATTCATTCCCACAGGCACCGTGGTGTGTTTTAAGGGGATTTGGCCTCCGAAGCCCTTCCTCAGCACCAGAATGTGGTCTGACCACCTCCCCAATTTCTTATCCTCTTTCCCAGTTTCTGTCTTTATGCTTCTCTTTCTGTTTCTTGCCTCCCTTTGCATCTCTGTCTCTCCTGGGGCTTTTCTGTGTTCTAGGTTCTTCCTGATGTGCTACATGTTTGTGAACCTGGCCTGTGCAGTGCAGACGCTGTTGAGGACGCCCAACTGGAGACCACGCTTTCGATATTACCACTGGTGGGCGCCCTGTCCCCTTCCCTGGCTGCCGGAACCACCCTCTCGCCTCCACCCCGACCCCCGCCTCACCCTAGCCCATCCCCGAGGTCTAAGGATCCCAAACTTAAATAGGGAGCCCATTTCTCTGGCTTTTGTAGCTCAACTAGCACGAGAAAGATTCTGGAGAGGGTCTCCTTCTAATCACAAATAGTAATATAACAGGACCATCTGGGGTCTCAGCTGTGGTCCCACCCCTGCCCATCCGGCTCAACATCTTACAGACTAGAAGAGACATCAGTTTCCTTGGCTGTGAAATGGGGGTGACAACTGCACTGACCTCATGGGGCCCTTGGGAGTGTTACGGGGCTTGGAGCACAGAAGATGCCTACTACGTGGAGCCTGGGGCTCTTCTGCTCATTTCCCTTATGGCCCCTCGGCTTCACAGTTGGCATGTGGGGCAGACAGGGCAGGAAGGACCCTACTTGCGCTACAGAAAGGAAACAGGCTCAAAGAGGGGAAGGGACTGGCCCCAAGTCACCCAGAAAGACTATGGCATACCAGGACTAGGACCTGAGCTGCCCGACTCCCATTTTAGTGCTCCTGCTCTGCCAGGCCCCCCTTCCTGGGGGCACACTCTTGCTGGGAGATCCTGCCTCCGACTCCCTCCAGGGAACTCTGTCTTGGAAGGCCTCTGGCAGGGTGGTCTGGCAGAGTCAAAGGTCCTGGAGCAAGGTAGTGTGTTGACTCCTGAGTTGTGTGGGGCTTGGGGTGGTGCACAGTCTGTGGCTGCTCATTCATCTAGAAGGTCCCAAATCCCCATGGGGCTGCTCATGGAGACGATGCTGCGAGTTCCCCCAGACCTGAGCCACCCTAGACCTCCAATTCTTGTCCACACCACACCCCATCTTAACTCCTGCTGTCTGAGCCCTGGCACGAGTGACAGTCCTGCCAGGGCTCAGGGGCTGGGTCTTTTTCCCATTGTCCAGGACACTCTCCTTCCTGGGCATGAGCCTCTGCTTGGCGCTCATGTTTATCTGCTCCTGGTATTATGCGCTGGTGGCCATGCTCATTGCTGGGCTCATCTACAAGTACATTGAGTACCGTGGGTAAGCGTTGGCAGGGGGGGAATGGGGAGGGCTGGGAGAGGCTAAGGGATGGGAGGGACTGGGGATAAAGTAAGAGTGGGGGAGGGGATGGGGTGATAGGGGTGGGATTGGGGGATAGAGGATAGGAGCTGAGGGAGGGGCTGGAGCTTTGAGAAAAGGAGGTGGCAGAATGGTTGTCTATCCTCTGTCCTGGGGTGGCCACTTGGGTGTGCGTGGGTCTTACTGACACACTGACTTTCTGCCCTGGTTGATCCCCTCGGACTCCCAGGGCCGAGAAGGAGTGGGGTGATGGGATCCGAGGCCTGTCCCTCAGTGCCGCACGCTACGCTCTCTTACGTCTGGAGGAAGGGCCCCCACATACCAAGAATTGGAGGTAAGTGGCCAGGCCTGCATGGGAGGGCCCAAGGGAAGGACAGGAAGGGGGCAGGGTCTGACTCTCCTCACCTGCTTTGGTCAGTGAGTGCTGTCCTCCCCGCCCATGGTCTGCTCTCACCTCCCCTTCTCAGCCCGGCCTAGTCTGACCTTTTCCCCCTGCAGCACCCGGGGCCAGGCCGAGCTGCCATCTCTTCATCCCTCTGTTCATTCCTCATGTGTTTAAAAAATGTACGATCGCAGGATACACGCCAGGCCCCCTTCTAGTCTGCAGGAACCAAGTGAGCTCGCAGTTCGACGGAGAAGGCACATGCAGAGACAGACGAATGTAACGTCGTGTGGCATTTGCTCTGGGAGACTGGGAGAGGTGGCTTCATTCACTTAGAGAGTTATAGGGGCTCCTCGAAATCTCTAGATTCAGAGCAATCCCTCCACTTTACTCGTGTGGAAGTCAGGGGCCAGAAAAGGTCTCAGAGGTCACAGAAGGCAGAACTAGAAGCAGGAATTTTTCCTCCCACTTCTCCACCCAGGGTGCTTTCTAGATGACGCGGTTCTGTAAGCCCGGCCTCACTCATCTCCCTCAGATTGCTTGGCCAAGAGGAAGGCCTGAAGGCTGAGCTATGCCTAGGACATTGCTGGCTTGCGCTTGCTGGTGTCTACGCACCTGGGCCTTCCAGAGATCAGGGCTTTGTATTACTCGTCTGTGAATTCTTAAATGCTCGGCACAGGGTCTAACCCCGAGTGCTTAGAGAATGCTCCTAAACCGATGGCCAGTGCGATGGATTGGGGGAGGGGCAAATGAAAACGGAAACGAATGGATAAATAGTTGGGTGGATGGCCAAGTGTATATGTGAATTGGAGGGTGACTGCTGACAGGTGAATGTGTGAATGGACGGTGGCATGTGGATGTCGGGTAATTAGGTGATTAATACATGTATAGGGAAATTGGTACAGATACGAGTGGGGGACTGATGGACAAGATGGCTGGATGGGTGCATGGTTGGATGGCTAAGTGAGGTGGATGAGAGACGAGTGGGTAGGTGGGTGGGTGGGTGGCTGTGCGGGAGCTGGTGGGCTGGGTTGATGGTCAAGGAAATGGATGGATGTTTAAGTGGATGGGTAAGGGAAGGGGGTATGGAGGATGGATGGCTAGTGAACTCACTGGCTTATAGCACGTGGGTGTGTGGTGTATGGTGGAGGCTGGGCGTGTGTGGTGTGGACCACCTTGCATCCTCTTCAGGCCACAGCTGCTGGTGCTGGTGCGCGTGGACCAAGACCAGAATGTGGTACACCCCCAGCTGCTCTCACTGACTTCCCAGCTCAAGGCAGGGAAGGGCCTGACCATTGTGGGCTCCGTCCTTGAGGGCACCTTTCTGGATAACCATCCCCAGGCCCAGCGGGCGGAGGAGGTGAGCCGAGGCCCTGGTGGGGAGGGGGAATGGGAGGGCACTCAGGAAGACAGTCCTTGTCCTTTTACACTTTCCCTCTTTCCCACCCTTGGGATCGAAGTGGGCTCTGGCTTTTCTGTCATCTTCCTTAGAACAGGAATCTAAGGGCTCAGAGAGTTCTTTAGAATCCAGCTCTCAGAACCGAAGACCGTCAGAGCCCAAAGGGCCCATTTGATGCATAAGGAAACTGAAGCCTAGAGAAGTCAGGGCATGTGTCTAAGGACAGAAAACGGAGACTCAGATTAGGACGGCTTCATTGCTACTCCAGACTTCTCCCTGCCAAAGGATACACCTTTCAGGGTGTTCTCACATCTGTGATTCTCTCGATCCCCACACCGTGTGGAATTGGCAGTGTGAGAACCCACATTTAGTACAGGAGTAAACAGACCCAGAGAGGGAAGGCAGCTTGCTGACAGCCACAGAGCTGGCTGGAAACATAGTCAGGATTTGAACCTGGGGCCCTGGCTCTGGGTCACCTGCTCCTGTCCACATCCACGGTCCGTGCTCTCAGAGCAGAGTCCAGAGCCAGGGCCGGCAGGGGCGGGCGGCTTGTGCAGGATGGGGCACTGACAGGTGTGTGAGACCTGGTGGGCAGCAGAGGAAGTGGGCTCTGTCTTCGATCCAGGCCTCTCTCCCCTCGGGCTGTGACTAGTTGTGGAGAAAGGAAAGGCGGCCGGAGGGAGGTGAGGCGAGATAGGGAGGGGCACCCCTAATGGCTTGTGACAGTTGGTGTTTCTGCCTCACTGTGCCGTTCACACCAATCTGTCAAGGCCCAGAGCTGGAGGCCTCCGCCGGTCAGCTTCCTTCAACATGCAGAGGCTGAGAATGTGCTGTGAACCAGGCGTGGGGAGATTGGGGGCGGGGTGTGAGACCAAATCCCAGCCCTCAAGGCGCTCCCATGCTAGTCGGAAGATGGAACATACCCAGAGGGCTCTCAAACCCACTAGAGTTCATATCCGAGTAATAGAATGTGTTGTGTGTCTACAATCTGTCAGGCAACATTCTACCTTACCCACATCATGTCTTGTAATTCTCCCTGTTCCTAAATGAGGTAGCTGTCATGATTCCCATTTGACAGATGGAAAACTGAGGCTCGTAGAGATTAGGTGATTTGCCCGAGGTCCCACAGCCAGGAGGTGGCAGAGGTAGGAGTTGAGGCTCTCTCTGACATCAGGGTAGGGGTCCAGAGTGTGGGGGATGGAGTCAGAGCCCTGGAGTTTCACCCCTACAGTGACAGCCATTAGCTGGGTGGCCTTAAGCAAGTCTTAATTCCTCTGAGCCTCAATTTCCTCCTCCGTAAAGTGAGAGTAAGAAGAGCCCTACCCTCACAGTGCAGGCGGAATGTGCATTTAAACTGCTTATCATCCATGCTAACTTTTTAAGTCATTCGAAGCAAATCGTCTGGGCATGCAGGGGAGCCCTGTTCCATGCTGGTCTGGGTGGGGGGTGGTCTCAGGCAGGGTGGGATGGACAGTGGGGGGAGGGGTCCCAGCGGTGCTGGAGGGCTTGCAGGGGGACTGCGAACGATGGCGGGGTGGGGGCAAGTGCGGGGTAATGTCATGAAGAGCTTTGACGCATCAACAAGGAATGGGAGCCACAGGACATGGGGAGCCATGCACAGTTCAGGCGCTCTGGGCAGAGTATCAGGTAGATCGGGATGACCCAGGGGACAGACAGGAGGAAGAGAGGCCACGAAGGACTGAGTAGGGCCAGGGAGGCCTGAGGCTCATCCTTGTCTGACACGCTCCCCTCCCCGCCACCTTCCCCAGTCCATCCGGCGCCTGATGGAGGCAGAGAAAGTGAAGGGGTTCTGCCAGGTAGTGATTTCCTCTAACCTGCGTGACGGCGTGTCGCATCTGATTCAGTCTGGGGGCCTCGGGGGGCTGCAGCACAACACGGTCCTCGTCGGCTGGCCCCGAAACTGGCGGCAGAAGGAAGACCATCAGACGTGGAGGAACTTCATTGGTAACACGGGGAGGGCTCGGGGCCGTGGGGGGGCCGTGGGTTCTCCTTCCTGGGCCCGGGTGCTGTTTCCCAGATGTGACAGGTGCGGACTCTGCATCTGCAGGTGTGGGCGTTCAGAGCTGGCCATGTGCCAGACGCTGCACTGGGTGCCGGGACTCAGGTGCGAAGGAGGTAGTCCTGGGCCCCGCAGAGCTGGCTCGGCCCTGGGAGGGCATCCGTGGAGGCCCGTGGAAAGAGCGGCAGCTGTGAAGTCAAGAGAATCCGGGGTCTGAGTCTCGCCTCTGGCCCCTCCTAGCTGTGTGATGGTTCACAAGTGACTCACCCTCTCTGAGCACTAGATCCCTCGGTAGTAACGCAATAACGAACGATTACAGACCACGCTCTGTGGGCCAGACTCTAAGCCTCTCGTTCTCTCAGCAGTCCCGGGAGGGTTATTCCCTGTTATCGCCACTTTATTGGTGTGAAACCAAGGCACAGAGAGACTGAGGAATTTGCTCCAGGTCACACAGCTGGTAAATCTAGAGGCTGCCCTGGCGACTCCAGGCTATTCTGGGTCCTTAATGGGGAGGGGGGGTCATAGTTAGAAGGCAGTTGAGAGCATAAACGAGGCCACGTGCGGGAGAGTTCCTAATAGGAAGGGCGCGTGGTGTTATTGCCATTGACAGGTGGGGAGGCCTTCCCAAATCCAAACAATAATGAAGTGATGAGACCCACGTGGATGCTGGTTTTCTGACGACTCCGTCCAAGTCCAGGGTGGGGGTGAGGTGGGGCGCTGGGTGCAGGAGCCTCTGTGGCTGCCAGTGGGTGCGGGAAAGGGAACAGGGTCACTGTGTTCCCAGCTGGCCCTCTCCTTGGCCCTCCCCAGAGCTGGTCCGGGAAACCACAGCTGGTCACCTGGCCCTGCTGGTCACCAAGAACGTGTCCATGTTCCCCGGGAACCCTGAGCGCTTCTCGGAGGGCAGCATCGACGTCTGGTGGATCGTTCACGACGGCGGCATGCTCATGCTCTTGCCTTTCCTGCTGCGGCACCACAAGGTGAGGGCGGGCGTGGCTCCAGGGCTCAGCCGGGAGCTCCTGGGAAAGGGGGCTGACCACCCCTGTTGTCTGGGAACTGATTGTGTCTCCTCCTGCGGTGTCCTTGCCTGTAAAGGAGAGCAGTGCTTAACCCACGCAAGGGATGCTTTAACGGGGTACCCTTACTTAAGGGAGTTTTTGTAGGCAGTGACCCCTGAGATAAAGGATTTCGGGTCTGCGTATGGGCGGGGGAAGGTGGGCCGGAAGGGCGAGGGACTCTCTAGGTTCGGGCTCTGGATCTCTCCTCACTGCATCTGGGCTGGACCTTTCTGGGTCCCTTTCACCCCTCCAGGTCTGGCGGAAGTGCAAGATGCGTATTTTCACGGTGGCCCAGATGGACGACAACAGCATCCAGATGAAGAAGGACCTGACCACCTTTCTGTACCACTTACGTATCACCGCGGAGGTCGAGGTGGTGGAGATGGTGAGCGCCCAGGAACCGCCCTGAGGTTTTGGAGTCCTTCCTGGCCCTCTTTGCCCTTGGCCCCAGCACCGAATACGGCAAGCCCCAAATCCTTCGGCTTATGACGATGGATCTCCTCCCCACCTTATCCACCTCTTAGCCTCTCACATAGTCACCCAAGAGTCAGTCTGTCCCTCCGTCCTTCCGTCCATCCCTCCCTCCCTTTATAAGAACAGCTGTGCCATTCGATGCGAGGCGCTGTCTCATACACTTTACATATATTCTCACAGCAACCAGTGAAACAGAACTATCGGCATTTTCATTTCACAGATTAGGAAGTCGAGGCACAGGAAGGTTAAGGAATTTGCCCAACAGTACAGCTAAGCGGCAGAGCCAGGATTCACATCCCGGCAAGCTGGCTTCAGAGTCCACGCCCCTCGCTACTACCGGCCAGAGCCTCTCCTCTTTCCTTTCTCTCCGTTTATTTATCCCTCCGCCCATCCGTCTGTGTTCATTAATGTATTCATTCACTCAACCACCCATTCATCCATATATGTATTCATTCATCACTGTTCCTTTATGAAATTTCTTCCCCTTCTCCATTCACCCAGGTAATTAATTAATCAACTCATTCATTAATTCACCCATTCATACGCCTGGTCCTGCGTTGGGCTGAGCAGGGAACGAGCTGCATTGCCTTCAAGGAGCATTGCCCTATGCTTCGTCCTTGCCTCCCACAGCTATTGGTTAAACTAGGTCATTAGATGGAGAAGCCCTAGGCTGGCAGAAGGAGAGGAGGCTGCCTCCCTTCCCTTGGCCTCGCCCCTGAACTCATGCTTTCCTCCCTTGCCCCCGTCACTGCCCGCCCACAGCACGAGAGCGACATCTCAGCTTACACCTACGAGAAGACGCTGGTGATGGAGCAGCGTTCGCAGATCCTCAAACAGATGCATTTAACCAAGAACGAGCGAGAGCGGGAGGTGAGCTCGCCCTGGCAGGGCTCTGAGCACCTCAAGATGCTGCCCACTCTGGGTCTGC
Organism: Martes martes; assembly: GCF_963455335.1. Classification (NCBI taxonomy): domain Eukaryota; kingdom Metazoa; phylum Chordata; class Mammalia; order Carnivora; family Mustelidae; genus Martes; species Martes martes. Next base: position 13,934,578 of record NC_137896.1, on the reverse strand, counting down.
ACGGCAGGGAGGGCCCAGGGCTCCCACTCCTGGCCGCTGGCACCGCCTTCACCCTGGAGCGTTACTCATCACCCTTCCCCCCCTCGAGCCCGCCTCGCTGCACCTACCAAGCCTGCCAGCCATGATGCCAAGGGCTTTGGCTTGGGTGACAGACTCCCCACTCTGTATGTGACTCCTGGGGCCCAATGGAGAACAGCGGAAGCTAAATATATATGGATAATGATTCCTCAGGGGCACGGGCTGCGAGTGTGGGGGACGAGGGATCACGTGATAAACCCTGCCAGAGCGGGCACCAGATGGGCAATAAGGGATGTAGCTAACGGTGGGAGTTGGGGCTCACCTCCTAGGCTGTGGTTGCGGAGTTCTCAGGGGCGATGATGATGAGTCTCCCATGGGGTGTAGGTGTCAGACTGCCCAGGTGTGGGTAATGTGGGACCACTCGTCCCCGGGAGCTGGGAGGACAGTCGCACCTCAGGGAGTGGAGACCTCGGGGAAATGAACGATGGTACTCTGGGACCAGGGACAGAAGAGCTCTCGGGGGCAGGTGACAGGGTGCCTGGGGAGTGGGGGGCAGAATCTGTAGGTGAGGGTGACAGACCACGGTTGAGGCGGTCTCCCAGGTGTGAGTAATGTATTTCTCAGATTGCGGTTAATGGGTCCTCAGGGGAATGGGTGATGGGTGCCTCTGGGAGCTGGGAAGGATGAACACTCCAGGGCTGATAGTAAAAGACATAAGAAATGTCAAGGGCACTGACCACTCAGAACTGGCCCTGGGTGCTAAGCTAAGATAGAGCCCTGTGGGGGCGGGGGCAAGCGTTAACCCTTTGGTTGCTGGAGGGTGTTCTGCCAATGCGTTGGAGCAGCCTGGTGAGCAGGGCAGTAGCTGTTTGACAAGGACACACCGCAGTATTCCGACAACTGGCACGGCTTCCAACAGTGCGTGTCTGTGGCTGAGCAGCAGCGCTGGCCATAGCTCTTTGCAGGGCACGTGTGCTGAGCGGGAGCAGAGTGGTCCTAACCCGTGTCACTCTCTAGATCCAGAGTATCACAGATGAGTCTCGGGGCTCCATCCGGAGAAAGAATCCAGCCAACACTCGGCTCCGCCTCAATGTCCCAGAAGAGACAGCTGGTGACAGCGAGGAGAAGCCGGAGGAGGAGGTGCGAGGCGGGGGTGGTCTGGCCCCAGCCGGTGGGGGCAGAAGATTTGGCCTCTACAGGAGTCACATGCTGCCCCCTTGTTCATCTCCCAGGTGCAGCTGATCCATGACCAGAGCGCTCCCAGCTGCCCCAGCAGTTCTCCGTCCCCGGGGGAGGAACCCGAAGGGGAGGGCGAGGCAGACCCAGAGAAGGTGCATCTCACCTGGACCAAGGACAAGTCGGCAGCAGAGAAGAATAAGGGCCCCAGTCCGGTCTCCTCTGAGGGCATCAAGGACTTCTTCAGCATGAAGCCGTAGGGGCCTGGGGCCTGGGGGCTGGGGGCTGGGGGCTGGGGGTGGGTGAGCCTAGAGGGTCCTTGCTCCCCATGGCAGAGCAAAGGAGCAGAGGAGGTCCTGGTCGGAAGACCCAGCCCAAACCTTGTCTGGGTTTCCCCATCTGAGAACTGGGGGGTTGCGCTAATTAGTGAGGATCAGTACTCCCAGGCGGAGCCAGTGAAAAAGTGAAGGGGGTGTGGCTGGGGGGGCAGTACCTACTGCGGGGGGTGGGGGTGGGCGTGGCCGGCTATGGGTAAGGGGTGATGATGGCCCAAGTCCTCAGTTTCTCCTTCTTCTGACCTTTCTCTTGTGCTTCTCTTTGCTTCTCCTGTGTTTCCTGAAGGGAGTGGGAGAATTTGTAAGTGCTTCAGGATTTTTTTTTTTTTTTTTTTAAAGATTTATTTTATTTATTTGACAGAGAGAGATCACAAGTAAGCAGAGAGGCAGGCAAAGAGAGAGAGGGAGGGAAGCAGGCTTCCTGCTGAGCAGAGAGCCCGATATGGGACTCGATCCCAGGACCCCGAGATCATGACCCGAGCCGAAGGCAGCGGCTTAACCCACTGAGCCACCCAGGCGCCCCATGCTTCAGGATTTTTTATTCTCTCTTCCGGGTTGGCCAGGGTCCCTGCTCTCCTGACTCTATCATGAACCTTCAGTTCGTGGTCCTGGCCTTTGGGGTCTCTGAATAGCCCAGTCTGGAGAGGCCTGGGGTTGACCTGGTGCCAGCGGCCCAGTGCCCCCGGGGCCGGGAGGGCCGTGGGTCCAGCTTTCCCAGTTCCAGCTCACGCGCCCTCCTCCCCTCTGCCCCCCCCACCCCCCCACCCCAGGAACCAGTCCAACGTGCGGCGCATGCACACCGCCGTGCGGCTGAACGAGGTCATCGTGAAGAAATCCCGGGAGGCCAAGCTGGTTTTGCTCAACATGCCGGGACCTCCACGCAACCGCAACGGTGACGAAAATTGTATCCTGGACCTAACGTGGGGTGTGGGGGGTGCGGGGTGGGGGCTCGAGGCGGACGTCAGGGGGCCGGGGTCCTAGCCCTGGGATGGAAGAGCCGACCCGGTCCTGCTTCAATTACCTGGGACCCGGATGGTTCCAGGGCCCAGGGTTCCCTGGCGCCGATCGCAACTCCCATTCCATCCGGGAGCGGGGTGTGGATGGGAAAGGGATGGTCTTTCTCCTTGACGCGCGCTCAGACATGGAGTTCCTCGAGGTCCTCACCGAGCACCTGGACCGGGTGATGCTGGTCCGCGGCGGTGGCCGCGAGGTCATCACCATCTACTCCTGAGAGCCAGGACCTGCCACCCGGGCCCGAGCGCGCCTGGCCGGCGGCCCCGGAGCTCTCGCCGCGCCCCCCGCCGCTGTCACCGTTTACATACAGACCCTGTGCCCGCGCCCTGGCCCCTTTCCCCGCTGCCTGAAGCCCGGAGGCCACGCCGCTCGGGGCTGACTCGGAGAGGACCGCCCCAAGCGGAGGCCGGAGCCCGGGCGCCCCGTCGGTGCGTTGCTCCGCGGGCCCGGCCTAGCCCCGCGGGAGGAGACGCTGCAATAAGGCCGGGGAGGCGCGGAGAGCGGGGGGCGCGGGGCCGTGAGGAGTCCCGGCGGGCCTCGCGGCCCGGTCCTCTCCCCCGCCCCGCCCGGTCCTCGGCGCCGCGGCGCGGGCCCGGCTCCCGGCGTCCCGAGGGCGCGCGGTGGGGAGGCCGCGCTTGGCCGGATCCGCCGCCCCCCCGCGCGGGGCCGCGCCTATACATAGTGTACAGGAGACATCGCGTGTATTTTTAACGTCCCCATATTTCTGTGACTAGAAGCGCAACGGACTTCTCTGCTCGCCACTGTCGAGCTCTCCCGCTGGGGCGCCCGGGGGAGGCGGCGGCCTCGGGGAGGCTGGGTTTTCCTGGACGTCCGAGAGTTTGGGAGCAGAAGTGCTTTCGGCTTAGGCGGGAGTCGCGGTCCTGGCCCCTCGGCACCCTCGCCCCGCTCTCGCCTCCTCGCCCTTCCCGCGCGCCCCTGGCTTCCGACCCTTCCACGAGCTCTTTTCGGAGATGGGGTGAGACCAGTGTCCGGCTTTTCCTGGATCCGCCTCCCAGCGGCTGCGGGGAAGCGCGTGGCCTCCTCTAGGCTCCCGGCGTGCGGGCTCCGGGGCAGGGGAGGGGCTCCTCGGGGATGGGGAGAGACCGAGGAAGCCCCGCCCCCGTGCCTTCGCTGGGGCAGCAGGCCTCTCTCCTCGTCGGCTCGTCTCCTGCTCCCCCTATCCCATGGCTCCTCGCCAAAGACTGAAGCCGGGGAGCTGGACGGCGTCCCCTCCCCGGAGTTGCGTCCCTGGGACAGGCGGGGGAGGAAGGGGGGCGATTTGGGTTTAGGGGCCAGACCCTCAGGGGAGGCTCCAGCGCTGCCCCTAATGTACCCTCTCCTGTCCCCATCCGGCAGCTCCGGCCTCGAGGACCCAGTCGCCCTCTTCGCGTCCCGGGGCCCGGCCTCGCTGCCCAGCAGCGGCCTCTAGTTGCGTCTCCCAGACACCTGGGCCTGGGGGAGGGCTGGGGTCGCCATGTGCTTTGTTCTTAGCGCCTCTCTGCCCTCCTCCAACTAGGACCCAAAGCCTTTGGCTTCTCCAACTCCAATCCTTGGCGCTTTTGCTCCAAGCAGCCCGGTCAGAGGCGCCCTCTATCCCTAGAGAAGGCGCATTGGGCGGGTTCCCTTCCCCCAGGGCACGTTACTAAGGGGGATAGGCACTGCATGCTCGTTCCAGCGCCCTCTGGGTTCAGTACCTCCAGCCCCAGGGCCCTGACATTTGCACCTAGTTAGGCATCCTGCCCACCTCCCAGACAGAGCTGGGGCTACTGGGTACTCCTGACCTCAGCACCTCCTTCCCTTTGAGCCCAAGGCAGAGAGCTGGAGCTGTTGCCATCTATAGATTGGGTCAGGTGTGGCTGGAGGTAGGTCTGGACCTCTGCCTGTTAGACCAAGCCCTCTGAGATTTGGTGAGGGGGCCAGATAGACTCTTCAGAAAGTTGGAAGTATTAAGACACCAGCCCCGGCCCCCACCTGACCCCCCTGCATCTTCCTAACCACCACCCTCTGAGAACCACAGCTGGGTCTACGCTTCTGGGTGTTCTCAACATCCGAGGCTGGGCAGAAGAGGAAGGGGTCTGTATCAACACCAATTAGGGAACCAAAGTTGCACTATCTGGGCCCAGAATGTCCGGTTGGCAAGAGCAAAGTTTCCGTCGAGGAAGACAAACATCCCACAACAAAACCCAACTTTTCTGTGCTACATGTGCAATATTTGTTATGAATGTTATCACAAGTCATTCATCAAATTATCTTTATAATCATTGTAGCTAGATGTTTCATGTCCATTCAAGTGACTTTTATTCTGAGTGCAATATTTCAATAGCCTTGTAGTGATAACTAGTGTTGCTTTTGTTTTAGACGATCTATGTGCAGGGCAATGCAATGAAGTTGAAAACCCTTGTAAATAGGAGAGGTTGCAAACCAAATCAAGATTATTTATTACTATTATTAGGCCTGCCTTTAATTTTCAGTGTGTTTCAGTATTCCGCATTCTGCCTCAGTATTGATCTTGTGTTCTTTGTGCCAATACGGAAAGGAGCGCGTTGGTTCTTTCCTTTATTGTTGAATGCTCCCATTTAATGCTTTACAGCTTTTACTGTATTTTTTAGACTCCCGTCTGCACAAAATGCAATAAAAATAATTTTATTATACCCTTCACAGCCTGAGGTGTGCTGTTTGGACACCCAAGGGGGAAGAGTGAGTAGGTGGGAAGAGGGGCACTCAAGGTGGCTCTTCGGGAGCCCGGCCTCATCAAACCCTGTCACTGGCAGAAGGGGGCTGGGTTGGTCCTCCAGGTCCGGTGGCCTGGTCTGTGTTCTGATGGCTGTGGGGCCCTGTCCTGGAGAGCACTGCCAACATCCTATGAAGACAAGCACTAGGCAGGTCAGGCTCAGTGCTATCCCCAGGCCATGGAGGCCTAGTGCCAGTCACTTCACCACACCTGCCCCAGGGTGTCCCGGTGGGGCTACTGAATGTCCTTCCAGGCTCCCACAGCCTCTAGGACTCTATGGTTTTGCCAACTCCTCACATATAATGGACAGAACAGAGGGTGGCAACTGAACGGAATCAAAACAGGAGGGTGCCCTGCTCCACTGGCCAGCAAGGGCCTCCTCAGGGTCCTGTTTTCCTTTCCTAGAGTTAAGAGGACAAGCCCACTGCCACACAAACAAGGATGTTTAACACCACATCGTCATTAGCCAATAGGCTGTAGCTCTGGAATGTTATTAAAGCTTCTAAGTAGGTGGGATGCATGAGGACAGCCCAGGCTTAGGAGGTCTTCAGGCCTGATCACAGGAGGACGACGAGAGGGGCAGACCTCACGCCTGACCGAAAGCAGTCAGGGCGCCAGACCAAAAGCGGTCAGGGCTCTATCAGGGACCTTCACCTTCTGACCTTGGGAGGGAATGCCCCTGCAGACAGAACGCCCCAAAAGACAACACAGGTTTTACTTTTTCATTTTAATTAAAAAGTAATCATCTCATCTTATTAACAACACAGAATTCCAAAAAGGAAAAAAAACACTCTATAACACAAACATGTCAGAACATAAAACGCTGCCACCTGGGGACCTTGAATTTTTGAAATCATTTGTTTACTCAGCCACTGGCAGGGACTCAGCTGAAGTCACTGCTCTCCCTCGTCCCGCCAGGGGCCCCTTGAGACTGTGATCCACAGGGCTCTAATGAGCACCATCCCTAGGGAGAGGGCAGCTTGCTTTGGCTCCATTTAGAGCAGCAGCCAGAAGTCCTCCCTCTTAATAATTTCACTCTGGCTCAAAAGTTATGAACAGCCACCTGTATTAAGGACATGTCCAGCTACCAAAAGTCTGACATCAAAATGGTCCCTACTTCCTGCTGCTCAGAAAACAGAACAAGAATCCAGATGAAAATAAGAACCTGATTTCTGAGCCAAAAGCTCAAAACAATCGGGGGGGGGGGGGTGTTCCCTGCCAGAGTCTAGAGCTGCCTTCTCAGAACCTCCATGAAACTAGCACTGGAGAGGGAGAGGCTGGCAGAAATGTTAAGGGGGTGAGAGTGGTCAGGGTCCAGATTCACAGTTCTTCTTGAACTGCTGGTGATGGGAGCTGTTCAGCTCATTGGAGATCCTCCAATGAAATGAAGAAAAAAAAAAGAAAAAGAAAAGAAAAGAAAAGAAAACCCTAAACCCACAACCGTGGATGATGCAGAAAAGCGCCTGCTTCTGTGGCTGCCATGGACACTTCTTGACAACTCCAGGGCAGCGGGTCAGTGAGTCCTCAAGCAGACCCCGTACACATGGGATCGGGGGCACAACGACGGCGCTGTGCTGGCCAAGCCCAGGCTGGTCCTCTGCAACCTTAGGCAGGAGCTGCAGACAGGAGCTTGAGATCTGGTCGGCCTGTGCAAAGCTGAAAAACCTTGGCAGATTCAAAATGAACAAAGGCGGTGGCGAATGACAGGAAAGCGCCATTCCAAACTCAGCCGATCGGGCTCGGCTTCCTCCTGCCCCCCGCCCCCCCAACCTCCAAATCAGTGGACAGAGTAACAAGAGAAACCCATGACATATAAACTGAGCCCAGACACCTATACTGCCCAAGTGACCCCAGAGATATTTATTTTCTACAAAATAAAAAAAAACAACAAAAAAAGATACACCCCCAAATGCAGTATAAACTCTGACTCTGGAAGGAATAAGCAACACAGCCTCGGGCAGAAGTGAGAGCAGGTGGTAGAAACATTCGATGAAGACCTGGAGAGGCGCAGAAAACATCCTCCAAATAACTCTATTTGAACGCAGTAGGTGGAAGGCCAGGGGATGAAGGGACTGGGGGTAGTTGGAGATTGAGCCTCAGTAATGCCTCTGGTAAGATCCCATCGGGGCCGGGGGTCGCCCCACCTGTGCTGTGGTTTGGCTAACCAGGTGGGAGAGAGCAGGGCCACTCTGGATCAGGGTGTCCAGAGCCTTCTGTACACTTGGATTGTCAAAGTTGATACCTGTGGAAGACACGGGCCTCTGGCTAGCCATGTTGCTGGCAGGTGCCAGGCGACTGGAAGGTTGGCCAAAGAGCCCTTGGGAAGGAGCCCCAGGCCTGGGGCCCATGTTCCGAGCAGATCCTGCCTGTCCCAAAATGTTTGGAGGCTGATTGCCAGAGGCCTGTGATCTTTGCTGAGGCTGGCTGTTCACTCCTGTGGAAAAATTCTGGTTCTGGGTGTTTCCGGCAACGACTGAGGGGGATGCAGAGCCGCTATTGGCCACAACCGTGCCACTATTGAAGAGGCTGAGGATTTTGGCCTGAAGCTCCTGCTGGGAGGTGGGGGGTACAGCTGGATTGGGTGTAGCAGAGGGGAGCACTTGGCCGCTCTGGAGCGGTTGGGAGCTTGGCTGTGTCTTCAGCGAGGGACCCGAGGTCGCCCCGAGTGGTTGGCGGGAAATCGGGCCTAAAAGACAGAAGGAGGAGGTATCCAGTTGAAAGTACCCTCCCTGGGCAGGCGGCTTAGCAGCCAGGGAAGAACAACAATCACTGATCACATCAATCACATAACGCACAGACTGTAACATCACTTTCCCCAAGGGGCTACTTCAGGGTATGTGCTGTCTCCAGGAAACAGCTCAGGTGCCCCAGAGGACTTAAGGACAAAAGGGCATCCAACTCGGTTACCAAGCGGCCAGCAATCCTAGCCCACCCGTCACCACATTCACTACAGGGACTGAAATTCAGTACCCAAATCTTAAGTTATCATTACATCAGTAAGGACAGCCCGTGGGAGAACCCAGGGCATGGGCTCATTCCCCTTACCCACCCCAAAGAGTGGGGCCTGCCACCCTCCCAACAGAGCCTGGGGGTTAGAGAAATGCAGAGTCAGAACTTCACCTCGGCCCTGCCACGTAGCTCACCAGGCAGAGAGTCGGTGCTGCTCCTCATAAGGCGCTCCTTCCGCTCTCGCAGGTAGTTGATGATCTTGTCAGTCTCCTCCGCAGTGAGGTACCGATTATCTGCCAGCAGGTTGAGGAGGCTTTGCATGGCCGGAGGGTGCCCCCCGCGCACTCCTTCCTCGGGACCTCCGCGCTCCCTTTCTTGCAGAATGGCCTCATCGGCCATCTTGGCTGCCTGTCTGGCAATCTCCTCACGTTCCTTCTCCCGACACTCGTTCTTGTAGCGCTCATAATTTCTGGCCACCAGCACCATGGCGTCTGCCTGGGGCATGTTGCGATGCTCTGTAGGAGACAACGGCAGGAGTTATTTTCTCCCCTAATACACCTGAGTGCTTACCCACTGGAGTCTACCAGGCCTTTCCTAACTTCAAACCAGCAAGAAAACCATTTTGGTGACAAAAAGTCTTGGGATGGGGAGCCAGGGGGAAAGGAGATGAAGGCTGGGAAGAAAAGTGAATAGATTTCTTTGGTGGGGAACACACATCTTCCGCAGAGCTGGTTCTTCGGGGGAATTCCTAGATCACACAGACTGGCAGCAAAAATCAAAGAAACACGACAGTCTCCCACAGATTCAAAAAGACCACACAGGGAATAAGCATGGGAGGCAGGCTGTGGGGGGCCAAAAAAAAGGGCTTCTGTAAAGCCTGGCTCTCCCCTGTGATGCTCGGGATAGAGCCGGCCTACTGTTTTTGAATTCATCAGTTCAAAGGTCATGGATTGAGATCAAATGTAACCCTAAACAACCTCCTCTCCTCACCCGAGGGCAACGTGACTTACAGGGTGGTGAGAAGCCTCAGAACTTTACATAAATGTCCTCCCGCATCTTGAGAACTAGTCCTGAGAGAGACAAACGACCGAATGACCTAGTGGAGAGCCTTATGTACTTCGCGGTTATGCGTATAACCTGTCAGGCAGAGATTCTGTGTGTGGTGGGAAAAGGGAAAAGTCCCCACTGGAGGAGCAATGACGAGGACATCAGCTGGCCGAGTCCCAACATTCTGAGTGCTAAGTACTAAATAAAAGCGACTTCAGGGAAGGGCTTCGAGGACTTCTGGGGCCTCCTCCCTGCTCTCTTGCCCCTTCCACTTCTCCAGCACACTCGCAGGTAGCATCCTCATCGCCTGTTCTATCCTCTGCCCCTTACTGCAGGGTCTGGTGAAAGCAAGGAAGGGTTCTGCCGCACTCAGAGCAGCCCACACCAGAGACGCACCGGTGCCTGCTCTCACGGACGAGAGCTGACGGTGCGCCTCTCTTCTGAAGTGACTTCATGTTGGCGGCTTGAAACAGGACACAGTGGGAGCATTTACATCATGGAGATCAGCAAATACTGTACACCACACTGCCTCCTGCCTGCTCCCCAGAACTAGCTGTTAAACATTTGCTGGGATCCCACTGTCTCTACCTACGGGCTAAATATGTCTTCTCTATAGCAGGCCCAAAACTGTATCCACTGAAAACTGTATCCACTGAAAGAGCATCAGACGAGAACGTGGCCATGCAGGTCTCCTCAAGTGTCCTTATAAAAGGGCCCTGCCATATTTGAGCTGACCTACAAGTCATGTGGCCAAAACCTGCTTCTTGTGAGTAAGGCATGAAAGAGTTAATGACTAGTGACTACCTCTGGAAATCTGACCCACTGGGGCTTCCGTACCTTGAGGGGTTCCAAACATGATGTTGACTGTGCAGGAGCGGTGAATCTGGTGTTGCTGGGTGATGACAATAGCAAAAGGAGACCCACCCCTGCTAACATCCTCCAAGGCTTGTGACAGTGACACCTCTGTGTTGAGGAAGATCAAGTCCACTACCATGCCCAGGTCTCGTACCTTCCGGCCCACTGATTCAGCATAATCTCTGTGGAAACAAACGGGATCGAGGTGAGGACTGCCTGAGCACCCCCAGTGTGTAGCTGCTGCACCTGTCAGCAGTGTGTGCTCCTAAGGGGAGTTCAAATCTTAGTGTATCCAGTGCCTCCCCAGAGCCCTCTTCAAGAATCTAGACCAATTCCTTCCCTTACACTAGTTCAGAACAGTTGTGAACTAGCTCAGAATGGTCACACATAAGTTGCCATTAGTGCAGTACTTAGTACACAGGTCCTTCTCTGGGTCCCCGTAGTCCAGTGGTCCTTCCTTAAACACCATCCTTCTGCCCAAGACTTGAGGCATGTGTCTGTCTTTGGGGCGGCTACATAATATAATGGGGAAAAAATGGGCTTCAATGCTACAAAGATAAATCTGGATCCCAGCCTTAACATTTACTTACAGAGTTGTTAAGATTTAAGCAAATCCCTTAACCTCTTACAAACTTGTTTCTTTACCAATTAAACAGGAACAATATGGCTCGGTTCATGTCACTCCCCTGACTTTCCTTCCAATCTAAATTAGATCCTTGATATATTTCTTCTCCTAGGGCTCATCGCCCAATACATCCATTTTTGTCATCTGCCTGACGAGGTTGTAAAGCTCGACAACAGGAAGGGGCCCTGTGTGAGCGTACCATTACAGACCTAGTAGCTAGCTTCACCATGTATTTAAGAGATGAGCTGAATGAATATACATGTAATATGATGAGTGTTAAGATTAAAAATAATTTAAGTAAAGCGCCTAGCAAGGGGTGGTAGAGTAGGTACTCGGAAAGTGATAGCTATTACCATGTGTCGAGAAAAAAAAAGCTATCTACAGTCAAAGCAGCATCTACCTCTAAACAAAGGCAGCCCAGAGCCTGGGAACTCTGCCTGCTGCTTGGTGTCTCAACACCTATTTCCCTAGTCTCTGCCTTGAAATTAGCTCTTTAACCCCAAACTGCTAGAAAACACATGAAGTTATTTACTAACCACCTGGGGAAAGGGAACATAGCTAGTGCCAAAGCCTGCAAGCTGCTATGCTCCCTCCTGCCTCTCTGCTCGGTCTCTTCAGGAAAGAATGTGAAAAAGAGGCGCGCAAAAAGGTACCATGAACTCTGGATTGGCCGGGATGGTCTCTTAAGAGTTCTGCAAGATCACGGACCTTCACAAAGAAGGTTTAGCCGACAAATGCAGAGACATGCACCTCTCAAAGCACTTGGGATTCAGGGTTTTTCCATGAAGGGGGCATCTGTTGCTTTGCATGACCAACATATATTCCCTCCCTCTCCAATCTCCCTTTGGGAATGCACCCTTCTACTGAGTCCACATGATTCCACAGACCTAATTCTACCTTTAGCTCTAGGAATGGGCACATAATCTAGCCCTGGTCAATCAAGGTATCCCAGCGCTGCTAGCTCAAGGATGGGAGAGTAAGCTAGGTCAGTCCAGTGAGAAACAGTTCCAGGCTTTTAGGTGGAAGCACTGGGGAAGAAGCTTCTTCTACGAAGATAAATGTCTAGGGTCAGCGCCCTTCTGCGTTTTCAAGTAGAAAGCAAGTCTGAGAACGAAGGCGACACAGAGACTAAGTTTTGATGACATGGTCTGACCCTGGATGTGGCCATACCCAAAGTTCCCCATCAAGTGAACTAAAAATTTCCCTCTGGGGCCTAAGACCGTTTGCAATGGCTTTTTTGTCAAGCTACAACTGACAGACCGAACTCTGGCTAAACACAGGAGAGCAATGCTGGAATATACAGCCCAAATCCAGTGGGTACAGCTGCCAAAGGACGTCTTAATTTCTCTTCTGACGTTTCTCCTTACTAAGGAGAAATAACCAAAGGATTCTTACTTAGTCTGCTTGTTGACCACAATCACAGAACAATCAACAGGCCTCTCGGCATCGAAACGTCTCTGGATTTCCTCAAAATATTGACGATAAAGTTCTTCTCTACGCCGTTCCTCACGTTTCAAACGCTCTGTAAGACACCAACAAGGCAAACTGAAATGTGGACTGTGACTTTCTACAAAAATAAGTCACAAGGCTTATTGTGAATCCCAAACTACTTGTAGGACAAGGTCGTAACATAAACACATTCTGGTCTACCTCCTAAAAACAGCCAGTGTAATTGTTCTTTACTATTATAAACTCACTGAAATGGAACTGTTCAGTTAGAGGGCATGGTCATTTTTAATGTGTCATCTGATATACACTACACCAAGGCTGTTACTCTAGAGAGGCTGTTACTAACTTATCCTCTCAGGGGGGTGGATCACCCAGTGCTATTTCTCCACATCTTAGTCAACACTGGGAATTGCCACTTCTGAAAATTCCTGCCAACTTAATAGGTAAAAGATGGTATTCTGTTATTATTTTATTTTGCATTTTGGGAACAACTATTTAAGACCCTTATTGACAGGTATTTGTAATTTTTTCTGTAAAAAAAAACTCATAAAGTTTTATTACAAATTAAAAGAGCTTTTTAATTCAACTATGAAATAATTTAAAAATTTTTAAAGATGTATTATGAAAAATGAGGCTTTGAAAAAACATGTTTGGGGGTGCCTGGGTGGCTCAGTGGGTTAAGCCTCTGCCTTCAGGTCAGGTCATGATCTCAGGGTCCTGGGATCGAGCCCCGAATCAGGCTCTCTGCTCAGTGGGGAGCCTGCTTCCCCCTCTCTCTGCCTGCTATTCTGCCTACTTGTGATCTCTCTGTCAAATAAATAAAATCTTAAAAAAAAAAAGAAAAAGAAAAACCATGTTTGTCTTTACCTAAAAAAGAGATGCTGATAAAAATTATAAATAAACAAAAAACCCCACATGATGCACAGGCAGTGCAAACAGTTGTAGTTATTCGTTAATTGGCAAAAAGCAAACACTTAACCCTCTTTAGCTCCAATCTTTTGTTCGTTTCTTCCTGCTGGAATCCCATATTCATTTCTTCTTGTTACATGACTCAACCGGATGGCGGTACTAATCTGCATTTTATAAATTATTTTCAGCTGTACGTTCCCTACATATTAGCAGGATATTTGCATTTCTCCTTTCCGTAGATTGCTTTGCCAAGACATCAGTCCCTTTCCAGTCAGTTATTCGTTTCCTGTTCCATTTGTCAAGTGTCTTACCAGTAACAGAAATAAACTGCTGCTTTACCTTTTGCACGAGACTGACTTTCTGGGCCCGGAGGGCCTCGTCCATCAAAGCTATCTCTGTAGCGGTCAAAGTAAGCGTCGTCCTTCCTCCTGCAATACTCGTCCATTCGCAGGTATCGGTCATAAGAGCTTTCTCTCCTGAAAAGCGGAACAAATTCGCACAAAGTTAAAACTCACCTATGCTGCAAAACCCAGAGAGAATTCTTCAATACCCACTCCTCTGTGAGGAAGCGGCACAGGAAGGCAGGACTTTGGGATTAGACAAATGAGGTCTGTGTCTGAGACTCACTGCTTATCAGCTCTGTGGCTGTGACTGTGTTAACCTGCTTTGCAAATGACTGGGAGGATATACAGAAAGCTCTCAGAATAGTCCCTGGCTTAAAGTAAATGCAAAATAATTGATAGTAACTACTGATATTAATTTTGATAATACATACAGACATATATTTCATGTGAATACACAGATAAATTTCTCATTACCTTGGGCAGAACACTCAGAACAGAAACTCTGTACCCACTAAGCAGAAACTCTTCACTTCCCATCCCTGTAACCACTAATCTATTTTCTGTCTCCATGAATTTGCTCTCTCTAGGTATTTCATGTCGGTGGGATCATACAGTATTTGTTCTTTTGTGTCGTCTGGATTACTTCCTTTAGCATTATGTTTTCAAAGTCCATCCTTGTTGTAGCAGATGTCAGAATTACCCTCCATTTTATGGCTGAATACAAGTCCACTGTATGGATAGATCACTTTTCTTATTCATCATCTTTTGCTAGACCCACAGTGGAGAGTGCTGTTACGCGTACTCACATACAAGGATCTGTTCTGAGTCCCTCTTTTCAGTTCCGTGAGTGGAACTGATGGGTCCAAGTAATTCTGCTGTATTTAATGTTCTGAGGAACCTCCTGCCAACTGTTCTCTGCAGCAGCCACACTATTTTACATGCCCACCAACAATGCACGAGGGTTCTCTCTCTCCCCACCTTGCCAATACTTGTTACTTTCTTTTGTTGTTTGCCTCGATACACGATTCAGTGATTACAGCCAGCCTAGTAGGTATGAAGGGGTGGCCCATTGTGGCTTTGATCTCCATTTCCCTTCTGACGAATGATGCTGAATATTTTTTCCTGGACCTACTGTCCACGTGTACATTTTCCCTGTGTTTCTGCACTGCCAAAACAATTTGCGATCCATCTTTTTTCCCCATTTGCACAATGCTGCCTTTCACAGGTCACATGGAGAGATCCAGATTCATTCACTAAGCATAATTCATCAAACATTCACACATTCAGCAAGTATTTATTGAGTAGCACATCTGCCACTTGCTAGACATTGGAAATACAAGGCTGATAAAGTCACTGCCCTTATAAAGCTTTCAATTTGTTCAACAGAACACCCATAAAAAAGACTGTTACCAAAAAAACCAACAAAAATCCAAGCAGATGGCTGTATATGTACCTGTACATGGGCTCTCTGGAGTCTCTTATATCTCTGTATCTGTCGTACATGGGATCCCGGTGATCTCGAAAATCCCTAGAGTCTCTTAGATCACGAAAGTCTCTAAGGTCTCTCATGTCCCGAGCATCTCGCATACTTCGGCTGTCTCTGTGATCCCGAATGTCTCTGGTATCTCTGTGGTCCCGCAAGTCTCGGGGGTCTCGCATGGCTCTGCTATCACGGGCATCCCGGCCATTTCTGCCATCCCTGGGCTCTCTCCTTGGACTTCCTCGGATTGGGGATCTATCACGTCTTGTATCTCGACCGTCTCCAAAGCCATATGGATCTCTGTGGGAGGTAGCAAGGAGGAGCTAAGACAAAGAAATTGAAGGTAGCCAACCCTTCAGCTCTTTATTGGAGGAAGTCCCCACCCTCTCCAAGCATTTTTCTCTAAAACACGGCAGCCAAACAGTGAGAACATGACTAAAATTTTAAAGACAGTCACCCATCTGGTTAGCAAATGAAGACTAGTAGGTTCCAGGATCCCAAAAGATTAGGACATCAAAAGAAGAATGTAGGCCCAAAGCCAAAGGTTTTGACTGGGGTCACGTATTTGTCCCAGAGTAGTTCGGTATTCCTTACGCATGCCACGCTATCATCTAAATCTCCACAGGTTTTCAAAGTTCAAGCATCTTTCCCCCATAACCTGTTTTCTCCCACTAGACAAGTCTGAAAGATTTTAAAAGGGGGAAAAGTTGGAGCGACATAGTAAGGAGCAAGACTCATGAAGAAAAAAAAGAGCAAATGCACAATTTCATATATAGTAACAGTGATCAAAGTTGTTCCTGAAGTACAGAAAATCTCACTTAAAATATCTAGTAGGATAGTCAAATTAAGGGAAAAAAAGAAAAAGTACAATATGACACACAGTAAAGTATAAGAACACTCAGCTTCTCTGTCTTCTCAACAGTTACTGAGTAGTGGTCTCTCTCAATCTGAGTTTAATGCAGAACCCGGTTCCTTCTTTTTTTTCCTTTGAACAGTGTCTGAAGTCACAGATATGTCTGGGCTTCATGAAACGTTCCACCCTACTGGAAACTAAACCTCAACATATCTAAAATTAAACTTCTTATTCAACCCACTTCATAGTCCCATTCCCGACTTTTTCACTTCTGCTGGAAATTATCTTCCTGGTTACCAAAGTTTAAGTTCTTGAAAGTTAATGTTGATTCTTCTTTCCTTTCTCCATTAAGTCACCTGAATCCTGTTCACTTTTCTTTTTCATTCCTACTGGATTTACAAGTTTACAAAACAAAACAAAAAACCCAACCCAAACCAAAAACCAATCTTCCAGATTTCAATTCATTCAACCCATAAACATCAGATTAACTATCAGATTTCCACCTGTTACTAATCACAGCTTGACAATCACACTTTTAGGTATCCCTTCCTAACAAATCCGAACCCTTCCCAACTATTACTGCTCCCCCCATTTCCTGATTCAACCTCATCTGTTCTGTTCTTAGGACTTAACTATAACGATCCTATCTGCTTCAGGATTTCTGTTCACATGGTTTTTCAACTTGGAATATTTTTCCTGCACTAATGCCAGTATCACCCAATCCTCACAGGAAAGTTCATGTCCCAAATCTTCCAAGAGATCTTCTCTAATCTCCCTAATAACTGTTGATCTTTCCTGCGGCTCAACTCTTAGAACACTTACTATTTCTGTTACTCATCTCTATCTGATAGTTACCTTTTCACAACAGTGTCTCCTTGTTTGACCTACTTTAAGAATTACCGCCTCCATAAAATCTGCCCCGAACTCTTGAACTTCCCCAACAAAAATGCTCCTCCTTCAGTCCTTTCCATCTCAATAAATGGCACACCTACCTACTCAGTTCATTAAGCCAGGAAACTGAATGTCATCTTTTCCAAAGCCCCATCCACTCTTCCAATTCCATTTTCAAATTCTGTTCATTCTTTCTCTAAAATCTGTATCAATTCTGTTCATGTTTAAGTCCGTTAGTACTGCTGAAGGCCAACCCATAATGACCTTTCCCTAAAACCACAGCAAGAGACTTCTACCGTGGGATAAGACTTCCTCATTCCTGCTCTTGCCTCTTTTCTAATCTTTCTCTGTATTGAGTGATTTTTTCAAAAATGTAAAACCTTTCACTGGTTTCCCACAGAATTCAATCCGAAATCTCCAGTAAGGTTAAGTCAGGTGCTGCACGGTCTTGGCTGTCTTCTCCAACTTCACTCCCTCTCCTCCGAAGTTCGACACTATCTTGCCACACTGGCCTCTCAGCTGTAACTAGCCAAGGCTTTTCCTGATGCCTCTGCTTGAGCAGCAGGAACAGAACATACTCATTCTCTAGGTCTCAGCATAATATGCGTCTCTTACCTTCGATTCTAATAGTCTAAAAGTTTATTTTCTGCCCTTAAATCCTGGCCACATTTTCTCATAGCACTGTTTTTACTTGTCATTTATCATAATTTGACATATCTATTTACTTGTGTAACACCTGTCTGCTCTACTAGACCGTGAGTCCATGAGTCCGTCTGACTCTCCACTGTAAACCCACTAGGTCAGTTTATGTCTGGCATGCAGCAGATGCCCCATAACTTATATTGTATGTATTTCTATCACTGCACTTATCACATGGTTCTGTAATTACCTGTTTACACTGCTTCTCTACTGAAGAGTAAGTTCTCCTGAAGTCTTTGGATCCCTAGGACATCAGCATGGAGTTCAGTAATGTTTAATAAATCGAATTATTCAACTCAACTGTAAGCCTCTTATGAGCAGGTGTCATATTTTGTCTAAACTTTTGTCATCTACCATGATTACACACACTAGGCAGCCATCACGATGCCATCAAGTCTGGTAGAAAGCCTCGATTTTACTTCATGTGGGCACAGTAAAAAGAATTTAAATGCCAATTCTGCATCTTTGAAAGGTCCTTATATATTTTAAGGGTCACACGCACTCTTGATTTATGGGCGCAAACATGGGAGATCAGGGAGTTTAAATGAGGAGGCGCTAAACATTTTTCCTATTGAAGTGCAGACTAACCAAGATTCTTTGTTTTTTTTTCTATTATGTCCTAGAATCTTCCTCACGTGTATAACATCTGATAAGAGTATATAATGTGGGCAAAAACTCAGGATCCTATGGGAAGAGACAAGTAAGTATTTTTAGACTAACGATCAGCAGATAAACCTGCCTTGGGGAACAGTCAGAAGTAGTCATTAGAGATAGAATCAGATTTCAAGTGTTCTTGGCAATCAGGGATGAGAGATACCATGAACCTGACAGACCACAGACCATACACAAAGCCTTCAGGTGGTGGCAACGAGGGGTGGGGATATGGCTAAGAACACCGAGTCATAGCACATTATTTATAGCTTTAGGATAATTAAAAATGCCACATTGTCCTCATGCTTTTGAATCCACTGAAATACCTTAAACTTACCTTACTTACCTCCACCCCTGGAGGCTGACCATAACCCTAGATTCCCAAAGTCTCAGTTCATGCTTCCAGTGTGAGAAGGCAAGCACTCCCTTTCCCTCAATGAATCTAAAGTCCATATGCAACAAAACTACTAATTCCCTCATTGCTTTCTGGGTAAAATGGAGAAAAGATGACATTCACAAGGGGGAAAGAACCAAACAACAGTGGAAGTAGGAACAGAGAAGATAATAATATGAAAAGGCAAAGCTTTTCTCCTTTCTCCAAAAGAGGAGCAGTGTGGCAGAAGCTGTTCTTCTAGAGACGAAAACGAAAAACCTTTAGGGTCACTTTAGGACCCAAACAAAGATCTCCCCAGAACAAAAGGGCTCCTGCTGCTGGCCCCAACAACTTTCTCAAAACAAGAACCAGCTAACAAAAGGGAGGTACAGGGTGCAGGATTCAGAGTGCACAAGGAGGAAGCCTCTGAATGAGATGCTTGACCTTAGATAACAAGTGGGTTAAAAGCAAGTTTCTGGAGCACAATAGGGTTCACAATCTCATCCCAGAGGTGTTTTACTGGAGAACAACCGCAGTGTATCCTCAGGTACCAGGTCACTAGAAGCTAAAAAGAACTGAACCTTTTAAACAGAACCAGTTAAACAAATTTCAGCACTGGAGTCCACAAACTGAAGGCAGATGACAAACACGACTAAAATTGCTATACATTTCTCATCTATTCAGCTGGGGAAAAAGCCAAATGCTCTTTGCCTTGAGAGAAATATAGTCGTATCATTTGGAAACATCTGAGAGGGAAGAGAAGGGTGGGTGACGGGAAAAGCCATGGCTCAGATGGTAAAGTGATGTGCTTCTGGTAGAACAGCTTCTCTTCCAGGCACTACCAAGAGGTGTGCAGAGCACTAGGCATTTGAGAGCCTACAGAGTAAGAACGGACAGATGATCATCTTGGAAGTGTGTGATGGACTTTAAGCTTCTCTTCCTCCACAGACCGAAACCTCAAGCCCAGGATGGTGTTCTTTGGCCTTGGCTCTACAGAATGTCAGGGAGAAAGGTCTCTGTCCTTTTTTGTCAGCATCTCCTTTCTGTTCACTGGAATATTTTCCTTGGGAGGGCGAGCTTTTTTTTCTTTTTCCGTTCCTGAAAAAAACCAACTTCAGTAGTTGCTGGTACTTCTGTCGCAGATATTGTCCACAAGTATCATTATCTAAAACGGCTGGCTGCTGCGTGATGTTGATCCCCCACCATGATGGCTCCATGTTACTGTGAGAAACGGAGACAACAGACTTGTGCAGAAATTTGCCGTTAGGTGCTGGTAGGATATGGGGTGCAATGAGTTATCGCACCTCACAGATCCAAATTTTTTAAGTGTCCATGCTTCTCCTTAGGAAGAACGCTGATGATTTTCTCAAGCACAAATACGACTTTTTTTGTCGGTAGAGGCGGCACTTCCTGAGAACTGATGGCTGTTCTTTAAGTGTTAGTGCAGAGGTAATCATAGCCTGGAATCTTAATTTGCGAGGCCCACCTAGAGCTAGCGTAAGAGCAAGTAGTCATCAAAAGAACTAGCACTGGAGATAGAAGTTATCTTGAGCCACATAAGAAACTCGTCTACAGCTAGGATATTTCTGATGAGCTGATCCCCGATGACTTTCACCAAGATGCACCAAGCCTAACATCCTTAACAAACACACAGGGAAAATTCTCTGCAGAGCTTTTGGTGTAGACAAATTAGTTCTATTTGCTCTTTTTAATGTCAGACAGGAAGGTTTAGGAAATAGAGTCTCACTTGGAGGCCACATCTGTGTAGGGATATGTTCCAAGACCTGGACTGCCAGGGTGTTGAGCTGAAGATAGAAACAGAGAACATCTGAGGTACAACCAGCATCACGGTTCAGTCTCTGAAGAAAGTAAGGGCCAGTGCCTAGCACCAATGCTAGACAGCTTAATGGTAACTAAGCGATGTATTCAAGAGTCCACTGAAGTGGTCCAAGGGTTAAATGATGAGAATTCAGGCCGAAATTTGATCCAGAGCAGAGATCCCTGATGCAGAGTTTTGTGCTTGGCTGGACCAATATTGTCAGAATTACACTCTGACAGCTGGAGTCATTGGGGAGGCACATTACCGAACAGAGAGCAATGCCAGCAGAACTGTGGCTTACAGAGACATTTGAAGAGGTGATAATCCTGTGAAAACTCCCAAAGATACTTAGGTGTTTTGACAGTCAAGGTTAACGTCCAGCAAAACAAGGTGTTACAAAGGTCTTGCCAGCATGTTTAGAAACAATTTTATTAAAAGGAGCAACACTGAACACATTAAAATACAACTCCAGGGAAATATCTGGCACAAATATACTCCCCCCCACCCTGCCCATGAACAATGCATTCCGTCTGGCTGGGGGACACGTAACTGATTACAGTTGCCAAATGAAGGCAGTTTGGCAGTTGTCAACAGACTGGTATATTTTGAATTACTTCAAGGCTCTGACTGGGAGTATGTACCCAAAGAGTGATATCCAGTGTTCATCCTTAGAGAAAATGATTAGCCTCTTCCAGGCTAACCAGTCATCTATCTTGCCTACTTATTCCATTTTATTTCTGTTTTATTGGTATACCATAAGAGAAAATACATGATCAGTGTGATCAAAATGTTAGTGTTCTGTTTTGAATACAGTATCAAGTTTGTCTGGCTTTAAAATTTTTATTCTTAGAGATAAAAAACTGGGACTCTCTGCTCAGGTTTTAGACTGGGCTCAGAACAGATTTATGAAATGTGAATATCCTCCTTCCCTGAACCTTATTAAGCACAACTGTATGACACTTTGTCATGTTAAATAACATGCTGAGGAACCCAGTTAGGGACATAGCACCAAGGGGGAAGACTGATTCTTGATGGCAATTAAATTAGCCCAACTGTGCCTCCTATTGATTGCAAAAAGAAGCAGGAGGCTACTGCCCTATTCACATCCCAAACAACCTCATTTTAGAAATTATTTGAGGAAGGTGATATTTTATTTTTTTAAAAAGATTTTATTTGAGAGAGAGAAAAAGCCTGCATGCGAGCAAGCATGAGTGGGGTGGAGGGGCAGAGGGAGAGGGTGAAAAAGACTCCCTGCTGAGCAAGGAGCCCAACACAGGGGTCAATGACCTGAGCCAAAGGCAGGTGCTTAACCAACTGAGCCACCCAGGTGCCCTGAGGAAGGTGATATTTTAAAAGGCATATAGAAGTAACGTATTTGTATTTATGTCTCTGGTAGGGAGAACATTTTAAAAGCCCCTTCCAATGTTGTTTGTATGTTTTGTTTTGTTTTGTAGGGAGATCTACTATTAAAAAAAAGAAAAGCATATAGCTATTTCTTCCATTGCACAAGAAATTATAGAGCTGCATTTTAAGAGGGGATGAAATTAATCTTTTTAATTTAATGTTCTGGCAATAGCTATATTAGATTCCAAGCAGGGGAGATGGTTATTTTCTCAACATTGCCAATGTCTGTTGAATACCTATAATCAATTGGAAATGTTAAAAAGATTTAGCTAAGTATTATTAATAAGATGGCATAAATCAAGAGCACAAACAGGAACTACTCTATTCTGTGATGTGCCTTGTTTTTTGGGGGGGCGTGTTGCCTGCAAAAAAACAAAGACATTATCCAGAGATTATAAGCATCATGGGGACAAGAGAGGGGAGAGGATTTTACTAGTGGAGCCACTGTCTTTATAGATACCAATTCCATACTCCTTCCAGTAAGTTACCTAGTTCGGGAACACATACTCTACCTCCTTTCAAGCCTCTTGGCAGCCAGAGCTTCCAATGGGCGCCCTCTATTTCTGACCATTAGATGTAAACTCTTCACCCTCTGTATTCCGTGTTTATTGGGGCATGAGAAGCAACACAGATGGGACTTCCCAACATCTACAGCATGGTTTGATGCAGCATAATAGAAGCAGACATTATATGGAACTGCTGAAGTTCTGCAGGATTCATTTAAGTTCTTCAGGCTACTCACGCATGCCCACAAAATCAATCAGCACAGTATTTCCCTGTAAGCTACAGGCATTCCTTCCAGTGTGAGAGCGGACAGACAGAATACCAATGTACATGTTCACTTCTGCAGTGAGACCACTGGCCAGCCAGGGCATCCACCCGGTGGCTGTAGTGCAGCTGTGGCTGTGGTGTCAGATTCAACTCCTCTGCACTGGCAGAGTGCTCAGAGAAGCCAACTGAAATCACCACCTTGCTGTTATCGTCTACCTGAAGTCTGCAGAGCAGTCAAGTATAATCTATTCCTGGTAGCTAAGAAAATACCCACTCTTCACATCCAAGTGGGGGCAACATACACCAAACATACAGCAGCCATTCCTTCCTATGAGTAGGGAACAAAATAGAGGTGTTTTTGTCTCGAAAGACAGCTGTATGTCATGTGTAAGTTAGCTGGGTATATGCCAGGTGATCTGCGGCGCCAGCAGGTACACACCAGGATTCATCGTACTCAGCCGTGTTCAGTTCAATATAAGAAATATAGTCTATCATGGTACGTAGTTTAGGTATGTAGTTTACTGTGGAAAACTGATATTTTTACTTAGAGGTAAAAGCAAAATCCTTACTGAGTATCCATTTGGCCATGAAGAGACACTAGATATGAAAAAGATCACATCTGTCTGCATTCCACACAGAAGTGCACAACTGCATCCACTCGTGTACGGTTAGGGTGCTAGTTTGGATAACGCCTCTTTGGTGCATATGGTAACATAAACAGGCTCTTCTTTGAGAGAAAGGGCCAATTTAATGCATATCTCGTGGGTATACATCAGGACTATCTCTTCTGTAGATACTGGAAGAAAGAATGTATTAGGGAAATGCCTTTTGTTTCCAGAAAAGCTAAGAAAAAGGGAGACTTTTGAGAGCTGGAGTGTTTTTGCCCTTTTTATTTCCCCTCAAACAGTAACCCAAGCATGCGAGCAAACGGGATCTGCAGCACAGGCACGGCAGCAATCTCTCAAGCAGCACTTTCCATAAACCTGGTTAACATCTGGACCGGCAGCCATTTGGAATGAAGAGTCGAATCTCTGCTGCCCACTGCAGCGCAGCATGGCACACACCAACGACCCTGGGGCACTCCTCCTGCTGTGGAGGCTCCCAACGACAACGACACGTGAGCTGGGGACAGACAGAGGTTTATCCTCTTCCAATCACCTGCAACTCATGTTGCAAGCTGAACTTGCTGGGTTTGTCACCGAAAACGCAAAGCTTCTCTGCATCTCCTGATGTATGTTTAAAAAAAGCAGCAAGGCCCTTCACACAACGTTCATGTTCTTATTGTTTGCTTGAGCGTTTCTGATTTGTTGGGGGGAAGAAAAGACCCTTGACGTACGAAGTTGGGCTTAACTCCCCAGAGCCCAACTCTCCCAAGGTAACTCACTGCTTCAGGGTACTTTACCTTCGTGTGGGGCTGGGTCTTGATGGAGCCGTATTCATATTTCTTCTTTCCGCTGCCTTATTAATATCTGAAAAGAATAATCAACCCATCTGTTCAATGCTATGGAATAAAAACAAAATCATCAGCACATTTCAAATGAAAGCAACAACAAAAAAACTACAATGACAACCAGATGGTGTAAGAAAATCCATTCAGCAGACACACTGTCACTTGGGCAATTTTTACTAAGTTATGGCAGTACATTGTCATGGTTTGGTAAGGAATGTCCCTCAGTTTATGCTTTAACACGCTATCAAGTCCTAAACCTAACTGCCTCCTCCAAAAGTAGAAAAGGTTGCCTTCTAAACTCTTCGAGTGCCAGCTCCAAGATTCTTTTTTGAGGGCAGGAGAGTGGGAGAAAGACAGGAGAGACAGAGTTAAAAAAAAAAAAAAAAAAAAAGAAAAGAAAGAAAGAAAAAAGAAAAAAGAAAAAAAAAGCAGCAAAGGAAAATAATTCCACTTTATGTTATAAAGAAGAAACAGCCGGACTCTGTTGCTTAAAACTGTCAATATGCCATGAAGCAGGGCCTACTTTTAATGTGCCTTGTGTTGCATTCCGTTGTATAGAATGTTCCAGAATGAGATGTAGGAAAGAATATTTTTTTCCTAAACGAAGTATATTACATGTTAGCAACTACAATCCTCACAGGTAAGTATTTCAGAATAAAAACTGGCATTTGGTTAGGTAGTAAAACACTCCACACAGGAAGTTTTCATTAGAGAAGTGTGGCATTTACAACTAGGTAAGGGAGAACAGTGGAATCATACAAACTTTTTTTTTAGTATATGTGCTGCCGAAGCAAGCACTGGAATCATACAAACTTACAGAAAGGCCAGTTTGTGCAGTTAAGGCCTGCTTGCTAAAAACAAAACAAATCTGCTTTGCAAAAACTGAAATGAATAATAAAAACACCATGTGTGAGTAAGAACTGATGAATTATCTAAAGAAATGTACCAATATGTATCCAAAGATAACACAGGACAATTTTTATGTGACTTAAAGATTAATAAATGTATTAAAAATTTCAATCTTTGGTTGCATGAAGAAATGAAACTGTGTCCTGCTGCAGTGTAGTTTTGTTCTCCATGTTCCATATTAAGCAATTGGCAGTGTATCTAATGACATTAAATGGTATTAAGCACTCACATAATTAGAGTACTTTAAAATAGTAATTATGTATTTAAAAAATTCCAACCAGAGTCCTATGGTGTGAGAGATCACAGTAATAGCATAGAACTTAAGAGGTCTGGTACAGACCTTACCCCGCTATGCTGTCAACTTTGAGTTCCTATTTAAGTGAGAATAATCTTCAGTTCCATTTTAAGTCAGAGTTTCTATTGTATCTAGGAGAAGAATGACTTTTGATAAACTGAAGGTAACATAAATCTAAATCTAAACAATAAGAGAAGCATATTTCACCCTAAGTTGCCTCTCACATTTTCAATGAAGTAGACACAATGCTATCTATCATCCTTCTATTAAAAAAAATAAAAATAAAAATATAACGTCTATACAGGACTTGGCCAATAGTAATATCTGACCATTGCTTTGGTATGACAAGTAGCACTTTCACTTACAATCCCAAAAGTTCAACAACAGCTGAACTGCACATTATATAATGATTAGTTCTTTTATGTATTATTGTGAAGAATATTTGTTTAGGTTTCGAAGGGCCTACTGACCTAGTCTACTTACTTTGTACTGCTCTCTAATATGGGGTGATTATGATTCAGAAAGAAAAGTCATCTCTTTGATTGTTTAAGTAGTTTTCAAAGTATCTATGGAATATACTGAGGGTAGTAGGGGTGTGAAGATTTCTTTTAAATAAGCATGGTATCTCCCAGCAGGATTCCAGATATTATTGGATGGTCTTGTGAATAAAGAAAACTTCTCTAAACATTGACTTGACCTGAACATTTAGGTTAGAGTACAGTACATATGGTACCATTTTAGCTGGCACGTTTCTATTAATGTGATATAATTTGCTTACATGGTATGAAAAGGATTATTACACTATTTAATTATATTCACTTCTGTGAGCACCTACATATTAGTACTGGGAGACCAAAGTAGTCATGTATTATAGGCTTTTGGGGCAAAGCTGGCTCCAGTTAGAATGAAGGAGGTAAATATTTTACTTTGAAGTTAGTGAAATTTTTTTGCAATTATTTGAAAGATTATTTAAAATTCAAGATTATTTTATCTTTAAACCATTTTGATTATAATTTGTCTCCTACTATCTATTTTCACTAAATAGTCTAAAGCAATTATATCTGGATGGTGTGGCTTATGTTTCTTCTGTAAAAAAGAGAACTCTCAGACCATTTTAAGTTTCTTCTTAAATGCCAAGTGTTTGTTTATTCACCTCTGTTTAAGAGTTCCTTATACCTCCATCTTGGGTGAGATATGGAGAAAATGAGACCTGAAGTTTTTGATAGTTTCACTGCTACCCAAGAGGGCTGCTCAGGTTAGAGGAGGGTTGGGGGGTGGGTTTCAGTAAGAGTTATGAAAGCAAAACTGTTATCACCACGAAGACTGATACACAAAAAAATCCTAACACATGGTCACATAGAACTTTTGGAAAACCTATGAGTTTAGAAATACAGGAAGAATAGAGAAGCTGCCAAAAGTAAAATAACTTCAGGGAACTGGTCACAAAGCATAATTAAGATTTAAAGAGTCAAGGAAAAGACCCTTGTCCCCCCCCCCCTTTTGTGGTCACATAATTTAATAACCCACCAAGTAGGAGGCTGGAGGTTTGTTTGAAAATGAAAATATTAGGATTGGTAAAGGGGGCTTTTGTATTAATTGGTTAATTAGATTTTTTTCCTTAACTCTTTACAGAGATATATAATCTACACCAAGGAAATAGAAATAATGTTAATGTAAAGGAAAAGAAAAAAAAGATGGAAAGACAATCTGGCCACCTTTCTGGACATTAGGTAGGGAACCATAATTGGAGAGAATTTAATCAACAAGAGGGTAGTGGCAACTTTGATGTTTCTTCCCCCTCCTGCTCTATCTCATCCTGGCCAAATGCCCTTAAGACCTGAAGTCAGCGGGACGCCTGGGTGGCTCAGTTGGTTAAGCGGCTGCCTTCGGCTCAGGTCATGATCCCAGCGTCCTGGGATAGAGTCCCACATCGGGCTCCTTGCTCGGCGGGGAGCCTGCTTCTCCCTCTGCCTCTGCCTGCCACTCTGTCTGCCTGTGCTCGCTCACTCTCTCTCTCTAACAAATAAATAAATTAAAAAAAAAAAAAAAAAAAAGACCTGAAGTCAGTCTCTCAGTATCTCTTTCACCTCAGCTTGGTTGGTACCTCCATACTTTGTTAGCTATATTAGCTATGTGAATGCCATTCAAAATCACCATCACAAGGTACCTTGGCTTGAATATCTTCTAAGGTTTCTTCTGAAAATAGTTAAAAGCACTTTTCAGTTAAGGATTTTTAGGCAAGAAAAATAACACCAACTGAAGGGATCTACATAAAAGGAAACAAACCAGAAAATAATCTAGAAAACACGATGTCACACAGGAAGTGGCAAAGCTGTTTTAAGTCACAAAAGATTGGGGTAAAGAACTTTCAAAGAATGACACAATGCCTACTGTACAATTTTAGTTTAGACTAATATGCTAGACAGGGTTCACACAATGGTCTTTGTACAATGCTATAAATAAAAATGCATGTTTCATTCATAGTACCAAGAATGGCTTTGCTCTATTTTTTCTAATTGTACCATCATAAAAACAACTCTTTCACCTTAAAATCAATTTTTATCACAAGCTATCATAATGGAAAACCATAAGGACTATTCTAGCATGAATTGCTGCACTTAGTGACAGTATCACTGTTGGACTGTTGGCTGCTGAAAGAACCCAGAAGCCTATATAATTTCGATGTGATTATAAATGAAATAAAATTCCCCAAAGGCTTAGTTGAAAACCAACTAATAATCAGTAATTACTAAATTGGAACTATGTAATGATAAAGATAACGCCACTTGAAAAACTATACTGACAAGAAAGAGGTTATCACACATCAAATTCCCCAAATTGGGAGGGGGAAGGATTGGACTTTTCACTTAAACTATATTTATGAAGATGGCCTTGATGGTATACTATAACATCATGGATATGTAACAAGTTATAATGCAATGAGTCAGGAATAAGAGAATGCCCTGCTTGTTGTTTCTCAATCCTTTAAGCTTACTTTAAAAACTACGCATTCCCTCATATTGGATTCTCTCTTTCATTCTCTAATTAAAATAGCGATTGTATCTTTAACTGTATTAAATTTTTATTCCTAGGTACAGGAATGGGGGAAACAATGATAACTTATATTTACAGAATGCTTACTCTGTCCCAGAGCCTGTACTAAGAACATCATGTGCATTATCTCATTCAATCCTTTCTACAACGCTTGGAGGTAAGTACTATGATCTCTATTTTGCGAATGAGGAAATTTGAGATTTAGAGAAATTAACTGCCTTATCTTAGATCACATCATGGTCAGGAGGCAGAGCTAGGATTCAAATCCAGATCTGTCTGACACCAAAGTGCTTAACTATTATGCTATACTGCTCCAACAGGGAACAGAAAAACATGGTTTCTATTATGAATGCTTGCTAAGACTCCCTGATCAAAATGACAGAACCTGGGATAGGCCCAGTCTATGCCAGTCACACCAATTTTAGTGCCCCAGATACCCAGCAGGGCAGAGCCTACTTATTAAATTACCACTTCGGTTTCTATCACCTCAAACTACAGTTGACCCTTGAACAAATCAGGGGTTAGGAGTGCTGTTCCCATGCAGCGGAAAAACTTGACTACCTAAAAACTTAACGGCAGCCGGGGCGCCTGGGTGGCTCAGCGGGTTAAAGCCTCTGCCTTCGGCTCAGGTCATGATCCCAGGGTCTTGGGATCGAGCCCCATGTCGGGCTCTCTGCTCAGCAGGGAGCCTGCTTCCTCCTCTCTCTCTCTCTCTGCCTGCTTCTCTGCCTACTTGTGATTTCTGACTGTCAAATAAATAAATGAAATCTTAAAAAAAAATCTGATTGACTAAAAACAAAACAAAACACCCCAAAAACTTAATGGCAGCCTACTGTGGACCAGAAGACTTACTGATAACATGAACAGTTGATTAACATGTGTTTTTGTATGTTATATGTATTATATATTATATACAAAATTATATTTTGTATGTTATATGTATTATATAATGTATTATATACTGTTATATGTATTATATTTTGTATATGTATTATATACTGTATATATTACATATACATATATAATAATATATGTATTATATTCTTACAACAAAGTAGGGTAGAGAAAAGAAAATGATATTATGGAAACCGTAAGGAAGAGAAAACACATTTACAGTACTATAAAAAAAATTCACATATAAGTGGACTTGTGCAGTTCAAACCCATGTTGTTCAAGGGTCAACTGTACAAGGTTTCTGACTTTGCTACCGATATTCTATTCACTCAACACTTCAGAAAAAAATTCTACATCATTTAATTTTCTGCCCTTTTTACTTCTTTTGAGGAAAGAGCACTCGCCTGATCAGCACATCTGAGTTCTAGTCCTAATGGGAGTGGTGGATAATTAGTCAAGTCATTTGATTTCTCTAAACCTGATGAAATGGATACTCCACCTGTGTTGGTTATGCTGATTTAAAGAGAGTATCAGCTAAGAGAAAAAACTCACTAATTTAGAGTCACAAAGATGGAGCTAATCTAAACTGGTAAAACAGTCTGAGCTACAAAAAATGTAAAATACAGGCTTATTTAACACAGGTAAAAATTCCGTTGAACTGTACCAGTAGAAATCCTTACAGAACTGAATTAACACACTTGAAAACAGTTTCTAATCAGCTCAATCAGATGCCTCTAGGCCTACTGTGTGTCACACTCTGTACTACGCCTTACACATACAGAAATAACAAGGCTAAAGTCTCTGCTTTAAAGGAGTTCACTGTTTAATAAAGGAGAGTGGGACATACACATGGATTATCATAATCTAAAGGAGGTTTACTGCAGAGACAATGAAGGCTTGTGTGGCAGGGGAGAAGAGACTGAAAAGAATAAGGGGTAGGAGGGACATAGAGGAGGCAGGGATGGCCTAAAAGAAAAAGTCCTGAAGGATGAGTAGTTTAGAAAGTTCAGAAAGTTCAGAAAGAGAAGAGTCATTCCAGCCCACGTAAAGGTGAAGGAATGGCGTGAAGAACATAATTAGTACTAAAGGAAGTTTAGTGTAGGGAATAGGGGGACAGGAGGAAGAAAAGAGAGAAGAATTACAGATGCAAGCCAGAGTTAGAAAAAGGTCACAAAAAACTTTGCTGCTGAAAAGGAAAAAATTGGTGGCAAGAGGGTCTGTATACACTGAGCTACCATGATAGAGTCTCAGTGAAGCTAAATAATAAAGGATTCCTATATGTATATTATCCAAAAAAGGGGGGCAAGGAGTATTTAAACCTAAGATATTCAAAATATTAACTACAGTAATGATTTTCAAGGATCACTGGTTTGACAATGAAGGGTACAGGAATGAGAAAAATATTTAAAAGGTTATGATTCTACCTTCAGTAAAGGAATATAAAATAAACTTGGGGCCCAAGTCAGGAATTAATAGCCAACAATATCAGTTTAACCCACTGTTCTGGAAGAAACAGACAACGAAGCACCCTTCCTTAGTTTTTCCTAATACTTAAAAACAAACAAACAAACAACTTAGTGTGATTAAAAAAAAACCACATAACACACAATTTATCATATTAACTATTATTTTTTTTAAAGTAAGCTCTATACCTAATGTGGGGCTTGAACTCATGACTCAGAGATCAAGAGTAGCATACTTTACCGGTTGAAACAGCCAGGTGCCCCTCATACGAACTATTTTTAAGTGCATGGTTTAGTACATTGAATATATTCACACTATTGTACAACAGATCTTCAGAACTTTTTCATCTTGCAAAACTAAAATTCTTTATACCCATTAAACAGTTTCCCATGTCCCCTCTCATTTATATATATACACACACACACACACACACATATTTTTTCATTATTCACGTTGCATTCCTTTAATGAAGAAATATCAGTACCACCTGAGAAGATGGCTAAACATCATTCTCAGACCTCATCTCAAACTTTGAGAATCTGAGGATGAAGCCTAGGAACCTGTATTTTAACAAGCTTCTCAGGTGATCCTTGGCAAGTATTTGGGAACTGTATTATCTATTTATCCCTTAGCTTATGTATAACATATACTTAGATCCTCCATTTAGAAACCTCTTTAAACTCCTGTATTCAAGGAGTAATAACCCATAAACATAATGCTACGAAGAAAACATCATGACAATGGCTAAAATCTGTCAAAGTATAACCCTTGAAAACAGTATAGAAAACAATCACATAGCTACCTCCAAAGGAAATGGAATCATGAACCCAAGTTTCCACTGTACTAAAGTTAGTAATAATATCCAATTATAAGGTCAGTGTCCCTGCCCCCCAAGGAGGAGTGTATACCAACAATTTCTCTTCAATTTCATCTGATCATTTAAAAAGCATCCTGAGAACTTAAGCTTCTTTTCCCAATTACCTAGTTATAAAAGAGCAAGAAAAATATTATCAACTGAGCTTGCCACTTTTTGATAGCATATTATCCAGTTCTTTGGCTAATAAATGGCAAAATTTCAACTAAAGTTCTCTCTAAATTCTGCAAACTAGACTTGTTGATATTGTTTTGCTGACAGGGGCTAAAACTCCTGCTTCTTCTTAGGTATCTGGTTTTCATATCTAAATGAATCTCTTTGCAAGAAGAGAAAAATGGTCACACATATGATTTCACATCCACACCACTAAAAGCAAAGTGGAGGAAATCTAAATTTAATAAGCAGACATGGAATATTGGTGGGTCTGCTTTGTTTTCAAGGGGTAAAAGCATCCTACTGATGCAAATGGAAAGAATTAAAATACTAAAAACTCTACAGATATTCTAACTATTGCTATTACCTCTAGTTCAAACCATGAAGCCAAAGAACATTTTATAGTTAAATTACAGTTTTGCTTAAAATGTATACCAACCATAAACCAGAGTTGCCAATTCCTATTAGTAATCTGGGATATGAATAGATTAGTACTAGAATCTGCTTCAATCTTCTATTTCTAGTGAAAACTCATTTTCTAAAGCCTAAATCTG
Source organism: Martes martes (assembly GCF_963455335.1). Classification (NCBI taxonomy): domain Eukaryota; kingdom Metazoa; phylum Chordata; class Mammalia; order Carnivora; family Mustelidae; genus Martes; species Martes martes. The sequence continues at coordinate 13,902,538 of NC_137896.1, read as the reverse complement.
GGGTTCTCAAAACCATAATGTACATAAAAATGGCAGGGTTTGCTTCTGAAAGGTAGATTCTCCAGGCCCCAACTCCAGAGTTGGGGGGATGGGAAGCTGAATACAGATTTGTATTTCCAACAAGCTGTTCTAGTGACTGATGCTGTCCTTATAAAAAAACTTATTATAAAATAAGTTTATAATCTTAAGTTTTTGTACTGAACGAAATAGTATTTTTCTTATTTTTTTCTTTTGGATATCAAGAATAATTTCTGAAGAGACATTTAAAAATAAATTTCCTGTATCATCTCTGATGGTAAATACATGTTATTACTATCTCAATCTCCAACTGGATAATTAAGTACACTCACTTAAAGCCAAATTATTCATAATTCAAAGTTCTCCAAAGCTTGCTCACTAACTGCAGGATCAACCTAATCTTCAGTAATTCAATCACTCTAGATCCAAACCAGGGGACCACTCAAGATATTTCACAGAGCTCAAGTTATAAGACATTTTGCTTTCTAAATGTTCTCCAATGCAACTTAAGTTACCCTGATCCTTGCCTAAAGTTGTCAGTCTTTATGTAGGTCAACAATAATATTGTTTTGAATAGGAAATAAAAGGAAAAGAGTATTATGGTGTGCAAAAGTTCTAATTTTTTGAGGGGAATTTTCTTAACATAAAAATAATTGATAATGAGCATTCGGTGTTTTACACAACTGATGAATCACTGAACTCTACCTCTGAAACTAATAGTACACTATATGTTAATTAATTTAATTTAAATAAAAAAAGAAAAAAGCACTTGGTCCAGTTGACCTATTATTTCTTTTGTTTGTTTCTTTTTTTTCTTTTAGTGATAGGCTAAAGAATGAAAATGACCATCCCTATAAATATTCATATCTGGTGGTAATAAAACCACCATTTAAAAAGCAGCAGGCATGCTGGCATTATATATTTAGCTGTCAGTATACTTCATACTTCTCTAATGTGCTATGGCTTCAGACAGTGGCCTTACCCTGATCCTTTCATTAATGCTTCTCATTAATGAAAGTAGCATAGAGGGTAATATTCTGTTGGTCACTGCCCTTTTAACTTCTTGATAGTTCAACTCTGCTTAAGCCAAATAGTCTAGACAAATGTGTATGCTGTTCACAGGACAAATCTTTTGGCACAAAAAAAAGCTGACTGAGCTTTAAAACCACCTGTCTCAAAACACATGGTAATCATTAGTAAACCACAAGGTAAAGAGAGGAAACAGAGCGTGGCAGAAAGAACAGTCAGTTTGGGAAAACACTAGGACCTAAACATGTACATAGGAGGATAGCAAGACAATGATACCAATGATATCTTCCTCTCTTGGACATCTACAGTGCATATGTTTAGCATATTAAAGTTCTGGAATAAGGACACCTCTTTATCTCATTATTTCCCAATTTTGCTTGACCACAAAATCCTATATCTTCAATAGTATCCTGAATATGTTCTACTAAGTATATGATTTAGGCAAAAAAATCTAACTTCTCTGAGCCATTATTTCCTCATAAGCAAAAAAAAAAAAAAAAATTAATAATATCAGCCTACATATCTCACAAGATGATTAGTGGGAGCAAATGAATTGGTACTGTAAACCTGCTTTTAAATCATATGCACTGAGGGTTGTATGTGATCATTACCATTAAGAGTAATAGTTTAGGAACAGACGTTTCATTCTTTATGTGGGGAGTCAAAAACAAAGAAACAAAGATAGTTGAAGGGAATAAAATTTTAAACACATTTCCTCCACAGGTATCTCATTCAAATATTAAATACATTTCCTCCACAGGTTTCTCATTCTCTTACAAGTACAAATGAATTCCAATACTTTTCACAGTAGTAACAAGCCATACAAAGGCACTGCCATCTGCAGGCCACAGGGATAGAATGCCTGCAATGGTTCTTAAGAATGAAGTTTCAAACCATGAGGCACTCTTTTTTTTTTTTTTAAATCATACTTCTAAAACCTTTCTCCAAAGGACTTAGCTTTTGAGCCCTGGTAGCTTGAACCTCCATGTGCTGAAGTTCGGAAACAGACCTCAATAATAAATTCTCATTTCTTCTCTAAACAGGACTGATCACCTTAGCCTTATATAAGTTCTACATTTTGCTCTTACCAAGGTAACTCCAAGGAATGTGGGTTTTTTTTTTTAATAAGACTTTGAAGAAACAACACCTGAATGGTCTGAGCAGACTTTTCTGAGTTTCCTTTCAATGAATTAAAGTAAATCTGCTCTCTCACACACACAATGTTTATGAACGGACTACAAATAGAACAGACTGTTTACATAAATAAGTTAATCTGTCAATGCCTCCCTTTGTTTGAAAGACCTAATTAGCTTTTTTCAACAATTCAGCAATTGGCAGCATCTGATCTAGCCAGGAGAAAGGAGCTCCTAATGCCTTCTTGAAATGTGTGGTGTTCACCGGCATGTGAGCCTGAACCACCTGCAGCTAGAAAAATTCCTTCCACTGGGCCCTGGAATACAGTTTCTCCAGCACATTCTACAAGGAAAACTACAGTTTCTACGTTTTAGGTTAAAAAATCATGTCAGAGGTTTCAATGAGTACCTGGAAGATGACACGAGCTAAAAGAAAGGCAAAGAAACTAGAATATAGGAAGAAACAGATATTAAATAGCCAAGTGATCTCCAAAACCCACAATGCAAAAGCTTGGGCTTTACTGGTTGGAAAAAGGCAACATGAAAGTAAGTTTTCACACCCGGACTGACTCATACAGAAAACATTAAATCTAGAGTTGTCAAAACCCAAAACTGCTCCATGGTCATATGCAGAAACAGTCAGGTGGTTACCATGACACAATGCTACAAGAAAACTGAGGAGGCACACCGGGCGCACTGGAGCTGACAGTTCCTGCAGTTCCCTGGGACTAGCGCTTGTAAGTCAATAATGAGAACAGTTTACAACGAAAAAGCCCTGTAATATCATCATCCCCAAGATCCTGGAGCATTTCACGGAATCAGCTATGCCTCAGGGAAAAAAATCTATGCACAGAGCGAAAGCCAGGACGACAATTAACCCCGTACTCCTAGGGCAGCGTTTCCCAAAGCGTGGAACGCAGAATAACTTCAGGAGGAACAAGGACGCACTGTTTAATAGATAGGTATTTATTTTTTATGAGCAATAGAAAAATAACTGGCTTTCCATTATACGGTTTGTTATTTACGTTTCCACCTTAAACAAACGTATTTAAGAAGGAGGAAAAATGAGTCAGTTTAAAGAAAAAAATTAACATTTGGTAAATAAATAACAGTACAGAAGGTACACGACAGAAAGGTGTAACGCGAGAGACTGAAATTTGGGAAACGCCGTCCTCAAAAAAGCCCCCGGCGGGTCGTGGGGAGCGGAGAGTGACCTGGGTCAGGAGACAGAAGAGCCAGCAGGTTGGGCGTTGGCTCTGTCGCTAGTTTCCGCGGTAACCTCGGGCACAAGTTTCTTTCCCCATCCTCGGGGCCCGGGGTCCGCGTTATAAAATGAGTGGAGGTATCACGCGACAAGGAGACAGACGCCCCGAAGATGCTGTCAAGGGGCCGCGAGGCGGCGGCGACGGGGGCCAGCGTTCGGTTCGCCGCACGGCGCGTGCACGCCCGGTAGAACGCCCGGAGAGGCGGGCCACCTCGGTCCGAGTTCGAATCCCGCCTGCGCCACCGACTCGCTGAGGACCCGCAGGCGAGCGACTTCACAATTTCGAGAAAGGGACGCGGGGTGTGCAGGCCTATCCTACAGACAAGCTTGGAGGACTACTGTCGGCGGTTCGCGCACAAAACAGGCGGCCGCGGTGCGGCACCGCCCGGACCCGAGCCCACCAGCGGCCGCCCCGGCTGTCCGGGCCTGGGCTTGACGGGAGCCAGAGGCCGCGCCCCGCACCGGGCATGCGCAGCTCCGCGCGCACCCAGAGAGGAGCCGAGGCCGCGGTCGCGCGTCGAGCGGGCCCTCCCGCCTCAGCCTCCCCATCCGGCCCGGGCCCCTCAACCGCCTGCCGTGAGCCCCACGCCTCGGCGGACGGCCACCGCTTCCCGGCACTCACCGCTACCAGCGCGGCGGGCTCCCGGCCGCTCCTTCGCCTCAGGCCCGCCCCTGCCGCCTCCACCTCAGCCCACCTGCCCGCCGTAGGACAAAGGCGCCACCAACCGACCGGCGCGGGCACGAGGCAATGGCGGCCGGGGCGGAGAGTGGGGGCAGAGGGCGCGCACGCAGCGGCAGGCGCGGCAATGTCGCAAGAGCGCGTGGGTTTACGGCAGGGCTGTGTTGGGCGTCGATCTCCTTAGCAATCAGGGCGGGGAAGTGGCTCCCGGCGGCCGTTGAGAACGCTAGGGGTTGCCTAGTAACGGCTCCAAGGCTAAGGATGGGTCCAGGCTTGGTCCCCCGACCCCAAAGGCTTCGCCTTTCTTCTGATATTCGGAGCGCCTTTTCTTCCATTCTAACTGTGGAAATAGATCACTTAAATCCTAAAACACTTTGATTTTGTTTTTCATAAAACACAACAAAAAACAAAACACCTTTGGATGTGTGTGTTGGAGAATAGTATATGTATTCCCGTAACCTCCGAATCTCAAGGAACAAAGAAAGCAGAGAGGTAGAAAAACGCTTTATTTAAATTTACATTTAAATAGGCTGTGTACCCTATTAGTTTCGCTGACAAGGGGCAAAAGGCTTCTGTTGATATAGTTACAGGTTCTTTTTGAGTTATTTCTTCCTGGAATATTTATTCAATGTCAAAAATAAATACCGCAGAATGTAATTGTTGACTATGAAGCATGCAAAATGCTGTATTGTTCATTTTTTCTCTAGAATAATTTGTCAGAGGGGATGGAATTTGTTCACACAATTGTAAATACGCTTCATTAATCACAGCTATCGCTATATGAACCAGGTAGGCTTTTTTATTAGTTAGGAAATGTCTCAGACCCCGCGGGGGTCTAGTTTTTCTCTTTGTGATAGTGCATGCCAAGGAAAAATGGTGGCTGTGGAATTGGAATGCTATGGGAAGTCAGATTTCTTTGACAACCATTCATTTTCTCACCCCTTCACTCATTTGCTCACTGAATGTTTATCAAACACCTAGTAGGTGGCCCTATGATTTATTAGACACCTAATTTTGAAACACTGTCATGAGCAAATGCAGACCCATCTCTGCTGTCTTCGAGATTACTTTCTAGTGGAGAGAGAGAATTAGGGAATAATCGCACCTGAACGTGTAATTACAAACAGGTAAATATTTGAAGGAAAGAAACAGAGACACACAGTATTGTCTCATTAGTCTCACTTGTGATGAGTGCAGGGTGTGCCTGATGCCTTTGGACAGATATGTGTTATCTTCGGGTCCTTAATAATTCATAATTCATCATGGCACCTGGGATTTCCCACTTCTGCTGAGAGCTCCCAGAGCAGATAGGGATGTCTATGCCCAGGGAATGTTTTTTTTTTTCTCTCTACTTTTCCTAAGGTTGTTCACTCACTCTGGAGTGAGTGAAGTCTCCGGATTTTGTGGATTCACCTGCTTCCCTGGTATCCTTTTGTGGGTAGGTTAAGAACCACACTGGACTCAGTTCAGAATCTTCTGTTTCTTTCCTGTGTTATCCCTTTTTGGTGTTTATGCCATAAAATTGTATGCTTTTTCATTTTTGGGTTGAATTGATTAATTCTTTTAATTTTCTGATATCCTTTAACTTATTTTTATTATTATTATTTTTCTGGTGAGATATACAGGGACAGAGATTTTGTGGCCCAACTTCATCTTCCTATCTTTTCCCACCCAGAACATTTCACATTATACCAGTTGTTATTCACGCCGATCCACGAGATAAATGCTATATAATTTGAACTTCAACAATTCCTTAACATTTCAAACTTTTATCTTTTTAACTCTGCTAGGTTTGCAAAATTTAACTGTGTTGAAACTTACAACTACTTCTGTGGTCCCTAGACCAGCAAGCAGCATCAGTAACACCTGAGAACTTGTTAGAAATGCAGAATTTCAGTCCTACACAAGACTCATTGAATCAGAAACTCTGAGGGTAGGACCCAGCCATTTGTCCTTTCCCAAGCCCTCCTTGGTGATTCTGATGCATCCTAAAGTCTGAGAACTACTGCTGTAATGTATTCATTTGATTTGCTGTGTAGTATTATTTTGTATAAGTCTGCCACAGTTTGTGTATCTGTACTAAGGAATAGTTAGATTTTCTTTTGGTTAAAAGTGTGCTGCCCTGAACACATTAGTACATATCTCTTTGGGTACATCAAGGACACATACTTAGGAGTAGATTTGCTGACTCTGTAGTATATATCACATCTCGAACTTTAGGAGGGTTAGCCAGACTGCTCTTCAGAGAAGTGTGTGTGGTGTATTAATGTCTGGTCCTGCCTGCAATGTATAAGTACCATTTCTAGATACCGTTATCAACTTTGGATATTTTTGGACTTTATTCATTTACTCATTTTTTGCTTATGACTATAGGTATGCAACAATATTTTTGTTGTTTTAGTTTGAATTCTCCTGAATTTAGTGATATCGAGTGTATTTTCTTATCCAAGTTTTTCCTGAGATTCTTCCTTTATGAACTGCCTGTCGATATTTCTAGACCATTTCCCATTGGGTTTATTTCTGTTTTTCTTAATGATCCATAGGAGTTGTTTATCTATTCTGGATACCAATCTCATGTTAGGGTTAGGTCTTCTCTCTGTGGTTTGTCATCTTATTTTGTTAATGGTACCTTGTCATTCACAAGTTTTACAGTTTAATGTAGTCATATGTTTGTGGTGTTCTATGTCTTGTTTACGAATTCCTTCCCTTGGGGCACCCGGGTGGCTCAGTCAGTTAAGCGTCTTGCCTTTGGCTCAGGTCATTGATCCCAGGGTCCTGGGATCGAGCCTCGCACTGGGCTCCCAGCTCAGTGGGAAGCCTGCTTCTCCCTCTCCCACTCCCCCTGCTTGTGTTCCCTCTCCCGCTGTCTCTCTCCCTGTCAAATAAATAAATAAAATCTTTAAAAATGAAAGAATTCCTTCCCTTTGCTAATGTCATATAGATGGTCTCCTTAGTAAATACTGTTATTATGTCAGTTTTACAGGTGAGCCAGTTGAGGCACAGAGAGCTTCTATTTTATATAGCTTGCCTAAGGTCACAGAATGCTGGAGGTGAACAGCCTGGGCTCCTGACCTCTGAGCTGCACTGCATTCCCTGGTTTAGGAACTTCTTGCCGCTAATTGTCTCATGAGAACACTTCTCAGCCTTTTCTGTAGACACATAGGGTGTGCAGAGCTCAGATGTGCTGCCAGTTAAGGCAATTCTCATTCACTACATAATGAAGCACTGTGGCTCTAGATGTCAAAATCTCTAAAAATATGTTTTAAAATGTTCAAATAATTTCAGATTTACAGAAAAGTTGCAAAAAATAGTACAAAGAGTTCCTGAATGTCCTTTTCCCAGATTCCCCAAATATTGAACGTTTTACCTTGTTTGCTCTGTAGCTGTCTCTCTGTTTGTTTCTCTTCCTCTGTGTTATCTCTGTGTCATCTAATCCACAGCCTAATTTGAATTTCACCAGTTGTTCCACTAATGTTCTTGAGAGCAAAAGAAACAATTTGTTTCTGGTCGGGGACCCAGTTTCGGGTTACATGTTGCCTTTATTTTCATGTCTTGGGTTTCCTTTGATCTGTGACAGTTCTTCAGTCCGTCTGTGTCCTTCATGACCTTGACATTTCTAAAGAGTACAGGCTACTTATTTTATAGAACAACCCTCACTGAGGCTTGTCTGATGTTTCTCCATTGTGAGATCCAGGTTCTACATTTTTGGCAGGAAGACACAGAAGCGAGGCTGTGTCCTCCTCAGCCAGCAATTTTCTTTTGAGTGGAACCCTCTGTGGTATTATGTGCATAAAATGCATTTTCCAGGCAAAGTGATTACTATCTCTTCTTTCCAATTCCCAAAAGGTTCACACGACCTAACAGAGGCTAAGAAACTCATTTCTCCATGCTAGTCTTGAAGGGATTCCTTGCCAGTAGGAGACAGGGGAGGAGAGAGGCATTGAGAGTGGAGGCGACTGCCAGCCTAGCTGGGACCTGCCTGTGCGGCCCTAGCCATCTATCTGGTGGGCCATGAACACAGACCTCTGATGCTCCAGCTTTCTTGGCTCAAACCTATTGAGGGAATTTACCATTTATGAAATCTCGGTAGATTAGAACATAGGCTGTAGAATCAGACTGGCCTACGTTCACAACTCTAATCTACTACTTCCTAGCTGGCAGACTTGGTGTGTTCTTTAATGTCCCATGACTCCTCTTCTTCATCTGTAAAATGGGAATGAAGATAGTATGTGCCTCGTAAGGTCAATAGGAAGTATGTTAGATGAGGTAGTATGTAAAAAAAGTATATAAAGCTCTTAGAATTATGCCTGATTTGCGCAGGCTCAATGGCTCATAGATGTCTTATGATGCCATGGTTTGTGTCTTTCTATAGATTTATTTGTATTTGCAGTTTATAAGAAATCCTTAGAAGACAGGGGTGCCTGGGTGGCTCAGTGGGTTAAGCCTCTGCCTTCAGCTCAGGTCATGATCTTAGGGTCCTCAGGGTTGAGCTCTCTACTCAGCAGGGAGCCTGCTTCCTCCTCCCCCTCTGCCTGCCTCTCTGCCTACTTGTGATCCGCCCCCCTGTCAAATAAATAAAATCTTTAAAAAAAAGAAATCCTTAGAAGACAGAGGCCCTTGGGTTTTCATGGGCTACTCTGTTCACAAGTGGAATAAATAGAATAAATGTCACTGGGAGTTGAATGAGTGAATAAATGAATGCTGGTTCCCCAGGATGTTGGGGTGGGGGTGGAAGGGACTTTGTTGTGATATTGAGTTCCTGGTGAACCCCAAATGAATTAATAGCTCTTCAGAGTAAGATTCTGCCAACAAAGTGGGTCAGAACGGGATAGCCCCAACTTGGCAAGGTCTGTTGTATGTTGAAAGGAGTGGCTCAGGAAACTGCAGAATAGCCACACTGAGTTCCCTCCCTGCCATCAGAGAGACCAGCCTCTATGACACGCCCATCAGTGTTAGTATAGCTCTGTACAACTGTGGGAATCCGGGTAATGACCTCCTAAAGATATCCATATCCTAGTCTCTGGAACCTGTGAATACATCACCTTACATGGCAATGGGGGCTTTGGATGTGTCATTAGGTTAAGGATCTCGAGATGGGGAGATAATCTTAGGTTGTCCAAGTGGGCCCAATGTAATGTAATCACAAGGGTCCTTATGGGTGGGGGGTGGGAAGGTTGGAGTCAGGGAAGGAGATGTGATTATGGAAGTGGGGGCTGGGGGAAGGGTGTGGAGGTGGAAGAAAGACAGGGAGAGGGAGAGAGGGAGAGGGAGGTAGTGGGAGATGTTACTACACTGCTGGATTTGCAGGTGGAGAATGGGGCCATGAGCCAAGGAACACAGGAGGCCTCTAGAAGCTGGAAAAAGCGGGAAAACAGATTCCCCCCAGAGCTTCTAGAAGGAACACAGCTTTGCTGACACATTTTTTTTTAAAGGTTCTATCTATTCTTTTGACAGACAGAGATCACAAGTAGGCAGAGAGAGAGGAAGGGAAGCAGGCTCCCCGCTGAGCAGAGAAACCCGATGCGGGGCTCAATCCCAGGACCCCGAGACCATGACCCGAGCCAAAGGCAGAGGCCCCAACCCACTGAGCCACCCAGGCGCCCCAGCTGACACATTTTTAACTTCCGACTTTTCACCCTCCCGAAAACTTGGTAAATATACATTTTCCTTTTCTAATGTTTCAGTGATTTACTTTTCCCCTTTTAATACCTGATTATTTAATCCAATTAATATTGATTTTAAAGTATGATGTCACAGGTAGGTACAATTATATTCCCTCTTCCTCCAAGCCATTTCAACACAAAATAACACCCCCAAACCATTTTTGTATCTGTTTATCATATAATATTCTTTTTAATAGGAGGATTAAATTTAGGGGTTTTCATTGCTTCTGTATCATTTCCTATTTTTTTCGTTTTTTTAAATTTTTTTCAGAAAATAAAAACCCAATGTGGGGCTTGAACTCATGACCCCGAGACCCTGGGCCAGCCAAGTGCCCTACTCTTTATTGATTCTATAATATCCCTTTCTTTTGGGGGCAGTTCACATTGTTTTAATTATTATTACCCTAGATGGCACATATTTAGTTGTTTTATTTCCAGAGCCATGTGAAATATACTTATGAAAATGTTTAAAGAGAATTATCTTTGATGCAGGTAAGTAAATCTCTTTTGTGCTACTCAGATCCCCAGGGCAATCTGATTAATGCCTCCCTTCCCTTGAAATTCTCAAAGGATCCATCTCCAAATTTGCCTATATATGTTGGGTTATAGAAATAGAGTATAAGTATAAAAATCATAAAAATGATTAAGGATGGTGTCAGAGAGTAGGACAGATGAGCCAAGTCCTGGGTCACTGTTTCCTGGTGATTCTGATTCAGTGAGTTTAGGGTAAAACTTGAGAATATTAAGCAAACAAACAAACAAACAAAAAAACAAGTCTCCTCCCAGGTTTACAAACCGCTGGGCTTGGTGATTACAGAGATAACATACCTAGAAACCATTGACCATGTTTCAGGGTCTCTCACAATTTACCCAGACTGAGACTGTTAAGTCTCTTTTATGGGAGTTGGAACTGGATAACTGGCCAAGTCAGTAGAGGCAGAATCTGAAGGATGGATGTTCCAGATTCAAAGCTTAGTAATGTGAAACAAGTGTTTCATTCTTGTTCATAGTTTCTGGGAACCAGGAATTCGGGAAGGGCTTAGTTGGGCAGTTCTGTCTCCAGGTTCGTGAGCCAGTGGCTGCTGCTGGAACAGGAGGGGGCTGGAGCAGCTGGAGGCTGGCGGGACATCTTTCTCTCCTCACATGGCCTCTGCATGGGCTAGCCTGGGCTTCCTCACAACATGGTGGCTTTAGAGTAGTTGTGCTGTTTCCATGGAGCTCGGTGCCCTGGGAGAGTGGCTGAAAGAACCAGGGAGGAGCTGTGTTGCCCTCTCTGACATAGTTGTGGAAGTCATATGCCTCCTAAGCAGGCCAGATTCACGGACCCCTCTCAACCGGAGGAGTGGTGAGAGCTCTCACTCTGAGCAGAGACTGTGGGAGGGAGACAAAGCTGTGGCCACCTTTGGGGAATACAGTGGGCCACGGAGTTCTCCCTCATCCCCGTAGCTGGTACACCAGATCCTTCCCTCTAATGTTTCTCAAATTGGTCCTCCCCGGCCACCACCGAGTCCAAGCTATTGTCACCCCTAGCTTATACTGCTTTCCTTGTCTCCAAACTTGGCTCCTGGCTTTCACCCTTTCTTCTCTCCCTTTCTTTTTCTTCTATGGAATGATGTTTTTATATAACAGATCTGATTATCACTCCCCACGGTCCTTGGGACAATGATAAAGCTGCCTTCAAGGCCCTGTGAGATCTGGAACTTTGCCATCCAGACTTAACATTTTGCCACTGTCCCTCTTGCTTTCCAACCTGCAAACCCACAGGTATCATTTTGGGCCCTACATTCACCACATTCTTTCCGCCTCAGGGCCTTTATACCTCCTGTTCCCTCTGCTTAAGTACTCTCCTAACCCCTTTCCTACGTTTCCATCCTCCCTCCTCCTTTCTCTGCCACCTCTTTAGTGAATTCCTATTCACCCTTAAGGTTGTGAAAGTCAGTAAAGGGAAACCTCATGCAGAGTGGAGTTGGGAAGCCCCGAAGGGGAAGTTCTCACCCACAAACTTATCAGGGCAGCTTGTTTCACATTCCTAGACAGGAAGACTACCCAGCAGGAGGAAGGAAGATTTTCTCCTTGCCCAGCAACAGCCCAGCCCATGAGAAACTGCCATAATTCAGCCAACGAGGAGCCATCATCACCCCGAGCTCCTGCTTTCCTCCAAGGGGCTTTCATTCAGAGCAGCCACTTCCAACTTCCTCCTTTCTCTCCATAGAGTAAATTTCCTCTGCTTTGTGTGGTTTGCCATAGCCTGCATGTCTCAGATTGCAATTCTTCCACAATTTCCAAATAAACTCATTTTGCCGGTAAATACCTGAGTATTTTACATTTAAGGTTAACAAGATGTTCTTTTAAATCTGAATCCCAATCCCCACTCAAAATAGAAAGATAGCGTAGCCTGGTAGCTAGGATCATAGACCAGGGATTCAGACTACTTGAGTACAAATTCTGGCTCCACTATTTACTCACAGTGTGACTTTAGGGCATGTCACCTAACCTCTCTGTGCCTCGGTTTTCTCCTCTGTAAAACAGGGATAGTCATAGGACCTCCCTGAAAGGATTGTTATGAATGTTGCTGAGTTAACATCTGTAAAACACTTAGAACACTTAGTGCCTGCCGTGTACCGCACAGTAAGCATTAGCTAGCTGGTAGTGGTTTGTTAGCCTGACATACGCTCTTGTAGGACTATGCTCTCCCATCTTGAAATTACTTTTCCAGTCAGAAGCCATTTAATGAGATGTGAGGGGGAATCCTGGGGGTACCTCCTAATCTGTGACTTTGGACCCACGGTTGAGGATAAAGGGGCACTAAGTATTTTCTTAAGCAGGAGGCTTTAGTCTGGGGTTCGTGAACTTGAATGGGAAAAACCTGCTTCTTGGTTCTCATTTACCTCTAACTGAAATTAAGCATTTCTTTCCATTATGAATGTAAGCAACAGAAGTATTAGCAGAGCCCACTACATTGTCTCCAGTGGAAATTACAGATATTTCATATCACAGTACAGTTATTGCAGAGGTCTTAAATTATTGTTTGCACTCATCATTACTTTGAAATTATGGAAATCTTAGTCGTGCCACTAGATCTTATTATGTAATCCATTAACGAAGAAGCTCATACAGGGCTACAGGACACATTTGTCTTTTTACCATTTTGATGACTGTATTTCAATATAATTGGTTTTTTTGTACCGCTATCATATTTTATGCATTCACAAATGTTTTTCTAGGAAAGGTCCAAAGACTTCTATGTATGGTCAGAGGATTCTGCAAAACACATACACAGACACACACATACACACACACACACTCAAGAATCCTGCTCTAAAGAAAGAAGTTAATGTCTGGGATGAGAAGCTCTCCTTAGGACAAACTAAAAGGTGAATGTTTTCTTTGAGTCAGTCACTCTCCGAGGACTTGATATATACATCCTTATTTAATCCTCCCAATACCTTAAAAGGTAGGCATTAGGGGTGCCTGGGTGGCTCAGTGGGTTAAAACCTCTGCCTTTGGCTCAGGTCATGATCCCAGGGTGCTGGGATCGAGCCCCGCATGGGGCTCTCTGCTCGGCAGGGAGCCTGCTTCCTCCTCTCTCTCTGCCTGCCTGTCTGCCTACTTGTGATCTCTCTCTGTCAAATAAATAAATAAAATCTTAAAAAAAAAAAAAAGGTAGGCCTTATTATGATCCCTGGTATATAGGCAAGAAAATTGAAGCTCAGAGAGGTTGGGTAAGTTACCCAGTGTCACAGGGCAGTATCCCAGTGGTAGAGTTCGTGCTTTTAAGGCCAACATCCTGCTTTCCACATAAATCTAGTCCTTCACTATCCTGCAAAGTAATTATCCCATTCCTCCATTTTGCAGGTGTGGAAACTGTGTCTCAAATAGGGTAAGTTACTCTTCCTCACAATTAAGCAACGCAATCTGTCAAATCCACATCTGTCAGCCTCCAGAGCCCCCATGTCCCACCATGCCCTGCAGAGTTAACTAAAGGGGCCATGGAAATGTAGCTTGGGCGAGCTGACGGTTTATCAGATATATGACTTGGGCAGACCTTTCCATGCCATCCATCAGCATTAGATGGTTTGGAGAGAAATGACTGCTTTTCCTACTCCAGCTGTGGGGTTACAGAGCAGTGTGGGGCGCATCTTCGTGGATGTGAAATGCACACTGGCATTTGGAAAACTCCATTAGCCGCTATTGTCTAGACAGAGAGTGAAAGGGGAAGCAGGAGATGTAACAATACACGAGTAGGAAGTTCTGTATCGGGCTCACACTAAAGCGGAAAGAACCATTATTTTGAAACCATTAAAGATGAAGTTGGTAAGGATCAGCGTGGTCTTGTGACCTGTGAATCTAATGAAATGAAAATGAGGTAATGGTATGTTTTATAACTATTGAGGGTCTGAGAAGCTGGAAATTATCTCAGCGTGAACACTTGAAGGGAACAGGGAACAATGGAAGCCATCTAGAAAAGGATCTCTATTCAGCTTTATTTATAGTAGGTATTCGTCTTGTCTTTCAACACCGGGACCCCAAAGGAGTGTGTTTCACCTTGCTGGATGTATGAAAATACAGCCGCTGTCCCAGTCCCTGTGCTTCCTGCCATAGAACCCAGCGCCTTCAAAGGAGGGAAAGCTGGGTGTCGACTGGCTGGCACTGGGAGACGGGGCAGGAGGCAAGGGAGGACAAGAGGGGAGAAGGAAAGAACCTAAGCGGTTCTTCTCATCGTTGCCCAACCCCCATTCTCTAGACCTGAGCTGCGGGATTAGCTGTGTGTGACTATTTACGTGTATTAAGAGTAAATGAAGTAAAAAACCTACTTCCTTGGTTGCACTGGTCATATTCCAAGTACTTAATTGGCCCCTGTGTTTTGGCTAGTGGTCCTCACGTTGGATGCAGATATAGAGTGTTTCCATCAGCACAGAAAGTTCTGTTGGACAGCTTTGGTAAATACCCAGTTCCTCCTGTGAGTCTAGGGGCATTCAAAGTCCAAGGCATGCGGAACCCTATGACTGTAACATCCCTGGACCCCGGGAAGACAGAGGATTAGGGTCTTTTGAAATGGCCCATGAGTGCCACGTTCCTGTGTGACCTTAGGTGAGCTACTTGTACTCTCTAGGATGCAGTTTTCTTGTATTTCTAATACTAAGGATTAATATCACTTCCACTGGATATTATGAGGAAATGACAAAATTAGTTTGATCCTTATCATAACCATGGGAGCTTTCAGGCCCATTTTACAGAGGAGGAACCAGAGATTTAGAAAGTACTCAAGGCCGCAATCGGGAGCAGAACCAGGCTTTGGACCCAGACCTCTGACTTCAGAGGCCACATTCCTACCCATCAAGCTAGTTTCTCATCTGCAAACCAAGGGCGCTTAGTTGAAGTCTTGCAGAAACAGAAACTGAGACAAGGATTTGAGGGCAAGTAGTTAATTTGGAAGATGACTCCATGAAGCACCGATGGGGAAGGAAGGGAAGGAAGCCCTTGTGCAGTGGGTTCATATGCTGGTTACATCACGGACAACTGAGGCTTCCTCTTGATGCGGAGATTGTGGAGAACACACACCTCTGAGTTATCCCACCTAAGGGAGGAGGGAACGGGGCTATTCATTCACCAGCTCTTTGTCTGTCATTGGTAAAAGGATGCTCGCAGGGACATTCCCCCAGGCACTTCTGTCCCGCTCCCCTCAAAGGCTAAATATGAACTTGTGGCCATAAAAGGCCCTTCAGGAGAAGGTCACAGGTGCTTGAAGGAGGGACAGAAACAGTGAATGTGAAGGGCATAAAAGTGGGGTACCAGCAAGGTACTCTTTATATTCTAACAAATTAATAGCTGGTGGTGCTTGGTATTAGGTATTTTACATCATAAAACCCCAAACTATAAAGATTAGCAATCTCCTAGAGCATGGGTATGAGCTTGAAAATACAATTAGACATCTGAGCTGATTTTCAAGGTGGGTGACATAGTAAAGGGTTACTATTGAAACCATACAAAAAGCTCTTCATTAGGGTTGGGACTTGCCTGGTTCAATACCATAATCCTAACATGTGACATATAGTGAAATCCTTGATGAGTATTTGTTGAATGGATACATAGATAAGTGAAATTGATAGGAAGAAGACATTCGGTAGAACAGTGTGTGAGGGATATATTAGTTAGCTCATGAAAGGGGAAATCCAAATGGTTAATAAACATTTGGGAGGATGCTCAATTAATTGGGAAAATATAAATTCAAGCAATGAGCTATCTCTCTTCACGCATGAACTGTCAGATATTGAAATGGATGATAACATCTAGTGGTAGAATGCAAAGTAAAGGTCCCTTCATACATGTGAATTTCCCAAGTGTTTTGTAAATACTGTTCCCATTTACAATATACATATCTGCAAATTCCACTTCTAGAAATCTCTTCTGTAGGAATAGAAGCGCAAATGCCCAAGCATATGGGTACAAGTACGTGTCGTTACAGCATGCTGTTCAGTGGTAAAGCCTGGATGTAGCCTGAATGTATATCAACAGAAGAACCACTGAGTCAGTTGTGACAAGCCCACATCCTGGAATATTATGCAGCGGCTACAAAAGGAATGTGTTAGATCTGTGTCTGCTAACCTGGCATGATTTCCACTATAGAGTTAAATGAGAAAAGGGCGGAAAATTGGTAAAGATTCCTTTTATTATGATATGAAGAAACATATATATTTTTTAAAGATAGCACAAGGATGGGGCGCCTGGGTGGCTCAGTGGGTTAAAGCCTCTGCCTTCAGCTCAGGTCATGATCTCAGGGTCCTGGGATCGAGCCCCACATCCGGCTCTCTGCTCAGCAGGGAGCCTGTTTCCTTCTCTCTCTCTGCCTGCCTCTCTGCCTACCTGTGATCTCTGTCTGTCAAATGAATAAATAAAATCTTAAAAAAAAAAAAAAAAGATAGCGCAAGGAGGGGGAGGGGCAAAGGGAGTGGGAGAAGCAGGCTCCCTGCTGAGCAGTGAGCCTGACAGGACACAGGGCTCAATCCCAGGACCCTGAGATCGTGACCTGAGGTAAAGGCAGATGCTTAATCAAATGAGCCACCCAGGAGCCCCTGAACAAACATATTCTTAAATACGTAGAAGGATCCCAACAAAGCTGTGATTGGGAGGGGAGTGTAAGCAGAAAGATAAAAATGGATATTTACAGAAGTGGAAATAATACTTACGATCTAATGTTACAGCATAACGTAAAACAAGAAATCTATCTAGGGTATCCTCAGGAAAGAAAAATCTGAAGGTACATATTGACAAGGTCAACAAGGAGACATGCACAAATAAAACATTGGTTTATTTTGGGGATGGGACCGTGGCTGAATTTTTGGTCTGTTTTAAAGTATCTGTTTCATACATATATCTTGAGTGGGGAAGGTTTGATTATTCATTGGCCTTTGGCTCTACAAAAAGTTGCAGAACTGTATCTTTTGATCCCGATTCCCAAATTTTCTCTTCTTTTCCCCCCATTAATCCACCGAGAGGAGGTTGCCCTGAGGTTTCCCCAGGGTTTGGCATTCTTAAGGCACTCAGACTTTTGACTTTTGAGAATAGTTCCCCTATACTATTGGGTCAAGAGAGTATCTGTTTTCTTTAGTTCTGAGGCCTTGCTCTGTGCCCAAAATTAGGAGGAGGAGGAGAAAAGAGAAAAAGGCCATCCTGTGCAGAGAACGATAACTAGTGGTAATGTTGTGATGGAGCATTGCAGTACAGACAGATTGCTTTGGCTGTTTTGCATACGAGCATCCCTCCTACTTGATGGGAACGGTAGGGGGCAGGACCCACCAGGGGCCAGAAAGGCACAGATAGTTCTTCCTTCCGCCCTGGCAGCCAGAATATGGGGTGTGAGCCAGGCATAGCCACTCCGAGGTCCCTTCCCAAGACGTTGAACCTAGAGGGGATGATGCTCAAGTTCAGGGTCACTTACTGATTGTATTATCTATTGCCGAGTAAAAGATTCCCTTAAAACTTACTGACTTGGGTGGCTCAGTCATTAAGCATCTGCCTTTGGCTCGGGTCATGATCCCAGGATCCTGGAATCGAGCCCAGCATCAGGCTCCCTGCTTAGTAGGAAGCCTGTTTCTCCCTCTCCCGCTCCCCCTGCTGTGTTCCCTCTCTCTGTCAAATAAATAAAATCTTAAAAAAAAAAACTTAGCGACTTGAAATAACAAAACATTTATGAGCTCACAAGACTGCAGTCAAGGTGGCAGCTGGGTTTCACTTAGCTGAGGCTTGACTGGGACTCGAGGGGCCACTCCTCTTACATGGCCGATGGCCCGAAGCTTCAGATCCTCACTAGGTGGGCTTCTCTATAGACTCCCAAGTGTTCTCCTGAAAGGACAGTTGGCTTCCCCAGTGGGCCTGACAAGAGAAGGGAGAAGAGAGGGGAGGAGGAGAGAAAGGGGGAGGGAAGCAAGAAAGGGGGAAGGTGAGGGAGAGAGAGAATATTCTACAGCGCACGTAGGCCTGAAATCTCAGTTTTATGACCTGATCTTGGAAGTGACATGCCATCCCTTCTCCAGGATTTTATTGGTTATGTGACCAGCCCTGGTACAGTGAGTGGTGGTGGTGGGGGGACCAGCAGAAGGTACATAGACCAGGAGGTGGGGTCGCTGGGGGCTGTCTTGGGGGGTTGGCTAACAGAGCTGGTTTGTAAGACCTGTTCTGTAGCAGGGTCTTGACTATGTCCTGCTTCCCGTGTCGTTGCTGGATGGAGTTGGATCCTTCAGCCTTCCCATCAGTTCTGTGAGCTACTTGACACCCTCCAACAATGTTCTCTTCCTAAGTTCATCAGCTCTGTCTTCTCTTGCTTGCAGTGATGACCCCGACTCGAACAGGTGCTGTGAGAGAGGACGGCAGTGGGGAAGGTGGGTTGGAGCAGAGGAACTCACTTTAGATAAGGTTATCAGAGAAGGCCTCACTGAGGAAGTGCCCTGTGCCCGGAGACCTGAATGATGAGAAAGAGTCAGCTGAGGAACAGTGTGGGGAAGGGCCTCTTAGGCCGAAGGAGCAGCATAAAGGCTCTGAGGTGGGAACTGAGAGTTCTGGGTGACTGGGGTGTAGCCAGCAAGTAGGTGAGAGGAAGGAGCGGTCCGCAGAAGCCAGATCACGCAAGATCTTGAGGCCATGGTTAAGAAATCTGATCCCCTCCCCCAACCAAAGCATCTCGTATTCCAGACATCAGAGCCCGAGAAGACTGAGGACCAGACCTGAGGTCTAAGAATCAGGATCAGCCAAGTCAGTAAGTGGATTTCACCAGATCATGATAACAAATGTTTATATTTTGTTAACTCACTCATCTGTTTTGCGAGCTCTTGGGTTTTCTTAATCTATAGTTGGGTTCTTTCCTGAGTTTCTTGGTTCCCTTTGATAAATCCCGACCCAATTCTGCTGAGCTGAAAGGAGAGATTTTTGTTTACACTTGTGCCTGGGAATCCTAGCTAGAGAGCCTGGTCATCTGGTGAAGATAAGAACTCCCCAGACAGTGTGAGAATGAGCAAGTAGATCCTGACGGGTCCCTACAGTCTCATCAGTTTATAGTTTCACATTCACTCAACAAACACTTGCTCGGCATCCAGCATGTGCCTGGGCTCTATGTGGCATCAGTCTACAAAGATCTTCCTCTCCAAGAATCAAGTTAGGTATGAAGGATGGCCCAATCCAAAGGTTATTGAGCGGGAACTCCTAGTTACTTAAGATTTGGTACTATGTCCCACAACCAAAGCAAACAGGCCCTGTGTACCCTGCATTCTAAATGAAGCCAGATGCATTCCTTGCAAGGTTTACTAAAGGGGGCAGAACTGGCCCTATATCCCCTAGCTAAAAGCTCACTTCCTTTTCCTTGCCCCATAATACCAGAGAGGGAGGAGTTCTTAGGTTTTATTGAAGAGTATAATTTTTATGGTGAGAGATAGTTCCCTTCTCTTCCCCTCTTCAATACTGGAATGCTGGAATACTGGGATACTGGAATGCTGTTCCCCAATGGAGTCTACTTGGCAATGGACTTGCTGATGTTCCCTTGTCCCTATCTGAGCAGGGGAAAAGAGAGGTGAGAGAGGAGTCACTGTGGAGCAGCTGGCCAGGATGTGTGAGTTTCTCTGAGTCAAGTAGACCCTGTAGTAGTTCCCTGAGCTGACATTCTCACCCAGCTGGGCTGGTTGCTAAGCAACAGGATCCCACCAGGGGTAGAAGCCTAGGGGGTGGGGCAAGGTAGGGAAGCTCAAGCCTGAACTGGATGGCCACTGTCAGAAAACTGTGCAGTGGAGAAGCCCACAAGAAATAGACTCATGTGGCCCATGAGAAACCATTTATAAACACTTGCCACTCCGGGTTAGCCAGAGAAGGAGGGTCAACCAACAGGGAGGGGTCTATCGCAGAGCTGTTCCCGTTCCTTCCTCCCAGTTTCAGTAAGGGGGAGGATGCAGGATGCGTGTTTCCCAACCAGGCTATATCCACCCCCCCCCCAGATTCCCCCACCTTTTATTCAAGCAGGAAGGATGCTGGCTCAAGTCAACCCTTGGATGAATAAGGGAGAAGACAAAATGAGATTTAAATTGAGTTTGAGAATAAAGCTTTCAAGGATGGAGGTTTAACAACAGAAAGTGATCCAAAAGTAATGCAATCTGCCCAAGATGTCATTAAGGGATGGAAAAGGGAAATTCAGCACAGCATGGCTGAAGGTAGAGATTAGACGGAAAACTTCATTATTATGCCCCATCAACTTGAGTCGCCTCAGCACACTGGTTCCATGTGTAAACAGAATAATTGAAATACAGTGTGGTAGGGTTGGAGTCCTGCTTAGGTAAGCAGCCACAGGATTCTGAGAGAGCACAGGGAGGTAGGTGGGCCCATTCCAGGTGGCTTGTTCCAGAAGGTTTCCAGAGAAGGACACCTGAGTTGAAAGATGAGAAAGGGTGGATCTGAAGAAAGGAGAGCGGAGAAGGGCTTTCTGGCAGAGGTCACAGCACCCAGCCTGGAGCAGAAATTTGAAGACAGGAAGACAGTAAGAGATGCAGCTCAGTGAACCCATGGCCTTGAGACTCCATGAGCTTAAGGAATGAGGTTCTCTGGGGAGTTGCTTCAAACCTAAGAGCAACACAATGGGGTTTGTGTATTAGAATCATCTGCTCACCGGATTCTGATTGTGCTGTGGACTTCACCTCCAGGCCTGGTTCTTACCCATCCATGTGGCCCTGGGACACGCCCCCCCAACTCCCCTGCAAAGACCATTTCCTATTTTTCCAGAATCCTGGGTCCCCACTCTTTGCCCTACTCCTATCATTGAACCCACCCTCCCCGTAAATCATCTTTTCTCCTTCCTTTTCCAGCGTACTCTGTTCAGTCCAGGGAGATTCTATGCCTTCTCTTGGCCTATCCCCGCCAGCACACGTCTGCTTTGGATATGCATATACTAAAATATCTTCCCTTTATCTTATCTGGTCTTCTCCCCATGGGGCAACCCGAAGGCTACTATTTATTCTTTCACACATTAATTTAAGCTGCTTTAATTGCGGCTATGATACGTTTTATATAATATAATTAATGTTTTAATTCTGTGTACTGGCTTCCCAAGGCAGTTTTGTGAAGGGCCCAATTTTGGAATCAAGCAAATAAAGAATAAGTAATGGCTGAAGTTATTATAGCAACGCCCTCCCCCCTCCCAAAGGAATTAAAACTCTACTTGCTTTATGAGGTGGATTAAAAAGGGAAAAGATAGTTTAATGTTCTCTTCATCCCAGGCATGTTTGGGTGGCTTTTGTGAAGTCCTCTGGACTCTGATTTCAAGGGTTCATGGCTTAGTGGTGTCTGACCACCAGCTCGAGGTGTGTTGTGACTACCAACCTGCTTTGCACCTCCTGTCCGCACATGGTTCTTGATGGAGGGTGTGCTGGGAACGAGAAGCAACAGAACCCACTTATTCACTCATTCAGCAAGTGCATATTGGTGTCCTATTACATGCCCAGGACTGGGATGAATTCAGTCCTGCCCTCAAGATGCTTCCAGTCCAGTGGGGCCAGACAGGTGGAGTTCTAGTCCAGCACACAAATGTTGCAAGAAAATAGGGGGAGAGGCTAAGGCAGAGCAGCTACCTCTGTCTCAGGGAGTTAAGCTGAGACTTAAGTGAGGAGGAAGCGATATTTAAACTGGTTCCAGGAAGGAGAGGGGAAAGAAGGAAACAGCGAGACACAGTAAGAAGAAAAGAGTGTTTGAAAATGGGGAGGAAAGTACTGTGGGAGCCAGTGTGCATGGGAGGGCATGGCAGAGAGTGAACTTGGGGAGACAGGTGGGGGTAGGGTGCAGAAGGGCTTTCTATGTCATGAGAAGGAGTTTGGAACATCCTGAGGATGGGGAGCCCAAAGAGGTTTTTCAACAGGGAAGTGTCCTGATCGGATCAGATCTGGGGTTTGCAAGGAAAACTGCAACAGGATGAACAATTGGGGAGGGGGCTGTTGGGTGTTGCGAGGCCCATAGTAGAGGCTCAACAGGTACCTAGTGAATGAGTGAGGCCAGCCCAGGTGAGAGATGATGGGGTTCTGAATTAGTGGCACGTGTTGGAAAAGAGGGTGCCCTTTTTTGCAGAAGCCGGGAGGGTGGGGTTAGCAGTGTCATCCTCTCCCCTCTTCCCTGATCTATGCAGCCTGGCCTTTTGGGCTGGCCCAGAAATGCAAAACTTGTTGGGCCATCACCCCAACAGCTGTCTAGTTCAAGCTTCTCAGGTTCCATCGGGGACATCCAAGGTTCCACGGAACGCAACCCATCAGAGGCGGAGCCTAGAACAGAATTCAGGTGTTCCATGCTGCCGAATAGGGAGTGTTAACTTGGTTGAAGAATGGCGTGGAGGGCCAGAACTCGAGAAATGTAGGCACAAGCGTGCGGGGGTTTCTGTAGAACGAGAGGGTCCGCAGTCCCCTGAGATACTCGTGGGGATCCCCGATCCCCGAAAGGCTGATGTTCTACTCTAATTGCCTGTCTCCAGCCGCCGGATGGGAACGCGGGGACGCATGGATGCGCACGGATGGATGGCTGGGGAGGCTGGGACGCTGCGCCCACTCGAGGGAATTTCCTCTGAAAGAGAGCGAAACTTTAAACTGGAAAACTCTTTTCCTTGAAACGCCACCCGAGCCCTCCTCTTCCCCACACCCCAGCTGCGGCCTTCCCGCTTTCAGGGATGGGGGGAACTTCCTCAGGCCTCTCCATCCGCGGTGGGGACACTTTCGGTTCTGCCGGAATTCCCGGAGGCTGCCGGGGAGAACATTTGGGGGTGGTGTCCCTGGGGCGTCTTCGCAGCACGTGGGGATCTCTCTTCTCTCCTTTAGCTCTCCGAGAAGACTGCTAGCTCCCTGCGCCCTTCAGCTTGGCCTCTGAGCCCCAGGGGCGAGGAGAGGAGGCAGTGCTGTTCCTGGGACTACGCGCCCTTCCCCGCGCCAAAAGCGCGTCCCTAAACTCCGGGGAAAATTAGACTCCTAGGAATGTCCAGGGGAAATCCCGGTGCGAGTAGTCGTCAGGAGCTCCGCCCCCCCCAACGAAGCTGACCGCGATTGGTCCCCGGAGACCCCGCCCATTTCCTGGGAGGGGCGGAGGGGCACGGGCTGGGGGGTTACTAGAGGCCCAGTGCCCGCGCCCCTACTCCGCCACCTGATATTCACCTCGCCATGGTTCTTCTGCCTCTGCGCTGTGTCTTCTGGGGCTCCTTGTTGACCGCCGTGAGTTGAATTTCTGCTCCGACCCGATAAGGGACAGGAGAGGGGGGAACGGGAAGAGAAGAAATATTTCGGGGAAGGGACCTTCCTAGCTGATTTTGGGAGGACAGACAGGTGGGTAGAGAAGCCGGGGAAGGTACCCCGGAGTCCTGGCTGTACGAGGTAGGCTGCCTCTGTCTTCTTCCAGGTTGGGGTGCCAGGTAGTCCACAGAGGGCGTGTAGTGGGGGCACTGCAAAAACCGTGCACCTATGGTGTAGATGGGGATGGGATTTGGGGAGCCTCAACTCTTTATTTGGTCAAAAGGCTGCAGTCTAGTTTTGTTGCTTCAGAGGCTGGCTGCACAGACTGGCGAGGGGTTTCAGAAGCCAGAAGGGAGGCTGGGCAAGGGAAGAGGCGGGTCTGGTCGGTTTCCTGTCCCTTTTCCACTGTGGACAGATGCCAGCCTCTGTGAGGGGTTATCATATCCTGGCCACCTGGGGCTGCCTTCTTGTGGGAATAAGGGTGGGTGCAGGGGGCCAGGTACTGCTCTGAGAAGGCAAGGAGCTTTTCACTCTCCCATGCCCACCCCCAATCCTGGGTGATCCAACCTAGGAGGCATACCCAAGGTTGTGTCTCTACCTCCTGAATTTAAGATGATATAGGAGACCTTTGCCAGGGGAGATGCGTTGCGTAGTTCATGGGACCCAAGAAGGGGTTAGGAGACCAGCAGGGGTTTCTCCAGGCACCAGGAAGTCTCAGTTTATGCCCAACCAAGCATGTCTCCGGGATTTTCAGAAGCCCACACTTGACTCACTTTTTGTTTAAATCTATTTTGGTAGTTCCTCATTCTGGAGGCTGGGAATCCCCCAAGTACCTGACCCTCTCATCCCAAACCCTCCGGCCTCCCCCTACTTTCAAGGGATGTAGTTTCTGGCATGAAGTCTGAGTAGGAAAGACCCATGGAGGGTTTGGGGAGTCAGCAGCAGGGGAAGAGAGTCAGTGGGGAAGCTGCTTTGGTCCCAGAACTTTCATTTTCACTCTAAGCAATGGTTCTTAGGGAGAAAGGATGCAGGAAGAAGGTGGAGCTGGATAGAGGAGGAGGAGGTTGTAGGAGGTTACTGGAGGAAGAGACAGGCGAGGTAGCGTGACGGGTGATCTGGTCTTCTTAAGAACATGCTGCCAGTTTGGGCGCCAGGTAGAGACTGGGTGGTGACAAAAATAGCAGGGACTACTTGTAAGAGCTTCCCATGTGTCAGGCTCTGAGCAAAATCCTTTCTAGGTATTCAGTCGGATTTTTTCAACTCCCCCATTACACAGATAAGCAAACTGAGGCTCAGAGAGAAAATAACTTGCCAGAGTTCTCATAGCTAGGTGGAACCTGGATATAAATCTACATCTGCCTGATTCCAGAGCCTTCTTCTCCGAGCCTTGGTCCTGAGCTTCTTTGTGTCAGAAGGACCGGGACTACGGAGTGGGAGCTGGAGATTGACAAACTTTCAGAGAAGGAGCTGTATTTCTCATGGGTTTGAAAATGACGAAGGATATCCACTGCTCTGGGAGTCTGGTGGGAAGGTCCACAGGGTTGCAGGAAGAACATTCACAGGATGTGGTAGTGGAATAAACAGACCTGTATATTTCCTTCCCCATTTGGAGCAAGAAGCTTCTCTGCAAGTAATCTTCTCACCCAAGCTGAATGAGAGCCACCAATTAGGCAGAATCCAGGGTGTTCGTCATCTCAGCAGATATTCATATACGTGTGATAATTAAAACTGCCATTGAAATGAGCCCTACTATGTGCTAGCTACTGTGTCGGGCTGTCTATGGATATTCATTCTGATTTTCACAACCTTATCTGTGGAGCAGGTGGTACTCCCATTTTAGAGATGTGGAAACTGAGGCTAAGAGAAACCAAACCAATAAGTGTTAACAAAGGCAAGATTGGAGCCTTAAGCGGTTTGACTCTCAAGCCTGTGCTCTTTTCACTGGCTCTTCCTGAAGTGTGGCATGATTTTAGGGAACACACAGATATAGAACTAAACAACAGAAATTTACTTTACACTTCTATTAAAATCCTCTCTCTCTCTCTCTCTTTTTGAAGGAGGAACTCTCTGGAGCTAGAATAGAGTTAAAACCTCTCCAGCACTTACTAATCCTCCTTTATTTTTTTAAAAAAGATTTTTTTTTATTTATTTGCCAGATAGAGAGCACAAGTAGACAGAGAGGCAGGCAGAGAGAGAGAGAGAGGAGGAAGCAGGCTCCCTGCTGAGCAGAGAGCCCGGTGCAATGCTGGGCTCGATCCCAGGATCCCAGAATCATGACCTGAGGCGAAGGCAGAGGCTTTAACCCACTGAGCCACCCAGGCGCCCCTCTAACAATCCTTTAAAAAACAAAAACCAAAAAACCCAAACCAAGGGCAGGCCTGGAGAGGAGGGGCTCTGCTGGGTTTTTTTTATTTTTTTATTTTTTTTTATTTTAATAAACATATAATGTATTTTTCTCCCCAGGGGTACAGGTCTGTGAATCGCCAGGTTTACACATTTCACAGCACTCATCATAGCCCATACCCTCCCCAATCTGCTGGGTTTTTAATAACATTGTTGCATTTCCGTTGAATTTATTTTTAGGGTTACCTTTTATTTATGAGAAGTGATACTGGCTCTTCTCTCATGTCAACGATATAAAGTTTACATTTAAACCCGATGTATTTAAATTAATGAGAAGTAATTAATAGCATGGGTGGTACCTGGATGGAGTAAAAATAGCACAGGCAAGACCCAAGTTGATGGAGAGGGGGCAGTATTGAGACCTGAGCTCTTGCAGATTATATCTTTGTGTGACCCAGGGCAAGTGCCCCAACTCTCTGGTCCTTAGGCTAGCCACCTGTAAAGCAAAAGCAATGGATTTGAATCCTTCTAGCTTCACAGTCCTGGTATTTCATGAGGAAGGGGTTGGATCAGCAGATGATGAGTGTTTGGAGAGGAGAAAAGGGTGGGGAGCGGATGAATAGAAGGAAGGGGCCAAGTGCTAAATATAGCCCCAGCCAGAACTAGGACCAGCTGAAGCCAGCTAGCTTCATGATTCCAGGGGAGGTACTGGAGTCCTCTTGTGTTTCTGGGTCTTTGGGAAGAGGAACAACTCAGGAGTTGAGCCAAAAGGCAGATCTGTTTGGTTCAGGGAATATTGTGATGTTCCAGTGCAATCACTTTGTGAAATGCCAGACTGATCCTCTGGGTCCTTTTATAATCACATCAGTTGGCAGTTTAGTTAAAAACAAACACACCAAGTAATACGCAGGCTCCATTTTTCTGCTCCAGACTTCAGTTCTAACCTCTGTCCTGGCTGATTTCCACCTCTCTGCCAGCTGTAGCAGAGATTGCAAGATCCCCGCCAATCGCCCCATTCTGTTTTTAGGTCCACCCAGAATACACCGCATGCAGAGAAAAGCAATACCCAGTAAACACCCAGTGCTGTAATTTGTGTCCTCCAGGTGAGCCGCCAACCCCCTGGCCCCATAGTGGGACCCTTCCTGGTTTGCTGGCAGACACAGACTCCATGTGTCAACTGTCCGCTCCCGTCTTAAATGACTCCTGGGATTCTTCCCATCCCTGCCCTGCTGTCAGAATGTTCTGGGTTCCCTCTCTGTCTACCCAGCCCTAGGGTTCCTATCTCTCCTGTGGCCCCCACAAGACTATGAAGTCTGGAAAGGTCCAAGACGATCATCTTTGAACTCCCCCCTCCCCCGCCACCTTACACCCCAGCCTGCTCAGTTTTGGATAAGTGTCTGACTCATTGAGCTGGCTGGAACCATCTCATTTCCCAATGTTTTCCAGGACAGAAACTGGTGAGCGACTGCACACAGACCATCGACACTGAATGCACTCATTGCAAAGAAGGCGAATTCCTAGGCACTTGGAACTCAGAGAGACACTGTCACCAGCACAAATACTGCGACCCCAGTGCGTGGGCTGCTGGGGAAGGGGTGCGCTCAAGCTAGGCTGATAGTCTAGCTTATTCCAGACAACGGAGCCCTTACTTTTTTCCATGGCCAGAGTCTGCTCTGATTGGTTGCAGTCTGGGTTGTCCGGGTTGTTAAATAGTTTGATACTTATCCCTACTTGGAAGATGGTTTAAGAAAATAAAGGCGGGGGTGCCTGGGTGGCTCAGTTGGTTGGGCGACTGCCTTCGGCTCAGGTCATGATCCTGGAGTCCTGGGATCGAAACCCACATCAGGCTCCCTGCCCGGCAGGGAGTCTGCTTCTCTCGCTGACTCTCCTCTCATGCTCTCTCTCTCTCTCTCTCTCTCTCTAGTAAATAAATAAGAAAAATATTTTTAAAAAAAGAAAAGAAAAGAAAAGCGGGACGTGTGAGGTGCAGATTGCCCGAGCACGGCTGGTAAGGTGTCTCTATCTCTCCTGCCATCTCTGTTCAGACCTAGGGCTCCGGGTCCAGAGAGAGGGCACCTCAGAAAGAGACACCACTTGCATGTGCCATGAAGGTCTCCATTGTACCAGCGAGGCCTGTGAAAGCTGCACCGCGCACAGCCTGTGCCTCCCTGGCCTGGGAGTCAAGCAGATCGGTACGTGGCCTGTCTGGGAGTCTGCTCTGCAGGCAGGAGATGGGAGCTGAGGCTCCAGGTGAGGGGTTGGGCACTGGGCACTCAGTCTTGATCCCCCTGCCTTGGGATCTCTGCTTGGTGAAAACAGAATGTTTCTCATCCTGCCTCCAGCCCTGGGCATCTGCCTGGGGTGGATGGTGGGAGGAGGCTTCTACCAGGGCAGCTCTGGGCTGGGGGATAGCCCTTGACACAGGCAGTTTGTCCTGTCCTGCCATTCCACGAGTTCCTTTGCGAGCCGGACAGGTGGTCCACTGTGATGACGAATACCGCCTCCTCCCTTCCAGCTACAGAGGTTTCTGATACCGTCTGCGATCCCTGCCCCGTCGGCTTCTTCTCCAATGTGTCATCTGCTTTGGAAAAGTGTCACCCTTGGACAAGGTACAAGGATCCATCCCTTGTGTTTCTGGCCCTCAGAGGGGCGTGGGACCACTTCCATTCTCTCTGGCTACCTGTCCTTCAGCCCCTGCTCCCCATGTCCACACACTTTTGCAGTTAGAGAATTCTAGACCAAAAGGTCACTTCTCAGCATTTTTTTTTTGCCTGCTCTCTCGGTGGTAACAGACGCTGCTGATCTCTCAGTCTTCATGAAACTCGCTTCTCAGGGGCACCGTGACACCTCTCTTGCTTTCCTTCTACCTGTCCTTTGCTCCTCCTACCTGGTTTCCTTGGCCTTTGTTCTAGGCTCTACTCCCCAGCCACTTTGCCTGCCTTGCCTGAGCATCTCATCTGTGTCCATGGTTCCCAAACCACATCTCCTGTCCAGATCTGTCTCCTGGGTCCCAGGCAGTCATATGTCATCACTGGGGGTCCAGCTCCACACAGGTGACCCACAGGTGCCAAATGGGCTCACTTGCCTGCCCCTTTATCCTCTGGGAAGATACTCCCATGGGTCTGGGTACTTGTCCCATGGTCCCTCCCAAATCAGTCACCAGGTCCTGTTTTGGGATTCCTTCTTCTTACCTTCACGGTCACTACTATGGTCTGTACAGTGCCTTTACTCCCTACCGGCCTCCCTGCCTCTGCTCTCTCCCGCCCACCCTCTTGCCACAGTGAGCTTTCTGCAGTGAATTTCGGATCCTGGCGCTCCCTATGTAAAACGCTTCATGGCTCCCTGTGCATTTAGGATGAAACCCAGACTCCTTTGCACAGGCCCCAACCTTCAACACGCTGTTGGTTCTCTTGACCCAGCTCTCCTGCTTTGAACACCCTTGTGTTCACGTGCCTGATTAATTTTTACATTTCACTTTTAAAAAATGGGTGAGACAAGCTCGTGGGACACGAGGCACAAGGAGGCCTAGGGTGACCAGTCAGTCTCCTTTCACCCTGTTCCTCGGCCACTCAGTCCTCCCTGGAGGTAGCTACTCTTCCTGCGTGTCCTACCAGAGATTCTCTGTGCAAACAAATAAACGCATGCACGTGCAAACACACGTATTTTCCACACAAATACCAGGATTCCATACAATACTTTCTCATTTGCTTCCTGTCTGTCTTGCTCCAGGAGACCGCCAGTTCCTTCAGTGTAGAGACTTGGTCTTGTTTTCTTTTTCTTTTTTCTTCCAGTGATGCATTCCTTATGCCTACATCAATGCTTGGTGCGCAGTAGATGCTCAATAAATCTTTACTGATAACTGCTGAATGATAACTGGGGGCAGCTGGGTTGGTGGAATCAGAGCACTGGATCCCAGCCCCAGTGCAGCTTAGAAAGGTTGTGACCCCACATAAGTGTGCAACCCTTGTCTGAGCCCCAGTGCCCTCATTTAGAAAATGGGAGCAACCCGCACTTCACAAGGCATGAGGAGAAGACATGTAGGAGTATCTCGTAGACACCCAGGCACCCTTATGTACACGCGTTCTTTGTAGCATCTCACCTTTTTCCCCTGCTTTTGATGTATTTTTCTTGGTGATGTTCTCTTCTGTCCACTCCTCCCCACTCCTCTTACAGCCACGTCTTCATCATCCCATATTGAGATGCGTGTGAGGGCCTCCCGGCTGAACTTGTCTGTAATTTCTCCTCCTGTGAGCTCTCTGGCCCCCCAAGTCCTGTCACTATGTGATCCTCTGGTTGGATGCTGACACAACTTACCTGCTGAATCCGGGTGAAACCTTCATGGCTGATTACCAGTGATCCGGTTCTAAAGCCCAATTTTCTGTAGTTCCTTTGCACCGTCTGGCATGGCCCCCACCAAATCCCTCAAATCATGTTGTCTTGCTTCAGCTTGAATGTACTGCTGCTCTAAATTTACATCCTTCAAGGCCACTCAGATCTCCTTTCCCTAGGGCAGCCTTTCTGGATGACCCTTAACCCAGAGGTTCTCAACTGAGCAATTTTTCTCCCCAGGGGACATCTGGCAATGTCTGGAGACATTTTGGTTGTCACAACTGGAGAGGGGCTGCTACTGGGATCTAGTGGGTGGAGGCCAGGGGTATTGCTAAGCAGCCTGCGGTGCACAGGAGAGCCCTGCAACAGAGAGCCATGTGGCCCCAAATGTCGGTAGTGCTGAGTGTGAGAAGCCCTGCCTTAGCCTGAATTCGTCGTCCCTCTCGTCCAGCCACTGTGGGCTTGGTCTCCCCTGCTCTGAGTGATTCCCAGTTCACTTCAGCCTATGTGACGAAGCACGGCACGCTGTAGAGACTCTCCGATTATTCCTCCTTCAAGATGTGCAACAATTTTTTCTCTGCACTCATGAGTTCCATAAGAACAGAGTCTGTGTCATTCCCATAATAGCCTGCATTGGAGGGTGCACACAATACGTGCTCGGTGAACCTGAACTTGTTGGCTTTGACGGTCTCCCTCTGGGGTTGGAAATCTTATGGTTGGGGAAATTTCATGTCTTTTTCTATCTCTCTCTGTGTCTGTGTCGTGTGTGTGTGTGTGCGTGCACACGCATGCACGTCTGTCTGTGCACAGCTGTGAGACCAAAGGCCTGATGGAGATTCAGGAGGGGACTAACAAGACAGATGCTGTCTGTGGTGAGTCTTGGAGATTGGGTCCTGGTAGCAGGCTCGGGAGGCGAGGAGCTCAAGGGGAACAGAGGGGCCCACAGAGATGACGGGGCGGGGAGAGGGAGAGCAGGTGAAGTGAGAGGAGGGAACAGTTTGGGGGTTTTGAGGCATCCCAGCTTTGCCACTTACCCATGGAGCCTGGGCAAGTCACCTCCCTACTCTGAGCCTCAGTTTCTTCATCTGTGAAATGGGATGATGACAGCAGGTCTTTTAGCAGCTTGGGGAAGTGCCTGGCATGGGCTCTTTCAAGGTGTTCCAGCCAGCATGGTGGGACATTGTTCCTCTCAGGGCCTCGGTTTTGATTTTAGAATGAGGGGGTTGGCCCACAGCACAGATCACAGACTCCGATAACTGCAGGGACCAGGCAGGTCATGTCGAGGAGCTGAAAAGTCACTGCTAAGACAAAGACATTTTCTCTGCGTTTTTTTTCTTAAGAACTGCTTTCCTCTTGGCAGGGCTGGGACTAGAGTGAGGTGAGCGAGGCACTTGCCTTGGACACAGTATTAAAGGGGGTGCGAGAAAAATGCAGTCATCGAGATAAATAACACTTTCTTTTTTAAAAAATCAAAGCTATTGTAAAAAACAAACCCTTAATGAACAAAATATCAAGATTTACATAAAAATGTGATCCAGCCCTGCCTCACTTGCCTCAGCCTAATCCCAGCCCTGGTTCCAATAAAACTTTATTTAAAAAACAGCCAGCCAGGGGTGCCTGGGTGGCTCAGTCAGTTAAGTGTCTGACTCCTGATTTTAGCTCAAGTCATGATCTCAGTTTCGGCTCAGGGTAGTGAGATCTAGTCTCATGTCAGGCTTCCCCACTCAGTGGGGAATCTGCTTGAGATTCTCTCCATTTCCCTCTCCCCCTTCCCCTACTTGTGTGTGCTCTCTCTCTCTCAAATAAATAAATAAATAAATCTCAGAAAAAGAAAAGAAAAGGCAGGCGGCTTATAGGCCATAGTTGATATAATTTTCAAAACATGACATTAAAATATTACTTTTCTTGATTACTGAGTCTTTTGGTGTCCCCTTAGATTTTGTCCCAAGGTGAATGCTTCACTTGCCTTCCCCTAGTCCCTGCCATGCATCTCTCATTTTCCCATTTAGGATAGAGACTTAGGTCCAAGAAATACTTTACTTCTCTTCATTCTTCTATAACAAAGACAACCTGCAGACATAAGGTGGACCTCCGCACCGGACAGAGGGTGGGGAGGTATGAGGTATGTGGGGAGCCAGAGTGGACAGCTACCACTCCTCAGTTTTGGCGAGGGGTGCCAGGTGGGGCTGCTGGCCCGTTGCAGCTGGATCTTCCAAACTTCTAAGAGAAACCAGATATCCCAATACTCAATATGCCATCTCCCAATTTTAAAAAGTTGGCAAGTATTTCAAGAATTCCTTTTTTAAAAAAAATTTGACGGAGAGATAGAGAGAGAGAGCACAAGTAGGCAGAGCGATGGCAGAGGCAGAGGGAGAAGCAGGCTCTGCGCCGAGCAGGGAGCCCAATGCAGGGCTTGATCCCAGACCCTGGGATCATGACCTGAGCTGAAGGCAGCCCCTTCACCAACTGACCCACCCGGGTGTCCCTCGAGAATTCTTTTTTAATGTGCTGGTCACACTAAACACATCCGGCCACATTCTCCCAGGGCCACCTGTTTGAGTTGGTGGATTTGAGATGAGCTCAGCCATTGAAGGGTTTGAGAGTCCCGCAAGGTGCAGCTGCCTTAGGCATGGGGGTTGGGGGGGTGCTGCTGGTGGGAAGCCATCACCGAAGTCTTGATTTCTCCAGGTCCCCCACCTCGGATGAGAGCCTTGGTGGTGATCCCCATTACCATGGGGATCCTGCTTGCTGTCCTGTTGGTGTCCGCCTGTGTCAGTGAGTCCCCAGGTGGGGAGGCGATGAGGGAAGGAAGGAGGGAGAAGGTATGGAAGTGGCCACCTGTTTCCTGATCTGACTTCACCAACTCCCCATCTCATTTCTCTCCGCCCCCTTCCCCCCCAGGAAAGGTGGCCAAGAAGCCAGAGAATAAGGTAGGTCAGCCCTGGGGAACCAGGTCAGGGTTTTGGCAAGCTGGAAAGAAAGCCTGACTCAGTGTTGACTCTGTGGCAGGAAAACTGCTTCAGGGTTTGCCCCTGTGGCCGGTAGGGGAAGGGACCAGAAGCAGCTGCTGTCACTCCCAGGGCTGGGCTGCAGGGACGGCCGCCTCTTCCCACTCACTCCCCGGCACCAGCAACTCTGCCTGCTCCAGAGTTCATCTCCCCACAGAGCAGCCCTGGCACCATGGGCAAGATCTGACATTTCCTGGCATTTAATACATGGGGAACCGTGTCTCTGGGGCCTTGGTGCCCCGTCACTGGGCAGGGGCTGGAGGGGGCAGCTCCTTGGATCTGCGGGCTCCCACTCTGGAAGCTTCTTGACACTCCCTGTGTGGCCAGCAGGGGGCAGGAGGTCCCCATTGAATCAGCTCTGACCCTCCCTTTGGGAAAGGGGAAGGGGCTTGTGTTTGGGGGAAGGGGGCTCCTTCTGAGGGAAGGGCCACTTGGAGGTATTGGGGGGGTAACCTCACGCCTTGGCTCCCCTAAGGTTACGTGGAACGACCGCAGGGGGGGCCCCGTGGAGGACGTGGAGGAATTTCCTGTCCCTCCCCACTCCATTGCTCCGGTGCAGGAGACCTTACACGGGTGCCAGCCGGTGACCCAGGAGGACGGCAAAGAGAGTCGCATCTCTGTGCAGGAGAGAGTATGAGGCAGTGCGCTCCCAGGAGTGTGGCCGCAGGGGAAGACGGGCGCGTGGCCGCAGAACCTGGAGCTGCGGCTCCAGCGGCTGCGCTGGGCGGCAAGGGGCGGGGCAGCCCCTGCGCACCGCTGAGGTGCAGAATCAGAGAACCTTCCACCCCAGCCCTGGAGTCCCTTCGCTCTCCCAACTTGCTGTTAAAGATGGAGCTGAAACTTTTTGGTGGCCGTAGAGTAATATCCACCAAATCCTCCAAACCAGCACTTCAGCGCCCAGAGATGTACCCTGGTGTGTTCTACGAGCCCAGGAAGACGCGTACGCGAATATCCATTGTGGCGTTGCTTGTGACAGTGGACAGCTAGAAGCCACTTAACGGTCTATCAGCAGGGGACTGGCTAAATAAAATTATAATATATTTATACAACAGGATCTCAAAAACACTGTCGTGAAAAAAAATCAGGCTGCAGAATGGTATGGAAACATTTTTTTTTTCTTAAAGCACATACCCCCAAACGATAGGATATGTCATCTACAGATACGTGTATAATCGTAACATACCAGTGTGTATATAGATATGATATAGATAGATATGTTCTGGAAGGATACACAGAAAAAGCACAGCTTCAAGAGTTGCAATGTCTGGGTTGGGGAAGGGTTAAACGACGATTTGACTTTTTTCCCCCAAAAGGAGAGTGAGTTCATATAATGCTTATGTAATTAAAAAAAAAAAGTCATCAAACATGTATAAAGGAAAACGGGGGTGGAAATGCTGGGTGACATGAGCTGTTTAACTTGCTGACAGGCTCACAGAATTAGGGCACTTTTCTGAGGATAAGAACATCCCCAGGCTGTTGCCCTTCCCGGCGGTTTCCATGTGTGCTCACATTTGGCATTGTGTTTGCAAAGCACTCTCCTCATTTTATTCGTGTTCATAAAAAAAAAAACCAGCCTTGCGGGCAGGCAGGGTCCAGATCCCTCCCTCTTTAACAGAGGTGAAAGTGGGAGCCCAGAGAGGTGAAGGGATTTGCCTGGGGTCACACAGCAATTCTCAGTGATGGCACTCGGAGTTCGCCACTCTTGGTCCTGGGCTGCTCCTTCCAGATCTTCCTGCTCTCTGGAGCCTACATCTGTAGCTCCTTCCTTGGGAGGTCCTTGGCCTCCCACTTCCTTCTGACCTCCCAACTGCTACAGGAGCTGCTGCTTCTTGGTCAGATGGTGCCCCTTCCCCCCGCCCCCCAGCAGTATCTTAGGATAAAAATAAACCATCCTGTTCTCTTTTCCTGCTGTGCCAACTGAGGGGGAGCCTAGCCAGGAGGAACAGCAGATGGAGTGGGAGCAGAGGGGAAGGGAGGGGAGGGGAGGGGAGAGGAGGGGAGGAAAGTTGGAGGACAAGGAGAGGGAGGAGCCACACAAAGCCCCTGCACAAAGATTCATGGTGAGGGTTCCACCAGGCTGGTTCAACCCAGGGAGCTCAACCTGTCCCCCCATTGAGAAGCAGCTTTGGATTTCCTTGGTGTGTCCTGCTGGCTGGACAGTGGGGATGGAGGAGGGGGCTTGTCCTGGATGGAGACTGAGGGCAGCTGCGAGCCAAGAGAAGGGCACCTGGCTTGGCAAGCTTCCCAGAAGAGCTTTAAGAACCATTCGGATGCACCAGGCAGAGACGTTTGGTTTAGAAAGCAGAACATGGTGGTTGTGGGGTCGGGGGAGGGGAGCTTTGGAACAGCACCCTTATCCTCTACCTAGAATCCAAATAAATCCTAGTGTCACTCACTTCTGGGCCTGGCAGTATGGTGGAAAGAGGCAAAAGACCCTCCTCTGTCACCTATTGTCTGTGTGACCTTGGGTGTGTCATTTTCATCTCTGAGCAGCTCAGTTTCCTCATCTGGCAAATGGAGACGATACCCGTAGTAGGTGGTATTGAGTCTTCTTTGTGTTCTCCTGGGTCAGAGGTTCTCAATCTTGAGCATGGATCAGAACCTCCTCTCAGACTTATTAAAAGATTGCAGGGGGCTCAAAGCCAGTGTAAGAGTCGGTTTGGGAGGAGCTCAGCCATTTGCATTTTTAACAAGTTCCCTGGGTGATGCTGAGGCTGCTGGTCCAGGTACCTCACTTTGAGAACCACTGCCCTCCCTAGGCATTGACATTTCCAGATAAGCAGTTGGTTTCCTATTGTAAGCACTTGGGATCAATTGCCTTGGGGTTTCCCTGGTCTCGAAAGCAGGCTTGGTGCAGGTGTGCGGAGGGTCCACTGGGAGAGTTAATGCCCCAGAATACTATCAACCAAATAGGAATGAAAGGTGGAGGACAGATGCCCCAGCCTCCTTGCCCTTGGGAGGGACAAATCTGAAGGGCGGTGTAGGTTTTCCAGGTTTTTTAGAGGGATCAAGCCCCAGGTGCCCCTCTGCCGCTGGCTTCCTTCCCTCCCCTGTCTCCTCCCCCTTCCCCCACTGGCGCTCTTGAGTTCAACACTGCCCTCCCACCAATAAGCTACCCGCATTCTTTCCAGAAACAGAGTCTGTTTCTGGGAGGGGCTCCCCCTAAGAGTCAGCAGAGCTCATGCATGGGAAGGTACAATTTTATATATCTCAGCGTCCCTGACAAAGGGAAGGGGTTCTTGGCAGCTGTAGCAAGTTCTGGGTTCTAAATGGAGCTCAGCCAGAAACTTTCTATGTGACCTTGGGAAAGTTACTCTCTGGTTTTGGAAATTTTCCCTTCCGATGTGTGAGGAAGGGCTGGTGCCCTAGGAGTTCTAAGGGTCCCGCCAATGCTAAAAATAAGTGAAGATTATCAACCCACTAGACAAGCGGCTCTGGTCTGTGGTTGGGGGTGGGGGTGGGTGGGGGTGAGGGTGTGAGGCCTGTATCAGCCAGAAGGTGGCGCCAACGTCACGTCCGAAGACCCTGGCCGCCGGTTTTTGCGGACTTTCAAGCTACATCCCACCCTCACTTTGGAGAAGAGGCCTTTCCTGTCTCGGGCCCACTAGGCCCGAACCTCCTGCTACCTGTACCCTGCATCTTCCTCCATTTCTGGCCGTTCGGAGGCCACCCTCTCCCCTACCTCCTTCCTCGGACAGGCATTAAATGCATTCCTACTGGGCACGGAGTCGCTGAGAATGCTCACGGCTTGAGTGCTCTCCATGTACTAGGCACTGTGCTGAGAATTTCCTAGGCATTGTCCTAGTCCAGAGGACAACTGTCCAGAATGCATGGTCTCATGACACCCATTTTACAGATGAGGCTTAGAGTGGAATGACTTGCTAAATTCTCAAGATTACACCTGGGATTTGGGCCAAACTAGGCTGACCCCCAGACTGAGGATTTTGCCCCATCATCAAGTAGGGGAACAGGTGCCTATCTCGCGGGGCCATTAAGAGTCAGTGTGACTGTGCACAGGCAGGTGAAGAGAAACCCTGGAGCAGCTAACCTCCAGGGCAAGGGGGTGTGAGGTGACCCGCATAGGAGCCACAGAGTGAGGTGGGGCCTGGGCGAGAAGATTCAGGAGGACAGAGACTATGACAAAGTGGGGAGGCTCTGCCTATTTTGGGGGAGGCAGTGTCGATGGGTCCCTTTCCACGTTGCCCTGCAGGAATGGGAGTTGGATATTGCTTTGAATCCGGATTTCCATGTGAAATCTCCTAGTGTTGAAATGCTACCAGCTCCAAGAATTTAAAATTTAAAAAATTTAAAAAGTCGGTGAGAACCCAAGAAAGTGTGTCATAGAGGGTTGGAATTAAAAGAGACTGGGAACGTCATTGTGCCTGATCCTTTGTTTTATATGCATGGAAACTGAGGCCCTGGGTAAGGTCCAGAACTGGGTGAGGCCGAGTGTCAGAGGCAGGCTCTCTCCTCCCTCCGCATCCCAGCCCAGAGGCTGGAGGAAGCTCCTGGGGGCCCTGGCTCTACCCACATCTAAGTGTTGAAAAGCTCTAGGACTCAGAAATTGCCCTGGGTCTGCCGTGAGCTGGTGTCTGTGTCCTTTTCATTCTGTGATACCCCCCTTCCTGCCCCCACTGCCAGCCCACCTTCCCCCCAAGGCAGGCAGATGCAAAACCCTCCCCGGCAGCCTGCAGGGCCTGCGGCGGCTTCCTTGGGCAGCAGAAGTTATTAAAGACTCTGCCCCAAGGATTTCTCTCCCCCAGAGTGATTCTGGAACAGAAAATTAAAAACCCACTGGCAAGGGTGGGGAAATACAGTTTTAATTAAAAAAAAAAAAAGCGGGGGGGGGAACCCCATGCTGTGGTCCTAGAGTCTGGGGGCTGGAGGACACCCATAGGAAGGCCCTGCAGCACCGTTAATGGAGGGGGTCTCTGGGAGGAGCTCAGTAAGGTCAGTGAGCAGCTTCTGCCCAAACAGATGTGCCCGGTGGGCAAGGAATGCTTCTTCATTCCTGTCCCCCTTCCAATCCCTCTGGCTCTCTGCCTCTCTCCCCACAGACCGGGGCGTCCTGCTGGGCCTCGGTGCTCAGCGACTTCCCTGCGTCTCGCCGCCTGCCTCCAGGACTCCGCCCACCCCACCCGCAGTCTCTGCCCATCCCTCCACCCCTCTCCCTGCAGTCGGCCGCTAGCTCCTTGCCATCCGCCTCCTTCCTTCTCCACGCAATTCCATCTCCCCCTCTTCTCTTTCGAACAAATGTTATTTTGGCTAATTATGAAAATCATACCGGTGCATTGCACCGCCCCCATCTAAGCAATAAACAGGAAAATAAGACCACCTGTAACCCTCCCCACCAACCCCACCCGCCACAAGGTACAGGTCCTCCAGGCTTGTTTTCTGTGCCAAAAATAGTTTTTTTTTAACTTGGGCTATTATTACATACACTGAGCTGTAAGCAGCCTTCTCTGCCTAGCAGTATACGGTGGGCGTCTCTCCATGCGTGTAAATATAGATCAACAACATACTTTTTAAGTGCTGCATAGGATTCCGTGTAGGGCCGAGCCTGCTTCATGTAAGGACACTATACGGCTGGATGTCTGCATGGCTTCTCTCTTTCCTTCTCCTTGTGAGTCCCTTCCTGCTGCCTCTCTTTCTATGGGCCTCTCCTCTCCCGCCTTCACCCCTAAGGTTCCAGCCTCCTTTCTCACCTCCTGCCTCCAAGCCCTCACCCGGTGGAGGGGTGGGGGGTCGCAGGTGTTTAACACCCGCTCCCCCGTGTCAGACAGGCGCCAGCTCATTAGGCGCCTGTCCCCCCAAGTGAGGCAGGCAGGAGCCACAGTGGCAGCGAGAGGCCTAATTGAATGTAACTAATTATTCACTCCCTTAAATGGGCCTGGGAGGGACAGAATTACTCACTCTGAACTGGGGAGACAGGGAACTGGCCGGCTGGCAAACAAATCCCGGGGCCTGCCGAGCCAGCTCTCCTTGGAATACTAATTAGGCAGGAGCCGGGATTCAACCGGGAACTGAGCGCCTCTCCTGCCCCCCTCCCACCTGGGAAGCTGGGGTGGGAGGAGGATCCTTGGGGGAATCCAACAGGAGGCCTGGGCCCACCAGGGACCCCAGGGAAGGGTTCATGTGGGGATGAGATGCGGGAGCTGGAGGCAGGCGGGGGGCTAACGTGTAATAGGTAGAGAGGCAGGAGAGGACAGCAGGTGGGGCCGGCAGTGGACGTGCTGGACTAGAGTAGTGGGAGGCCAGGTGGCAGGGTGCTAAGAAACCTCCGTCCCCCCAGAGCTGCAGGGACCCGCTGGCTCCGGTTTCCTAAACCCTTCGAGGGACCCAGGCCTCATCCCTGACCAACGACAGAAAATGTCTGTGGGCTGGGGGCCTTGATGCTGCTTATTCGGGCATCTGTAATTTTTAAGAGCTTCCTGATGATGTTAACATCCTCCTCCCTAACCACGACTGAAAACCTTCGGCTTTGGCCTTCGTTGGGGTCTCTGCTCCCAATTTTTGCATTTTTGCCATTGGTAGCTTCCCTTCCTCCCCTCACTTCTGTCCTCTTACCCTGCCCATCCCCTATGACCTCCAAACCCTAGCCTTCCCCATCACCCAGGAGCATGAAGGTTGGGGGCAGGAGGGGCCATGTGGCTTGGGCTGATAAAGGTGACTTGGTCGGGAGAGGGAGGAGAGGAAAGAAGGCTTGAACGTGTGGCCCCGGGGGGCTCGGAGCTGCACTGTTCTGGGCTGTTCCTGGAGTTGGGAGGTTGAAAGGTCAGTTAGGGATTGTGCAGAAGTGGGAAGAGGGATGGATCGGGCTACGGAGAGATGCAGAAAGAAGGTAGAGGCAAGGGTGCGCGCACGCGTGTGGAGGGCACGGTAACCATGACTCTGCCACCGTTTATGTGACTCACATAGCGTCTCCTTTGATCCTGACAACAACCCTTGGAGGGAAGATGGGTTATCCTTACAGTTGGACAAGGTGAAGCTCAGAGAGGTTGTGTTAGTGGTCCAAGGGAACGCTGGGTGGCCAGTATCCGATTTCTGGCTCTCCTAGATTCTGAGTCCCATACTCCTTTTTCCTACACTGCTTCAATTCTGCTATTGCATTTGTAATCTCTTTCTAGCAGGTGTTGGTGTGGGCGTGCTACTATTCTGTGCGTGTGTGTGCATACTGGTTAGATGTGTGTGTGCATGTGCTCTCCCTCCTGAAAGGGGCTAGCTTTCTACGAGCCTCCCACTCCCTCCCAGCACAGTGCCTCCTGCTGACCAGTAAGAGCAGGAAGGAGGGGGCAGCCCCCCTCTCCTCTCCCCGCCCCCCCCCCCCCGGCTCCCCGCACTGCTTCTTGGCCCCTCTTTCCTCTGCCAGCTCAGTGCCCGCTCAGCAGGAGAAGGCCTCCCCTTGTGGCGGGGGGCTGGTGAGGGGTGGACAAAGGCGGGCCATCCTGCCAGCCAAGTGACAAATAACCTCCTTTGTAACAAGGGAGGAGAGAGAACCCCACCTGTTCTAGGGCAGGGAAACTCCCCCCTTTGCTATGCTTTCCTGTTATACCACCCCCCCCAGGTGACAGGGAGAGGACAGCAGTCACATTCACCCCTCTCCACCCCGCCCCCCCCACCACCAAGTGTGGGACATTACACAGGAGCTTCATGGAGGGGCAGCAAATTTATGAGCCCAACACAGATTCCCCAATCACCTCGCTGGGCAATCCATCTTTCCAGAGCCAGGGACGAAATGAAATTATCGTGAAATAAATCTGTATAGATGATGGAGGTACTTGTGGGGGCAGGGGCGGGGGCGGCCGCGAGTGTGAGCGGCAGAGGAAGCTGGGGCTCAGGTGGGGGTCCACTGGCCCTCCTCCTCGCCTGGGACCCAGAGAGAGGACTCTGCTGACTTTCCTCCCTTTCAGAGCTTCGGCTGGGGGCCTGTGCTCGGTGTATCCCTCCAACTCTTATCTGTGGGGCTGGAGGCAGGACCCTCAGGCTCATGATTGGGTCTGAGTCAACCACGCTTCCGGACTCCCGAGTCGGGGCAGCAGAAACCCAACTAGGCAGGTGGGCCAGGGGCGGGGGTGGGACTAACGGAGTCAGGGACAGGCCCCTGGTCCTGGGTGACACTCCACATCTTCAGTTACGCACCTGCATGGAGGTGTTAACTCCGTAATTCCCGGGAAGGAGGCTCTGGAGAGCCAGGAAGGGACCAGTGCGCCGGGGCTGCGGGAGAGCTCAGGGCAGCCCCCATTTGACAACATGGTGGAAGTCGTTCAGCTATTTTAAGTTATTTTAAAATCCTCT
The DNA here is from genome assembly GCF_963455335.1 of Martes martes. Lineage (NCBI taxonomy): Eukaryota > Metazoa > Chordata > Mammalia > Carnivora > Mustelidae > Martes > Martes martes. The sequence goes on along the minus strand of NC_137896.1, from coordinate 13,861,044 downwards.
ACGGCAGGACTGGTGTGTTTCAGTTGAAAGTCAGGCTGGGAACAGAGCAAGGGTTGGGGCGGCAGGTCCCCAAAGCCCTGGTGCCCCCCTCCCTCTCTTTTGGCCAGCATGGTCTGCTCCCACCCAAAGACACTGCATGACCCCTGGGATTTAGACCAGGTGCATCAGGGGGATGGGCCCGGTGCCGAAGGGCACACAGGGACTCGCTGAGCCCAGAGTGCCAGAACATTCCTGCCTCCCCCTCCCGGCTCCCAGGGGACCCCTGTCCACCCTGAGCACTGAGCTGGAAGTGGACGCAGCCAGCCGGCTGGGATGCAATCATTCGCCTCCTGAGCAAGGCTGGCCCTTGCCAGGGGGTAGCAATGAGGGCCAAGGCCTTGCTGGGGTCACTGGGCAGGACAGGCTGTCCCCAGGTTGCCCCGGTCTTGCCCTGGGACCCGCTTTGCCTCCTCTTCCCAGGAAGACTTTGGGGATGGTAAGAGCCAGACAGCCAGTCCATCAGCCTACCACTGATGTTGCAGGCTGGTGGGGGGGCTCGTCGTGATGCTGCCCCGAGGTACACGGTGGCGGGGGGGTGGCATCCAGACGCACTCTCACTCTGGAAATGAGATTTGCCTTGTTATCTGTGCTCGCTCAGGCCGAAGGCCTTGGGCATTTACTAACCCATCCACAGAGTTAAGAAGTGGGGAGGGGCTAGAAGCAGAAGGGTGGGGGGAGCTGAAACAAGCTGGAATGGATCGGATACCTGGAGTGTGTGCGTGTGTGCGCATGCATGTGTGTGGGTGCGTGTGTGTGCACACTCTCGTGCACCTGGGTGGTATATTTGTGTGTTTTTGTCTCCAAAGGTGTGTATTGTCCTCATTTGTTGGGCTGTCCTTGAAGAGAACATGTGTAAGTGCTTTGCTTCCTGCCCATATGTATTGATATTTCTTTTTAGTGTGTGTGTGTGTGTGTGTGTGTGTGTGCACAACCACACACTCCTGGTGGTTTTGTTGGCCCGCACGACAGTCACAGTCCAACCCCCTCTGAAGCCTACAAGCCCGGAGATAGCCTAGGAGACATAGCCAGGTGGGCTTGACACCCCGGGGGCCGTCTGGGGCGAGGTGGGCTTGACACCCCGGGGGCCGTCTGGGGCGAGGTAGGCCCTGGCAGTGGGGGGGCCGGCCTGGTGGGGACAGAGGGGCAATCAGTTGAGAGGCCAGGAGAGTGGAGAGTGTGGACTGATTGAGGAAGGGGAATTAGTGAGGAGACTTGCAGGGCCCTGCAGGGGGTGGGGGGCCCCTGGCGTCTTGATTAGAGAGCAGGTGCAGCTGGGCATACCTGAGCCACGGCAGGGGCGGGGGGGGGGGGTTAGGCAGCCTGGGGGCAACAGGGGAAGTCCAGAGATGGGATGGTGGGGGACTGGTGACCCTGAGGGGAAGAGCTTGGGGTCCCGGGGGGAGGAGGGGTTGGCTTGTATAGAGCAGATATCACCATCACCCCCCAGTTCCCTCCTACCCAGAGCTCACAGTGGACTAAGATTCTGTCCCCTAATCCTCACAACACAGAGGTGGGCTCTGTCATTAGCCAGGTTCCCAAATGAAGAGATAGATGCCCAGAGAGGTGAGGGGACTTGCGTAAGGGGGCACAGCTATTAATCCAGGGCAACTGGATTTGAGGGCCCTCCCTTTAAGCATTATGTCACTGTGCCTGCCCCCCTCGCCTTTTGCTGTATCACCTGTAGGGAGAAGGTACAGGGGACAGGTTGCAGGGACAGAAAAAGAGAGATTGAGGAATTAACCTCACCAGCAAAGCAGACTGGGAGATTGTGAAATGCCCATTGCTGGAGGTATGCAAGGTGTGACTCACTGACAAAGGGCTTCTGGCAGGATAGGACACTGGTTCCATTTTCTCCACCACTGTAATGTGGACTTGAGGTGGAGCTCCTGGGTTTGAATCCCAGCTCCTCTGTTTGCATACTGTGTGACCTTGGGCAACTTGCTAGTCCTCTCTGTACTTCCATTTCCTCCTGTGTAAAATGGAGGGGTGTGAGGATTGAATGGGAATGTATGTAAAGTGCTTAGAACAGTGTCTGGCACATAGTAAGCACTCAAGAACTCTAGCATGGTAGCATTTGGGGCAGAGTGGGAATGGATGGGTGGGTGGGGAGGGCCAGAGAGAGCTGATGGGAGGGATGGGACTTGAGGTAAGCAGAAAGCAAGGTGGAAATGCAGGTGTTGTCTCTGAGTCGGGGTGCAGGTGACCCCCTGAAGATCTCTAGGCTTAGTCTACTCTGTTTTCGTCCAGTCCTCACATCTCCTTCTGGGGCCAGTCTTCCTCCTTCCTCCCTTCTCTTCCTGCCTGGTCTCTCCTCCTCATTAATCTCCATCCTCCACCCTCATTAATCTGACCCCATCCCTGCCCTCATCCACAGCCTTCCAGGACTCCCCTTTGCCTACAGAAGTGATTCTCCAAGTGTGCCAGGAGAACCCAGGAAGTTACGGGATACCATCAGGCAGTACGTGATCTGGGTCCCTTGGGAAGTCCCCAGCTCTCCTTCAGTGCTCGAGAGGACATCTCAGGTTGGGGGTGGTTTGTCTTTCACAACTCTTGCCATAGAGAGATCAGGCTGAGACCCAGAGCCTCTAGCAAACCAGTGTATCTGGTTAGAACTCAATAACACAATGTGGTTTTTTGTTGTTGTTGTTGTTTTTTAAAGATTTTATTATTTATTTGACAGACAGAGATCACAAGTAGGCAGAGAGGCAGGTGCAGAGAGAGAGAGAGAGAGGAGGAAGCAGGCTCCCTGCTGAGCAGAGAGCCCGATGTGGGGCTTGATCCCAGGACCCTGGGATCATGACCCGAGCTGAAGGCAGAGGCTTTAACCCACTGAGCCACCCAGGCACCCCCACAATGTGTTTTAAAACTAGATTTTCCCAACCATTTCCTTCTTCTCAAAACACCTTCTGCTTGGGTCTCTTTTCCGCCATCGTTTCTCGTTTGCCTCCTCTTCACTCACGGGCTGCTCCTCCCCAGTTTCCCGTGTTGGTTTTCCCTCTGCAGCTGGCCCTTTAGAGCTGGTGTACCAGGGGTTCTGGACTCTATCCAGTCCCATGGCCTTGAACACCATCTGTGATTCCCAGATACCTCTCTCCAGACCCAGAATTTTCCGGCTGTCTTCTTGACATCTCCCCTTGGAGGTCAGCAGGTATCTGAACCGGAAAGTCCAAAGCAGAGCCTGGAGTTACCCCACAGCCCGCCTCTCCTCTCCCCTCTTGCGGGCTGTTGCCATAGACAGCTGAAACCTTCAAGAGTTCTCCTTGATTGCGCTCTCTTGCTTGCCTGCCCCATCCAATCCATCAGCCATGCCTGTCAACTTCACCTGCGGAACATATCCTGAAACAGCCACTTCTCTTTATTGCTTCTGGCCCTGGCCCGAGCCGTCATCTCCCCTCACCTGCACATTGGGGTAGCCTCTGCACTGGTCTTGTGCTTCTACCTTGCACCCCAACAATCCACCCCATGGTCGCCGGAGCGGCTTTTAAAAACATGAATCAGATTATGTCGCTCCACTGCTTAAGTCTCAAAGGGCATTTTCTATGCTTACAGCAATTCCAAGCTCTTCGCTGAGGTTTACAAGGTCCTGTGTGGACGGGGCCCGTCCACACAGGACCTTTTTGTCTGTTTCTTCCTCTTTGTCCCATATGATTTTCCCCTTGTCCACGCTGTTCCAGTCACAGCTCAGTTCCGCCTTATTCTCTCTGTCCAGGATTCTCTTACCCTTGACCCTTGCCTGCCTGGTGCCTTCTCTTCCTTTAGCTGTCTGCCCGAGGGCCACTTCCTCAGAGAGGCCTTTCCTGATCATCCAACGGCAAAGTCACCCCAGACGTAACCACAGGCGCCCCGTCTTAGCAGAGGACATTTTTATTTATTTCCTTTGTTTGGTTTTTGCTTTTCCCCAGATCAGTGTACACTTGAAGTTTAAGTAGGATCTTTACCTGTCTTCCAGTCCATTGCTGTATTCCCCAGTGTCAAGAACGGTGCCTAGGTCATCAGAGATGATTAATGTTTATTGATTGAATTAATGGACTGCATTTATTTTTAGAAGTGCCTTTGATTTATGACATCTGCTACTGTTTTTTTTTTCCACTTTAGATAGTGACAAACTTTCCTTTGAAGATAAAACAAAAAAGATCTGAGAAAAGACTTGTATGCAAAATATATAAAGGACTCTTACAACTCAACCGTAAGGGACAAATAACACAATTTAGAATTGGGCAAAGGATTTAAACAGACATTTCTCCCAAGATGACGTACCAATGGCCAATAAGCACAGGAAAAGCTACTCAACGTCATTAAGCATTAGGGAGATGCAAATCAAACCACAATGAGCCACCACTTCACACCCATTACAATTTAGCTACAAGAGGGCTAAAATGGAAAAGACAATACCAAGTGTAAGCAAGGACAGAGAAACACCGGAATGCTTGGTCGTGGCCGATGAAATTGTAAAACGGCACAGTCACTTTGGAAGGAGTCGGACAGCTCCTCTTCCTCCAAAGTTTAAACATGGTGTTACGGGATGACCCAGCAATCCCACCCCTCGGAGCTGGGTACCCAAGAGAATCGAACACACACAAGTGCACAAAAACTTGCACAGGAATGTGGATAGCAGTGTTAGTCGAAATAGCCAAGAAGTGGCAACAGCTCAGCTCCATCATCGGAATACTAGATGAACAAGGTATGGTGGACCCATACCCGGGAACATTAGCGGTAGAAAGGGAGGGAGTCCTGATGCGTGCTACAGTGCGATGAATCTGGAAACCAGTTTGCTAATTTAAAAAAGCCAGTCATTAAAGGCCACACGTTGCATGACTCCATGCATATGAAGTATTCAGAATAGGCAAATCCATAGAAACAGAAAAGAGAATTAGTGGTTGTCGGGGCTGTGGAGGTGCGGAACAGTGAGTGGAATGGGGAGTAACTAATGATGAGTACACGATTTCTTTTGGGCTGTTGACAATATTCTGGGATTAGATGTGAGCGGTGTACAATTCTGTGGATATGCTGAAAACCACTGAATTGTACACTTTCAAAGGGTGGATTTTAGGGGTGCGTGGGTGGCTCAGTTGTTTAAGTGTCCAATTCTTGATTTCAGCTCAGGTAATGATCTCAGGGTTGTGAGAACAAGTCCTGCGTTGGGCTCTGCACTCAGTGGGGAGTCTGCTTGAGATTCTCTCTCTTCCTCTCCTCTGGCCCTCTCCCCGCTTACACTCTCTTTCTAAATAAATAAATAGGATATTTTTTAAAAGGGTAGATTTTATAATGTGGATTATATCTCAGTAAAGCTTTTACTTGAAAAATAAAGCAAAAAAAGTTACCATTTGAAGAAAAAAGCCAACTGTAGTACAGAAATACATGGCTTTTTGACAAAATTATGGAGGAGGAATGTGAGTGATTGAAGTTGGCTTATAGGCTTAATAAGGATAAAGTCCAGACATTTCAGTTTAACATTCAAGGCTTAACTCTGGCTTCGGACGCTGCTCTTCTCTTTAATCCAGCCACATCAGGGTTCTCCCTGTTTCTGAATCACTTAGGAATCTTGCAAGCTGCCTTGTCTTTGCAAATCTTGGCCCCTGGCCGGGATATCTTCTCTCCTCTTCTGTGCTTGGTTGAATTCAGTCCAGTCAATATCAGTGGGCTGGGTGATCGGCACATGCCAGGCACTGTGCCCGGTGCTGGGGACAGATACATTGCACAGGAATGGGACAGACACAGTCCGGGCCCTGGGCTGGCTCCCACACAGGACAAGGGAGACGGAAGCATCTCTGGCAACAGCCAAGCTGGAAGGGGGACTTGGGATGCAGGATCCTGCACAGAACATGGAACATGGCCCGAGGGACCCAGAGGGGACAGAGAGGGACATTTCAGCCAAGGAGTTAACCGGCAAACAATAAGGGGAAGAGTGTGGCCTGCCGAGGGAACAGTCACGGGGCGGGTCTGAGGACAGAGCCTGGCAGGTCGGAGGAATTGTCAGAAGGTGAATGTGACTGCAACGGAGACTGGGGAGTGGGGAGTGGCAGGAAATGACCCTACAGAGAAAGCTGGGCCGTGATCAGGGCCCTGGCGGGCGGTGCTGGAGAGTCTGGACTTCTCATTTCCGAGCTCAGATTAGGATAGGCAATTTTTTCACATCACGGATCACCCCTGCCATGCCACGTCCATCTGCTTATTGCCTCTCCCCCTGCAGGAAAGGACGTGAGCTCCGCGCTGTTCACTGCTGTGTCCCCCACAGCCAGAACAGCCCACGGCACATGTAGTCACTCAACAAATCCTCACTGAATGCGTGATTTACGTGCCTGTCTCCTCCGCTTGACTGAGTTATTTAAGGTCAGGGGAGGGACGGATTCATCCCTGTGTTCTTGGGGTCTAGCCCAGGCCTATACATGCTGCTTAAGAAATATTTAAAGAATAAGGGAATGAATGAATGTCCCCTTGCCCCCAATGGGCTACAAATTCCTGAAGGGCAGGGACTGCCTGATGTCTACCCCTAGTGCCCGATACGTGGCCTGGCAGAGAGCAGACACTCAGGAAAGGTTTGTTGAACTAAACAAGTGTCTCCTTCAGATGGGGGCCCCTGGCAGGCCCCTGGCAGCCTGCAGCTAAAACAAGCATATGATGATACTGGCCTCCAGGCAGGATGGGGAGATGCCCCGCTGGCAAAAGGTCTTAGGACCTGAGCATCATAGGCAAGACAACAAGATCAGCCTAGGTGTGTGGGGTGGCCAGAGAGACTAGAGCCCAAAAAGGGCTTCTTGGGAAGGGGGAGGCTGGCAGGTTCAGAGACCCTGCCCCAGACCACCTCTTCAGTGCCCTAGCCCCGCCCTCTTCTGGAAACTGGCAGGCAGCTCCACCAATGAGGTCTGGGTGCTGCTGGGGCTTGGGGGTGGGGGTGGGATGGGACAGATGGTAGGAGACAAGGAAACCCCCATGTTCTCCTCCATCTGTTACATTTAATTGACTTCCCGCAGAAAGAAAAAAAATAAACCAGTTGCAAAGATGAAATTGCTAATTAAAAGGCCCTCTGATTAGATAGACAAATATTTACCAATTATGTTTGACCCTGTCTGTCCCCCTTCTGTCTGCAGACCCCCCCCCCCCCCCATCAGCACCATAGCGCATGACACCCAGCTGGTGGCTCTTCCAGCAATTGTTCTCCTGGGGCTTAGAATGGCTACGGGCAAAACACGGTGGAAGAGCAGCAAATCCTGGCAAGTAGTTGCTCAACAAACAGGGTGCCTGCTGCATGTTCAGGCCCCGTGCTGGGCTCCAGGGAATCAGAGCGGGATTTCCATGGACCGTCATGCAGGCTGTGAGCCGCACGAAGCCTCACCCCGGGGAGAGCGGGGCTCCCTTTGTCAACCTGGAACTCCTGAGGCCAGAGGAGGGGAATTTCCCTTCTCTTCCCACAACGCGCCATTAGCTTGGCAAGCCACACTCACAAGATTGCAGCTGCTTTTTTCTAATGCCCGCAGAGTGGGCTGGTGACGGCTCCGGAGAGAGGAATTGAATTCAGTTCCTGATCCAAGGGTTCCTGGAATAATGGGAGAGAAAAATGGGCTGATGGTGAGTCATTTCACAAATATTTATTGAGCACCTCATGTTTGCCGAGCACTGTGTTAGGTGCTGGGGAAAAGAGATATGAATAATACAGATTTCCTGCCTTTTGGGAGCCCAGATTACTTGAACGAGATGGATATACACAGCTGGGTCTGCCCTTCCTTTTTTCCTTTCTTTCCTTCATTTCAAATAATCTTTAGGACTACCTGGGAAATGAGAGTAATAGCTCTGGGCTCACACTGCTCTACCATGCTCTGGCTGTGTGATCTTGGGCAAGTCACCTAACTTCTCTGTGCCATAGATTTCCTCTCTGTAAATTGGCGATAATAATAGCAACAGCATCTCAGGGTTAATATGGTGATTAAATGAGTTAATGCACATAACTCACGTCTGACACGTAGTCAGTGCTCAATAAAGGTTAGCTACTGTTCTTTTGTTTTTAAAGATTTTATTTATTTATTTGACAGAGAGAGACACAGCGAGAGAGGGAACAGAAGCAGGGGGAGTGGGAGAGGGAGAAGCAGGCTTCCCGGTGAGCAGGCAGCCTGATGCGGGGGTTGATCTCAGGACACCAGGATCATGACCTGAGCTGAAGGCAGATGCTTAACGACTGAACCACCCAGGCCACCTGCCTTTTCTTTTCTTTTCTTTTTAAAATTTTATTGTGTGTTCCTCGGGAACACAGAGCTACACTCATTCAGTTTCCCTCCCTTTGGAACTCATGGTGTGGAACACACACAGAGAAGTCCATTAACACATACAGGCTCACATACACTCAGGCTGTGCTGGAAGAAAGCTATGGTGAATGAATGAGTCTTAGCTTAGGAGTCAGATAAGGTGAGGTTGTTTTAAGCCCAGGTTGAGGACATGAATGATAGCCTGGTCAGGTCAGGTAGTGAGCTCTCCATCACTGGAGGTATGCCAAAGTGTGAGGTTGCCACAGAGAGGATCCCAGCTGTGAGAGAAAGACAGGTCAATTCTATCAGGCAGATACTACTTGGGGTGGACAGCCTCCACCCGGGACAGTGTGATAAGTTTCCCAGAGCCGGCTCAGTACTGGGTAATGTCCTAGAAGTTCATTCCACTAGCAAAGGGACAGCCAAGCTTTCTAGCACACATGCCCATTCCCTGGGGCAAGGTGCTAAATGGTAGGACTGCAGGCAGAGGCAGGAACGTGGCAGCCTCCGGCCCCTCTGGGGGGTCCACATTGGGGTTGGAGAGAGTTGGGATGGCTTGGTCTTGAAGGGGTGACTTGGGAACCCACTCAATAAAATGGATAGAGAATGGGCCAGATGCTATCAACGTCCAGCCCTTGTTTCCCTTCTCCCATTCTCAAATGATTGAGAACATGCACTGAGCTAAGCCTGTTGGATGTAGCATCTCTTTTAAACATCACAACAACCCAGGGGGCGGGCATTGCTCTTGTCCCACCCACTTTACAGATGAAGAAGCTGAGGCCCTCAGAAGTAAAGTTAAGTTGTTCAAGTTCATCCAGCACGGAAATGACAGAGGCAGGTCTCAAATCCACACCTGGCTGGTACCAAAGCCTGGAATGCCGGTAACACTGTCCAACTGTCACTTAGTCCTGCCAGGCTCTCCAGGACGGCCCCCACCCCATGCCACATCCCTAAGAACACTCCCCCACTCCCCGTTCCCCTCCTGGGCTCATACCATGAAAGCCCCATGCAGAGCCTTCTACTCTAGAGGGATATATATTATCTAAATTTGATAAGACAACTTAATTTCACTCCGTGTCTGTTACCGGCGATAAAACCAGGAGACTTTTATGACCCAGCGTCCTCGGCAAGATTGTCAGGAACTTATTATACAAGGTCTAACTGGATTTCTCTCTGCAGATGGCTGGGAGCCATGGGCTGGAACGCAATTCGGCAACACATTTGGGGGAATAAATGCAAAATGCTTGTTCCAGAGAGTTAGATAAGGCAGTAGGCCTCTGAGCTCCCCAAGAATAGGATCTGTCTTTCCTGGGCCCCAAAGGGTGCTTTGGGGAGGATTTGCCCTGTGGGAGGAGGAGGGGATGGTGGGTTCTCTCTCCGCCTCATCCCTTCATCCTCCTCACCCCAGGGAAAGAACGTGGAGGCTCCTGAGGCTTGGGGTTCAGAACAGCAGCTCCTGGAGAGTCAGCAGTTCTGGGCAGAGGTGGGGGTGAAGGAGGGAGGCTGAATGGGTGGTGGAAGGCGAGACCAAAAATAGGAGATTGGATGCACTGGGAAAAGGGCAAGGAAGAAACAAAAGGTGGGGAACCTGGCGGGTCTTCACCTGCTGCCCAGGGAATCACCCAAGACTCACACCTTACTGCCCTGAGTTGCCTGGCTCCTTCCTAAACACAGCAGGGCTGGGGTTCACATACTTGGCTCACAGATACCCCAAGCTTTTGAGGTGCACTATCAGTGTACCCCAATTCAGAGCTCGCTTCAAATTCTGATATGTCCCGGGCTTGGGCCGACAGGCAGACTTGGGGCTCAGCTTCATCCTGATACTACCAAAGGTGGATGTGCAGACCCCCAAACCTGGAGCATCTCACCAGGGTCAGCCCCAAGTTCAGAGCTCACCGTCCAGGGCTGGCCTGGCCCAAACCCGGGCTTACGCACAGATTTAGCACAATTGCAGACTTAGACATCTCCCTAAACTAGACTCCAAACCCTCGCTTGGGCTCCCCCTAGCCTTGGGTAAGCTACCAGCAGAATCTGAGGGGTCACCCGAGATACCCCCCAGATAAGCTTTTACCAAGGTTTGGGGATCCCTGCTGGCTCTGGTTCTCCCACTGCTTCACTGGCAATGGCCCGGGATATTTCAGGTCTGTCCTGGCCCTTCTTACCAGGCTAGGGAGGCAGCGCCTGTCACTCAGCCTGTGGTGTTTCACCCCCTTCAGTGGACTTGGAACTCCATTAAAGGAAGTCTTGTCTCACTCTTTCAGCCTTCTCTTGCTTCTTCTTCCATCTGGGATCCTCGTCCCCGCGGGGCCCTTGACCTCCCGGTTTTCAGAGGGGGGAAGGTCACATTAACTAAGCAACTCATGTGCTGGGGCCTCGCATGTCTGTGGTCTCATGGAACCTTCCCCGCAACCTTTCCAGCTCAATTTTTATTATCCCCTTCTGTGGATAAGGAAATGGAGGCACAGAGATGTTAAGTCACTCGTCCAAAGGCACACAGCGCAGAAGGGTAAGGCTTTGTCTCTGCCAGGATCCTGCCCCAAGGCTTGGAGCAGAACTTTGCACACAGTTACAGTGCTGTCGACCTTGGGGGTTGTGAGGGTTGGGCGGTATACAGTAGGTGCTCTTTCAGAAAATCATGCTTTACATTATCAAGGGCTTACCACGTCTACACTCTAATATGCAGGCCTTGGAAATTGCCTCCAATGAGGGTAGCGTCAGAACCCAAATCCCTCAGCTGAGAGTGATTTGATTTTTTTTTTTTTTTTGAAAAAAGAGAAAGAAGTAATGTAATCCTCAAAGGATTTTTTTCTCTCTTGGCTCCAAAGAAAAAAATAAAAAAGAAAGAAAAAAAAAAGAAAGAAAAGCTAATATCTTCATTTCCACCCCCTCCCCTTTTAAGCTAATTTGTGGAAAATTAAAATGGGGAACTCACAGAGGCTGGCATTTTAATTGGATCTTGTCTGGCGTCCTCTCTAGGATTCCCTGATTAGCTTCCTCCATTAATTCCTCTGTGCTCTGTTTAGCCAGTTTCCTGCCCTCCGCAGTCCCCCCGGGGTCTCCCGACGCAGAGAAGGGGGCTTCAGTCTGCCGTCCCAGCTGCCCTGGAGGCTCTGGGGTCAGAGTGGCCCAGATTGGAATTTTGACTCTTCCTGGTGATCTGGGCAAGGCACCCTGCTGGCTAGGCCCACGTCCTCGTCTGGGATTCACCTGGACGATTTTACCAAGTACATACAACAGGTACCTGGTGTTTCCGTCTTCAGCCCACCTCCAAGGTCTGGGGGTGGGGGGGCTTCAGATGGCCAGAGGAGGGACGCACCATCCTGCCTTTATGGCCTGGGGCCAGAGCTTTCTCCCGCATCCATCAGCCATCCAGCCCCACTGTTTTTCCCACTTTCAGGGATTTGGGTAATTAATAATGAAAACGATGTTGGGGCACTTGGATGGCTCAGTCAGTTAAGCATCTGACTCTTGATTTCGGCTCAGGTCATGATCTCAGGGTCGTGGGATCCAGCCCCGAGTTGGCGGAGTCTGCCTGTCTCTCTCCCTCTGCTCCTCCCCTTCTCATGCTCTCTCTCAAATAAAATCTTCAAAAACAAACAAACAAAAAATACACACATAATAAAAATGTTGCTTCTTGAATGCTCATGTCCTATCAGGCGTGTCACCTGCAGAAGCTTATTTTGTCGTCATGACAACCCAGAGAGGAGGGGAACTATTATCATCTTCCCATTTTATGGATGCAGAAACTAAAGCTCAGGGAAGTTAAGTGATTGCCACATGGCTAGTTTAAGTGGCAGAGCCAGAATTAGAATTCAGGGGCTTTGGCCCGTGGAGACTGGTCAAGCCAGCTTCAGTTTCCCAGATTTGGACTTAAGGGCATGTCTCCTGGCCCAGGGTTTCTGGCCCATCCCTCTACAGCTCAGATGGTAGTCCCTAGGAGCCAGCCTCCTCCAGGGCTGGTGAGAGAAGGACCAGGTGGATCCCCGGTACCCTGCACTCCCCCATCCTGCAGGCCCAGCCCCCGCCGACAGGGCTCCCTCTCTGCCCTGCAGGGCGGAGGCTGCTGTCAGTGCTAATCAGCCTGGCTGATTACTCAGTCCATGGGGAGGTGAGCAAACGGAGATGCTAGGAGGGTTCCAGCCCCGCAGCTTGCTCAGTGGGACGCTGGCACAATATGCTCTTCCTTTCTGGGTTTCCCTGGCTACGCACCGGCCTGGGTGAAGGCAGTAGGTGTTTAACTCTGAAATGCAAGGGAAAGAGCCTAGCCTCCCACCTCAAAGAAAGCCAGGTGGCTGCATAGCTCCTGACCCGAGGGGTGGGCTCAGGCCAGCTGCCCTGTTTGAAAGCTGGCCCTGCCCTGAGCTGCTAGGGTAACTAATTTAGCCTGGTCTCACTTTTCCCATCCATCAGATGGGGAGAAGCTTAAAGTTCTGACATCGGCTTTGATGTTTTATTTATTTGAGAGAGAGAGTGAGCGGGGGAGGGGAGCAGAGGGAGAGGGACAAGCAGACTCTGTGCTGAGCACAGAGCCCCACTCAGGGCTCAATCCCACGACCCTGAGATCATGATCCCGGCTGAAACCGAGAGTTGGACACTCAACTGACTGAGCCACCAGGTGCTGTTGACATGTGCTTAAAATGATTGTTACAAGGATGCAAGACAGTCCTCGGAGTCTTTCCTGACATGTAAGAACCCAGTAAAGAGCAGCTCTGGCTAGGGAGCATTTTGCTCGCATTATCTCATTTAATTCCCAGAACAGCGTGGCGACGGAGGCATTGTTACAGATAAGGAAACTGAGTCTTCAAGAGGAGGAGCCCCTTGTTTTGTCCCTCAGAGCTCCAAGCTCACTGCTGCAACAGAGAGACGGCTCCCACCCTCTTGGGGCTCAAGTTCCCGCAATTTGAGTCACCCCCCAACTCCAGCTCCACCCCCACCCCCGAGGGATACATCCCCATTCCCCTTATAGTGGCTGGGGAGGAAATAAGAGAGGGGGGTCCCTACAAATGGATATCCTCGGGGTTCGGGTGCCTAATGATCCCCTCCTCATAAACATCTCATGTAGATTTCTTTCATAATTACACTGAAAGCTATCAAACTATCTAATTTAATTTCTTTGTGAAAATAAATAGCTAAAGTGGCCCTAGGTACCGGCATAAATACTTCAGGCAGAATGGTCTGGGATTGCTGCTTGTGCGGGCCTGACGGGCCGCAATACACACTTAATAAGTACGTATTTATTGGGCCTGTCCTTCCCCTCCCCCCCTCCCCAGAAGAGGCAAAGAGGGATTCTGCTGACTCAGCCAGAAGGAGAGGAAGGCAATTGGGGCCATGGTGGCAATGTGGGAAGGAGGGGAGGGAGCTGAGGGAAAATATGCTGGGTAATTAATTATCCATCTTTGTACATCCATAACTTTTTATTAAACAAATATGCAAATGCTGCCTAACCGGCTGCCTTCGCCTGGGTCTGCCGTGGGGATGACGGTTAGTCTGTGGCTGGGGCTGTGGGGAGGAAGCCTGTTCTCAAAGTAGGTCAGGGCCGGGCCAGCCTCTTCTCTCCCTTACTTGCTAGGGCTCCCCTGGTCCATGGGGGCTGCCTGGCATTGTTACTCAGATTTGCTTACCCAGGGCCGGTAGAAGGAGTTTGTCTTCTTCCTGCTGCTCCTGTGTTCCCATCGCTAGTCCCTGCTGCCAGGGCTCAGCATCTGGCAACATCCTCTCTTGTTCTGGCTTCTGTTTACTTCTTTTCCCTCCTGGCTGCTATGCCGCCGCCCTACCAGCCTTGGACCAAACCCACTCCACCCCAGGACCTTTGCACTAGCTGTTTCTCTGCGTGGAATGTTGTGTTCCCATAGCCAGCTCTTTCTTGTCATTCAGGTTTAAAGTCAACGTGGCTGAGGCTACTCTGCTTTTTTCCTTCACGGCATCTATCGCTTTGGTAATTTTCCTTTTTATTTATTAGTTTCGTAAGTTTCATTTTTTCCTTCCGCTAGAATGTGACTTCCAAGATGGAACAGCCTTGTGTTATTGACTGCTGTATCTCCAGTGCCTAGAACAGTACCTTGGTGGCCTTGCTAAATATATATTACCCGAATGAATGAACAAAGGAAGGAAGAAAGAGCCTCCTCACTCCCCCTCTTTGTCCCAGCCACCCTCTGCCACTGCCCGTACCATTTAGGATAGTCTTTACAAAACACACATCTTCTGTGGACAACCTTCCATGACTCCCTAGTTCTTTGGAATAATATCCACTTTCTTTTACCTGCCCCTTTGCAACCTGGCCTGTTTACCTCTCCTGGTCTTTCTCTGCCCACCCCAGCTCTCTTCCTCCCACACACACTTTGGCCTTCGCACAAAGCACCAATCTACCACACTTAGCCTTGGCACAAATTGTTCCAGCTGCCGAATTCTCTCCCGTACTTCTCTTTGCTTGGCCAACACCGCTTTGTCTTTTGGTTCTCAGAGTGGGCGTCACCTCCTCCAGGCAGGCTTCCTGCTTCATCCGCTTTGCCTTCCTCCATGAATGCACTTGCATCTCACTCTCTTTTCTGCTTCCCTCTAGAAGGAGAGCTTCGGGAGGGTGGGGATAGTGTCTCGTTTCTCATAATTCAATCATCAGACAATCGTGGAGCCGGGATATCCATCAGATTCTAGATTAAGAACATGGACTCTAGAGCCAGCCTCCCTGGATTCATACCCCAGCTCCCCTATTTACTGGCTGTGTTAGATACCCACTAAGATGCCCCCACCCCATGGAGTGGTGGCGTCTGGTACCCCTGCCTTTGCGTAGTACCTTTTTCTTGAGTGAGGTTTGGACCTAGTGACTTGCTTTGAATAAACCCAGTACAGCAAGAAGGATGGGCTATCATTTCCGAGGACGGGTCATAAACAACCGGAGGCTTCCGTCTTGGACACCCTCTCCTGCTTGAGGGAAGCCAGCTGCCGTGTAGTGAACTGCACTACGGGGACGGCCACATGCCAAGGAGCTGATATCCCGGCCAGGAGCCAGGAGGCCTGAGGCACCAAGCTTAATGGTGTCTGGATTCCTGACCTCCAGAAACAGAGATAAAAAAATGTTGATTGTGTTAAGCTGTTAGGTTTGGATCTAATTTGTCATAGAGCAGTGGGTGACTCCATACTGACAGGGTGATTGGGGGCAAGTTACTTGACCTGTGTCTCAGTTTCTATATCAGTAAAATGGGGTTAATAATCACACCTGTCAGGGTGCCTGGGTGACTCAGTGGGTTAAGCCTCTGCCTTCGGCTCAGGTCATAATCTGGGGTCCTGAGATCGAGCCCTGCATTGGGCTTTCTGCTCGGTGGGGAGCTTGCTTCCCTCTCTCTCTCTCTCTCTCGGCCTGCCTCTCTGCCTACTTGTGATCTCTCTCTGTCAAATAAATAAATAAAACCTTAAAAAAAATAATCACACCTATCTTGTCAGGTTGTTGTACAGACTAAAGGAGTTATTACTTAGGACAGCGCCTGGTATACAGCAAAGGCTATATACGTGTAGCTATTATCATATTCTCAGCACTCTGGAGATGCCTAGTGAGCATGGAACAGAAGTAAACATGGTAAGAATAATAGTCACTGTTCATTGCTCTCTAGGCATGACGTTCCGGCTTCTCAAGATGGCACTCAAGGCCCTTTATGCCTCCTCTGACTTCTGCCAGCTTCGCGGCTGGGATTGCTGGCTACGGTGTTCAGCTTATCCCATCTCATCTCATCCTTACAGCATCCCCGTGAGGTAGGGACTATTCTATGATACACGTGGAGACCTGGGTACGGAGAAGTTAAGTAACACGCCTAAGGTCACCCAGCCAGAATGTGATTAAATTAAACGTTGAGTTCAGGAATGTCTGGCTTCTGGTTCAGCCTATCTGCATGTCCTCAGTGCTTCCCACAGGCCCGGCCCAAAGGAGGCGGTAGGTACCTGGTCCCGAAGGGGTGCCTGCTCGCCGGGATGAATATTGCCCTTTCCCCTGCCTCCCACTTGTCAGGGGAAAAAGCAGCAAAAGAACTCACCCTTGCCAAGAGACGTGGAGAGCGATGTCTACCCCAGGGGACTGACCGGCCAACGAGCCTGGGGCATCAGCCCAACGCCCCTGTTCAGTGGCCTGCTTTCTAGAGGAGGAGGCGGCCCTGGGAGCCAGCGGGGAGAGCTGCCCATTAGCCCTAATTAGCGGCCCGTCTGGAAAAGAGCTGGGGCTGAAATTAAGATGCTGTCAGTGGGTCCCAGCTGGGTCGTAGCAGAGTGGCAGCTGCAACATTTCCGGAGCCTGAGCTTGAAACACTCAGCTGGGAAGACTTCTCTGCCTGATTCCACCTGAACCCAGCGGCCCCTGGGAAGCAGCCAGACCCTGTCCTGGTCAGGCAATGATCACTGAGACTCCCTCATCCATTGGACTCGCAAAGCCCCTGCCACCCTATTGTCTCCTCCCACAGTGCTGGGAGATGGCACCTTTTTACCCATTTTGCAGAAGAAGAAACAGAGGCCCTCCGAGTTCTAATGATATGCCCAAGGCCACACAGCTAGGAAGTGGTAGAGTTTCAGGGGATCCTTGAACCTGTGCCCGTCCAAGGCTGGGGGTGGATGGAAAGGAGAGGCCCCGAAATACGCTTACTGGGGCTTGGGTGGGGGTAGTCACCAGGAGGACAGGGGAGAGTGCCTGGGCTCCAAGTCACTCTCTTTGATTCCATCCCCTCCTCCCGTGCCAGGGCCAGGCAGGGCAGAAGTCCTTGTGCCACCCCCTTTGGGGGAAGAGACAGTAATGTGAGTAGCAGAGGTGGGGTGGGTTTGGGACTTGGGAGGCTGGGGAAATGGGGTGGAAGAGCAGGAAAATCAAGCATCGAGAAAGCTCCAGCCTGCCTCCAAATCTCCACTTCCTCTTTTAAGGCACTAAGAATAAACCAGGATTTAAAAATCAAACTAAAAAAAAAAAAAATCACCAAACCCCTAAAGCGGTCTTCCAAGAAATCAATGGCTATGCTTTTGCAGCAGGTGTGTGGCGGGGGTGGTGGGGGAGATGGTGCAGGGGGAGGGGCAAGCCCTGACGGACAGCAGGCGGGGCTGTGTGGTAGGAGCTGGGCCACCCTGTGTCGTTGGTATTGTTATTCATAATAATAACAGGTAACCCGTGGAGGGCTTAGTGCGGGCTAATACTTGCTGAGTGCTTCGTAAAGAGAAATTTTTCCCCTTTTGCAATTAACTTTGTCAGGATGGGTATGTATCAGTCTTTTCTGTTTTATAGTTGGAAACACCAGGTCCAGAGGGAAAAGACACTTGTCTTCATGACAAGTGAGGAAGGGGAGTGAGATTTCAGGTCCAAACTGGGCAGTGTCCTGAAATTTGTGTGTGTCTTAGCTGCGGGGGACAGGAGTGCCCTGTCAGCTCTGAGGGAGACCACGATTTCACCTCGAAGAATGACTTCGATCTTTTCCTAGGAGTAATAGGTTTGAAAGGGGAGAGAAGGGAGTAGGATCCTGGCTGCCTGGGAAGCTTGTGGTGGGGTTTCCTGGAGGGGAGGCGAGGGCCTCACAGGGGGGCCTGCACCTGACCCATCACAGAACTCGACCCTGACTGGTTTCCCCTGACCCTGGGGCCTCCTCCGTCCTCCCAGATCTAGACCAGGGTTTTGCAGACTACCACCTGTGGCTGGTTCTTGTCTGTGCTTGCCAAGAAAGGTCTACGCCCACCAGCATGGTCTGTGTTCACACTACCACGGCACCGAGGAGCGGTTATCAGATACGGCATGGCTCCCAAGGTGGAAAATGTTTACTGTCTGATCTGGCCCTTTACAGGAAAAGTTTGTCAACCCTCGAACTAGACAGTATAATAATCCCCTTTTAGATCTCAGAATTTTAGACTATCAGAGCTGAAAGCGGCTGTATTTTCCGTCTAACTGAGGCACAGAGTGGGGCAGGGATTCATCCAAAGACACACACAGCCAAGGGATGCCTGGATGGCTCAGTTGGTTAGGCTGCTGCCTTCCGCTCAGGTCATGATCCCAGGGTCCTGGGATCGAGTCCCACATCGGGCTCCTTGCTCAGTGGGGAGCCTGCTTCTCTCTCTGCCTTGCCTGCCGCTCTGCCTGCTTGTGTTCTGTCTCTCTCTCTCTGGCAAATAAATAAATAAGTTAAAAAAAAAAAAAGACACACAGCCAATAGTGAAAGAACCAAGGCTTGCAAGAAGCCTCCTCAGCTCTTGTATTGGGCCCCAGCGGTGGCCAGGCGGGTCAGTCCCGGGAAACCCTGAGAGCCAGGACCTATAAACAGCATTAAATAACACTGAACCACCTGGCGAGAGAGGGGGCTCCTTCTCAGCTCTCGCTCCTTCTTCTCTGACCTGGTCAGAGAAAGTATGGGCCAGGCGCTGGCATGTCCAGGGCGACTAATTCTCAGTAACTTCCCTTTGTTATAAAGCGTGAGACAAACTGAAGGAGTCAGTGGGCCGCGATGTCAGAGTAGGCCGTGATAATAGCGTTTTACTCAAGTGTGTTTGTTTTTACGTATCTGTCTACGTCCTGCATTACTGTTTTTCCATTTAATGTACTGATGAACGTTTTGCTTCCCAAACAAAATTAAGTATAAAAAGGGGGTCATTGGAAGAACACGATTCAGTAAATAATAGTCCAGGTGATACTTGGATATGGCAGAAATCATGAATATGGTATTTGAATGGCTGAAATGGGGAGAACCCGGATTGATTCAGTATTTCTAGAGCCAAAGTTCCAAGGTTCTGAGATTTAACAGCAGAATCTCATTTCAAAGCGAAGGTAGGGCGACTGTGCAAGGAGGTGCAGGCTGGCCACTGCACAAGGTTGCCAGGCCCTCCCCTGGACGAAAGGGGTTGCTTTTTCTAAATCACAGGAAGGTGTGCGTGGGCTAGCAGACCCCCCGCCAGGCTCCATTACCCCTGACTACTGACTTGATGTACGCATCCCATGGGGCTCGGCTCTGGGAGACAGCCGGGCGATGGAAAGAGGTCAGAGGTTCGATGTTGCTGAGAGAGAGAGGTTGTTCTCTGTTGCCACGTGGTCAACGCTGTCTGCAGTGAGAGTGCTCTCACCCCAAGCTGCTGTGTGGCAATGACCTTGGGAGGCACTGGGTGACCTGGCTTCAGGGGCTGCCAGCCGCCATCCACAGGAGCCAGGCTCTGGAGTCAGATCAGTTTGGGGTCAGACGCTGACTCTGCCACGTCCTTGCAGTGTGACTTTAAGCAACTTCCCTCGCCTCTCTGAGCTCATTTCCTTAACTGTGAAACGGAGCTCCTTAGTGATGGTCCTGACTCCTAGGGTGGCCCTGAGGGTCTAGATCAAGTGGTACGGGGAGCAGGTGGCCTGAAGTGCATGTGGAATGCATGGCAGGTGGACCGAGTGCTCCCCATCCCGGGGTGGCCCTCTCGGAGGTACTGGACAGTCAGCTCTGCCAGGGGTCATGGCTGGATTGGCACAAAGCTGGCACCTGCAGAGAGGCTGCGCTGAGGACTGGAGCTGGTGCACCTCCGCCTCAGCTCAGCTGCCCACCCTGCTGCCAGGCCGAGTTGATGGCAACGGGCTCCCCAGCCTGCAGGCAGCTACTGACATTTTAATGGGCAGATCACAGGTAATGAGCTTTCCCTCCAGTACCTGGGGACATTCTAGAAAATGGTATTTGAATTGGAGAGTGGGAGCAGGGAGAGTATGGCCGGGGGGGTGAGAGGCCTTCCCTGCCTCTGCCCATCTCCATCCCCACCCCATCTCCAGTGCAAAGGAGAGAATCAGGTGAAGCCATTAGGCTCGCATAGGGGCCCAGAACCACTAGGGGTGGGGCAGTAGGTGGGCTTGTCTTCTGTTTCAAGATTACTTCATATTGAACTCATCTTCGGGGCTGATTGCCTGGAATTACAGATGGCACTGACTTTCCTCCAAGGGTCATCCTTTCTTCCATCCATCCATCCATCCATCCATCCATCCTTCCTTCCTTCCATCCACCTATCCATCCACCCACCCGTTCATCATCCACCAACTATCCACCCGTCCATCCAACTACCATCCACCACCCATCCACATTCCATCCTCCATCTATCTACACACCCACCCACCATCCATTCACCATCCATCTACCCACCTGCTTGTCCATCCAACAGACAGTTATGGAACATTCTCCTTGGCTAGGCACTGGGTAAGTTCTGAGGATAAGGTAGTGGCCAACAGGGCAAAGAGGAATTTCCTGTCCTTCCCTTTCACTCATTTATTCATCTACTCAAAGGATATTTATTGAGCTCCCGTCATGAACCATGCGCCCTGGCTAATGGAGATACAGTGATGACTAACAAGGACATGGTTCCTATGCTTGGGGCATTGGTGAGAATGTCTACCCAAGGCTTTGGAGATGCATACCAATGGGTACTCCTGAAAATATAGATGATAGCCTTGCAAGGTCACTGGTGAGCCTTGGTGGTGCCCCAAAGTCACTGACAGTGTCCTCAGGGGATTGATGCTAGGCATTGTTGCACTCCCAAGGACATTGGGAATGACCATGGATGGTGCTCATGTCGTAGAAGGGGCGGGCACTGGTGCTGAGCCCCAGTGGTGCTCTTGGTGACATTCACAATGAGCACTGCGAAGGCTCAGTCTTTGCTTCTGCTGGAGATCTCGGTTCACCTTCTGCATTTTGGTCTCCCTTTCCCCAATCAGTGACAGCTCCTGCAGGAAGACAGACCTTGGGATGACCCTGTGGTCCACAACGTGATGTGATGGTGGTCATCCCACCGTGTCCCCCCACCGGCAGGCCGGGCTCCCCAGCTGGAGGCCAATTGATCCCCTTGCCTGGGATTCTCTCTGTGGCTAGAATGTCATTTTCCACAGAAAAACCCTCTTTCTTGCAATTACTGAGAATTACTTATAAAGAGAGAGAGAGTGTGTGTATTGATTACCACCCCCAAGAAGCTCAGGAATCATTTAGAGTAGATTAACCTAACTTTCTTTTGCCTTTTGGGAAGTTGGACTGTAAGTTATTTAAGGAGATTAATCAGCTCATCAGAGAACAAGACAATCTTCCCGCCTCTTCTATTCTTTCTGGGCTACCTTGGACCATGCCATTTTCACTCTGCCTTTGAAATATCTTTTTTCCACCACGCTGCGTGCATTTCCACCATTACTGCCCAGGTCAGTTAAGCGGGGTCCTCTGTGGGCTCCTCTTTAGGGAAAAGGTAGGCACATCTCTGGCTGCCATTCGTTCATCCGAACGGCCCTATTGCCCAGACCCCATCTGGGCACAACCTCAGAGAGGCCTGGGCCACCCCAGGCAAGTCTCCGTCATCTAAGCGCTGCTCTGCAGCTGTCACATAGAAACGGTCCAACCACTCCATTTCCAGCGGCTTTTCTGTGAGGCTCGCACATCAATTCTGCAGCTGTCAGTCCTCCCCATCCACACCCCTGAGTTTCCAGGTGCAGCTCAGGCCCTCCCCCTCCCTTCCAGGAAGCCATCCCAGTCTGTGCCATCATGCTCAGAGAGATGGAGAGGAGGGGAGGTAAGAAGAGGGTAAGGGAGCCAGAGAACTGCAGTGGAGAAGACAAGACGGGAAGGAGGAAAAGGGAAAACACAGGGGGCCAGGGTAGGATTCAATACCCGCCCGACTCCGCCACACACCTGATGTCTTCGCCCCGTGCAGGCAGAAAAAACGTGGGTATGGATGGAGCCAGACAGACCAGAGTTCAGATACAAACTCCTCCCTTTCCTGGCTGTGTGACCTTGAGCAAGTCACTTCACCTCTCGGAGCTTTAGGTCCCTCATCATTTAAGTGGGACGATAGCAGTTCCTATCTCCTAGGCTTTCCGATCCCAAAAGAGGTCATGTATGTAACATGCTTAGAACAAAGCCTGGCACTTAGTAGGTGCTCAACTGATAGCAGGCAGCTGTCTCCAGACCCCAGACCTGATGAAGAGACCCCCAGTGGATCATCTGTGAAGACTTGCTGTGTGGTCTGGAACTTTGTCTCTGTCTTGGGGACCCCCCCATTCCTACTCCCGATCCACCTGTCCCCAGGTAGATGCTGATGGGGCCCGCCAGTGCCCCTGGGTCTCTGGGAGGAGAGGCAGAGAGTCTCAGCTCCTGGGGTCTGGGCTGGGAAGCAGCTCCTTTTCAGAACACTGCAGGCCCTCGCTGCCCCCTCTCTGTCATTTCTCTCCTTTTCTGGGAAAAAAAGTTTGAAGTCGAATGGGTCCCGAGGTGGGATATTTTCCAAATGTCAGTGCAATCTGTGGTACATTACAGCTAAATGTGATCATCTCAATGCTGGGCTCTGAATGTCAGCGCACCGGCCGGGATGGAGTGACAAACAGCAGATTGACGGCTGGGTTGCACTGGTGGGAGTGGGGGTGGGGTGAGGCGGGGGCTGGGCTCCCCCTCTCCTGGGAAATCACCCCAGGTGGTGAGGGAATGGGGCCATTTCTGGGTTCCGCTGGCAGGGACGTGGGTCTCCATGGGGACATGCAGAGGGCTGGCGAGGTGGCCTGTGTGTTTTGTGCATGGGTGTGTGCGCCCTGCTCCCGCGTTTCTCCGCCTGGACACCGCCTCGTTGTCATCGCGTGTCGGTGTCACACCTCAGCCACCCTGGGAGCATGTTCACTGAGGAGAGGCTGAGGTCTGTGTGTGGCTGTGTTTGTGTGTCCTCCATCTCGAGGGGTCACTGTCGGTCTGTGTGTTCAAACTCAGAAGCCGAACTCCGGGAGAGAGGGAGGTACATGTTGTCTCCTGAACTGCGCACGAAGCTGTGTGTATCGGGGTGGAAACAGACACTGGCTATCTCACAGTGCCTTTTCTGTGCTGTGTACACTTTCCTCTGTGTCTCTACGTGTAGCTGCGTGTGTGCATGCAATTGTGAGTGTTTCTGTGTATATGTGATAGTGTGTGTGTGTGTGTATGTAGTCTTAGGATTTCAGTGTGTACGTGTGTGTGCGTGTGTGTGTCTAGGTTTGCAAATCCCCCCTCAACTACAGAGGTAGAGGGGCGGGGGCTCTCGGCTTCGCTGCCCTCGTGGTGGGGCGCCGTGATGGCCGCCTGCTCTGCAGAGCCTGTGATTGGCGGGGCGGAATGGGGATTAAATTGCCTCCAATTACTAGGGAGTGAGTGGTGAGCTGTGAGGCCACAGGGATGCTGGGTGCACGCCAGGATCTGCCAACCACAACGGGATTAAAAAGTCTTGTGTATGCAGACAGCCTGTGTGTGTGTGTGTATGTGTGTGTGCACGCACGCGCGCACGCGGGGGCCCATGAATGCCTGTGTCCTTGTGTTTTGTGTCTTTGTGAGTAGGTGTATAGGCTTATGAGAACGCACACAAACAGATGTGTGTGATGTGTGATTGCGAGGTCACAGATGTGTCCCTGGGCATCCGTCTCAACACGGCTGTCATTGTGCCTGTGTGGGTGTGCTAGCATGTGTCTGTGTGTCTGGGGGATGTGTGTAAGTTGTGTGTACCAGTGCGTGTCTCCAAGGCTCTGAGCAGGTGCATAAGACTAAGATGCATAAGAGTGTGTGTGTGTCTTTGTGTGTGCGGGTTCTGCTTGAGTGTCTTTGTATGCCTTGGTGTGTATGGGTGGGTCTCTGAGGTTTTCTCTGAATGGAGAGAGAGAGAGAGAGAGTTTGTGTGTATGTGTATGTGTGTGTGTGTGTGGTTAAATGTGAGGTTCTGAGTGAATCAGTGGCTATGAAGGAAGAACACTAGAGGAAACTCTACCCCATCCTAGTTGGCCTCAGGCTCCCAAGGCCTCCTCCCTCAGATTGCACAAGTCTACCAGAGGGCAGAGGACATACACAGCCCCAGTAAGGGAGCCCAGTGAGAGGCCTGTGGTGACAGTTGCTGCTGAGCCTGGGATGGGGGATATCCCCTTAAAATGCGTATGTTGCTGTCCTAACGGGCAGTACTGAGAATGTGACCTTGTTCGGAAGTAGGGTCGTTGCAGATGTGATTGGTCAGATGAGGTCCCACTGGAGTTGGGAGGGGCCCTCATCCTCCGTGACTGGTGTCCTCAGAAGGGGAAATCTGGACGAGAGACACAGAGAGGGAAGACAGCACGCAGGGGAGAAGGCAGCACGCAGAAGGGAGCGGGGAGAGAGCCTGACTCTCACAGACCTTCCCTCCCAGCTCTCCCAAGGAACCACCCCTGCTGACACCTGCATTTCAGCCTTCCCTCCTCCAGGACTGTGAAATAATAAAGCCTGCTGGTTTAGACTACTCGGCTTCTGGTCCCTTGTTGCTGCGGCGCTACCAAACCGAGGCGGGGGACCTGTAAGGTTAAAAGTGCTTCTCCTTCCAGCCTCTTCTGCTCCCAGAAGACCCATTTCACAGGTTTCTCTGCAGTCCTCAGCTGGCCGGCACATCTTCATTCTGCCCATGGGATCCAGCTCGGAGCCCTCAGCCCCAAGGCATCTTTTATCCGCCCTTCCTCAGGGCTGGATAACCCTGCCTCTCTCCCAACCCTTCTGCTGTCCCGGGATCTCAGCTTCCTCCAGCCTCTCCTGGTAAGGCTGGGCTTTATCACCTTTCCAGGGGGAAGCACGTCTTCTCTCCATTTTTCCCCCCACTCCCACCTGGCTCTGTGTTCTGCATACAGCAGGTGCCCACTAGAGGTCTTGGCAAAGGACTCCAGGCTTGCAGCCTCTTTCTGGGTTTGGAGTGGAAAGAGGACTCATCCCCACCGCTCACTCACCCACATGAAGCCTCGTGTTTATGTCCTGACAGCTGTTGTTAATTTTGTTCTTACTCTGTGCCATGACTGAACTGGGCGCGGGTGTGGGTCACTTGGTCCTCCAGACAACCCTGTGAATAGGTAGTATTTTTAGCCCCATTTTCCAAAGGAGAAATTGAACACAGGGAGGGGAAATAAACGGTCTAAGATCACACCTTAGAATTCTTAATGTTAGATCGGGTAAGAACTTTAGGGATCATTTAAGTTACCCCTCTCCCTGTCCCCATTTTATGGCTGGAGAAACTGAGGTCCAGATGGGTCTTCTTCCTCCATCCATGTCTGATGCTTTCTCAAGTTCACCCAGACCCTCTAATCCCACGACTCTGCACTCTGCTCAGCCCTCCCTTGTTCTTATGGCTCTCACTATCCTGGAGATGAGGGTGTAGAGCTCACGAGAGCTGTAGAGCTGTAGAGCTCACGAGCCCCTCCTCTTTCCTGAGCACCAGTCCTGAATTTCCACACCTAGTGCACATGGCCTGTAGACCCCTCAAACTCGACTAACTTCCCATGATCCCAGATCCCAGGCTTCTCCTGAGTTCCCTGGCCCATTACAGCTCTACTGTCCTTATCCCTCAAGCTTGACCTTCTCTACCCTTTGACGTTGGACCTTCTCTATCCCCCATCCCTATACATCCACCTACTCCTACTGGGTCTTAAATATTTCTCAAATCCATTGTTGCTGGCCCAGATTCACCCTCAATATCTCTCACTTAGATTCCTGTGTCAGGTACTCATATCTGCTAGAATTAGACTTGGCTGCTCAGGACCGAAAACAAATTAACAGCGACTCCAACAATTAGAAGTTTATTTCTCTCTCATGGAATCCAGGTGTGAATGGGGGCAGTTCAGGACTGGAAAGTTGACGCCATGAAGTTGAAAGGACCTAAGTCTCCTTCTAGCTCATTATTTGGCTATCCCTCAGGTACAGCCTTTGTCCTCGTGGTCCAAGGTAGCTGCTTGAGCTCCAGCCATCTCAGCTGTGTTCACCCAGCAGAAAGGAGGAAGAGCAAGAAAAAAAGGCAAAAGGCATTGGTCAAGAGTCTTTTGAGGAGGTGTCCCAGAAGCTGGCGTGTAACAATTCTGCTTGGATTATACTGGCTATAACTTAGTCCACACAAAACACGGTTGTGATGGAGGCCAGGAAATGTGATCCTTGTGATTGGTGGCCATGCCCAGCTAAAAATTGGGGATTCTTTGATTAAAGAGGGAGGTGAGACTGTGACCTCCTTATCTCTTCACAGGTCTCCCTCTCTCTTCTCTCACCCTCTAACCTACCTTGGACACAGCAGCCAGGGGGATCTGTATAATGTGCTAATCTGCAGGGGCGCCTGGGTGGCTCAGTGGGTTAAGCCTCTGCCTTCGGCTCAGGTCATGATCTCGGGGTCCTGGGATCGAGCCCCACATCAGGCCTTCTGCTCAGCGGGGAGCCTGCTTCCCCCTCTCCCTCTGCCTGCCTCTCTGCCTACTTGTGATCTCTCTCTCTGTCAAATAAATAAATAAAAATCTTAAAAAAAAAAAAGATGTTAATCTGTAATAGGGTTGCCAGATTTGGTGAATAAAAATACAAGATTCCCAGTTCAATGTGAATTTCAGATAAACAATGACTAAGTGTTTTAGAGTAACTGTGTCCTGTGCAATATTTAGAACATAATAATGCTAAAATAGTTATTTGGTATTTATCTGAAATTCATATTGAACTGGGCACCCTGTATTTTATCTGTCAGCCCTAAGTACCTTTCGTGATTCTCCACTATTCTCCGGAAAAGGTCTAAGCTTGTTGGAAGGGTTTTCTGGGTCTCTCCACTTGTCCTGCCCAGCCCAGTGTTTCCTGGACAAACCCTGCACCGGTACTGTGTCTCCAAGCCTTCCAGTCTTTGGTTAAGTTGTTTCATTGGCCTGGAAGCAATTCTCCATCCTAGAAGCCCCGTGCTTTCAGGAGGAACCATGGCCTCCGTGTTTCTGTGTTCCTGTGACACGGGGTGAGAGATTATTTGATGGATGAAAGAAGTCCAAGGCTGCACAGGAAACAGGGGGTGAGGTTGGAGCGGCCGCCTGGACTCGTGACCCTCTCTCCAGTGCTCTCTGCACCCTGGCTGGCTCATGCGGGCCCAGAGCTGGGATTCCTCTCCTGGGCTTTCGTTCTCTGTGAGCATGGCGCCCCTGGCACACAGGGGGTTAAGCCAGCCTTGGAGTTGGGCGCTGGAGCCCATGGAGTCCTTCCTGACAATAAAGCTAATGAATCCCTCCTTGCCGGTTTCTCTTGCACAATAACATTTAATCATCATTTGCACAGCAGATGAGAAGTTTGCGGCAGATGCAATTCTGCATGAGTGGCGATTTCTGTGTGTGGGCACTATTCCTGTTGTCCCCAGCACACCTGACGATCTGGGACCAGGGCAGGCTGCACTCTAGTGGGGGATGTGTGCACCCTTGTGCCAGGGCTCGGACCCCACGCACGAGTGGGAGACGGGTTTCAGAGGCACATGTCTGTGTGTGTGCATGCTTGTGTGTGGAGCCAGGCTCATGTGGCATGGCCAGTGTGTGAACCACGCTGGGCCTGCCTGAAGGTACAAGTGACCAGAAGTGCTCAGGTGTCCGAGGACTGCGGTCCGGAAGTGGACGTTCGCACACGTAGGCAGGCAGATGTGGGGGAGTATATAGCGTTGTTTTGCTTTTCTTTCTTTCTTCCTTTCTCTCTCTCTCTCTCCCTTTTTTTGAGAGAGAGAGAGAGAAAAAGAGAGAAAGAGAGAGGGGAGGGGCAGAGGGAGAGAGAGACAGAATCCCAAGCAGGTCCCACACTCCACGCAGAGCCTGATGCAGGGGTCAGTCCCATGACCCTGAGATCATGATCTGAGCTGATACCAAGAGTTGGACGCTTAACCGACTGAGCCACCCAGGTGCCCCCACTGGTGTAGTTCTGCACGCTTGTTGGAGGATGCCTTGCTGTTTAGATGCTTATGATTGAGCCTGTTTATTACGTCCTCATGGACTCACATGCTCATGCGTGCAAACAGGTCTATAGGCATTATGCCCTAGAATTTAGGGTTTGTAACTGACTGTTCCTGAGGCTACACATGCTTTCCCACACAAGCAGGCAACTGTGCAAACGGCAGCATGAATGTGTGCGTGGGGCTAGGGGATCGTGTGCAGAAGCACATCTGAGGGGAGACCCGTACACGCTGGGTAACTGCAGGGGTGTGTCACGAATGTGCATGCGTGCATGCTTACACGGGAAAATGGAAGCGCATCAGTGGACACATGCACACATGCGTGTAAGCAAACACACCTATGGAAGGTATGTGCATGTTGCACGTATACATGTGAGTGCACACGTGAGAGCTCGCCTCCAGTACACTTGGAGGGTGGGGCATGTAACCACCTTTGCAGAGCGGCCACTATGCCCTGTGCACATGGCTGTGAGCATGCCTGGGTCCGCACTGTGCACCCCGGTGGGAGCGCGTCTGAGGGTCCACACGTGCAGGCATCCCGTGCTGGCGTGAGCACGTGGCTGCACGCGTGCTCCCACGTGCACGC
Source organism: Martes martes (assembly GCF_963455335.1). Classification (NCBI taxonomy): domain Eukaryota; kingdom Metazoa; phylum Chordata; class Mammalia; order Carnivora; family Mustelidae; genus Martes; species Martes martes. Next base: position 13,832,508 of record NC_137896.1, on the reverse strand, counting down.
ACTGAAGCGTAAACCCTCTTCCCTCAGAGTGAGGGCTGACAGGGTTACATTTTCCAAAGGCTCAGCGGCCAGCGACAGAGCTGGCCCGAGAGCGCTTGCTGGCAGGAGGTAAGTGGAACTGCTGATTCGTGACCCGGGGGTGGGCAGCGATGACGGCTGGCTGACGGATGCGGGCGCTGAGCCGCCCCCTGTGACAGCAGCTGGCTCTCTCGGCTGCCTGAATCAGGAGGTGGGAGGTGAGTTCTTGACCTGTGGGCTCGGCGCCGGCTTCCCACTTCCCCCGTGCGTGCCCACAGCCACATGCGGACACACGCCCCTCGGTACACACCGGAGGTGCAGACCTGGGCCCGCTCGGCCGCCTCAGCCCTGCGGCCACCTTGCTCCCCAGCTCAGCCATCTGTCTGCAGTGCCTCCCCACACGCCCTCGGCCCCAAAACTCTGCTCAGAATCTGAGTCGTCCTGGTCCTGTGCAGACTGGTGGGGCGGTGTGTATGCAATGACCCGCCTTCACGAGCTCTGTGCCCTCGAGCGAGCCTCTTCTCGTCTGTGAGCCCTGGATCCCTCATCCGTAAAATAGTGCCGAATATGTAACAGCTTAAAATTAAACAACGCAACTTCTGTAAAGGGCTAAACACAGTAAACACAGAGTCTACTTCCATGGGTTTTACCTGTGCTGGTGATAATTACACGCAGGGCTTAAAACAGTGTCTGGCATGTGGCAAGGGCTAGGTAAGTGGGCTGTCACCATCATCACCATTACCATCGTCATTGCTGTCATTAATATCCCTGGCTCTAAAACTGCTGGCCAATTATACACCAATTCTTGCTCACGACCCTGAATCCTCCTTTATCCCGTGATGATGACGGTGACGGAGACAATGACAGTAAAGGGGAATTCTTTTCATCTTCCCTGATGCCGTGGAAAGAGGTCGGACATGGTAAGTGAAAGGCTCATTGCTTTCTGAGCTCCTTGGTAGAGTTGGGTGTGGCCATTTAGGGCCTGGATCTGGGGGAGTCTGGGGTGGCCATATTCTCTGCTCCGCACGGGGAGAGGATTTGGAGCTCCGGGGGGAATTTGATGGGAACCCATTAGACAGATGGCCAGAGACTGCGTATTCCACAACAAGCCCCTTCTCTGTGACCCTGGCCGTCAGAACAGTTGCTCACAAACTGCTTGCCATTCTGGGCATCCATGGACACCTTGTGATGCCCACTAGAGGGGCCGGACTCACTGGATTTCACTCTTGGGCTGGCTCAGGGCCCATTGGGGACCCAGGAGTCGGAAGCAGAGGGGACTGAGAGAGCACTGCCTTTCCCTCCACGCCCCACTTTAGAATGAGAAGAAATCGTGGGAAGGCTTGAGGACTCCCACAGGCCGGAGGACACGGAAGTGAGCGGAGAACAGGCTCTCCCGGGCCACATCAGATGGCCACATCAGCCCAGGCCACGAGTCCAGTCCTTCCTGTGCGCCCAGCACTGTGTGTGCTGCTGATGTGGGAGGTGCTGAGGGCCAGAGCACTTCTGTGAACTCCTGGCCCCTCTCTTTACCAGCTAGCTATTTGATCTTGGGCAGGGGACTCAACCTTTTTGTGCTCAGTTCATCACCCATAAAAGGAGGGATTCTTATTGGGTGGTTGTGGGATTAGGTGAGTTGTTCACGTGACATGCTTGGAGCTGTGCCTGGTGCGTGGGAGATACTCAGTAAGTAGCAGGTATCAGTGGTCATCCCTGCATTTTATCCTCACTACCACCCTATGGAGCAGGTGTTCTGAGTATGTGCACTTTATGGATGAGAATACAGAAGCACAGAGAGGGACAATAACATGTCTGAAGTCACACAGCTGGTAAATGGAATAGAGCCAGGGGCTCAGAAGGTGAATTTGGATGAATGATGTTCTTTATTTCTGGCAGGATCTTTAACTCTGTGTGACCGTGGGAAGGTCATTCCCCACGTATGGGATTTGGAAGATGCTCATGGATGCCTGTGACTCCATGTTTGTACGTCCCTCTGGACCCATAACCTGACCGCAACCTCTTTCTCGGCAGGGTCAGAATCTGTCAAGGCAACTGGCACATGTGGAAAGAACAGAGACTTGGAATTAGGGATCCCGTGTAGTCCCAGCTCTGTCCTAGACTAGCCTGGTGACCTTGAGCCAGTCACTTCACTCCTCTGGATCTCAGCTTCCTCTCTACAATGGAGAGAGCAAAAACCAATCTGAGAAATGTTGCTGGGATTCTGTATGGGACAGCTGAGCACATGCGATGAGAGAGGGGATCGCATGTGTCCCCAGGGGTCCCCAAGTTACCATGCCCACTGGTAGAAGAGATCGATACAGGAACATGGACCAAGCGTCCCCCATGGAATGAGGGTCCCAGTGTCACCCTATTTTGGACTACCTTGCTCGGCCCATATACCTGCCATCCAGAGACATGCTCAAGTGCAGCAAAGCATCCAGTTCCTTGGCCTGGCCTTTAAGTGCTTTCTCCACCTGCCTCCAGCCCGCCTTCCCTGCCTCACATCTCGCCATCACTCCACCCAGTGATCCAGTCCCTGGGACCACACACAGTCCCTGAAGCCACCACATGCTTCTGGCCTCTCCTCCTCCCACCCCCACCCCACTTGCAGATGCTTTTCTCTCTGCTTGGAATGCTCGTGCCTGCTTGGTCATCTCATACATCGTATTCTTCAAGATGCAGTTGGAGTCACCGCCTCTGGGAAGCCCTCCATAAATTATTCAATGTTCCTTCAGTGTTTTCAGGACCTTGTTCTGTTAGTTCTGCTATGAGTCTTATCAAGGGCATTATTATTGGCTGCTTCTGCCCACCAAACCTGGCCCACTGGGACCTTGAATTGCTAGAAGGCAGGAAGTACTTATGACCTGTTTAAACTTGGGTGAGTCACTACCTTCTGGGCCTCAGTTTCCTCACCTGTGAAGTGAGGCTGACGGTACCTAATTTAGATGAAATAAAAAAGGGAAGGCACTCATAATACATAATGACCATCTCCAGATCTGTCACAGTGGACATTGGCAGATATGGAGGGAATCAATGAACGGTTCCTGAGAGAGTAAAAAAAAAAAAAGAAAAGAAAAGTCTAATGAGCATCCATTGAGCATTTTCAATGCGTCAGGAAGGCACTGGGATCAGAGCTTAATAAGCATTAACTCCTTTAAGCCTCTTAAGAACCCTTTAAGGGAAGGACTATCATTGGCCCCATTTTACAGATGAGTAAACTGAGGCTTCAGCAGTTGAGGACCTTGAAGAAGGCTGCCTAGCTAGCAGGAGCTGGAATTCATGGCTGATCAATGCTGAATGACTCACTTGGGGGGTGGGGGTTGGGCTGGGAGGACAACTATCCTTTAACTTGTCATCAAAGGGTTTTAGAGCTGGAGGCTTTTAAAGATAACTTAGCCCTAAAGTTCTTAACTTGGGGGGAGGGGGCATGGATAGGGAGACTGATAGGCTCCTGGACCAAACAGATAAGGTCCCTATCACACCTATTGGTTCCAGCCTCTCCATCTCCTGCCAACCCTCCCACCTCACCCCAGTCCCAGAGCTGCCCAGCTTGTCCTCTCTTGGCATCTCCACTGGGGGTCCTCTCCCATCCCCCCTGAGACTCCAGAAGGGTCCATAGTCACTGGGAATATCCCTATCCCCTACTCTGGGCAGAGCCAAGAGTTGGGGCCATTTCCTTCTCCGTTGGAGATGTTGGGAGAAGGAGGACAGCCCGTGGGCTTCTAATAATGACAAAGATAACAATAGTATCAAAGGCTAACATTTATTGAACACCTACTATGTGCCAGGCACTGTCCTAACCACGTGACACATATGACCGCTTTTTATCCCCACAACTCTTCGAGGTAGGTTCTGTTATGAGCCTCATGTGACACACGAAGGAACTGAGGCCCAGAGAAGTGAGGTGACTTGCCCAAGGCCAGGCAGCCGAGAAGTCAGTGCCAGCGGCTCCACCGTTCTGGCTAGGTGTCCTTGGACAGGCCAGAGCCACTTCTCAGGGTGACCTTCTCCTTCTGTTACCTGCTGGGCCCCACCTCATGGTTTCTGTGATGACTAAGATGGTCTCTCTAGAGTGTCCCAGCACACAGTAGGTGCTTAGTAAATGAACAGCCTTCCTTCTCTCTTAACTCTGAAGGGGAGACCTGGGAGGGGGTCACCTCAGCAGCACCCTCCCTTCAGGGTTCTTCCCCCAGCCAGGAGTGAGTAACCCACCCCTTCTCCACACAGCAACGCGGCGCCAACTCCCCCTCTATCCCGAGAGCCACGCAGTGCCCGGTCTCGCTGCACTTTTAATGATGTTGCTGGTAATTCCTGCACGTCTGGGCAAAAGCTGCACCACCCCCCTGGGCGGGGCGCAGCGGGGGATCCGGGAGTCCATCCCCTGACGAGTCTCCCCTCCTGTCTGGCTGCCCTGGGAGGGTGTTAGGGCTGGGGAAGGGGGTGAACCCGGGAAATGCTTCGTCCTGGGGCCCCGTTGGGCCCAGGGTGGACCGGGAGGCGCGCCCCGACGGCAGAGCCGGGGGGGCTAGGAGGCCTGGGCCTCGTCGTCTGCACGGTGGCCGGCGTAGAGCGCGGCCAGGGGCCGGAAGCGCGGGCCCCAGCCGCTGAGATAGGCGAAGTCCTGCTCGGAGCCCGACGAGCCGCTGTGCAGCGAGCTGAGCGAGGCGGCCGGTGAGTCCGCGCCCTCGAAGGCGTAGGTCTGGAAGGCGTCGTAGGGCGGCACCGACAGGTCCCCGTCCGCCAGCGCCACCTTGCGGCTGATGTAGTCCCTGAACACCGAGAAGTCCGGCTCGGGGCTCGGTGGCCCCTGCGGGAGGGAGTGGCGCTCCGAGGGCAGGCGGGCCTGCGGGGGGCTGCCTGCGCCCCCGCTCCCGCCCGGGCCCCCGCCACCGCCGACCCCGTCGCCGCCCTTGAGCTCGCCGCCGAAGTCGTAGAGGCTCCGCAGTGCCGACATGTCGTAGGCCTCCGTGTCCTGCTCGCCTCCGCCCTCGTCGTTGTATTTGATGACGTTGTCCCGCATGTCCTCGTCCTCGTCCGAGCTCAGGTGGCTCTTGTGGTGGCGTCTGAGGGTGAGGATCAGCAGTACCAGCACTGCGGGGAAGACAGAAGGGGCGAGTGAGGGCCCAGGCCCGCCCAGGACATTTCCGAGACCCCCTCCTCCTTCACACGGCGACGCCGGCCCAGCCTAACCGCTGATGCAAATTTCCTAGATTTCTGTGCAAAAAGACGTTTCCTACAGTCAGAACTGCACTGGCTCTCTGGACAGATAGTGAGCTACCCATCTCGGGAGGTGTGCAAATCGAGGCTAGACCACGGTGCTGCGCCGCCAGCACAGATGGCAATGTTAAGAGATTTCATGGGTGCTGGGGGCTGGAACCAACCTCTGATGTTTCCATCCTCAACTCTATGAAGAGATACAACCTGAGAGGTCTCTAGACCCTGGGGAGTGCAAAGGGGGCAGCTGAGGGGTAGACGGGGCTGGAGGAATGAGAGACGTCTTGAACCTGACTCCTCTTTTATCCTCGCTCTCCTCCGACTATTCCAGAAGTCCTGAGCATCTGCTTAGCTCTTTGGGCCTCAGGTCAACATGTCTCCTGCAGGAGCCCCAGCCCCCGCGAGCTCCAGGCCAGGTTCAGTGCCTTCACCTCCAAGTTCCCCTGGTGAGGAGTTCTCTCTGTCCCACCGGTTCTCAGAGCACAATTGCTGGACCACCACCAGCAGCATCTCCTGGGAACTTGCTAGAAATGTGGCTTCTCGGATCCTGTCCTAGATTTGGCGGTCTGTCTTGACGAAGCCTCCAAGAGATGCCCAGGCAGCTCAGGTTTGCGAACCACAGCTTCTCCCACCCCGAAACACACACTCTAAACTCCCCCTCGGGGCCCGGGGAGTGTTCCCCTAGGTCCGTGCCCAGCAGGCAGTTAAGCCTTTGAAGCGTTCTTGCTGAGTGAATGACTGACTGAAGAAGTGGATGGAGACGTGGTGAGTATAAGGATGAAGAAGAGAGCACTGCTCTTTCCTTGCTTTCTGCACTTGACTTCCGGGACTCCACCTTCTCTCCTCCTCCCGCCTCGCTAGCCCTCATTCTCTGCCTTCCAAGCGGCTTTTCCTCGCCTGTCCTACCCGTTAACGTCAACCATCCTTGGATTCGGTCCGCGGCCCTGCATCCACACCGCTCTGCGGGCGGGCGCTATCCTGCAGTCCACCTGGGGGCTGACCATGCCCACATCCCCACATCTCAGCCTCCTCTCGGACTGACTTCTCCCCTGAAATCTAGATCATCCGTCCAGTTTCCTCCTCAGCAAGTCCTCCGGGCCGACCAAGAGAATCCCACATTGAACACGTCCAGACTTGAAATAATCTTCCCCCTTCCCTACTCTGTCTCCCCCATCTCCGTGATGGCAACCCTAACTGTCCAGGTACTCAGGGCTTTGTGGGGATTTTTGTTCGCAGATGGATCCCAGTGCCCGCAATGGTTCAGTACGAGGGCTGCGGGGAACCCGCTGGATGGATAAATAAGGAGCTGATGAACCACTGAGAGAATTAAATGGGTAGGTGAGTGGGTGGATGGAGACACACGTGCTGGGGACCATGCCAGGCCCTGGGTTCTTCTTGTTGCTCCTAACATCTCCCACTGGGCCAGCGGCCAGAGCCAGCTGCTAGGGCCAAGGGGCCGGGTTCCAGCCCACGACCTAACAAGGTGGCACATGACAGGGAAGAGGGTGGGGCCCAGGAACAGGTCTGGAGGGAGGGGAGGTGTCAGGAGAGAAGTGGAAAAGATGGATGGACAGCTTCCGGAGCCGAAGCTGGGAGCTGCGGAGGGGGATGCCCGAGAGAGCAGATGGTGGGGAGTGCGGGCGGCGGGCAACAGATGTGCCCGGCCTGATCAGCGATTCCGCCCGTCACCTTTAGAGCACTGATGTGCACTTTCTTCGTTTGTGGGCAATTAGGCAGAAATTTGTTTGCACTGCCTTGGAAAATGAAACCGCTGTAAAGTGCACCCTCTGGAAAAAGAGTTTCTGAGCCATGGGCTGGGGAGGGGGGGGAAGGGGGGCCCAGAACTCGCAGCTAGGAGAAGCCTGCCCAGGGCCTCTACAGGGACCCGGGGAGGTGCGGCTCGGCTACTGGCAGGTTCTCGGTGGGGTGGGCAGTGGCCAGCACGCCAGGGGCAGGGGGCAGGCAGCTGACATCGCCCAGGGAACGGAGCAGAACTGTTCTCTGCAATCTGGACCATACTCGGTTCCCCAAGCTCTGACTGATTGCTAAAATCCAGCAGCCAGAGCTGAGGTGAGGCCTTTCTGCTGTGACAGGGGGAGGTGGCACAATGGCCACTGGAATCCAGCTCAGTTCCTAGAACTTGACATTTTCACTGGTGACACTTTGTGGGTTCGACCTGGCTTCTGATGGGGTAGCTACCAGAGTAGGTTTTAACTCCCCAAATGTCTTAAGATTTTGCCCCAGGGTTTTCCCCAGCTGAGATTCATAACAGTTGGTGTAGTTAAAGGGAACACAAGGGGCGGAGGCCTGATTTCAAGCCGGAAGACAACGTACCCTTAGGCAAGCCACTTCACCCCCGTGAGCCTCACTTTGGTCCTCTAAAAAATGGGGATGATACACCTGGCTACGGGTTGTGAGGGTCACAAGATCCCTTTTTTACTAAAAGGACTTTACTAAAAGTCCTCCATAGAGCACAGAACAGAACAGTGGACATGAGAGAATTTTCTTATGTTTGTTTTTAAAACCTTAGGGGATATCTGGGCTGTGTGGAGGGCCGCCAGCATGCAAGGGGTCTCAGGTGGGGTTGACGCTCCCTTAGCTGGCAGTGGAGCTGCTCCGTCCTTAGGAGACTTGTCCTGGGACCTGCCCCGTAAAGCTTGGGTATCATTTGGGCCAACCTTCCTGGTAGAAGAGGGAAGCTGAGGCCCCATTGGGCGTTACCAGGGCTCCAGGGGTAAGGCAAGTGGGGCAGGGGGATAGCTCTGGGGGGACTCACCGACTAGGATGAGGACACAGACCAGGAGGGCGATGAGGGCGCCGGGGCTGAGGGTGGCCGCCATGACGAAGGCCGTGGTGTTGCAGGACTGGATGGCGCCCGAGCTGTCACAGCCGCAGATGCGGATGGTGAGCGTGCCCGTGCTGCTCAGCGTGGGCGGCCCGCTGTCCACCACCAGGATGGGCAGGAAGAACACGTCCTGCTCCTGCCGGTTGAAGCCCAGGTGCTGCGTGTGCACCGCAGCCGTGTTGTCTGCTCCGGAAAGAGGGGGTGGCGTGTGACGTGGGGGGCCCGGGCCAGTCTCCCCTACCCCGGCCACCTCCTGAGGCCACCTCGCAATTTGCCTCCCTCTGCCCCAAGCTCCTGCCTCCCGGGTGACCCAGGGCTCTACTCGCCCATCTCCGCAGCTTCTGCCCCCAGCTGCCTGAGGATCTTGTTCCCAGCCCTGGAGCCCACAGTTCTGTCCTTAGCTGTCACAAGATGCTATTCCCAGCTGCCTCAAGATTCTGTTTTCAGCTATTCCAAGGTTTTGTCCCCAGCTGTGCCAAGGTCCTGTCCCCAGCTTTTCCAAGATTCTGTCCCCAGCTGGGCCAAGGTCCTGTCCCCAGCTATGTTAATATTTTTCCTCATTCCTCATTTTCCTCATTCCTTTTTTGTTCCACCTCAGCTACCCAATGCACCCAGACCCCAGGATCCCGGGGTCCTTGGGTTGTGGGTTCCTGGGTCCTGATAAGTCCTGGGTGACAGAGAAGACTGGGAGTGTCTTCTCTGGCACCTGGCTTTGACTGAGGGGGCTTTCTGTCGGGAGTGTAAGAGGCTGAGCCTGGAGGGCTGGGGGCATGGCTCCTGGCGGCTGATGGGGGACCCGAGCGCACCGAGGTCTCCTTTCTACATGTGCGAGCAGAGAGGACAGTGAACTAACACAAGTCAGACTCACTACACCCCTTCGGCCAGTTGCTGGGAATGCCAGGCAGGACTCAGGTGGCTCTGTTCTCAGAGCATGGGCTTCCTCGATAGGTGGTGCCCACTTGCCCTGCCGTTCCTGCCTCTCCCACCCTCTCCCGTATGGGTCAGGCCATCCGTGAGCCTCCAGCATGTTGATGGCTGACAGTGTGGAGGCTCCGACTCAGAGCTGGGCTGGCTGCTGCCCCCACCCTTCACAGCCAGCTCCTCACAAGGCTTCCCTCCTGGGTTCTGCTCCTGCACTCACAGCCTTCTTGCTAATCTCTCTGACCTCAGACTTCAGCAGTCTGGGTCCTTTCCCCGGCTCTGTGGTCCCCGTCAACCCAATTCAGTGCCTGGTCTCCCCTAATCGTGGACACAATGCAGGAGAAAAGAGCTGACCTGTGACCTTGAACACATCTGTCAGGCGAACTAGAGGTCTAGCTCAAACAACACTGGTCATGGGTTGAACCTCATGTGATGGTATCATGCGGTTTCATGATGTTATTCTATCTACTTTCACGCACATTTGAAAATCTCCATTAAAATGCTTAAAAAAAAATTATGCCGAGTCAATCCTTTACGAACTTGGGAGCTCACTTAGCTTCTCTGGACCTCAGTTTTCTCATCTGTAACTGAGGAAAAAGTAGCACATTGGTGTGAGGATAACATGGTGAAATTCATGCCTAACACTTCGAATCGGTCCCAGGCCCTGGAAACTCTCCATAGATGCCAGCTGTTCATTCCATCCCGTTTCCCTGCGCTGCGCCCTGGGCCCGTTCTCCGCGTTGGCTGCCCTGCCCCAACTCACCACGTTCCCACTAGCGGGAACACCCTCCCTGCCTTCCCGCCTGGGCCAATTCCTCATGTGTCATGCTCCAGCTAAATGTCACCTCCTTTCTGTGCTTCCCTGGGAAGGAGGGATTTATGGTGTCCCCCTCCCTGCCCTGACTATGCGGGTGCCACGCACACTTCTGCTGGAGCACTTGTCATGTTGTGTTAGGTGAGCGTGTGCCCGTCTCTGCCCTGGCATCGAGCCAGGCCTAAAGAATGACACTTGAATGAACCGCAACTATTGGGGTAACTGTGGTCCCAGGTCAGCTGCTCAAGCTCTGGCTTCCACTCCAGCCTGCCTGTCAAAGGGTAAATCAACCCTGGCTGTGAAGATATCTGCCCTCCCTGAGGGGAGGAAAGGAGACTCAAGGGCAAGATGGAGGAAAGGGAATGATGCGGGACTCCTCTGCACTCACTGCATGCTTTCCTTACATCAAGGACCGTGTGGATGCTTTAAATATACAGTAATATTTAATTGTCCCAACCACCAATAGTTGTGACAGTATTTCCATTTTATACACGTAGAGATTGAGGTTCAGTAAGAAGTGACTTGTCTGTATTTATCCAGTGAAATGGTGACATATTTTTCCCATCCACCCATCAAATCATCCATCTATCCATCCCTTATCCATCCATCCATCCATCCATCCATCCACCCATCCATCCTCTACCCAGCCCATCCAATAAATCTTTATTGAGTAACTACTATGTTCTAGGCACCATGCTAGTCGCAGGGAGAAAACAGTGGAGAGCTAAGCCAACCATAGCCCTGGATCCGAGCTTATATTCTAATGTGAGAGACAAATGTTAATTGAATAAATCCACAATTTAGTCTACAGTTACAAACCATGGTGAATGCTAAGAAGGTAAAGTACAGGAAGAGCACCTAACAGAGGACCTGACTCAGTCTGAGAGGTCAGGGAGATCTTCCTGGAAGAAGTGGTATTATTGCTGAGTCCTGAATGATGAGTTCAAGGAGAGGGGATGCCGATGCAAAGGCCTTGAGGTTGGAAGAAGCACTGTATACTCAATGAACTAAAGCAGTGTTTTGTGACTGGAGGGATGAAGGTAATGGCTAGAGGGAGTCAAGGTCAAACTGGGGGCAGGGTGGGCCAGGAGTCATCATGGAAAGTCTCAGAGGCCAGAGTAAGGAATTGGGGTTATTTTCTTAAAAGCAGTGGGAGGCCATTGATGGGTGGATTTTCAGCAAAGAAGAGACCAAGCAACATGTCATCCATTCACACCCTCTGGATGTCAGCATTATCCCAGCCCCTGAGGCTAGAGCAATGAACAAGACAGACACGGTCCCTGCCCTTGCCGAGTCTCCATTCTAGGCAAGGGCGCTTCTAATCTAAAACTCAAGAGTGGATGTGGAAGATGAGCTGGGAAGATATTGTGTGTTTTAGATGGGAGAGGATAGTGGTAGTAGAGGCACAGAGAAGTAGACAGATTTGAAAAATGAGTGGCTGGCTCTGGCTCAGCCTCAAATTCCCAAGCAAGAACAGAGGGGTGGAGAGGAGATGTTTGCTTCTCAGGGTTGCTGTCTTTGGTCATGGAGCCATATGTTCTGAGAGCTTGGGTCCCTGCCTCTCCTCTACCCGACGAAAGGGAATCCCTGGGCATCATCCCTGAACCTCCTGAGCTACCCTCCCGGGCGGCAGCTGGCTTCACCTGGGGAAGCCGCTGGTCACCCCGGGCCCTGACTCAACCCTCCCAGGCAGGATCTGCGCCCAGCATCTGCGCCCAGCACTGGATCCATCCATCTGGACTGACATACATCAGTGTCAATCCCTGGCTGCAAAAGCAATATTTATAAATCACGTTTCCAAACTGGCTACAAATGTGTACAAAGAAACAGATGGGTTGGGGTGGCTGTTTGTCACCCAGGATATTTATACGGTGAGGAGGAGGGGGCTTGGCAGGCCGTGGGAAGGGGCTAGGGGGCTGGTGGAGGAGCCCTTCCACGGCCGTGCTGAGCTCAGCACACGGATGCCGCCCTCGCTCCTGGAGCTCCTTCCAGGCAGTCACGAGCGATGGGAGCACCCGGCAGCTCCCCATCAAAGACAGGCAGTTGGGACAGAACTCCAGGCCCCTCGGGTTGGAAAGACTTGTGAACTTGGCGAGGTCAAGCCAAGGCTATTTGTATCTCCTGGGGCCAAGTCAGGATACTGCTGGAAAAATGCGTGGGCAAGGCACTACCAGTTGTTAAAATATTGAAATGCTTCCAAAAAGGTTTAAATAGCTCTGACTCTGTGTGCCCCAAGTCCCTCTCTGCTGCCTCAGCCTTCTCCCCGTGCCCACCCCCAACTCTGACACAATCAAGCCACTAAGGGGGTAAAGCCTGGCACAGCAGGGGCTCCAGGATCCTGCTCCAGGTTATTTATGGTCAGTGTCCCTTTCGGTTGGTTATCTGAACTGCACTGGTTATGAAATATTTTTAATAGGACTCTTGGAAATGCAGAGGGTCTGGTTTCAGAGGCCCCTGAGGTCCCTCCTTTTGGAGGGAAGGGTTATAAGGGTCTTGGGGGTGATCCCAGACCTGTTCCAGGGTCAGAAAGAACCAACATAACCTGATCTCCTAGTCCTGGCATCCACTCATTCCAACCATGCAGGCCTCCTGTTCCTTGAACATCCTGGGCCTGTGCCCACCACAGGGCCTTTGCACATGCTGTTCCCTCCACCTGGATCATTCTCGGTCCAGTTATCAGCATGGCTCACTCTCTAATTTCCTTTAGATTCATATTCACTATCCCTTCAGAGAGGGCTTCCAAGGCTCCCTTATTTAAAATAGCTCCTACTCTTATCTGCTTTGTTTTCCTCTGTTTTGTTTGACACAGTTCATGGTACACCCGCGATGTATCAGGCACTGCTCTAGGCATTCAGGGCCCAGCGCTGAACAAACCCAGGTCTAGACTCTTGTGGAGATTGCCTTATCTACCTCCCTCCAGCCACTCAGCAACCTCAACATAAGATTCATTTATTTAATTTCTACCTCCCCTCACCAGAACGTCGCTTCTATGAGGGTAGGGATTTTGTCTTGTTTGCCACTGCATTTCAGGACCTAGAACAATGCCTCAGGCACTGTGTTTCAGTAAATAATTGCTGAATGCAGGAAATGATGTGTTCCATGTACAAACAATATACCTAGGTAGCCCTCCTCTTGCTGGGGCCACCTCCCCAGCTCAGGGGGCAGGCCCTTTTAACCCATTGTACAGATGACAAAACGGAGGCTTAGGAGGCGCCGACCTTGCCGGGGTTGCACAGAGAGCCCCCAGCTGAGCCTGGCCTGGGACCCAGCGCCCTGACTCCCAGTCCACTGACCACCCACCCTCACACGCACACCCCCAGTTCAGGCCTCAAAGGCCCAGACTTTGGCTTCCGGAGGAACTTGCTAGGGCACATCTCCCAGTGGCATCAGCTCAGGCTGGGCAGGGCAGTCACCTTCAAGGTGGTGAGCGAGGGAAAGCAGGAGGCATGCTGGATTTGAGACACAGGTGGACTGGAACCCCAGCCTGCTACCGACTCCCTGTATAGCCCTGGGTGGGTCCCTTTCCCCCTAGAGTCTCCGTTTCATTGCGGGTAAAATAGGGGAGGGTAAGAAAACCACCTCCGAGTGCGGCCGTGAGGACGCAAAGAGAAACATGAGTGGGATACAGCACTTTTTAAACTGAAGGGTGGGAGTGCGTGCACGTGATTTATTTCAATCTTCAGTTAGACCGGGGGCTCTTTCCACCCAGGACTCTGGCCCACCCACTCCTCATCTGTTACCTCTCTGTATCTTTCCATTCTCTTCTCTTGGGGTGCCCCCTCTCCACTCTGCCAGCCGCCCCCAGCTTGTTCTCCAGGGTTTGGCCAGTGGGCTGGGGAATAGCTCTAGCTTGACCCAGATTTTCTGTGTGATCTTGGACGCAACACTGGCCCTCCGGGTGCCTCAGTCTTTCCACCGGTACTACGGGAAGGGGAGAGGAGGCTAGGCCCCTCCCTCCACATCCGACGATTTGGCGGTTCAGAGGTAACTCACCTTGGATGTCAAGCAGGGAGAAGTGAGGGTTGCTGGGAGCTTCGGGCACCAGGCGGAAATAGAAGCGGTGCCCACCCTGAGGCTCGTCTCTGTCCACCACGCTGATGGTCTGAATAAGCTGAAGGGTGAGGATGGGGCAAGGAGCTGATGGGAGGCCAAGCCCACTCTGGACCTGGGGAGAGGGTGTCCCGGCCAGTCCCAAGAACCTCCACTGCCCAGCCCCTCCAGGTACCTGTCCTGGCTTGGCGTCCTCACACACGGCTGCCTCATAGGGAGTGGCCAACTCTGGGGGATTGTCGTTCACATCCAGGATTCGGATCCTTAGGGATGCCCGGGAGAGCTGGGCATGATTGTCTGCAGTGAGAGCACAGGAACGGGATGAGAGGCATCGAGTGTGAGATCTAGACAACCCCCCATCAGCCATGAGGGCAAGGCGAGGCAGTGGGGTCATACTGAGAGATCTGTGGGTTGATCCAGCAGGTAATAGGATCAGGACGGAGGACATCTGGCATGAATGGGTCACCATCGCCACCATTAGGTCATCACTGTCATCCTCAGTGCTAGTGTCACCATCACTGACACCATCTCTGGCATCACCATCACCACCACCACCATCCCAGTGCCACCGAGCACCATCGCCAACACCATCCCCATCACCACCACCAGTCCTGTCACTGCTACCCTCGTTAGCATTATCCTTGTACCAACACAACCACCAGTACCACCATCAACCTTGCCACTCCCGCTGTCACCAGCCTGCTGGATTCACCGTGAGACCATCACCATTGCAACCATCGCCATCAGAATGATGGTGTCCCCACTGCCCTGGCCAAGGCACCACCCTCCTCATCTCTATTATCACAAACACCAAGGCCATCACTATCAGTGCCTTACACCACCACCACCACCAATATCACCATCATCATCGCCACCCACGGTGGTGGTCACTGTCTCCACCACAACCACCATTACCAGCTCCTCCCTTACGACCATTACCCCCGCCATAAACACCTACGTCACCATCACATCGTGACCCCTCGCTCCCACCTCCGGCAACACGATCATCACCCCTGCTGTCAATCAACATCCCATCCTCAACACCCCATCACCATCAAGGGCACAGAACACACCTGGAACATCCACATCATTTCAGGAATCCCGTGGAAATCCTGCGCTTGGGTTCAATTTCTACCCCCACATTGCAGAAGAGAAACAGAGCGTGAGAAACTTTAAAGAACGGTCAGCAGGCAACTGAACTCTCAGACCTCTGCTCTTTTAGGACTTGATCCTGAGAGGGCAAGACCAGTCCACTGGATGTAGGTCTTGGCCAGGGTCTTCAGCAAAACCATGACACCCCTGCCTGTGATGTCTTTGAGGTCAAGGTCCCCGATGTATTAATCCCCGGGTTCCCAGCATCGTGGGATACAGCACAGAGGAGGTTCTAATACATTCGTTGAATGCGTGAATGAAGACTGGAAGAACATAGACGGAAAGAGGCCTGCGTTCCAGGGATGGCTCTGTCCTTGACCCAGTGTTTGGTCCTCCCTCCCCGATATCCCCTTCCACATCTGGAAAATGAGCAGAGCATAGTGATTCAGAGTAAAGTCTCCGAGCCAAGTTGTTCTGATCTCAACCCTGCCACTTAGGAGCTGTGGGGTCTATGCCAGACGCTTGGCCTCTCTGTGCCTCTGCTTTCTCTCCAGCAACATGGAGCTACTAGTGATGGGTTGGTTAAGAGGACAGATTGAGTTACTATCTGTAAAGCATTTTTAAACTGTGTGTATGTCTATTAAAGTTTTAAAAATTCTTTTAAAAAACTGTGTATATAACACATAGCAAGTGTTCTATAAGGATTTGTTAAATAAATAGACATCCTTGGGGCCTGGGTGGCTCAGCCGTTAAGCACCTGCCTTTGGCTCAGGTCATGATCTCAGGGTCCTGGGAGGAGTCCTGCATCAGGCTCCCTGCTCAGCAGGAAGCCTGCTTCTCTCTCTCTCTCTCTCTCTGCTTGTGTTCCCTCTCTCGCTGTGCCTCTCTCTGTCAAATAAATAAAATCTTAAAAAAAAAACCCAAAACAGACATCCTTGAAGGGTCCTTTCAGCAATGACGTCAAGTGATTGAAGGGTACCTCATCCCAGCCGGACCCCTCTGAGCAGCACCCTGAATGTCGACCTTTTCCCTTGTCTCCCGGACCTCTTGGGTGCTCACTGGTGCCCTGCTCTCAGCTATCTTAGTCATGAGTTTGTTGCTGACAAGCTCTATCCACCAGTGGCCTCAAGGACTAGGAGAGGAAGCCCTCCCCTTCCAGGCGCAGTGGCTAGGGGAACTAGCCTGGCTGGCAGGGAGCTCCTTTGGTGGCAGTCTGGAAGCTTTCTAGTAGCCAGGAACCCCATGAGTTCTGGGGGGGAGTGGGGCTGGTCGGCTGCCGCTTTCTCTGAACTCAGGGGCCACTGCGGCCGACAGCAGCTGCTCGTGTGTTGATAAAGAGAAATGAGGTTGGGAGGTAGGGGCAGCCCCCTCCTGGGGTCAGGGAAAGGAGGGGGGGGGCGAGTCCTTAATTAACGCAGACCCCGACCTCTCTCTGGAGCTCCCCTTAGCCAGGGGCACCTTATCTTTTCAGCTCACCCAGATCTGCCGCTTCAGTGATTAGAGGGGGCTTTTCTGGGGGCGGGAGATCGGAGTCGTGACTGGGAATGCCGGGCAAGCCGTTATTTTTAAGAGCGTGTTGCTGGAGAACTTAAACAGACAGAAGGTGGGTGCGTTTGGGAGGAAGGCAAGTGGGGAGGGTGAGGCCCACTGCCAGGACCAGGCACCTCTCTCCCGGCTGAGGTGGGGGGCGGGCACAGGGGCCCATGCGCCATGCAGAAGGGCAACCCTACAGCAGGGCCAGCCCCTCCGAGGGGGACATGCTGCGGGGGGGCTGGGTCCGCTACTGGCGAGACCCCCACTATTGAGCCATTCCTTTATGATCTGTTGGACCTATTCTGGATGCTCTTTTTTTTTTTTTTAATCTCTAGCTTTATTGAGATAGAACTCACAAATAACATGGTATAAGTTTAAGGTGTGCAACGTGATGATTTTATTATACACATATATATTATGAGATGTTTCCCATAATCAGTTTAGTTAACACATCCTTCACCCCACATAATCAACGACCTTTTTGTCGTTGTCCTGTCTCCTCTTTTATTATTTTATTTTATTTTTTGGGAGGGTGGGGCCAAGGGAGAGGGAGAGAGAGAATCTCAAGCAGGCTCCTTGCCCAGCACAGAGTCTGACGTGGGGCTCGATCTCATGACCCTGAGATCATGACCTGAGCTGAAACCAAGAGTCAGATGCCGAACCAACTGAGCCACCCAGGTGCCCCCTTACCTCCTTCTTAAAAATGTTATGGATCACCCCCTGGGAAAGCCCTGAACCCTGCGGTGTGGCTATGGATCTGGGTCCTGGAGGCGGGGCAGCTGAGTGAGCAGGGAAGGGGTATGCCTCTCTGCTGCCAAGTTGTCACCTGCAGAACTGATCCTGGGGACCCCTGAATTTGGAGCTGGCCTGGAACCCCCAGAGCCCATGTGCCCATGACATCACAGACACCTCCAGCCTGGCTGACATTAGAACCACCTGGGAAGCCTTTAAAACACACTGATGCTCAAGGCTCTGTCACTGAGGTTTTTTAATGGCTGTAGGAATTTACTATGTGGCAAGGGTTGCCAACCACTAGCAGGTGGGCCAGTCCAACCTGTTGTCTTACTTCTGGTGGACTTCCTCTAAACCCTTCCAGTTAACAGCGTTTGTAATCATTGCTAATAATTAATTCATAAGTTTACCATCTTCAATGTTTCTGGGATAAGACAAAGACTCCATCAATTAATTAATCTTCAACCCTGCACAGGACTTTCCAATCCGTAACAAACTTTCTTATCTATAATCTTTCTTTTGATCCTCAAAACAATCTGTAAAGGAGGTCTTGTTAAATCCATTTTGTAGATGAGAAAACTGAGGCCCAGAGAGGGCCAGGACCTTGCCCAGACCTACAAGAGAGTCAGCACAGAACTGGGTTGGATCTGGGTCTCCTGCCTCTGGTCTGGCGAGTGCTTGGTCTAGATCCAAGGCCAGGAGGCCCTCCTGCTGCCTGGGGATTAGCACCAACTACTCTCGGACTCAGGTCCAAGCAGCCCTTCCCCGCTGCCCGGCAGCAGGTGCCCTCTCCCGGGGCTGGGTCCTTCATGGGTCCCAACCCCCTTCTTGGCATCTCAGTTCAGCTGACTGACATGCAAATTAGTTTAATTATTTCTTCTTCTAAAATAAATTATATTTTGCAGTAGCTGCAATATGTTGTGTCAGGCAAAATTGCATTCAATATTTTTAAACTAATTGATGCAGCCTTGAGGAAGGCTGATTGACAGCCCAGAGCTGAACAGGCCCACAGCCTTAACGGGTTTCTAGATGAAAATTAAACATGCTTCGGCCTGGGGCTCCTTCCCTGAGCTAACTTGCTAGGAATCAGGGAAGGTGTCAGGTGAAGCTCTGGGAGCCCCGAGGCCGAGGAGGTGGGCTGTTCAGTGGGAGCCTTGGGAAGAGACTGGACTGGGTGGGGTGTGCTGCTGTGCACCGTGGGCAGGTTGCCTTCCTTCTCTGGGCCTCAGAGTCCCTTATGCATAAAGGACATGGGATCGGACTAAGCCATCTGGAGCTGAGGCTTCTGGGTTTTGCTGACGACTATGAATTGAGTGCCTCCTTTGTGCCAAGGACATAGCAGCGAGCAAGACCTACGCGGTCTCTCAGTCTAGCGGCAGGGACAGACAGTACTCAGGACTCCCATAAGAGCTAAGAGATAAAGGTTCAGGAGCCGGGTGGGTGCAGGGATATTTTCCCTGGAGTGACCTTTAGACTGAGATCCAACTAGGAAGGAATCAGGTGATGCGGATGGGAGGGAAAGTGTGCCCCGGGGAACAGCATAAGCAAACACCCCAGAGGAGAAGAGGAGGAGGTTGTCTATAGTGAGACTCTGGATCCCTTCCAAAGAAGACCCCAGCCCCTGGCAGGCACTCACCCGGTATCTGAACCAACCATGGACTTGGAGGGCTGGGGCCACTGGGTAGGGAAGAGGAAGCGGACCTGGTGACTCTGTTAAGGGCACTCCTAGGAACGTGCTACTTCCCGGAAAGACATCAGCGAACGCTTAGGGAGCATGCGCTGTGGGCCAGGGTCTGTGCGGCCCATTTCATCCCGTCAACCATTGTGGGAGGTGGAGACTAGTATGATTGACATTTTACTGAGGAGGAAACCCATTCAGAGAGGTAACAAATTTGCCCAAGGTCTCATAGGGAACAAATGGTCAATCTGGACTCGAACCTGGGTCTGGTTCCAAAGGGGGGAGTTTCTGATCATCAGGTGGTACTGCCTTTCTTGCCATCTTCATCTGTCTGTCCTACTTGCCTCAAGGTCCCAAACAAATATCTCCGCCTCCTCCTGGAAGCTTTCCCTGACTACTTCCGTCCTGGGCTATCAGAATGGGCTAACAGAATACGAGCCGAGTCCCGCATGCCCAACAGGCTGCACGTGATATTCCAGGGATCTCCCCAGCCTGAACCCTTACCCCTCTCTTGAGCTCTGCTCCAAGTTTGCTCCATTCTCTCCTTCAGATCTTTGCCCAGATGCCTTCTCAGAGAGCTTCCCCTGATGACCTTTAAACGTGTCCCTTGCCATCCCACCAGCCACCCCCTTCCCTGCTTTCTCTCCATACCACTCACCCACTTAACTTGCTTATTACCTGCCTCCCCCACCAGAAAGTAAGCAGAATTTCTGTTTTGTTTCCTGCTATGTGCATGGAACATAGTAGGTGCTTAATAAAGATTGTCGAATGAATGGGTTTCTTTGTCTGTGGCATCCCTGACTATGCCACAGGGAGAGATGAAGACCTCCTCAGATGGACTGATTCTGGGGGGGGGGGGTGCACCCCCTCCAGGATCCCTCCATCTGGGAAGGAGTCAAACTGTGATGCTGTTCCTGCCTCTCTTCAGACTAAGGTTTTCTCATCAGTAAAACAAATGGGGAGAGAGAGAGAGAGAGAGAGAAAAGCCCAGAGAGAAGGAGGCAAGGGAGGTTGTAAGAGTGGGAGTGAGAAAGGTGGGGGGGAGGGACTGGTGGAGAAAGAAACAGGGGTGGGGGGAGGGAAAGAGCTGGGGGGAGCTTGAAGGCACTTCCTTCCCACTCACTTGCAGTGGAGGGTGGGCAGCTGAGCCGGACCCTCTTCTCCCGTCCCCCCATCCCCTCCCCCTCCAGAGAGAATTAAATTGCATCCAAACACCAGGCTCTGATTAGAGCTGGCCAGCTGGGCAGGAAGATTTATCATCCCAATTACCCGCCGGCCAAGACGGGGCGGGCAGGCCGGCGAGGGGGGCTGGGTGAGCAAGTGGGGTGCTCCGGGGGAGGGGTGTCAGGGCTGTCAAAAGTGGGTTCCTTGCTCCCCATGGCCTGTCCCCGCTCACCTTGAGTAGGAGCGGGAGGTTTGGACATACTTCTCTGTCTCAAGACTTTGATGATCTCTTTGGCTTCCCAGGGGAGACTGGAGGCTTTGACTTTGTTGGAGGGGGGTACGTGTAGTCCTCCAAAGGGGAAGGGAGGACTTCGGGGTGAATCAGGGACTCTGGAATGGGGTGGGGGAGAAAGTTTTCCTTCCTAGGCTAAGCTGGTCCTGATGTTCTGGGCTGTGCTCTGGAGACTCCGCGGACATGACAAAAGCTTTATTCCGGTCAGCCTCTGTTAGGTACTCAGCAGGCACTGGATTCCGGGAGTTACCCAGTCCAAGAGGGGTCCAGGCCTGATTTACACACTTCTGTTGATGGGAAGTTCAGTGCCTCTTGAAGCAGCCCCTTCCAGGCAGTGCTGTGCCAAGCCTCTTCCCCAGACGGCACCACACTCAAGCTTCCCTGCCTGTCCTAGCCCTGCTCTGATACCCCCAGCTCATGTCTAAGCCTGAGGCTTCACAACAGCCTCCTATGTGTCCTCCTGCTCCAGGCCAGCCCCCTCCTGTTCACCCATAACCCTAGTGAACATTGCAACGGCACAGCGGACTATGTCACTCTTCTGCTCAAAGACCTGCCTTGGTTCCCTGCTGTCTTCAGGAGACGTCTGGCTCCTCAGAGGACACCCAGTCCTATAGAGGATCAGTGGGTGTCTGCATGCTCACCTCGCCCCGTCTACTCCAGCCGGCCCCCACCCTAACCTCTGCCCACCCCGCCCCACCCCCCAGCTTCCCCATTCTCAGAATGGCCAGTGGACAGCTGAGCTTCTGGGTCTTTCTGCCTCGAGCACCCAACCCCCTTTCCTCAGCTTTTGAGACCCAATTCAGATGTCCCCTCCTCTGGGAAAAATTTTTGGCCTCCTTCCCCTCTGGGTGGGCAAGTCCCTCCCTGCTCCTCCTGAGTGCCCACTGCCCCCTTCTGCTCTGTGTTGTCACTGTCAACGCGTCTCTCCCCTGCCTACCTGTGAGCTCCAGGGTCAGTGGCCAAGCCTTGCTTACCACCAGATCCCAGCACCCAGCCTGGGATGGGCGGTGAAGAGAGGCCCCCGGGAACATTAGCTGGGGGCAGACATGAGGGGGGCGGAGGGTGTCCTTGTGGCAACTGAGCACTATGCCTCTCACCCCACCACAAGCTCTCACCCCCACCCCTATTGTCCTCCTAAGGAGCACTGGACTGGGAGTCATAAAGCCTCCCTGCTGGACTTGGGCAAGTTGCTTCCTTTCCTTGGGCTCAGTCTCCTCAGCTGTAAAGTGGGGAGGGGGGATGGGGACTGGAGTCCATCACCTCTGACATTCCTTCTCCCCTCGGATTCCTTCTCCAGCTATGAATCACACGTAACGTGTGTCAGGAACCATGCTAGTCACCTTACAAACACAGATTCTAATGTACATGACACGAGATGCTTTATATACAACCTTCGGTATGATGTTGGGCACATCATAAGCTTCAAATAAACAGAAGCTGCTCTTATTGTAAAGATATCGTAAAATTATTATCAAACACAGGGCCATTTTACAGATGAGAAAAGTAAGGCAATGAAAGCTATCCGAGCTCACACAGCTGGGATTGGCGCAGCTGGTCCCAGTTCTTGCCTGTCACGCCACCCTGCTTTCCTAACCGGGTGGGCCAGCCCCTTTACCCATTCATTCAATAAATATTTACACATGCCTACTAAGTGCCAGGCCTGGTATGAATAACGCAAATGCGGACGAGACCCTGCCCTCGTGGAAGGTCCAGTTTCCTGGGGAGAAGAGATTAACTAGATACTCACATAAATACATATATAAATCATGATGCATGCTCAATGGTTTGCAGGAAAAACTGGGGTGCTGTGAGACGTATGTGGCCTGGGGTGACCCAGATGGGGAAGCTTCTCGCTAATCTGCTTAACTCCTGGATATTCCTGGTGGCTGGAGACCGCCACCACCCTACACTCCAGACCGGCTTAGGGCCAGACAACCCTGGAAGAGGGGGGCTGGATGCGGCCCCCGGCACCCCCACACCAGCACTGGCCTTCCAAGTCCCCACCCCCGTCTCTTTGAAGACTGTCCCTTTACAACTGCCCTTTCCACCGAAGGATTCAGACACAAATTGTACTTTAAATTCAATATCGGTCATTAATATTTCATGATTACAAAACGTTAAAGATAATGTCAGTGGAAGGAGCGTCTGCATGGGCAGAATGGATGACTCAGAAGTTCGGGGAGAGGGGAGCCGGCATACTAAGTGGCTGGGAGTCTTTGAGGTAATCCAGTATGACAGCGGCGGCTCTCAGTACAGCCTTCTCCAAGGTGTTCACCAAGCTTGGCCGCTGTGTATAAATTTTCCCCTCTGATTCTTGTCCCCTCCTGTTTGTTATGCCCAGAGCAGGTAGCGCCACCGTGACCCCACCAGCATCCTCTGTTTCTAAAGGAGCCAAATGGATACTTCAGCAGGAGGCCATGGGCAGGCAGACCCACTGGCATTGCACTTGGGGCTGGGGCAGGCTGCTGGGAAGCAGGAGGTCTGGCGGTGGAGCCCTGGTCCTGCATGGATTTGCTCTGTGACCTTGGAACCATTGCTGTTCCTCCCTGAGCCTTTATTTCCTCATCTGTAAAGTGGGGATAATAATTTTTCCCTTGTCTCACAGAGATGCTGAGAAGCTGGAGTGGGTGGGTTATCTGTGACAGTCCTGGATTCGTGCCTGGCACCAAAGAAACGTGACTTGAGGGGGATCTGGGTGAGAGCCGGGCTTTGGAGTCAGACAGACTGGGGCTGGGAATTTGGACAAATGATTTCCCTTCTCCTTCGTACGTTGGGGAAAGGGCAGAACCGATATCTCTCAGGTGGGAAGAGTCAACGAGCGGGCACACTACTGTAAAATGCCTTGTGCAGAGTTGGTGCTGAAGTCAAGTGCACAGAGTCAAGATCAATAGATACCACTAATTGAGCACTTATTAAGTACTAGGCAAGTTCTTCCTATGCATGATCCTATTGAATCTTCCCACTAGCTCCAAGAAGCAGGAGCCATTCGTTTTCTTATTGATTAATACCTGGTGAGAGTTGGGCGGGGTTGTTGATTGCTATCTAGCCCAGTGATCAGTCTCCTATCAGAGGCTTATCTTCCCCAGGTCAGTTGCTAGGCACTGCTGTGTGGGGGAGAGGGGCGGGGCTCAGATTGCAGAGAGGACCCCGGAAAGGGAGCTCACCTGGCCATGCTGCGGAGGGAGCCAGACAGACTTGAGCCAGACATCCTCTGAGCCTCAATCTTCCCATCAATAAAGTGGGTGCTGGCTGGTTACTGATCATGATTCAATAAAGGCACTGAAAAGCCTCTAGCCCAGAATACGGATGAGTTAAACACCGGTGGGCGAGTCCCCTCCACATTCTTTCTTCCGTGAAATGGCAGCATTACAGACTTTGTATGCCACTCGAGCTGCTCGGTGCAAGCAGACCCACTGCTTAACCCAAGAATGGGATGTCAGACAGGGTGACAGGCTGTGGGGGAGCTGTATCTGTGGGCAGGGAGAGGCGGCGTCTCTGCCTGGCAGCCAGGCCAGTCCCCCCCCACGGCTGCCCCGGGAACAGGTTCAGGGAAGTAAGGAGGGGGAGCTCTCCTCCCCCCAGTCCAGCCGCCACTTCCTCTCCAGCCACCTTTTGTTACCTTCCTTTCATGCGGTGGAGGAGTGGATTCAAAGGCTCCTGAGGAGCAGGCACTGAGGTTCGAGCCAGCTTTGTATTTTCTTTTAAACTGAAGTTGAAAGAGATGGAGGGAACTTCAGCCTAGGGACTTCCTTGGCCCGCGGGCTGCTGGGGCGGCAAAGTGGGAGGGCGCCAGCAGGGGGAGGAGGAGGAAGGCTGGCAGGGGGCTCACAGGGCCAGGAGGGGCTTGGGCCCCCCCACCCCGAAGTACACGCAGGGGCAAGTTTGAACGTCACCCACCCCCCCGCCCCCCAGGCTCAGAGGCTCTGAGTTTCTCTGTTGTCATGACTGCTTACTGGCAGCTGTGCTGGCTCCTGGACCTTGAGAGCTGATGGGGGGTGCGGGGAGGGGGTGCGGGGGATGCCTGGAGACGAGGTCCAGGCAGCTTTGCTGTGGTTTTAGAGGAGGTCTGGAGCTGCCCCCTCCCCTCTCCTGGGGCTCTGTGAACCCCACGGTCTCAGCTCCTCACCTCCATGGCCTTACTTATCTGGACCCTATGCATAGACCCCCCACCCCCTGTAGCTCACCTGTGCCAGCTGCACCAAACTGCCTGTGGCGCGCACACACACTCACACACACACTCTTCCCGAAAGCCTGGCCAAGCACCTTGAAGTAGTCCCGGACACCTCTCTTATCTCCATGTCAGTCATTCCATCATAAAATCCTGGGATGTCATTTTCAGCCTGCCCCCCAAAGCTGACCACGTCTCACCTCCTCCATGGCTGTCGCCCTGGGCCAGGCCATGTCTTCCTGCCACTGTCACATTTAACTTCCTCCCTCATCCCCCAAAAGACCTATTCTCATGCAGCAGCCAGAGATATCCTGTCAGGCAACGTCCCTCCTCAGCTCTGTCCTATGATCCCCACCTTATTCAGAGTAAAGTCCAAAGAACTTACAGTGGCTGAACCCTCTGCCCCTCACCAACCACACTGGCTTCCTTGCTAGTCCTCCAATATGCTGGGCAAACTACCACCTCAGGGCCTTTGCACTGGCTGTTTTCTCTGCTTAGAACACTCTTCCCTCAGACATGGGCATGACTCCCTCACTTTCGTAAGGTCTCTGTTGAAATGTCTCCTTCTCAGAGAGGCCTTCTTCTAAAACGAACAACACCCTCTTCTTCCCAATCCCCTTCCCCCATTTTCTTCTTTGCCGGTTTCTCACTAGCACTTTATATCATATGACATTAGGTACACCTGTTTGGGGAGAGTCTAGCGCTCCCCCACAACGACAGGAGATTTTCTGTCTTCAAGGGCTGTATCCCCAGTCCCTAAAACAGGGCGTCGTATGTAGTGGGCGCTCAATAAATGCTGAGGGAAGAAATCCAGCTTCACGACCAGCTTTCGCCTTTTGGCTTGGGATCCTTCCCAGGTCTTTGCTCCTCCGTCTCAGCTTTTGCCTCTCGAGACCAGGCCATCTGAGCCCGGTTCCTTTCTCTTTGCCCCGCCTCAGCCCCGCCCCTCACTCAGCCTTCGTCCCTCCCCCAGTGATAGCCCCGCCCCCGACTCACCGGCTTCCATGGCCAGCACGGTGATATTGTGCCAGCCGGCCGTCTCACGGTCCAACCCCTTGCCCGTCACGATGGCGCCCGTGTCCGCATCGATATCAAAGATCTGGTCCAGATCCGAGTCGCGGTCAATGGCGTACCTGAAGGAGGCAGGGCGGGACTGATTGAAGGTGCCCTGGCACCAGGTGGAGCCCATGCTCGAGTCCACCATTCCCCCCGTCCCTTAAAGAGGGGAACACCAGGAGCAGAGAAACCCTTTCCAAAAGAGAAGGGGTGGAAAGGGATCTGGGTTTGCCTCTCTGCGGCACCGGCACCTGCTGTGTGACCATGGGCCACCCTCCACCTTTCCTGGCCTCGGTTTCCTCAGCTGGGTAATGGGGCTAATAATTTGCACCCCACAGTTGTGAGGCTGGAAGTGGGCGAAGTCCCTGGCACAGAGCTAGCACTCACTGTATATTCGATTCTTACCTTTCCCTAAGAGCTGACCCTAGAACTGGGCTTGGGAAGGGGACCGGGCTGGCACGGGTGGGCGGGTGCGTGGGAACAGGTGCAAAAATCATTCAGAGAATGGCGGGTAGGGATTATTCAGAGAATGGCAAACGGAGAACGGAGAAGCAGGAGGGCATCCGCACCCGCGGGGCGCAGAATTCGGGGCTTGGACTTGTCGGGGATGGGGGTGGGGGCCGAGGGGTATTCTGAGCAGGAGAGAGTGGGTCGGTGTGGAGGCCCCAGGCCGGGCACACGGGCTGAGCGAGTGCGGGGTGTGGGGGTTGAGGGGGATGGCCGGCGGCCCCTCCCCGCCTGCGCAGCACGCGCGAGCTAATCTGCGGCTTTTCAGTTGCCGCGTGAAAAAGCCCTTTGTTCCGCCTTCTTCCTGGGCCTTTGTGCGGCGGCTCCAGGCCTGAAAGGCCCGTGTCCAACACATGTCTCGGGCGGCGGCCCAGAGAGGCCCCGCCAGCTCGGACCTCCGCTTCCCTGCGCTGATAACGCAGGCGGGGGCGCAGCCAGGCTGCACGGCCCACAAAGGCCTCGAATGCCAAGCAAGGGCGCATTGTGCGGCGAGGACAAAGAAGCTTGGCGGGGCGGAGCTCAGCCAGATCCACTCGGCCCCTCCCACAGGGAGTAAAGGGACCCTTTTCCCATCTCCTAGAGGGGGAAACTGAGGCCCAGGGAGGCGAGGGCATCAGAAACGCCCCCTGCAGGAGGCGCAAAGCCCCGAAGTGACCCTTTAGTGGGGCTTAGCTGCATTACAACTTCCCCAGGCCTCTGTTTCCCCATCTGTTGAATGGGAATAATGACACCCAGTGGGACTGTCCACACCTGGAGAGTAGTCAGAGCTGCGTTTGAATCCTAGGCTACTTAGTCTACCTGTGTAACCTTGGGCAAGTCACTGGACCTCCCTGGCCTCCGTCTGCTTATCTGGAAAAGGGGGTGCCCTATACTCCCTCATGCTGGTGTGGGTTAGAGGAGCTAATGCATGAGTCTGGGCATAGGCACAGGTGATATCCCTTATTCTTTTCATAGTTATAGGGGTGGAGGTGAAAATGGTGAACACTATGGCCAACTGGAAAAGGCTGTATGTATGGGGATAGCGGGCATTACAGCCAGTCTCCTGAGCCCCCATCAACTCTCCTTCCTGTCCCTAAGCTGCTAAGCCCACATCCCCCTTGTCCCTAACCAACCAGGGTCCTCCTGACCTGGGTGAAAGTGTATGGGGGGCTTCAGACCCAAGATGATACTTCCTTCCACTAGCACAGCACTTAATAGGTACAGCCTGCTTTTCCTTTAGCCATCCTTTCGTGCACTCCTTCATGCCTAGACATTAACTCAGTGCCTTCTCTGTACTGCCCTGTGCTAGGTCCTGGGGATAAAAGGGCAAACGAGACACATGAGGTCCCTGCCCGGCATCCTGTGAAGCTGAAGGGATCTCCCATTTTGCAGATGAAGACACTGAGGCTCAGAAAGGAAACCTGCCAAGCTTAGGATGGCCAAGTATGGTTGAGCAGGCTGTATCCTGCACAAAGGTATCAGGCTGAAGGGTGAAATGGGGTTAAAGTCTACCCAGTGCTCAGCTTGCCAGGTGTCCTAGGGAGGATCTTCTCAAAAAGGGATCTTTTCCTTATTTATGTGAAGATGCCATGAGGGCTAGTGATGACCGTGCTCAAAATTGCACAGGAACTGTCTGTCACAGAATTGGAATTTGTACCCAAATTTGGGACTCTCTACCCAGAGTTCTTTTTTAGCTCATTGAACCACCCAAAGCTGCAAAGCATGGAGGCTCAGGTCTCCTTTGCCCTCAGCCTGGGCCTGTCAAATGTTTGGGTCCAAAGGAGGTAGAACCACACTCCAAGTGTCAGCTCGGTTGGAAGGAACCTCCTCCTAATTTTACCAGTGCAGGAAGAGAGTCCAGGAGAGGGCCAGGGTCTGACATAGCCTGGGCTCCTGATCGCTGGGTCAAGGATGGGGCGTGAGACAGGGTTTGTGGGAGGAAACCTACCACCTTCTCGCTTCTCCTGTTCCTGCTTAGAACTCCCTCCTTTTTTCTCTCCTCCTAGTTTTCTCTTTTGTTCCCTCCTGGAAGGGGGGGGGGCATGCACTGAATCTAAGTGGAGGCAGCTGTTCCCAAGGCCGTGGGGCGGGCCGCAGGGACCTGCCATTAACCAGCAAAAGACTTGGGGCTGCAGGTCAGTGTGGCTGGCTGAGCCCAGGTGGTTTTGTTCCAGCTCAGGAAGCCAGCCAGTGAGTGGGAGGGAGGGAGGGAGGGATGGAGGGGTGTGGCATGAAGCGAGGAGTGGGGCCTGGCAAAAATGGGGGGGGGCGGAGGCGAGGCTTAGGGACCTCACGTGTAGGAGCAGGAGTTGTGTGTCTGGTCAGTGTTGTGGGTGGAAAGCATGTGTGTGTGTGTGTGTGTGTGTCCTGAATATGTGAGTGGTGTGCGTGTGTGTGTGCCTGTGTGTGTGTGAGATACAGCTTTGCTGTTGGAAAAGCTGAGGCTCGAGAGGCAGCTGCTTAACACTGGGTGTGGATCCAAGTCCACGATGCCCCTGACAAGTCACTTCAATCTTTGAACTTTAATTTTGAGCAAAATGGAGATGATAATCCTACCTTGCAAGTTGCTGGGAGGATTAAATGCCTAGCAGGGGGATAAGGTGCCTAGCTGAGCTCCGGGAAAATTACTCCAGGAGAGACAACAATTGTTATTCTAATTATTATTCAGAATGTCTGGTTAGGGGGACACAGGAGTCCCTCCAGCAGGTGTATGGTCCCTGCGCCCGGGATGGGGGGTGGGGGCTGGGAGGCCCTATGTAGGGAAAGTGGACCTTGGAGTATCTCCAGCAGGCTGGGAAGGGTGGGGGGCAGCTGTGGGTCTAGAATGTCCCGTTCCTCATTCAGTCAGCAGGACCGGATGGCAGGGAGGGGAACCAGAGCAGGTGTGGGTGGAGGAGGGCAGAGAGAGAGTGTGGATGGGTGTCGGCTAGTGTGTGGTGCGTGTGTGTGCATGTCTGTGCACACTTGCAAGGTAGGCCCTGGAATGGTGGTCAGGAGCGCAGATCAGGTGCGCATCTGCCCAGGTTTGCAACCTAGCTGTGTGGCCTCGGGTAAATCACTTGACCTCTCTGTTCTTTGGTTTCCTCCTCTTAAAAATGGAGACAATAACAATGTCTACCTTACTGAGCAGCTGTGAGGGTTGGACAAGGAGATATCAGTGGAACACTTCTAGCGGTGCTAGGAGCCTGCCACATGCCCCGTGGATTAGCTCCTGTGTTTTTTGCCAGACAAGATTTCATGCCAGGCCTGTAGGAGGCCTTTCCATACGTGAGCTCCTCCCATCCTCACAGGCACTGTTATAACCCCCATTTCACAGATGAGGAAACTGGGCTAAGAGAAGCAAGGGTCCTTGCCCTGGGTCAAAAGGGCTGGTTAGTGGACACCCATGTCTGTGCGGGGCCTTGTCTACGGGCACCCACCTGAGGGCCGGCCAGGCACACCTGCAGACACTCGCACACACTCCAAGGGCACAAAGTGCTGCCATTGTCAAGGTCAGGGTGGGGGATGTGGGGAGGGTCCTGCTTCCTGGCCTGGGCGTGCACTATGTGGTTTCTATCCATGTAAATCTGTGCATACAGTGTGCACGCGGGCATGACAGAGCCGGGAGGCAGCAGGCTCCCGTGTGTGCCGCCCTCCCAGGCTCCCCGGTGGGGGGATTCATGTACATATGTGCCTCGAAGGCTGAATGATGCAGCCCCCACCTGAGCTACTAGAGGGAGAGTCTCTTCAGATGCAGAAGGGGCTCCCCGTCCCCCCAGTCCCCCCACCGGGGATTCCTCTCTGCTGACTCTACCCCATCTGTGATTCTTTCTCACGTACTCCCCGCCCCCAGCCTTAAGACACATACTCAAAGCCCAAACACGATGCCTGGGAATTTGTACGTGATTAGTACAGGCTGCAGATTGAAGGGTAGAAATGGGTGTCCAGGCCACAAAGGAACATGTTTAACGTCCATTTCTTGAGAGCCTACTATGTGCCAAACAAGCCTCCCTCCAACCCTGGGAGCACCGAGTGCAGATCCTAGTAGAACACAGTAGACATTTAATACCTAATTTTTGAATAAATGAATGAGGCAGGTACTACCATGATGCCCATTAAAGAGATGGAAAAACGGAGGCTTACTGTAGGTCCCGTGATCTTCCCACAGTTCTACAACTGAGCTGGGATTCTGACCCAGGTCTTCTTTGATTCCAGAACCCCCATACTTTCTGATGCACCCCACTGTGGACTGCTGGCAGGAAATGAGGGTTTGTTCCCTCGGGTCCAGTGTGGGCTTTGCTGGTTTTGATGTTTGAAGAAGGCTCACCAGGGTGTAGGGAGGACTACGCTGGGCTGATCAAGGGCCTGACTCTCTGCAAGGCTGCCTAACCCAGAGATGGGCCCATCTGAGCCCCTCTGAGCACTCTCCTCCCTCCCTCCAAAGCTTCCCAGGTTTCCCTTTGAAGCATGGAGTCCCGCTTCTCCACCTGACATTCAGGGTCCCTCCCAGGCTGGCCCAAGTGCCCCTCTGTCCTCATCTCTGCCCACCTTGACATGAGCTCACCCAGCTGATCATGCTGCTGCTGAACGTAACCTCCTGGATCTGCGACTCTGTTCCTGCTTCCCGGCCCTCACCCTCACTCCAACCAGGAACACTGTCTCCCTGTGCCAACCTCAGCTCTTCAGCCTTGCTAGGGGTCACCTGGGGGAGCCTGGGCTTGTTCCTGTGCCCTGAGCACTCGCCTCTCCATGGAGCTCTGTAGTCCTCAAGCCCCGGCCCTCAGCCCAAGACCACTCAAACTTAGATGTGTTACTAGAGGCCTTCACATGGGGGCCTAGCCTTTGTGTTGGCCTATGTCTGATTCATCTCTGTGCCTTATGCACCGGGGAGGACACCTAACCACAGAGAGGGTAAGAAGCTGGGGTAAAATTCCAGGAGGCTGAACTCAGGAAGCAGACAGTCATGGGTTAAATCACTCCTGCCCGCTTCAAGCTGAATGACACTGGGAGAGTCACTTCTCCTCTCTGACCCTCAGTTTCTTCATTTGTAAACTGCGTATGTTACCCCCTGAGGGGGAAAGGCAACAAGATGAGGTACTTTCCACTCTCCCCAGTACAGGAACTCGGAAAAACCGCTCTGTATATCTGCATCTCTGTGTTCCGCAGGTGCCTAGTGTGTTAGGTAAAATCTCCCAGGATACCATGTCTTCATCTCCAGGAACACACCAAGCTGCCTCTGCCCCAGGACCTTTGCACTTGCTGTTCCCTCCACCTGGAATGCTCTTCCTCACATCTTTGCAGGCTGGCTCTCACTTTATCATTCTGATCTCAGCTCATCTGCCAACTCCTGGACTACTTCATCCGCAGTAGCCCCTGTTGTCCCAATCCTCCTTATCCTATTGCTCTGTTTAACTCCTTCATGGCTCTTATCAGCAATTATTTCCTGACTGGTGTCAACAAATGTTTTATGACTTGATGACTATCTACCCCTGGGAGAAGGCAAACTCTCTGTGGGCAGGGACAAGGTCTTATTACCACTGGTTCCCCCTTGACTCAATGTGTAGGCACTGACTCAGACTCAGTCCACGAACCTGAGGAGTGAGGAGCTGAGGAGGCAAGCTGGGCTCTGGGTACCACATGTGCCCTGGGAGGAGCCCTTCAGTTTCTCAGTGGCCCCTCACTGGCCTCCTGTTTCCATGTCTGTCCCCTGCAGAGAGGGCGCTCATCCCCAGCTCTGCCCTCCGCTGAGTCATCGCCTGCGTCCCCGTCCCCGGGCCTGGCTCGGCACACGAGGAGGAGTTGGGTAAATGTTTGTGGTGTTAAATTGGAGCTGTCTCAGGCTCCTCACCGCCTCCCTGTCTGAGGAGCCCCAGGGAAAGGGCCGGCAAAGAGAGATGAAAGAAGGTGAGAAGCTGGTTTCAAAGTTGGCCCTTTCAGTGCAGATAAAAGCCGGAGGGAAGGGAAACCAGCGGAGGGAGGAGGGAGAAGACTGAGAGGGGGTGTGAGAGCGACAGTGCAGGGGAGGGGAGTGCACACAGGAGCACTAACCTGGGAGGCTGCGAGGACTCAGCTCCTACTCTTGGTTCTCAACTCCCCAGGGGAGCCCAGGAACGCCTCCTCCCCTCCCTGGGCCTCTGTTTCCTCACATACAAGGGTGATGATAATCCCTTCCTGGAGGGAGAGAGGTTCGTGGCCCAGCCAGAGGCTAGGGGGCTGCCGACAGACCGACGGACAGCCTGAGTGGAAGGGCAGCAGAGGAGCTCAGAGGAAGCAGGACGGTTTTGGCAGTGAGGAGGGCAGAGGCAACCCCAGTCCTCTGGCCCTCTGGCCTGAGTCTGAGCTCCTCAGCCTGCCCTTAAGGCCTGCCAGACCTCACTTTCGCTGCCTCATCTCCCTCAGTCCACTGTAGCCATCACGATCTGCTCTTCTCCGGCACATCTACCTCTGCCTCCATATGTCCGCACAAGCTGTTCCTCTGCCTAGAATGCCCTTCACCTCGTATTTACACCTGACCATACACCTGACCATACCAGATCAGTTCATTTCCTGCCTCCTCCAGGAAGTCTTTTAAGACCCCTGAGGGTATGTCCCAATCTGGGAGCCCATAGGCAGTCAAGCAGGATGGCATCTCTCTGTCATTACCCAGGGCTGCCATGTAGGATTGCACAGGCTGTGCACTGCACAACCCAGAGAACCATTCACATAGATGATGAGGGGAATGTTTCCCATCTGGAACCATGTAATGCAGAGATCCTCAAATTAGCTTCCCCTCTCCCTCTCTTCAATTCCGCACAGAGACCGGCAAATAGTTAGTTCAGGGATTACTTACTGATTCTGTACAGGGGTTTCAGGGAGGAAGCAGGGAGATCAGGAATCTCCTTCTGGTCTGTCCAAAAATGGCCCTCCCAAAATCCCTGGCCTCCTCTGGATTATTTCTGTTACAACCTTTCTTCCGGTCTCTTCTACCTGACCTTCTTCCAACTTGAGCCACAGTCAGGGACTTCCCAAACCCTTCCAGAAACACTGACAGAGCTGCAGCATCCCCTCCCCTCCACCCACCTGCCTCCCTCCCTGCTCGCCCCTGTCTCTCCCTATCTTTCCCTTTCTGGCTTTCTCAGCAAATCTCCTGTTTCTACATGGTCAGGCAGGTCCTCTGCCTCTTTTAGTTCCTCTCATGGTCTTCCCTCCTCCTCTTACTGTGGGTCTCTCCCCAGGCTCCTGAGCCTCTGTCTCTCTCTTTTCTGTTTTTCTCTGCTTTTTATGTTTCATTCACTCACCAGGGCAGTCAGCGAGTGTCCACTGAGTGCAGGCCTCGGGTTGGCCCTGAGGGTAGAGTGGTGAGCACACAGAACTCCCTACCCTCACGGAGCTTATCTTGTAGCAGGAGAGACACACACGGAGCCAGAAAACTAGGTAGCGTGTTAGACGATGACGAAGGCTACTGAGGAGGGAGAAACATGAAGAAAGGGAATGTGAAGTGTTGGGGCTGGGGGCTGGGGTGGGGTTGAAATTTTAGAAAGAGTGGTCAGGAAAGGCCTCCCTGAGAAGGTGACTCTTGAGCAAAGGCCTGGAGGAAGGGAGCGGGCCAATAGTGGGGATATTAAGGGGGGGAATGTTCTAGGCAGGGGTATCAGCAGTTGCAAAGGCCCTGAGGTGGAGTGAGCCTGGTGCACCTGCAGAGCAGTGAGGAGGCCAGGGTGGCTGAGCTGTGTGAACTAGGAAGGAGGGCCTTGGGAGGAAGGGTCTGAAAGCCTACAGGGAGGCCAGATCTCACGGGTCTGGGGGGCATTAGGAGAGCTTGGTCTTTTATTCTGAGCCAGATGGGTGCCTCTGGGGGGCCCTGGGCAGAGGAAGGCCCAGAAATGATTTCCATTTCGACAGGATCAGTCTGGCCCAGAGGCAGTTCTAGATTAAAGAGGGGCAGGGCAGAAGCAGGGAGACCAGTGTGGGGAGGAGGGCAGTGCGGGGATCTGGTCTGGATCCAAGTAAGAGAAAATGGGGGCCTGGACCAGGGGATAGCAGCGCAGGTGGAGAAAGTGGTTGGATTCCGGGTAGGCCGCTTAAGTGTGGATGACGGGTCTGCTGATAGGCTGGAGGGAGGTGTGAGACAGGAGGCCGGGTGTCTCCAACATTTTTGACTTCAGGGACTGGAAGGCTGGGGTCGTTGTTTTTGGTGGAGGGACCTGGAGCTCGGTTCTGAACGTGGTGAGTTTTGGGTGCCTGAGGGAGCCACGGGGAGCCGCTGAGATCGCAGGGTGGGCAAGAGAGTGGAATCGGGGGTCACAGGCTTGTGGATGGACAGGCCGTGGGCACCGAGGGAGTGAGCCACCGTGGACAGAGAGAAGGACCGGGGGCGAGCCGGGTTCACTCTGCGGTGTCTGTCAAACCTGGGTCTCCCTCTTTGCCCTGAGTCCCCCTGACTCTCTGTGATCATTCTCACATCTGTTTCCTTTGTCTCTGAGCTGCATCTCTGCGTCCTTATCCCCCTTCTCCGCCCCCCGCCCCTCCCCCTCTGCCCGCAGTCCGTCCTCGGGGCGGTGGCGGGAGAGCAGGCAGCAGGCGTGGCCCCGGGCGGGGGTCTCACCGGACGGGCCGGTTGGCGGCGTCGGGGTCCCGCGCCGTCACCACGCCGACCAGGGAGCCCACCTGCGCGTCCTCCTGCACCTCCAGGAGGCCGGAGGGCGGCCGGAACTCGGGGGGCTCGTCCACGTCGGTCACGGCCACGCGCACGATCGCCTGGTCGCGGAACGTGCCCAGGTCAGCGAAGCGGGGATCCACGAACTTGTTGAGGGCCTCCAGGACCACGGTGTGCACGGGCTGGGACTCAAAGTCCAGGCGCTGCGGGGAGAAAGCAGAAGGCGGGTGAGTGGGCCCCACAAGCTCTGTGCCTAAAGAGAACGTCGGGGAGGTGGGCCCAGAGGGGGCGGGGCGGGCCCAAGGTCACGATGACTCAGCGTGGGGCGGGACGCACCGGGAGTGGTGGGCTGCATAGGAAACCCGCTGTTGGGAGACCCAGACCAGCCTTTCCTGGTTGCGGGTGGATGAAGCCAGACTGCGGGGGACAGTCTTGCCAAGGGTCACACAGCCCATCAGGGTAAAGGACCCTGACATCTGACATCTGACTTCCCGCCCCGGAAGCACAGTATGTTGGGGCATTTCATCAATTTACTAATTCACGGAACACTTAGTGTGTGCGCCAGTGCTTTAAATACATTAACTCATCTAATCTGACAACATCCCTAAGAGGCCTGCATTGTGATTATCTCCTTTTGCACCGGAGGAACTCGAGGTCACTTAACAGTTAGGCAGCGGCAGGATTCAAACCCTGGCAGTGCTGCTCCCAAGTCCTGGCCCTTAACCCCAGGCAAGGAAAGCCCACTGCTGCTGACTCGCTGTGTGTTTATGGGCAATCAGTTTAGCCTCTCTGGGCCTCGGCTCTGTGCGTTAAGGAGACATTTCCCAGGTCCTCAGGCGGCAGCAACGAATGTGAGTTGAGCCTGTTAAGCCAGGCTGCCCGAGAGCTTTCCTTGGAAATCTGGCTAAACCCGTGCTGAGCCTTGCTTCTCATTAGGGAGTGCTCACGGGTGACCTTCTGATGAATGAGCTTCGAGGCTGTGTGTTGGCTCCGGCCTTCTAAAGACGACATCCAGGGACATAGCAGTGGTGGGGCTCAGGCGCCTCTGTCGTGTGGGGGGAGCTATCTGGGTGGCAAGGGTGACCTTCCTGGAGACCTGCCCTGTGCCTAGAGACCCACCCTTTTCTCTCAGAACCTCCCGCCCCCACCTTCTCCAGCAGAAAACTCGGCCACCTCCTTCCTCCTTCCTCCGTCTTGTTGCCTGGGAAATCAGGATGCAGGGAGGCAGGCCAGAGCCAGGCGTGAGTGAGCGATGGGCTCTGGAGCCAGGTCATCAATCAGGCGTGGGCTCTGCGCCTCCACGGAGACACCTCTGGCGCCTCTGCTGGAGCCCGTGTGTTGGGGGGTGGTGCCTGGGACAGGGGAGGGGTTACGGGCAGCCTGGGGATTAAGAGCAAATGCAGAGGCTGGGCTTGGGGCCTGATTCTGCTGCCCTGGGATGCTGAGCCCCGTCTGGGAAATGGGCTCATCTTCCAGAGGACAAATGGAACTCAGAAGACTGAAAGCCACATCGTGGTGCATTCTGGATTCTGGAGCCAGACTGCCTGGGCTCGTAGCCCTACTGTGTTCTGCGAGATGCATGCCCTTGGATGTGAATTGTTGAATTGCCATGGCCTCAATTTTCTCATCTATAAAATGGGCAATAATAGTACCTCGGAGGGTTGTGGTAGGGATTGATTAAGTTAATACATGATGAGCAGTTGAAGGGCGTCTGGTACCTCGGATACACTTTACTATAAGTAATAGCTACTATATTTTAATCTTCTGGGGAGTAGCTGAAGAAATTGGGAGCCTTCACTCTTTTCAAACCCTCCAGGCCAGGTAGAGAACAGGTCATTATGTGCTTCTTGAGTGAATGAAGGGCTGTAGACTGCAGACGCTGCTGTGGGTCCCAGAAGGCAGGGCCCAGGCTGATGGGAGCAGATTCTGATCTGCTGATGGAGACAGGTTCTGGCTGAATGGGAGGAGAAATAGCCAGACAGTGGCAGGGAGTGGGCACCCCAGCCTGGAGGCGTACAAAGGCCGACCAGCATTTGCAGACCAGCCCAGGGGATTGACCTCTCATGGGAGAGCAAGGCTGGGGTGATGGTCTCAGAGGCCTGTGCGGCACTGAGTTGCCAAGCCCACGACCAAGTCCTGGAAGACAGATTTTTGCTTCTCATTTGATCTCCATACGCTTCCCCTAGTTTTCCTCCAAACTCCCCTGAGTTTGTTCTTTTAGCTTTTGGTTCCTGGGCTAGTCAGTAGGGGAGGAGGGCTGTTGAACTGAGGAAGGAAAGAGCTTGGAGTGACCAGACTGGGGTTCAAATCCTGACTCTGCCCCTTACAGGTGTGATCTTGGACAAGCCCTTTTCCCTCTCTGTACCTCTGTTTTCTCACTTGTAAAAATGGGCTTAAGGACTGATGTCTCTTCAGAGGGAAGCATGAGGATTAAAGGAAATGAGCACGAAGGGCATGAACTTGAAGGAGTTCAATGCAGTGATTCTGAGCACGGATCCAAATCTGGTTTGAATCCGGGCTCTCACAGCCAGCTGTGCCACTTATCTTCTTTGTGCCTCATTTTCTCATTTGTAAAATAAGACTGATACCATCACTGTTTTCCCCAGGTTGGTCCTGGGTCCCCAGAGAGATCAGGGCTATGTGGCAGCTCTAAGGCGCCCCAGCCCCGCCACCCTGAGTCTGCACACCGCATTACCCCCCCCCCCACCTCCTGGGGAAGCCGCACCTTCTGCACTACGATGATGGCCTCCTGAGTGTCGCTGTCCGTTGTGACCTTGAACACGTGGCCGCCACTGCCACTTTCTTCTTTGAGGTGGTATGTCATATCTGTGTTCTCACCCACGTCTGAGTCCTCAGCCTTCACTCGTCCCACAGCTGTGCCGATGGGGGCCGACTCCTGAATGCTGAACTGGTACATCTCTGTAGGGGATACAGCTGTGAACAGAGATGGAGGGGCAGCACCTACCCCAACTTCCACCACCTTTAGGAGAGATGAGAAGGGGGGCCCAGATGGGCTCCCGGGAGGGCAGTGTCTGGAAGGGGCTCCCAAGCGGGCAGTGCTGAGAGGAGGGTCCTAATTCTGACCCTGGGCTGATTTGCTGACTGATAGGAAAAATGCCTGCAGTGTTTGGGGCTTCGGTTTCCCTGTCGGTCCAGGAGGGGTGCAGAGGAGCAAAGTGATCAAGGCTCAGGGCCTGGAGTCAGTCCTGACTGTGTAATCCTGAGCCTTGGTTTCCTCATCTGTAGAATGGGAATAGTGCCTTCCTAGTGGCACTGTCATTATCCCAGTTAACTTAGACGAAGAGGCGTGGGAAGTGCTTAGTACAGTGTCTAGCTCATAGTAGCTACTCAATAAATGGAACAAATTATGGTAAAAGAGTGGGGCTTCACATCGATTTCCTACTGCTATTGATGTTAACGACATTGATTTCTTCCTTCCCATGTATTTATTAAGCACCTATGGTGTTCCAGGTGCAGTTTGGGCACTGGGGTCATAGCAACAAGCAGAACAGACCCAAATCCCAGTTCTCACAGGGCTTTCCTCTTACCAGGCAGAGAAAGACACAAACAATCACATCAGTAAAACATGTGGTGTATCAAATGGTGATAGGTACTTTGGAGAAAAATAAAGTAAGGGAAAGGGCCTGGGGAAAGCCAATGAGGGTGTGTGTGCAGTTTCAGATCGGGTAATCAAGAAAGGCCTCACTGGGGAGATGACATTTTTGCAAAAGCCTGAAGGAGGTGAGAGAGTAAGCCAAGCAGATTTGTGGGAAAGGGCATTCCAGGCAGAAGGGACAGCAGGTGCAAAGGCTCTGGGGTGGGTGCGATGCCCGGTATGTTTGAAGAATGGCAACTTCCGTTGTGGCTAGAGGGGAGAAGCAGAGCAGAAACGCGAGGGAATGAGGTCAGATGGGACACAGACAGTACCCGCCTCTCCCAGAGCTGAGGTCGAGATGAGGGTGATTTGCTCCATGAGGGGCCTGTGCAGGTGACGCAGGGCCTGTGGAGCTCAGGATGTGCCTCTTGCATTCCCCAAGGTCTGGACACCCCTTGTGTGGACGGTGGCCTCTGAATCATTCTCACACGGCAGCCAGAGGGGCTCTTTCCAAATCTGTGCCACTCCCCGACTGGACTCCCTTCCTTAGCTCCCCGCTGCTCTGCGATGGAGCCCTCCAGCCTTCTGGCCTGCCCTACAGGATGCTTGCTGCCTGGTGTCTGCTCACTTACGCAGCCTCAGCCTCCCTCTCCCTGACCCCAGCTGCAGCCTGCCTGAGGTCCTTATAATTTCTCATCTCTAGGCATTCCCCTCTTTATTCTCCTTTCTGCTGTGCCCTCCCCAATTCCTACCCCTCCAGGGAGCCTTCTCAGATTGACCTCCAGGCTCCGGTCTTGTGCCCCAGGGCCACCAAGCTTATCCCATTGTTAAGGATTCCTGCCTTTCCCTATCAGTTTCTGCTTCTTCTATCCCTGCTCTCTCCTGTCTCCTCTGTCCCTGGTGTGAGCTCCTGGAAGGCAGGAACCACATCTCTTATTCATCAGGCATTCTCCGAGCTTGGCAGAACACCAGACTGTCGCGTAAATGAAATGTGTGAGTGACTAGGGAGTGAATGAATGCAAAGGACCATGGGTCTACGCTCACTGGGTTAACACAGATTAAAGAGTCTGACAATAGCAAGTGTTGGTGAGGATGGGCTACAGTGGACACGTGCATTTTTTTCCATGGGGGGCACAGCTGGGCTTTTGTTTAGTAAAGCTGAAGCTGAGTATATCCCATGAGCCGGCTATCCTGTTCCAGTGTGTATATACACCGGAGAAACGCGTGCAAACCAGCACTTGGAGACATTCGCAAGGTGCAGCAACGTTCAGAGCAGTGTCCTTCATCATAGCCTCAAACCGGAAACAAACCAACCATCCATCAACACAGAACAGATAAACGATGGACACTGTACAGCCATGAAGATGAACGCATTACAGCAATGAGCAACAACCTATGACTTCACGAAGATAATTTTAAGAGGAAAAAAAAAAAGCAAGACACAAAGAGGTTATATGGTATGAGTCTACTCATCTAAGGTTAAACAATCAGGTGAAATTAAGCTATAGGGCTCGGTGATGTGGATGTAGGTAAGCTGACTCTAAGGCAAGGAGGCGGCGGTCACAATAGCGGATCATGGTCAACCCTGGAAGAAGGGGTGTGGGGGACAGTCGGGCTCAGGAAAGGCACGTGGAGGCCGCTGGGGTCCAGGAGTGTGGTCTCCAGGAGGGTTCGCTTTATAATTAGTTGTCAAACTGGACATTTTTACTTTCCAGCCTTCTGCTGGCGTGCGTATTTCACAATAAAGAAATGTTAAAGATAAAGAGGGAACGGATCAATGAACAAATAGACAAGAATCTTCCTGGGCCAGGGTCCCTCTTCTCTGCTCTGCCCCACTGCTTCCCCCTCAGAGCCGGCACAGAGCCTTGCACAACTGGACAGAAGCCCGG
Source organism: Martes martes (assembly GCF_963455335.1). Lineage (NCBI taxonomy): Eukaryota > Metazoa > Chordata > Mammalia > Carnivora > Mustelidae > Martes > Martes martes. The sequence continues at coordinate 13,792,350 of NC_137896.1, read as the reverse complement.
GTGGGCCCCACCCCTCCACACGGACCCTCAAAGCTCCCCACTCCACGTGGAGGTAGGGGCCGGCTCTGCCCCCGGCTCCCTGGCGACACAGAGCTGGCTGGCAGTTCGGCCCACCCCGCCCAGAGCCTGGGCTGAGGCACTAGGCCCCGATGACGGTGCGCTCTCAGCTAAGGGATTGGATTCCCTTATCTCTCGGGGGTCAGTCCCCTGTGGCGGGCCTAATGTGAGAGCAGCAGACCTCGAGTAATGACTCCCCGATAGGGATCAGCCCGGCTCCCTGCGGCATTTAGTCTCTGCCAGCTTCGGCGGCTTCCCGGCTTCCCCGGCGCGGCTCTGGGCCCACGGCTGGACAGAGGGGCTGGCTGACCGGGAGGTGGGGGGACTCAGCCAGAGAACCAGCCCCGGTCCCCTGTTGTTCCAGGAGAGGCAGAGAGTGGAAAGACCTCCTAATTCAGAAGCACAGCACCCTGCCCTCGAGGCTAATCGGGGTGGGGGGGGGGGAGACAGAACTGTCACTCCAGCCCCCATCCCTCCCCGCTTCTCCGTGCAGCATGGGTGGGCCTTGGCCTGGGTCTGGCCACAGCCTCTGTCTACATCCCTGTGTCTCCCCCCCAACCCCCTGTCCAGCCCGCAGCCCTTCCCTTTGCAAGCTTGGGTCAGGGGCAGGTCACATAGACTAAGCAGGAGTGGGATGTGTGCAGGGCCAGTGAGGGGCTGGAGGTGAGACAAACGGGGGCTCCCCTGTGGCAGGAAGCAAGGTGAGGGGTGGGTTGGTAACTGTGTTACTTGGCCGTGTGGAAAATCAGACAACTTTGAGGACTTCTCTGCAAGAAGCATGATAGGAGGGGCACTGGAGGGAATGGGTGACTTGGGTGGATAGACAGATTCAAGTCCCTCTTCGGTGGACAGCTAAAGGGAAGCATGAGCTCAGTGGGCGGCTGGAAGGATGAATGGACGCCCACGGTACCCCCGCCACGGAAGCCCGCTGCAAGGGGAGCTGGGGGTCTACCAGATGGACGCGGATGCATCCCTCGCCGTCTGGGAAGGCCCCGCTTACTCTGAGGGAAACGGGGTGGGTTGTCGTTGACATCAGTGACCACGATGGTGACGGTCGTGGAGCCGGAGAGGCCGCCCAGCTGGCCCGCCATGTCTGTGGCCTGGATCACCACTTCGTAGCGCTCCTGGCTCTCGCGGTCAAGGTCGGGCACAGCCGTCCGGATCACACCTGTGGGTGAGTGAGAGTGAGGCCAGGGATCTCCCCCCGAAACTGCCAGCAGATACACGGACCCCTCCGCAAGCAGAGGCGGGCCTCAGGCAAGTTCAGGAGGAGAACATCAAAGACACGGGTGTGGGGACGATGTGGATGCAGGCTCCGCAGCCCCATGCATGCTCATGCACGCTGACGCACACTCACGCACGCTGATGCACACCAATAACGCACACTCATGCCTGCTCAGAGAGATCCGCTCTTTCCTCTCTCTGTCAGTGGCTCTCAGCAGAGCCAGGCATGGAGCAGCATCTTGGCTTTGAGTGTTAACATGGTGAACGAGACTCACACCCACACTCATGCACACTCACTCTGGAGTCACACTCACCTGTATGCATACACTAGGTATGGCTCGCACACTTACATAGTACATACATAATAACACACATGAACTCAAACACACACACGTGCACACTCACAGCTGAATGCACACTTATTTTCACACTCCCTTCTCCATGTTGGAGTCGGCCCCCAGCCCTTGGGGTCCCTGGGCCCTGGCCCAGCCCTAGATTCTCTGTCCAGGCACTAGCTAATCACTGATCAGACAGCCCTTCAAGCTGTTGATGCAAGAGGGGCAGGGGCAGCAGGAACGGTGGGGAGGGGGGGATGACTGCAAGATTAATTCTGCCGAGCGGAAGGCCGAGCTTCTTGTCTCCCTGCCAGTGGGAGACCGAGGTGGAGGGGAGAGTCGATGAGGCATTCAGAGCCTCCCCCGCCACTCACTCCAACCTGCCGAGTACCAGGTGGTGACAGGTGGTGCCCGGGGCCGGCACGCCAGGTGGAGTCATGCACCAGCAGCCCCATGATGCGCCCCATAAAACCCAATCTCTGACTCCTGATGTCTCCAAACAGCCCCCAGACTCCAATAGAGGCGCTAGAATGAGGGGAGAGGCTGCAGTGTGTGCGTGTATGTGTGTATTGTATGTGTAGTTGGGGGAGCTGGAGGCAGGGCATCTAGGAAGTGGCCCTGCTTTTGTGGGATCACGTGGAGACATGGAAAATGTGTAGTCTGTCTAATGAAGAGTTGCACAGACTCTCCATCGGTGGCCTCTGAGACCCCTCTACGAGCTCCCCGCCGACCCCTCCTCTCCTGAGGGTGATCTTCGCAAGGACGGAGGAGTCTTGGAAACCCATGAACTTGGGATAAATCCCAGCTCTACCATTTTTTTGGCCATGTGATCTTGAACAAATCCCTTCCTCTGAACCTCAGTTTCCTTCTCTGGAAAATGGGACAACTGCAGTGTCTCAAACAGAACAGGAATGATCAGCCTTGGCACTACAGGTGTTTCGGGTGGGATGATGCTACCCACCAGCTGCCAGTAGCAGCGTGTTCCCCACCAGTGCCAGTTCTGGGCACAACAGGCCCTCCTTGAGCTGTTCCAACACTGACTGTGGACGGGGCGCCCTTCTGGTGATGAGGCTGGGCCCTGGCCTCCACTGGTCTGTCAGCTGAGGCTTTGAAGCCCTGGAGGGGGGACAGAGAGCAAGGGAGACCTAAGGAGCCGGGAAAGAGAGAAAGAGAGAGGGATTGGTCAAGCCAGAGAGAAATGCGGACTCAGGAGGGGATGGTGAGAGAGAGGAACAGAGCTCCAGAGACCCGAGACCGCTGAACGAACGATGAGATGAACGGGGAGAGAAAGAACTGAGAGAAAGAACTGAGGGGAGAGAGGAAGGCAGGGAACAATAGAGACTGAGGAAACAGCCCTTCTCGCAGACAGCAGGGAGCCCCAGGGTCAGGAAAGAGGGAAGAAAGACGGTGGAGGGAGGAAAGGAGAGAGCAGACAGGCCCACTGATGGTGGAGTGGGCACCGGGCCAGAGACGGGGGCTCCCTGAGTGAACCAGTCAAAGGGCTGGGAAGGAGCCGACCAGCGGAGCCCCTCCTGCATCTCTAAGCTTTGCACATGTCCTTGGCCTCCAGGACCTCACGGACTGTAGAGGCGGTGCTGGGATTTGGGGCCACTGTGCGTCTGTGAGCTTGTGCACCAGAAGCTGGTGAATGGGGCTTGGAGCAGGGCTCTGGCAGAGGTCCACCCCCTCGGGGGAGGAGCCCTGCTCATGGGGCTGCCTCCTTGCAGTCACTGCCACTTCTAGCTCCGGGGGAAGTAGGGCCACTAACCTCTTTTCACTTGGCAACTAGCCATGAAGGCTTGTAGACGATCAGGGGCCATTGCTGGGAGACTAGAAGGTGGGTACCTGGGAGCCCTGCTGCCTCCGGACCCAGCCCTGGGATCATACCCAGTGATAACCTGGGATGACGACAGCTCCCAACAGAGCACACCTGCGGTTAGGCACACTCTTGGGTCACCCCCTCTCATACTGATTCAGGCCTTGGCCCTGCAAACTTGCTTTGGCCAATGGGACATCAGCAAGCAGGACAAAAAGCAGAGGCTTTATGATAAGCCCTTGTGTGCTGGGGTCTGTCCTCTTGGAGTCCCAAGACCACCATGCTGAGAAAAAGCCCCAGACGGACGGCCACACGGAGGGAGGGGTCCAGCCACGCCGGCCGTCCTAGCCAACCTGCCAGCTGACTGTCGCCCCACAAATGACCCTGGAAAAAGAACTGTGCAGCCAACCCACAGGATTATGACAAGGACAAAGTGGTGCTGTGAAGTCGCCATGTTCGGGGGCAGTTTGTCAAAGAGCAGTAGATATCTGATGGAGAAATCATGTTCTCCAGACTGTCCCTCTCCTGGGCTCGCTCATGCAGCCACATTTCCCTAGAGGCTCCGCTGGCCAGAAGGCCCAGCAGGGCCTGGCTCATAGGTCTGGCAGGTGGTCCCAGCTGTGAGCGGGAGCGTGTCCGGTCTTCAGCAGGCTGGGCGCGTTTCCTTAGATGGTGGTCTTGGGAGAGAAGAGTGAGTGTTGCAAGGCCTCGTAAGGCCTAACCTGGGACTTGGCAGAACATCATTTCTGCTCCAGATTCAAGACTCCACTTCTCTCTCTTTAAGTAAGCTCCATGCCCAACATAAGGTTTGAACTGATGACATTGAGAGAAAGAGTCCAATCTCTATCAACTCAGCCAGCCAGGCACCCATCTAGACTCCACCTCTTGATAGGAGTAGCGGGGTGGGAGGAATCGATGGTATCTTCTGTTATCTGCTACGTTCTGCTCCCCACTCCCCCTCCTGATGCAGGGAAGAGCACCCTGGGGGCTGGTGCCTTTCTCCTGGCTCTGGGGTCAAATTCTCACATTGGCCTCTGCAATTGTTCTTGGAAGCTCTGGCCCTGCAAATCGCTTCATTCACTCGTTTATCAGATGCTTACTGAGGATGTACTACTGTGAGTAGGGGCACGGAGTCAGATTTGAGGCTGTGCAGAAAGGAGGGATTTTGGGGTCAGACTGACTGGTTTAGGTTCTTCTTTCCACCATGTACGTGCTATCTGACCTTGGGCAAGTTCTTGAGTGCCTCTGAGCCTCCGTTTCCTATTCTATAAAATGGGACTACCCAGTTGGAAGGCTTTTAAGGGAACAAAATGAGACAAGGTTTCCAGCAGCAGGTCTCACGTTCTGGGGATGCCATGATGATCCCTTCCTCCCCAAGTCCTGGATCGGGTACCCGATCCTACTGGCCTTGTTCATCATCTTACCTAGAGGGTCTGGCACGTTGTAGGTGTTCAGTAAACACTTGGACTGCCTGACCTACTGCCACAGACCCTCTGTCTCCCCTCTCACAGGCTGGATGTTGTTTGTTTCTGGCTTCTCTGTTGGAACAAAAGCCCCGCGGGGGCAGAAACCAGATCTGGTTATCATCCTGACCCCAGGATCTGGCACTTAGAAGGTGCTCAGGAAAGGTTTGTTTCATTCATCCCAGGAAAACAGACATCTCTGGCCCAGTTGAGAATTCTCAGCAGATAACTTGGAGTCTCTGAGCGCGCCTTTCTAGTCTTGCGGGGGTGGAGGTGGGCGGGGGCTGAAAGTCAGAACCTGGCCAGGGCTCCCTGCAGCCTCGTCCTCACCCATCACCCTCAGTTCCAGCTGTTATCCTCGCCACCCCTGCTGTCCCTTCCAGATTCTGCAGAAGGGGCCCTGGAGCCCAAGCGATGCCTCATTAGCCCGCAAATGCCATCCCTGTCGCCCCTGTGGGGGGCTTGCTGGCAGGCCTGGCCTTTAAAACACACAAGTTAATTCCTCCTCTGGCACTCGGCCCCACGGAGCCCCGCCTCCTCCTCTCCCTCACACCTTCCTCTCAGGGCCCGTTCCGGCTCTGCTCCCTGCTATCTGCACAGCGAGAACAGACTGTACCTCGCAGCAGCTGCTAAATATAGACCCGCATCAGCGGAATATTCCTGGCTGGGGAAATGGAGCTGGGGCTGGGAATGGCACCAGGGAGGCTCCTGCAGTGGGGCTGAAGCCAAGGGGAGGAAAAATCTGGTCCTTCCTGGGAGATGTCAGCAAAGACCCTCTCAGACTGAGAAAGTGAAGGACCCTAGGACCAGGACCTCATCTGCGCTACTTCACCTGCCTTGTCTGGTGCCCATTCTCTGGTCTTCTGGGAACGGTTCCTGCCCTCCTGGGCTCTCCGCGGCCTCCCACGTGCCACCCTCTTACTGACTCCTTGCAGCGGGGGATGCTTTTTCTGAGAACCTGGCCGTCCTCTTCACTCGCTTGAAGTCTGGTCCCCCATCTGCTCACCCCTGCCATCTCCCCGACTCAGCCCTGGCCCCTCCCTTACTTCTGTCTCTTCCTCCCTTTCTGGACGGGGAATCAACGTGAAGGGCCCCCTCCTCCGGCTGAACGAATGAAGGCTTCAGTAGCAACAGGCAACAGCAGCCCCTTGGCTTGCCAGGAGGTACCAAGGATTGCGCCGGGCACTTCGTACCCTCGCTGTCCATTCACGTCTCTGCCCAAGATCACCTCCCCAGAAAGGTCCGTCCTGATTTCTTCATCGAAGTCTACCCCCTTATCCTGCTTTCTGTGTCTTCCTTGCACTTGTTGCTATGATGTTATGTTATACCTGGATAGGCTGATTTTCTGCATTTCTGTATTCCCTACTTGAATTAAAGCTCCATGAGGCTAGGGATTTGCTTCCTGCCATATGCTTAGAGCCTAGAACAGAGCCAGGTACATAGGAGGCCCTGGCTGAAGAGTTGTTGAACGAAGGAAGGAACTCTCCTGTTGGATCCTCACAACAGTCACTTGTGATGGGAAACATTATCCTTGTGCACGTGGGAAACCAAAGTTTAAGGAGCCCCAGCTATTCAGAAAGCCCAGGCCCATATTTCAGACAGCCTGCTAGATGTTCTAGATGTTTCCTTCTTTCTCCTCTCTCCTCTTAAAGGCACTTTGGTTAAAATGGAATGAATTAGCTCTGCACCAGATCCCAGAGCACATTCACTAATTCTTTTGGTCTTAGTTTTCTTAATCGACACTCCTCCTTCTGTTTCTATGGATGGTGCCCCTTCCCATCCCAGGCCCCAAAGTTGGGAACCCCCAGATTCTTCCCTCAGTCCAGTTCCCTACCCCTAAGGTTTGCCCTTGGTAGGATCGCACTGTCATCTCTCATTCTCCCTCCTCAGCATCTCAACTAACGCTCGCCACCAATCCTGTGTCATCTCTGGCTCCCTAACTAGGTGGAGCAGGTTCAGGAGTCTGGGTGGGGGCGGGGGAGGGTGCAGGCCTTGGTGTTTGTCATTTGGGGCTCTCTGCTGGGCACCCTAGGTTACTGAGTCTCCCTGAATTCAATTCCTGTCTCTGAGCCGTGCTATAGAGAGCAGCCCGAGGGATCTTGTTAAAATGAAAACCTGGGCATGTCACTTCCCTGCCTAAAAGTCATCAATGAACCCAAAATGTTGGTGAGGAGGAGGGGAACAGGCGCCTTCCTATGTGGCTCTCGGGAGTGTAATCTGGTACATTTCGGCATTATCTATACGGATTCCAAATGCATGTGCTCTTTGACCCAGCTTTTCCACTTCCCGAAAATTATCCTGCAGATACACTCACACAAGCACAAAATGATATATGTATGAGGTTATTCACTGTAGCACTGCTTGTTGTAGCAAAAGATTGGAAACAGCGTAAGTGTCCATCAATAGGGGACTGGTGAAATAAATTTTAGTGTATCCACAACAGCTGTTAAATAAAAGAATGAGGAAGCTCTTTATGTACTGATATAGAATAATCTTCAAGATGTATTGTAAAGTGAAAAAGGCAAGCAGTGTATATAGTGTGTGTTTATAGCTACCATTTGTGTAAAAAAAAAATAAAACAAATACATGTACCTATTTTCTTGTACATGCATAGAATAGCTCTGGAAGGATACGCAAGAAAATTACATTGGTTGCCTTGGGGACCCAAACTGGGTGGCTGGGGACTGGAAGGGGTGAAGAATTTCCACTAAATATCTGTTTGGATTACTTTTTAAATTTCGAACCTTGAAAGTTAAGTTTTAAAAACTTAATATTTTTTATAAGTGAATGAGTCCAAGATCTCATAGGATATATATACCAAGTGGCTACCTTTAGGGCTGCAATTAGGGGATGAGGGTGGGAAGCATCTTTCTTTCTTTCTCTCCTTCTTTTAACATTTAATGTTTGAATTTCCCAAATATATTACTTTTGCAAGGAGAAAAAAATGAAAAAGATATTTTGTGTAAGATAATACAATTATAACTGTGCTCATAATCTGGAATCCTCAATCCCCCACCCCAACAAATCAAATACACAAACAAAAACCCAAAACGCAGATCCACCACACACACACACCATTACCTTTAGAATAATCCTTAGAACTACCTTTTACCCCCATTACCCTTGGAAAAAAATTCCCTCATTACCCTTCGAATAAAATCCGAGGTCTTAAGCCTCACTTCTCCTGGGCCCAGTTGGGGCCCTACCAGCCAGCCCTGATCCCATCTCAGGCCTCCTGCTTTTCCCGGTCCTGAGTTGCTTACAATACCCCTCATACCTCAGGGTGTTTTTCCCTCCTAGTTTTGCCAGCACCATGCCCTCTGCCTGGAATGCCTGTCTCTGAATCCCCATCTGGGTCTGGCCAACACCTTCTTATCCTTTGGAGATCAGCTGCTTCCACCTCCCAGAACTTAGCATCCTGATGGCCCATGCATGTGCCTGTCGCCCCTGCCCCCACTGGACTGTGAGTCCCAGGATGGCATCTGATAAACATTGTGTGGTGTGCGGTCTCCCGTGAGCCCTCACTCCTGGCCTGCCCCATCCCATCTCAGGGACAGGGAGAACACCATCCTTGGCATCGGCAGCCACGCCCAGCTGTGCAACCTCTGTGAGGCACTTCACTTCTCTGAGCCTCAGTGTCCTGCTCTGCCCTCCCTGCCACTCTGGCAGGGCCCCTCAGAGACGTAATCAGGCTCTAACCTCAAAGAAAGTGAAGTAGGGACTGTGTTCGGTGGTGGTGGGGGGAGGGGAAAAGAAGCCAACAAGCCATTCTCCCCGTCTCTATCTCTTTCCATCAGATCCTTAACAACTGCCCTTTGAACAGAGCTTTCACAACTGCTGAAAAGGTGCCCTTCACCTGCTGAACCCTAAGGGCTGCAGACACGCTTGCTTCGGTTAAGCTCCAAGGACAAGAGGGTCGCTTACGTGGGACCTCTGAAGTCCCCTTCAGGGCGCCCATGTTGGCGGTGGAGGCACCCTGCCTTTTTGTTTGTCTGCCAGTGTGCCAGGCGCTCCTCAACGACCCCCCCCCATGCCCTCAAGCCCCATCCTCTTCTGTTCCTCAGCCCTTCCCTCTTTCTGCCTGGCCGTCCTTTCCTCTCTGAGATCCTGGAACAGGATAGACGCCGCCTCCGGTCCCGTCCTACCCTCAGCGATGTCTGGTTAGAAGGCTGCTAGCGGAAGTACCCCCACCCTCTAGCCCCGCCCCTCCGTGCCCGTCCTCCGGTCTGGCCCAGGCCCCGCCCCTCCGGCCCGGCCCCGCCCCTTACCGGTCTTGGGGTCCACGGTGAAGTGGTGCTCGCCATCCAGCACGCTGTACACCAGCCGAGCGCTGCTGCCGTACGTGGGGTCATCCGCATCCGAGGCCATCACCTGCATCACCGACGTGCCTGGACCCGGGGGACCAAGCGAGACGGGGGTCACCTGGGGCCGCTGTGCTTGTCCTCCCCACCCCAGGGAAGCTAGGAGAGGAGATCCAAGCTGGAGGTCATGGAAGCTAGTCCCCTCACAGTCCTCATCCCCACACCGACTCCCAACCCGCCTCCTGATCTGGGGGCTTCCTGTGGCACAAGCATGACCATGGAGTCAGATCTGGGTTCAGATCTCCTTTGGTGGCTCCCAGCTCTAGGACTCTGGCAAGGGAAGACAGCCTCTCTGAATCTGTTTCCTGTTGAGCAAATGGGGGATAATCCCAGACCTTGGTGCTTGATGTTGAGGGAATGCACTTTAAATTCTCAGGGCAGATGGGCCTCAGTCTCAGCGGGTGATGCAATGGTCATCGTCACCAATTAAGTCATCACGGTCAGAGTTAGAGCCAGAACTGGAAACCAGGCACCCGACTCCCAAAACAGGGGTCTTTCTACCCACCCCCGCCCCTCCTGATTTCTCAAGGGAATTCTGCCTCTCTTCCCTCTCTCCTCACCAACCCCCACAGGATGGGGGTTGGGCAGCCCAGAAGGATAACCAAGTTCACTGGGGCTCAGAGGCCAGTATCTTGGATTTGGGGCAGGAGGATGGCAAGGCCCAGCTTTCCCTTTGGGAAATAGTTGGCTGTGGGTCCTGGTGCCCTCTTCGCCCCTCCCCCTGGGTGTCCAGACAGTCCCCCGCCCCAGACACACACACACACACACACACACACACACACACACACACACACACACACACTTCACATGCTCTGCACGCTCTGCACGTAGGCTGCTGGGGAGAGTATAAATTGGATAAAAGTCCATCAAACAGCGGCAATTAAGTTATTGATTTTCGACGCTGCCTCATTAAACTGGGAGCTTCTCTCGGCCTGTCCCAGAGATGGCTCTAATTTGACATCATGTTCAATTTGACGAAATCAGGGCTTAGGACGTGAGGCTGGACAGGAGGTGGGTGAGGGTGGGGTGGGGGAGGGTTGGATGGGGAGGCAGGCAAAGCTTTCTGGTCCATCTGAACCTTTCCAGAAAGGAGGGGGTGAGGTAGAAGACCCAAGAGGGAGTCTTGGGGGCTCAGCATATGAGCCAAGGGGATAAGACTCAGACGTCACTTCAAGGTGATGCCTTCTTTTGAATGCCCTGCTGGTGAGGGGCTGGGACCCAGACCTGCCGAGGTTCTGGGTGGGGCCTTCCCGGGGCTGGGTGGTACTCTCTGGGCCAGGAGGGCGCCTGCTAGGAGGTAAGGCCCATTCACAGCTTGGCTAATGAGTGAGGCTCTGGAAGTGCTACTGCAGCAATTCTGCTAAGCCCAGCCTGCCGCCCGCCTCTCCCGCCTCCAGCCTGGGGCCCTCGATCATTCCAGACAGACACATGTATTTATTTTTCACTCTTTTGCATTCCTTATTTCCCTCTCTATGTCCCCCCTCCCAGCCTGAGCCTTCTAAACCGGCCCCGCAATGCGCCTCTCTTTGGCAGCTCCTGCTCCATGTCAGCTATGTCAGGGTTGCCCAGAGAAGCGAGGGAAGGTATTTGAGCAAGCCTTCTCCCCCTCCATGCTTGGTGCCCAGGGTCTCCTCTCAGGGCCAAGGACATAACCCCAGATACCTCATATTATACAGAAAGAGGAAAAAGGAATAAACTCTTAGGGGCACCCACTGCATGTCCAGCTTCACCAAGCACTTAAATTCATCATCTCTGGGGCGCCTGGGTGGCTCAGTGGGTTAAAGCCTCTGCCTTCGGCTCAGGTCATGGTCCCGGGGTCCTGGGATCGAGCCCCGCATCGGGCTCTCTGCTCAGCGGGGGGCCTGCTTCCTCTGTCTCTCTCTGCCTGCCTCTCTGCCTGCTTGTGATCTCTGTCTGTCAAATAAATAAATAAAATCTTCAAAAAAAATTCATCATCTCTAATCCTCATAGTATTTCCGAGAGGCAGAGTGTTCCCCTCTAAGTTACAGGTGAGGAAACAGGTAAGACAAGTAGAAAGACTTGACCAAGAGCACTGAGAGAGGAAGTGGTGGAGTTTGAACCCAGGACTCTGAGGTCAAAGCCCTCCTGGGGTGACAGTCAGCGCAGGCAGGCAGAGTGGTTCTGGGGATGGTGGCTCAGTGTAATGAATCACAATAAATGATGACTCTGCCATTTACTAGCAGTTTGACCTTGAACATGTCACAACCCCCTTGTGCCTCAATTTTCTCATTTGTGAAATGAAGATGAGTGTATTACCAAACTCCTAAAATTGTTTTAGGAATTTAAGCAGACTTCCATGTTCAGCATCGAGGACAGTGCCTGACCCATGCTAAGCACTCAATAAATGCAGGTTTTTGTTGTCTTGGGAGGCATGGCATGCGAGTATATGATAGCACAATCATTCCTCCCTCACAGAAACACTGAAAAGGGAGAAGATACATAAAGCATCAGGCTCATGGTGGGTGCTCAATAAATAGTGGCTATTGTAGCTGTTATGAGAGAGGGTCTCCCTGCCACTCCCCTCTGCTTGTTCCCCCCACCCCTTGGGCAAGGCACAATATCCAGCTGAATGACTCCCCAGGGTAATGGCTGATCTCTCTCTCTCTCTCTCTCCCTGGCTGCATCCCAGGGACTCCTGCGGGGATGATGGAATCATTTCCCCAATCCCGGATTCTTTATTGCAGCCATTATAGTTAATGCCGACACGTGGGGTAGGTGAAGGGTCAGTGATTCACCACTGGCTCCCCAGGCTCCAGACCCCCTCCTACATTCCTCACAAGTCAGCAGCTCCCCAGAATGGGCAGATAAAAGGGTTCCAGGCTTGTGGCTGCTATGGGACCATCGCAGGGTCAGCCCCCCTCCATTCAGCAGTTCAATTTTATAATGACCATCACATCCACTCCCTCCTTTAGTCCTCAGTCAAATTCTAAGATGTAGATGCAGTGGTATGCTGGTAAATGTTTAACCATCGGCTCAGAGGGCTAGAGGGGTGGGGAGGAATGCCCTGCCTTGTTGTATTTGTTGATTTCCATGGTGTAGAGACTCTCACCATGGCCAATTTCAAGCTACCAATGTGATATCAAGTGGCTCACAAAACAGAAAATCAATATTTGCCTATTGGGAGCAGAGATGAGCCAACACCGTACAATCCTGCATCATTCCCATTTTACAGATGAGGAAACTGCTATGCAAAGTGAAGGGTGAAAATGTGAATTAATAATAAATGCTGATGAAACCCAGTATTACCTATTGTTATTCGAGGATCATGATAGATTATGTTTACTGAGTAACTACTTTGTGCTAGATCCTATGACAAGCCCTTTATGTCTGTTCTCTCACGGAATTTATAAAATAAGCTTGAAGTAAGCTCTATTGAGATTCCCACTTTACAGATGAAAAAATGAGGCTGAGTGAAGTTAAGCAATGAAGCCCCTTGTGTCTTAGTTTCCTCACTTGTGAAATGAAGGTAATGTTACTGCCAAGCTCTCAAGATCACTGTGAGAACTCAAATAGTTCTCCATGTTCAGAACCAAGAACAATGCCCGGCCAAGTTCACCTGGCAAGGATATAGGAGAGGCAGGATTCAAACCCAGATTGATCTGATGTCAAAACCCACATGTGCCTGGTCTAATGAAGTGGGGGGGGGTGGGGGGGCAATAGGAGTAAAAGGAGACAGGCAAGTAAGAGAGGGAAGAGTCAAAGAAAGGAGGGGAATGGCAAGAAACTGCATCCAGGATTTTCCCTGCCACAACTGGTTGAAGCTCAGACTTCCAGAAGCAGGGCTGGGATTGGCTAGGATGAGCTGGTCGCTGTCCATGGTGCTGCCGGCCAACTCTGAAGCTATGTGGGGTTAAGGGCCTCTTTCCAGGCTGGCATAGGAAGTATTGCCCAAATGATTCTTGGGTAAACAGGATTTCAGAGCAGGGTTCCACGTGGAATGTTAAATGTGGAAAGGCTGGTCCTCAGAGAGCACGGAAACCAGTGTTTCTTACCCTGGCTGCATATTAGAATCTCTTAGGAGCTTTAAAATAAAACCGATGCTGAGCCCCACCCCAGACCAATTCAGTAGGCCTCTCCTGGGGTGAAGCAGAGGCAAGGGCATTTTTTAAAAACTCCTGCAGTGATTCTAAAATGCATCCCAGGCTAACCACCGACCAAACCCCTGACTGAACTCAGGAAACTGAGTCATGGAGTCTCTGCTCAGTGACTTTCCCCAGGTTCTATTAGTAGTAAGTGGTAGGGAAAGACTGCAGCCCAGGTCTATGGAGCCAGCATGTCACCCTTCTGGACTCATTGTGCCAGTCCTGAGACTGACACTAGGAAGGAAGAAGCAAGGACAGCACATGCCACCAAGGCAGCAGTGCTCCTCCCAGACAAAATCAGCATGAGACATCAGACTCCTGCCAGGAGATGAGACTGGGTGGGCTTTGGCATCATAGAGTCTTGGGTTCAGATCCCACCGCTTCTTCACTCTGTGCTCTTGGTCAAGTGTTTCTCCCTGTTTGACCTCTTTCCTCACCTTTAGTCTAGAGGAGGCCCCTCTGCCTCCCAGGGATGCTCTGAGGACTAGAATTGATGGATTTACATGGCTGGTAAAGATGGGCATATAGTAGCACTCAGTAGTTTATTCCTCTTGTCTCTCTGCAATGGTCAGAAGGTCTCTGGGGCTGTGCCCTTGGCCTGGAGTAGAAAATTCCTGGACACCATTATCAGGAGGGAGGGGGCATGCTCACCCCTTATCTCTGGCTTACCTCGGTGTCTCTGACATGGTTTGTCATGGAGCCAGAATTGGAATGCATGGCCTGGCTCCCAACCCAGAATTCTTTCCTTTCTTATCTCTTGTCTTTGCTATCTATGAGGTCCAACTGCCACCTAGACTTGGGCTCCAGAGCCCCCAGGAGGAGTCCCATTGGCTCAAGGAGGAGGTGGTGCTATGGGGAGGGGAGCTCCAGGACTGAAGTCATCCCAGCCCTCTCCTGGGCTTTGTGGCTGTGGGAAAACTGACCCGACTGGGCCTCAGTGCCCTTTCTGTAAAATGGAGAAAATACTTCATCCTTCTGGCCTCCCTGGAAGAGGGAGGCCCTTTAATGAGATGAAAGAGATGAAGCACTTTGGAAAGGAACAGAGTCTTCAAACGAGGTGACCAAGTGTCATTATTATGAAGATGTTTGTAATTATTACCATCATGCCTCTTCCCTACCTCCCTTTGCTGCCCTGCTGGGCCTGGGGAAACCCTCAGCTCACATTTAGCTTCTCAAACATTTATAAAAAATGAGTCCCACCCCCTGCTGCTGCCAGAACTGTGCGGAATGCTTTCTATTAAAAATTAAAAACCACTTGTCGAGTCCCTGGGAACGTTCAGATTACACAGGAAACAAACCCCTTCTCAAACTCTCCCTCCCAACTCCCTCTTTGATCATCACTTATGATGCTGGCTCACTGGGCTAGCCTCCACAGCTTCCGGCCGCCCAGCCAGGGCAGCCTAATGATATGCAGGAGATGCAGGAACATGGCTGGGGCGGGGAGTAGTTGGGAAGGAGGGGTAGGAGGCAGGCCCAGAGACAAGTGACAGAGAAGGTGTCACTAAGAGATGGGGCTAGAAAGTGGGTCAGAGACACAGACAGAGACAAGGGACAGAGGGACAGGGATTCAGAGGGACAGGCAGGGAGAAAGTGGGAAAACAGATACCCAGACACACAGGAAGAAATTAGGACAGAGACAGAGATATGAACATCAGAAAGGCAGAGATACATAGAGACAGGGAGAAAGTGGAACACAGAATGTGACAGAAAGAGGTAGAAATGCAGAGATAAAGTCAGAAAGTAGACTTATATAGAAACAGACAGGCAGAGATACATATTAAGCAAGAAGAGAGTGGGAGAGAGTGGGAGGGGGGACAAAGAGAAGAAGCAGTTTGGGCTCAATGGGATAAGAGTGCCCTATGTTGCAAATACGCTTCTCCAGAGTCTCCAGTGAACCTCTGGGACACTGTCCCCTCCCTTTGTCCCCAAAGATCCCAGCCATGGACTCACCCATGAATGTGTATGGGGAGCTAATCTGTTCCCCTGAGAGAGAGGACTCTCCTACCATCCCAGTTTGAGACCCTTATGCTCTTCTGTCCTTCCCACATTTAAATGGGACCCTCTAGTATGTAAGTCTGGTCACCTTGTTTGTTGGGACAGCAACATTTTAAGTATCTGCTGTAGCAACCCTCTGCCTGTTGCAGAAAGCAAACATTTTTTTCTTATTATTTGCTTCCATTCAGTTACCCGACATCTATGGAGCACCCACTGTGTGCTAGGCCCTTGAGGGCAGGATGGTGGCTCTGTCACCTTTGTACCCACTGCTATGTAGGTATAGGGCCTGGCTTAGAGAAAATGCTTGTGTGTGTTGAATAATTTGTTGATGGAAATGACAAAGAAAGGCATGGATCCACTCTTCACAGTCCAGGTTCCCTGGGCCACGGGGATGACTCCTGAGGGCCGGGGCCTCTGCTCCTCCTTGCCACCTTTCCCCACCAGAAATCTCCTGCCCTGTTTCCCCCAATCCTGGGTGGTGAGAGCCAGTGCCGTTGCTAGGCAAGGAGATATTGCACATATAGATCTTCCTGGACTTTAATTAAAAACATCTTTAGAAGTTGTCTCTGCAGAGGCCAGCGATTGATTCCTGGCTTGGGCCTGAGGGCTGCTGAGCCATACTCTCTCTGGCTGCAGACAGGACAGTCAGAGGCTCCCAGCTTGTTGCTGCCCTCCCCAAATGAGACCTTTGGGGAACACACTGCCTCCTGCTTTCCTCCCTTCCTCCTTGCCCTGTCCCCCGCCAACCACTGGATTCAGCAATCAGTAGTGTTCTTTCCATTGTTACCTTCTTCCCCTCGTGAGCCTTAGTTTCTCCAGCTATAAAATGGGTGTGTTAACAATTGACCTGAGAGCTTCTGGGAGAATGAATTAAGATCAGGGATGTGAAAGTGCTTTGCAAGCTATAAAGTCCCCGTGCATGGCTGTTGCCCACACAAGCTGAGGCAAGTGGCTTGGGTTCTGCTTCTGGGTTCAGGGTCCAGTTCTGACTCCAACTCTCACTCTGGAAACTCAGGCAAGTTACTTTATCTCTCTCTCTATTTATTTCCTCATTGGTTAAATGAGGACAGTAATACCTGCCCTGCTTATTCCCCAGGATTGTTGAGAATAAAGGGAAATAGCTCCGTGAAAGCAGTGTTGGCTGACAGCTGTTATTTAGTAAATGTCCCAAAAAGTGCGGGCTATACTACAAAACAGCCCTTTCCGTCTGTTAGAGATGCTACTCACAGAGGAACTGGAATACATGGGAACCCCACTCTGGCAGAGCCCCTGCTCATTTCCACAGCTCACTGAGTCCCAATCCCATGGTCCAACAATGCCAATCCAATGCCAAATGAACCATTCCATTCTCTTGCCTTTGCTCTCAGCAGACATTACTAATCGTTTGCGGCATTTTCTCCTGAGCTTGAATGGGAGGGGCCTCAGACTCCTTCTCAACACAACCCTATAGTCACTACCATTTGACCAGGGTTCGCCCCAGAGGTGAAACTGATCTGCCACCACTTTAAGGTCAGGGGAGGGTCTTGCTCTTCTTTGCATCCCCACATACCTACCAAAGTGCCATGTACACAGTAGGCACTAATACATGTTTATTGAATTGAAAGCAACTGCTTATTTTTCTATCCCCTTGGGGCTATATATAAAGTAGGTGCTAATAAATGTTTGCTAAGTTAGGTGACTCATCTTTGCAACCCCTACAGAGCCAAGTACACTGGAGGCCTTGTACATAATGGGTGCTAATAAACATTTGTGGATTTAATTCAATTACTTATCTTTAGATCCCCTGCAGTGCCTGGAATAAAGTAGTGGCTAATAGATGCGTGTTGGATTGAAGTTCTCATTTCTGTATCCTCAACAGTGCCAAGCATATCTTATACATAGTTGGCATTAATAAGTAGGTAGAGTTGAACTGGGCATGAAAGCCCTGTGAAATCTTGCTGTCCATTGGTCAGGTTGTGAAACTTGTGGGAAGGGGTCTGGTGCCCCCAACATTAGGAGATTATCTAGTCTAACTCCTTTCTCTCAAAACTCACTTTCTTGTTGGTTTCATCCAGCCTTAAGCTTTAAATTCCTTCTCTCTGCTGATGACTTTCAAAATTGTATCTCTGACCCTGATTGTGCTCCTGGCCTCCAGACTCAGAGACCCAACTGTCTCCTTGACAACTCCACCCAGATTTCTAGTAGACATCTCAGTCTTAACATACCCAAGAGTCTTAATTTTGTGCTGTAATCTTGCTCCTCCTGGAGCATTTCCCATCTCAGCAGCTCCGTCCATCCAATTGCTCAGGACACACTTGTCAACATCATCCTTGCTTTGTCTCTCTCTCACTCCTCATATCCGGTCCCTCACAAGCCCAGTTGGCTCTACCTTCAACATACATCCAGAATCCCATACCTTCTCACCTCCTATGTGGGTCTGAGTCAGCATCACCTTTTGCCCACATGATTGCAGCTGCCTCCTCACTGATCTGCCTACTTCCAACCTTGTCCCCTTATAGTCCATTTTCAACACTGATCTCCCTACTTCCAACCTTGTCCCCTTATAGTCCATTTTCAACATGGTGGCCAACAAGTCAGCCTTTAAAAGTATAAGTTGGATCACATCACTCATTGACTCTGTATCTCTCACTCAGAGTACAACCGAAATCCTTTCAATGGCTACAGTGTCCTACATGATCCAGTATCTCTTTCAATCTCATTGGACTCTCTCCCCACATCACTTACTTCTCTCTTCACCCACACTGACCTCTCATGACAAACACACTATGCCTCAGGACCTTTGCACTTGCTGTTTCTTCTGCCTGTACATTCTTCCTTCAGCTTAGTGATTCTCCAAGTGTGGTCCCTGAGCCAGCAATAGCAGCATCACCATGGAATTAATTAAAAATGCAAACATTTCTAATAACCAGACCTGCTGAATCAGAAACCCTGGGGGGAAAGGGCACCGATCTGTATTTTAGCAAGCCCTCCAAGTAATGTGGATGCACAGTCAAGTATGAAAACCACTGTTTCACATAGCTCCTTGGTTCCTTCAGATCTTTGTTCAAATATCCTCTTTTGTAAAGAAAGGCCCTTCCTGATTCCTCTATCTAAAATAGCACTCCCCCAGTAAAATGCAAAAATTCCCTAGGTTTCACAGCACTTAGACCTGTTATATAAGGGCCTATAATATATTGGCTTGTTTATATTTCATTCCTGTCTGTCTCCCTGCCCTGTACGGAGGCTTCCTAAGAACCTCCAGCGCCTAGAACAGTGCCTGGCACAGAGAAGACCCTCCGTAAATATCTATTGCATGATGAACCCCTTCAATGTTTTGAAGGGAAACTGGTGCCCAGGAGAGGCAGGGACTCTCCCAAGGTCATGTAAGGAGCCAGGCTTCCTGACGGTCAGCTGTAGGACCTGCTTCGCTGTGTTAGGCTCAGTGTGGCTGGTGTGCCCCTCCTCAGAAGCGTGGCTCATCGGAGGCCCCCGGCACACTTCCCTTCCTTTTTAAGCTGTGAGTGGTTTAATTTGCGAGCCCTGCTGCCTTTCATGTCCCAAGCTGTGTCCCTGCTCCCTCTGATCTACGTAGCTGCCCAGACCCTGGTGCGGCTTGTCCGCCCCGCCCTCTTCAGCCCAGATCAGGAGGCTCAGTAATTGTGACTGATTTTCAAAGCTGCCTGGAGTCTCCACAAGCACCCCGGTGTCAGATTTGCTTCCTCTTCAAAAAGTTGCTTAAATGAAATAAACTAATTTAATTTCTGCTTCCTCCCTTCTTCTCCTGGGTTCCTTGGCTTGTCCGAGTTGAATCCAATGCCTGACTCTTTCCTGAGCTGAATGTCAGAGTCAGTGAGCTGGGAGGGGAATGGGAGGCAGGACAGGAGCTCCTCATGACTGATATTCATGAACCTGGGGACTGGCTCTGCCTCCTACAATCTGGGTGACCTTGAAAGTGTCCTTGCCTTTCTCTTGGCCTCAGTTACCCCAAGTGTGATGCAAGGACTCTTGCCACTCCGACAGTCTAGGAACCAAGACTTGACTTGCTCAGTCACTGACTTGCTATGTAATGGTGGACATATTTTCTCCCCTCTGAGCCTCAGTGTTCCCATTTGTTCAATGGGGATGCCACCATCAGTCCCATCACCTCTTAGAGTTGAAGTGGGAGTGAAGTGATGGACAAGCACCTGGCCGATGCCTCCCTCTGGAGTCCCCTATCCCCACCTGTTCTCCAAACCGTAACAGAGAGAGCTTTCCAAAATGCACCTCAGGACCTTTGCACTTTGCACTTGATCGGCTCCCTTGCTTTAGCCTTTCCCAGGTCCTGTGCTTCCATCAAGTCCTTTGGGTATGGCTCTTGCTTCCTTCTCCAGCCTCACCTTGTGTCACCTTTCTGGTCTTTTCCATGTGGATCCATTTGGGATGGAGAGACACAGGACCAGGGTTTGAGTCAGTGAATAGGGGCTGCAGGATGGGGGGACATCAGGGGCTTTAGCTGCCCCTGACTTGCTGTGTGATCCTGGACACATCACTGCTCCTCTGAGCCTCAGTTTCCCCCCTTTGCAAAATTGATTTCTAAGTAATCACTAGGCTCTGAAAGTCCATGGGTCTTTACTACCGACAACTTTCAATGATCTCTCCACTGAACCCGTATATTGAAGTGCCTTTTGCAAGATCTCCACTTGGCTGTCTAGTAAGTACTTCCAACTTTAGTACAACTGAAACCAAACTCCTGATTTCCCTCCGTCCCCAGATCTGCTTCTCCCGCTGCTCCTCCCATCTCAGCAAATGGAAATCCCATCTATTTAATTGTCCAGGTCAACACCTCCGTAGTCATCCCTGAATTGTCTTTCTCTCACACCCCACATCCCATCCATTAGCAAATGCTTTCAGCTCTACTTTTAAAAATATATCCCAAAGTGGACCTCCTCTCACTACCCTTACTGATCCCACCTTGTTCCAAGCCACCATCATTTCCCACCAAGGTAATTACAATATGCTCCTCTGCTTCTGTCCTTGCCCCACACCCCAATCCCATCACCACCTGATCTTCACAGAACAGCGTGGGGTCCTGTTAAAACTAAGTCAGACCATGTCAGTCTTCTGAACAAGCCTCTTTGCTGACTGCCCAGCTTGCTCAGCGTAAAAGACAAAGCCCCGACTAGGCTCCCCAGGGCTGCATCATCTGATCACCTCTCCACTTCTCCTCGGAGCCTTTGTAGGTACTGTTCCCTCTGTTTGGAATGCTTTTCCACCAGGGCCCACCCTTTCCTTTCTTCAGGTCTCTGTTTCACAGTCACCTCCGCAGAGAAGCCCTCCAGCCCAACGCTCTGTTTGTTTACTCGCTTGCTGCCTGCCTTTCTCAGCCAGAAGTTACCCTCCATGACAGGGAAGCGTGTCTGTCTCTTCAACGGCATGTTCCCAGTGCCCAACACATAATAGGTCCTCCTGTACCCTTGTCGAATAAATAAACGGATACACTCAAACAGACACATAGTATGCCGTATGTACACGCAGGCCATAAAGTGCGTTTTGGCTAGCCATGTGCATGCACACACATGTGTGAACACATACGCACACCAGGCACATGTGCACACCTGTGCATGTGTGTGCGCCAGCCCGCACCCGCATCCCCGCCCTCACTGTTCCCTGGCCTCCCACCGTCCTTCTGTGCCCACCCGTATCTCTGGTCCACTTCTTCCTCTCCATCCCCGGCTGCTGGCTCTCTACCCACCAATCTGTCAGATTTAGCCCCATCTGGGGAAGCGGGGGCTGCCCGCAGCCTCTCCGAGCTCAGACACCCCCTGCCTCTGACATGCCCTAGTAGGATTGGAGGGCCCAGAGAGGGGCAGCCCTGAGCCCTCGACCACAGTACGTCAGGGATGGAATGAGGTGTCGAGGACTGAGGACCACTGCTCTCCGCCCAGCCTGGCACGCAGGTGCCTGGGGTAACCCCCTGCAG
Source organism: Martes martes (assembly GCF_963455335.1). Classification (NCBI taxonomy): domain Eukaryota; kingdom Metazoa; phylum Chordata; class Mammalia; order Carnivora; family Mustelidae; genus Martes; species Martes martes. The sequence continues at coordinate 13,771,058 of NC_137896.1, read as the reverse complement.
AAGATGGCTGAGCCCCTTGCCCGTGACTCCAGCTTCTCCTGGGAGCCCTGGCCTCAGTGGGCCCTACCACGGGAGCCGGTATAGTCATCCAACCTCTCGCTTCAGTGTCCCGCTGCCGTGTGGCAGTGAGCTTCCGAGTGTGGCCTCTCCTGCGGTCTTCTCACACGCAGGGGTTCTGGTATGTGGGCTCCTGATCGACCCACGCCATGGCGCGTTCCCGGCGCCCCTGCACTCTAGCGGCCATACCCAGCTACATGCTGCTGAGCTGCATCTGGGGCTCAGCCGTCTCTGTGAACCTGTGTTCCCAAGTGGCTAGGTCTTGGGGTGTTGGGGTCTCCCGTGGGCAGGAAACGAAGTTGTCTGGATGCTGTTGCTCCTGTCGCTGTACCCCTCCCCGTTGTGGCTACTCTCTGCTAGAGCCTGGCCCCAGGTGGCTCTGTTCGTGGCTTTGGCCTATGGCTACGTAGGTGGCCGTTTCCTTGCACAAGCTCCATACGGGTGAGGTGCTGTTTCCCGAGGGGCTTTGTAGGAGGCTCTGTCGGGTGTGAGGCTGTGTCTGGTTGTGTGCTTGGGCCTCGTTCTAGCTGTGTTCCACTCTGGTTCTTTCCAGGCGTAGGTGTGCCCGTGTTCAGTTGTGCCTGCCCCTGTGTGGGGCTGTGGCCAAGGGCTGTGCGAGGTCAGTGTGGAGCTGAACTCTGGGCAAGGCCGTGTACAGGGGAGCTGCTGAGCCTGGAAGTGGGGCTGGGCCTGTGGGGGTGACCGCGGCCAAGCGTGTTGCTCCGGCCACCCACAGTCCACGTCATGTGGGGTCAGTGTCCATGTACATGGCTGGGGTCGTGGGTGTGTCTTAGTCCGGGTGTGCAGCTGTGACCATGTCAGCACTCTGCCTGAGCCCGTGTGGGCTCCTGGACTCATGCCTGTATCCCCTGCCTGGGGCAGCAGTTCCTATCTCTCCTGCCTCTCCCCAAGATGATCAGCCAGTCCCCATAACAGGCTCCCACTCAGAACCTGGCTGCTCCCCTCGCCCCGGCCCCTAATTCTACCCGGCACCCCCAGGGCCCGCCGCCCACCTGTAGGTGAGAGCTCAGCCACACTTCCAATGTAGGGGCCGTGCAGGAAGCGGGGCTCACTGTCGTTGATGTCCTGCACCTTAATGATGAACTCCGACTCCGGTTCCAGCAGGCGGTTGGTGGCACGATCCCGGGCCTGAGCCCGCAGCGTGTAGAAAGTTTTCTGCTCACGGTCCAGGCGCTCCATGGCGTGGATGTCTCCCGTCAGCTCATCGATCAGGAAGATGGTCCCGGCTCCCTCACCTGAGATGGTGTACTTGATGGCCCCGTCACCCTCATCGGAGTCCGAGTGGATCTGGGGAGGCAGAGAGGAAGGTCAGTGGGTCTGGGGCGGGCCTCGGAGTTTGCATTTCTAACAAGCTTCCAAACAGCTGTCTCTGACCCCACTGGGAATTATGGGTCTAGCCCCACCTGCCCAGACTCTGAGCCTGGCACACGGCGCAGGCAGGGAGTGAAGGGAGCGAGGAGGAAAGGGAATGCACATCATAGGAGCACCTACTCTGTGTCTGGGTCTGTGCTAAATGATTCACATACTTATCTATTCAGAGTTCTCGAAAAAGCGGTTTAAAATCTACAGAAGGCACTAGCACCTGCCTGGCACCATGGGACACACGAAATTCACCAGCCAGGCCAGCAGGGGCACTGCCACAGGGTCACTATGTTCACGACCGACACAAGAACACTGGTATGTACTAGCTGAAAATCAGCCCTGCCTGAGACATTATAAGCATCCAATAAATGGTAGCTATCGTTACTGTTATATTATTTACTAAATGTTAGCTATATATAACTGGGATTTAATCCAGGCACCGCCAGGCTCCAAATCCCAGGCTGTTTTCACTGAACTGAGATCTCTTAGGCAGGGAAGCAGTAGCAAAAGGGTTCTCCCAAACAGAAACACCTAGGTCCCGATTCTCCGATTCCCAAATTTCCGAGGCAACTCCAAGCAGAGGGAAAAGTGTTCGATGAAGCGGGTGACCTTGGGCGGGTCCCCGCTCCACTCTAAGCTTCCGCAGAGATGTAACGTGAGTGACAGAATCCCTAAAGCCCCTTTCAGGCCAGGATGCCACGTACCCCAGCCCACACAGCAGGACAACAGGTGTCAATGAAGTCGTCACGAAGGGGGATGAAAGCCCACCCCTTGTCACGCAGGAGGAGCCCGGGTATAAATTCTGCTGGTGGAACTCTGTGTCTGAAAGGAGGATTATAGAAGTGCCATTTGGAAGATTGAATGGCCCATAAACATTTTCATATTTCATTAGCCGATTAATGGGCATCTCTCTCTTTTTGGCGAGTCTGCTGATTCTCAGCAGAAATTGCGGGGAGTAAATGGAGGCGTCTGGTGGAACCTTCCCGGGTCCCCGTCCTGTTATAGATTGCCCCAATTAATGCCCGTTCTGGGCTCCACTGAGAAGCCTTCTTCCTGTCCAGTTACTGTTAATAGATTTCTCATAAGTGGCTGTATTGTAAAAACCTCATAACTCAGTTTAATGCCCCCAATAAAATTATCTCAGGACGTCAGCCCTGAATCATTGGCAGTGCTGGGGATGAGGAGACCTGTCTCTCCTGTTTGCTGTTTATGCTTTCCCTCCACCTTGGCCCAGGGGACGTGGGAATAGGAGATGGTAAACTTGTTCCCTCTTCCAGCACCTCCACCCACTTTCCAATCAGACTCAGCAAACACCGCGGTGCGGTGGGATAGACACCACGTGGGGGGACGCTTAAGAGCGATAACCTTAGCAGTTTTCATCTCTGCCCTATGAAGCATTATTCTTCCCATTTCTCAGGTGAGAAAACGGAAATGCAGAGAGGGGAAGTCACCTGCTGTGTCACACAGCTGAGTTCAGTAAGCCAATCTCCTGATCCCATCACTCGCTGATGTTGTGATCATTTTTCCTCTCTGTTTTCCCCCCTGAGAAATCAGATCAAGCCCTCCCTGGCACAGGTGCCATGAGGATTCAATGAGAGCATGTTTCTAATGACCTGAACCCGAGGTAGACCACTCTTGCCTCCCCTTTCTGCCCCCTGGGTCTCTATCATGTCCCGCAGACCTTCCTTACATGTGATCTCAGACCCTGGACAGGGATCACTCATGAGGGAGGGGTGGGGAGGAGGGAGTGGAACCCAGCGGTGATGTCACCGATGTGATTCTCCCGTGAAGGATGACATAGCACTCACTCGGTGGCCCAATGGCCACTCTCTGGGGACTGCAGAGTCAGACAGAGCGGAACGGGTGGGGGCAGGGGGGCAGGAGCTAAGAGTTCAGAGCTGTGGGTCTGGGCTGGGCTGCAGCTGCCTGCCCTGCCCATGTGGGTCCTGACTCCAGAGAGAAGAGGGTATGCCTGGGTCTCTACCCCCAGAAGAACATTTCCCAAGACTCTGAGCTATGAGGGGAGGCTGGAGGATAGCACTCTTGCTTATGGAGCGCCGACCATGGGCCAGTCGTGTGGAGGGCCTCTGCGGAAATCTAATTCAACATTGGAGCGTCCTTCCATGTATCGGCCTTTCCCAGGTGAGGATACTGAGCTGGGCCCACGTCTGTTTGACTCCAAAGTGCAGTCTGTCCTTCTGCAGCCTCTGCAGATCTGTCAGTCTGGCTGGGGGAGAGGGCTGGACACACCTTTTGCCTCGTACCGGCCACAGTCACAGGCGGCCTCTTCTACCTGGGCCTCTACTTCATCACTTGGAAAAGGACTGCAAATCACATATGGAGACAGACGATGGGCTTGGGGATCGGGAACAGCTGGGTGCCAGCTCAGGCTCTGCCACTGGCCTGTGGTATGGCCCTGAGCCAGAAGCTCCCCTTCCCTGAGCCTCAGTCTTCTCATCTGTAAAGGACACGATATGGCTCCCACGTGTTCCGACGATTCATAAGATAACGTGTGGAAGCCCCCGGCATGAAATAGGTGTTTGTGCAGACCAGTTCCCTATCCTTTCCCCACCCTGGGCTCAGGAGGGACTGAGGGTCCCGCACTTCATCCCCCAACGTCTGACACAAGATCGTTGGCTGAAATCCTGACCCATTGGAGAGACAGGGGCATCATCTAGTACCTTCTTCCCTTTTAAACTGGGCTTGTTTCCTCCTTCAGGCAGTCCTCTTAGGTGCCCCAACCCATTTGGTTGAAGAGTCTTCATCCTGCCCCACGCACACTCCCTTCTGCTCCACACTCCCCCGTAACACCCCAGTGTTGCACATCTGTCTCCCCAGCTGTCCTGGGCCTCAGGGATGTGGACTAACTTTGATTCACACCTTCTGAAACCCCCATGCTTGGTACTCAGGTGTCCTGAGTAGGCCTGCAGAGAAAATACAGGGGAAGTGAGAAAGTTGAGTGTGTGTGTGTGTGTGTGTGTGTGTGTAAGGGTACATGCATGTGGGAGTGTGAGATGTAAGCTCCTTGAGGACCAAGTGTACGGCTGTTTATTTCCTTCTACCCAGTACCCAGCACAAGGCATGGCGCCAAACATATCAAATAAATGAAGAATGAAATATACAACAGTCACTAAAATGCCCCATCTCCCTTCTCGGATTTCTGGAGGATCCAGTCACTGTCAAATCCCAGGTACACATGAGCTAGACTACAGAGAAGAGTCATTAGACACACTTCTGGACCGCTGACTGTGACCTCATTGATGTCTCATTAAGATCTTGTGAATCAGAGTTTATTTCCTCCCTACTGCGCAGGTTAGCAAGCTGAGGATCAGAGAGGGCCTATATCTCCTCTAAAGTCACACAGCCAGCAAAAGGCAACCCTGAAGCCTGAGTCCACATCCTGGGTTCTTTCCACCGCCATCAAGGGCGGACAGCCCCAAAAGAGAGCCCCCTCCCCAGGCCCAAGGCCCAGATCATAAACAATGGGAAAAACACAAGAGTGATGGCTTCTCATCCCGGGGGGAGCTGAAAAATGGGATTTACGAGGCCATTAATTACTTCCTCCTAATTAAATCAAAATTAAATGCGAGCAGAAGTACGTTTTCCTTATTAAAGACAATTAAACGGACAGCGCAGCTACGCAAATAAAATGAGTCCAGGATTTAAACGGAAAGCAAATCAAATAAAAAGCCTCCCCCCGGAATGAGGGGTCTGTTCACGCCTGTGCTACTCGTAAACCAGGAGTTCATCAATTTTCTTTAAATATTAGCAACTTAATTAAATCTGCTCTCCTCCCCACTTTAATCCTGCTGTATATCTAAAATAGATCTCACCGCCCACAGGAGTTGGTCATAAGTGCTGACCCCATAATTCTATCTTTTTAGAAAAAAAATTAAAAATCTTACAAAATCCACATCCAGCTGACAGAAGCCTCCGGGGAAATTACAGTTCGGAAAAGGGATTAGTCAAAGTACCCAGATTGTATGGAAATCTGGGAGGCTGCTTGGAGAGTGAGTATTGGGGGCAGGTGAGGGGAAGAGATGGCCTGGCTGTCTACGGGGCAGGACCGGGGAGGGAGCCGTGGGTGTTGGGGCCTCCGTGACAACCACAGACACCAGCGGTTCCTGCGGGTGCCGACAGGAGCCTGGCGGTGAGTGATGGAGAAGGCGCGTGTAAAATAGGTTACCGTTGGGCGCCCGGGGTTCACTCTGCGGATGGTGTTGTTGCTAAGCTACCTTTGGAATTCGACAAGGACGGATGCTCCGAGTGGCTCCCTGGGGCGGGGGACCGGGAAGCAGCGAATTCACTGAAACCGTGGAGAAGGCCTTTCCTCCAAAGAGCGAGAGAGTGTGGTAAGAGTGTGTGTGTGTGTGTGTGTGTGTGTGTGCACATACAATCGCCTGCACAAAGGTGGGGCTCGGCTTGCAAGGGGACAGGTGGTTTTTAAAAGTGCAAACCCATATTCCTCATTTTCCAGTTGCATACTGAGTGAGGGGCGGGATAAGCGACCACCTCCCCCCGCCCCGCCCCCCCACCACTTGGGGGCGAGAATCCTGGGACATGGGTTGCCCAGAAGGCTTCCAGGGTTTGGGGAAGGGGTTGGGAGTGTCTGTGTAGCGGGAGGCTCAAGCTGGTGGAAATAGCAGGCAAGACCTATAATTATAAAAGCTAACACCCAGCACAAGCCAGGTGCCAGGCGCTCCCTCTTCTTGGCTCTTGACCTATACCAGCTCAGTAATTCCTCACCACAGCCCTTTGAGGACCGGCTAGTAAAGGTCTCATTCAACAACAGATAAGGAACCTGAGGTTCAGAGAGGTTCAGTAATGTGCCCCAAATCAGAGAGATAATAAGGGGCAGAGCTGGGATCTGAGCCCCCAGCAGCTCTGGCTCCAGCGGGCCCCCTCGAACCACATACTATATACCACCTTTCTGAAGGAAGTATGCTCTGGGCACATGTTTGCAAAGAGATAGAAAATTCTCTTTCTTCCCTGCAGAGGTGGGCTCTGGGAAGAAGGGAGGGGGCTCTGAGTGAAGATGATGGAAGAGGGGGATAACATGGTCATGGCAGCCATGAGGATGTTAGGAGAGGTTGCCCCAAGGAGAAGAAAGACACCCGGGTCTGGCACAATGCTTGGCTCATGGTCAAGGGCACTCACATTGCCCTGGGCCCCAAGCTGGTGTCCAGAAATCTGGTCTTTAGGGTCGGTTCTGTCACCGTGTTGCTGGGTGACCTTGGTCTGATGTTCTCTGCCTCCGGCCTCAGTTTCCTGGTGTTATAATGAAAGGACTTCCTAAGGCCACCGACTCTGGTTCCTGGAGATAGGGGTGGGGTTCCCCCCAGGCTGTTGAGATGCCAATGGCCAGTGGGCTGCAGGCAAAGCGCTGAGTCAGCAGTGGATTTTCCTGGTTTTAGGACATGGGGGATGGGGAGGCCTGGGAACCCCAACTGCTGGGCAGATGACAGAGCTCAGGTACCTGACAGCACCAAGCTGACATTTGGGCAGATGTCTTTCCCTGCCTCTCTGGGGATTTCCTGGACTCAAGTCCACCTCTCAGGGCTGGACGTCTCAGAGACGTTGGGAGAATCAGACTGGGACTGGCCTCTGACACACACAAGTTCAAGCTTTGGCCAAGTTGCGTGTCTCCTTTAGGACTTTGCCCTTTCTCAGTCTTGGTTTCCTTGCTCCAAAAGGGAATGATGATTTCTACCTTGCCGTGTAAGGATTAAATGCTTCATATGACAATAACGAGAAAACAACGAAGAACAACTAACCCGACTGCGGTCTGAACACCATATAGGCTGTTTTTTCCCTTATCCTTTCAGCAACCCTAGGAAATGGGCTCTCTTAGCACACACCCCCCCCCCCCATTACAGACGAAGAGACAGATTCAGGAGGGGACGTAACTAGTTCAAGGTAATACAGTCTGGGTTGGCAGAGGCAGGCCTGAAGCTCAGGTGCCTCTGGCCCCCAAGACTGCATTCTTAGTCTCCTCACCATCAGCTACAGCCTGGCCAGACTTGGTCCCTCCTTCCCCATCCCCTCACCCCCTTCTGCCAGCCCCACCATCTCACTGCCCTGGCTGGAAGTCAGGAGCCCTAGGCTCTGCCACTAGTTTGCCAGGTGACCTTGAGCAAGGACATGGATGAAGGGGAAGGTAGCCAAGGACCAGGGATTACTGTGTCTAGACCAGAGAAAATGTAGGTTTTCTGCAAAACAAACCGGGAGATTTACATCAAGCCTTTCCTCCCCTCCCTGATCCCTGATCCCTGATCCCTGAGCCTCTGACCTGAGAAGGTTGATTAACCTTCCAATTCTCAGACCCATTAAGCATACAGGAAACTCCAGAGTTGGTCCCCTGCCCCGTCTCTGCTGACCAAAACTTCCTGGAAGGCTGACGGGCAGAAATCAGAGAGTTCCAGAACCCTCTGCCTCAGTACCTCAACTGCTGACAAGTCTCTGACTCAGTCAGGCTCCCACAGGCCTCCAAGTCTTGCACGGGCTATGTATGCCCTTTTTCTCATCAGTCCCACGAGCTCCTATTCATACAACAAAACCCTGCTCACGTGTGTTCTCCTCCATGAAGCCAGCCAACAGATATCATTTACTGAATGTCTGCTCGGTGCTAGGTGCCCACCTGTGAATCATGTACCAAAGCTCTCTGCTACTCTGGGGAGCCCCCAGATGTCAGAAGCTGAATATTATTTGCTTCTGCCTCTCCGGCATCGCACTCATGAGGGGCTGGGAATTGAATGGCTGAACAAAAGTCTCTCCTGGCTTCACATACTCCTAAGGCACAGATGCTTAGCCTCATTAACATCATTTACTCAGTTTGAGAAAGTAGCTTTCATTCATTCATTCATTCATTCATTTAATACGAACAGTTTATGAACAATATGTGTGCTGAGTGCTGGATTTGACAGTGAGGAAAACAAACACGGTCTGATAGGAAATATATACATTAACTGCATAATCAAACACACACATGCATAATTAAGTGTCATGAAGGAAAGCTATGGGGACGTTGGAAGGCATGTGACAAGGACGGATGGCCATATCCAGGGGATCTAAGCCTGGTGTGGTTAGGCCAGTCTCTCTGGACACGTGGCATTTGAGTGGAGACCTGAGTGTCCGTATAGATTAATCAGCAGAAGCAGGAGCATGACTGACCTGTTCAGGGGGAGGAAATAACCCAGACAAAGGGAAGGGGCAGTGGCAGGAGCAGGGCGCTGTGAAGACCGTCAGAAGAGCCCTGGGCCTGAAACTCAGAGGAGTGTGCCAGGAGGTAAGGCTACAGGGGACCCAGATCTTTGTAGGCAACCCAGTGAAATTGGACTTGACCCCAAGTGCATGGGAAGCTACTGAAGAATTCTAAGCAGAGTGGGGACAGTATGTATGTGACATGATCAGATTTGCAAACTTGTTTCTACATTCTAGATGCATCCAGCTATAAGACAGCCTGGGTTTACCTACTAGCTCTCTCTGCTCTGAGATGCGCAGGGGAGGGGGATAGGAGGAGGGCTTGGGACAGGGAGGGGCGAGCAGAGCGCGCCACCCTGCTGTCTGCCCCAAGCCGGGAGCGGGCTGGGAGGAGGGACCGGGGACTGGGACTTGGGGGAACCGGGTCCCTAGCGTCTCCGGGGTCCTGGGCGCGGGGCAGCAGGTGCGGGGGCCCACTTTACCTTGCCCACGTACAGGGGCTCGGTGCCCGTGTACTCCTCCACCACGAAGAACTGGTTCCACACCCAGCCGCGCTTCACGCGCCCGGCGCTCGGCGCGCCGTCCTGCCGAGCCCCGGGTGCCGCCGGCGCGGGTGTGCCCGCCGCCCACAGGCGTCCCGGCAGCGGTGGCGGCGGCGGCAGCAGCAGCAGCAGCAGCAGCGCGGGCGACAGCGCGGCTCCCGCCCGGAGCCCCCGACCGTCGGGCCGCGGCCTCATGCTTGGCCTGCACCGGGCCGGGGCCCAGGAGCCTGGACGGGAGGCACCGGGGCGTCGCCGCTCGGTGGCACGACGGAGCGGCACCACGTCACATGGTGGCTTCAGTGCGGCCGCCGGGGCGCCGCCCCCGACGGGGCACCCGGACAGGCCCGCGGCCCTGCGCGCCGCCCAGCGGCGGGGGCGCCCGGCTGCAGGGGGAGGGGGCGCGGCCGCACCCGGGGCATGGACGGCCCCCGGGGTCCCCGCCCGCGCCCCCCTCGCTGCCGCCGCGGCCGGATCACCAGGCGGCGCCTCCGCGGCTCCTGAGGCCGGTGTGCGCCATGGTCCCCGCGCAGAGGGGTGCTGGTTGGGGCCCCGCAGATCCCTGGAGGGCTAGGGGCCGTCCCGACCCGGCCCGGAGCCTGCGAGAGAAACAAGAGAACATCAGAGGAGGCGCCTTGTGGGGTCAGGGCAGGTTGAGTGGACCTTAGGCGTCAGTTAAACACCTGTTGTGATCCTTAGGGGTCCCCCACCTTCTTGGGCCTCCGGTCTAGTAGTTCTGTCCCTCCCCCATCTACCCTCCCACTCCAGCCCTGGATGCTTCCTTTCAACTCCCATCACACACCTGCCCTCTCCCAGCCTCCCCCCACTTTCTTATGACCCCTCGCCCAGCTCCTTCTCGGGGTCCTCCACCAGCCCTCAAGCCCACAGGAGCAGGGACCTTCCCAGCTGCCTCCCCTGACCCTGGCTGGCAATCTGTCCACCCCAGCCAACCCCCTGGAAATCCCCCACCCCAGACAGGGAGCAGGCCCTTCTAGAAGGGGTCTTCAAGGGCCCCCAGGACCCAGGCCTCCTGGGTGCACAGAGTCCCGCACCCAGCCTGCCACCCACATTCACACCTTCTCAAAGCAGGTGAGAGGTCATTCCACCCAAAACAGAAGCCCAGGGAAGGCCCTCTGTTCTCTTGCAGTGCCTGCATGGGCCCCTTCAAGGGTGGGGGACCTGAATCTCAGGGGGCCTTGCTTGGAGGTTCCCTGAGTGACTTTGGGCAGGGCCACAACCCCTCTGAGCTTGCCACGATGTCTCCACATTCCCCCAGAAAACCTTCCTTTTGCAGCATCTGAGAGACACTGCTCCCCGCTCCTGGACCAGCACTGCTGTCCCCAGATCAATCCATCTCTCCTTCCCTCACCTCCATCAGATCCTGCTTTCAGCAAGAAAGGATCTGAGGGACTAACTCCTACTCAAGCCATAATGATGAATAATGGCTTAATGTGGGTGTTTACAGGGGACAGCAATGCTGCTTTAATGGAGGGATTTCAGGCACTGACAAGAGTGAGTGGAGGTGAGGGGCTCAATCCCCACTCTTCTCCCCAAGCCCAGTTCAGCTCAGTTCAACAACTCAATTCCACTGAGCATCGGCTGGGCCAGGTTTGGGCTGGAGGCTAGGACAGAGGTAAATAAGCTTCCGGTTTAGTGGGGTGGGCGACATAAGTGCAGGGTGGCATGTGAGCAGAGCTCTAAGAAGGACTCGGGGAAGAGAGTGGGCGCCGGTGTCTGGAAGGGGATGGTGGATGGAAGGGAATCTGGGCTGCTTCTTGGAGGAGGGGGCTTCTGAGTGGTTGAGAAGAAAGGGATAGGCGTCATGGCCAAGGAGCGTGCAGGCTGCCTAGGGGGCATTTGGCTGGTTGGGGGAGTTCGGTTGCAAACATGGGGTGTATGGCTAGGCAGAGGATGGACCAGGTCCTCTGGCAGAAAAAAGAGGTGGCCAGAATCTTTGGGGCAGAAGAAATGTGATCCAGCAGCACAGCGGGCGGCTCTCCTGCCTTTAACTAAGTTGTGTCAGTCATAGCAACTGTGAGACTGGTTTTTTATACCCGTTCTGCAGATGCTTGATTCCCCAGTGTTCCTTCCCCACATGGGAGGAACTTCCTTAGAGAGGGGTTCAGAGTAGGGAGTCATCTGTTGGAAGGGGGGATGGTGATGAGGTTAAAGCAGCATCTCAGGGCAGTGAGAGGGAGAAAACCTCACAGCCCCGAGGGAAGAGAGGAGGGAGAGGAGTACTGAACGTGGAACCATGGTGTTCCCTCTTTCCCTGCAGGCGGCACCCTGAACGAATGGAGGCCAGGAGGGCCCATGACGCTGGTGTGAGCGTCCCCAGCGCCCCGTCTCACCCCTTCCGCACTCACTCTATGGGGCCTAGGCAAGAAGGCAGAGCCAAGGGATGAGGTGCCCCCCCCTCCCCTGGTGGCCCTGCTCTGCGATCCTGGAGATGTGCCGCCTCTGGGGATCGGGCTTTGATTCCCCACGTTACAGCCTGGGCCGGTTGTAATGAGGCTGGAGTTATGGGTGAGGAGGAGGCATCGCTCCGCAGCCTTCATTTCCTGGAGCTTATGACTTCCCTGCGGGCTCGGCAGGAACTGTTCCCCTGACTCCATCAGGCAGTTCCAGGACCCATCACAGCCCTGCAGGGATGAAGAGGGGAGGGGCTGGTGGGAGGGTGGGCATGGGGGGAGGCTGGGACCACGTCTGGGGAGAGCTGTGGGGGTGTAGGAGGTGGGAACAAAGGGAGACCCCCAGTGTTTGCAGGCACCCTGTTACTGCTCTTTCCTTCTCTCTCCCTCTTTCCTTTTCTTCCTTTACACCCCCTTTCCAAAGATTCTGTCATTCATTCATTCATCAAACATTAGCATCTACTACAAGTGGGGAGACAGAAATGCATGCATTCATTCGTTCCTTCAACATACTTTCAAGACAGCAAGATACATTCAGTTCCTTGGTTATATATCAGGACAGGGATGCATTTCTCCTGATTAGTCATTTACTCATTCAACAAATATTTACCACATCTCCCTGATGCCAGCGCCTGCGCTGGGCACTGGGAACAAAGCAAGAAACAAAAAATCCTGGTCCTCATGGGGTTGAGTTTCTAGTTATAAAGGAAAGAAATCTACCATATAATTTCTGGGGGCGATAAGTGGTGAGAAGGAATATAAAACAGGAAAGGGGGAGGAAGAGAATGATGGAAAGGCTGGAGTGGGTGTCTTATTATAGATGTGCTATCAGGGAGGGCCTGTCGGAGGAGGTGACATTTGGCTGATTTGGAAAGATGAGAAGGAGCTTGGTACAAAGTCGTTCCGTGCAGAGAGAATAGCACATGCAAAGGTCCGGAGACTGGAATAAGCTGAAAAAGAACAAGAAGACCCCTGTGGCTTGCGCAGAACAAGAGCATGGCTGAAGATGAGTCGGGACTGGGGGACGCAGGCCAGATCAGGTCGGACCGGGAGAGGGAAAGCCGTTTGCATTACATTCTGTGTGTGCAGAGAAGTGCTTGGAGGAATTTAAGGAGGCAAAAACCACAGGAGACCAAAATGGTCTCTGGCCATAAGGGGATTTCATGATGGATGTCCTTCAACACAGGAGAGCCAAGCACAGCACAGTGGGGCACAGCGGATGGACTGCATTGTTGAGAAGGTGACTCTTGAAGTCAAAGTGAAAGAAGGATTTGGACATGCGGGATTTGGGGCGTGGGGGAGGAGAAGGAGCTCTCTGTAGAAGGACTGCCTGGGGCAAAGGCCAGAGGTCGAATCCCACTTTCAAGAGGGGCAAAGTGGAGTCCAGAATGTTGTCTGAAGTTGCATAGGATGCTTGGTGGCCGAGTGTGGTCTGGTACCCAGGCTTGGATTCCATTGGGTGTGGGGGCACCTCTGAAGGAACAAGAAAAGTCGCCCCTCTCAGTGGCTGCAGCCCAGTGCCAGGGGCCACGCTTGGCAGGACCCAGGTGGCTGCATCCGGCTTGGCTGGTCCCACAGGATGGGTTGAGGGGCAGGGCCTCCTAGCCCGCCTCTCCCTCCTCCCCAGGCCGTCCCACCGCCCACAGGGCCTCTCTCAGACCTGTTAGCCAGGCTTCCTGGTCACCTGCCAATTCACAGCTCTGCCTGGTCCTGCCAGGCCTTCTGCAGACAGTTCAGCCTCCTCTCCCCTCCCCCCTCCTTCCTCCTTTTCCTGCTCCAGCTGCGTTTTCTGAGCGGTGTAACCGCAGGACCCTATCCTGGCTTTCAGTCCTTCAGGGGAGGCTGCTGGGGAGACTTGGGCCTGCCGTGGGATCTGCCAGGCCTTCCCAGGAGATCGTGAGCATGTTGGTGGCTTTCTCTGGGCCACAGGTCTCAACCTACTGCACGGTTGTTTCATCCCATGGGATTAAATGTCAAGCACAATAAATGTTGGTTTTGCCCTCTCCACTCTCCAGCCTCAGCTCCTCTGATCTGTGTGCCCTCACCACCTCGTAGGCCTACGTGATTCCTATGTGCATGCGGGCCTGTGTCTGCAGTCATGGATGTCATTCATTCCGTAGGCATTTGTGAGTTTCCACTCTGTGCTGTTCTGGGCACAATGAAAAGAAATGGGTAGTCTTACTCTTGCAAGTCTAATGGGGGACAGACAATAAACAAATAAATAAATAACATGACAGCGTGGTAAATGCTGTGAAGAAAAACAAAGCAGGGGCGCCTGGGTGGCTCAGTGGGTTAAAGCCTCTGCCTTCGGTTCAGGTCATGATCCCAGGGTCCTGGGATCGAGCCCCGCATCAGGCTCTCTGCTCAGCGGGGGGCCTGCTCCTCCTCTCTCTCTCTCTGCCTGTCTCTCTGCCTACTTGTGATCTCTGTCTGTCAAATAAATAAATAAAATCTTAAAAAAAATTCACATTATACAATACATTTAAAAAAAAAGAAAAACAAAGCAGGGTAAGGGGCATGGGAAGTGCTAGAGTGGGGGGGGGGGATTTGTTCTCTCTCTCAATCATCTGTTATAAATAATAGTTTATAGAAGGTGGTCAGGGAAGGCCTCCTGGCTAAGGTGACATTTGAACAGAGATCCAAAGTTAGGGAAGAAGGGAGCTCTGCACATCACTGGGAGAAGAAAATTCCAGGCTGGGAGAACAGCAAGTGCAAAGGTCCTGAGGTCAGTGCATGTTTGGTGTGCAGGAGGAACAGCAAGGAGCCCCTTGTTGCTGAAGTGGAGTGATGGGGTGTTAGCAGCAGGAGATGGGGTCAGAGAAAATATGGAAGGGGGCATCAGGGTTCGCAGGGTCTCCTTTGGGTTTTTACCATGAGACGGGTCCCCTACCCTGAGAGGATTTGAGCAGAACAATGACATGATCTAATTTCTATTTTAAAAGATCACTGTGGCTAGCTATTGTGTTCGAAATAGGGGGAAGCTGGGGGGCCATTTCAATAATGAAGACAAGAAGTGAAAGTGTCTCGGACCAAGGGGGAGCCGTGGAGGTGCCGAGAAGTGAAGCTGTGCCGTGGGCTACGTTGTGGGTCCGAGATGGGATACCAGGGAAAGAGGAACCAAGCATGGTCATCAGGCCGCCTCAGTAAGGGGTATGGTGAGGTTCCCTCTCCCCAAGCTGAAGGCAGCTGTGGGCAGAGCAGACATGGAATGTGTTCCATTCAAATGCCTGTTAGATATCCAGTAGCCACGTGGAGCAGGCCAGGGCACCTGTGACAGTCCAGCTTTACATCCGTGGTCCCGGCATCACGGCCAATAGTGTCCCACCCCCTCTCCTCCCAGTTTAGATGATGAATTGTATGGTCATCCTCCTGCCAGGTCAAGTCAGATGAGGACTTGGAATTGACCGTTGGTTCCAGCAACACGGAGGTCATGGGCGGCCTTGATCAAAGCTAGTTTGGAGGCATGGGGGTGTGCAGGCTTGAATGGAGTGGGTTCAAGAGAGACGGGGAGGCAGGGAGGCAGAGACACAGGAGGGGGTGGGTGACACTCTCTCGGGGGATTTTTTGAAGGTTCCCTTTCCCTGCTCCCCCAGCCCCCACCCCTAGCAGAGCAGTCTAGGGTTTTGTGGTATATAAAAGAGAGGGATGGGAAATATAGATTAGCCAACTGCTAACAGCCAATTCATTTCCCAGTCCTTTCTTGTTTCCATTCTGTTTCAATATTCACTCCCAAGCTTCGCCATGTGCTCAGCTCCACCTCTGTGAACACTGCTTAGTCTAAACCAAAGAGAATCATTCCTCTCTCCCCACCAGTGATTGGTTTAGAAGGTATCACATGACACAATTCAGGCCAGTGAGATCTAAAGGGATAACTGTTGGAGAGCTTCTGGGAATTGTTTTTTGTTCTCTAAAAAGAGATGCCTTTTGGCCCCTGGGTGGCTCAGTTGGTTAAATATCTGACTTCCTGGGGTCCTGGGATCAAGCCCTGCATGAGGCTCCCTGCTCCAAGGGGAGTCTGCTTCTCTCTTTGCTGCTCCCCCTGCTTGTGCTCTCTCTCTCTCTCTCAAATAAATAAAGTCTTTTTTAAAAATCATAAAAAGACATGGTTTGAGGAGAAACTTTTCATTTTCTGTATGTTTGAGGAGGTGATGGCTGGAGCTATAGCAGCCATTTTGGAACAACGAGGGAAGCCACCACCCCTAAGAGACTACAGGGACTTACTAAGAAGGACGGTACAAATCTGTGGCTTGGATAATGTTGTCAAACCACTGGCTTTACCCACTTTGGGCCTTGAAGATCCAGTTCCAGCTCCTACTTTCTCCAGACTCATTCTCTCTCCCCTGAACTCCCTCAGACCCGTCTGGCTGAGTCTTCTTTGGGGTTTGGTGTCGGTTGTGATGGCAAGCTTCTGGAGGACAGAAACCATGACTCTTCCTTTTTCCATTTCTCCCTGCTCCTTCCCACACACGCCTGGCAGAGCCAAGCACGGAGCTGGACCCTGGAAGGAACTCTGGAGAGTCTTGCCTCAGATAGATACTGAGAGCTGCGTGGGCAACATTCTTTCCCTCTCAGAGAGGACCTGCCAGCCTTGCTGATTTGCTGTGGCCTCGTCTATGCTCTGGGCATCACTGTCACTGTCCATACTGTGTCCTTCCAGAGTCTAGGCTGGGTGGCCTGCGTGTCCTTTCTTGATTTCTCAAAACACTGGTATCATTGCTGCCAAGGCTGTATGACTGCCAGCTAGAGGCTCCGGGCCCTACTTTGTCATCTGGCCGTCTCCCTGGGGACAGAGGAAGGGCTTCTTATCCTACCCATCCGCATTCATTTCCTAGCCTCTCTGTCTGCCAAGACCAAGAAGGGCTGGGCACAGTGACCCACAGGCGACATAAAGCAGGGGACACTTCATGGTGCAGCCTGGACCTCCTCACCTCTGCCTCCTCCCTAAAGTTCCTGACAATCTTCCCAGCCCCTCTCTCTGGGGCAGGATTTAACATTCAGGGGAACTACAATGAAGAGGTCCAAAGTCAGACCAGGCTTTGAGTCCCAGTTCTGTTACTGGATGTCTGACCTTGATCATGTGCTCCATTTCTCTGAGTCTCTGTTTTCTCATCTGAAAAGTGGGGCTAACGGGGCTTCTCTCCTAGGGTCCATGTGAGGATTTGCGGGGATGTGGCACGTGGTGGGATCTATGGTGTCTGGCAATAATATTAGCTGATGGGAGAATACTGACCATCGTTCTCATTTCTGGTCACCTGACAACTACTTACTGGACCCCCACTTTGTACCAGGTGTCCTGACCAGGTAAAAGGCTTCACAGATATTTGTCTGCTCATTCATTTATTCACTCATGCGCTTATTTAACAGCTGCCTTGGGGCCCACAAGCACACCTCGTTCCAAGGAGAGTGAAGGCTTGTCCGGGCCAGGGCGGTCCCCCCCACGCCCGCCTCCAGCTCCAGCGGTGGGGCCGGGCTGCCAGTGGCAGCTGGGCCTGGCAGCCTGGCTCCTGTCTGCCCTGTCCGAGTCCCCAGGGGCATTGTGCCCGATGGATCCTGAGCCCGGAGCTCTGTGCTTGGCTGCTGTCTTCTCCCAAGGGGAAAATTATCTCTCCAGCTCAGTGCTCTCCCTTCAGGCCAGAAGGGATCCTAGTGCAACGCTGGAGCTGTTGAGGCGTTGTCCAAGGGCTGTCTTGTCTCTGCTCACCTCTCTTGCCCCGCCCCCACCCCTCCCAGGCGGAGGGCACCATGAAGCCCTAAACCAGAGCGCAGACTAGTTATTGTCTGGTGTGCCCCTGGCATGCGTGAACACATGTGTGCCTCTGTGTCAGTAATGATGCATGCTCTGCAGCCCTGCACACTGGAAATGCTCCGTAAGTGTGGGGTGAGGCACCGGGTGGGAGTTTGCTCTGTGTGGGCTGAGCCCATGGGATATTTCTGGGGCCGTGGGTGTGACGCCATGTCCTCTAAGCTCAGTAGTGTACTGCTGGGGTGGGGTGGGCTTGCATCTCTGAGTGTGTTGGTGTGTGGGGTCGGGACCTCCCAAAGCTTTTGGGCTTGGTAGCTGGACCATCACCCAGGGGGGGCAAAGGTGGGAGATCAGGAGAGAGGGGATGAGCACAGTTGGGGCTATACCCACGCCATTCACACAGTCACCTCACCTGCAAAGGCTGCTCCAAGGGCCCCCCCAGTCTTGGCCCCCAGTCTCTGTTGAGCACAGGTATGTTTTCGTGAAACCCAGCTCAGTCTGGAAGGTTCTCCAGTTCAAAACCTTCCCTGACTGCCTTTCACCTTCAAGATAAAGTTAGTTACCACTCATTAGTTACCCTCCAGAGTCAAAAAGGGCTCTTCATGCTCAAAACACGTCCACATAACCCTTCGAGGCAGGTAATCTTCTTTGCCCTCATTTGCCAGATGAGCAAACTGAGGCAGAAAGAGCTGGGGTTTGAGCCCTGGGCTGTCAGCTCCAAGGCCTGTACTGTTAGCCACTCCACCCACGGCTGCCCAAGGCCCTGTGAGATCTGGACCTGCCCACGCTACGTGATTGCCACCGCTTCTTCTCCTGCACCCGTCTGCTGGGCAGGGGCTCCACCCACTGTTCCCTACTTGCGTGCCTCGGGGCCTTTGCCCCTGCCAGGAATCTAGTCTCCTTTGCGGCCTCACGCCCAACTCTGGCCCACCCTTCCGTGCCCAGACCACTTGCCTTCTCCTCCTCGCGGGTCTCTCTGCCTCCTCCCACAGACCCCTATGAGTTCGCTCATCAGAGCCCTGGCTCAGAACCAAATTCTCCCTGGACTGGCCTCAGCAGCCTGCCTGCTGGCTCTGGGCACCTCCATTACCACTCTATGCCCTTGGATCCATACCTCTGTGCCGTGCTCTGAGTGGGCGCTACTGAACGTATGTGGGCATGGATGAAAGAATGCATGGATGGACGGACAAACAGAAGGACAGATGATGGGGCTGCCTGGTTACTGCCACACTACCTTCCCCCAGAATGTCCTTCGATGGCACCGTGTCCTTCTGCTTCGTCTGCTTACTGAATCGTCAAATATCTATTGAGCGCCTACTGTATGCCAGGCATTGTGCTGGAGGCTAAGTATGGAGCAGTGGGTGAATCAAAGTCCCTGGGGCCATGGCTTTCCATTGTGTGTGCATGTGTGAGTGATGTTCACTAATCCAGTAAGGTCACAGGTAAATGTACAATGTTCCACAACCACAAAGTATAAGAACTCCTGCACTTTGCAGGGCGCACAGTCTCATTAGGGACGGATGGGGCAGGTGAGGGGCCGTCCCCTGAGAAAGGGGTTTCGAGCTGAATCTTAAGGAGGCGAAGACAAACAAGTTGTGAGTAACAGACCCAGCAAAGCCCCATTCCAGGGCCTGCAAGCTCAGGGCCCAGAGCACAGCGTTGCGGGCGAGACCACTTACAAGCAGCGTAAGGACTTTAGATTCCGGCTCGAGAGCCATGGGAAGGGGTAGAACACAGGAGGTGTGATCAAATTTGTGTTTTCAAGATCACCGAGTCTGCCACTTAAAGGCCACACGGCTGATGTGCTGGACAGGAAGCAGGGGACCAGTGAGCAAGGTGGTGACAGTGTCGCCAGAAGTTGGGGGGAGGGGGCTTAGACCAGGGAGGCCACCGTGGAGTGGGGAAGAGGTGACAGATAGGATATATTTAGGAAGCAAATAGACCAGACCTGGTGATGGATCAGACATAGTGAATGGGGGGGACGACATCAAGAATGACTCGGGGCTTTTGTTTTGTTCTAGCTGATGTCTATCGATCACCTGCTAAGAGCCAGGCACTGTTCTATTGCTTTGGGCCCCACCTTACCTACTGCTCACAATAACTGCTCCCCTTCAGGATCTCACTTCCCTCTGGCAAGGATGAAGGGGCAGTGGGACCCAGTGGGGTTTGTCCCAAGCCCTGCTTCTCTGGGGGAACAGCCCTGGTGGATATAAGGAATTGAAGGCAGAGAGGAAGGCAGGTTGCATATGTTGAGCAGATACCGAGCCAGTGAGAATAAGGACAGATAGCATTACTACATTGTGCTTTTACAGTGTGCCAGGCGTGGTACCATCCAATTAGCTAATCATAAGAGGTAACACTTAGTTCTATGCAGAGCACTTTAATGTCAGTGGTCTGATTGAATTCCCCCAACTCACAGCGCTCTTCAACATTTCTGAAGAAAGAACAGTGGCTCAGAGAGGTTGAGGGATTTGTCCAAGGTCACACAGCTAGTTGGTGGTAGATCTGGAATTCAAACAGGCTGCCATAGGGGAGGGAAATGAGGATGGACAAAGTGGGTGCTTGGTGACTGCTGGGAAGGACAGGCTTGTGTTCGTCCCCAGCACCTCCTGACAAAGTTCACCCTCCGCCTCTGTCTCTTCTCAAGCCCAGCCTCCCATGCAAGCGATGTACATACACGTGCATGCACACACACACACACGCGCGCGCGCGCATCCACACACATGCCTCTTGGCTGCCACTGCTCGCCTACCCAGGGCTGGCCTGCCCAGAACCTTCCACCCCAGATGCCCCCGGCCTGCACCTGTCTCCCCACCCTGCGCCCGCCCTGCCCCCGCCCGCCGGTGCTGCAGGCAGAGTCCGCTGTACATCATGTTGACAGTAGAAATTACATCCCGGGCTGCTGTTTTACACCGCGTCCTGTCAGAACTCACCGCAGCCCAGTGATCAGGACAAATTGAATACCATCCTGGCCGTGTCAATATTTATTCCATTTTACAAACGCGGCCGGATGGGGGACAGGGCCCTGCTGTGGTACCAGCCAAGCATGGCTCCAGGAACCCCTTCTCCCTCTCATGCCGGAGCCGCCTCTCCTGTTCTCACTCCTCCCCTCTCCCTCCTCCTCTTTCATCGGTGGAAATCGTGAAATTCAACATTCCTGCCCAAAAGTGCCCAAAACCATCAATGCGGAGTTTAACAAATGATTAAACAAAGTAATTCGGGTATGGTACTTAGCACAGGGGTCAGTGGTCACTGATAGAAAAGGAAACCTGTGGGTCCACCCGTCCATCAAAATACTGAAAATGGGACCCCTTTTTTAAGGATCCCTCTGCGCTGTCCCCCTTTTTAGGACCCCCCTGCTGTGTCCCTCCCTGACTGCGACCCCCTGCTTTCCTCCCTCCTGACTTATATGATAACCAGTTCCTGGCCTTTCCTTATAGTTTATCACCCCATTATATCCTCCTAAAGTGTCAGTTTAGTTTTGCTTGTATTTGAGCCCGCCGCGGGTAGAGTCCTCTTTTGCATTTTGCTTCTTTTTCTCAGCGTTATGTTTTTGAGCTTTGTCTCTGTTCTTGTGCACGTTCCTTTTCACTGCTGTATAGTACTCCAGGGCACAGCCGCACTATGGCCTCTACCTCCGTTCCAGCCATGTTCCTTCTTCCTCTCTTTCCCACTTCCTCCTGCTCTTCTTCTAGTCAGTGACTCCCTCCCCTCCCACCTCCTTCTCCCCCGTCCCACCTCCTTGATGGTCTGTCTGCTTCATCGGCTCGCACAACACACACACGCCTGATCCCAGCTCTGCCATCTGAGAAGGGGCCCAGTGCCCGCTCTGGGTCTTTCCCTCCCCCACCAGTTCCTGGAACACAGGCTCCAGCCGGAGGGAGGGTCCCCCAGACCTGAGCCTACAATAGCTTATTTGTTGCAGCGGATCCCTGGGGCAGAGACAGGTCTCACCAGCAGAGACCCTGCCCTGGAGCACCCAGCTGCTGTGCTAGCAGCCTTGGGAGAGGGGGACTCACCTCTCACCGCCCCCAATGGTCAAACACTACCCTCTGGCCCGGGGTTAGAACTGAGGGGGCCCCAAGTGGCCCTGCAGCTGTCAGTAGGATGCACAAAGAGAGGCAGGGAGAGAGGACCAAGGCTGGACAAGGGCCAAGCCCCATCCTCGGCTCTGCTCACTCAGTCCCGTGTAGCACCCACCTGTGCCTAGCAGTGAGTCTCACCCCACCCCCAACAAGAGAGGAGAGCAGCAGACTATGGGGGGCCCCATACGGTAGGGGGCCTTCCAAAGAGTCCCTACAGACCCCGCTGCTGTGCCCCAGGAGCACATCTGATACATTTTGTCTGTCTCCCTGAGTCCCTGCTCTGTCTTGGAGCTGCTCTGATGATGACATATTCAGGGTAGTTAATTTTTATTACAACCCGAGCAGATGACATTAAGGAATCTGTCCCTTTACAGTACAGGAGAACGCTCTCCAGACTGGAAGGCGAGCGGACTAGGTTAGGACTTGGCTTTGATCCTGCCATGCTGGGTGACCTTGGGCAAGTCCCCGCCCTCTCTGGGCTTCTTTACAAGGAAAGGTCAAACTGTGATTTCCAGGGGTCATTAGAGGACCAGCGTCATGCTGGCAGTATAACAAGGCAGACTTGTTCAAAATGCACATCCCTGGGTTCCGGGAGCATCTGGCTCAGGAAGGATGAGTGTAATGCTAATAGGGCAACATTTATAGGGCACCAGGTATGCCAGTGCTGGAAGTAAGAAGCTGTGGTTACTGACCACCGTGCTAAGCACTTTACACGAGTTACCTTGCTTGCTCTGTGCCACAGGCTGATTACTGTTTTACAGGTGATGAAGCTGGGCCATGGAGAGGTGAAGGAGCTCACTCCGGGTTACAGCCAGGAAGTGGGGAAGCCGTGCCCTGAACGAGGGAAGTCTGAGCCTGTCCTCCGTCTGGGATAGCTCCTGGGCACATTCTGATGCTGGCCTGGGAGCCCTGGGCCAGGTGGTCAGGAAGGGGCATAATGGAGACCCAGCACGGGGCACCTGCTATGAACAGCATGACCTCATGGTGAGTCATCAGGACGTGTGTGAAGTCACCCCCCCACACAACCAGCACGAGCTCTTACGGCTCATTCTCTAGGCCATCCTCACACCACACTCACGAGATGGGCTTTGGTCTCTCCTGCTACTGAAGAAAACCAGAGATGAGGAGGGGTCTTGCTCTAGCCCACGTGGCTGAGAGTCCAACTCCGAAGCCATGGGCTTCCACCCTACCACGCCGCTACTGTTAGCCCCTCTCCCCTGCACCTGCTAACAGACGCTGAATCACACCCCCAACCCTCTGGGCCTCGGTCTTCCCAGCTGTGAAATGGAGCTGTTGCATGCACGTTCTCTCCCTTTCAAATAAATAAGTACACCTTAAAAACAAAATAAAATAAAATAAGCCTCCTCCTCATGATGCAAGGCCTCGGGTCTGGCTCCCTGGAAACAGGCCCCGGGGTAGAGATTCGCCCGCAAGAGGTTTACTGGGGAGAATTGTGAGGAACAGTGCGGAGGGGGTGAGAAGGAAGTTGAACGGCGATGCTGTCCCAGCAGAGTCCTCAGGCGGTCCACGGACATACAGAGCAGCGATGCTCCCCATTGAGGGAAGGGACCCAGCCTTCCAATCTATGCATCTACTGAACGCTTCACGTGGGCTGCCCACCCCTCCAGAGGGTGTGACCTTGAGCAAGACGGCTCCCTTTGGCTGAGGGCAGTCCCCGGGAAGGGGCTCGAGCCGAGGCCTGTCAGTAGCCGCTGTCACAGCCGTCCCGGGCAGTGCATTCTGCTACATAAAATCTGCTGAAAAACTCGGGGTCTGGCCTCAGCTCTGGAGATGACAGCAGATATGACGTGGCCTGAGCCCTGGGCTTAACCAGCGCGGCCCTGGCCCGGCCCTGAGCCCGGTATCCTGAGTCTGGCGCCTGCTGTGTTCACAGCGGGATCAGCGCCCTAGAGCTCGCTAACAGCCTGGCCGCCGCCACCTGCCTTGCGGCTCCTCTCCCGTGCCTCCCCGAGGTCCCAGCGATTATGCCACTGAAAATTCCGCTTTCATCTTGTCAACCTCGCAGTAAATTACAGGCCCGGGGAGGCGTGGGCCTCCTCCTTAAACAAGATTCAATTCTACTTAGCTGCCCCCCCTTCCTGCCCCACATGTGGGTCCCTCCCTCCCACCACCCCGGGCACAAGGATTTATGGCCTCTCCTTGCAGGCAGCTGGTAACCATGGCAAGCTCCTTAGGGAGGCTTCAGGCTGGAGCCTCGTCAGCCCCAGACTCCAGTGCGGCCGCTTCCTCCTAGGCTGGAGGAGAGAGGAGAGGCCAAGCCAGCGCAAGAGGCTTCCGGAGACTGAGGCAGAGAAGCCACCGTAAGCCCAGCAATGACAGGCACACAGATGCCGTCCCATCGAATCCTTACACCACTCCTGATGCAGACACTGTCATCACCCCCATTTTATAGATGGGCAAACTGCGGCCAATGAGTGGGAGGTCACTTGCCCAGGTCACACACCAAGGAAGCAGTCGAGTCCAGGGCTGGGCTGCTGCTGCCTCTTCCCCCAACGGCTGCTCTTGGAGGGGCGTAGAGTCTTTCTGGGGGCTTCAGGCCCTCTAAGACCTTGGCTCCTCCACCCAATGTCTGGTTCTCTCTTAGATCTCAGCCCCTGCTCCTATCCTCTAGGAATGGGGAGATCACTGCCTCTCTGAAGGGCCCATTATCTCCCTAATGACTAGACACAGTCTCCAAATAATTGATCAAGTCCTGTCACCTCTCAGAAGCATTGTTTTGGCATTTAAGGTCCTCCGTGATCTGGCTGCTAACTCCCTCCCTCTACCTTATCTTCCGTGGCTCACCAACACTCTAGGCTGCCTGGGGATCCCCCCGGGCTGCTTAGTGCTTGGCTCTGCCCTTGAGTCTTCTCTTACACCACCCTCCGCCTTACAATGCTACCTCCCTCATTCCTACCCCAGAATATCAGAGCTGGAAAAGCACTCGCTCCTCATTTTCCTGATGGAGAGAGGCTCGGAGAGGGGGATGAATTTCCCTAGTGCACAGGGGGAGCTGATGATGGGCCCAAATCTTCTGCCAATTAAAATAACAACTCGTCATAAAATAGCTAACATGCACTGAGTGCTTGATACCACCATTCTAAGCATCTCACATGTGTAATCCACTTAATTCTTGAACGACACTACGAGGCAGATACAATTCTATTGCCACTTTGCGGAGGGATGAGGCATGGAGAAGTCAGGTGACTTACCTAAGGTCCCCAGAGCCCTCTGACATCAGAGTCACGCTCCTAAACAGGTGCTTCCCCCGCTCCACGCTGCCTACCCCCCCACTCTGCATGGCTTGTTGGTGAATGGCGCGGCACACACAAGCGCCCAGAAGAGCCAACATACCAGCGAGAAGCAAGGATGGTGGGTCTGCTGTGGGAACGGCCTATCCCTTGGGTTCTTGGGCCTGGGACATAAAGTCAACACTCCCCCTGCCCCAAGCCTGCCCATGTGGTGTTGTCACTTCCCACATCCTCTGCAACTTCCCATCCACGGTCCCAGGGATGCTCAGCATCATCACTTCTCCCTCCTGAAGGCAGGGCCAGGATCTGCTGTGTCTCTACTACATCCCAGAGCCTAACTCGGGGACCAGTGCATAGCAGGTGCTCAGTAAAGGCTTGCTTTTATCTAAGGGACTCAAGCAGGGCTTCCCGCAGCAGGGGACATTTGAACTGCTCCTGGAAGGCGAAGTACAGGTTCGACATATAGAACAAGGGGGAAAGCCGATGCCCGGCAGAGGGACCGGCTGGAGCAAAGTCTTGCAAGAAGGGATATTCAGAGTGCGGGAGTGGGGGGATGGGAGGGACGGCAAAGAGGACAGAAAAGCAAGGTACAGCCTTGGCAAAGAGCTGGGTCTTTACTTGGATGTGGGAACACTCTTTATGACTTGTGCCTGGGACAGATGGGGAAAGGCAACAGGGTGAAAATATTTCTTGCAGGTTCTATGTTCTCAGGTGGGGGCTGCTGGGGCTGCAGTCTGCAAACCAGTTTGGCCAAATTACATCGCGCCCCCCACCCCCGATGACGCACAGAGCCCCGTGTGGGGTGACAGATAGACAGTGCTGATGCCGGGGCTGAGGGAGATTTTCCTTTATTCTCTCTCCTGACAAGCGATGGAGCTGGCAGATAGAGCATCTTCTTCCTTAATCTCCCGTCTGGGGCTGCAACGAGGAAGCAAGTTGAGCCTGGCACCTTGTTCCGAACTTAATCCTCGTCTTCCTGAGTTTAAAGCTACAGATTCTAGTCATGGGTTCCCCATCTCCAGGGAACGGAGAGAGCATGGAAGAAAACGGAGCTCACGCACAGGGCCAGACCGTCGGGGCCACAAAGGAAGTGGTGAGACTCGGAGCCTGCATCGTCTTTACGGAGTGCGCAGGAGCTGGACCAGGACTGGACTCCTGACTCTGCTGCTCCCAGCTGTGTGACCCCAGGCAAGTTACTTCATGTCTCTGAGCCTCAGTGTTCTCCTCTGTAAAACGGGGAAGTTAAATCTTTCCAGGTTTGCTGGGAGCCTCCAATAGATGGTGAATGTAAAATAATCCTCTGGAAAGAGTTGAGTGCAGGTGAGGGTTGATTATTATTATCCACTTGTGAGAGTAATAATAAATCTTTCCGAGTTGTGAGAGTGAAAGATAATAATAGTGGCTCTTTGTAGAGCTTTTATCACCTGCCATTACCTCCCCAGGCTGGGCCTGTTAGAACATCCATTCACAGAGCGCCCAGCTCCCCCCCCCCCCCCCCCCCCCGCCGACGGCAGGTTCTGTTATATCCCCATCTTAGAGAGGAGGGAGCCTGGCTATCCCCATCTTTACTGCCCTTTGCTATGGAGGGAACGTTTCTCTTGTCCCCTGATCTGGGTTCTGCAGCCCACTCACACCTCCCTGGCAGTGGAGAAACCTTACATTATGAATTCACACTTCTCCTGCCCTATCTTCACCCCTTTCTGATGGGCTCCTGGCATTACACGTGCTCAAGTAGAATCCATCTCAAAAACAGTAGCAACAGGGACACCTGGGGGGGCTCAGATGGTTGAACGTCTGCCTCGGACTCAGGTCATGATCCCAGGGTCCTGGGATCCAGTCCCACATAGGGCTCTCTGCTCAGCAGGGAGCCTGTTTTTCCCTCTCCCTCTACTGTGCCCCTGCTTGTGCTCTCTCACTCTCTCTGTCAGATAAATAAAATAAAATAAAATAAATAACAACAAAAAAGAAGCACACACCTCCCAATACCTCCCAGCCCCGTCCCTTATCAACCAAACTTCTCTGAAAGCTGGCTATATATACTTACTGCCTCCTTTACTCACCTCCTAGTCACTTCTTAACCCACTGTCCACCTAGCTCCCATCCCCCAATGTTTCGTTAGGGTGGCTCACAGAGGTCACCAATGACCTCCATCTTACTAAATCCAATGGATGTTCTCCACCTTTTACCACTGGACCTTTTAGCAGCGTTTGAGACATCAAACTAGACGACTGGCTTTCTTCCTACCTTCCTAATTATGCCTCTGCATCTCCTGGCTTTTGTTCCTGCATCCGACAGTCAGAACCCCATCTTTACCTGCACAATCTCAGCCATGACAATGGCTCCAATTACCCTGAACACTATGGTGACTCCCAACTTAGGCTCAACCTCCCTTCTGAAATCTACAGATAAAAATACAATTGCCCATTCAACACCTCCACTTAGATGCCTCTGTGAAACCTCAAACCAGACATATCAAACATATGTTCTTCTTCTTTAATACTGGCCCTTTGTCTGGGTGCCCCATTGCATGAATGGCACTCATCTCTGTCAGGTGGTCCAAACCAGAAGGCTGGAAGTCATGACCTTGACTATTGTTTTCTCTGCACCCCCAATGGGCAATCCATCTATCATTAAGTCTGGTTCATTTTACATCTTAAATAACTCCTTAAGTTGGCCACTTTGTGTCATCTCCATGACCACCCTGATTCAAACCAGGGATTCAGGATGACCCTTGGATTTTTGGCTTGACCCTGGATAGTGTGACACTGACCATGATGGAGTGAATGAGGGGAGGGAAGCTTGGGGAAGGAAATAAGAATTCCTTTTTAGATATGTTTGAGACATTCGTGAGACATGTAAGTGGAGATGTGTCGCTGGCAGTTGAATGCAACAGTCTGGAGCTCCAAGGAGAGGAGACATAAATCTGAGATCATCAGCATGTAGTGATATTTAATGCTGAGGAAATGAATGAGCTCACTTGGGGAGAGACAGAAAGTGGGCCCAGA
Source organism: Martes martes (assembly GCF_963455335.1). NCBI lineage: Eukaryota > Metazoa > Chordata > Mammalia > Carnivora > Mustelidae > Martes > Martes martes. Next base: position 13,743,384 of record NC_137896.1, on the reverse strand, counting down.
AGTGATCCCTGGGGCACTCCAATATCAGAGATGAGATAGAGGGAAAAGGAGTCACAAAGACTGAGAAGAACCTGCCAGTGAGGTTGGAGGCCATCCAAGAGAGCGTGGTGTCATGGAAACCAAGAGTGGAACTAGAGATCAGCATGTTGAAAGCCACGGAGAGGCGAGGTAAACTGAGGATGGAGAAGTGACTCCTTTAGGCAATGCAGAGGGTGTTAGTGGCCTTGATGATGTCTGTTCTGCTGGACAGTAAGTCCCACGAGGCAGGGAATATCATTGGTTTGCTCGTGTTGTGCCTCTAGTGCTTAGCTCATTAGCATTGTTTTCTGGCGTGTCTGGTTATCTTTGACTATGTGTTGGCCATTGTCTTTGGATTTTTTTTTTTTTTCCTTTAGGAGGAATTTCAAATTCAGGATGAAGGTATATATATATTTTTTTTTTCTAAAAAGGATTTGCATTTCACTGTGGTGCTACCATTCTGGGATTGCTTTAAACAAAAATCCAAGGCTTGAAGTTCCCTGAAAGACCCAAGCAGTGTGGATGAGGCTGCCAATCCATTATTCAAGGCTGGGCTACCTTTGGTTCACCCTTATCCCAAGGGTGAAGCCCTCTGGAGTCCCAGCTTATTTCCACAAGGATCTCCTACTTGACTGCCCACCTTATGCAGGCCATGGACTTTGATTTCAATTCCTTTTATGCTGTGAGATCATCAAAAAAACAAATTCAGAATTTCCGAGATCAGCAAATGCCCTCAGGATAAAAGCAGATTCTACGCTCTCTAACTTCTCTGGGTTTCTGTTTTCCCTTCAGTTTTGACCTAATAATTCCTGGTAATTCCTTACAAAGAGCTTACTTGTCAGTGCTTTGATGCTTTAATAAGATGTTTTTTCTATTTTATCTAGCATTCTTAGCTCTTTTCAGCAGAAGGGTTGGTCCAAAAAACCTAGCCTCCTGTTTCTAAACCCAGAAAATGCTAGTCTCTAGGGCTTAGCACCGTGCATGGCTCAAAGAATATGTATGGATTGAATGGATGAAGTGGACCCAGGTTTCCAACATTCCTGCCTCTTCTAATGCATCAGATATCACACTCCCAGGCCAAGATACAACAGAGCACTGTGGTCAGAGCTCAGTGAGCTGTGCAAAGAGGCGGGGCTATGAGCTCAGAGGAGGGGAAAGATCTCTGTAGGATCAAGAAGGACAATGGCAGGAGATAGAGGATAGGACCAGGGTAAGCACAAAAGATAGAATGTGACAGCAAATCGGCCGTTGGTTTAGGAAAGGAGGACTCGTGGGGGGTGGCATTGTAAGTAAAGTCCTGAAGTGAAGGCTGGGATGTATAAGGGATTCAGCAACCAAGAGGGGGCAGAGAAGCACGGGCCGGCCAGGGGAAAGTCACGAAGGCCAAGGTGGGCCCCTGGGCCTGATGTGAAAGCAGAAGCAGAGCCCTGGCAGAAGGAGGGAGGAGAAACAGCTTTTGTGAAAATGCACACATGGTAATTGCTGAGAAGAGTATCTCCCCCAGTTGAAAAACGGTCTCTCCTCTGAATTTTCCTTGGTCCCAGTTTCAAAGGAATTTTAATTGCAAAGAAAATTTGTCATCTCCCTGGGGGGAGAGGGCTCTGTAGCTTCGGATAGTCATGCCTGATGCTGATTCTTTCTTCAAACTGGAGATTTCCACGCTTTGGCTGCGTGGGAGCTGTCTGGGGATTGGGCAGTGCGGAGGGAGGGGTTGGGGTGGGACAAGCTTCCCTGTGCCTTTCTGTGGCCAGGAAGGCTGGGTTTGCAGCCCAGGGTTTCCTGGCCTGGGTCCTCCATGAGGGTTTTTTGGTGCCAACCTGGAGACAGTCCTAACTCCTTTCTCCTCGAACCCAGTGGGTTTATTTAATTAATTATGTTAATTAAACAACCGGTTTCCTGGCTCCCATCCTTGCTTTACTGTAGCCTATTCTCTACCCAGCAGCCCATTTGGAAAACAATTTTGGTAGTTTCTTAAAAAGTTAAACATAAATTACCATACAATCCAGCAATTTCTCTCCTAGGTATCTACCTAAGAGAAATGAAAACATATGTCTCCTCAAAGCCTTCTAAGCAAATGTTCACAGCAGCACAATTCAAAGTAGCCAAGAAGTGGAAACAATTAAAAATCCACCGACAGATGAATGGATAAACAACAGTGTGGTATATCCACACAAAGGAATACTATTAAGCAATAAAAAGGAACAAACGGTGAATATATGCCATAATAGAGATGCATCTCAAAACCATTACGCTCAATGAAAGAAGCCAGATTTTTAAAAAAAACACATACTGTGTGACTGCGTTTACATGAAATGTCCCAAAGAGGCAAATCTATAGAGACGGAGAACAGATTATTGGTCGCCTAGGGCTGGTGGCGGGAACGGGAATTGACTGCAGATGGACACGAAGGATCTTTCTGGGGTAAAAGAAATGTAAAACTGGAGAATGGCAGCCGTTGCGCAACTCTGTAATTTACTAAAAATCAGTGAATTGAACGCTTACAATGAGTGAATGTGATAGTATGTAAATTATACCTCAATAAAGCTGTCGGAAAAAATGGCTCCCGTTTCTCTCGGAATAAAAGCCTGAGTTTCTACAAGGCTCCAAGGCTCCACGTGATCTGTGCCCGTGGCCTCTTGGACCCATTGTCTCCTCCCCTCCCCTCCCCCTCAGCTCCAGCTCGAGGGCCTTCTGGCTTAGCCCGGGGAGGGACGTGCTCTCACCTGACAGCCTTTGCAGTGGCTGTCCCTTTGCCTGGGATGTTTCTCCCCCTAGACAGTTGCCGGGCTCCCTCCCTCACCATTTTAATATCTTTGTTCAAATATGATCTTTTCCGTGGAAAGTAACCCAAGCATTCCAGCTAAAATTGTATGCCCTCTCTAAGGCTCTGCCAAGCACCCTTTCCTTACTTTTTCATAGTTTTACCTTGATTCAAACCCATGATTTACTTATTTATTCTGCTTATTGTTTGTGTGTCTCTCTCTTCACTCGCATATACGCTCCCCTGGGATAGGAATTCTTGTCGGTTTGGTTCACCGATGTACGCTTAGGGCACTTAGAACAATGTCTGGCACAGGTGTTCAATGAACATTTGCGGGGGTGCATGAGTTACTGCGTGATTTCTGAATGCCCTCGCTGTGCCGGGAGGTGGACACACAGCAGAGAACTGGAGGAACGGGGCTCTCCGCCCCGGGTGGCTTGCATCTCAGCGGCACAGACCGGAGGCAAGAAAATACCGTAAACCAGTAGTGGCGGGAAGCCCCAGCACCAAGAACTCAAGAATACGATAAACTTTACAAAAGGCTGTTATGGGGGCAGGTTGACGGAGGGTGTTCTTGACAACTGGCCTGATGGATAAGTGGGGATTGGCCAACCAGGGAGGGGGGAAGGAGGCCTTCTGGCCCAGGGAACGTGAATGCCCCGAGGCCAGAGAGAAAGTGTCTTTGGAGACGTGGGAGAAGTGTGCTCCAGTCGAAACATAATCTGTAACAGCGAGACACGGGGCTGGTGAGATGGGCTGGAGGCACAGCTTGAAGCAGAATCAGAGAAGGCGCTGGCCACAAACAGCTGGGACATTCCAGCTGCGTCTCTGCTGGGCCTTATGCCACGAAAGAGAGCCTGGGGTTCAGACGTGTTAGTGATCACTGGAGGGTTTAAGCGGGACACTGACAGCTGTCCAGCTGCCAAGGGCAGAACAGATTGGAGGCACTGGTGCTGAATTGGGGGAGGCTGGGCAGAAGGCTTCATGGCACTCCTGCTGGGAGAATGGCCGGTTGAGGGTGACTGATGGAACACAGGCGCTCGGGAAAGGGAGGGATCGTGGATGGTAATAACTGCGGCAGAATTTGCTGAGCAGGTACTATGTGCCAGGGAAGGCTCCGAGCGCCTGGCCGGTACTGTCTCTTAATCCACACACTTACATGAGGGATCTGAGCCTCAGGGAGCCTCAGTGACCTACATGGGGCACAGCCAGGATTCAGACGCACTCTACAGCTGACGTTCGGCTTTCCAGGGTGATCCCCAGGCTGCTGGCTTGGAGGAGAGGTAGAGCCATTTGGGGAGACATGGCTGGGGGTGGGGGGAAGAAAGAGGGAAGCCAATTTGTGAAGGAAGATGCTACATCCACAAAAAGTGTGAGGCTCTGGGGACCACCCAAGTGGAGATGCCGACAGGACAGCTGAATATGGGGGTCCGGAATCCAGAGAAGAAATTAAAGGTGACAGCAAGTGACTTGGGTGTCCTACCTCCAAAGACACCACCAGATGGTGGTTGAGACAGCTGGAGACCCGACTGAGGAGTGAGATAAGGCCCAGGGGAGCCCCAAGATTTCCAGGGTGGCAGGAGAGGAAAACAGGGTGTTGGCACAATCTCTTCACAGTAAATAAAGTAACAGACAAACATAGGTGCTGGAGTATGGACAAAATATTTTTCTAGAAGGGATTCGGAGAAAGTGTGAACAGGGTTCACCTCCGGGGGGCGGGGGCGCAGGGTTGGGGAAGGACCCTCCTCCCATACATGTTCCCAGACGGGTGATTCTTGGGCCCCATCTATTTCTCAAAAAGCATCAACGGGAAAATGAGTGGTTGGTGAGATTTAAAATCATTTCTACATGTTTTTTCTCTATATATCTCCTTATATATTTTTTTTAATGTAATGGTATTTTTAACAAATGAAGGGGCAGGTGGAGGAGGGGATGACAAAGGATGACAAAGGTGGAGGAGGGGATGGCAGACAGGTGGGGAGAAAACCCAGACAGCGTGGGGTGGGCGGATCAGAAGAGGGAGATTTGGTAGGAGGCTGGGCTGGATGTCCAGGTTCGTAAGAGGCCCAGCACGGTGAAGGGATCCTAGGATTGCACGGCTAAGTGTGCCTGCCAGTCTGTGCCCCTGATGCCTCAGCCCCGACATCTGCCTTAAAGGAAACCTCATGAGGGGCGAGACGGTTCTACCGGCTGACAAGATGAATGTCCTGGCCCAGAGATGACCTGGAAACCCTTCATCACCCGAAGATGCCTACCACTGGGAATTTTGTGGGTTCTGGGTTCAGAATGGCCTCGTTTGCTTTTCCTAGATACTCCTGCCCTCAAACAGCCAGGGCCCGGTCCACACTCTGTCCCCATCCAGCTCCATGGCCATCAGGAAATCCCTCGGGGCTCTGGGTCTCAGCCTTCTCATCTGAGACATGGACGTGATCATTGCGTCCACGTGGTTTTACTCCAAGGGTTAAATGAGGCGAAGCACGTGATGATCCTACCATACAACATAAGCTCGGTATCTGATAAGTCTTATTAACAAGCTGCACCCGCATCTACGAAAATTGAAAATGTCTGAAACCCGCAACCCGGAAGTCTGTACGAGGGAAACACCAGCTCATGTTCTAGGAGATAGGGACACAGTCACCACAGCGCTGCTGATAATAAGGGGAAACGGGAAAACATTCTACATGCCTCTCAGTAAGGGAGTGGACAAATAAAAATGGAGTATATTCGCACGATGGAATATAGCCACTTAAATGGAATAAGCCCGAGCTATATATATCAACATTGATAGCTTTCAAAAACATTGTTGGAGAGAAAAAAGCAGGTTGCGGAATGATGATACATCTAGGACGAATCCATTTATATTAAAAAACACAAAACAATGCTACTAATTTTCTAAGGGTGCGTATCTTGTACACCCAAGTATAAAAACAGGGTGTGGGGCTACACACCGAGCTCATGAGAGGAGTGACCCCCGAGAAGGTGGGAAAGAGGCCAGACTGGAGGTGGTGGGAGATGGGTCCTCGGCTTCGCCGGCAGGGTCCTGATTACTAAGAGAATGGGTTCGGGTATTTCTTATAAAATTAAAATTAATTTTTGAAAAGAAATTAACTTAAAAAAAATCCCGGCCTGCCTGTTTCGCTAAATTGTTTGGAGGATCGAATTATATGTGCACAGAGAGTGCGTAATTCATTTTCTAGTTGACAGAGTATTTTTTTTACCCAACATGACCTTACGCCATCCTCTCAACAAGACTTGAGATGGATGGACTACAATGTCTGTTCTATGGGGGAGGAGACGGGGCACAGGGAGGTGAAGCGGTTGTCCCAGGTCACACAGGTGGGGTGGCGCTAGAGCTAGGATTCAAGCCTGAGGCTGTCGGGTTCTCTAGGTTGGCCCTACTTTCTACTGCTTCAGGCTTTGAGGTGAATGCCTTTTGGATGGTCTCCAGGCCAGTCTGGTCATCAGGATAATGACGATGGGGCCACATCCTACTGCTAAGCTCCCTCTCAGGGACAAAATCCCTGTCGTCTCCAAGCAGAAGCCCTATAGTCCCACCTGAGCTGGCCCTAAAGACCTCAGCCTCATGGTTCGGAGGCTGCCCTCTCTCTTGAGACCCTCGCCTACAAGTTTCTGGGACACAGTATGGTGCTAAGGATAGACCTTGGCTATCGGTCTCAGAGAGACCTGGACTTGAACCCTAGCTCGTTACCTGCCAGCTGGCAACCTTGAGCCAGCCACTTCCCTGCTCTGCAAGGTAATACTGAGTTTACAGGTTGCTGTGTACAAAGTGTACCTAGTAATAAGCACTCACGACTGTTAGTTCCTGCTCTTTTGTTCCCACGGCCTTCTCAGCTCTAAGCAGGGGCCTTACTCACCCTGCAACCCTCTGTCAGGCACAGTGCTCGATATCAGGAGGTGCCCAGGGAAGCTTGGGGCTTGGCTTCTCATGGGATTAGATTATCGGTGACAACAGACAGTCACCACAGTCTAAATGGTCCTCATAAGCAAGGGTCCTCCCCGATCCTAGCTGATTCCTGGGGTTAGATTATTAGGGCCATTTTGAACTCTACCTTGAGGACAATGGGGAGCCACTGAAGGTTTAAACAGGAGAGTGACATGGTGAGGTTGATCTCAGAAAGAACACACGGTGTGGAGTGTGGATTCGAGTGGACCAGCCCAGAGGCAGAGACACCTGTGACGGTGCTATGGTGAACAGTTCAGGTAAGAGCCCTGAGGTCCCTTCTCATCTGAGATACCTAGGGGACAAGGGGAAGCCAGGAAAAGGGTGGGTGGCTGGACTCGATTTTTGAAAGATGCCAGGATTTTAAAGGAGACAGAGATAAAAACACGTGATGTACATGAGAATGTGTTCTGTAAACTGAAAAAAAAAAATTCAGATACATCCACCCTGATCTCATTGTCATGGCCACAGCCTTTCTTGGGCATACAACATCCCTGCCCCTTTGTATTCAGGGAGCATCAACACAGGTCTCAAGCAAATTCCCAGCTCACCTGAATCACTTGGCAGAAACAAGTTTTTATGTCAACTCACAAAACCGACCCGTGTAAGCCCTCCGACAAATACAGCACATTATTGCAAAAGCGGGTAGCCAGCTAAAGGGAACGGCCGGCTCTCCTTTTTCTTGTTTGTCACAGACACGTCTGTTGACCTACACCCGGCATTCACGATAATATCACACATGCCTGAAACTTCAGATTCAAGGGAAAAGCAGGAAAGGCAGGTGGGAATGGACATCGTGGGGGAGGGAGGTTACCACTTCTAGTAAAAACAGCACCTGCCATTTCTCGAAAGCTTACTATGTGCTGGACACACGCACTAAGTCTTGTCTCGGTCTCTGATGTTTTTATACATGCCTTTTACAGACTGGGGGGAGGCAGACCAAGGCGATCGAGGCATCTTACCCACACTCACAAAGCAGCTGCGTAGCAGAGCGGGGGTTTGGAGCTCATGGATCTCTGAGGTCCACTGTGACAGCTTGTTTTCATCACCAGACTTGATGAATAACAATACTTTCCTTTCTGTCCCCAAAGACACTGATACTGATGATTTTAATGATGTCGCTTCATTTATTCATTTAAAAAATAATTATTGAGTACCTACTCTCTGCTTGGCAATGAGGAAGGAGAACGGCAGAGGAAGGGCGCGGGCAGAGGTCGGGAGCAGAGATGTGTGTGTGATGTACCCAACACACCCAGACTTGCCAGGTTAGACCCTGGCCGGGTGGGGAGCAGTGCTGGGCAGAAAGGGGTCTGTAAACAGTGGGCGGAGATGGGGGTGGGGCAGGAGAGCATGGAGGGAGCGGAGAAGGAGTCTCGCTTCCTTATTTATTACCTCTGGGCTCTCAGATGCATGACTACCAGGCAGAAGTGACAAAATAAAAAGGGAAAGGAAAAAATGCCAGCTACAGCCAGAATAAAATCAGGGCAAATAGAATAAAACCTGACAGCCAAGTATAAATAAATATTCGTAAAAGAGTTAAAGGACAGATTAAAATAAAAACACCAAATGCAATTCTTACCCCTTGACAAATGCAGTGTGAATTGGGTTCTTTTAATCAAATGTTTGGCAGGTGTATGAATTATTTATAATTCAATATCGGGTGGTTAAATGGAAAATGGAAGATGTTCCCGTCGTCTTCTCGGAGCTTATCCGCCTCCCCCAATGAGCTCTCTGGGGAGATGGGGGGGACCCCTCTCCCCGAAGCCAGGCATAGGCCCGGACCCCGAGCCCTAGAGCCCTGCCTCTCTCCGGTTGCCACCACTTGTCCACTTGATCCCTAGTCACAAACCTTCATGTTGCTCTGGAAGGAGGCCCCTCAACTCTGGGAACAGGAGAGGGAGCAGCTGACCATGGGTAGGGGAGCTGGGAGTCCAGAGACCTGGGTTCTTGTCTCCACCGTGCACATACTCTGAACCTGCTCTTGGGCAAGTCTTTGCCCCCTCTGGGTCCTCCTCCCTCACATGAGCTTCTCTGTTGCCATCTTTTACTTTTCCACCCCACGTTTCAGTTTCCAGAATGCATTCTGACACATGGGCCTCACCACATCCTTCCATGGCAAGGAGCGTGATAACCATGCCCATTTTACAGAGCAGAAAACTGAGGTTCAGAGAGATGCCTGGATGTGCTTCTGGTCACACCACTGATATGAACCCGAGGTGCCCCTGGAGTCCAGGTTTTCAGACTCCACGTTCACTGGGAGTGTGATTCTGGGAGCAGATGTAGGTCTAAAATCCGAGGAGAGTGGACAGGACATGAGCTCCGGAATCGGACAGACTCCGGATCCAATTCCAGCTCTGAACTCACTGTCTGTGTGATGGGGGTATGTTACCTAGCCTCTCTGGTCCTCCACTCTCTGCTCAGTACACGGCACTAAGGAGAACAGCTACCCCGGGCCACAGTGAGGATTAAGGGTGGGTGGGGTTCCCTGCACGGTGACGGGCCTCAGTGAAAGCCAGACACATGGCTGCTCCTGGAGCAACAAGAAATGACACTCATTTTACAGATGAGCAAACTGAGGCCCCAAGAAACAGTGACTTCCCCAAAGTCATTCTGTGAATCAATGACAGAGAACCCAGGTCTCTGAGAGCTTGTCAGACCTTGTGCTGCTGGCTCACCCCCCACCAACCCCCAAGCTGAACTGGATCCCTCCCCTCCCAGCCCCGCCCACAGGACATGCTGCTTTTGCCCGTCCCATTCCCCATTTCTCTGTTTCTCTTTCACACACGCACACACACACACACGTGTGCACACACACGTCCCGTGAGTGAAAACGGGCGTGGAGAAGCCCTCCACGGTGAACGTTGCCTGACTTTCCTGAGCTTCAGATGAATGAGTCCCAGCAGTTAACAAACGGCTCTCGGAAAGGTGGGAGAATGAAGGTAATTAGTCCCCTTAATGCCGATTTCAGACTAATCTTTCACACTTAAGGAAATTGTTCCAATGATTTTCTTATTTTCAGGGGAGCTCGTTAAGTAAGAATTAGAAAAATAGATATGGTAGGAGATAAGAAAATGGATCTGGTAATGACAAGCTGCCTGAACGCACCAACAGGGGGCCCGCCGGGCTCTGTTGGAGTGACAGACCCAGGTCCCTGGGAATGCGGGGCAGCTGGATGTCCCAGGTCTCCCCCTTGCATCAGGCCCCCACCCCACCCGGGCAGGACGAAGAGCCCTGGGAGCCCCAGCTCGGGGCCTCTCTGGAGTAGGTGCTCAGTGGACCTGCTGTGTTTGGACCTAGCGCATCTCCATCGGCCTCTGTGCTCCTGGGCCCTGGCCCCGGATTGGGGGGACAGAGCACTCATCAGACAACGTCCCTGAACATCTGGAAAGACAGACGTCTTTGCCAGGATCCGGGACACACTGCAGGGAATTCCAACCTCAGCACCTTCTAGATCCTCTAGGGAAGCCAGGGAACATGCACTGATTGCCTGCTGGTGATTGGCAAGCTTTATCTCCATCGCCCCCCGGAGCCCCAGGGGGTGGATTCCAGGGTCGAGTGTCAGCATCCTATACTATACGGGCAGAGACGGGAGGCTCAGAGGGTCTACTGGTAGCTGGCCGGTGTTCGGTTCCCTGCTCAGAGCCTGCGCAGTTCTGGTTGCTCAAGGCTCTGAAGAGCGCCGTTGGTCACGTGACTTGGCGGAGGCCACGGGGCGGTGAGTTCCAGTCTGCAACTGGAACGCAAGGTGTCCCCCACCGAGGCACACACCGTTTCTGCCCCTCTGTGTAATGAGTCCGGGGTGGGGGCGCTCAGAGGGGATGACTTGGAGCCAGGAGAAAGGGGGTCCCCTGCGGGAAAAGGAGGGCTTCCCCAGGTGGGAAAGTGGGAGCAGGGCCTACTGGAAAAGGAAGGCTGGCCTGGTGTCTGCCCTTTCCGGATGGGTACAGGCTATTTTTCTCTCTCACTCTCCTCTGCCACCGCGTCTGCGGCCTCATATCTGTTAGACTGTGGCTGCCCCCTGACCTGCCGCTGGCTTCCCCTTGTCTCTCCAAACCCTCTGGAGCCTCCCTGGACTCCGGCCCGATCGCTCCTGGCCTTCATCCCCGACAGCCTCAGCTTTCTCCCTCACCTTTGAACCCAGAAGGGACCCAGTGGTCCCACTTCTAGCCGCAGTGCATTCTGGGAAGCTTAACCTTGCACATCCAGTGACCGGTGTGTGGACCAGGTCCGCGCCAGCAGCGGAAAGTGCCTGGTGATTGGCTCTGGCAGGGACGAGAACTGCTCTTCCACAGGCCAAGTGGGAAGACAGGACTTTGCGAAAATGTCAATATGACATTTCCCCTCCGGTCACGGGCTAGGTCGCACATTCAAGTCTTGTGTCCCCTCTATACCTCCAACCAAAAGGGAAACCTCTGCTGTTCAGAATTTGTGCCCCATTCGGAGAGAGGCGCCTAGAGCCGCGGTTGTCAAGCAGGGGTGATTTTGCCTCCCACAGGACATCTGCAACATCTGGGAACATTTCTGCTTGTCCAACCAGGGTGAAGCGCCTGGCATCTAGCGGGTGGAGGCCAGGGAGGCTGCTGATCACCCTACAGGACACGGGACGGCCCCACATCCAAGCCGGGATGTCAGCAGTGCCAAGGTTGAGAAACTCCTCCCTAGAGTCATTTGATTCAATGGCCCCATTAAGTAGCTTACCTAAGAGCTAGGACCCAGCTCTTCTTTTTTTAAAAAAGGATTTTATTTATTTATTTGACACAGAGAGAGAGATCTTAAGCAGGGGGAGAGGCGGAGGGAGAAGCAGGCTCTCCACTGAGCAGGGAGCCGGATGTGGGGCTCGATCCCAGGACCCTCGGATCATGACCTGAGCTGAAGGCAGATGCTTCACGGACTGAGCCACCCAGGCGCCCCAGGACCTAGCTCTTCTCACTATGCCCCCCATGGGGTTATCAGTAGAAATGCAAGTGTGCCCCCAAGTCAAAGATTCAGGGTTCTGACCCTTTTTGTTTTTAAATCAACAGACGTACATTGTGTTCCTATTTCGTACCAGGCATTTGCAAGGGGCGAGGTATTCAGTAGTGGACAAAACAGATGAACTTTCTACCCGTGGGGAACTCACAGGGTGGTGATCCCTGAGCTGGATCACCTGGATCACCTTAGACTTATCTCTTTCCCTCTCTGAGTCTGTTTTCTCGTCGTGAAAGTGGGGGCAATGGTATGTCTCTTTCTCTGTTGTTCTGAGGCTGTCTGAAATCTAAATGTCAAATACCACCATAGACCCTCGATAAACACTTACGAGGACTGAATGCTTCTCCTTTCTGGAGAAAGGTGGTAGAGATGGTTTTGTAGGTGGTAGGGAGAGTTTTCTATTAGGAGAAGGGAGAGGGGAGAACCCGAAGCTATTCCTGAGTACTAACTCTATGCTTCTCACGGGTCCTCCTATCACCCCTGCAAGGCGCGTGTTCTTTCCCTCCAAGTGCAGATGGGGAAACTGAGGCTCGGGGAAGCAAAGAGCATGCTCGGGCTGGTCAAATGGAGCCCCTCGATCTGAACCCAGCTCCCCTGGCTCCTTTGCCTCTCTCCTTTTTGCCATCTGCAGGGCCTCTTTAGGGGGTGCTGGGCAGGGAGTCGAGGTCTGAGCCTGACCAGGCCTGGCCTTCAAGCCTTATTCCCCAGCATCCCCCCGGGGTCTCGGTCTCACCCCATTAGCGCTGCTTTAAAAAGTGCGGACCGACCGGGGCGCGTTATTGCCCACATAAATCAGGCGGCTCCGAGTACCGAACACCTTTAAACAAACAGCTGATGGGAGTGAAGTTCCAGGATCATTATTAATAGCTTTTCATTTCGGTGGCCGCTGTGCTGTGACATGCCTTCCCAGCAGAAGCCCCGCGCAGCCAGCCCCCGATCGGCTGATCCCCCGAGTCCGCCAGTCAGAATGAATGACTGTACCTTTGTGTTAATTGTGGAGCCCAAGCCACATGCGGAATGCTAATAGGGCCAAGTGGGAGGGGGCAGGTGCCAATCTTGCCTGGCCGCTGGGCAAGGAAGGACCCCACCTCTGGCCCTCCTCCACACCAGCCAGCAGCGGGCTCTTTCTAACATAATTATCTGAGCTCCGCCCTCCTCTGCTCCAGAAAGCCCCAGGGGTCGGGGGGGGGGGGGGCCCAGAGCCAACTCTGGCCTCATCCGACTGCCATTCCGGGTTCTCGTCTCCTCCGTCTCCTGCTCCAGCCTCCTTGCTTGCTCTCCCACACCGCCAAGCCTGTGTTCGGCTCCAACTCCTCATTTATTCATTCATTCATTCATTCATTCAACATTTACTGAGCTCTCTGAAGGATGCTGGGGACAAAGCTATGAACAAGACAGACAAGGTTCCTCATCTTGTGGGGTTGAACATCCAGCAGAAAAGACACATCTGTGGGCTCTGCGGCCAAGCTGCCTGAGTCCACATCCCAGTTTGCCTCTTTCGTGTCTGGGACGTTGCACGCAGAACCTCTTCCGGGCCTCGGTTTCCTGCTCTGTAGGATGGGAATAATAATAGTAGCCACCTCAGAGGGTTGTAGGAAGAAGTAACTAAAAATATATGAAAAGATGTAATATGCTTACTACCATTTATTGTTGAGCATGAAGTACTCAATAACCGTGAATTATTATTACCGTTAATTCACGACTTTATTAAATCGCACGGTGATGGCTACAAAAGAAAGGTCCAGGGAGAAAAGGGGGTATCAACCAGGAGGGCTGGCCCCATTTGGGGCCCTGGGAAGGGTCCCCTGTAGAAGTCCAGCTCTCCCAGACGGGAGGGATGAGTGGGTGCTAAGTGAAGTGGCAGTGGAGTGGGCGTGGGGAGGGCAGAGCAGTCCGGTGGAGGGGACAGCATGGGTCAATGTCCTGAGGCTGGCTGAATGCCCAGGTTGTTGAGAGGCAGTAGGAGGTAATGGGTCAGGAGAAGTAGGGGGGAATGGGGCCGAGGACACAGGGCCTCTTGGGCTGGGGTATACTTTACATTTTGTCCTGAAAGCAATGGTAAGTGATAGAAAGCTTCTGAGGCAGAAGACTGGCAGGAACCTTATTCTGTTTTCAAACTCACCTAGGACACTGTGCATGCAAAGTGGACTGGCTCCCCTTGCCCAGCTGGGACCCTCCTGGGGTGGCTGAGAAAGAAAGAGGAAGACAGGAGAAGAGGCTACAGTCCAGGTGAGTTGGGGGCAGTGAGGGTGGAGAGGAGAGGCCTGCTCCTACGGATGGACAGGAGGCAGAACCCCCAGGACACAGAACCCCCTGCACCTGTCAGGGATGCCTCTAGGATGGCCCACTGGTGACATGGGGGACAGAGGGAGAGAGTGGAGCGCCGGGGACCATGAGTTCCGTTTGCATGTCCTGGTGGCTGTAGGCCTCTGAGCCTTTGCATACGCTGTTCCTTCTCCCTGGAATGCACTTCCCCAGTCTTGTCTGAGGGGGGATTTTTAAATGACTCAATCACAGCCAGGTTCTGACCTCACTTCCAATACATGAACCCTTCCCTGGCTATCCCAGATTGGGTCTCTCCCTTCTGTGGATCAAGTTCTCTTTATGAACTCAAAACTTCATGAAGTGTGGCAAAGACAGCCAAGGGAAGGGACATCACACGGTTCTCCCAGCTCCCCATGCCTCAGTGACCTCAAGGTTCCTTCCCCTTTGCTGCCTTCACCTCATCTCCCTCTGTAGGTTGGAGGGTCCCAGGCTTAGTCTTTGGGTCACTACTCTTCCCTGTGCAACATCCACTCCCGATGTGACCACGTGCAATCCCATGGCTTGAAAGGCCAGCAATGTGTTGTTGACCTCCAAGAGTGTGGGTCCAGCTGCTGTCCGGGCTGGCATCCCCGCCTCCTCCCTCCCCTTGCCTGCAGGTCTCCAACGCACTCCAAACTCATCACACCTGAAACTCAACTACTGACTTCTACTCCCAACACACACACATACATAATAATAAAATAAAACAAATTTTACACTCGCTCCTTGTCCAGCTTCCCCTTTTCAGTATCCGGCAACTCCATTCCAGTGGTCTCCGCCAAAAACCTTGGAGTCATTCCTGACTTCGCCTCACACCCCAGCATCCAATCCATCAGCAAATCCCGCCTGCTCTACCTTAAAATAGATCCAGAATCTGGCCGTTCTCACCACCTGCATTTTTAACAGCCTGGTCCAAGCCACCACCATCTATCTCTCACCCCAGTGACCGCAACCCCAGTGATGGCCTCCTCACCCATCTCCCTGCTTCTCCCTCTGCCTCCTACAGACTGCTCTAGGTCATGATGTTGTAACATAAATCAGATCATAACACTCCTCCTCTTAAATTCCTTCCACTTCTTGTCTTCGAGTAAAATGACTCATAAGACCCAACATGACTTGGCCTCTTGTTACTTTGCTGATCTCCTACCATCCCCACCCCCAACTCCAGTCACACTGGCCTTCTGGCTCTTCTCTGACTATAACAGGCATGTTCCCACCTCAGGACCTTTGCACCTGCTGGTCCTCTGGCCTGGAACACCCATGCCCCTGATATCTGCCTCGATCCCTCTCCTCCTTCCTTTAAAGTTTAGCTTACTTGGCTGAACCCCATGAGGCTTTCCCTGACATCCTGATCTAGAACATCTCCTCCATCTCCTGTCCTCCCTGTCTTCTCAACCTGCTTCCCTCCCCACCTAGAACTTTGCACTGTGGTATTTTACACTTCACTTAATTCTGATCTGCCTCCTCGCCCTTTCATGGGAGCTCTCAGTGTAAAGGCTTTGCCTTTGTGTTCAGTGCTATATCACCAGCACTTAGAACAGTGCTTGGCAAGGACATGGTGCTCAGTGGTTATTTCTCGAATGATGCAGGAACCACTGCCTTTGACTGTCTACTTGTTCATCTACTTCTCTGTCTCCCCCACCGGACAGCAGGCAGCAGTAGGGTCTAATTTGCCACTGCTTTTCTGGTGTCCAAGACTAGAACATAGAGTGGGTATCCATCAAATGTTTGAGTAAACAAATGGATAAATAATAGAGTTTCCAGATGGGTTGCCTGGGGTGCTCTGAGAGGCCTTAAGAGACAGAAAGAATTGCCTCCTGGAGCCTCTTATTCCTGCAGCCCTTACTGCCTCTCCCCCATGACCTAGGGCTACTTTGGAGGGAAGACACTGGAACCTTGAGTCAGAGACTCCCTGGAGGCCAGAGGGACGGGGACTGGATTTTAGGAGCTGGTGCTAGAAGGATCTAAAAGTGCAGATTTCTTACTGGGGCTAACCTTTGGATCAAGAATTCTGGGGGTGCCTGGGTGGCTCAGGGGGTTAAGCCTCTGCCTTCGGCTCAGGTCATGATCTCAGGGTCCTGGGATCGAGCCCCACATCGGGCTCAGCAGGAAGCCTGCTTTCCCCTCTCTCTCTGCCTACTTGTGACTTCTCTGTCAAATAAATAAATAAAATCTAAAAAAAAAAAAAAAAAAGAATTCGGTTTGAGGTTAAGAAATCTGAAGTTTTGAAACAGGTCAAGGGTTTAGGATTAGGATTTGAGCTAAGGTTTGAGGTTGAGAATAAGTTGAAATTTTGGATTTGAGGTTCAGCTTCAGGGTTTCTGGTCAAGCCTGAGAGTCTGGGAGTTGGACCTGATGCTTGTGACCAGCTGGCTTGGGGATTGGATCAAGGACTGGAGCTTTGGTCAGAAAATGGGATAAAGCTGAGGGTGCCATCAGGGGCCTGAATTGAGGACATTCGTTAGGTTTTAGAAGTTTCTCTGCCAGGACGCTTTAAAACAGACACTCACATTTTATAGCAAAGTTCTAGAACAGTGGTTCTCCACGAGGGGTGATTAGGCCACCCAAGGGACACTTGGCAATGCCGGAGCTCATTTTTGGTTGTTGCAACTGAAGGAGGAAGGGAGCTCTTGTTATCTAGAGAGCGGAGACCAGGGATGCTGTTAAGTAACTTAACGAAACACAGAGACGCCACCTCCAACAAAGAATGATCGGGTCCCACTTGTCAAAAGTGCTAGAAGCCTGTTTAGAGTTCTGTCTGTTCTCTGGCGGGCTGGCAAGGCGCCCATCCAGGGGGGCCAGGGCTCGGGTATGAGTACTCAGGACGGGCGGCTGGTGTGATGGGGCCCGAGTTAGGGAGGGAGGTGCAGGTGCCTACATCCACCCTGTGCAACTGGTCTTAGCTCTCCCTGGCTCTGGGGGCGGAGGCGGCATCCTGGAATCACCCACAGGCAGGGTGGGAGCTGCGGGGAGGGAGGCCGGAAACCAGGCGGGGTGGCCGACCACCTCAGTGGGGTCTGTGGGAGGCTCGGGCTGGGAGCAGGAACGGGCGGACGGCCATGGGGAGATGGCACCCAGAGAGGCCAGTGCAGTCCTCGGTCCTCGTTCCAGACAGAACCCCCATAACAGCAACAACAGAAGGAGAAGGAGGAGTGGCCGATGGCACAGAGCACTTACTCTGTGCCACTCCCAGTGCTCACCAAGCCTGTGGGATCACTACTGCTGTCTTCCCCATTGTACAGATGAGAAACTGAGGCACAGAGAACGTACGTTGCCTCGGATCTCATGGGTCTGAGTGGCAGGGCTGGCCCCGTGTTGGCACTTAGAGGCTCAGGGCTTGTGTTTGTAGTAGAGGGGTTCAGGGTGGGGGTCCCTCGACTTGCTGTGTGGCTGTCTTCCTGGGCCATCTGCGTCGGTGACCTCATCATACCCTCTCAACCACCTCCTGGGATAGGTAAGGTTATTACCGCCCCTGTTCCAGGAATGAAGCCCTGGCAAGGTTAAGTACCTCTCAGCCCAGCCAGGTCTGCCAGACTCGAAGGCCACTTCTGCTCCCCTGCCTTACAGCGTGTGGCGCACCCCCACCCAGTCCTTGGTGCCCGTGCTAGAGGCCTCATCTCATCTTCACAAACAAGCCCCAGGCTCTAGGGCTTCTCCGCCTTGGCACTGGGGCTGGAACATTCTTTGCAGTGGGGGCTGTCCTGCATGCTATAGGATGTCAGTGGCACCCTTGTCCCTCAGCTGTGACAGCCAAAATTGTCCAAACACTGCCAAGGGTCCCCCAGGGACCCCACCTCCACCCCCACTATTAAGGACAACCGTCCCGGGGAGTAGCAAGGAGCGGCTGCCATGACACAGATGGGGGTGGAAACGAAGCCCTGGAGAGGGGCGACGTCCCAGCCAAGGTCACTCAGAGAATCGGGGGCAGGACTGCAAGCAGGACTCAGGCCCACGGCGCCAAGAAAAAGGTCTCACAGCCAAGCTCTCCTGCTGGACTCTCGCTCCTCCTGCGCCAGTGTCGGTGCCAACAGCGGGCCCGGAGCCGGCCCATGCTGCCTGTCTTGCCGCCCGCGCAAGTCCCACGGGGGCAGCCTGTCCTTGCCCGCGCCCTCTGCTGTCACGCTGAGCGGAGGGCGCACTTGCCCGGCCCCCAGCTTTGGTTCTGTGAAAATCACTCAGGCTCTGATATCAGAGAGCCCAGCTTTCAAATTCCTGCTCTGCCACATCCTTACTATACAGGACATCCCTGACCCTCTGTTTCCCCATCTGAAAAATGGGAAGTTTGGGCCAGAGTCTTCCAAAGCCTCAGCTAGCTCTAATGTTTCAGGTTTTGGACAAAATGAAGTATCATGAGTTTTGGTTCTGGCTGTGCCCCAACTCGAGGTGTCACTTTGGGCAAGTCACTGCCCCTCTTTAGAATGCAGTTTCCTCAAAGGCAGCCAACATTGGAGCCGACAGAACTTCTCTTAACTGTGAATACTCCCCTGTCTTTCTTACACTATCCCCGCTGAAATACTATTCACCCCACTGGCCACTGGGAGAAGTCCTATTCATCCTTCAAGACTGAGGGGCGGCTGGGTGGCTCAGTCAGTGTAGGGTCTGCCCTTGGCTCAGGTCATGATCTTGAGGTCCTAGGATCGAGCCCCGCATCGGGCTCCCTGCTCAGCAGGGAATCTGCTTCTTCCTCTCCCTCTGCACCTCCCTCCCACTCGTGCTCTCTCTTGCTCTCAAATAAATAAAATCTTGCAAAAAAAAAGACTGAGCCCAAGTCATTTGCTCCAGGAGGTCTTTCTTATTCCTACAAGAAGAGTCAATTACTTCTTCCTCCGTGCTCCCTTAGTACCTACCACCTGCTAACCCTACGCAGCATCAGCGGGTGTTGTTGGGTGTGCGCATGTGTGTGTGTGTGTGTATATGTGTCTTCCCTTGTAGAATAAAAGAGTCCTTGAAGATAGAGACTGGGTGTCCCTAATCCTTATATCCTCATGGCCCACACAGTGCCTGGCACAGAGTAGGTGCTCAATAAATGTTGAATAAATAAGAATGAATGAATGGCAGGAGGAGATGGTTGCCAAGACCCTGAGCGGTTCCAGCACTCTAGAATCCAGGGAAGGAAGCCAACCTCTCGCTGTCACCCAGTCTCACGTTCAGAAGACGGCCCCCACCCCCACTCCCAGCAAGTGCCTGCCGCCCCAGCCACCCCCACAGTCTGCAGACCCAGCGAGTGCCTTGGACAGAGACCAGACGCTATTTAAAAAATGCTTTTATCCTCCGTGGAGCCACCACTACAGGGAGCTGTCTGTGCAGACCTGTATCCCGCGTGCGCACGGAGACAAGGGATGGTAGAAAAAGCTTTGCTTTTCCCATTTTTCAGTCCATCCCAGGCTGAGGACTAGGCAGGGACCTGCATTCTTCCCATGTATGCTCTTCCGCAGCCTCAGACCCAAGCTCAGACCCAAGCTCCTGGTGGTGGATGGTGGGCTGGCGGCCAGGACTTCAGAATTTCCTCCCTCTCTTATCTCCTCCGGGGAATCTGTCCTCCTCTTCCTCTAAGCCACGCTGTCCCCCAGTTGTCCTCAACTCTCTCTTCCGGGAAGTTCTCCCACTGAAGAAAGCAGGTCTCTGCTCCCAGTTGGGGGGCAGCAGTGACAGAGGGAGAGAAGTTCCTGTGCTCTTTGAGATCTATCCCTCCAACAGCTGTTTTCTGAAAAGTTACAAGAATGCTTGTCAGAAGCTTAACTTCTCGGGGCTCAGTTTGTTCACCTGTAAAGCAGGGTAAGGACTCCTACAAGATCAAGTCCTTTGAAGGGGAGGGCTCTGTGGCTTTCCGGTCAGTCCCTCAAACCAACACATCAACTCTAACTTCCACTGAAAAACAGAACTCTGTGTCCCAATTTGGCTGCGTCCTTCCTGCGTGACTCTGGGCAAAGTCCTGATGGCCTCTGTGCCTCTGGGTACAAAAGGAGCGGGTTTCCAATTTCAGAGTTCCGGTTCAGCTTTGGGGGCCAGAGTTTCTAGGATTCTATCAGGAAACCTTCTCCTACCCAAGGAAGGACCCAGAGCCTCAGAGAGGAGGTGGGGAGGAGGGTGTAGGAGAGGAGGACGTGTCCTAGCCCGGGTGTGAGAGACGAGTTAACAGCTCAATTGTTATTTCAATTACACGGATTATTTGAAAACAATATTATGAGTTTCATCACTGACAACCCCAGGAAGTGGCTGCCATGGCAACCGGGGAAAAGAATGGCCCTGACCAGCCAATCAGAAGTTCCAGCCGTGCCCCCAGTTTGTACAAACTCTCTCTCCTCCAGGGCAGCCCTTCGCCTCCTCTGCTGGCGGAGGAGCCTTGGAAGGAGGATGCAAAAGAGAGGGGCAGGAAGGAGGACCTCTGGGCAGAAAGGGAAAGGTCCAGTGAGGAAACTGAGGCCAAGGAGAAGAGGAACGCCAGGAGTTGGCTGTTTCTCCCCAGTTCCTCAAGGGCAAGGACTGTGTGTGGTCCACAGTGCCCACCCAGGAGCCCAGCACAGACACTCTGGAATTGGGCTGGCTCCAGGCAGGGCTGGGGTAGTTGGGGGGCAGAGGGGGTGCTCCTGGACACCCCTCCATTCCTGGCTCAGCTAGACAGCAGGAGGGATTTCTCTGAGAGCCCTTGACAAAGGGTCTTTGTCCCCCTTCATCAAGGGGAGATGGCAATGGTCTTCACCTTTCACTGATGGGAAGAGTGGTGGGTCTGGAGCCACCCGTGGGCTGGAGAAAGGGCAGGTGAAGCCCGGGAGGCTCAGAGGTAACAGCCAATGGCCCAGGACCCCTGTCCCTGCTGCCGTCTGCAGAGCCCGCTCCAGGTGCAGCCTTCCTCTGCCCATCCTCCTGCAAACGAGGCGCTCAAGTGGTCTCCAGAAAAAGCCTTGTTCCTTCAAGAACATCCCGTGCTCTCCTTACTCGGAAAGCGCCCGATTGGACCAGCAGCTGGCTGAGCCCTAGCTCTGCAAAAACTCAAGTCTGCAAGCCCGTTTCCTATCTTGCTTGAGCTCCCCTGCTGCCCACCCCTATGTCCTTGCCTCCCCATCATTTTTACTGAACAAATCCTTTTATAGGCCTTACTAGAGCCCAGCACTGTTCTAAGCACTGTACAAACATTCGTGCATTTACTCTTCACCATGACCCTGGGAAGCAGGTACTGTGATTACCATCCCCATTTTTCAGATGGGGAAACTGAGGAGGTTAAGTCACCTGTGCAAGGGCACGCAGCTAGAGAGGAGCAGCGAAGGGACCCAGACCCAGACAGTCTGGCTCGGGAATCGGGGCTCAAATTCCCGAGCCTGTCTCGGGAATTCTGGCTCTCGGCTACTGTCCTAATTCCTCCTGACAGAAGATGGTTTGAACCGAGTCTTGCCTGAGGGTCAGAAGATTCAACATCCAATGGTGATTGCTTTGTCATATATCGGGGACCCCCAAGTGCTTGTCCTGAAGCTCATGCACCCTCTTTTTGCATCTTCTCAGTAGGGGAATGGAGGGCAGTTGAGGACAGGGCGGGCGGTGGGGGACGTTGAAAAGGGGACATTCATAGCTAAGCACTAGCACTTGCAGCCCAAAGATCCGAGTGGGCTGTCAGGCGGTCAAGGGCACCTTCATCAGTTTGGTACCTACTGTGAGCAGTGCACCCATGACCTCATTCATTCCCAGTCACAATCCAGCAAGGGAGGGCTCGCTCTCCCCATTTTATAGATGAGGAAACTGAGGCTTAGAACATCAAAGACACTTGCTCGAAGCCACCCAGCTAATATGTATCAGATGAGGACTGGGGCCCAGATCTGTCTGCCTCTGTCTGCCTCTAGTACCAGACATGGTTCCTGTCTTCAAGGGACTCTCAGGGAGACAGGACAACCGACAAGCGCTCATGAAAGCCTGGAAGGGGGCATTCAGACCGAATGCAAGGCAGAGCCCAGCCCAGGTATCAAAGGCCGGCAGGTGGGACTGGACCCGGGGGCAAAGGCTTCGCTGGAGCAGGTGTGTGTCGGGGCTCGGCGGGTGACCATGTCAGACGATGGGATGGGGCCTCAAGTGCCAAGCAGATGGTTTGGAGCCGATGGGTGAGGCCACAGGGAGCCATTGCTGGCTTAGGAGCCTCTTTGCCTCCCTCCCGAGGCGGCCTCCCTCTCGCACAGCGGAGCAATTTCCCAGAGCATTTTCTCTAATTTGTGATTGTTTTCCTAACCCAGAAGCAGAGTCTCCAGATTCTCCCAGCCCACAAGCTGAGCTGAGCGGCTCGAGCTGCCAGTCTTCGCCCCCAGTCCAGCCCACTTGGGGACCTCAGCGCCCCCCGCTCCCCAAAGCCCCCCAGGGTTTGGGGGAGGGGCTGGTGGGCTGACTGGGTTGACTAGAGCCCCAGGGGTGCCTTCAGAACAGGAGCCCCTCCCTGCCCACTGACAGGGCCTGAAGGAGAAGAGGTCTGTGCCGGGTGGGGGCACGAGGTGGGGGGGGGCACCAGGGCTCTGCAGAGGGGGAGGAAAACCCCCCTGAGGAAAAGGGGAGAAGATGAGTGTTCAGAAAAGTGACATAATTCTGTTAGGAACACGGGCTGGCAGCTAAGTCAAGGAGCGAGGTGCTCAGAGAGGGGACATGGGTCTCCAGGAGGGAAAGGACTGGGGGCTCCAGGAGGGGCTGCCGGCTCCACCAAGGGGTAGGGCTCTTGTGAAAGGGAGCATAAGCTCTGCCAGCGACTCTGGGGAACGGGGTGGGGGGGGCGCTCCCTGCCCTCCACAAGGAGATGGGGCTCAGAGAAAAGGTGGGGACTCTGGAGGAAGAACTCTGGCTGGGGGCTCCGTTGGGGGGTGCCTGGGACTTCTGAGGAGAGTGGGGGGTCTTCAGAAGATGGACGCTCAGAAGGAACAGGGGTTCAGTTGGGAGGCACCAAGGGCTAAATCAAAGGTGCAGAAGCTCCAGGAGGGGTCAGGTCTGTGTAAGAGAACCCAGCCAGAGAGAGAAACTTTAGCGTGGGAAGGGCTGGGCTGGGCCCTGGGTGAGGAGAGTGGAGGGGCCCTCCTTGGAAGGGTTGTTTTGAGAATTAAGTACAACTATCCCCTCCCAACCCATCAGATAGGTGCCCTGTTTGGTCCTGGCTCATCCCCGCCCCAGTTTATCTCCTGGGCCCACACAGGCCCCTTCCTCTAAAGACCCCTCACCTTGGTCCTCGGCTTCCCACACCCTCCAGGCTCAGCCCCGAGGCCTTCTCCACTAGTCCATGAATGCCCCAGTGGATATCTGTTCCCTCGGACTCGCCCACGCGGGTTCCGTGTCCTGCTGCAGCCCAGGGGCATTATCAGGAGTACTTCGGACACCAGCAAGGATCAGTCAGGTAGTTCTCCCTCCAAGCTAACCTCATTCCCTCCAGCTGCAAGTGCAGCCCATGTCCTCTGTTCTGTCCTAGGAATAGAATACAGCTGATCAGCAGGCCCCCTTTTATCAGGGCACCTGTTATAGCTTCAGGCATGTAAAGTCTCTTCTCAGATTTCTCTCCTTTAGGTAAATGAATCCAGGTCCCTCCACTGGGGCTTTTCTGATTACTCTATTTATTATTAGGCATCTCCAAATGCTCGTGGTTGGGCTTTACCAGAGCCCGGCCTACCGGAGGCTCACAGGAAGTGTATCTTGGATGGATGAATGAGTTGCTGGATTGATGGATGAATAACAAAGAGATGAAAAGACAGGTGTTAGTGGTGGTGGTGGATGACATGTAGATAGATGGAGGGTGGAGGTGGGTGACCTGTGGGCAGATGGATGTTTAAATGGAGGTGGGTGGGCAGGCGGATGATGGATGGATGGATGGATGGATGGATGGATGGATGGATGGATGGACAGGTGAGTGGATAGATGGATGGATGGATGGATAGACAGGTGGGTGGGTGGGTGGATGGATGGATGGATGGATGGATAAACAGGTAGGTGGGTGGGTGGGTGGATGGATGGATGGATGGATGGCAGGAAGGATGGTTTAGACAGGATGTTGGATCGATGAATGATCTCAGCTGGCATCTCAACTTTTCCCCATATCTCCCAAGTATAGACTCCCTAACTTGATTAATGGCACCCCAGTTCTCTCAGACACCCAGGCTCGAGACCTGTCATATTTCACTTCTTCCTCATTTCCCAGAACCAAGCAGCTCTGAGACCTGTGGATCTGATTTCCTTGGTGCCTTTGCCCTTGGGCCCCAGTTCTCCATGAACTCATTGAAGGCCCCCAGCTGGTCTCCTGGACGACTTCAGCTGCCCATGCCCTGTGCTTCCTTTCTCCTTCCTTCAACCTGACCCTGAAACAATGCCATTGGCACGACCTTCCTGTAGCTCAACTCCAGTCAACAACCTTTAGTGTCTCCTAACTGCCAGGAGCTCCACACTTCTAAATTCAGCTGAATCGTCCCTTTGGGGGCCTCTCTTATTCCTCTCCCTTATGTACTCTATACTAGGTAACCTGGCTGTGGCCCAGACATTCACCATACTTCCCTTTCTTTACTCATGCTGTCCCTACCACTTGGAAAGCCCTCCCTGTCACCTCCACCAGTGGCAATGCCATCCTAGACTTCAACATACAACTCAAGTGCTGCCTCGCCCATGAAACCTTTCCGTATCCCTTCAACTGGATATAATGAAGCAAGCCACTTGATCAAAACACATTTATTGAGCACCTACCGTGTGCTCAGTTGGCTTAAGGGCCCTAATGATGGGAAGGGGAGGATACAGGATGAGGAAGACACAATCTTTCACAGCCTGCTTCTGAGTGTGCAGGTACACGCAAACACATACAGAAGTTAAAAGGGAAAATAAAGGCAAAATAGTGTAATATTCACAGTTAATGAGTACAGAGCACTCACTTTGGGCTAGGCACTGTTCTAAGGGCTTTCCTCCTAGTAACTCACTCAGTCGTCACAATGAACCTATGAGGTAGGTACAGATGAGGAAACCGAGGCCCAAGGCTGGGCAATTCTTCTAAGATCAGCCAGCTAGTAAGTGACAGAGCAGGGACAGAAGCGAGCAGTCCCACTACTGGTCTGTGCTCCCAACAGGGCATCCCGGCAGGTGGCTGGACAGAGACATTCATGACAGACATTCTGACCTCCCAGTCTTCCTCCCCACTGTGATCTCCTCCCCTGCTGCCCTAGCCCTCAGCCCTGCCAGCTCAGGCGAGGGACTTATGAGAAAAAAGTGAAAATGAAAGAAAAGGAGACTTGCCCTGGGCCTCAGTTCCCCATCTACTTAATGGGGTTGGGCGCATCTGCCCCTAAAGGCCTTTTCACCTCTAAAATGTATCATCCGAAGCCATGGGAGCCTCTTGGCCTCGGGACCTGCCTACTTGTCCCAGGAACTCCCTGTTGTCGCTGGATCTGCCCCTGCAACCCCAGGGACGGTCACCCCAGTCATCTGAATCTGCCTGGCTCGTCAGTGCCCATCATCCTGTCTGCCCACTGACCTGCATCCTATCTGCCTCGGCTCCCCATCCATCAGCCTGCCTGGGCCCATTCACCTTGTGTTCTCTGCCTGTCTGGTGTCTGTCACTCTGCCCATCACACACACACACACACACACACACACACACACACAGACACGAATCTACCCGCCCACAGAGAGGTAGGGTGGGGCCTCTCCTTTCTTGGTCCCAGAGAAGTCCAGTCTTAACATCAGAACCTACTTCCCAGGAGCCAAAGCCGTTCTCTGCCATCTGGCACCTCTCCGTTCCCCGGGGACCCCCAGCTCCCTCCTTGCCGGGCCCAAGGGCTTCCTACTCAAGGAGTCTGGTCAGAGCCACACGCCTTCTGCCAAAATTATCCAAGGGGTCCCCAAGGAAATCACCGGACAAGACCGTGAAGATGTGTGTACAAGGATGTTCATCGCAGACTTGTTTGTAATCACAAAGTGTTGGAAACAACCCAAATGTCCACCGGTGGGGGCTGGTTAAATGAATTACGGGCCAGCCACACAATGGAGAACCACGCAGCTCTTAAAAAATGATGATGTAGATGTATATTTATCGAAATGGCAAGACATTCACAATATATTATCAAGTGAAAAAAAGCAGGTTACAAAGGCATATGTATAAAGCAAGATGCCATTTTTATTTTTTAAAAATCTATATATGTCAAGAAGGATATGCACTGAAATGTTAGCCAAGTGGTGGTGGGATTATGGCTAATTAAAAATACTTTCTTATATAAAAAGACACACACACACACACACACACACACACACACACACACACAGAAGTTGACACATGCATATGGCTTCACTCTGTAGCTGACAGCCACCAGCCCAGCATGGCACTAAGTCAGCCTTTGTCTGTACTTCTGCTCTTCCCTCCAATCCTAGGAGGTAGGTTTATTAAAGCCATTTTACAGACGAAAAAACAGAGGCTTGTTCAGCTCGTACATGGCAGAGTTAGGATTTTTAAACTTGGCTTTCTCTGACCCCAGAGCCCATGACCTTCATCAGGAGGTTGTTGTGTTCTCTCATTTTATCTCTAACTTGCCTGTTTTAAGAAAAATTACATATATTTACTCGGGTGAAGAAATGACAGAAGTTAGTAAGGCACAGAGGGAAAAAGGAGACACGGCAGCGTGCCCTCAACCTCTGGCAGGCTTTCTGCTGGCCTGTCCTTCCCTCCTCCACAGGTGCCCAAGTCTTGGGCCCATACAGCCTGCGGGGGAGGGAACGGGCCGCCCTGGAGAGGACTGGGGCTTAATGGGGAGGACTGGGGCTTATGTATTGCAGACAGCAATGCTCCCCAAGCCCACGTTTAATTCAGCGAGGGTAGGGAGTGCTCGCCTTGTGCCTTAAGTCATGCTAGACACTGGGTTGACCCAGATGGAAAAGCCCGGTGCCCACCTTCAGGATCTTTTCATCGATAGCCAGATTTCTCAACCTCAGCTCTATCAGCAATTTGGGCTACACGATTCTTGGTTGAGGGGGGCTGTCCTGTGCCCTGCGGGATGTTTAGCAACATCCCTGGCTTCCACCCACTAGATGCCAGTAGCAGCCTCCTATCCAGCTGTGACACACAGAAATGTCTCCAGACATTACCAAATGTCCCCTAAGAGGCAAAACTGCCCCTGGTCAAGAACCATGGATCTCGGGGATAATAATACCAAGGAGGCAGTAAAAGGAAATCTAAAGGAATTGCTGTGGGGCTCGGTATAGGTAGGAGGCATGTGTGCCTGGAGAGGCCAGAGAAGTCTTCCTGGGGTGCACCTGTCCTTGAAACATGAGGGTCCCTCAAGGTTCTTTTCATTCTACAGACTATCCTGCATGATCTCGTGTGTTCTGTGGGTTCGAAGATCTACTTCCCCCTTCGAGCTCCCAGGATGGGTCCAGTGCACAACTGCCCTTCGGGCATCCCCACCAAATGTCCCAACTCAAAAGCCCCTCCTCCCAAGACCCACACAGCCTCCCAAGTCACAAACAGGGCTCCCCTGCTCCCCCACATCCAGGAGGTCTCTCAGCCCTGCCCATTCGGCTCTGCCAGCCCTTGTAGGTCTCCCTCTGCTCCCCCCGCCTGGCCACCAGCAGAGCCGGACCCCGTCTTCCCCGCAAACCGTTCTCCAACCAACAGCAGGGTAAGGTTTCTAAAGGCAAACCCCACCATGCCACTCCCTTGCTGAAAACCCTTCAGTGCCCCCACTGCTCCCCGACCAAGTCCAGTCTCCCCATGTGGTTTCCAAGAGCCACGGGGACCTGCCTGCTGTCCACCTTGCTGGCCTCATCTCCTGTAACCCACACTGCATCCCAAACCCTGTATGTTCTTCTTTAGGCAACTGAACTTGCCGTTCCTCCAATATTCCTCCTCCCCTCTGGGCCTTGGTACCCCTTACTTCTTGGCCCGGAGCCTGCTTTCCCTGCCCTCATCCTCTCTCCCAGCCTTCATCCCCTAGATCGCTGCTAACCCACCAACAGGTCCCCACTTTAACACCCCTTCCTCCAGGCCACAGTGGGCTCTTGAGAACTGTTCGTCAGTCTCCTTTCTGGGACTACTGGGTTCCTCTTAGCTAGGATCCTGTCTACTCACTCACCATTGTGTCGCTAGCATTTACTACAACGCTTAGCGCAGAGTGAACTCCTAGCATGTATGTGTAAATATCTATTTTTAACTGGATAATGAGCGGATGGACGGTAGACAGACAGACGGGCAGGTAGATGTGAGGAACAGGTCCTACTTGAGTTGGGTTTTTAATGATTTGAAAGATCTTCGAGGGAAGGGCGTTCAGGTAGAAGGGCAGGTGTGGCCGAACGCGGGAGTGTCGGATTGGAGGCACAGTAGGAGATAAAGGAGGATGCAGACGGATTACAAGGACCTTGAATGTCACGGTGCAGAGTCTGGACTTAATTCAGTAGGCGATGGGGAGCCATGGAAGGGTTTTAATCAAACAAGTGACACAATCCCACCTGCGTTAGAGAAAGATCGCTCTGGCTGCAGTAGGGATTGCGGATCGAGGCTGGGAGACTCGGGAGGAGGCTGCCACTAGGCAAAGTCAGCGAGGTCTGAGTCAGAGCAGGGAGCGTGGGACGGATGGAAGTAGGGGAAAGGGAGAGACCAGCGTGCAGTGAATCTGTGGGAATCAAGCCCACGTCTGGATGCCCCAACTGCACACAGGGACTGGGCTGTCCCTTGAAGGATCCTGAGGTCAGAGACAGATCCTGGTGATTTCGACAGAATTGCACCCTCCTGCAGGCGTGCGGGCAGCCAGAGTCACGTGCAAAACCAGAGGAACGCCACATTTGGGCCCCCGGGGAGCCAAGGGACACAAACGGAGGGATGATAGTGACAACAATGCTTCCTTTATGGAGTATCCCGCACGCCAGGCGCAACACTGGGCACCAGACACACCGTGCACATTTAATCTTCACACCCCAATGAGGCAGGCGTGTCTTTTTTTTTTTTTTTCTCCTCCATTTCACAGAGAAGGAAACAGGCTCCGAGAGGCAAAGTAATTTACCCAAAGTCACACAGCCAGAAAAATCACAAATCCAGGCTGGCCTGACGCCCACGGCCGTGTTCTCAGTCAGTTATTTATATACACAATAGAGGGAGCTGGTAGCCAACGGATGAGGGAAGGTTTGTGGGTCTGATGAGGAAGCAAGAAGTTCCCAACCCAACCCCAGAGTGAGAGCAGGAAGGGGCCTGCTGATGGGGTGTCAAGGAACAATGCGGGGGGGTGGGGGGCAGAGGGGAGAAGGAATTCACCCTGGTCGCTACACTGCCTGTGCTCAGACCAGATTCATATATTCAGAAAGGTGTGCCCCACAGTGAGAGAATTGTGAGCAGTGAGTGTGAGAGAAGGAGTGAGCCATGCTTAATCTCCAGTTGGGCCACCTTAGTGGGAATTAAAGAAAGGTATCTTCCCCTGGGGGCATTAGCCTTACAGGCCTATGGCCCGTTAGTATATGAAGACTTTCTTGTAAGTGAGGCAAAGATGTTCCCTTCTCCAGGAGGACACCGTCTGCCTTTATGGCACCTGATTTGTTGAGTGGAGCTTATGATGGATTTCAGCCTCTATTCTCCTGCACAGAGTGCCCTCGGAGAATTGACAACCTGTGCAACTGTACGTGACAGCTATGTCTCCAACCACTCTGTCCTGTATCCATTTCCCAGCAGTCGCTCTGCACCATCCTGGACCAGAAAATATTTCCTCTGACATATAGGGCTTGGACCACTCTACAGACAAGTCTCTTGTTAATCCTTGCTTCCTCCATGGGGAAAAGAAAAAGTCTGATTATACCCACTGCCCTGATGAAAAAGTTGAGGTTGGAGACTGTCCTGATGGTGGAAAAAAACAAAACAAAACCATACAAGGCCTTCTTCAGAGAGGCCTGTATCAAAACACAAAGTTCCAGGAAGCAGAGGCCTCTATTCACGAGCTCCAACTTAAGGGCGCTCGGATGTGCCCAGGAAGGTGGAGGGTACGCCCACCCTCACTGGGAACAGGAGGCTTCTGTCCCCGGGGTCTGGCCTGGGTCTTCTCTCAGTCTGACCCGAGTAGAATCCTGGTCTTGTCCCTGACCCCAGCGCACTCTTTGGGTCAACTCCGGGGCAGGACGGGGAAGTCCCCAGCCCAAGCCACCTCCTTAGGATCTCCTCTACCCTCAGAAGCCCCTGACTCTGTCCTCAGCCCCCACCCCCTCCCAGGCCAAGACAGCCGGCTGCTGCCGAGTTATATAAACAGGAATCATTCTCTCTCTCTCTCTCAATACCTGAGGCTGCATTTCCGAATGGAGCTTCCTGATAGATGAGAAAGGAGGGGAAAAGAAAGAACAGAGACAGGACAGGAAATTCAATTGGCTGACTCCTATCATCCATGTGCTAAATAAACGGGCTGTTCCAAACTTTGCTAACTGGGAAGAGACAGGCCCTCCCGGGGTCCCTGCCCAGCCCTGTCAGCAAAGGCCTCTGGAAAGCCAGAGCGATGGCCAGCAGATTGGAAGTCCTACCTCTAGGCACGATCATTCCAGACCACCAGAAACACTGGCGACCACACACTTTATGGAAGGGCTGAGACTTGCTTGGGGCTGCACCACACCTTTAGGGGCCCAGCTATGTCCTCAGTGTCTTTTCCTTAGGCTTCTGCACCAAAAGCACTCGGACAGCTTCCCCTGGGTACTGGCTTAAGAGCATGGCAGGTTGAACATAAACACCTCTTGCATTTAAGCAAAGTATCTCCTTGTTCTGCTTGCCGTTCAAAGGCAAGAACCAGCTCCACTTCACCCCTCCCCCCAGACCTGCCCTACATATAAGGAGAGCTGGTGAGGCCTGGAAGTCAGGGCTCCTGGGCCCCCATTCTGGCTCTGGATGGAGCTTACTTTGTGACCCAGGCCTCGGTTTGCCATACTTTAAGATGGGAAGGAGGGAAGCCCAGGTGGTCGCAGTGTGGAATAGGGGAGGGGAGGGGTTTCTTGTTTGCAAGAGTCGGCTGAGGCAGCCCTGCAGGAGGGGCAGCTGGCCCTTGGCAGAGAGAGACCTGGTTGGCTTTGCAAAGTACCTTCCCCAGAGACCTTGGCAGAGGTGGTCCCAGAAGGGCACACAGACTCCCTCATGAAGCAGTGTTTAAATGTTGACAATGGCCTGACCTGCCAGGAGGAATGGAAGAGGAGGGTCCCAGACCCTGGGAAGGGAAAGGAGTCGGGGCGGAGTGGAGAAGTGGCCGGCGCCGGCAGGGGGCTAGGGAGCAGGTGACGGCGACTGAGAGAAACTGAGGCAGGCCGGGTGGAAGATGAGCGGGAGAGATACGGTCATAGGTGAGCAAAGACCAAAGGATGTCCTTATAGGTGTAGAGGCCAAATTTCCAAGAAGGGCTGGTGGATAGCGGTAAAAATTGAAGGAGGGCACTGATGGACAAGTGTAGGGGGTACCAATGAGAAACAAAGGGGCTCGGTGGTTAGCGAGGAGCCTCTGGGTTCCAAGGCCATGGTGATGCTGGTACTGGGCAGGGATTCGGACTAGGGGGTAAGATCCAGAACCCGGTTAGAGGCCCACGGAGGGTGAGCTGCAGGCAAAGCCCTCAAATGGGCCTCGGCCTGTGCTGTGTACCTTGGCCAGCCTCAGGGACCCAGAGAGAGCTGGAATAGGACCCAAAGAAACGGGAGTCGGCCTGTGCAACCTCCCGCCCGGCCGTAAGGGCTGGAAGGGCCCGACTGCGAAGGATGAACCAAGAACCTTCCCAGAAGCACGAGTGTCCGAAGCCTCGGGGCGGCTTCAAACTGCGGCGTCTCTGCCCGCCACCAGGGGGTGCCCTACAGCTCGGGGAGACCTCGGGGGACTCCCGATGAGCTCCTCCCGCCGCAGCCGGGCCTGGAGGTCTCCAGCCGCGCCCTAGCTGGGGTAGGGACCTGACAGTGCCAGAGAAGAGGAAGAGGGAGGTCAAGTCTCGAAGCACTAGGGAGACAAGTTCCGGCCGTGCCCACCGCCGGGCGCCGGGCACCAAGCGTGCCCACAAAATCTACAACTACCCCTTCAGCGTCCCGGCCCCAGAGGGTCAGTCTCAAGTGGCGGTCCCCTCGGACGTGAGGCCGTCGGGCCCGATCCTTCGCCCATGCACGGGCAGTGTTCCCGGAGCCCGGTCCTAGGGAAGAGGGCAGCGCGGCCCCTCGCTCACCACGGGTCCGCCGGCCGGTCCGACGGCCCGAGGGCGGCCGGGTCGCGCTGATGGAGCCGGCGGGGGTCCGCGTGAGCCAGTTCCCCGCTCCCCACGAGGTGGCCGCAGCCGTGCGTGTCGCCGCGCCTCGAGCCTGCCTCTGGGTGCCCCCGGACGCGGCAAGACCTCGCACACACACACACCGCGCGCTCACGCTCGCGCCGTGCGGTATTTCCCTGCCCCGGACCCCGCCTCTGGGAGGGGCCCGGCAGCCGAGCCCCGGCAGCAGGGGGTGGGGGCGAGGGGAACGCCTGGGTCCCGGCCCCCGGGTAGGAACGCGCGCCCCCTCCCCAACCCCTCTCCGCGCGCCGGCTCGGCCCCCGGCACTGCCACCCGCGGCCCGCGGGGGGTCCCGGCGGCTCCGGGCGGGCGGGGCGGGGGGGGCGGGGGGCCGCGGGCTCCGGGCCGAGAGGCGGCTCGGCTCCGCGCCGGGGAAAGTTTGGACGTGGGAAACTCCCTCCCGCCCGCCCCGCCGAGAGGAGGGGGCGCGCGGGGGCCGGGCGCGGGCACCCGGGCTCCCCCTGCGGCGGGAGGCTCGCCCCCCGCACCGCCCGCCGGGCCGCTCCCGCCGGCCAGGGGGTTCCCTCCCGGCCGGGCAGCCTCCCCTCGGCGGCGATCCGGTCGCCCCTCCCGCGGCGCCCCGCGCCCTTACCTCGGGGAGCGGCCCGGGGCTGCCCCCAGTCCTGCCGCCTCGGGACGCTGCGTGCGGCGGGCGAGTCCGGAGCCCGGCGGCCGCCCGGAGGAGCCGGAGGGAGAGCGGGCGCGAGAGGGGGAGCCGCGGCGGCGTGTGCGCGCGTGTGTGTGTGTGTGTGTGTGTGTGTGAGCGAGAGAGCGAGAGAGCGAGGGAGTGAGCGAGCGGGAGCGAGGGAGTGTGCGTGTCTGACTAGGGGGGAAGTGTGCAAGGGACGGATCCCTTCCTTCCTCCCGCAGCCTCTGGTGGAGACTCGGAGAATGCAGCGCCCGCCGGGCAGGAGCGCCGCGCCGCGCCGCAGGCGGCCGTGGGGCCCGGACCCCGCGGCCCCGGGAGCCCCGGGCCCCTCCGCCCCCCCCCGCCCGGGTCGCGCCCCTCCCCCGCCGGGAGGGGCCGGCCTCGCCAGCGCCCGGGGCCGCCCAGACCCAGGAAACCCCTGAGGTGGGGGGGCGGCGCCCCTCCTTCCTAAGGCGCCAGATCCGCGCGAAAGGAGCGCCCCCAGGAGGGGGACCGTCTCCCTCCCTGCCTGGCAACTCCCCAGAGGTCCCGCTTCCAGACCCGACCCTTCCCCCTCACCCGTCTAGGGTTCCCCATTTCCCTCCCACACTTATGGGAGACGGGCTGCAGAGGAGAGGGGGCGCAGGGGAGGGAGGGGGGGCAGGCTTCTCCAGGGGGCGCCCTGGCCGGCCGCCCGGAAAGGCCCCTGCACACAGCCACCAGTTTCAGATGCAATCACTGTGCTTTGAAGTGGACAGAGGCCGGGGTCCAGTCCCCAGGGAGGTGCTAGGTCAGCTGTCCCAGGAAGAGAACTGAGGCTTTTCCTCTTGGTGGGGTTGGAGAGGTGATGGACATCCCTGCAACTGAGGAAGTAAGCAGGCCAGACGGCCCTATCCCAAGGTTTAGCGCTCCCTTGGCCCCCAGAGCCTCCCAATAACCGCCCGCACCCTCCCCGCTTCACTGAAACACCAAGCAGGCCCGGTTTCCCATTCTCTTGAAACTCAAGCTGCCGCTGCCAGAGGTCTTTCCCACCCTGCCTGGCTTCATTCTCCCGGCTACAGTGGCTTCCTCTTCAGTACCCCCCCCCCCCCGCAGCCTAAGTGGGGAGACCCTCCCCATCTATCAGTTCACAGCAGGAGGTTGTTCAGCAGGAGGTAGGCTAGGACCAGCAGCTTTGGTAGATCCACCCCTTGTCTTGGGTTGGGGGACCCCTGAGAGCTGTCAGATAGGCAGGTGCAGGGTAACAGGGGACACCACCACCATCTTCCTCTGTCCTGCCCTGCTGTCACCCACCAGACACAGACCAATGTCTGATCAGTCGCAGAAGTTCAGGGCAAGAGAGAGCAGGACCCGCCAGGGCCCCAGTGGGTACCCCCAGGCCCAGGCTCTAGCTCACCCCTGTCGCACACTCATCCTCCTCCCTTCTCTAATTTCCATCTCCAGCCCCTTGCCTCCTCCCTGCTGACTGGACTCTCTCCCCCAGGCGCCCCTTCCTCTAAACTCCATCACACTTTTGTTTATTTTGAGATTTATCCTCCATCCTGCCAGCCCGTTCTCTCCCTCTCTCTGATTAGGTTTATTCCCTGTCGTTGGTCTCTCCCAGCCCAGCTTTGTCGGACCCTCCTTCGCGGCCCCCGCTTCTCTCCTTATTCTTAGCCTCCACTCTTTGGTGCTTTCTGGAACTGGGAGGCCAGCCCTCCCAGAGGCTTCTCCTCACTTTCTGTTCTCTCTCCTCTTGAACTCACTTTCTTTGGCCCTTTGGTCCAGCTGCCCTCCCTCCCTGACCCTGCCTGGAGTGGGCTATTCACACAGGGGTCAGACCTACTTAATCATCCACAGGTAGTTCTGGCCTGGGACACTTGCTTTCACATCTGCATACATACAGTAGGTGCTCAATAAATGTTTGTTGGATGAACTACTCTCACATCTTTCCTCTGATCTCTCTCCTCTCCTCGCTTCTCCCTGGGACTCTATCAGATCCCCCGCTGCTTTTCCTCTCTCAGTGACTCCTCTTCCCAGACTCCCGCCATTCCCTCCAATTCCTCCTTCCTCCACATGTCTCCGAGTGGCCACTCCATGCCAGGCACTGTGCTAGGCTCCGGGCACACACAGAGGCCCCCGTCAGCGACTACTGAGCCCTGGCTGTGGGCTCAGATTTTGTTTTTAAGTTCTCACAACCAGTTCTAATATGAACCGCTTTTTACAAAGGAGGAAACTGAGGCACAGGGTGTTGAGAACTTAAGGTCACACAGACATTAAGACATTAAGGTCACACAGCTGGCAATCAGTGAGGTCAAGTTGGTGTACTCTGGGCTGCACCTGGGCTGGGAGAAGGTGAGTGGGGACTTCAGCTGCCATGAGGCAGGGGTGACAGAGGCAGCCCTGGGCAGAGAACAGCGGTAGCTCACGAAGGCTGCACGACGTGGGGTGGGTTGGAGGAGAGGGTAAGAGCAGTAGTTGGCATCTAGGGAACACACGCCCTGTGTCGGCCCGGGGCCAAGTGCTTCACACTGATGACTTCAATTGATTCTCATGGCAACCAACTTGGAACTGTATAGTTGGGGAAACCAAGGCACAGGGAAACTACACAAGTCGCCTAGGGTCGCACAAATACTTTGTGGCAGAGCCGGGGTTTAGAAGGAGGCAGGCTGGGACCTGGGACCGGAGCCTGCCTGGAACTAGCTCTGTTAACTTTGGGGGGTCAGAAAAATGCTTTGTTGTCCTGCACGAGGGAGGAAGTTCGGTGGCATCTCTGGCCCCTACTCACTAGACCCTAGTAATGTGCCTCCCTCCTTGTGACAACCAAAAAGGTGTCCAGGCATTTGTCACTTGTCCCCTGGGGGCAAAATCACCCCCAGCAGAGAGTCGCTGCTCTAGCCTGACTGGCTTAAGAGCCAGGCCTGCCCCAGGGCACCTGGAGGGTTGGAAGGGGTGTAGGGGTGAGGGGGGAAGAGCAGGGACCAGAGGGGAGGGGCACAGGCTGCTGCAAGCTCCAAGGTCTGCGGCCTCCCTCCCTGTAATCTCCTGGGCTGCACTAGCTCACCAGCCTTGTGTCTCAGTCCTCAGCTCAGCCCACGTCTCTGTCTCCTTGTTTAATCTCTTTCTGTCTGTCTGTTGTCTTCTCACCACTGGCCACTGCCTCCCCTTCCCTACAACCTCCTTCTCTCCATCAGCCTTCGTTTGTGGGTCCTTCTGACTTGTTACCTCTGTCTCCTCTCTTTTGTCTCTATCTGTCCCTCCACTCTTCTCTCTGGCTGTCTTTCTGCTCTCCCTCTCCCTGGGTCTCTCTCTCTCCCTCTCCCTCTCCATAAATTAGACTCTCTGTGAGTCTTTCTCTACCCCTTTCCTTTGTCTGGTCACCTCTGGCCCTCAGCCTCCTTCTCCCCTCTGCCTGGCCTACTGGGCTCTCTCGGTTCCCGGTCCCTGTTCTCCCTCTCCGTCCCCTCCTGCTCTCTCCTACCCTCCCTTCCTTCCCCCCTTTTGCCCTCCCTCCCTCTCCCTCCCTCCCTGCCCTCCCTGCCCTCCCTCCTTTCTTCCCTTCTTCCTCTCTCCTTCCTTCCCTCCCGCTTTCCTTCCCTTTCCTGCTCTATCCTTCTACTCGGCTCCCTCTCGTCTCCCCTCCTCTTTCTCCCTCCTCCTCCTCCCCTTTGTCTGTGGGAGCTGGAAGTTAAAAGCTTTTCCGAACTTGCTCTCCAGTCGCTGTTCCCTGCGCCTTTCATCTCGCCAGCACATTTGTAAAACTGCGCAGACTGAAGGGCCATGACATGAACAACCAAAGAAATGTCAGCGCGGGGACTGAGGCCGCCTGCCCGCCGGGGACGGTGGGGGGGGCAGTCAGGACGCACCCCAGTTTCTCCTGGGAAGGGACAGGGACCAGGATAGGGTTGGAGGGGGCCCTCCCGCCCCGTGGCGCTGGAGGAGCTCCCCGCATTCGGAGCCTCTGCCAAGCCAGCTCCCCCACCCAACCCCCGCCGCAGGGCGCAGGGGTAGGAGTGGGTGGGGGGACCCAACTCACTGAGGGGGGTAGGTGGGGGCGGGGCCGCACACCTGCGAGGCAGCCACACGCTGCCCAGCCCCCGCCACCTGCTTAGACCCCTCCTCCAGGTCACAGCCACAGCCAGGTTGTCTGGGTTCAAATCCCGTCCCCCACCCCTCACCAGCGGTGTCGTCCTGGGCAAGTGACTTCACCTCTCCACGTCCCACTGTCCTCATCGCCTGTGTCGAGGAGCTGAGTGAAGCCTGCGAGAGCGGATCCGTGTAAGACACTCAGAAGAAGTGTTTGCTGTAATTAAGAACAGCAAGTCGCCACGTGGGATTACCAGCCCCATGCTCCAGCTCCCTAAACCCCAGGTCTGGGCGGTCGGGGCGGGGGGGGGGGGGGGAGTGACCAACCAGAGGACTCAGAACAGGTAGGGGCCAGACCAGGGATTAGGACCTGGGGTCCCTCTCCCCTCTTCCCCTTTCTCCTCAAGGGAGTGGGCGCCAGGTTGGAACAGAGCTCCTGGGGTTCAGGACTGAATCTGTTTTGTTCACTGCTGTATCCCGTGGGTACTGAACAGAGTAGGTGCTCAGTAAATACTTGTTGGATGAATGAGGGAGGGAAGGAGAGAGGGAGGGAGGGACTTGACTGGAAAGGTGCCAAAACCAGACCACAGAAAGGCTGCTCGGTTTGGAGGGGCAGGCTGTGGGCTGCGGTGGAAGAAGGAGCCCAGAACCTAAGGAACTTCTGGGCCAGGAAAGCTGCGCCCCCAGGACCCAAGCTGCAGCACAGGCCCCTGGAGCCCAGTTCCCAGGAGGACTTATCCCGCTGCCCCTCCCTCCCTGACAGCGCCCCCAACTCCCTGACCTGCTCTTGGCACCTCAGCCTGGGACTAAGTCCCCACTTTCTGCTTCCCCCATGACACTCTGTCCCCCTTCTCTCTCTCTCTCTGGACCCAGATCCAAAGCCTGGGCTGCCCGCTGGGAAAGGCACGCCTCCCCTGCTTCTCCCTTCCCCAGGAAGCCGCAGCCCTGCGGGTCTCGCTGCAGGTGGTTGTGAGGAGAGGGAAAGAGGGCTCCCCTGAGCTTTCCTGAGAGCCCCTGAAGATGCACTAGAACAGGGCCTGAGCACCTGGACCATCCCTCCTAAACCCCCTTCCCCAGGGTGGGAGGGTGAGACAGCCCCACCACACACAACCCCTCCCACCGGCCCCCACCCCTGCCCCTCCAGACACTTCAAACACTGCCTCTCCCTGAATTATTCACCTGCCTCTCCCCAGGGCGGCTACAGAGCGCCCAGCCCAGGTGCTGAGGAGGAAAAAAAGCAGGAAGGCCTATTAAATTTAAACACCGCTGAGGATTGTCAGATGTGAGGTTCTATTCCTGGCCTGGAGGAGAGCAGCCAGCAGGAGGGGAAGGAGGATCAGCAAGGGGCTGTGGGGTGACTGGCGGTGCACCAGTAGGGAAAGGCCCAGAAGCGGGAGAACCTGAGCCACTTCTCACCTGCGGGCCCTCATCCAGGAGGAAATGGATCTTGGCATAGCATCTAAATCACCTGTTTCTGAGAAGACAAGGGGACCCATCGAAAGAGAGCTTCTCTGCTGTGGCCTGAAAGCACCCCCATGACTGCTTTGGCGTGAGGGGCAGGCCCTTGTCTCTCCAGCTTCATCTCTAGCTCCCTCCTTTTTGCACCTTACATCCTGATAATGTCAGGTGCTTTTATTTTCTTATCAGACTTCAGAGCTCTTATAATGCCGTTCCTGTCCCTTGGATATCTCTTTCTTTGTTTTGCTGGAAAACTCCTATTTATCCTTCAAAACCCAGAGTAAGCATCACCCCACCAGATGGCATAGGCTCTCCCACCTCTGCACTCCACTGGACCTGCAGCTGCTTTCTTCTTCCTGCCCCATGTGGATGGTGGAGTCCTGGGCTATCAGGCCTGATGGGGCTGTCATGGATCATGACCCTGTAAGAAGCAGGGAGAGGGAACTGGTTACCCCAAGAAGTCTGAGATCTCTTCCCAGTCCTGGCTCTGGCCCCAACTCCTTCTCTGTGTTTGGGCAAGTCCTTGGATCTCTATTGGCCTTGGTTTCCTATTCCATAAAATAAAGGAGGAGTGGCAGGGGATAATTTCACAATGGCTGAGGGCCCTTTCCATTATTAGAATCCAGAATTCTCTGTGGCATGCATACCGTTTCAAGCCATTTCTTACTCTTCTCCCGCTATGGATGCTGCCTGGCCAGCTTCCTTATGGACACCTGAAACCCTGATGGGCTGGAGCTGGCTTGTGCTGGCTCATCAAAGCCAGTTGTTAGGTTTTTCAGGAATTTTGCAACAGTTTTGAAAGTCTTTGAAATTGGCCATGTCCAGAGTATTTACACCAGGAAAATTGGCAAACACTACAAATCAGGACTTCTCTGCCGTCTTCTGGCTGTCCAGAGCCAGCTCACCTCTGCCCGAAAGCCACCCTGCTGCCTCCAGGCTTTGACCCCTTCCATTCCCCCTATTGGAGAGCCCCCCCCCCCATCCCTGGGTATTGGTCATTTCCCTCCCAGGGTCCAGGTTCCAACTCCCATGTCCTGTGCCCAGAGGGAGTCTTCTCCCTGTCATCTCCCTCCCCCCGGAATGCTCTTTTTTCCCTCTTTTTAAAGATTTTATTTATTTATTTATTTATTTGACAGACAGAGATCACAAGTAGGCAGAGAGGCAGGCAGAGAGAGAGGAAGGGAAGCAGGCTCCCCGCCGAGCAGAGAGCCCGATGCGGGGCTCCATCCCAGGACCCTGAGATCATGACCTGAGCCGAAGGCAGAGGCTTTAACCCACTGAGCCACGCAGGCGCCCCTTTTTTCCCTCTTTTTAAAAAAAGTTTTTATTTAGGTCATCTCTACACCCAATGTGGGGCTAGAACTCACGACCCCGAGATCAAGAGTCACACACTTTTCTGGCTGAGTCAGCCAGGCACCCTTCTGAATGCCCAGTTTTAATGACAATGCAGTTTGGGGAACAAGAGCACACACTTTGGGGCAAGCAGGTATGAGTGGGAACCCAGGCCCTGCCCTGTGCACACACCGTTGTCTTCTCATCTAAGGGGTTTCTGCTCGGGCTCCTCCTTGTCAAGGACTTCCTTGACCACCCAAGTAAAGTGGCATTCCCCCAGCCCCCATCACTCTCTAGCTTCTCATCTTGGTTTATCTTCTTCGCTCTTGTCCCTTCCCTCAAGGCTGTAAGGTTGGGGAGGGCAGGGAGCTCATCTGACCTGGTCCCTGGACACCCTCACCTCCCAGAGCCACACCAGCACACAGTAGGAACTCGATCATTGCATTCAATAAATGACCGAGTGACTTAGGATGAGTCAGGGTACTTCCATGAGTTTCTCCGACATCCCCTGCCTCCCAGGAGAATCATTGTGAGGTGTACGTTCCTGGCCTGAGCTGCCTTAGAGAAGAACCTAGTCCCCCACTCCACCACTAACCCAGGGGGTCACCTGGGGCAAGTCCCCCCCAACCACCCTACCTTGGTTTTGCCTGCTTCTCAGGGGTCCAGCAAGACTGCAAGCTGATAAACTGCCCTGAGCTATCATGTCAATTTTGGGGCCCAACCTGCCCCCTCCCATCCCACTCCCACCTCATTTATTCCAGAAATATTTACTGAGCACTTACTCTGAGCCCAGGCGCCACACAGAGTCTCTAACAGCGAAAGGGGGGGTGTACCCTTGTCCTCATGGACTTCCCTTCGGGTTGGGAAGACAACCGACAAGTCAGACGAGTAAAATACATAGTATGTCAGACGGTGATGGTGCTAGGGAGAGTTTCAAGCAGGAGAGGGTCACAGGGAGTGTTGAAGAGGGGGTTCCCCTTTTAGGAAGGGGGAGGTTTAGGAAAAGATCTCGCTGCTGGGTGAGGTGTATGAATAAAGACACAAAGGAGGCAGCTGGTCAGGGAAAGAGTCTTCTGGGCTCTTTCTTCAGGAGCAGGGGAAGGTCTGGAAGAACCAGGGAGCCCCGGGGGCGGGGGTCTGGAGCCCCGTGGGGGGCGGGTGGCAGGGAGGGGAAACAGAAGGGAATGACGGCTGCTTCTCTGCCTCCCTCCCTCCCTCCCGGGAAGGACAGTCCCAAAGTTTGCGACATGGGAGCCTCAAGAGGAAGATGGGGGCTCTCCTCCCTCCCTGTCTGCCTGCCTGGAGCCTCTCCCCAGCAAGCGGGGAGCCCAACCCTGCGCCCCGCAGCTTCTGGCTCCATCATTTATCTCCCGGTGCCTGGAGTTTCCTGGAGCCGGGCACTTCCTCCCCGTTCAGCCGGCTCCCCTGAGTGGCAGAGACAGGTGTGAGGAATTAGCGGTGGGGACTAATGCCGTGACAGGAACCGGCACAAAAGAAGAGGACAGAGTGTAATGTTTATTACGTTTGAAGCAAAGCAAACACGCGGCCTATTTATGTATCTATAGAGAATTAATTGGCGAGCGGCAGCAAGAAGCAGATTATAAATTAGAATCATTTTCGCCAACTGAAACCCATTCATCTTGCTTCAGAATGGGCCTGTCACCTCCTCCTGACTAATTCTTTTTAAATTCCTTGCTTTTCTCACCGGCCCCCTGCAGCTCTCACCTTGAGACCCGCGCCCACGAGGTCATTTCCACTTCAGGGAAAGGCCGGGTTCAAGCTCTGCTTTGTGGGCACCCCCAGCTGCCCCACCCCGGGACCTGTCCAGGGGGTCTGAGCCCCTGGTGCCCTGGCCCTCTGCTGTTATCCCTTCTCTCCCGAGGTCCGGAGCTCCTGGCAGCACCTCTCCTGCTCCGGCTGGTCCCCAAGAATCTGGCCGGAGGGGAGCCCCTGCAGAGGCCAGGGCCTGGCAGGTGGGAGGGGGTGGCCTGAGGCAGCCATCCTGGGGGCCCTGGAGCACTGGCCCTGCTGCTTGCTTTTGATTCTGGGCTCCGCCTCGACAGGAATCAAAGGAAACCAGGCTGTGGGGTCCCTGGTGGGCCTGGCTTCAGCTTCTCTCACCTGGAGCCCGTGAAGATAAAAGACCAGGGCAGGTGCCAGCGGCTTCCAGGCCCGGAGAGCCGAGCCATGCCTGCCCTGGGCTGTGGCCCAATTAACCCTTCCCTTCCTCCACCTTTGAGCTGGAGACCGCCTCGGGCAGGTCGATGTCCAGGCTTTTAGGGGGAAGACAAAAGAGCCAGCACGAGAGTTCCCTGGCTTGGGACGAGGTAGTTAAACCTCAGGAGTCCAGTGATTAAAGCTATGAGCCTGGCGTGAGGCGGACCTGGGTCTGAATGCAGGAAGCCCCTCCTGACTGGAGGTGGCGAGTCAGGGCTCCTCTCCAAGCCTCAGTCTCCTTGACTGCGAAGTGGGCATGATAATGAGCCTGGAAGCTGAGTGAGGCGAGGTTCAGCTGACCTTGTGCAAATGTTGCGATCCTCCCACCCTGCTCAGCAAGGAGGAGCTGAGCAGGATGGCCCCAGCGCTCTTCCCTGCTCTGACTCCAGTCCCCCTGAGGGACAGCTCCGCACCCCCCCCCACCGTGGTCCAAAAACCAAAGGTCAATTCCTCTGCCCCCCCCCCCCCCAGGACCTGCTTCTGTCTCAGTGGTGAATGTTCTGGTAGATCCACACGGGCTGAGCTGGGTATTAAATATGTCACATAGCTGCCCTGCCTGTGCCCCACAGACGTCGCAAAGATGAAATAAGAGGATAACAGTACAGCGCCTGGCATCCAGTAGGTGCCCAATAAATGTGGCTTGACCCGGTTATTACCTGGACCGGGGCTCTAAGCCTGGAATGTCCCTCTTCCTTCCTTGTTCCTCTCTGCCTTTTAAAAACAAACTATGGAGATCTTCTAGCATCTGCTGGAGCCCCCCCCACCCCTGCCCCAGGTGCTAACCTTCGAGAATCACTGTGTGCCCAGCCCTGGCCACGGCCGGCTGGAGCACAGACCCTTCTCGGGCTGAGCAAAGTTG
Organism: Martes martes; assembly: GCF_963455335.1. Lineage (NCBI taxonomy): Eukaryota > Metazoa > Chordata > Mammalia > Carnivora > Mustelidae > Martes > Martes martes. The sequence continues at coordinate 13,700,586 of NC_137896.1, read as the reverse complement.
GCTTTCAGGAATGTTGAGTTTCAGGGGCAGCACGGAGCCCCTTGAGGGCAGAACCCCAGGTATCTTGACCCCCTGGGTCCCCCTCGCTCCCAAATCGACTGAAGCCATTGGGGGGGGGTCTACCAAGGACTCACCCTTGAGCCGGAGAGACCGACTTGGGCCCAGTCACTGGCAGGCCCCAGTCCCACGTGTGATGCGCAGGCCTTCAGAAAGGCCCTTGATCTTCTTGTCAAGGGCTTAAAGACAAGTTCGAGATGTGAAAAGTAGAAAAAAAAAAAAGATTAGCTCCAAAATACAAAAAGAAAACCGCAAAATCGAAATTAACGAGTGTTTAATTAAATGTCTACAAAACCCGGCATTGTGCCAACCGGCCCACTGCTGCGCAGCTCACCTCTCCTGTACTCATGCATCAAAGATGAGCGAAGTGGAGTTTGGTGCCTTTTTCTGCACGTGGCGTGGCGTGGAGTAGAGAGAGACCCCTCAGAGCAAGAGTGCACTGCAGCCTGTCTCCATCTTCAGGGGCTCTTGGGTCCCAGCTCTGGCCCACCCCCACTCACTGTGACCTTGGGCAAGTCACTCATGCTCTCTGGGCCTCAGCTTTTTCATCTGTCAAATGGGCAGAACCACTCCTAGCTCTCAGGGTGGCTGTGAGGATTCTGTAAACATATTTTCGGGGCAGCATGGTAAGCCCTGAACTTGTGGGAATCCAATAAGAGGAGGGGGCTTGCCAGAGACTGGCTAGAGAGGACTTGAACTTCAACCTTTGGGTCCGTCTCTGGCTCTTTCCCTACACAGGGTTATGGATAAGAATGATATTCAGGGGCGCCTGGCTGACTCAGTCGGTAAAGCATATGACTCTTGACCTTGGGGTTGTAAGTTCAAGCCCCCATGTTGGGTGTAGAGATTACTTAAAAATAAACTCTTCAAAAAAAAAAAAAGAATGATAACGGGGTGCCTGGGTGGCTCAGGGGGTTAAGCCTCTGCCTTCAGCTCAGGTCATGATCTCAGGGTCCTGGGATGGAGCCCTGCGTCAGGCTCTCTGCTCGGCAGGGATTCTGCTTCCTCCTCTCTCTCTGCCTGCCTCTCTGCCTACTTGTGATCTCTGTCTGTCAAATAAATACATAAAAAAATCTTTTAAAAAAGAATGATACTCAAAATATGTACCAGCTGGGGGTACATCAGGAACTGGAGCAGGTACAACCCATGACTTGCTGGGTCCTAGGAAAAGCCAGAAGCCCCAGGAGGACCTAGGGGTTAAGGATGTGGGCTGAGACTTTGGGAGACTCAGAAGATAGGGAAGGGGCTCTTTATCCACCAAAGTGGAAAGGTGTCAACATTTTAACACCCGGAGCAGCCCTATTTGTGTGTGCCTGCTCTCTATGGCCTGTCATCTCCTCAGATGGGTTGGCCTTGTGAGTGACCTGAGTGATGTGGGATTCAGAAATCATTCTTTATACACTGACCTTAGGACCCGGGGATTCAGTATAAATCCAGGGAAATCCTTGGTATGTCCACAGGGGTCAAGTCTGGGGGTTACTCATCCCAAAGTTGTCTGTGGTTGGGGGAACTGGAGGCAGCCCTTGTCCCTTCCCTGGGAGAGCGGGCAGAAAGACGTGGGGACGCACCGTGAGGTCTGGACAGCTGTTGGTACCACAGATGGGGGCGCAGCACCGAACGTGGATGGGTCTTTAAAACACGAAATGAAAAGGGTAAGAAAAGGATAGGACTCTTCAGTGTAATAGCATTTCTGTGAACTCAAAGTGCATTCGGATGGTGATTACATGAGTCTATATGTATGTGCTGAAATTTATAGAACTGAACACCAAAAAAAGGTCAATGTTACTATATGATTAATAAAATAAGATAAAATAAAATAAAGACAAGAGACTCTTGCAGACCACTCACAATCTAGAAAGGGAGACACACTTTAAAAAATGCATTGATGAAAAACTGTCCTCCTTTGCAAAAGCACAGGCACGCAAGAGGATCTCTCTTGTCACCTTGGCCCTCCAGGAGCTCTCAGGAGCTCCCAGGCTAATGCAGCAGGCAGACTGAAAAACAAAATAAAACAAAAGCCTAAAACAAACAAACAAAACAGCTCACTCCAGGATCATCAGAGCTGTGCAAATTGACAAAGTACTCTGGGACCACAGAGGAGGAAACAATGTCTTCTGCCGGCAGGAACCCCAGAAAGCGACCCCTGAGAAAGATGACGACGCACGGGTAGCTTGAATCTTCAAGGCTGGGTTAGAGGAGTTCATGGCATCCTAGGATCTCCTCATCAGAGGAGTGGGCATCGCTTTACCCAAGGGAGTGAAGCTGGGATGGGGGGATTTGAGGTGTAGTTGACCAGTGGGCCTCTGAGGCTTGGGCCCTTCCGGCCTGATCAACTCTGGACCCCCTACAGCTCGAGCTGGGGTTGAATCGGCAGGTCATGCCTCTACCTCAAAGGGCCTGGGCAGTGCCCGTGTGCCTGGGAGAAAGTCAGCCGGCCTCCTGTCTGCTGGGAGCCCCCTGGTTCCCACCTCTTGGACTCCTCCCTCAGCCTTTTCCTGACCTACCACCAATCTCCCATGTCTGTGTTCAACCCTTAGTGGTAGAGGGAGGGAGCTTCCTAGGACAGGTCCTCTGTGCTGCTCTGCTTCTGTGGGTCCCCGTGGCTCCAGCATAACCTCCAGCCCCTCCTGTCTCCCCAGCTTGGTCTCTCCCATCCCCCCACCTACTGCTTACCCTCAAACATCATTAGACCACTTGAGTCCTGGCCTTTCTTACTTCTGTGCTTTGCTCAAGATGCCCTATCTTTTTAGAATTCCTTTCTATCTCCTGCTTTCCCCACCCCACCCCACCCCAAACTAACTCCTATGCAGTCCTCAAGGACCCCTCAGACCCTACCCCCTTTTGGAAGCCTATGCTGATCACCCAAGGCATAACATGCTTTCTCTGTCCTTGCATGGCCCACAAACGTAGCTGATTCTAGAATGGCTTGTGCTGAATGAAAACTGCCTTTTCACTTCTTTGCTAAAGATTTTGTGTTTGGGGCACCTGGGTGGCTCAGTGGGTTAAAGCCTCTGCCTTCGGCTCAGGTCATGATCTCAGGGTCCTGGGATCGAACCCCACATCGGGCGCTCTGCTCAGCGGGGAGCCTGCTTCCCCCTTTCTCTCTGCCTGCCTCTCTGCCTGCTTGTGATCTCTGTCAAATAAATAAATAAAATCTTTAAAAAAAAAAAAAGATTTTGTGTTTAAAATGGGTGGGCTTTGGACCCAGGCCCCCTGAATTTACAGCCTGGTTCTGCCCTATGGTGACTGTGGACACACTACTGGATCTTTCTCTGCCTCAGATTCCTCATCTGTAAAATGGGGATAAGAAGAGTTCTTACCAAAAAAAAAAAAAAAAAAAAAAATTTAAAAACTTTAAAAACCAGCCTTCCACTGAGAAAGTATGTACCTCACTGGGTTGTCATGGGGAAACGATCACCATGCTTGAGATGTTGGCATCGTGCCACAGTGCCCGGCATAGGAAATGCCCAACAGGTGTCAGCCATGATTCATCTCACACCAAGTTCGGATTTCTGAAGATGGGGGCAGAGTTTGATGTGCCTTTGGGTGCCCAGCACCTCTAGGGCCTGCTTGTGCTGGGGTTCAAAGTGTTTCCATGTAGGTACCCATCATTGGCCACTTCTGGTGCCCTGGGTCTCAGAATTGACTCCTAGGTTGGAGTTGGTCCATGCTTTTGACTTGGGACCCTGAAGGGACCACACTGGTGGTCGAGGGGCCATTGCTGGCTGGATCTCTTTCTCTGCCTCCTGGCTTGGTCCCAGTCCCCACCCCTCCCCCCTCAAGCTGTCACCTCTGAATGATGTAGAAGATGAGACGGAGGACAGGGAGCTCCATGGTAGGAGCTGTCCCCAGCCAGACCACCCTCCATCCGGTCCACTGACCCTTCTTGGTTCCATACCCCCACTCCCAGCTCTGCCTGGTTCCCCAGGATAGCTACAGCTTTTCCCGTGGCTGCCCCAAGTAGGCTTTCCTGCCTGGGTGGTCCTCAGCCTTGGTAACAAAGAAGTTTTTCTTGGCAGCCTTACTAATTAGCAGTGAAAGGCGATTAGTGTCATTAACAGACTCAAAACATTTGTATTACGAGCTCCTCCGCTGGCTGTGGGGGTGCCCTGGATGGAGGTGGGGGTGGGAGCCTGGGAGAGATCAAGCTCCAGAGGGAGCTGGCGGGAGAGGCCGGGAGACAGAGGGAGGGAGGGAAGGCGATGGCAAGAAAAACCGAAATTTAAAGTGGATGAATTATTTACTGCAGGAAACAATCCCGGACTCACTTACTCTCACTCGGAACATCCCAAACTGTAATCCATGGCATTTTTCACATCTCCCTAGTGTGCTGAGTGACTTTCTTTACGACTGGATAGCAGAGGCCAGGGTAATCTTGTAAGAGATTGGCTTAGTATTGATCATGTGCCTCTTCTGGGGCTCCAGGCTCCCACCCACCCTGGACACTGGCATCCCCAGTTTGGATCAGATCCCAAGGCTGGCTGCCCCCCCGGTGGGAGCTGGCAAGGTGGCCATCACCCTGGTGAGCATTTGGAGCCACGAGGGTGGGCCCCTTGCCCTTGAAGGGGCTGAATGTCCCTACCTGAGTCCCAGCTGCCATTTCTGGTCTCACCCCAGGATGGTCCTAAATGAGCCCCCTTCTGGATGCTTTGTGTCAGATCCCCTCCCCAGAAGCCCCAGGGGACATTTTTGAGTCTCATTGTTTGGTTAATGACAGCAGCTGCTCTTTACTGACCTCCCCCTATGTCCCAGGTACTGTGCTAACCATACCTTTCGTTTGATTATCTAATTGTTTCCTCACCACTGTGCTGGTTCCTGAAAAGCTCGGAGAGGTTACGCGACTTGCCTGGAGTCACTCGGCAAGTGGCTGAAGCTGGCCCCCGCCCCGATCTCCTCACTGCCAGTACCGGGCACACAGAAGAGGAGGCACGAAGATAAAGGACACACGCACCGGATGAAACATAGCAGGTGTTCTGTAGTACCGAGATGAGGGTGGGGATCCTGGGGACTCAGTGCTTCACCTGCAGGCCCACGGGGCTAATAGCAAGGGGCAGGCAGTGTAGGGCCCCAGGGCACTCACTCGGGGCGGGGCTTGCCTTCAGAGCAGAGATGGAGGGAGTCTGCTGGCCAGGGAGGCCACTGCTGGACTGACCCGGACTCTCCAAAGGCAAGGGCAAGGTGCATATGGCCCTGAGTAGGAGGGAGCTCCATGGAATCAAGGAGGTGTGGGGGAGACTGGGAAATGGGAACCAGAAGGTAGAGAGCAGGTGACAGCAGAAGGGGGCTCTGCAGCTTCACTTTCAAGGAGAGAGAGGAGGTAGGCAGAGTCCGGGCTTCTGTCCTGGCTGGGCTGGGCAACTTCCCGCAAGTCCCTGCTCTTCTCCTGCCCTCTGTCTTCTCATCTGTAAGGTGGGATCTTTGTCCTGAGTCACTGAAAAGGATTCTTTTTTTTTTTTTGCTTGTTTTGTTTTTTTGTTTTGTTGTGTTTTTTTTTTAAGATTTTATTTATTTATTTGACAGAGAGAGAGAGAGAGAGAGAGAGCACAAGCAGGCAGAGCGGCAGGGGAGAAGCAGACTCCCCGCTGAGCAAGGAGCCCGATGCTGGGCTCGATCCCAGGACCCTGGGATCACGACCCGAGCCAAAGGCAGAGGCTTAAACCACTGCGCCACCCAGGCGCCCCTGAAAAGGACTCTTTAATCAAGTTCTAGCTGATGATGTCAGCAGCTGCCCTGCTGGTGACATCTGCCCCACCCAGAGGTGGGGGCAGGGAGGGTAGGTGCTGGGTCTCCCCCTGCCATTCACGTCCTCTCCCATCACCCCCCAAAGCTAGCACATAAGTGCTGGAGTCACCTCTGATGTCATTGGTGCCAACCCACCCATTTTACAGACAGGAAAACTGAGGTCCATAGATGGAGGTGGAGGGCACACAACAGTCGGGAGAGGGGGTGGCCAGGATCTGTGCCTGGGCATCCTGACTCCCCAGCCATGTTTCTCCCTGGTCTGCCTGATCCGGACTGTAGGGGCAAACTTGGCTCTAAGGCTACTTTGCGTGGGACCCAGGAACCACAGGCACAGGGCTGGGGGAGGGGGCAGGGATTGGGACCCACCACCGGGCCGTGGCTCTGGCATTTGGCCACCTTCTTCTGCGATTATAACTGTAAATAAGGCATCTGGGAGGACTCCCAGCATTTTAACAGTTTAACAAGCAGTAACGTGTGACCCACACTACAAATGGATCTTTTAATAATGAATAAGCATTTATTTAACAAGTAATAGCAGTTTTACCACCCTTAGGATCCTCAGAATTCCCAAGCTCTGGCATCAGCTCCTTAGACTGGCATGTCCCGCTCTTATCTTTTGCTACCTTTCCTTCTGGTTGTTTATTTTTGCCTTATTGGTTAGTAAAAGCTCTTTGTATATTAAGGTTATTAACCCTTTACCTGCTATATGCAAATAATTTCCCCCTAGTCTGTACACTTATTTTTTTCCTTAGGTTTCACAAAAATTAAAACATTTCATGTAGTAAAAAAATTATATATAAATTTATATATATTATATATATAAATACATATATATTAACTTTGAGGCCTCTGAGTTTTGAGAATTGTTTATAAATCTGATGGATCCTCTGGCTCTCTTGAGGAATTGCAGGGCGAGACTAAGGCACAGGGCGGGGGCAGGGGTGATGCTCAGCAGAATTCAGAGACAAGAGACCTGACCACGTCGTACAACTTCGGGTGAGTCCCTATCTCTCTTGGGCCTCAGTTGCCTTATCCACAAAATAAGGGCATTGAGATAGACAGTCGCTTGCTTGCCTCCCAGCACAAATGTGCCGAGATTCTAAGAAGAGAACGTTGTAGGCAAGATGCTGTGGTACACTCTGGGACAGGTCCCAGCTGCACAGACTTCCCCGCATCTAATTACCCCCATCAGATCGCCAGCCCCTTTTAGAGCAGGAACTAAGTCTTTTTATTGTAGTCTCTTTAACACCTTTCGGAAAGCTGCTCCAGCGTAAGCCCCCAGAAGAAATTTTCCCAACCAAGCTGTTGCTCACACGTGAAGGTGAATCCTGGCTTCATGTCCTGCCTCTGTGGAGAGGAGGTAGAGTGAAGTGGCTGAGCGTGAGCTGCCCGAGTTTGGATATGGACTCGGTTGCTGGCTGTGTGACCTTGGGCAAGTCCCTTCACCTCTCTGAGCGTCTGTTTCCTCATCTGTAAAATTAGGACAAGACTTCCCAGCAATGTCTAGCTTGAATGAGAAATTGATCTAGGAGCAAGGAACGCACAGGCCTGCCACGTAGTAGGCATGTGATAAGTGTCGGATCTCTTTGTATCTCCACTGCCGGTTAGAAGGCATTACATCTTGAGCTGCTAAAAAATGTTGGCGAGTGTCTTAGTTTGGGTTCCTGCAAAAGGAGACCCAAAGGAAAGGATTCAAGGGCAAGGAGTTTGTTGGGGATGTCCTCCTAGAGAGCAGCAGCCGGGGTGGGGGCGAGGAAGTGCGTCGGGAAAGGGAGACAGCTAGTGGGGGGTGCACGATAAAATCCAGTATCCCAGAAGACATCTGGAATTTGACTCCCCCAGGGAATTCTGGGAGCCAGTGGAGAACTCACACCTCAGAGTATTTACTGGCCAAAGCTGGGGTCCTCACAGCCCAGCCCGGAAGAGTCAGTAATTAGGAGCTCCTCCCCGGACCTTATTCCATGGCTGTCACCGTGGCCCGGGGGGCCTCAGCGGGCCGCAGGTAAAGAGACGCAGGTGTTGGCCATTGGGAGCGGGGCAGGTGCACACCGAAATGCTGAGAGGGAGGGGATGGGGCGTGGTCCCGACACCTTTTCTGGAAGGGCAGGTGGTGATGTCTCAAGTGGGCTGGCTCCCTGGGTCGGTCTAAGAGGGTTGGGTGGCAGAATGGGGGTTCGCCAGTCCTGGTTGCTCACAGATATCCACTCCGGGCACTGCCTGAAATTGACAGCCAGTTACCAAAGGGTAGAAGTGTTACCCCTCAGTAAGACGAAGTCCACGGCTCATGCGGGTGGAGGCGACAGGAAGGTTTATCAAGGCCCTGGGAAAATTAACATTTGGACAGGGGACACTAGAAGAGCAGCCTCCAGAGGGGGTCTCTTTGCATTTTTTCAGGCCGGTGCCTGCCAGCGGCTGGAGAACAGAGGGCAGCTGGGGTCAGCCATCCAGCTGGCATCCTAGGGAGGGACGCCTGGACAGACAGATGCGGACACACAGGGCAAAAGGAGACTGGAAGGAGAACCATCACCCTGGCTGGAGCAGGGAGGCCGCCAGTGGACTTGGGGCCAAGTGCTGGCTCTGCCACTGACTTGTCGCAAGCCTGGGCCTCAGTTTCCCCCTCTGGAAGAGCTTCTAGCTCTGACAACCTCCAAGACTGAGGAACAGACCACATTCTTCCCTGGGCTTCTCCAGCAGTCTTGAGCCTGGTGTGTATTCATCCGTGGCAAATGACAGCCAGCCTTGCTTGAACACCTACTGTGTGTCAGGGGCAGTGCTAATGTTTCAGGCATCCTTCCTGCATTACGAACACCCCCACAGGGCTGGCACCATTACTATCTGCACTTTGCTGCTGAACTCGGAGAAATAAAATTTCACGCAGTAAGTCCGAGGCCCAGTCGAGATTCAAACCCAGGTCCCCCAGTTCCCAGCCAAGAGCTCCTTTCCCTGCTTGTCACCGTCTCCAGCCCTGGTTCCAGGACCTCGGTCACTGGAATTCGGAGTCCCGACTTTCCTCTTGCACGAGAGAGCGTGCTGTAAAGAGCTCACGTTCTGGGTTCGAATCCCAGCTCAACCAGCTCCTCCCCGTGAAACCTTGGACAAAGCACACCTGGCAGGAGCCCCGGGTTCTTTGTCTAGAAAATGGTCACGGGAGCCACGCTGGCTCACAAGGCTCTTGTGACAATGAAATGGGGGTGACACGTTTAAAGGGCCTGCCTGGCTCTTCAGTCACTAGGGAACAGGCTCTGGGAGACTCAGGTCCTTTCTCTTCTCTCTCCCTCCCATCTGGACTTGTGCTGTATGACTTTTGTTTGCGGTTCGTTTGGGAGTGAGGTTGTGCTCAGGAGGTGAGGCCCTCCCTCCAGCTCAGCCCGTGTGTGGACCCTGGGGTGGGAGGGAATGGAAGGGAGCTTTCCCGAAAGGAATTTCATCCTAAAGTGAGGGCGCCTGGATGGCTCAGTAGGTTTAGTGTCTGACTCTTGATTTCGGCTCAGGTCATGATCTCAGGGGTCATGAGATGAAGCTCCATGTGGCTCAGCGTGGAGCCTTCCTAAGATTCTCTCTCTCCCTCTTCTCTCCCCCACCAAAAAAAGCCTAAAGCTAAGCACAGCTGGGGAAGAGACCTCAGTTTCCCCATCTTCGAAATGGACACAGGAAGTTCCACCCCACACCCCAGATCTATTTGAATGTAACCAGGCTTTTAAAAGTGGAACTCCGGGCTCTTAGAAAGATTCACTGTGGCTACTCTCTAGCCCCTGTGGTTACCGAAAGCCTCCAGGCCTCAGTTTACTCAGCTGCCCAGAGGAACATAGTACTTGCTGCGCTGGACTGGGGAGGGAGTAGAGAGGGTGCTGTCGTGTCCTGCTCTTGGTCCCCTGCCTGATACCTAGGAAATCAGAAAGGGATGGGGGTGTCCAGAGAGGGGTGAGGCTTGTTTGAGGTCAGCCTCTATCTCCGCACCCCCCACCGCCCCCTCCCTTGCCCAGGAGTGAGTGGAGGCCCAAATCCAATTAGCTCGGGAGCCAACTGCAGTGCATCGCCCCTTTAATATAGCTGGAGAAGCTGCAGAGATAAATGGGAAATTAGAATTCTGCTGGGGTCCCCGAGACCCGCCCACCCGCCCAGCGGCCGCCCTGAGCTGGGGCTATAGCAATTCTCCGGGGGACCAAAGCTGTCTGAGCAGTACCAAGCAGGGCCAAGGTACCCAGCTGGCCTCTCCCACTACCTGCCTTCCCCCTGACCACCCACCGTACCCACTGCTTCCCCAGACAGAACTAACCTCTCCCCTCCTGATCTCCCCACACTTCCTCCTTCCTCAGCCCCCTCCTGTCCCTGGACGTGAGGGCCCTGTTTGGGGGAGGTTGGGCCTGGCACTCAGTTCCTGGTGTACCCCTCCTGCCCCCACCCTGGGCCCTAACTGAATAGGATCCTTCCCTCCTTGCTGTGGTGCGGACCCTGGGAGGAGCAGGAACCTAGGCGAGGACTGAGTCTGGGGCTGGGGCCCCCTCTGCTCTGCGGGCTCAGTCACCCATGGGCTGGGACAAGGCCTGGTGGGACCTCTCTAGTCACCTTCAAGAAAGAAGGGTCTGCCACAGGGGCTCCTTCTGAGAGTCCCAGAGTGGGCGCACTGATGAGGCATCTGCGGCCCCCTCCTCCAGAGGGGTATGGGCTGTTCTGGGAAGCCCCAGGTCACCACCACTGTGTTGCTGTGCTCTTCTACAGCTCCCTGCCCCACTCAAGACTCAGTTTCCCCTCCTGTACAATGGGGAAGGGGTTGCCATCCAATGGAGACCTATGGTGGTGGCCTAGACACCTCAGACCCACACCCCCGGAAGCAGGCAGGTCCCCCTACCATCAGCCCGGCGGCCCCGCCCCTGCCTCCCCATCTCCCTCCCTCGGGGGACACATTTGCTGCTGGGAAAGTTAATCCATTACAGTTTAAAGGCTCCGTTCCTTGCTGGCAGTAAATTACCTGCTTTGCATTTTGCAGCAACAACTTAACGGTATTAATTTATTGTGCTCTGTCTTTAACAAACATCATTATCATATTGCCAGCCAGGATTATGCAAATGGGAGGGACAAGGGAGAAAGAGGCCGATTCTTGTCCCCAAAGTCACCTTGATTTATTAACTTTGGGGCCCTGCAACTGGCCGGGCCTGGGAGGCCCAGGTGAGCAAGGCAGCCAGGAGGGCCTGGGAAGTCTGGGAAGAGAGTCTTCAGGGCAATGGGGGCTATCAGGGGATGTGCCCTGGGCCGGAAGGACTGGTTGGGTTTAGAGGGGTCAGCTTGCCGTGTGGCTTTGGACAAGTCCATTCCCTCCTTTGGGCCTTTTTTTACCCACCTATAAAATGGGAGTTAGATTCAGATGTCTTTGGAGCTAATAATACAGGAACTTGAGACTCACCAACACATTCCCAACGATGTGAGTGTGTGTGTGTGTGTGTGTGTGTGTGTGTGTGTGTGTTTGGGAAGGGTGGGCCCAGTGGGCCCAGTGGGGAAAGTTCTGGGGCTACGTGACCCTGGACCCTGGACCAGGGTCCTCCTGCTGCTGGGCTCCCAGGTCTGTCCTAGAGGTGGGTGCCAACATGGAGGGGAGATGGGGGGACAGGGACTGAGAGAGGGGCTTCTGCCTGGTTAGAGGCCAAAGCCCAGTTAGTGAGGGAGCTTCAGACTTCCAGGCTATGGATGGGGATGCTGGCTTGGGAGGGGAAACCAGGACCAGCTCAGATGGGGAGGAAGCAGCATTTAGCTTCTGATTTTCCATCCGTCCCGAGGGCTGGGCTGGTCTGGCCACGGGGCCTATGGAGGGTTATAGGCTCGGTCCCAGCCCCCTGCTGAGACGCCAGCAGCCCCTCTGAGTTTCCTGGTGCACGGAGCCCCCACGGGATACTCCCAGTGGGCCTGCCTGGGGAGCTGGAGGGCAGGTGGGGCCGCAGCCTCCCCCTGCTCGCCTCAGCCCCCTCCCTCTCAAGCCTCCTGCCTCCGGCTGGACCTGGACACGGTGAGAGGCTGCCTGATTACACAGCTGGCTGCCCCTGGCCACCCGAGGCCTGTTCCCCACCACCTGCAGCCTGGCTCTGCCAGGAACTCACGGGGGCTGCTTCCAAGCACCCGTGGGCTCCAGCCCAGGGTTCTGCTCTGGCCATGGGGGCCCTGCTCCGGGCCCAGCAGAGGCGCCAGGGTGGGGGCTGGAGAGGAGCCAGCAGGGAGGAGAAGCCACTGGCCCGGCCGGCCAGGCCCAGGAGCAGGCGGGGGAATGACCATGGCAGCACCCGACATGTTTCTACCTCTGCCTGCTGCTCCCCTAGGAGCTTGGGCTCCTGCCCGCCCCACTCTCCTCTCCTGCCTGCCTCTCTGTGCCTGCTTCTCTCCTAGCCTGGCTCTCTGAGAAGGGGTGGGGGTTTGGGGGGGGGGGACTAGGAGCAGAGGGGAGGTGGTAGTGGAGGGGATGCAGGCAGGGGAGGGGGTGGCAATGCAATTTCCAGAGTTGGTCCCGGCAATTCAGGTGGTGTCGTGATAAGAAAGCCATTTCAGCACTGGGTTTCTAATCCACGCCCCCCTGCATGTGCACAGCGAGGCTCCCTCCCTCTGCCCAGGGCTAGAGGCCAGAAGGGACCGGATCTGCTCCGGATGAACCGTGTGTGCGGAGGAGTAGCAGCCCGGCCAGCCGGGCAAAAGCCTGTGGAGCCTTTTGTGGGCCAAAGGCCAGCAAACCCAGGAGGGACTGTGATGCTCAGTCACCGAGAAGGAAAAATCCCTCTGTTCGCTGTGATTCACACGGGCAGGCACAGTCGTGATTTAATTTGAGGCACACTGCGGCCCTTGGCATAAGTAGGGATCACTCGGATTTCGTGGAAAGGGAGGCTCCGAGAGGGCGGGTGCTTTGCCTCAGGTTACGCAGATGGCAAGTGTCAAGAGAAGAGCTGTTGGGGAGGGGGGCAGCGAGGGGTGTTGGGGAAGGAGATGGTGTGCAGGGTTGGTGAGGGCTTCACGGACAGAGGCTTCCCCTCCAGGCAAGGACAGGAAGAGCCCCTCCTCCACACTGGGCCACCCTCCAACTCAGCCGGAGCCCCCCACCCCACCCCCGGACTGGACTGCCCAGGTGGATGGAGTTGGGGGGTGGGGCATGAGCCATCCTCGGCCAGCAGGTGCCAATCTCAGATCTCCCAAGGAGCAGCCCGGCAGGACCCAGCCAGGCGTGAAGCCCCAGGTGGCTCAGGACCATCTGAGCGGCCTCGGGAACCTGTCACTGCCCGCTGGGCCGGTGGCCTGTGGGGTAGAGAGCCAAGAGAGACAGGAGCAGGAGAAAAGGTGCGACGAGGGAGCAGCTGGGCCCGGGCTCGGTCAGGGAAGCAGCTGCATCTGTCCTGCTTCCCTAAGAGCCTGGCCGGGGTCCCTGCCCCCTTTACGAGACACCCCCACCCAAGTCCTGTCCTCAGAAGCATCTTCACCTCTCAGGGGCCCTGACTGGGAACTCAGACTTGCTGAAAATCTTCTCGCCAAGTTCCTTTAGAGGCTCCTGGGAGCTCCCCCCAGGCAAGGGGCAGGGACAAGGGCTGGACTGGGGCTGAGGGGCTGAGCTACTCCCCTTCCCCAGCCAGGAGAGTGGCGGGGAAGCCCTGGGCCAGCGCAGACCTTCCTGCTTGATGCTCGGTGGCCAGTGGCCGGCTGCAGGTGGAGGGATAGAAACTGGGCCCTTCCTCTGGTGCCCCTTGCCGCTGGCCCCCAGGGATTAATGAGAGGGGCAGAGACAAGGTGTGCATCTCCCAGATTTGATGCAGGAGAATTGGCAAAGGATACAAAGCAAGGAAGCATCTTTAATCCTGTTTGTCTCCATCTGTGCCCCCCACCCCCCGCCCCTACTCCAGAAGGTCTGTTGGGGGAGGGGTAGAGGGTCACCAAAGCTGGACAGGATCCTTCCTCCTCTTTCCACCTGCCCCACACTGACCCCAAGGTTGATGCAGGGAGAGGCGGCCGGGCCGGGGCTGGGCCCACTCGGCCGTGGGAGGCTCACCAGAACAGCTGGTGGCGCGCGGGGCCGTGGGTGGCGGGGAGGCGAGCGGGGACTTGCTTTAGCAGGAGAGCTAATCTCATTTGGTTGCTGCAGCCCGAAGAACCAGGGCTGCATGCTAAGTGGCCGGAGGCAGCAGTACGACTCAGGACAGACCCAGGAGCGAGGACTGGACTTGTGTGCAGCCAGGAGAACCCAGAGGCTGGCCCTGCCTGGGGTGAGGAGCTCTACTGGGCAGTGGCAGGGGGCAGTGAGGGGGACTGTGTGTTCTGGGGGGTACCCACTGGGAGATGGGGACGTTGGGGTCACCCAGCTCCTCCGTCAATTCTCAGCCCTCCTCCTTTGGGATCCCAGAGAGTGCCTGTCACTGGGCAGGGGACACCAACTCAGCTGGCCCCCTTCCAGCGACCTGTGGTTGCAGGGAGGTACCTGCTCCAAGGGAGGGAAGGAGCTGATGGGGGAGGCCCAGGAAAGGTGCTGGAAGAGAGGAGGAGGAGAAGGCAGGCTGGGGAGATCGTGAGCCTGGAACTCTCCGGGCCCTGCGCAGTCACCCACTGCTCCGTGCCTCCAGGAGCTGGTGTGCAGGGAGGCCCAGAATGGACCCGTCCACTACGGGATGACCGAGGCTGGGACTCTTGTGAAATGGTCCGAGACCTCGTTAACTCAGAGGGGGAGGGATGGAAGCACCAAGGATGCGGGTCTGGGGTTGGTGGAGGAGCTGGGCTGGGAGCCAAGAGGACCTCCCGACCGTCACCCACACTGCCTACCCTGGTCCTCAGGGCTGCTGAGCCCCTCAGCTCCCTGGGAGAATCCTAGAATCACACAGCGAGCTCTGGCCTTTCAGCAAAATCTGCAGCTCCAACATGGGGGGCTGCTCGCATCACAGTGAGAGACGGAGACCTGCTGACCATCACAAACCCTGACGGGCTGCGGGCTGGATGGCACGCACGGCACCCTCCATGACTCAGTTTCCCCATGTGCACGAGGGGCCACCGATGAAATGAGATGATGGATGCCCGGTGTCCGGCTCAGTGTTCAGTGTCAAAGAAGCCCTGTTATCCTTTTCTAGCACCACATCCAGGATAGTTCAGGGCACCCAGAAGGCACCCCAACACACTCACCCTGAAGCACTGCCAAGGGTCCGTCATCAGAGTCTGATGGGCCTTCAGAAAGCAGCTCTGCCCTCACTTGCTGTGTGGCTGTGGGCAAACATCTTCCTCTCTCTGAACCTCAAATTCTCCATCTGTAAAGTGGGAACAAGGATATTTACCTTACAGGAATGTTGGGGTTGGGAGGAGCCGAATAAGAATATACACTAAACATGAGTAAAACTGCTCGGTACGCAGTAGGCACTCAATAAATATCTGTCCCTGCCCATAGGAGCCCCCTGCCCAACACTAACTCGCAGGGGATACACTGAGATCCAGGTGGGGTCCAGGACTCACCCAGGACCCAGGGCGAAGTCTCCTGACACCCATGGAGGAACAAGAGAGACGGGATCTCTGGCTCTTGGTGTTGCCGCCTGCGGAAGGGGACAGCTGGTTGGATCTATGATTTCCAGCTTGGCTCTGGGCTCTTGGGAGCCAAGAGGCTTAGTTACTGTTAAATCTCAAATGTGTGATAACCCCGGACTTGTTCACGTTCTAGGATCCTGGCAGCTTAGACCATCTGGGACGTGTCGTCTTGTTATGCCCCTACCCATGCAGACCCTCCTCACCCCTGTCCGGGGCCTGGTTGGCTCACCTGAGCAGCAGCGGGGTGAGTGGACAGGAGAAGGGGCCCCACCTCAGTCCCAGCCGGCTGGAGCCTGGGCCTTGGACGCTGTCCCCCTGCTTGTCTAATTTAATCACAGCTGTGTGCACGGTGACTCTATAAATAATTTTTAGTGCGACATAACCATTATTTCACTAATTGCTTCACACGCACCCCTGGCCTGTGAGATAAATTAAAGTTTGCTGAGTCAGCACCTTTGGCCAGTGCCGCTTTGGGGCCTGGGAAGTGCAGCCCAACAACTGTTCCCATGCCAGCCTCGACCTGGCACCCCGAGGGGAGGGCGCCACTCACATGAAGGGAACAGGGTGGAAGGAATGAGGAGAATGAGGAAAAAGGGGCTAACAAGCGTTGCCATGTACAGTTGTACAGGTTGCATCCTGCACAAGGATACTTGGCCCGGGGGGGCATGTGGGGACTGAAATGTAGCCCATACAATGCTCTGTCAATGTATGTGCCCTGATGTGGCATTTTGTTGACTCAGAAGCGGCAGATGCCTTTTTGTGATCTGCACAAAGACGCTATAGGGACTAGAAGACCTGAAGTAACATCCATCCCGCAGGTTGTCAGGACTAGCCCTGTCAGAAGGGAAACAAAGCAGTCTATGCCTCAAGGGCGCCTCTTGGATTTTCAGTCTTGTGGAGATCAGGGTTCTAGGTCGGATGGAAAGCGACCTTGAGCAAGTCACTCTGCCTCCTCTGGGTTATAATGTTTTGACAGTTTATGAAGCTCTAATCATATTCTGAGGCTGGGCCTCCAGCTCTAGGCGCTGGCTCTAGACACTGTTCTTTCCACCATCCTAGCATATTCGGAAGTTGTAGAGGTGGCTTGGAAGAAAGAGTCCCATATTCAAGCATATTTGGGAAGCATTGGGTTAAATAGCGTTTTTTTTTTCTGCAGAACTTTCCAGAGAGGCTATAGTCTGCGTCAAAGCAGTGTGGCTCTCAGAGAAGGCTGGAGATTCCTGAATGCAGTGGATTCTTTATTTTAGGGCTCTTGCTCATGCAGGGATCCTAGTTTCTATCTCTGGGCTTATGAACGAGTGGATTTTGTCCCCAAGGAGAGACAACTCTCCTCCTCAATATTATTCTTCTGTCTCACTGTTCAGGGTGGACACTCTGAGCCCTGACTGGACTCTGGGCACGTCCTGACCTGCCCCCATGAGCAGATGTGTCTCCCTTCCCACTGGGGCAGCGAGGACCGAGTCCTGACTCTGAGCCCCGAGGCCACCAGGCTCCAATGTCCTGAGAGCAGAAGTCATGTCTGAAGCCTAGCTCAGGGGCTGTCTGTCGGGTGAACGAATGTCCAAGAGGCTGATCTGAACGATGGGCGCCGAGGAACCTTGCTTCTTGCCGTCCCTAAACCCTACGGGCTGTGTGACCTCTGAGCTGATAGGCACTGGGAATGTGCGCCCACCTGAGCTCCCTGTTTGCCGAAAGTGGATCCAACACTCAGTCCTGATTATTCAGAGGAGCTGGTAACACCAGGTGTGCGGGGGTAATTTCCACAGTGTAAACTGCATGACTGAAGCAGGAACTGTCACTACGGTCTGTCCCCTGGGCTCCGGGTCTGGGACTGTGACCGGCCACCAGCATTCAAGGCTCTGTTGACTGAGAGCTCTGCTGGAGTCAGGCCCCGTCTCTGGAGCCTGGCACACATCCTTCTTGTCCAGGAAGCCTCACAGCACTGAGAGAAGACAGTCTTATCCCTGTTTTATGGATGAGAAAACTGAGCGCCGGAGAGAGGTGATGGAGCTTCCCCAAGGTCCCACTGGATTTGAACCCACGTCTGTCCGCCTCCAGGCCTGGGTGTTCGCTCCACCCTCGCCTTATTGGCTCCTGTGTTACCACCCTTTTTGGGCGGGGAGATGGAGTGGGTTAGTAAGCAATGCCCGTGGTCCCAGTGCGCTGTCATTTGCTGGGTATTAACAGCACCGAGGCTCTCAGTTGAGCGTTCCCGCATTCACCTGGCCTGGAGATGCTGCTTTAGATCTGTTATTCTCCCCAAAAATCCTCCCTCACCCCCAGTTTAGGGATGTGGAGACAGAGATGTGGAGTGCTTAGGTGACCTGTTCGAGTGCATGCAATTAAGGAACAGATGGCCGAGGTCGGTCTGATTCCAGAACTTTGCTGTTCTCCCCTGTTCTGGGGCCACTGTAAAGTCCGTGGTCCCGCACAGCCAGCCCCCGTCTGGGAGGGGTGACCCACCACCTCCTTGGCTCCAGGGTCTGACAAACCAGGTTCCTCTGGAGTAGCAGCCGGTTAGGCGTCCCCCAGGCGGGTCATGAAGCTCTGGGCCTCTCCTTCTCCACCCACCCTTGTGCCTGCCTCCCCGTGGGCCCTGTCCTTGTCACTTGGCACACTGCCGTGGCTGGAAACAGTGAAGAATGATGGCAGAGCTTTGGCCCAGCTTCTCCAAGGTCTCTGTTTAAGAGACAGGGAGGCTGGAAGGAGGAGATGGAGTGTGCAGTGAGTGCTGACATTCAGGATTGATGCACAGCTGTTTACACCCGAGCCGCCCTCAGCAGGCTGCCTCTGGAAGGCCGCCTCAGCCAGCCTGCTCCTCTCCCCATCCCATCTCCCTGGCCGGAGTGTGGCTGTGACTGGTGACGCCCTCGCCACCAGTCACAGCTGCACTCCTGAGTGGGGCATTCAAGGCTCCTTGCATCTGGCCCCAGCCTCCCCGGCTCTCCAGCCTCATCCCTTGCTTGCTCATTTATTTAAAAAAAATATATATATATTTCTTGATCCCTTCTGTGCCTGGCAGTGTTCTAGGTACCGAAGATACAGCAGAGAACACAACAGTTCCTGCCCTCCTGGGAGGGACTGACAGTGAGCAAGGTAACAGACAAATGTATGATGTCGGACAGAGAAAGGGGCTTTTAAGAAAAACCAAACCAGGGACACCTGGGTGGCTCAGTGGGTTAAGCCTCTACCCTCGGCTCAAGTCATGATCTCAGGGTCCTGGGATCAGGCCCCACATCGGGCTCTCTGCTCGGCGGGGAGCCTGCTTCACCCCTCTCTCTCTGCCTGCCTCTCTGCCAACTTGTGCTCTCTCTCTCTGGGTCAAATAAATAAATAAAAACTTAAAAAAAAGAAAAAGAAAAACCAAACTGAACCAAACTCTCCTCCGAGGAATCTATAGACAGAATTCAGGGGGTCAGTGAAGTGAAAGGGGTGGGGGAGGGAATGACATTTTTCATTTCACCACCCTCTACCTGAAATAGAGTGTTTGCTTCTCTTCAATTATAAATGTTGGCAACATAGCGCAGAACTATTAGCGATGCCTGTGACTTTGTCAGCTGCAGAAATCGGATATTTCCTATCCTATTACAGTTGTCGGCAGTTCAAAACATCATCGATACTCCTCACTGCAAAAACTTGTGATAGTTCGGAAAACTGCAGCCAACCCTTGTTCCTGGATGCTTTCAAAGAGAAGCCCGCATAGCACCCGACCTCACATGTGTTTGGTAAATATTTTGAGAACTCCATTTCAATATCATTGGCTTCTTTGGTGATTCTATGTATTTTCCATGACTCATTTAGAAACGTTATTCTGGGGGGGCGCCTGGGTGGCTCAGTGGGTTAAAGCCTCTGCCTTTGGCTTGGGTCGTGATCCCAGGGTCTTGGGATCGAGCCCCGCGTCGGGCTGTCTGCTCGGCAGGGAGCCTGCTTCCCTTCCTCTTTCTCTGCCTGCCTCTCTGCCTACTTGTGATTTCTATCTGTCAGATAAATAAATAAAATCTAAAAAAAAAAAAAAAAAAAAGAAACGTTATTCTGGGAAGGGTCCATAGGCTTCCCCGGGTGCCAAAGGGTTCATGTTCCCAAATGGGTTAACTCTCCGAGTTAAGAAGGATGCACAGGGGCACGGTGTAGGTAGAAGGGTCAGGAGGGCCTCTCTGGGGAGGTGATATGTGAGCAGTGACCCGAAAGGCAGGGGAGCTGCCACACACAAGTTTGGGGTGAAATTCATTCTGGGCGAAGGGAGCAGCCGGTGTAAGGGCTCTGAGTGGGAAGGAGTCTGGAGGCCAGCAGGGGCGGGAGATAAGTGAGGGGGAGGGTGGATGGCAGGGGCGGGGGGGGCCGGAGGGAAGGAAGGGGCCACATCAAGCAAGGGCTCCTGGGCCTTAGTAAGCCTTGGGGTTTCATTCCTAGTGGTGTGAGGAGCTACTGCAGGGTCCGGTGCATTCTGGTGTATTGATGGGGGGGGGCAACTTGGGGTGACGAGGGAGAATGGATCGCCGAGCTGAGCCGTGGGTCAGAGGGAAGCTTCCAGGGGGACGATGGGGATGCCTTGGAACAGGGGTGGGGGAGTGGGGAGGATGGGAGTGAGGAGGGGGCAAGGCAGCCCCATCCTGGAGACACTTTGAGGTGAGAACGAGCAGGACTCAGAGGAGAGAGCCTGGGCTTTCACTCTCTGTGCTTTCCCTGATGCTCGATCCCTGGCGGTGCCTTCCTGGGGTGTCAGTCCCCGGGCCCAGAACCTTTGGATTCTCCACCGCCTCCACCATGCGGCAGCCCTCTAGCTATCCACTCTTTATCCAGTTCCCCCTTCTTCCTTACTAACCGATCCCCAGGATTATTTAGGGGAGTAACATGCCCACCTTAAAAGCCACATCTCCCAGCCTCTTTTGCAGCGAGGCCTTGCCACGGAGATATGATAGGAAGTCGTTGGCTGGGGCCTCCAGGAACAGGCTTTTTAACGGGAGGTGGACTCATCCTTTGGCCTCTCTTCTTCCTCTCACTTCCTCCCTGGAACAGGGACATGATGGCTGGAGCCCCTTCCCCCAACAGCTTCTTAGAGACCATGAAGGAGAGAACGAGGACATGACGGCAACCTCAGCTCCGATATCCCCAAGGACTGAACCTCCATCAGAACGTCTCTTCACAAGAAAAAGAAAACCTTTGTGGATTCGAGCCACTGTAGCTGGCTCTCTCTTATTAGCAGTAGGATAAAATTCCCACCTGGTACAACCACAACACGACGGCCTACGGGATGTATCCAGCTGAATAACACGAGTCCCTCAGGCTCAACGCGTCTGGTGCCGGGCCCTACCATCCTTCTGTCAACGAACTTCTTACTGGGGAACCCACATATCAGGGGGAAAGAGAACTAACAGTACCAGAGCTCCACCTGCTCACGCACCTACCACCTTTCTATTTGCCCAGCCACCCATGTATCTGTCTGTCCATCCATCCATCCATCCATCATCCATCCATCCATCCGTTTGTGCACGCGTGTATCCGACGGACTTTCATCAAGCATCTTCTGAGTACCAGGCCCTCCGCTAGACACGGGAGCTAGAGATGTGAATAATATATTTTATTTCATGCCCATTTGCTTCTAGATGAGCAGAATATTCAGAAGCTGGAAACAATGACTGTCCCCACAGAGGGAGATTAGGCATCCGGAAACACGGGCATTTATTCCTTTCGAACCCTTTGAGCTTTGCCTCATGCGTATGTGCTCACTATGTAAACATTTTTAAATTAAAAATATATGTACATCTCATCTGGATTTTCAGAATTTGCTTTGCTCCTGAAAGGATTGGAGGCACTTCCAAGCATACACAGAGATGAACAGAGGCTGCCCTGCTGTCAGGAAGTTGACAGTCTCATGGGGAAGAGAGAAGAGTAAACAATGCCCGTGGAGTGTCACATGAGGGGCAGAGGGCCGTGGGAGGCCGCTTGGGCTGGTCTCACATGATCCTGGTGGTGACACCGGGCCGTGGCCTCCAAGCAATGACCTAGCACGGCCACCTTTATCTTGACCCTGTCTGGGCCTGAACACCAAGACGCCCACCTCTGGAACTCCGCTGCATGGCCAAGACCCTCTCCCCCTGCAAGTTCAGGCACTCTGGGGAGCTGGTCCCTAAGTCAGTGAGCCACATATCTATCTGTCTGTCCAGGGCAGGGAGAGCTGGAACGGTAGCCCGTGGCTGGTGTGTTTATTCTGCACATGCCCCGCTGGGCCTGGGTATAAATGCGCAGAGTACAGGAGGGAACTTGCCTCTGGGGCCCTGAGGTCCAGCCTGGCCATGACCTCGGGCTGGGAAGCATCGAGGGGGTGGGGGGCGCCAGGGCTGAGGGAGGGCAGGAGCTGGGCAGGGGGAAGAAAGAGAGGACTAGCCAGGCTGCTTGGAGAATGCGGTCTTTTCCGAGCAGCCCTTTGAAATCGAGCAAGAATAACTTTAAACAATAAGATGCTTCTCTCTCCCCCTCGGCTGTTGCCCAGGCAACGCCAGTGCGCAACAACTGTTTAGTTTTTTAAGAAACCAAATCCCCCTCCCTTTGGTCAGCTACCGCCAGGAAGATGAAGAGGCAGCGTAGGCGCCCCTGGCGGCCCATTGTGTGGGGACCGGGGTCAGCTGCCTGCGGCAGTGACATTTAAATCTGACGCTACATATTATATATGAACCTGGAGCGCACTCCTCAGTGACTCGCGCTCTCTGACCGGGGGAGGCTTCCATCTCCCACCCCAGACTGCCTGCTTGTGGCTCTGACAGTTTGGGGGGTCACTGCAGAGGCCGATCTCCGCCTGCAAAGCCGCTGGTGGCAGCGTGGGTGTGGGGAGGCAATGTGTCCCCGACCCTCCGAAGCACCTGACCCAGGAGAGTCCTCATGGGCCGGAGGTCCTTGTAACCTCCTGGGGCAGTGTTTACGGCCCTCCTCTCCAGTCTGGAAAACCCTGCCTCTGTGGGGCCTTGGCCATTCACCCCAGCAGCTCACCGATTTTGCATTTTCCTGCTGGCCAGGCCGGCTGATGCCCATTATCTCTGTGGGGCCTCCAACCCAGTGAGGGAGGCTTCTGCTCTCCCCAGGTTACATATAAAGAAACGCAGGGGCAGGGAGCTCTGAAAGAAGGCTGCACTTTCAGACAGAAATCCTTAGGACCCTGCAAGGAGGCAGATGCTACCATGAACCCATTTTGTCAGATGGGGAAACTGAGGCTCGAAGGGTCCACAGGACAGCTAGCTGGCATGGCAAGATTTGGACTGGGGCCGGCCCCACCACAGAGCCTGTGCTCCTGTGTCCCACCCCAGGCTGCCTTAGTGAGGTTCTGTGACATGGGGACAGAAGGGTGGAGCTTTCCTGCTCCTGGGACTTGGCCCATCTTCTGGAGGGGCAACCGGGCTCCCCACGTGGCTTCTGCGGAAGGAAAGTGGTGAGCTTTGGCCTTATGACGTTCTGGATCCTCAGGCAAGGTCAAGGAGCGTCTTTAAACCCTCCCATGCTTGTCTATAAGATGGCAGCCTGGTTGGGGAGGGGCCTGGTGGCAGCTTGGAGAGAGCTGTCCCCGTGGGAGGCTGCTGGTGGCCCCGTGCTGGGCACTCTCCTATTCTCGCATTTAATCATCCAGCAACTCGGGACACAGGTATCATCGTTCAGTTTTCAGAAAAAGAAATGGAGACCCAGGGGGGCGGGGTCTCCGGGCCCAAGTCAGGGCTGAACGCAAGGGAGCAAGGAGATAAAGTGGGGGACAGGTCCCCGCACATAGCAGGTTCAGAGCAGGGGCGGGCTCCAGACTCCCAGGAAGAGAAACAGGGGCTTGGTCTCCTGGGAAACAAAACATGGGACGAAGTTAAATTTAGAAGAGCCAAACCAGGTTAGAACAGGCCCCTGATCCAAGCTCAGCCGTGAAATCAGGCCGGGAAATTGGCTTCAGCCACAACAAAAACCTCGAAGTCTGGGCGCTTGTGAAAGAGGCCGTGGTGGGGGAGGGCGGCTGTGAGGCCGGTGGCTGGGCTCCGCTGCTGTCTGCGGCGGCTGTCTTCGAGGGCCGAGGGCCGAGGGCTGAGTAAGGGAGCCCGCAGCTGGCCCAGGTGGCCTTGACCTGCCTGGGGGTCCCCTCTCCCCCAGCGACAGGGAGCACAGGCCCAGGACAAGGCGTCATCGCTAGGCAGACACCTCAGCCCGCCGATGGGTCCCTCCGCGGACATCAGGGGAGGGGGAGATCCCCCTCCGCCTCCTCCCCCACCGGGAAGCCCTGTCCCCCAACAGCCGGGGCAAGCTCGTTTAGCACCACTAAGTGGTAAGCCCGGAGGGGCTGCCACGGGAGGGGCCGGGTAATGAACTCCTGTTGGCTTCCTTCAGGAGATCACTGCCTTAATTTACGAGGCCTGAGCGGCTCTCATTTCCCCAGTGCGCGTTGAGTAATTAACTATTAATAAAAGCATTACCGAGTTAACCACGGGGGCATGTTTAATTCATGGGGCAGCCCTGGAACAGGACGGGAGGCTTTGGCTCAGTGGGGGATTCCTCCCAGAACCAAATATTGCCAGCGGGAAGCTGCCCCGCCACCAGCCCTGGGCCATTCTTGATAGACCAAGCCAGAGGGGTCTAGTCCCTGGAGGATAGTGAGGCTGCTGGCATCCCAACCAGAGGGCCACCCAGTGGACAGCCGACCCTGGTAGGTGTGAGTCCCAGTGGGATTGGCTCCTTGCTGTGATGAGGGAGGGAGGTGAGTGACCTTGGGCAAGTCTCCTGGCCTCTCAGAGCCTGTTTCCCATCTGGAAAGTGGGGTGGCTAATAACACAGAACCTGTAGGGGTCGACTTCAAGAGGGAAGGCGATCACTCATACCTCTTTGTCTTTGCATCTGCTTTTCCTCCTGCCTGGTATGCCTTTCTCCTTTTGTCTGCTTGGCAACTCTTATTTCGTCTTCAAGACTGTTCAAAAGGGTCATTTCCTCCTGCCCCAGACAAAATTGGTTGGTCCCCTTTCTGTCCCTCCCATACATTCTTCTATTATACACTCACTCATCCATCTTCCCATCTATCCATCCATCATTCATTCATCCATCCATCCATTTCATCCATCCATTTATCCATCCATCCACCATCTGTCATCTATCCATCATCCATCCATTCATCCACCCATCCATCATCCACCCATCCACCATCCATCCACCCATCCACCCATCCATCATCTATCCATCATCCATCCATTCATCCACCCATCCATCATCCACCCACCCATCCACCCATCCATCATCTATCCATCATCCATCCATTCATCCAACCATCCATCATCCACCCATCCATCATCCATCCACCCATCCACCCATCCATCATCTATCCATCATCCATCCATCATCTATCCATTGTCCATCCATCCATCCACCCATCCATCATCTATCCATTGTCCATCCATCCATCCACCCATCCTTCATCTATCCATCATCCATCCATTCATCCAACCATCCATTGTCCACCCATCCATGGTCCATCCACCATCCATCATCTATCCATCATCCATCCATTCATCCACCCATCCATCATCCACCCATCCATCGTCCATCCACTCATCCATCATCTATCCATCATCCATCCATTCATCCACCCATCCATTGTCCATCCATCCATCCATCCATCTACCCATCCATCATCTAACCATCCATCCACCCATCCACTCATTCAAATTTATTGAGTACCTATAGTTTTCATCTCTGATCATGTTGTTCTGAAGTTTTGGATAAACTTGTCTTTCCCGAGACTAGCGGTTCTTAATCTTTTAGGGATCAAGGACTCTTCCCCAGAAAAATGCATATATGCACATACATGTCATGTTGCCTCCCTCTTCAAAGATTTCTGGTCATCCCTGAAGTCAGGCTGTGGACCCTGGGAGTGGTGGATGCGGTGAAGGGCTGCTCAGAACCCCCTCTGGGATTGAAAGACTGATTCCCCCAGCCACCGGGATCTTGGCTGGAAGATGGCCCTCAACTGTCAGCCCTCTTTGGAGACTGTTTTAATTGGAAGGCAACTGTCTCACCCAAAGTCATGCCTTCATCCAGGGTAGGCTCACTTCCAGTGACAGATCAGTGTGGAAGTGCAAAGGCTTTTCCCAACGTGGGGTAAGTCTGAAGGATTAGCCCCTTTCTAGGGCTCTCTGTCGGGACTGCCTCAAAGTAAGACTTCTCCCCCTGCCCAAACTTATGTCCTTACCCTCCCTTCCACAGGTGTTTTTCCCAAGAGCACTTTCTAAATAAGGTCCTCCACACTGATCTCCAGTTGTGCATCTACCTCCCAGGAAACCCAGTGGATTAAAAAGCCCTGTGGAAGTTCACTGAGGACAGCAAGCGTGTCTTCATCACTTCTGTATCTCTAGCAGCTCTTACTGGCCCGGGTGCACAGGGAACACTCTGGAAACAGTTATTCAATGTATCTTTGTGCATTTTCTCTTGGTTCTCTGCTCTGTCCCTCTGTTGTCCCAGCAGGAGAGTTCTCATCAGACACCCAGGAGAAAGGGACAGCCCTGCCAGCAGGATGCCGGTGGGACCAGAGCTGTGGGCCTGTTTCTGGGAAACGAAGCTGTAAATAACCATGGGAACAGAAGTCAAGCTAATTGGTTGTTACAAAGCAGGGGCAAAGGGGCTTGGCTGCTGTCAGGGCTGTGGGGTTAGGGGTGAAGTCTCAAGGGGTTGGCTGGGAGGCTGGAGGATGGCAGGAATGGGTGGGGCTGGTGGGGGGGGCGGTTGGGCAGCCTTTTCTGGCAGAAGGAATCATTTAGAAGTTAGACTGAGGTCCCCGGAACCTGGAAAATCCCCACTTCAGTTTCCACTGTTGGGAATTCCTTCACAGAACAAATATCTATTAAGTGTCTCCACGGAGCCAGGCCTGGCAGGCAGGATGGCTCCTTTGTAGGGCCGGGGCCCCCGTGCTTGTGCCTCTCCCTGGCTTTGTCTCCTGGCAAGTGATGGGACACCCTGGCCGCTGGCATCTGCGGAGCGGCCCCTAGCACGTGCCCAGCGCTGTGCTGTTCGACACAGATGATTCGATTTCATCCACACAATAGCTTCGGTAAGAACTACGGGTTATCATTTTTCCTTCTTTACAGACGAGGAGGCAGGCCCAGAGGGGATCAGCAATGTACCCAAGGCACATACCTCGTCACGGGGCTAGAGGAGGAGAGGAGGGCTAACTCCAAGTCTGGTGGGGTCCCGAGGCTGCTCTGTCACAGCGGAGCTTAACCTCCATGAGCTTCGTTTCCACAGCTCTGAAATAGGGATAATCCATCCCTACTGCCCTGGGTTGTTGGGGACAAGTCAACCCTGTGAACGGCCTAGAGGGTACCCAGCGGATATCCTGTTCTCCTCCCCAGTTCCCTCGTCCCCTGCCTCCACACTTCCCTGGGCCTGGGAGGAAGGGGGGCCCCACTTGCTGCTTCTCCAAGAACACTCATCCCTAACCCAAGTCCAGCACAGCGCCCCTCCTGTGGCCAGTGCTCGCTGAGTGTGGTCAACCCAAATGGGTGACTCCATTTGGGAGTCCCCACCCTGTCCTCTGGATTGCAAATTGGGGACCGCCCTCTCAGTCCAGCATTACCGCAGAATGCAGACAGCCATGGCAAGTACTGCGGAGACAATTCTATCCATACCAAGAGACTCCGCTCTCCAGCCACCGGGTTTTCCGGTTTCTCTCAGCAGCAGGAGCAGAACCAGACCCGGGTGGCCCCCAAGCCCAGGCAGAGAAGGGTGCCAGGATGAAGATGAAGGCATTTCAGGTCCTGCTCCTGTCTGGGGTCTCCCCCCACGGGCGAACCCAACCTCTTCTCCTCCCACCACGACGCCGACCGCAGACATCCTCATGTAGTAGGGGCGTTAACCTTCCTTTGGCCTGCCCCGGGGGAGAGACGATGGGCATGTAAGCATTTAAAACTTGAACCCGCAGGTCAGCCCTCCTTCCGCCCTCCTCTGCCAAAGCCCCAGAGTTGGAGGCCGCGTGGGGACAGACGCCACAGCCTTAGAGAGACAAGTCACATCCTCAGCTTCCCTCGACCTGTGCAAGCACCGAGTTGCCATGGCGACGCTGCAGCCCCGAGATGCAATGGCTGCAGACGGCATGGGTGCTTCCAGGGCTCGCGGCCCCGGGTGGACGCTGTCTGGCCCAGAAGGCCAGGCGATCGGGTGGGCCGGGTGGGGGAGGAGAGGGAGGCCTCCTCCAGGCTCAGCTGGTAATTGCTGCTAAGTGAGGGGCTGTCATTGAACCCAATACGCGGGCGGTGCGGGCCCCGCTCTGCACCCTGTAATTACTGCACCAGACAGCAGCGCTTACTCCCCGGGTGGGGAGAGGGCGGACGGTGGGGGAAGCAGACAGGAAGCTCTCATCCACCTGAGCCGGCGCGGGGCTGTGGCAGGCTCTCCCGCCCAGGAGCAGCCTCTCCCGCAGAGGTGGGAGGCCCCCGGCCCCTCCTCTCGGCTGGCTGGCCCCACGTCATCCGTCATGCGGTGTGGAGTGTGAGCTTCTCTCGTCCCGGCCTCTGAGCCCGCAGAATCGGGGGGCGGGGGTCGGGGGGGCGGCGGAGGGGCCGACCCAGGTAAGGCCCCACAGCAGGGGAGCTCTCGGAGGGCGACCTCCACTCTCAGAGGGAAGTCTGTCTGCTTCGGGACTGCGGGGGCGGGCGCAGATCTCCTCCCAATTCCTCCTGAGCCCCGAGGCTCTGAGGACCTCAGGCTAGTCCCGCCCCCTCCGCGGCCTCGGCTTCCCCGCTGGCTCCCTGCCCGCGGGTCTCCAGCCTTCTCGGGGATTTTCTACAGCAGGGGCTGGCAACTCAGCGCCCCGAGCAGACTCCTGATTTGGGAAGCGAGGTGTCCCTGGGACAGAGCCACACCCTTTTGTGTCCGTCCGCCTTCCTGCTATGAGGGCAGAGGGCGACATAAGACGCGAGCAGCCACGACCGGGACTATCTGGCCCTTTACGGAAGTTTGCTGACCTGTTTCTAAAATGTAGCCGTTTTCCTAGGCTTAACGGAGTGTGCTTTTGTGGCTCCCATGTGATTAGAGCAATCGATGACAAGCCCCGTCCTGATCCCCGTCCGAAGACACCGCTGTCCTCTTCCCAGGACCCCAGCTTGGATTCTGAGAGCGGCGGCCGGCTGGGTGGCGCCCGGGGAGCCGCGTGGTGCAACGGCGCCACCTGCTGTGGGTGCCTCGAAGCACGTCTGCCTTGAAGTGCCGGGCCATGGGCGGGGGGGGGGGGGGGGGTGGGGGCGGCGGGGGTAGCCGGCCTTTGAAGCAGAGTTCAGTTTTCAAAACCCTGGCACATGAGAGCAGGATCTCGCCCAGCCCTCTCATTTTATAAAGGCTGCAGTGCAGAGGGGTGTGTGTGAGCGGTCCAAGTCAGGTGAACAGAAATTCTGCTCAGATCCCTGAGGCCCATAAGCCAGTCCATCTGCGTCTCCTCCATGGGCATGTGCTTGGCACAGGACCTGGCTGTGAATCCTAGTCCTGCCACTCGTGTAGGGTCCTGATTCCATGGTTGTTCAAAGAATTTGCAAAATAAACACTTATGTATAACATTTAATCTACTATCAATATTGACTCGGTCTTCTGAATAACCGAGAAAATTATTCCCATTTCACAGAGAAAAACACTGGGGTACAGAGAAGTTAAACAATCTGCTGAAGGTCACACAGCTAGTAAGTGACAGGACTCAAATCTAGGCTGTGAAAGCCCTAATGGCCCCAGAATGGTGCTCTGTTCATACTTTTTTTTTCCCGCCTGGAGTCTGACCAGTCATCTGAAGGTGGCCCCGGGCAGGGAAAGAAGGGGAGAGCAAGGTCCACACTGCCCCCCCAGCCCCCACTCCTCCAGGCAACAGCAAAGTGGCCAGTGGACTGTAAATCCTTTATTTCCAAACTATAAATAGACCTGTACTGAGAAAAGACACGCTCCAGGTGATGAGGCTCCAGCCTTAGCATCTCCCTTTCCCAACTGCTCTGCAGTCTACACCCGGCCCCTGAGAGACCCGCTCTGCCCCTGGAAATCACCACCTGGGCTGTCAGTGCCCAGCAAGCCACGGAGACCAGCCCGCTCCCTCGGCGACGGGGCACATCCGGGCCCTGCTCTGGCCTGACGCTCCCCACTCTGTTCCACCAGTGACCTGCGGGAGCCCCGCCGCGTGGTCCTGTGCTCCCCGAGGCCCAGCCTGGGAGAGTCCCAGGCCCCTGCTCCCGGGCTGCAGTGAGGTGCGAGGCCTGGAAGCAGCCTGGTTCCCCGCCAGTCCCCTGGCTCGTCACTGCTGCCCCTGGGCCACAAAGTACTCCCCCTCCTCCTCGTTGTCATCTTCCTCTGGCCGGCTGCTCCGGAGCAGCAGCTCCAGGTCGGGGTGGGAGCCCAGTCCCTTCAAGGGTTTAGGGCCACTGTCACCTGGGGACAGAGAGAAACCAGCTGTAGACCCAACCACAGTTTTCTTGGTGTCCCCCGATGTGTGTGTCGAGTTGCCCAGGTCCCACCTACTCCCCCCCCACCCCCTGGAGATGACCAGCTTCTGAGCGGGGGAGCGGGGGCAGGGGGAGCCCATGTGGAGATGGCTGCGGCCCTGGGTGCCACCTGCCTTTCCTGGCTGGGTGGCTGGGGCCCCAGGGCTGGGTCGAGGGGGGATCAGAGGGGCTGAGTCACGGGGGGAACACCAGAAAAGCGGCTTCTGAGCGGGGCTCAGGTTACCTCTGGCGTGGAGGGCTTTGAGAGCCACGTGCAGGGAGATGCCCGAGAGGCAGAGTGCGAAGCCCAGCCAGTTCAGGAGGCTGATCTGATCCCCCAGCAGGTGGGCTGCCAAAAGCAGAGTGCAGACTTCCTAAAGGCAGAGGGGCAGGAAGGGGAAGCGATCAGGAGTTGGCTCCTTTGCAAGGCAGGCAGACGGTGGGGGCACCGGGCACAACCGCAGGGCAGAGCCTGGCCTGCCAGAGCTCCTGGGGCCGGGGGCGGCCTGGCCAGCAGGGCAAAATGGGGGCTTCCCTGAGCTCAGAGCACCAGGCCTGCCTGCAGTGCTTTCCTCCCTTTGTGCTACTAAGAGGCAACAAGGGAGGTGCTCTGCACAGCATTCTGCCAGGGTTAAAAGAGGCAAACCAGACCCAAGGCTGGGAGCAGAGCGTCCAGCCTGCGGCCATATGCACAGGAGGGAAGGACAGCGATGCTGCCACAGGAGAATGCCGCGTCACCCTGGGCTCCACAGGACACACACTGGCCACAGGGCTCTGCAGACACGGTGGCTGCCAGTAGGACTGGTGACATGACTCATTCTGAGAACCGCAGCTCACGCCTCTTCCTAAGCCCCTTGGGGAGACTTATGGTTCTGGGTTTAGGCAACACTGCTCCGGCACCAGTGTCTGTCTCATCAAGGAGAAACCGTACCCTGCCCCCATGGGCTGAGCAGGGCGGTGTGAGGGGTGGCAGGGGAGGGGGACGCCTGAGAGCAGAGGCACATGTGCTGCTGGGCAGCAGTAAAGGCAAAACAGGCAAACAAAGGGCACATGTGCTAGCACTGTCCCTTGCTGTGACCATGGCAGACATCACCAATCAATCACACACCCCTTTCCCAATGTGTCTGGATGGGGCTTCTCAACCCACCGCTCCAGGCCACTGCCAAACGACCAGAGAACAGAGTGGGCATTCATGGTAACAAGAGAACGCACCCCAGGCCCAGTGGAGTCAGAATCCCAGCTCAGCCACCTGCTGGGTGTGTCTCCTCCATCTGGGAACCACCCTGCAGGGCTGCGGCCAGGACGGGAGGGAGTTTCAGACGAGAGCACCCTAAGCAGGCTCTCTGTTTCGTCTCTGCTGGGGTGTGGGAGCTGGGACAGAAGCTGCTACTGAGCCTGGGGTCTGTGCTGTAAGACAGGACTGGGGCCACCCCCACGTCTGCACCTTAAAAATGCCAGCAATGGACAGGGTGAGGCTGGAGGTTCTGGAGACCAGGAGGAACTCAGAGAAGCCCAGACCAAAGGCGAGGATCCCTCCAAGGAAGAGGCTCCCCAGCACCCGCAGGAGCAGCCCGGTGTCCTGGAAACGGAAGATCTTCTCCGACGTGGACAAATGGAGACCTGAAAGCAAAGGGAGAGAGTGGGAGGCCACGTGCTGGTGTCCCCAGGGAGTGGGAGACCCAGCATGGGGCAGTCACCCTGCCCCACCCCCCCGCCCCACTCGCTGCAGCCCTGAGGAGGGGGATGGCAGGTGGAAGAGAACACCGTGCAGACAGCCTGACGCCTGGGGACCCAGGGAAGCAGAGACGGCCCCCCGAGTGTCTCCGGGCCAGGGTGGAAGGCGGCCTGGAACCGCACAAAAAAGTCAGACGGAAGCCTGTCCCCTCCCACGGTGCTGACCTGCCTGTCTTTGGGAAGGAGCGTGACTTCGTGTGGCCTCTGCAGCTGTGATAAGTAGGGGACCAAAGAGAGGCGGGGCGGCCCATCAAGTGACATCTGTTAGCGCCCTGGGCCCTGAGGCGAACCCTCCCTCTCAATGTCAGGTGGGCCACCTAGCAACAGGACCTCATTTCATCCTCCCAAACCTTCCCCACTTTAATCTGGGTCTTCGCCATCACACAGCCGTGGGATGTGGCTGAGACATGCCCCCTCTCGGGACCGTCCCCTCAGTGATAAAATGAGAGCATTTCAGCCAGACCTGCGTTTCTCAGACAGTATAACGTGGGGAACAGTTCTCAAGAAGTAAACGCACACACATAAATATAGGATAAAGCCTTGCTCTTGAGACACGCCCACGGGCCCCTACACACCAAGTTTGGTGTGGCTTCTAGAGGGTTCCTGGCCCTCCAACACTGTCCCTCCATAGATCTGTGCAGAAAAGGCCCTGAGAGAGGCACAGAGCAGGCACCTGTGGGGGCTGGAGGCGGGCCGAGCACTGAGATTTTTGGAGGGAAGCACCTAGGAAGTGTGGAGTGACAGTCCCTCCCAGGCAAGCAGCCGCCCGATGTAGGGCACCCTGTCTGGTGCTGGGCTCAGCAGTACTGCAAAGGCGGCGGCAAATTGAAGGAAATTCGGGAAAGAGCAACATAAGTGCTGAAGGCGCTTGGGGGATTAATTTACCAGAAAAGATTAAAGGAGCTAAATCCATGCAGCTTTGCTAAGTGACAACTCCCAGGGCTTTCGGTGAGGGGGTGCAGGGATGGGGAAGGGAGTCCGTGGCCAGGACGGGAGGGGGCGTGCCGGGAGGCGCAGGGGGCAGAAGGTGAGGGTGGGGGAGTCGGTAACTGGGAGAAAAAGGAGGCTGCAGAGCAGAAGCTTCCTGGACAACGAAACCAGCTGGAGAGTTCGAGACGCTTCACTGCTAGAAACTAAAATGGACGTGGGGCAGAATTCTCTGCAAGGACCCTGAGGACAGAAGGAAGGGACTCGGGGAAGGATAAACAGGGACAAAGACTAATCTTGAAAGCTGGGAGGAAGGAAGGAAGGAAGGAGGCCTGCACTCGCAGCCAGGACGGTTCCCCCGGACCCCCTCTCCTCTTGTCTGGGAAGTAAAGGTGGGCGGGGAGGGTGCCCTACTCAGCCTCCTGCCCCTTGGCCACACACACCAGGCCCCATGCCGCCACCCTCTGAACCTACTGATCCCACTTCCTGGGAGACCCTGCCTGTCTGCCTGGCAGAGGCTCCTCCAGCCTCCAAAATACGCGGCCTGGGAAGTCTTTTTGACTTGGCTTTCCACGCTAGGATCCTGAAAGAATTCCTGGCCCTCTGCTCCTTCTAAGAGACAGAACACATCATGGTTAAGAGGAAGGACTCAGGAACCAGAAGCTGGAGCCGAATTCTGGCTCGTTGGGCGGTTATCTTTACTTCTCTCCACCCGTTTCTTTGACCTGCACGATGGAAATATGCTTGTACTGCCATGTGGGGGTTTGGGGGGGCACATGTGAAATGATCAGAACAGGGGTGCCCAGGTGGCTCAGGCGGTTCAGTGTCTGCCTTCCGCTCAGCTCATCATCTCGGAGACCCGGGATGGAGCCCCGAGTCGGGCTCCCTGCTCAGTGCAGTCTGCTTCTCCCTCTCCCTCTGCTCGTGTTCTCTCTCAAATAAATAATCTTAAAAAAAAAATAAAAATCAGAACCACCCTGGCACAGCTGTCAGGCTGTACCACGTCCACCATCATTATCGTCTGTTGTCTTTTATATACTTTTTTTAAAATAAAGATTTGATTTATTTATTTGACAGAAAGAGAAAGAGCACAAGCAGGGGGAACAACAGGCTGAGGGCGAGGGGGAAGCAGGCTCTCTGCCAAGCAAGGAGCCTGATGCGGGGCTTGATTCCAGGACCCTGGGATCATAACTTGAGCCGAAGGCAGACATTCAACCAACTGAGCCGCCCAGGTGCCCCTTACGTATACTTTCTGTGTAAGCATTTATCATGCTGGATTCCAGCCATCTGGTTTAATGTCTGTCCAGCCCTTAGACCAGGCTCTGCCAATGGACGGACAGCACCTTTGATCTTTGTAACCTCTGCAGCTACCACAGAGCTGGCCTCAGAGCAGGGAGGGGGATCTGTTGCACCGAGGGGCCCCCAAGATGGACGACCCAACGTACCTTCGAATATGGCAAAGAGAGGGAAGAGCCCCAGAAACATGAGTGGCTGCAGGTGGAACATGGTGTCAATGGGGTTCTGGAGCCCTGCGGAATGAGGATGGGCGTGAGTCGTCCGGCCCGGCCTGGCCTGCCTCCACCCTGCCTGGGGCCCGAGGCCCGCTCTCACCAAGTTCCGCCTTCTGCAGGAGCATCTGGGTGAGGGTCCAGCGGATGCCACCGATGAATGAGGCCCCCAGCACCAAGGCAAAGCCCTCCACGTTGAATTGCGTGGACTTGTAGGTGAACATGAATAGGCCCCCGGCGATGAGGAGGACCACCAGGACCAGGGCCGCACGCTATCAGGGTGGGGAGCAGCGGCCACAGGGTCCTGAGTTTCTCAACCCTGGAGCCTGGGCGCAGGGGCTATGCTGGCTGATCTGGCTCAAGAAACCCTTCTCCCCCGTGACCTCTGGGGTCCCAGCCAGCACCCTCCCATCCATGTAGGCAGGACTGACATTCCGTGGACACGTACCCAGCATCCCTACTTAAACTTCTGGAGTACTTTCCTACAGCTGTTGTAGGCCCCCAGGAGGTCCCCCAGTACTCTGGCCCTGGCAAATAAGGGGCAACTGCCTCCAGGACCCGCCTGCGCCTGACCCCTATCCTTGAACCCTTTCTCTTCCTGTCATTCTTTTGGTCATTTCACCTGCCATGCCAGCTGCTAAGTATTCTCAGCAGTGGCTTGTCCTAGGTCCTTCCTCAGCGACAGGAGTTATTGCCAGCTGGGCTGGCCTTGTCTCCTCTGTCACATACAGTTGACAAGCCACTGCTCAGACACCCCTTTTAGTCTTAGCATCTGTGGGGGTAGGAGGGACCAGGGGAGCTGGGGCCTCACCAGCTCCTCCAGCTTGAAGATCAGGGAGAAGATCAAGATGAAGAGGACGGTGGAAGACTTGGTCATTGTGTACCTGCAAGGACAAATTACCCACGATGCACTGCCAGGGCCCAGGGCCCAGAGCCGCCACCAGGACAGGAGCCCACGGACTGTGCTGGAAAGGTGGGAGGCTGTGGGGACCCCTGACGTCCCTGAGGGCAACTGGCTCTGCTCAGGGCTGCTGAGCAATCTGAGTACAAAAGACCAAGGGCCTGAGTCATCCGGCTGATACGTGACCTTTCATTGGCAGAAATCTCTGACGAAGGGGCCTCTGACTGTTGCCAGAGAGAAGAGGCTCCAGGTCAACCCTGAGCTCACCCCGTCCTCTTACTTATCTGCTCTCCTTGGGGACTGGGATCAGGAAGGAGGGAGGCAAGGAGGAAAAGAGAAGGCGGGATGGTGCACCCTGAACTACAAGGTCAGCGATGAGAAACAGCTGTTACACCTGCCCCTCTGTGCGGGTCAGTGCCCTTCCTCCCCGGCATGGCCGGCACCGCTCTGAGCGCCTGGCACCCCATAGCCACCAGGCACGCAGGCACAGCACCCCTGGGAGCCCATCAACTGCTGGGAGGGCTGCTGGCTACCAGGGCGGAGCTCAGAGCAGGGGCTGCTCCTGGGGGTGGTGGCGTAGCCAGCCCACAGGCTCCACAGGCCGGGGTAGGGGGCGCAGACAGGGTCAGACAGGGCGCCTGAGCCTGGCGCTCTGGTGGGGGGGCAGGGAGGGTGTGCTGGGACTCACAGCGAGACGGTGATGTAGAGGAAGCTCCAGTTGGACAAGCCCACGTCAAGCGCCGTTGCCAGTGCTGTGGAGACACGGGTGCCCACCAGACATGTAGCCGGGGCAGGCCGGCCACGGCAAGCCAGCTGTTAGACACTTCCATGGCACCCCCAAGTGCCCCCTGCTCTGCCCTGAACACCCTGGCTTTCTCTGGGGCCCTTGGGCCTTCCTTTCACAGCAACTGAAGGGTTAACTCCTGGCCAAAAAGAGGGAGGGGTGCTGCTCCAGTAGTAGGGCTGATGGGCAGGGCAGGGCAGGGCCTGCTAAGTACTGTGAATGTCCCCAGAGGAAGGGTATTAATCCCTCAGGTCTTGTCATCCCTTCTGCGCAACTGGTCAGAGCAGCTTCTCCTCCATCCCGGTGGAAGGCACATTCCTCATGGGGGGCCTGGCCCTCCAGGATCTGTCCCTGCCACCCTCTCTTGCCTCCCACTTCTCACCAGCACGGCAGTTCCGGCATCCCGAGATGCCTTCGGTCCCCCTGCAGACCTGCACAGGCACTAAACCCTCGGCCATTTCAGCCCATGCTCTGGGAAGCCCTCTCCACCTGGGCCTGGGTTGGTTCCCCTCCTCTGTGCTCCGAGGCGCCCCTCATCGTCCCACTAGCAAGGTGAGGGCAGGTGTGGGCTCGGAGCGCCTGGTCAAGGCCGGTGCTGCATCCGGGGCTTTTCCCGGTGTGTGTGAGCATGTGTGTGGTGTGTATGTGTAGGGGGGACAGGGGAGGACATGAGAGGCAGAAGTAGGGCTGGGGGGAGGCAGGCTGAGAGGAACGGAGGGGGTGGGTGGAGAGGGCCTTCGCTCCACACCCCCAAGGCTCTGTTTGTTCTCAGCCCACAGCTTTCCAAACAACACTGCCCCCAGCCTCCATGCACCCAGGGCCGCCCCAGGGCCACGAACCTGTGGGAGCCACTCTCCTGAGGTAGTCTGTCCAGCTCAGCACCACGCGGGCCCTGTGGCTGGAGCACTGAACCAGGGCCCTGGACAGGGCGGAGAACAGGAAGATCACGGCCAGGTGCAGCATCGTCATGAAGAGTGGGAAGTGGAAGCTCTAGGAGCCCAAAGCACAGACAGCCCGGCGTGGTTTACAGCCCCCCTCCCCACTCGGCCAGGCCAGCAGCAGCGGCGCCGACCGCGGGGTTCACCGGGGCCCTACAGTGGCCAAGGGGCTTCCCCCACAAAGAGCAATCACTTGGGATGAGAAACTCGTAGTTCCAATACTGAAGATCATGCCGAGAGCCGGTGGCAGACCAGGGGTCCACCGTGCCCCGGTGCTGTCTCCACCACCCCGGGTCACAGCCAGCGCTGGCCAGTGCGGACTTCAGTGGACTTCAACCCCCGAAGTCCTTCTCTACCAGTTGGTAACCAGTTGCTGCCTTCATCCCAAGTGACCCTAGCTCCTCCTTGGTGTCTCCCCCTTTCCCAATTTCCCTTCAACCCACCCATCCGAGGGGAACCCCTGGTGTGGCAGGGCTCTAGGGCCCCGTCCCATCACGAGGGTGACTGGCTTCCAGTCTCATCCGCTGAAGCCTGTGCCAGCTTGTGCTAGCTATCTGGCGACGCTGGGGCC
This sequence comes from Martes martes, assembly GCF_963455335.1. NCBI lineage: Eukaryota > Metazoa > Chordata > Mammalia > Carnivora > Mustelidae > Martes > Martes martes. The sequence goes on along the minus strand of NC_137896.1, from coordinate 13,663,449 downwards.
ATGGGCTGCAGCTCCCTCCCAGCCGGCCCCCAGTGCTGTGAGGCCTCCTGTTACCTTCGTCAGCCACTTGTTGTAGAAGGTGATGCCGATGGAGAAGCAGTAGTAGAGGAGGACCAGCCCCAGAGTCAAGAGCGCTTTCCACACAAAGGCCACGTCGAGGCCCCACCGCCCCATCCGGGGAAGCTGCAGCTCTCAGGCTCCGGGCCGGTGGGGGCAGGCGCCCCTCTGGAAGACCGCGGCGGGAAGAGCTGGCCGAGCTGGGCCGCCGACTGTCAACAAGGTCTCCTGGCTGGAGGCGTCCTCTTCACCTCCATGATTCGGAATCATCCACGGAGCCCCAGGCAGAGGCCTCATCCGAGGGGCTGGTGGCCTGAGCCAACCCTCTCCATGACTGAGTGGCTGCAGAGCTCACGTGTCCCCAGGTCGGAGGCTAGAGGAATGGACAGGAAGCTCGGGTGGCTGGGCAGAGCGAGGGTCCACCCCACCCCTGCCTGCAGGGAGTGGGCCAAAGTGGACCCAGCAGGGGCCAGGAAGGGGTACTGGCCCAGCGTGGGCTCACAGAGCTCTAGTCGCGTTCACTTTGTTGCCTCAAGCTGTTCTCCATGAATTGCTGCCAAAGTGACCTTTTAAAAACGTAAATCTGATCATGTCAGATCAGATGTCAGCCCTACAGTGCTCCCGGTGCTCCTCTGATAAAGACCAAAAGCCTTCTTGTCAGCTCTGCCATCCTGACCCGTGCCCCCACTGGCCTCTCCAGCCTGGGCTCCGGGCTCTCTGTGCCCATCCCACCGGCTGCCTGGGCCCCCCAGACACACAGGCTCTCTCCTCCTGCCCGAAGGGACACGCCTGGGCCCACCCCCGCTTCCTCTCAGCTGATGCTGCTCAACTTCAGCTCAACGGTCGTCTCCTCAGGGACTACCTCTGCTCAATGGGCTGCTCCTACGGCTCCCCTACCTTCCCTGCTCCCCTACCTTCCCTGCGGCGGACTTGCGCAGGGCAGGCTGCTCTGAGTGGTGTCTGTCCCCTGGGAGGCTGAGCCCCAGGAAGACAGGAGCACGGTGCTCACGGCAGTCTTGCGCTCACTGGGCACACTAAGTTGGCCATATGGGTCTATGACTCAGTGCAAGGGAGGGGCACTTGGTTTTCGGGGAACTAATCTGATCTTTAAGGCATTAAAAATGGACCAGGAAACCAATACCTCCCCTTCCCTTGGGATCTAAGGACTGCTCCCCCAGAGGCGGGGCCTGCTTTACGGTCTTGGCCTAACTAAACAGCTCCCCACCTATCCATCGGGTCTAGAGCACACAGGCTCTGAGACCAGGCTGACCCAGGCGCAGTTATCCCACCTGCTGCTTCACGTGTGTGTCCCTTCCGTCTCCATCTCCTCCTCTGTGACATAACCAACCTGTTGCAATGCCACCTCCTGGAAGCCTTCCTAGAACCATCTCATCTGACCAGGCATACCCTACTTTCCCTACCCCCAGTCCTTTCTGAAGGAAGTCTTTCATCCAGCTCTGTACACTGGAAGCTGGGTTATCAATGCCCTTCCCAGAGGCAAACTCGGAGCTAGCATAAGGTTTTGTTGGAGGGATATGGTAGGGCTATGATTCTCTTGAGGGGAATTTTGGAAACCTGTGGGGGTGTTTTTAGGGGAACTCTCCTAGCTTTTAGTGATACGGGGGGTCTAAGAGAGTGACAGTCCACATAACTGAGAATTGCACCATGCGCCACATCCTTTTTAACTTTGATAATCTACGTAGATATAAGACTTACTTATAATTACCTGAACCCTGGACCCAATTTTTTCTTTTTTTTTTTTTTAAGATTCTGTCCCCAGCATGGGGCTCGAACTCACAACCCTGAGACCAAGAGTCGTGTGCTCTATGGACTGAGCCAGCCAGGTGCCCCAAGAACCCAGCTGTTTTACCTGATGCAGTTTTTCCATGGTTCTATCATGCACTGCAACTTCCAAGAGTATGTTTGCCATGGACATGTTTTTCATAGAACTGTTTTTGAGAACGAGTTTGGAGAAACCACACCATCTGCAGCAGTGGCCCAGCAGTACGGCTGTGGTGCCTGCACGGTGGCTAGCGCGATCCCTGTGGCCCCACAGGTGGGGGAAACATGGGCTGCTTCACTGTGGCTTCTAGCTTCCTTGCCTTTCTCTATACCCGGGTTTTCCAATCTTGGCATTATTGATACTCGGGGCCAGATCATTCTTCGTGCGCTGTGGGATGTCTAGGAGCGACCTGATCTCTACCTACTAGAGATGCCGAGAGCAGCCCCTCCTCCTCATCCCAAGTTGGGACACACAAAAATGTCTCCAGACACGGCCAGATGTCATGGGGCAAAAGCGCTCCCTGCTAAGAATGACGGCCCACACCACAGAGGCGACCACAGGGCCTTCCACCTGCCAGCACCTGATCCCCATGGTTCCCACCCAAGGCAGGGCAGTCTGTACTTTTCTGTGAGTCAACTTGTCACATATTCTGCTTTTGATGCAGTTTCTGCTCCAACATGGCAATCTGTGCCAACCCCGCCCCACCAAACCTCCTGTTCAAATCCCTCCCACCCTTCAGCCAGTCCAGGTCCCCCACCTCCAGAAAGTCCCTCTGATTACCTCAGCCCACAGGGAGCACTGTCTTCAAATTAACAACACTCATTCTCTTATTGTCACCTAACCCCAAACACAAAATCAGACCTCAGCTAGAAGGGCTCTTGGAAATCATCTAGCCATTTCCTCAATGGCCATTTGTTAAGCACCACTGTATACCTAGCATTGGAAATAGAGATATGTAACTGATACGGTCCCCACCCTACTTTTATGGTAAGGGAAACCAGGCTTAAAGGGGCAAATGCTCTTTTTCAAATCCCACTTAACAAGAAAGGAATTCCATATTCTGCATTAGTTTCCCCAGAGGGCAGCCTAGCTGGGAACAGCAGCCACATCAGGATGGAGTTGGTGCACAGCCCCCCATAGCACCTGGCCCCCCTCAATCTCCGTGACTGTAACATGGGCAGTGCTATTTAGTGCTACAAGTGTGAGCTTGGGATGAGAAAGACCTGGGATCCGTTCCTGGCTCCTGTATGAACATTGGGACTCTCGCATGTCCTGAACTCTGGACCTCAGTTTCCAGTAAAGGAAGATAAAATCATCTACCTCTTGGGAGGGGAGTCAGTGGCATCTGGTACAGTGCCTGATGGTGGCCTGTGGCAGGGTTTACACCCTTCCTGGCCCCCTTACAGAACTCCCCCAGGGTCCCCTGCACTACCATCCCTACTCGCTTGCAGCCCAGACTCACTTCAGCCCGTCCCCACTGCTCCGCTGAGTCACTACACCTTCCCTCTTGTTCCCCTCTGAGGACCAAGTCTCTGTTTTCATCAGCACCTTACAAAACTGACCACTTCCTCCTCCTGGTAAAGCCTCCTGGAAGCCACACCACACTCTCCTGCTTTTTCTTCTGCTTTTCTGGACTCCTGGCCTTCTTCACGGGCTCCTCCTTGTCAACCAACCTATAAAAGTTGACCGCCTGAGGGATGGACCCTGGCTTTTCTTCATTTTCCCTTGAGTAATCTCATCCCATCTGAGACACTCCAGTGATTTCTAAAGTCTTTCCATTAGCCCCACCCTTTTCTGCCAGCTCCTGGCTGGTACCTCGAAGAGTCTACCTGGTAGCTCCACCCAAGATACCTCAAACTGAAGGTGCCCCCAACCTATTCCAAAGTCATTAGTAAATGCCAGCACAATACACCCGGTTACTTAAGCCTAAGCCCCCAAATGACTGATGAACTCATCCTTGACCACGCTTTCCTTCCTTCCTCCAATCCTATCCTAGGTCAGTTCCTTCTCACAGATCCCCTGTGGACCAGCTGCCTGTCTTCACCTGCCCTCGACCATCGTCTAAGCCATGGTGATCTCACCTCGGGTCTGCAGCGGTCTCCTAACTGGTGTCCCTGCTTCCTCTTTCCCCGACAGCGAGGAATCCACACAGCAGCCCGAGAGAAGGCTCACGCACCGAAAGCAGGCCACGCCCTCACAGGGCGAATCCCAACACCTGAGCGGGCCCGAGAGGAGGGCCTTCCACCATCTAGCCTCTGCCCGTGTCTGCCACCTTGTTCTCCCGCCACTGCCCCGGAGCCCGCCACGCTGGCCCCTGGCCCTTTGCCAGGGCCATCGAGCCTGCGTTCTTCTTTGCACCGGCCGTTCCCTCTTCCTCAGACCTTTGCTCGGCTGCAACCTCCTCGAGGGCCCGCTCCACGTCCTCTTGGCACCTCCCACCACCTGACGATGCCCTGTTTGCCCACGTGTTTTACTGCGCGCCCCGCACTCCCATCCCACCGAGGGATGCGGCCTCTCCGCCGCCCGGGCCGCGTCCGCGCAGTTCTGCCCGGCTCAGCACCCGGCCCGTCGCCGCGCGCGCAGGCAGCGCCGAGGAAGCGCGCGCGGCAGGCGGCTGGGGAGGGCGAGTAGAGGCCCCGGCCCCTCCACGGCGCGGACACGAAGGCCCGAGAGGGACAGGAGCCCGGGCGGGCCGCGGCGCGCAGAGCCCGGCCGGGACCCCACTTCCCCGCCCGGGCTGGCCCTCCCCTGGCCGCGGGAGCGCGCGCAAATCCCGCGGCGCGCCCACTCACCTCGGTCGCGGGCGCGCCGGGCCGGATACTCCCGCCGGAAGTGCCTGTCCGAGCGCCGCCGCGGGTGGGGGCACTTCCGCCCGAAGACGCCGAGGGGCGGGGCGGGGCTCCAGAGGTGGCCCCGCCAGCACCGTTCCCGGAGACTGTGCCGCCTCTCGTGCGGTCTTTGCTTGGGTAACCCGCGCTCCATCCGCCTCGCTCTGGGGCCCAGTGCGTGTTGCGGAGGCATGCGCACCCGGGGCAGCCGGAAAATAGCCACATGTTTACTTCTATTGAACAGGTTAACTTATCTTATTCCAACTTAGTGCTGGACAACCATGGAACCATAAAGATAAAAAGTCTCATGGGCTTTCTCTACTGAGATCTTAAGCCGGCTGGGGAATGATAAGTCAGGGGCATTAAATCTTAGACTTAGAAGATCCATGGGAGATAATAAATAATACACATTTGTGAAAGATTTTGTGTGCCTGAAACTTTCTAAGAATTAATTTCAGTAGGTTGAGTGGGGGAGTTGGGGGAGTGTCCAGGCAGAGGAAATGAGGAGAAGGAAGACTGGGGCCTGGCTTAAAGCCCAGTCGTAAGGGGAGTTCGCGAAAGCTGTGGTTGGAAAAGTAGCTATGGGGCAGGTTGCAGTGGTCTCAAATTCAGATCTCACTCCTGTTGCGGGATTAAAAGAGGCAGAGCCTGGCACAAGAGCCCCCAGGAGGGCAGAGCTGGCTAGGGTTGCAGGAGGCCCAGTTAGGGGTTTTTTTTTTTTTTGCCCTCTCTTCCCAGGGCCTCCCGTGTTCTCTTCTAACACTGGCTGCAAACGTGGATCCTTGCAAGTGACTCAGCTGGACTCCCTGGCCACTCTCAACAGAAAGTTCAAGCCCAGAGTGTAAGCCGTCCCTTAAGCAAACCACTGCTGCCCCCGCTGGCCCCCTGGCGTCATGCAGGCATTAGTTCATTCATTCAGCACTTACCAAGCACCTACAATGGCACCCATCACTGCCTGAGGTCTTGGCTGTCTTCAGTCCTCAAGGCCTGTACTGCCTGCACTTGCTATGCCTTTTGAAAGAGCTTGTCCTCGCCCCCTTCTCTCTCAGAAGGAAAATAAAGTATCTATTTTCATCACCACCCTCATTCAAGCCTCCCAGCTATCAAGGCTGAGTTTTGGAGCAAGAGCCTAAAACACCAGCTGGAAGGCTGGGCACTAAGCACCAGCGACACACAGGGTGAACATGTCTTCTTTGTAAGTCACAAGAACGTGAGCTGTTCCCTGGCTGCGTCCCTGGCAGGGAGAAGAGGGAGGATACATTCACCGGGGTGTACAGTATGCCATTCCCTGCTGTGCCCAGCAAGCCGGAGCAGAAAACACTTTGTCCCGGTGCAACAGTCTGTGAGCATCCTTAACTGTCCAGGTGTGTGTGTGTGTGTGTGTGTGTACGCCCGCACGCACACACACACGTGCTCACACCCAGGGAAGGCAAAGTGGATGAAAAGGAGGAAGTCTCCCACACACAATGAAATGAAGTCTTGTCAAGGTGAAAGCTCCCTTGGGCAGAGAGCGAGTACAGAGAAACAGCTGTTAATAGGTACCACGGTTTGTACATGAAAGAGTATTTATTGAAAACATGGTTACTGGCAGGAAGCTCCTGGCTGCTCTCGGGTTACTTTCTTGGCTCACAACTGGAAGTGGAGGAGTTTTGTTTTTGTTTTTGTTTTTAGAGGGAGCCTCCAATTTTATTTTCCTTCAAACATTCCGTCCTAGGATAGGTAGATCTTATATAAATATATATACACGTTTGTATAAGTATGGCCTCTAGTAAAGAAAATATATAGTACACTCTTCATCGGGCAGTACCTACCATGCCGGGCTACTATGATACTGATTGCCACTGTGTTCACGTGTCCAAGGAGAGAGGCTGGGTGCGTGGTTGACATGTGCCGCAGCACCAGGGAAGCCCCGTTGGCACTGCTGTGGCCTCAGCTAGCTCCCTGAAATCATGGCCAATGGCAGAAACCACAGCACTGGGATGGGGGGGAAGGGAAGGCCAAACTTCCTGAGGTCGGGGAGGCCAAAGGAAAGCAAAGAGGAGGGGCTGCCATTCAGGTTAGGTGAGAGATTTCTCTCTAAGGAAGGAAAAGATAAAAATGTGGGGGGAGGGGGGAGGAAGTAGACTCTAGTGGCCTCACCAGTTTCGCCCAGGCCTCGTCTGGGCTCTCCCTGCAGAGTTCTTCGAGACTAGAGGGGAGGACTTAGCTCACGCGTCTTTGACTTGCCAGGATGAGAGCCTGAGAGCTTGGTAGGGAGAACTTTCCATTCGCCCAGATGAGTGCGTGGGCAAGAGAGATCTGGTGGCTCCGGAGACCAGAGATGTTAGAGCCGAGCCTCAGTGGCAGCAGCTTGTTGGCACTGAATGAGGCCGGAGTGAGCCCTCACGAAGGCGATGAAAGCAAGGGCAAGGCATCTACCAAGCAAAGGCCAAGGCCTCTGCTCGGATGTGAGACACAGGCACAGGTCACCCAAAGGCAGTCTCTCTGAGGCTCTCAACACGCCCAGAACGTCTGTCCTCTGCAGGCAGCCTTTGCTGGGCTCATGCTTGCCTACCCGGGGATCCAGCTGACCGGAGAGCAGACTCAGGAAGAAAAGGTGAGTGACTTGTTAACTGCAGCCCAAGCAGTCCCTGGCCCGGAAGGCAGGGGTGCCTGCTGTTCATTCCTCATGCTCTGATCCCAGGCTCCGCGGTGACAGGGAGGGCCAAGCACCCTGCCTCGGTGGCTTGCGGCGGTGGGTGGGGACCAAGAGGAAGCTCTGGGTGGTCTGAGGGGAGTCTGAGGAGCGGCTGGCATTTACTGGCCACCGTGGTCACTACAGATTCTGTACAAGCAAAAGACAAGGCACCAGTCTGTGGGTGTTTCTTCTGGGCCCCAAATCCCTTCCTGGGCACCGTGGAGTCTGGCTCCAGGCTCAGCCGTAGTGATAGACAAAGTCATAGCTGCTGGGCTCCTTGGGCACGGGCGGTGGGGCTTCGGGAATCTGGATGTTCTCCAGATCCAGGAGCCGCAGCTTCATCTCCATGCTCAGCAGCGTGTCCAGGTCGCTCTTGGTCAGCTCGCTGGACATGTCCTTCCCCAGAAGGGCACTGAGGCCGTCAATCCAGATGCAGTACTGTGGGAGCAAGTTGCAAAATGTCACATGGTGGCCCCTGGTCAGCAGGAGGGCCTGCCAAGGTCCCTTTGCTGAGAGGACTCACCGTAAATCTCTTTTGACACCACTGAGTAGAGGCAAAGCTGACTGGGGATAATGGCAAAGATAAAATGGGAGGTGACCATTCACTTTCCAACACCCCCCCCCAAAAAAAAACCAACAACCTTTTGGCTTTTATGAGGGATTTACACTTAAGCTTCCTTCGATAAGCTAAAATATGATTTTTTTAAAAAGATTATTTATTTATTTATTTGACAGAGAGAGAAAGATCACAAGTAGGCAGAGAGGTAGGCAGAGAGAGAGGGGTCGGGGGTGGGGGAAGCAGGCTCCCTGCTGAGGGAAGAGCCCAATGCAGGGCTTGATTCCAGGACGCTCAGATCATGACCTGAGATGAAGGCCGAGGCCTAACCCACTGAGCCACCCAGGCACCCTATTTTTATTTTTTTTTAATATGATTTTTAAAAAATGCAATTAATGAATACAGCAAACGAGACCTGAGTACTGGGGTGTCAACTACCCAAAACTGCCCCAGAAATGAGCAATGGTGGGAGGGATACATACTAGATGAAAAAAGCAGGACCCAAGAGGAATCACTGTAGGATCTCAATTTTGTTTCAGAAAAAGTTTAAAAAAAGAGAAGCCCAGCCAACAAATGTTAAAATTAGTGCTAGAGGGTCTCATGATAAGGAGGAATAACAGAGAATTGTCAGCCTACCGGTGTCTCACTCCTGTTCGATCTTTTTCCCTGGCTTTGCTCACCTGTCTCCCCACCTGCTAGTTCCTCATTTCTTCCCAACAGACCTCCACTGGTGGCTCGGGGCCTGCCGAAGCATCTCCTTTTCCAGAAGCCCCACCTCTAGTCTCCTCTGATGCTCCCCGAGCTCAGCAGCCACGTGGGACTCCAGCACAGTTACTCATGTGACCCAGAATAACTTCTAGAGCTACAGGTACAACTGCAGGCCCCATGTCAGGAGGACCAGACCCAGCAGCCACAAAGCCCAGGCCCAACCCTCTACTGCCTGTGCCCAGGAGCCCCGCAGAGGAAGCCCCGGGTTCGCTCGGGAAGGTGGCCGTGCTGGAGACTGAAAAGGGGGGAGCATTTTCCCAGTCTGGACAAGTTAGGCTACCCCCTGGTGAACCTGTTTTTCTAATGGCAACTTACGGCTGCTGCTGAAGAGTAACCTGGGGAGCCCAGCTCCGGGGGATGGGCCCCAGTCTGGCAGATTCTTGGTGCCAGAAAGCCTTCGTGACACGCTGTGGTCCCCTGCCTTTAGGGCGATGTCCCTGTCCTGCCCGCTCTGCTGCCCTCTAGCTAAAGAGTCACAGAAGGGGCTCGGCTGTCCAAAGTGGTACCCCACTGCTCACCTCATACTTGTTGGGTGCGATGAAGTTTAAGGTCTCATCAGGGTCATAGAGGATGGAGAACGCCAACTCCAACACCTCCTGAAAGAGAAAGAGTTTCAGTTCCGTGGAGCAGTGGGGTGGCCTGGGCTCTGCGCACCAAGAGTTTGGCCAAATTCCTGGTCACGTGGCACCGTCACCAAAGGAGCTGGCTCAGATTTGGTATCATCAGGACCCCGGGCACGTGCACAAGTGTGGCTGGAGACAAGGCGCGGTGGTAGCGAGCGTTAACTCACCCGTTCCCAACCGGAGTCACACCCAAGATGTGGACGCTCCTAACACTGGAGAAGAGTCATTTCTCAACACTCAAAACCTCTGTATCTCAGAGTCCGTGACTATAGATGACCTTCGGCTTGTATGTTGGTGATCAGACTGAAAGCCTTAACGGTTCAGGAACCATGACAACAGTAACAAATTGTGACCCAAGTTGAGAGAGTTTAAGCATCAACAATGTAACTGTAACGGGCTGGGACAAATAGCAGTTTGCTTAAATGCACGAGTTCGTGGTAATACTAAACGAAACAAAACAAAACACATACCCAGATCGGTCACTGCTGGATGATACCAAAGAACCAACTCACTATTCTGAAAGTACTTTATAAAAAGAAAGAATCAAGAACTAGTTCTCCTTTCTTATATAAACTGGACGACTGGGAAGCCAAGAGTAGAGGATGGTAAGCTTCTGTTTAGATAAGCAGTTCAGCTCATAAATGAAAAGGAATGACCGCATTAGAACACCACTAGTTTGCAAATCTTAATTTACTTGTGGAAGAAACCCTTAGCACCGAGAGTCTGCTAACCTCGCAAAAACAGAGACGATCACATCCTGTGTCTCTTGATAGAACATAATGCCACCTAGGAAGTTGTCCTGCCCACCCCCCAAAAAGGGGGTCAACCCTGAGCTGGGATCCAGCCTCCCCCTAAATCTCTCCGCCAACGTACAGATCTAGGACAGAGGAACAAGTTAAACTGTACCACAGGGAGACAATCAGCACATTTCAGACTCTGAGAAACTACCAAACAAGCAACCTGGTTTCGTCAACTAATAAACTGCAAAGAGGAAAACAAAGACGGAAAAGAGAGAGGGGAACTAAAAACTAATCACAACGTGCATATACTATTTGGATTCTGATTCAGTGAACAAAATGGGTATGAGTATGTGCATGTGTCCATATGTTTACATGTGTGCATACACGTAAACTTTACATATTTTTATTTTTATTTATTTAAAAGATGTTATTTATTTGACAGAGAGAGAGAGAGAGAGATCACAAGTAGGCAGAGCAGCAGGCAGAGAGAGAGGAAGAAGCAGGCCTCCCCCTGAGCAGAGAGCCTGATGCGGGGCTCGATCCCAGGACCCTGAGATCATGACCTGAGCCGAAGGCAGAGGCTTAACCCACTGAGCCACCCAGGCGCCCCAACATTTATATATTTTTATACAGAGAAATTAAGTTATTTATAAGAATGCAAACATCTATGGGATATTTGATATTAAATAACAAAACTTTTTAAATTTCTTTTTAGGTGTGGTAATGGTATTGGGATTGTGTTAAGAGTGCTTATCGTTTACAGATACATTCTAAATATTTAAGAGGAAATGATACCATACTTGAGATTTTCTTCGGAGTAATAGTTAAGTGGTTGGGTAGGATGTGCCATGGTTGTTGAGGCTGGGTGATGTGTATGTGGGGCTTCTGTTTCTGTGTATGTTCAAAACTGTTCTTAGTAAGACCCACAGGAATAATTTGGAGAGAGAGAGAGTGGGGGTGGGAGAGCATGCACTTAAACAGAAGCCACCACCGAATGAACCCTCTGGGCATCACCATGACCGTGATAGTGACCCTGACTCCGGCAGGCCTGCCGCTCCACTCACCTTGTTCTGTTTCAGAGCACTCTTCTCTTTCATGTGGGGGCAATCCTTCCCAGTGACAATGGCCTTAATGTCTGCAACAGGAACTGGGAAATGAAGGGAATTAGTCTCTGTAAGATTCATGCTGTGAGTGGGTCTTTGCATTGGTGCTGGGAGGGGAGCTCCAGCCCCCAGACCAAAGGGCTGTGTCAGCTCACAGAGAGTGAGCCTTGTGCTAGTTTCTCCTCCACAGTCCCTTCCTGGGGGCATGGCCTGCTGGGTTGTGTCCAGTCTCACTGGGGGTCAGTTCAGGGCTTTGGGATCATCTCCCCGAGGACCAGGGCCTCAGATGCTCACATCACTTCCACGGCACCGTGATGAAGGTGACAATGCCATGAGCACAAACAACCAGCCCCCATCCTAAGGGCTTTACGTACACAACTCATTCAATTCTGACGAAGGAGATGTGCCTACTACTCCCATCTTGCATGAGAAACCAAGGCAGAGGTAAGAATTAACTTGCATTAATTAGAATAGCAAAGCGAGGGCTCGAATCCAGGCAGTCCGGCTCCAGAGCCCCTGCGTGTACCACTGCCCTTCAAGACAGTCTTGCAGCCCCCCTGACAATCTACACCCCCATATCCATCGGGGATCCCACTGACTTCCCTGAGCAGCCCTGTGGGGTAGGCCAGGTAGAGATGACCTCTGACAGACTGAGCAGACAGGTCCAGGGAGACAAGCCGTCCAAGACCAGATAATCGGCTTGAGAGCACCAGGACGGAAACTCAGGCCTCCTGACATCGAGTCCAGCTACTATGATACAGCAACGGGGAATGAACCTACTTTTCTCCTGCAGGGATTCAAACGTCACCTCCCCTTGCGGGTTGTCATCCAAGTCACCGTAGTGCAGGACCTTGTGGTTCAGGGCCAAGCGGCAGTACCAGAAACGTTCTGGAACACAAGGCCAGACAAGCAGGTGACCAGGGACAGTTCTGGGAAAGGCCTGGGCACACGAAGGGCAAAAGGATGACATGTTCCCAGGCTGCTCCCCACATGGCTCTGTCTGGCAGGCTCCTTCCCCAGTGGGGTGACTTGGACCAGCCCAGCGGCCCCGGCGTCCTCACCTTGCCTCCTGCGGTTCCCGATCTTCCGGAAGCTGCTGCCCTCACAGAGCCGGTTCAGCCGCTGCTGCTTGATCAGCTCCAGGATCTCAGGCTGGATCTTCTCCCTCAGCTCCCTGGGTAGATGCGTACGGGAGCAAGGGGGAGATGAGGACACGGCGGGGCTAGCGGTGCCTCCCTCTGCCCATACGCGGCACTTACACGATTGGCGGGGACTGGAAGTCATCCTGACTCATCCGCTCGGACTGGCGCAACCGCAGGATCTCAGAGTAGCTCAAGCTACGCAGTTTGCTCTTGAACTGATCCAAAGAGCTGGGTTTGGAGGGCAAAGCTCGAGTGATCTGCTCTCGGACCACCTGCATGACCTGAGTGGGAGGGAAGGAAGCCGGCTGCCTCAGCGCCTCTGCTGACAAGCCAGGCCAGTTCCAGGCAGCCCGGCCCTGCCCCGGCCTTGAAGGGACCCCAGACACCTGCTGGGTGAGCGAGAGCACGGACTCTCAAGGCACACCTCTTAGGTGGTTCTCAAGGACAAATGCCTGATAGGGACAAGTGCTTTCTTTCCCACGAATTTCAACTAGTCGGCAGTGTGGTGGAATGAGCACAGGTTAGGGAGTCGGAGAGAAAGGGGCTCAGATCCTGACCCCATCTCTTAATCTGTGCCTTGAGCAAGCCACTCGCCGTGTGCAGAACTTCCCTGGCTTGTCTCAGGAGCAAGAGACAGGAAGACTCGTTTTCGGATACACGCTGCCTGCAGGACGGGGAGGTGCTATGTGGGTGCACAGTGCCTGATGCGGGAGTGGGTTCAAGAGACATGCTACTTCCTCTCAAACAAAAGCGAAAGAGAAAACAGGCCATCCCACGGCCTGTCCGGCAGCTCTGCGCCCACGCAAGGCAAAGTCTACAGGAGAAAAGACTAGAGGGAGATGTGAACATGATCATCCCTGGGTGGTGGAACTACAGAGAACTTTCTCCTCTTTTATACTTGGCAAATTGTTTATGATGAGATGCGTGGCTTTTAGACTGTCAGCTTTCGACGGCCCTGCAGTGCCCAGCGTGGGTGCGCTGGGAATGACGACCGAGTGGATAGCCAGGATGTGCCTATCCTGCCAGCCCCCTCCTCTCCCTCGTGTTGCCCATTCCCGGGACCACACCAGGGCCTGACACAGTAAAGCGCTCAGTCAACCAGCACCATTATGGTCAGGCTCAGCTTCCTGCCCTCTCCGGGACACAGGCGGCCATGGCAGGTACTAGCTCCACTGGGTCCGCGACAGGCCAAGGGCACCGAGGGGCAGACCCCGGCTCCAGGCTACAGGGGAAGTACAGGCAGAGGGGCCCCAGGTTCTCCAGGGCCGCATCTCGTGACCCAGTGCGGCTGATGGCACTGGTTTCCCAGCTCAGGGGCTCCCCAGGCTCGAGCCAGTGGTCCCACACTGTCACGTGACAGCCTCTGCCCATGGGTGTCAGAGCTTAGAGACACGCACCTTGTTGAAGTCCTCGGCTGTCGCCCTCATCTCCTTCCAGGTCTTGTTCAGCAGCTGGATGCAGATCCCGAAGAGCTCCTCAAAGGCGCGGTCGTGGGTGAAGAACATCGGGTGGTAGTCGTTGCGGCCCTCATTGGCTACGGAGCAGGAGAAGCAGGGTGGGTGAGGCTGGGCGCTCGCGGGCACCACGTCCCAAGGAAAAGAAGCAGAGCAAAGCTAGGGCGCGTGAAAAGTGTGGGGCGGGCCCGCCTCTACTTCCTCAGCTTTCTTCTGCCGGCCTGGCTCTGCCCTCTCTCTGGCTGGTCTCTCCTGACTCACGGGGGCAAACTGGCAGAGGCGCGGCTCCTGAACACGTTAAATGACCCGCTCAAACCAAGCAGCAGCCAGGAGTCCCATACACAAGGATGAGACGGCTCACCAAGCACAGAAGTCACGCAGCCCCACTGACCCCCAGCTTTGTAACCTCGAGTCCCCCAGGCTCCTGATTACGGAGTGGCTGAAGGAAGAGGTGTAGGCGGGGACTTACGCAGTTCTCCAACCTGCAGGATTTCACAGAGCATTTTGGTGAGTTCGATGGCGCTGCGGCCGAAGGGGCACTCGTGTTTGTCCTCCCGGCTGCTGTTCTCCAGGACGATCTGTTGCGGGGGGAGGGGGCGGCAGGGGGTTAGGGAGGCGAGAGATGTGGCAGCAGGGCAGAGCCCAGTCCCTGAGCCATTACCCGGATATAGGTGTCCTGATGGACTTTCGCCAAGTATAGCATGTTGTCCAAGGCCAGCATTCCAGGAGGAGTCTGGGTAAAGTCCATCGCTGGGTTGATATGGTTCTGGGGAAATATAGGAACCGGATTTGAGACTCGGTAGCCACCTGTGTGCAGTGCCACCTGAGGGGATGGCCTACTGCCCTCTCCGTGCCACTGGCTCTCGTGTTACCTCCTCCCTGCCTGCCGTCTCTGAGAGACTGGGAGCTCCTGACTCTGGATGGCGCTGACTCGCTCTGTCACCCCAGTGCCCAGCATACTGTATGCTGAGTGGGTAGGTGCATGCTCAGTGTTCAACTGAATTAACACCATCCTCCAGTGTGTCCTCTCACAAGATGCCCACTTCTGCTTTTCAAAGCACCTCGCTCTTTTGGGAGAGGTCCTCTCTTTACCCACGTGACTGACCTCCTGGGCCCTCCAACATATGGATTTGTTCCATGCGGCCAAATGCTACAGGGAAATGTGTGACCTCCCAGCACCAAGGCCAACCAAGTGGCACGGCCCCTCCAGCTTCTTAGTATCATCTATTCCAGGATCACCACGATGTAGGGGGGGTTCTCGGGGCTCTGTGTGGGTGTGTCCTCTGACCTCCTGTCAAGGTAGCAGGCCTTCCAAGATCCGTACTTTGGGGAACTTACAGTAAATCCCAGCATTTTGTAGTCCTTGGTATACATGGCTTTGCGCTTCTCAGTCCCACTCCCCGGGACACTGGGTGGGTCAGACTCGGCATCAAATGCAATTCTTCTCAGTTCAAATATAATGTCTCTTTGAGCCTGAGAAGTGGAACAGACAGCCAGGGGGCAAATCAGCTGCCCAGGGAAGCAAGGAAAAGAGCGAGCAGGTTGGGCTTTCCTGGGCAGGACGCTGGGCCCGATCAGTCTCCAAGAAGGCATCACCCCTGCCTTCCCAGGACAGAGGTGGGCTTGGCCCAGAGAGTCATCCAGTGGGAAGAGACTGCAAACAGCCAGAGCTGGGTTTCCCAGGGCAACACAGACCCTTTCTGCAGACACAATCAGGCATGCTCTCTGGCGCACAGCAGGTGCCCTGTGTGCAGCCTAATGGGGGAATGCACCACATCAAACAGCACAGGACTTAAGCCAGGAGCGGTCTGTCCCACTGAGCACCTACCTGGTCATTGGGATCCATCTTGGTCATCATCCTTTCTTCCAGAAGGTTAAAGGTCAGGACTTGCAGGACATACAGCTGATGGGCCATCTCGGTTTTGATTGGGCGGTTCCCTCGGATCACATGCTGGAAAAAGCAAAGGCAGGGGGCAGAGGGCTGAGCGGGTTTTCTTCTGCTGAAGACTTATATCCATGCTGGTAAAAAAGAAATTACACTGGGCATGGAACAGGGTTTGCCTCCCACACACGGAACTTGGGAGGCTTCATGTTCTAAAAGGGATAGAGCATGAAAGGGCTCAATTCAGGCTGAGATGATTCATTGTAGGCCCCAAGGGCACAGTCCCTTTCTCCACACTCCCCTGGGCAGGGGAAGTGGAACCAAGGGAGGGGCTATATCCGGTTACACCAAAGATGAGGAAGGCTACCCGCTACGATTAGGATTCTGGGCTCAGTGCTGGACCTTCCTCCAGATGGACACTCAATCCAAGACATCAGACAGTGTGTGGAGGACTCCGCTCTGTCCTCCCTTAGAAAAATACAATGTAGTGGATGGCCTCCCCAAGTAGAGGCTTTAGGAAAAGCCATTTTCTTGAAATGGTATAGAGACACCTACACAATGGAGGGTACTTAATGCTCCCTGTCCAGCCCCCAGTGCTCCCCCACCACCATCTCTCCTTATCACTCTGCATGGGCTCCCCTCCCTGCGTCCCCTAGGTTCTATCCCACCCCCCTCTTGCAAGCCCCCCACCACGCCCTCTCAGTTCTCATCTCCATCCCTCTGATGCCCACTTCAGGCTCCCTCCTTCCCTCATGCCTCAAGTCTGTCTTTTTCCCACACACTACCTCTCCCTGTGTCCCTTGGGTTGATCAACGTCTGGGGATGTTCTTGCCTCCTACTGTCCTGCTCTCACTCCCACAATGGCGGCACTTCCTGGCTTGTCCTCTTGTATTTCTTGCCTTTTCTCTGTCTTACCCTCCATCTTGAATCGTTCTTGGTCTCTTTTCGCCCAAATGAGACTCTTGCCCACTTTTCCACACACACTCCCTCCGTGTCCTTCATGTTCTCTCAGTCTAGCTCCATGTCTCCGGAGCTGTGGTATCCAATATGGTGGCCATTAGGCATATGTTAGAATTCACTGAAGTTAAAAATTCAGGTCTTTGGTCACACTAGCTACATTTTAATCTCAACAGGTATATGGGGCCAGTGGCTCCCACCCAATGATAGAGTAGATAGAAAACGTTTCCACTGTCACAGAAAGTTCTACCGGACAGGCCCGCTCTACAACTCCGTAATGCTAGAGTTTGCTCTGGCTCGAGATCAATGTCTTTAGACCTGCGCAGTCCGATTTGGTAGCTACCAGCCACAGGTGGCTGTCGAACACCTGAAACGTGGCTAGTCCAAACTGAGATGTGCTGCAAATGTAAAATGTACGCCAGATCTCAGAGCCTTAGCGTGAAACAAAGAAAATGTAAAATATGTCATTACCAATTTTTTCCTATTGATTACGCACTGAAATTACAGTATATGGGATAGAGTGAGTTAAAGTAAATATATTATTGAAATTGGTTTCCCGGATTCCTTTTTTACTGTTGCTGCTCTAACATTTAAAATGAAGAATGTGGTTTGCACTGTATTTCCACTTGCCAGCGCTATTCTAGCCCTCCTTGCCCCGACATGTGACTCCAGAGTGTTCTTCATTTCTGTAGATCTGAACAGCTTAATGGTAGCCACAAGCCACATGTGGGTATTTTAACTGAAATATCAAAAAATTACAAACTTAGCTCCCCCGTCGCACTACACACATTTCAGGTGCTCGGCAGCCCCACGTGGCCAGTGGGCACCATGCTGGACAGCACCTCCATGCCGCAGAACGTTCCACGGACAGTGCTGCTCCTAACTGCTCACCAGTGCAAGCTAAGGCCTTCGTCCTCCTCCTCCTCGTGGCAGCCGTCTGTGGCTCTCTGCTCTGTGCAGGTGCTGGTCTCCAGCCCAGGCTGACTGCTCTGCTCCTCCTCCCCCTACCTTAGCAAGTTACCCCACCCCCAGCCTTTCACTGCGGGGTCTCCTCAGCTCCCACCACACCTCCTTTTCCCTCCCTCTGAGCCTTCCTCCCCTCCTTTCCATAATTCATCGAACCACTTTGAGAAGAGGTTAAAGTTAATGTGATATGGTTTTCGTTCACCTGAATCCCGCTTTCTCAAACTTAAGAGATGTCACAGCGGGGAGGTAATCACTCTGCCAGCAACGGCTTCTAGGAGCGCCGCCCATCCGAGAAGCCATCGTTCCAGAGCTTTCACCTCAAGTCTTATTTGACTGCTGAGTAATTCAAGGCCTACACTCCTTGGCCTGATGTTGTGAACTCCTAGGACTTCAGTGAGCATACATTAACCATTTTGTAGCAGACTATTTAAGTCATGAGTCCTGACCCTGAATTGTCTTCTATAGTAGAATCTTCGCTTGTTCCCAGGTCTGTCCAGAATTGAGCTAAAGTAATCCCATCGAGGTAAATATTAAGCCTCGAAGTTCATTGCATTTCCCTCAGAAGGGTACCCTCCCTCCCATGCATGCGGAGGATGGCGCCTAAGAGGGCTGCTCGGGAATCTGGACAGGCACCTGCGGGACCTCTGCGCTCCCCATCCCTCACTGGAGGCGGGCTGGGGCATCTGCCCATGGCCCTCCCGCCTGGCTGGTGGTGGGGCTCTGACCAGGGAAACGGCCAGCGGGCGGGAGCTGGCTCCGCAAGGTAAAGAGGTAGGCTGGGTGTGTTCCAGGCAGCCTGTTGCTTGGCTGTGCAAGTGTTCAGAGCTCACTTCTTGAATTCTACCACCTCTGTCTCCCGTTCACAGTAAGAGGCCTGCTGATGTGAGCGGGGCGCTTACCAAGGGCCAGGCACCCTGCTAAGCTCTGTATACATAAGAGCTTGGTCAGGCCTCACATCCAGATGAGCAAATCAAAGCAAATCGAAGTTAAGTGAATTGCTCAAGATCAAAGATTGGTTAATGGCAGAGTGGAGGCTGAGGACTCTGAAATTCGTGCTCAGAATTCTCAAGCCTTTCACACCTGACTTCTCATTTCTCATTTGATTCCTTTCACTGAGGCCTCCTGGTTTCCCCTTGGTTTTGACAACTGATAAAACAGCCCCCCTTTCACCCAGATCCCCAGCTCTCACCCTTCCCCTCCCTCCCGCCCCAGCCAGCTCTCTCCCACCCACAGCCCCACGTGGGGACAGGGAGTCAGCCCCCTTCCCAGATGCCTCCCTCCTCGCCACCTCTCCCTCTACTTTCCTCCCTCATACACCCCCAGGAGACACACACACCTGCTAGTGGGAGGTTTCTAAATGCCAGCCTGGTTATGTCACCAGCCCAATGACATCCCCGCCCCTGCACCTGGAAGAGAGACTAAGGCCCTGCCTGACCTGGTCTTCACTGCTCTGCGGCCTCCAGCCCCTACACACGTCTGCTCCTTGAGCCACCCTCTGCGTGCTCACATGCTCCTTCTAGGTCTGCTGTGGGAGCCTCCACCTCACCTGCCATCCTTCCTCTAGAGGTTTCCTGACAGCAGCCCCCCCTCCTGAAATCCTCCCCCAACCCCGAAGCTTGATGGAACCACAGACCCCACGGTGCTCTGGCACCATCCCATGGGACCGGAAGATCTTTGAGAGCAAACACACCGTCTGCTCGTGCCCCCACGCAACTCAGTTCTGATCACTGTTAGCGGAATGGATTACTTTCCTCTTTGGGGCCAATTTTAACACATTCCTTCCGGATAAAAACTGCTGGAGCTGCAGGGCCACAGACAGACAGCTGGCTGGCCTCTGCACCTCCTCGGAGGCTTGGTGATTCCTGGCGGGACGGCCTCCTAGAGACAGTTCCATTTACAGAGGATTACAGGAAAAAGCTTCCTGCTTAACAAGGGTTTATTAGCACCTATCTATCCACTCAACAGTAATCTCAGTAATAAAAATACAACCACAGTAACAGTAACAGTTGCTATCACCAGTAACGAAACACAGCTTGCTCTGGGAACTTACGTTCAGGATTATGGACCGTAGGTGCTTCTGTGCAAAGGCATTGGCCATATCCTGTTGAGAAAAACAAGCCAATGTAAGGCAAGGTGGCAGGCCCCCAGCTGTGACAACTGTCAAGTGAAAAGTGGAATTGTGGCTCCAGGGCTTTTTCTCTAAAATTTTTTCTCCTTTCAAATAAAAAGTGGGCGAATGGAAAAAAAAAAAAAAACCCATGGACCATGAAACATATTCTATACTCTGAAAACCTCCCGCACGCTTTTTTTCTGGGAGGGCGAACTGACTCAAATAGGATGTTCCCTCCCCCGTGGCACAGTCAACCACACCATCTTCCACGAGGAACAGAGACCGCTTCAGGACGAGACACTCGAGTCACAAGGATGCTGGGCAACAGGCAATGGACAATGCGTACGGAGCACAGAGCAGCGCGATGGGTCCCATGCACCGTTCCAGGCAGACACCCACCCCGGAGGCTGGAAGGGCCTCTTCCAACCGGCAGACGGGGCTGGGGCCCCAGCGCCCCCTCCGGGCCCCCCAGCGCCACACGGGCTGGCGGGGCTGTGGCACAGGGGCTCCTGCCACAGTAAGTAGCCGTGATTCACTTCTGACTGGTTTGGAGAACAGCACATGAGTGCTTTGGAGTAATTTCTCATAATAGGGGCATCGTTTTTACTCTATTTCTTTCAGATTCTGACAGTAACGCTTTATTTATTTGGCACACACGGGAAATAAAGGATCCCGCATAAAGCAGCCTTCCAGGGAGCCGAGTTTCAAGGGTCCTTTTAGGACCTTGTTTTGGCTGCTCTTACACAAATTCTCTAAAAATGGATGATACAGACACTTCTTGATTTTTGAAGGGACGACAAGGATTACGACCTCAACACTGCCGAGGGCTCGGCTTCACCAGAAGAGTGGGGCCCTCAGACACTTGGACGCCCCGAGGAGCTCCAAAACGGGTGGCTATTTTCCCTCAACAAAATGGTCCCAAAGGTTCCTGTGCTTTTAATCTTTGTGAGAGCTTTTCATAATTCTTCTGTCTCCTCCTTGCAATCTCGGCCATCGCTCCTTACCACGTTAATTAGTATGACTTCACTTTCTAAACTGCTGCCTTAATTTAATTTTATGGGTAATTCTAAATCAATGGGCCTGAGGGAGCTGTCACACCTCTCCCACGGAGCAGTATCTGTGAGCACACTCATTTTTCTCAGAGCTAAAAGGCCTTTCCCTCTCCCTTCTACGTCTCTAGTTATATCCCAAATGGCTGACACTGCCAGGAACATTAAGTTTTACTTTGCATCCCCTGAGCACACATGCTGGCTGCCAGAGGAGGAAGGTGGCCTAGAAACTTCTCTGGTAGCCACAGGAGGTCGGCTTGAGATTAAACCTTGCTGTGGACAACTCACAAAGTGGGTAATTGACATTGGCCTACTGCTAGAATGTGACAGCCTTAGACTAGAAGCTTCTCTGGGGGGGCTGGGGGAAGTGCTCATCTTCCTTCAGAGCCTCGTAAAGCCAACCTCTAAAGCTCCCTCTAAGAAACAAGCATGCAAATTCCCTCCTGACAACTGTCTAAACTTCTTCAAATTCCAGTGGCCCAGTACACACCCAAAGCAACATGGATTTATCTTTACTCTCTGCCAAACCAAGCTGGAAGGTGATGCATCCGTGGTATCAGCTGGGTGAAAGTCTCAGGCTGTTTCAGAATCTGACCTCCCCTGGCTGAACCACGAACTTAAGTAAAGGCAGGTTACAAAGGAAAGACTGGGCAGCATCCCCTGGGGGAGGCACCCTCTTAATCCTGCATGTAATGCTAGTCTCCAGCACATTCCCTGAGTGTTCCGACCAATGACTTTTACAGCACACAACCTTTCCCTGGGTCTTGGAGTTCTGTGAACCCCTCGATCAGAACAAGAGGGTCTCGCCCAGCTCTGACCTCCCCACCTGGAAGAGAGCTGGGGCCCTTTCCACACGGCGGCACTACTTACAGTGACAGGCAGGTCTAGAGGGTTAAGGTGCTTGTCCTGCCGGCAGAAAGCAAAAAGCACAGAGAGAAGCAGATGGAAGAATGAGCTTTCAGCTTACATTCAAAACAGGACTAGGAAGGGAGAGATTAACAGAACAAAGCCATCCAAGAAAAGACAAGGACACACAGAACCGTAGATGCTCCTGGTCCTCCCATGGGAAGCCACCAAAAGCTTGGTTCATGATTCCACCCGAATTTCAACTTCCAGAACCCATGGTATGGACAGAGAATTTAACAGTCTTTCTTCTGTATGCCATTTGGGCTTTTTTTTTTTTTTTTTAGCCAGAGATATCTGGAGTGTCAGAGTTGGAAGGGCACTTAGAGATCATTTAATCTGGCCCTTTCATTTATAGAAAGAGAAATAGAGACCCGAGAGGTTAAAACACCTGCCCAGGCCGGAAATGCACTCAGCCTCTGGGCCCCGGGCTCAGGTCAGTGCTTGTTCCTTGGCCCAGTCAATCCTTGGTTTCCTCACTCGTAAAACAGGGAGCTTGTTCTTCCTCATGACGCCCCTGGGAAGTACACAGGGCATAGTCTGCTGCTCCCCTATCACAGGGGAGGACCCTGGGCCTCCAAGCAGCAGAGCTCGGTGCATCACGTCGCACGGCTAACGGGCAGGGGAAGAAAGCAGCCTCAAATCTGGGCCTGAGGGTCTTTACACATGAAACTTCATGCCAAGATCTCATACGTCCCGATTTCCTTGGACTGGATGGTGATGCCTAGAGGGCCTCCTCTCCCTTCTCGATCCTCTAGCCTGGGTCTGCAATGAAGACCAGCCTGGGCTTGTTGTATATGAGGTCTTCTTGGAAGACAGCCACCCTGGCTTATTTACGTATTGTCGGAGGCTCTTTGGGCTATAATGACAAAGTTGGCTGCCACACAGGCCATAAGCCCACAAGAGCAAAAAATATTTACTCTCGGGCCCTTCGGAGGAAAAAGTCTGCAGGCCCTGCTCTGACCTGAGACCTGGGCCTTGCTTAGCAAGGCTGCTCGGAGGGCCCCTGCCACAGAGGGAGGGGAGGAAGGACTCTTGGGGAAATGGCTGCGTGTCTGCTGTCTGCACAACGAAGGGCGGATGGGAGACAATTCTTCTCCTGGAAGAGCCCAGATGAGAAGCTTGAAAAGGCAGCCACAGACCTGTCGCTTGTCCTCAGGAGCCTTCAGGAAAAGCGCGTTAATCAGTGCAATGGCGTAGGTCTGAATCTCCTGGTTGGAGCTGTGCCAGTGGAGAAAGAAGGCAGAGGGAGATTAGAAGACCGACCAGCGAGAGGACACGCGGGTGCATTTGCAACGGTCGCTCAGACGGTAATCAAATAATCATCCAGGGTGATAGCTCAAACGCCTTAAAAATGGGCATACTCTGCAACCCAACAACTCTACTAATAGCAATTTATCCAAAGACGGTAATCAGAGAGCTGCGCAAGACGTACTGGCAAAGCATTTCATTCAAGTACTGTCAAAAAAAAGAAAGAAAGAAAGAACAGTAAATAATTCAAATGCCCACAATTGCAACTCTGTTTATCATATTACAGGACTAAGTTGTCACTGAAAATCACGTTGTAGAGTAAAGGTTCTTCACCCGGGGTTCGGGGAAGGGTTTGGAGTGTCTGTAAACCCGAGAAATGGTGCAGAAATCATTCCACGCAGTTGGTTGACTGTGTTATTTTCTCCAAGAAAGTGAGAGTCTATAACTGTTACTGGATTTTCAAAGGCATATGGGATGCAAAAAAGATGTAGAACCACCCTTTTAGAAGAATCTTTAACATGGGGAAATGTTCAAGGGCTATTACTCTGTAAAAAAGTCAAGGTACACGCACAGAGTATACAGAGTAAGCTCTCGGTTCTGTTAAAAATATACAAGGAGAAAACGGCTAGCAGGGCAAGTCAGTTAATGTGAACAGTGGTTCCGTCTGGAGGTGGGGAAATGGGCGAAGGATTTACTCTTTGTGCTCTTCTGTATTTTCAGAGTATTCAACTACGAACTTATTTCATTTTAAAACAGATTTGCCAGAACTGTTCTCTGGACTCTTATAATCCTGGCCCTTGGCAAGATGTTTCCACCTGCCACGCTGAGGGTACACTCAGGGCAGGGGTGGGGCTCTCTTTTTAGATAGGCCGGCAGACCTCCCGGGTCAGGTGCGGGGCATCCTGGAGGTCTCATGGAAGGAACTCGGTGTCCCAGTCCGAACAGCAGAGAATATAATGTCTAGTAACAGCTACAGGCTGAAAATAGTCATGGACCAAACCCTAAAAAATGCCATGCTCCTCTATTACCCTTGGGGAACACAACTGGGTCATTCCTGATTCAGAAACGAAGAAACTGAGCAGTAAGTCTGACGTCAGGAAAATTGGAACTCTCCGTCTGGAGTTTCTGATGTTATGATGTTATGATGTTCCCTTCACTTCAAACAACATTTTTGGCTTTGGGGTATGAAAACAGAGACTGAAGAATTCCTTAGAAGTGACAAGGAAGATATCAGAACTGCAAATGGTGCTTTCCTTTTACTTGGATTATTTGTGGGGTGGAGGGTACAGGCTGGGAGCAGAGCTGAGTCAGGACAGGGCTGCTATAAACAGGCAATACTGGGAACTAACATTCTGTTGGCATCCGCCCATGTCCAAAATGCTAAAAGGGTACAAGAGTCAGAAAGGAGTCAATGCTGTCACCATGTTGTTTGGGGGAGTCCAGCCCCCTTAAATTGTTTAGAAGGGTTAAAGTGATGTGAAAGGAATGGAGAGGAGAGGAACAGTGCTCTAAAGGGTTCATCTGTCTTCTGGTTTTACTGGTTTTAAAACATTTTAGGATGTGATAAACTCTTAGGTTTTTTTTTAATTACTTTTATTTATATTTATTTATCCATTTTTAAGTAGGCTCCACACCGCATGTGGAGCCCAATGCACGGCTTGAACCCACGACCCTGAGATCAAGGCCTGAGCTGAGATCAAAAGTCAGATGCTTAACCTACTGAGTCACCCAGGCACCCTTGTGTTAAACTCCTTAGAAAACAAACAAAAGCAAACAACTGCTGAATTGAATACTTAACCTGTGCTGGCCATCAGGCAAATCTTTTATCTCCTTTGATCCTCACAAGTCCGAGTGGTGAGGAGGACTAATCCCAGTCTAGAGAGGAGGAAACCGAGACCAGGCGAGACCAGGTAACTTGTTGCAGGCAGAGACCTGGTCAGTATGTAGGAGAGCCAGGATCTTCTGGTAGCCTGGACTCGTGCTCAGTGTGATATTTTTTGCTACCCCCCATGGCATACCATTCGTTTGCTAAATGTTCATTCCACAAACACTAACTGATTTCTATTAAATCAAAGCAGGGGATCCAAAAAGAATTGGTCCTTCTTCCCAGAGAGTTCAAAATTTAAAGTGGGAGACAGGTAACAAAAATAAAGGATTTTATATCATTATCATAGGTAAAGAGAGACTATTTGGCCCAGAGAGGAGAGAGAGCATCTGATTCTGCCTGGTGCACGGCGGGACAGGAAGGCTAGGAGCATGGCTTCATCCTGAGGGACGAGGAGCACCACGGAGGGTTTTAGCAGGAGCGTGACATGATCAGGCCCAAACACGGGGAGTGTCCTGACAACAGTGTGGAAGTGCTGATGCTGAGTGAACGGGCAGACCGGCAGCTTGGAACACAAGCAATGGAGGAGGGCTGGGAGATGGCCAGAGGATGAGAGGTGAGAAGGGAGGCTGGGGCAGGATCTCTTACTCACACCTGGAGGTGAGAGATGAGCTGTCCCACGGTGATTTCCTCCGCGATCTTCTGGTACAGACTCTGGCTGTTCAAGACCATGCTCTCCAGGATGGCCAGGGACCTCTGAAGGATGGACACATCCACCATGGGCTGGCTCACGTACCCTGCAATCTACAGTCAGCGAGGGCCGGGTCAGTCAGGAAGCCCGGGGCTCAAAGTCTTGTAATCTAGTAATTCCCCATTATTCTCAACCCCCATTATAATGTCCCCGATACATGGTCATTTCACTTTTGCCTAAATATCTCCAGCATCAGGAAGTTCCCAATGTCCCAAGCCAATGACAGATGTGACTCTAGGTCAGTGGATACATGACTCATTGGTTTTAGTCCAGTTTTGAGAACTGACACCACCCCTTCCTGCAGAAGAAAGGAGGGCTGAAGTAGAAGTATCCCCTCCCACCTGCTGAGCTCGATCTGACAATCCAAACAGGCTGCTTTGCAGATCTGTCAACAGAAGGCAGACTTAGAAATCTAAGGCGAACAAAATGAACATGTAGAACCAAAGAGAAGGGAGTGTAGAACCAAAGAGAAGGACTCAAGGCTGCTCCTGGTGGCCCGGCTGGTGTCATCCCAAGTCTCACTGACAATCCCATCCCACTTTGGCCACATTCAGTTCTGAGAGCCCGTTCCCATATTCTCAGAGCAGGCCTGAGAGAATAGTGAAGGAACCGTTTCAGGAGCTCTAGAAAGACCCGAGCGTTGAGGATGAAAAATTGGGCCTTGGGGACAGAAAGCCGACCCTCAGCAGAATGGCTGTGTTGCCTGCACCTGTCCCTAAACTGACAGGACAACCAGCCACAGAGGGAGGAGAGGATGATGGAATGCTGGAGGCCTCACCTGTTTAATGAAGGTGATTGAAACCATGTCCCAGGAGACAATGCCGTGGTCCATGAGCTCTAAGAAGGCAGTCAAGGTGAATGCCAGCATCTCACTATAGCTGGGACATAAACAAACACACACAAAAATCATACAAAGATTCGGAGCCAGGGAACACAGGTGTGACAGCAGCCACAGTGGGGATGGATTTCAGCGTAAGTGCTAGGGACGGTCAGCACAGCTGTGAGTAGGCACCTGCATGCACACCTGGCCGGGTGTGCAGCAGATTCTGTCCAAGCATCTGTCTCTGGGAAAAAAGAGCTGCCGGAGGACTGGCTTTCCTTCCCTATACCACCTCATCCCAGAGGAACACAATCACTCATCTGTTTCCCAAAACCAAAAAAAAGTATCAGACCTTTATCAACCCCAACACTTGGCAGGAGCACCCAAAGGAGCTTACAGCCCATGTTCAACACCAAGAGGCAGCAGAGTGCAGATACAAACTTCAGACATGGGCTCAATTCCTGTTCAACTATTTACTAACTGTGCAAAATTGTTTTTTAATTTATTTATTTGACAGACAGCACAAGTAGGCAGAGAGGCAGGCACAGACAGAGAGGGGGAAGCAGGCTCTCTGCTGAAGCAGAGAGCCGGATGCGGGACTCGATCCCAGGACCCTAGGATCATGACCTGAGCTGAAGGCAGGGGCTTTAACCCACTGAGCCACCCAGGCGCCCCTAACTGTGCAAATTTTATCTTTTTAAATTTCAAATTCCTCCTTGGTAAAATGGAGTTAATCTCACAGCGTTAAGATCATAATGGGCAAGGTGACAATGTGTGCAAACCCCTGGCTGCAATGCTGACAGCGTTCCAAAGCCTTCTCTCCTGTGTCCCCCTCTTTCTACACACCATCCTTTACACAGCTATATAGTGCTCTAGATTCAACAAAACCTATTCCCATTGGCAAGGCAGGTTCGGACCTGTTAACAACAATCTTTGCGACAGTATTACAATGTAAGCAGCACCCCCATTTTAAAGAGGAGGAAACCAAGGCCAGTCTAATCCTGTACCCCCTCCACCCCACCCCCCCAGAGATGGCTGAAGTCTCTGAGGGCCACTGAAAGCTTCAGGATGTCCATGCTGCTGCAAAATCTGAGACTTAAAAGGAACACCCAAGATTAGGTGCTTGGTTTGGCTGAAAATTTCAAGAGCTGGTCCATCAGCTGAAAAGATTTCCCACGGCCTCTGTGTGCCAGCTGAGAGGGACAGAAAGCCAGCACAGGCCTAGACGGCTAACTAAATGTGTTCATTCACGGCTGGCCACGGGCACAGAGTGCCACTGCACTCAACTCGGCACTGGAGTATGATAGAGATGTCTGTGGCCTATTGCAAAGTTCTGGAGCTCGTTTTCCCTGTGAAAATGGGCGGTAGGAAGAAGGCCTGCGTGTGTGTGTGCTCACGTGTGCGTGTGGGGAGCAGGGAGATGACTGGAAAGGGAGAAGCATGGGTGGAGATTAAGAACAGACAGATGCCCGTTCTGGTCAATTCTGGACAGTCTGCTCACTAGCCATTTTCCATAAATTAACAGATCTGTCATGACCTATCTTCTCTCTTCCTGACTTCTGTACCCCCTGATTTTACTATTGCTTGGATCTGTGAAGACCACCTAGAGTATGACATTCAGGAGCACAACAAGCAAATCCCTCCGTGCAGAGCCCAGTACTTGGCACATTGCTCTGTACACAGAAGGTGCTCAATAAATTCAAGTGACTCAGTAGAGATGAGAAAAGGATGCCCCGCAGACTGAAGTCAGTCTCTGAAACCCCCCAAGAAGAGCTCGGTTATACTCACTGGGACAAGAGCTTGGTTCCACTTTCCACAAGCCGTGTCAGCACAATGATGCCATCCATGTTGATGAACTCAGTGGCAAAGGTCACATCAGCAGAGAGCTTGGCCAGCTCCTTCATGGCATCCAGCCGGGTCTCCATGTTGGACGACTGGGTCCTCTCCATCAGCTGGCGTGCAGCCCGGGACTATGAGACCAGGAACAAGATGTATGCCATCTGCTCCTTGCGGCAGGTTACTGCTCTGTGAGTAGCTCATAAAGGCTTTTCTGTGGACATTCAAGCCCGAGGCAGAACTAGTTGTTCACGCTGTCTAGGAGTTGCTTAATAAATGCTTATTGGATCAATCAGGGAATTACCAGTATGCCAAGACCAATCTGGACCTATATAGATCCTTTCTGTAGCACTCTGGTCTATGGATTACAGAAACTTCCCACTGAAGGACTACAAAAGAGACCGGGGAGAAGACAGTCTACCACCTCTGGCAAGTCACAGGGACATGGATATTGCCTCAACAGAGGGGAGTTTTCTATTAATGTAAGGCATCAGACAGGAGACCAGGTTGTCCCTTGATGTAATGAGCTCTCAGTCTCCAAAAGCAATCAAGGAGAATCTCGAGGACCAGCTGTCAAAGATGCTACACAAGGGATTCTTGCATTGGGTGGAGGACTTAATCTGATAACCAGCTTTAAAGTCCCTTTCAATCTCAAAATGTGATAAGCCTGAAAAGTTATTTTTTTTTTTAAACTTTCTCTGAAAGCCTGTATCATTGTCCCTCAAACTGACAGTCCTGGGGAAATTTTAAGAATACGGCAGGTCTGGAAGCTTTCAAAATGGCTTTTTCAAAGTGATGGCTGGTGACCAAGCCTTCTCCCAGCACATGAACTTTCCCCAGAAGAATGCTTGCTTCCTTGCTGCAAGCTCCAGCCACAAGCCTTCCCTAGCGTCCGCTGGCCCTTCCTCCTGCTGAACTTCCTAGCTTTATAGTCAGGGCCCCCGCAAGTGACCGACCAGCAATTTGTCACTCTCTATTTTTTGTCTGTTAATTAATATTCTCAGCTGGAATGGAAGAGCCTTGAGAGCAAAATGCTCCCGCGGACTTTATTTTTTCTTACAGAGCTCAGCAAGCGACTGCAGCCTGGTTCCTGCTGCTGACCGAGGAGTCAGGTCTGGTCACCTCTCTCTCCCCTCTGCCTCTCCTCTTTTATTATCACAGAGATGGGCCTACGGCAGCCGCGGCTCTGGATGACACAGAAATCCTCCAGACTCCCGCGGTGGAGAATACGCACACCGTGAGAAAAGGTCACCGGATAGAACCATTTGAAGAGCACTGGTCTGCACCACACTTGGAAACTTCCAGCTCCAAATGTTAATTTTCCTCCTGAGACAGCGTTTCTGGGCTGCCGCCTTCTGCTCTGCAGAGATGCACTCCTGGGAAAGTCAACTACTCAGCGAAGGAGGTCTGCAAAATGCTTCAGCACATCCCCGAGAGCAACTCCCAGACGGTTATATTAAGCTAGCAGAGCTGATTGGGCGGGGGGGGGGGGGGGGTCAGCCGGGGGTGGGTGGGTGGGTGGGTGGGTAATGAAGCCCTTAGGGTGAGAAGGGTTCCAGAGGAGGGGGAAAGCAGGAGGACTCACTGGTGAGAATACCAGCCAGGAGTCAGACAGCCCCGGGTTCGAGAGGCAGTTCGGCCATGTTTTTATCTGTGTGACAAGTGGCTAGTCACGTAACCTGAGTCTCAGTTTGCTCATCTGCAAAACAGGGCTATCACGAGTACCCATCTCTTCGGGTGTCTGTCAAGATAAGAGGATACGCTGCATGCGAAGTGCTCGGCGTTCTGGAACTATTACTGCGGACCACCCTGCCGCTCAGAGGGACTGGCTCTTGCCTCGCCAAGAAAACAGGTGCCATCACAGCCTTAATTTTCTGGCAGCCCTTCTACACCTAAGTGACTCCCCCATATTGGTCATCCTCCTCAGGGACCGAGCGGTCAAAAATCCCTCCACCCGGGCTTTGGGTTCCCCCTGACCTGACCCAATGAGGTCCTGTTCCATTAATCACCCCCTTTCCTGCACCATCAACCTTCCTTTCTTTCATCTTAACTTCTTTTCAAAGACACAAAAGAAACTGCAACAGAAGTTAGCAGCTCTGAAGGGTCAGAGGAGGGGGGGAACTGGGGAGATAAGGCACGGGAGAGGGAGGGAGACCCTCCACTTTATCTTTGTCAAACTTTTTGATTTTTGTAACCCAGGAATGTTTTACCTCTGTTTAAAAAGCATTATCTTTTTGGCTCCACATCCCCGAGTTCCTGCCTTCTGCTGTCTACTTCCTTTTATAACCAAGCTTCCTGATAGTGCGGTGAAGTCGGGGACCTCACTTTGCCACCACTGTAGCCCGGCTGTCACTCATCACCCCACCAGAACTATCTTCGCAGAGGTCACCAGGGACCGTGGACTTCCTGGGTCAGTGAACAACTTTGCTGCTCTCAGCTGCCCCAATCTCTGCTCGCTGCAGGCCACGCCTTCCTCTAACTTGACACTCCCTGCCCACTCCCCCTCGGGTCTCCTGGTGTTCTCTCGGCCTTTCTAGTCGCTTTCTTAGTTACCCTTCAGGAGCTCTGGCAGGAATCAGGGAGTCGCCTCAGAGTCCTCCCTCTCCTTCCCTCTCCTTCCAGGATATCACCCCATCCCTGGGTTTACCTCTAAATATCTCTATTGCCTGTCCCCTCATCTCCACTGTCACTTGCCTTCGCTTCATGGGCTGTTAACATTCCTCATTAGCTTCTTAAAGATTCCTCCTACCACCAACCTTCTTTTTTTAGCCCATCTTCCACACTGTCACTACAGTGATCTTCCTAAAATATAAATCTAAACATAATGTACCTTCCTGCTTAAAATCTTTCAATGTCCCCACATTCCCTTCTGAATCAAGTCCAAACCCATGAGCAAGCCGTCCGGGGCCCTTCCAGGTCGGCTCCCCACTGGCTGCTATAGACCCTGCCTCCCCCAACAAAGCACATCTCTCTGCTTGGGATACCCTTCATTTTCTTATTTCTCTGGCTAATTCTTGCTTATCCTTCAACATCTGTGCTAAGCGTGCCTTCCTCTGGGAAGGTTTTCTGAGAATCCTCAGGCCAAACCAGGCAGCCCCTTCTCTGAGTCCCCATAGCTCCCTAAGCAACTTCCTGTCAAAATGCTTGAGAGAGGCCTTTGTTTGTTTACTCCTAACAAGGTTGTGAGAGCACAGATTGACTTATTTTAAGTCATCTCTACACCCAATGTAGGGCTCGAACTCACAACCCCGAGATCAAGAGTTGGATGCTCCACTGACCAAGCCAGCCAGGCGCCCCTCAAAGACTGACTTTTAAAGCTCTGTAGTCTTGGTTTCTAGAAGGGAGTCTGGCCCATGGTGGGTGCTCCTATGCATGTTAAATAAATGTACTCCTGAGGAGAACCAGATACTTACTGGGGAGATGGCCAGCTGTAAGATGGTCCCATTCTTAATGTCACTGCGTGTCTGGGTAACAAAGAGGAAAAAGAGTAACTAAGATACAATATTAGACCTGAGCAAGCCAGCCGACTCAACTTTATAGGAGTTGTAACTGAACCTCTTTGGTCAGGCCTCCTTTTGTGTGTTCCGAGAACTTCTCAGAACCCCTCCATGTGCCCCGGGCCCTCAGGAGGGAGAAGCCTCAGTTTTCCAGCCACCAGAGGAGGCAGGGCTGGCGTGTCCCAATCTGCCCAGGAGGCAGCCCCTCCCCGGGACACAGAAGCTGACCCCCTGTCAGCAAGGCTCCCGTGCCGACCGCGCTCCCGCACGCACCTGCTCGGTGATGTAGAGCTGGGGGCCGTCTGCATATCGGAGGGTGTAATACTCCGGGTTTGGCAGCGACCACCTGTGTGAGAAACCACAGTACAGCCACCGGGTCTTCCGCAGGCCCGGCTAAAAGCGGCAGATGCATTAACCATTTCCAGCAGAGTTACCTCAGGCTTTGGGCAGCCTGCCTGGAGGAGGGGGGAGACCCAAAGCTACGGGCTGAGATGCTGACCAAAAACAAGTAGCTCAGGTTTGGGTACCAACCGGCGCCATCCAAGGCGGTCCGGATGACTCAGCTCGAGCCTCACAGCCCACCAGCACCTCAGACAGGGCCTTCCTGGGCTCACAGGAGAAAGAAGGATTTCTATGAGGTCGTAGGGACATCCTCCTCCGCTACACCCCCTTTGTCCCGGGACCCGGCTAACTGGAGATCCCTCACAGTGGGGCGGCGTTCCGGCAGTACTTAGCCTACCCTTGTCCAGAACGAGGGCACTTTCTACTCACCCATCGCAAACTTCCTTGATGATGGATGCCAGGGGCCGTTTCTGAAAGACAGCGAGAGAGCGAGAGAGAGAGAGAGATCCTTCACCAGCAACCCATGCTATTCCCACCAAGGTTCTGACGAGGGCCTGCCAAGCAGGACCAGCCTGGGGCCTGAGTGGGGACTGCCTCCCCGACAGCTTCTGTTGGAGAGGAAGCCTCTCTCCCAAGCCACGGGACCGACCCTCCATGGGGTGGGACAGACCTTGATCTTCCTGCTGCTGGCTCTTACTCCTGATGCCAAAAGCCCACATCCCTGAAGACAACCCTGCCATACACGCCCCTGACAACCCCCCACCTCCCCCCGAATCACTGCTTCTGTCCTCTTTTCAGGAGCTCACCTGGTCGATTTCAAGGAGCTGAGCATTAGCACCTGGCCACTCAATGGCTACTTTGACAATGTCTGATGGGGGCGGCATTGTTCCCAATAGGCCCTACTTCTCCAAGAAGCACACACCAACACAGCCGCCTGGAGACAAAGAATCAGAGAGAAGGAAAGAGTCAGAGCGTTTGCCTTCATTTTTCACTCGTTAGATATTTTTGAGAATCAGAAGACAGTGTCCAAAGTAACATACGGAACTGCTTGGTTGGAAATTTTCGACATCACACTAGACCCTCTCCTTGGGCTTTTTGTCTCTTTTAGATTAAGTCAGCGAGTAGAAATGGGACAGACTCATCCATCAACTGCGGATCAGGCAGTAGCAAGGTCTGCCAACGTGACACTTCGGTCTAAAGGTCAGGAGGACTGTGTGGTAGCAGAATGAATTTCCTGCAAATTCCCGTCCTGGGACGTCGGGAGGGAGAAGCATATGCTCTGAGACAGATAAGAATGGGCAGAGCCTTTTCTTGGTTGAGGGGCCGGCTGACGGAGCCTGCCCACTTCTGTCCCGCTCTCATCCGAGGAAGATCCCAGTGTCAGCAGGGCCCGGCCGCTTGCTCTCTCGCCTCCTGCCTAGTTACCGCTGCCACTCCTTCCCCCTCAAAGGACACAATGTGGAGCCTCCTCTGTGTGGGATGACGCCGAGTTCAGAAAATGGGAAGAGAACTGGGACAGGAAATGCTATTTTAGTCCCTACTGCCAAGGGCAAGGGCTGCTGGAGCTCAAGTGTAGGGAGGTGAGGACAGCCTCACACAAAGGCCCCTCTATAGGAGGACGAGGCTCCGAAAGTACCTCTGACCCCCTCCCCCATTTGTCTCCAAAATAAAGGAAAATAAATCATTTTGAACGGGTCTGGAAGATGGGCCCATGTGACTGGTCTCCTAGGCAACCCCGCTAGCTTAGTGGTATTCCAAGCAGCAGCCAAAGCGTCCTCTCTCCAAGGTCTGATGAAGGCAAGTCACTCGACTGATGGATTATTTCCATGTATGTTTTATATTCCTTGCCAACAGGTTCAGGAGAGGCCTCTCTCAATGAAAAAGAACCTTCTCGGCATCCGCCAAGCTCAGCTGTTCACCCGCACATCAGGCTTCCATAACGGAGACCGCCTGGCTCTCCCGAGCTCACGGCAGAGCCGCTGCTAAGTTGGTGTTGGTGTGTGCTGCAGCTTTTAGGCCCAGACACAGATGTCCGTTCTCACAGCCCTGTGAGCATAGGTCTGTCTGGTGAAAGGGGGAAAAGGCCCTTCCCCTCCACACCCATGAGTCTCCGGGAGAGGGACGCTTCCGTGACCGTTTCCTGGTCAGGGTGGGCTGCCCCAGAAGGCAAGTGTCAACCATACTGGCATTGCTAGCACGTGACAATGCACAGATGGTTTTCCAAGCGCTTTCACTGACTCCGCTGAGCCCTCCCGGCAGCCCCAGGAAGTAGGCGGAATCAGACTGTTAGTTCTGAGACGACACAGCTGGAGCTCAGACAATGGTTAAAGGGCCCCAGTTCCACCAGCTAATAGGTAGGAAAGGGGACAGAACTTGGGGCTGACTTTGGCCGGTGCTCTTCCCTTCCCTGCTGAGCTAGCCTGAATTTCTGTTCATTGGAACTAAATCAAGCCTAAAGGGCCTGTGGGGGGTGGGCCTGGTGGTCCTCAAAGCTTCTGCCACGTCTGTGGCTCCAAGCAGAATTTCCCGTGTGTGATGTTCGTGTGCTTAGACACACGATGAACCGTTCCCATTAGAACACCTCCTGGCTGAAAGGCCACATGGCAAAACAGGGGTGGGACCGTGACTCTGGATGCCTAGGGCAAGCATCCTTATCCGTACCGGTAAATGTGCCATAATTAGGAGGTATGACTGTACAGTTGTGAGATCATTTTTTAAAACGGAGATATAATTTACATACGAAACACACAGAGCTCATGTACGTGTGTATATATAGAATAGAAATACACACATCTCTCTGTAACCACCACCCGAAACAGGACTTCGAACATTCTCATCACCCTAGAAAATTCCCTCCCACCTCCTTCCAGGCAATCCCCCACCTTCCAGCCCTCCAAGAGGCAACTCCTTTCTGACTTCTCTCACCATACATGAGGGTGGCCTGTTTTTGCACTTTGTATACACGGAAGCACACAGGATGGCCTCTTAGACCATTTGTCATTTAGCTCTTCTCTTTGAAACAAGTAGGTGGTGCAGGTGCGAGAGAAGGAGCTGGGATGACTGCCGTGCTGAAGAAGCAATTGGATTTGGACGCCATGGAGTCAGGACCCCATCACAGTCCCATCCCTAGGTGGCCGGGTGATGTGGATGTGGCCCTTTCACCCAAGCCTCTACTGTGGGATGTGAGTGTTGAACTAAAGCATGCACAGAGTGCCCCCTAAGTCTAAAAGCCCATGGTTCTAAAGTAGAACTTACAAATCCAAATGAAGATTGCCCACTTCAAAGTCCACACCCAAGGAAACCACGCCCTTATTTCCTGATGGTGCTGCTAAGAAATCCTATTTGTTAGAGCTCTATTCTGGATACTGTCTTTGGAGACAACGAAACTAAAGCTCATTACTTGGCCATTCCACATTACTCCGATCCAACTTGGCATTTCCTAGGTTGACTGTCTCTTTCTTTATTAAACTTTGCCCTGAGTGATTCGTGGCTATTTCAAAAATTCATATCCATTTTAAAGCGTGGAGATTTGCAACCGCCAAGACTATTCAAGAGAGACTCCGAGCCCCCATTCTCAGTTATTCTGCCCTTTCTCACACAGGGCAGTCCATTTAAACTGAATGACACTCCCCAACCCTGCCCCAGCTGGTGGGACCTAGGTGAACACTGAACCTTAGCCGGATGAATCCAATTCTTTCTTTTAAATTTACAGACACAAGCTAAGGAAGCTGGATGCCAAGGGCCCCTGGGGCAGAAAGGTCATCATCAGCCTCCGAGCAGGTACCGTGGCAAGCCAAAGCCACCAGCAAGCCAAAGATACCAAGAAGCAAAAACCAAGAGTCTTTTAGAGGAAGCTGTTCTGCGGAAGAATCCAGAGATGTGTAGATAAGTGGAGGCCAGAAATCAGAAACCACAAAGTCCCCAAAACAGATGAAAAAGCCTGATGACTTCCCAGATCCCATGGCTCCAACTCCTACACTTGAGGTGCCTGAAATTTCCCTGGATCCTGCCCAAAAAGCCCTTCTTTAAATGGAACTAGCCTGCTTTTCTGTTCACTGCAACAAAAAGGCTTAAGACTAAGTTTGACCCCAGGCTTTGAAGGAACTCTGATATGGGGGCCTGCACAAGCAGCAGCGTAACAGGCAAAGGGTAAAGACAGTGAGCAGGACCTTCCTTGACACCGGCTCAGTTTGGTGTGTTTAAAAAAGTTCAGTTAGGGCTCCTGGGTGGCTCAGTGGGTTAAAGCCTCTGCCTTCAGCTCAGGTCATGATCCCAGGGTCCTGGAATCGAGCCCCGCATTGGGCTCTCTGCTCAGCAGGGAGCCTGCTTCCTCCTCTCTCTCTGCCTGCTTCTCTGCCTATTTGTAATCTCTGTCAAATAAATAAATAAAATCTTAAAAAAAAAACAGTTATATAAGTGACTTCATAGTAATCATGTTGTATATAATAGTAATGGGTAGACAGCCTCTTTACAGTTGATCACTTTTTTTTTTTTAAGATTCCATTTATGTATGTATGTATTTTACTGGGTGGGGTAGCACAGGGGGCGGAACAGAGAGAGAGAGGGACAAGCAGACTTCCCGCTGAGTGCAGAGCCCAGTGGGGGGCTCACACCCCTGAGATCATGACCTGAGCTGAAATCAAGAGTCAGTCGCTTTACCCACAGGGCACCCAGGCGGACCTGATCACTTACTTCTTTTATTTATTTATTTGACAGACAGAGATCACAAGTAGGCAGAGAGGCAGACAGAGAGGAGGAAGCAGGCTCCCTATTGAGCAGAGAGCCCGATTCGGGGCCTGATCCCAGGACTCTGGGATCATGACCTGAGCCGAAGGCAGAGGCTTTAACCCACTGAACCACCCAGGAGCCCTGATCGCTCACTTCTATAGCATTATTACAGCCACTGCTCAAGGAACCCTGAAAATTATCCCCACTGTACAGATGAGACAACTGAAGTTCAGATGGGTTGAGCTTGTCTGCCACAGGGCTCCTTCCCATGTCTCCCCTCCCTCCAAAAAAAAGAAAGCAGATCAGAACGGATCTCAAGGCTGAGTCATGTGACTTCAAAATTAGTTCTTTTCCCTCTACGTAATACTTCTTTGATGCTGTAGTACATAGTACTAGGGTCCTTTTCAAAGGACTTTACATATATTGATTCATTTAATCCACACAGCAACCGTGCATGGTATATTCTTGCGCCCATTTAACAGATGAGACAACGCGAAGCACGGAGAAATTAAGGACCATGCTCAGTGTCACACAGCTAATAATAATAACTAGATTCCGGGTAGTCTGGTGTTGTTTGAAAGCCATGTGTGCGGCAGGTGGAGCCGTCCGTGGCCTGCAGCAGGTGTCTAGAGGACTCTGGTTTGCCATACCTGAGGCTAAAGCACCCTGAAGGGAAGAAACCTGCATGACAAGAGCTCACTGGTCCAGCAGGGAGTGGCTCCCCACTGTCTAGAGGACAGCCCCGCTTCCTCATGTGCTACTCGGTTCTCCGTCTAGCCAGGTCTTCCCAGACTGCTTGCTGTTTCCGTGAGGCAGGCCACGTTCTTCCATTTCTTCTGTCCATCCGCATGTTCTCTTCCTTCCCTGGACTGTCAAAAGAGCTCCTATTTAAACATCAAATTCCAGTTCAGATGTCACTGCCCCTCTACCCTTCTGAGTGGTCCCCTTTCCCTAGCAAAATGAAATAGGATGGGGCCACTGTGTTCTCACAGCACTCTGTCCTGACCTCTGTGAGGGCTCCTGTCCTCCTCCGTTATAGGTATTATTATTATTGTACATACTGTTATGATAGTTAAGTATCTGTGCATCTCTCTTCCTCACTAGCTCCTCCCCCAAGGAAGGTACACCCTGTCACCCACTCACCTAGCACAGCACTTGGCACACAGTCCTGGCTCAGCAAGCACCAGTGTCTGCGCAAATCCTCCACCTCTGACTTCCTCCACTCCTGTGAACCAGCGCCGCCTCGGAGCGGAAAGGGACTGGCGTGAATTGTTCTGGTTGTTTGGTGTTCCCTCCACGTCCCGCCACTTTCTAACGACACAGTATTTCCACTGTTGAGAGTCTGGCTGTCGTCTCTGATGTCTCACTGGACGTGTCTCACTACGAGACCAGGTTTAGCGCCCCTGACTCTACTGCAAAGAAAGGGGCAAGTTTCCCACTGCTTCTCTGTGGAGGTGTCAGGAGGCAGGAGAGTAGGAGCGGTCGTGTTTTCCCGAGCCCATGCCCGGATGGAGGGTCTCCTTGTGGGGAACTCCTTCAGCACTTGCTTGCTTACTCTTCATTTTCATTTTAGAAAGGAAGTGGAAATTAGGTCGAAGCAATTCAGTAACATTGCAAAACTCTCAGGGTTATAAATAGCCTCTTGCTCGGCCGCTCAGCCGTGCTCAAGTTCAACAGCAAACAGCCAGGATAAGGGAGCTGTGGTTTCCATCCAGGCCCGGGGGGGGGGGGCACAGAAGTGATAGCCCTCTTCCAGATGAATCCGCTTGCCGCCCCTCACCTCCCACCCCCTTTAAGGCGAGCGCTGCAGACATCAAGCCGGCTGGCAAAACTCAACATGCCACAAACAGGAGAGAGACACGCACTCGATCTGAGGAAGGTAATTCTGTAAGGCAGGAGAATGAAAGCGCACGTCTTCAAAGGCAAAGCTCGGGAAACAGAGAGAAATAGTACCATCGGCATCTCCAGGGGAGCAGTCCCTAAGTGGCCTCTGGCAGGTGTGCTTGTAAAATCAACATGGTTACAAAAGGCCCCGTGGAGCTTTATCTACCGTCACCCATGCAGTGACTGCTCCAGAGGGCTGGACTCTGCCGGCAGGTGACACAGCCCATGTGCAGAAAGGAAGTGAAAGAGGATCCCTTCCCACTAGCAAGGAATTCAGAATGAAGATTCCCGCTTCCAGCTCTCCGTCCTCCCTACCCTCCTCCCCACTCTTTGAAGGATGAGGATTGACGTGTGCTTTTTTGTTCTCGTCTTTTGCTTTTGATTCAGTGGGGGGGGGGGGGGGATGGTGTGGGTGAGTCTGGTTTATGTTTCCTGCAACAGAGTCCACCACACCAGGAAGGGAACTAGAGGTCACACCCTCTTTCTAATTGAAACCGCAATCTCACTAGAGGCTTCTCCCTCTGAAATCTTCTCATCTGAGGAGTGACTCCACTTCCCTGAGTTCTGCTGCTAAATGGGGATGAGCTCTCAGGTCCAGAGGAGGGGGACTGGGTTGGCAGAGATTCAACTTTTGCCACGCACCGCTGGAAAGGCTGAGAGGGACCATCATGCCAACAGCGGCTGATGTTTCTTTTTGTAGAAATTTGCCAAACACCAGCCTCACCCCAAAGCCACTAACTTGGAGCCAAAGCACAGTGAGGAAGGGAACGGGAATGGGAACTGGGTAACTGTTTGGGCTTCTTCCCCTGAACACCTACCCTAAGGATCACCTGGGTCTCCCCTTACCCTGCACAGAAGACCTCTGCAGGGCTCCCAAGCAAACAGAACAGAGCTCAAACTCCCTAGCAGAGTGTTAGGCTGACCCCAGTTCCACTCAGTGGCTCCTCAGGGTGGAAGTGCCATCCAGACTTTGCAGAGTAGATGCTAGCACATCGCCCCAGACCCCCTTGCTCCCTCAAACATCACGCTCTTCTGAGTCTGTGCTTTCTTTTTTTTTTAAGATTTTATTTATTTCTTTGACAGACAAAGATCACAAGTAGGCAGAGAGAGAGGAGGAAGCAGGTTCCCTGCTGAGCAGAGGGCCCGATGCGGGGCTCGATCCCAGGACCCTGGGATCATGACCTGAGCCAAAGGCAGAGGCTTTAACCCACTGAGCCACCCAGGCGCCCCTGAGCCTGCGCTTTCACACGCGCTGCTGGCCTTCCACCTTAGCCAACTGGCAAACTCCTACTCATCCTTCAAGGCCCAGCTCACACATTCACTCGCTGGTGTGGCTTTCCTCGTCTTCTTCCCTCAGGCAGAATTAACTGCGCCCTCCTCTGTGCTCCCAGTCTTCTTACACAAACCTTCACAGCCCCCTGACTTCAAATTCTCTGTGTGGCCTCTTTGCTACTCAAGTGTGAGCTGCACACCAGTAGCATGCGCAGTGCCTGGGAACCCGCAGTCATGGAGGATCACCTGCTCAGTGGGAATCTGCCTTCAAACAAGACCCCCCCCCAGGGGGGGTGTCACATGCATGTTCAAGTGTGAGAAGCAGACTCTAGACCAGCGGTCCTCACCTCTGCTTGTGCACCATCAATGCCCACCCTGCACTCTGAACCCCCTCCCCACCCAAGCGATCCTAATGGTGGTCAGGGCTGAGAGCCACAGCCAAGAGGACTATTAGCCATCTGAGAGTAGGGACACATCCAGCCTGTGTCTCTTCCCCCTGCGTCCCCAACGTCTGCAGCACAATGCCTGGCACACCGCGGCACCTGCAGAATTCCACACTAAAAATACCCTCCATGGGGTGCCTGCATGGCTCCTGATGTCAGCTCCAGCCATCTCAGGGTCGTGAGATTGAGCCCTGCATTGGGCTCTGCACTGGGCGTGGACTCTGGTTAAGATTTCCTCTCCTTCTCCTTCTTCCCCTCCCCAACTCCCTCTCTAAAAATAAAGTAATTAATTAATTAAATAAAATAAAAATAAATAAAAATACCCTCCAGGATGTCCTGAGACCTACTGCCTTTCAACAAGAATAAAAACACTACAGAGGACTGTCCACTGCCTAGAACTTTACAAATCCCTAACTATCATAGCCGACAGATTTAGAAGGGCTCAGGGTTTACAGACTACTTGCCTCGGTTTTTGGAAGTGAAACAGACAATGAGACGGAAAATATTGATGAACTTTAAGGAACTGTTCCCCTTCAACAGACCATGGCGGTTGCAATGGGGTGGCAGAGCTTGTGTAGGGAGGGGGTGTGGTGAGCCCACAAGAGTCCTGGGTCATGGCTGAAGTCCCGGGCTGTGGGCCCAACTCTTTCAATACCAATCATAACAACACAGCATTGTTCTCACTGTAAAATCAGGCCAAGCCCTCTCACTTTATAAATAAGAGAACTGAGGTCCAGAGAAGCTGGCAAGGCCACACCACCAGTTAGGGACAAAAAGAAGGTCTTGGTCCCCCATGTCTGGGTTAGTTCCCTCTCTACAGCACAAGGGACCTGACTGCCCAGATTCACCACGACCACAAGCCTCTCTGCCCCTCTTGTCCTGATCTAATGAGGGGGTTAGACTACATGTTTTTGAGGTCTCTTTCCACCTTGACCTTCTGGTGAGCCAGTGTCACTTAATGGCTAGGAGCTTGTGTTCTGGAGTGGGCCAGACCTGGATTTGGATCTCAGCTCTAACAATTTCTGTATCTGTAAAATGGGGATTCGAATCAACCCTCCTCTCTCAAGTGGTTATGAATATTAAATGAGATAATCTATGTTAATCATATAAGCATGATTTCTGACACAGAGTAAGCAGAATTCCAGCTGTGTGAACTTGAAGAAGTTGCAAAAACACTGTAACCACATTTCCTAGCATATAAAAACCCTACCCTCCAGGCTGCAGGAAACTGATGACAAAATGAGAACATATGCGAAGGCAATCAAGGAGGCAAAGCACCGCTGGTGGTGGTGTTCTTCTATCATAATAACAATAATAATAATGACAATTATTATTATCTTTATTATTTTCTTCCAGAAGCAGCACCTTGGAGACTTTTTAGTCAGTTTCAGAGCCATGGCCACTACAAAGCCTGCCACATAACAGGCGCTCAACCAATCTTTCCTGGTGACTCACATTAAACCACCATGCCTAGTGGGGTGACAAATTCAAATGCCTTCAGCAGCCAGGCATATAAGTACATAAGCCAAGGAGCATCTATGCAGGCACTGAGGCAAACTGCAAAGCACCCACCCCACCTAAAGGAGCTCAAATTCAACACTTTCAAACACATTTCACAGCTTGGCCTCGACAACAACTTTGCAGGCTCTACAGACCACTGATTCTAGGTCTTCGTCACACCATGTGGTCGTCTTGGGCATCACCTAATCACCCCGTCATCTGGTCTTGTCCTTCCGTGGTAAGCATCCCGAAAATGAGGGCTGTGACTTACACTCCCCAGTCACCCTAAGTAGAACAGCGCTGGCCTCACAGTAAGGGGAACCTCCCTCGGTGAGCAATCGTGGAACTGAGCAGCCAGAGTGTTAACTTGAACGTGCTGCTGCCAGCACCACCAGGACGCTGCAGGCCGTGCGTATTTCTCTCCCCAGCTCCCAGGGCCACCGTGGAGACTGTGCTGAGAGGTATAGCAACTGGGTCAAAGAAGGACTTGCCTTGCAGGGTTTTCCTCCAGACGCATTAAATATGCTTGTTCCTGAGCCACCTAGACCGGTGGTACTGATGTGTCCAGACATATTACTCTGCACGAAACCAGACAGAATGCGCAATATAGCCACAGGTGCCACTGTTCTCAAGTTTAGTCCCCACTTCCTGCACTCCCAGACTTCCTTGGCACCTCCTAGAGGCAGCACAGGGTATAGAGAGACCAGACTCCAGATGAACACATGGGGTCCTAGTCCTAATGTTCCCTCCTCCACTCACAAACGCTAGCGTGATCACCAGCAGGCAATGTAACTTTTAAGAGCTTCCTGATTTTTATTAGTAAAATGCAGGCAACAAGAACTACCCCAAAAGACTCTAAAGGGGATTAAATGTCACAAGTATACAAAGCTTCTAGAACTGCACAGCCCAAGAGGGCAGCCCCAGACCTGTGTCCTGTGTAGCCACTGAGCACGGGGCATGTGGTTACCACAAACTAAATCAGACCGGCTATAGGTAGAAAACACATGCCAGACTTCAAGGACTTAGGGCACCCACAAAAATGGGAACTATCCCATTAATAGGGTCTTTATATCGATCACATGTCAAAATAATATTATTTTGGAATATAATAGGTTAAGTAAAATGTGTTCCAAAAATTGATTTCACCTGTTTCCTTTTAAGTTTTTAATGCGGCTACTAAAAAATTTAAACTACCCATAGGGCATTCTATTTCTATTGGACACAAGGCATTGTTCTGCATAGAGCTTGGCACACAGAAAGGATTCCCACGTTGGTTTCCTTCCCACACTGGCAGGCTATCAGGGACCACAAATGACACCCCCTTCCTCCTGTCAAAGCCAAGACCTCCACCCCCTTCTTTAATAAATGTTTACCGTGCCTGGTCCTGTGCAAGCGGCTCGAGATACAAGGAGCAAAACCAGACACTATCTTCTAGGCCTTATTATCTGGTGGGATGGACAGACATTCTAATACTTTTCCAAATAAAAGTAAAACTGCAGTTGTTCAAGTGTGGTGAAGAAGTACCCAGGGTGACAAAAGTGGGGAATTCACCTGGAGGAGGAGTCAGGGTGATACCTGAGTGCGGATCTGAAGCACGAAGATGAGTTTAGTGGACTAAAATGGGCGGGGAAGAGGCAGCTACGCAGAACAAGGCTAAGTGTAAAGGCCCCGAGGAAAGCTAGGGCTTGGTATGTGTAAGGAACAGGGAAAGGACAGTGTGAAGAGTACTGAACAGGAGGGAGAGGCTGGAGGTTCCAGATCTCCAGGGCTCGGGCGAGGATCTCGGGCTGACCCTGCAAGAGTTGGGCGGCTGGCC
Source organism: Martes martes (assembly GCF_963455335.1). Taxonomy (NCBI): domain Eukaryota; kingdom Metazoa; phylum Chordata; class Mammalia; order Carnivora; family Mustelidae; genus Martes; species Martes martes. The sequence continues at coordinate 13,619,886 of NC_137896.1, read as the reverse complement.
AGTTTTAAGCAGCGGAAGTGTCCGGATCTGATGTGCATTTTGAAAATCCCACGGGCCACGGTGCGAGGCCCACAGCAGAGCGGCCGGAGAGCGTGGGGGCACATCAAGTAGGACAATGCAACCGCCCAGGTAGGAGGCGACAGACGCCTGAACGGAAGGGGAGAGGCGGAGATGAGAAGTAGACGGACTGGGGGCCACAGAGCGGCCGGCTCCACCGGGCGGGGTGATGGGCAGCGTGTGCGTCGGCTGCGGCGATGTCAAGAGAGACTCCCGGGCCGCGGTCGAGGGCCACCCAACCGCAAACACTCCCCGGGCTCCCAGCGAGCGCTCTCCCACCCGGTCCCTCCCCCATCTGCTCGTCGCGCTCGCAGGCTCCATCCTCCCACCCTTCTCCCTCCGCTCCTCCAGGCCCGGCCCGCCCTCTTCCCCACCCGACGCCGCTCCTGCCCGGTGGGGAACCGGAGCCCAGCAGGGCCGCGACCCCCTGACGAACCGGCGCGGTGCAGCCGGGGCCCGCCCTCCAGCCCCTCAACCCCTGGGGCAAATGCAGGCCGCAGTCTCTGGCCCCCTTCCCGGCCCGGCCTCTCCTCCCCGCATCCCTCCGGCCAGGGCCCTCTCCGCGGCCCGCCACACCCCGGCGCCCGGCGCCCCCCTCACTCACCAGGGCGCCGACCTAGGCCCAGCTCCCGCGCCCGGGTCTCGCCTCCGCGGCTCCTCCAGCCTCCGCCCGCCCCGCCTTCCCGGGACCCCGCCCCGCCTTCCCGGGACCCCGCCCCCGCAGGCCGACCCGGGTTCCTATTGCTCCGCTTCGCCGTCACGCTGAATCCTCTTTCTTCAATTGGGTTGCTTATCTGTCACTCAAGGGAAGGCGGGCCCAACTGCCGGGGGAAGCGCCGGCCTGTCCCCGCCCCACTGGCGGAGGCCTCTTAAAGAAACAAGCTTCCTTCCCACCCAACCTCGCCACCCACTCCGCATGCTGTGGGGTCAGAAGGAGCGGGATTTTGCAGCCGATCCAAGAGGCGGCCTTTTCTCCCTCAAACTTTTCTTTTGGCACAGCCCGGGAGTGAAGGAAAAGGCTTGGGTCCCTTGTGACAACTAGGAGATTTTGAGGGCTGAGCTGTCCTCCGGTGGCACTCACCCCCATGCCCAGCGGGCATGTAATGCACACTCAACAGTGGGGATAACTGAGTGGGAGGTGACAGTCGTGTCAGAGGCTGTGAGCAGCCGTGGCTGCTCACCACCGAGATGGAGCTAATTATACCGGCACCCGGGGCTGACCGTGGGCGCTGAGTAGAGGCAGAGGGCTGCGGCTCAGCTGTACTGTCAGTGGAATCCCGTGGGAGGTGGCATTTGTCACCGAGATCAGAACAAGGCCGGAGCCAAGGCCTCACTCATGCTATCACCCTATATACTCAGAGCAGCCCCAATGTAGGTATTATGCCGATCCCTTTGTTTGGGATAAGAAAACTGAGGCTCCCAGCGGGGAGAGCAAAACGCCCCACTGTGCTGGTTTGAGTCTGAAGTTCATGGTTTCAGCATTTTGTCTCACAGATCCTTACAACAATCCCGAGAAGTATGGATTTTGTTGTCCATTTTACAGATGCTCGGCAGAGGCTGCGTGAGATGGGTACTACCCAGAAAGGATTAAATAACGACCACCATTCCTAGGGCACCTTGCAATCTACAAAGCAGTCTTACACGTGTTGGTTTATTTGATCCCTGAAACATCAGAGATGACTTTTGTTAGTCTTGTTTTGCTGGTGAACAAACTGGTGCTTACAGAAGTTGAAGGTCAGTAATAGCTAACATCAAGGCAACCCCGCCCCACCACCAACGCTGAGGTCCTCAGCAAACTTTCCCCAAAAGTCCACCTAGTAAATACTCAGCCATATGGTCTCTCTGACAACTACTCCACTTTGCACAGGCAAACAGACGAGTGTGACTGAGTTCTAGCTGGTGGCCAGAGCCACAATTTGCCCACCCCTAGTCTACCCGTTTGCTGGATATCAGAGTCTTTGCATTGTTTCGTGGGCTCCTCAAAGCGACTTTGTTAGTGACCATACTGTTATTGCCTGCTACTGTTGTTGATGACGCTGTCATCTCAATCCTTTTACAAAGGAGGAGTCGAAGGTGCGGCATGGTTCAGGCTGTACCCGAGGTCAGTGCAAGAACTAGAAGTCAGGTACAGCTTTTGCTTACTAGGAATCCCATCCTCTGTCTACTGCTCTCCTTCCCGCCCCATCGCAAGGTGGCAAGCCATGTTCACCTTGCCTTTCCCGGGCTCTAGGGAAAGCTAACTCCTATAACCAACCTCCTGAGGAACATTCTACTCCTTCCTGCCTTCCCCATTTATTCCAGCCCATCAACGGCCCCCCTCCCTGAGCCCCTATGGTGCTTATACCCAGCAGCCTTGATTATTACTGAGACTTGGTCTCCATGTGGTCAGGGACTGTTGTGGCCCACCAGCTGTCTGCCAAACTCCCTCTCCCTGGCTTCCCTAGTAACATGGCTGCCCAGCTAAGCTGTACTGCTACTCCCACTCGCAGTTAAGAAAGGCCAGGTAGGGGCCCCTGGGTGGCTCAGAGGGTTAAGTATATGCCTGGGGCTCAGGTCACGATCTCCGGATCCTGGGAACTGAGGCTGAGCAGGGAGTCTTCTCCCTCTCCCTCTACCACTCCCCTTGCTTGTGCTCTCTGTCTCAAATGAATACATAAAATCTTAAAAAAAAAAAAAAAAAAAAAAGAACAGCCGGATACCTGAGTTCTTGCCAGTGGAAGTGAAACTTCAGGCAAGGCCTTTAGTCAATGGGCCTGCCTCCTCCCCCGACTCTTCGTCCTTCTCACTGGCTGGACCCAGCCTTGACCTTGTCCTGATGATAACATGCAGGGGGATGACAATGCTACAACACAGAGGGTGCCAGGGTCCCCGAATGAGCACATGGAGCAGAAAGCTCCCTGCTGACCTGAAATACTTCCAGGTCAGTTCATACTCTTATGTAAAAGAGAATTAATCTTTGGTCCTTAGGGCATTCACTTTTGGGGGACGGAAAGAGAGGGTCATCTATTAGAGCGAGCCCTGCACTTATACAGCCTGAAGGGGACACCTCCTTAATTTGGCATCTGGGGCCTCACTTGCCTTGCCCTAGTCCCGGCCCTGCTCAGTGCCCATTAATCTCAGGAACGAGTCGCTCCCTCCAGCTTTATACTACCTTCTCTTTTTTCCCCTGATAGGCCACTGCAGGTCTTTCCTTGCAAGTTTCGGGAACTAATTCTAGCTAACTTCAGCAGAAAAGGAGCTTGTCGGCAGGCTGGTGGCTAACTCACGGAAGTGACGGGAAGCCGGAGAGCCAGGTTAGGGAAGGACGGAGACCGGAGATGCTGTGAGTGTTGAGGTAGTCCGAAAGAATTAGCTCCTTCCTTCTCTCCCCTTTCTCAAAGAGATCTTTCTTTGATCAGAACCAAAGTTCCTGGAGCAAGAGTCTGGTTGGCTGAACTCAGGCAGCATGTCTTGCCCTTGGCTAAGGAAGGCAGACTCCTTCACTGACACCAGGCTGTACACAGGGGAAGAATTCCAGATTCCTCCACCTCGACTCCCAGCGGCTACCCTTGGGCAGGTGAGGCCAGGTGCTCTGTCTTCAAGATAAGATCAAGTAGGAGAAGCAACTCACGTTGAATGTCAAGCTTACATAAACCCAACACAGTACCTGGCACATGGTAGAGCCTTGTATCGTACAGAGCTCTCTGTTACTTACCAGCCGGGCGTTCTTGTGTAACTTACTAGATCTCGGTGAGCCTCAGTCTCCTCATCTGTACAATGGGAATAGTAAGAGTACTGACCTTACTGGATTGTCCCGAGAATTAAATGAGATGCGATAAATGAACAACACTTGGCACGTTGTCTGACACAACAAGTGTTCAGTAAGTTGTAGGTAGTTTTAAAAACTATGGTAGGCCTTCAGTAAGTATTTGTTATGTGAGGAAATTACCTAGAATATTTTGAGTTCCTCTGAAACCACATCTGAAACTGGAGGGTTCTCAAAATACTCCTCCCGGTTCTCTAACCCACAGACCTTCCATGTTCAGATAGTCTGGCATCCCCTCTGTGGCCTCATTTCCCTCCTTCTCCAGCTTAGAGCCCCGGTCTCCCCTACAATGACTCCCTTGTGTCCACGCTCACCTCCTATGCTTTCTTCTCTCTCCATTGACTCACCCGGAAAGTCCCAACTCTGCTTAAACTCAGCTCACCATCCGTTTCTCACCTGTGCCCAGCAATGGATGGGCTCAGAAGGAAATACAGACCCTTTTGGGGCCCAAGTGCGTCCTCCACACTGTGGGGCAACCGTTCGGCGCTGCATCTCCCTGGTGCCCCCGGTCCCACTCCCCCCGAGGCCCTCTTGTGTCTTCTCTCTCCTGCCTTCAGCTCCTCACTCGTCACGGATGACTTTCTTATCTCTCTAACAAAACAAAAAAACAACAACAACGAAAAGAAAGAAGGAAAGACGGAGAAAGAAACAATCGGGAAATAAGGAGAAAATTCTCTCATCTCATTGCCAAATCCGCAAGCCTGTCTTCCTCAGTACCAGAGAGCTCCGCCTTCTCTCCTGTGGCGGAAGGTCACCTTCTCTGACCCCTGTAAGGGCCACCCTACAGGTGTTCCTGAGATGACGTCTCTTGTCACCTACTCACAGATTTTACTTCCGTAGGGATCCTGTCTCCCCTGCACCATTGGTGCTCGGTCATGCCCACCGGCGTCCACCTGAGCTGGAAGGTGGCCCATCTGTTGAAAGGGGGGGTCTCCAACAAGGACCACAGGACCCCACACGATCTGGGTCCTGACTACTCTGACTTCATCTATGTCCCGTCTCCCCCAGCTCACTCAGTTACAGACTTACTGCCTGATTCCCCACCTCTGGGCCTTTGCATTTGCTGTTCCCTCTTCTGGAATGCTCTTCCCCCTGACGTCCACCTGCTTACTTCGCTTTACTCAGGTCTGCTCTAAAGCCTCCTCAGGCGAGTCGTCCCTGACCAGCCTAAGGGCTTGAATCTAGCCCCAGCCCACCCCCACTCTGGTCCCTTAGCCTGCTCCAATGTCCTCCAACGTGCTCAACATCATTCCTTTTTTCTTGCCTGACTTCCACCAGAGTCCTAAGTTCCACGATGTCGGAGACATTGACTGTCTCGTCGCTAGCTGTATCCTCAGCGCCCAGGGCAGATCTAGCGCACGGTACGTGGTCGGTATGTTATTTATTGTAGCACTGAATAAACAAAGGAAAACAAGCCATGGGTAAATGGAGAGGCTCTACAAATTTGACTCGTGTTATATTTGAATCTTCCTAAACACTCCTATACTAAGTGTAGCCCTTCACATAGATTATTGTTGAAATATAATCCCGCAACCCCACTGGAAGAATTTCTGGTGTGGTGGCTCATAAGTGTCCAAACCTACCTTATGTGTTTAGAGAAGTAGAGCTAGTATTTATTGTGGGTCTATGTGCCAAGGTTTATGTCGGGGACTGTTACATATATGATCATTCAAAGTTATCAATTTCTATGGTGCACTAGAGTGCCCATTTTACAGATGAGGAAGACTGAGGCTTAGCAGTACAAAGACACTCGCTAGGGCCACACAGCTCATATGGTATCTAAGTCAGCCTGACTTCAAAGTACATGACCTTCTCTTTATGCTGCCCCCTGAAAACAATGTAATACCTGGGCATTTCATTCTCCAGTCTATTCTATTTCTCAAATAATGATTAAGCCTGGATACATTGGAGACTTTGTGCTAATTAACGATCTCATCTGTTCCACACATTCCTATGAGGCACATCTGCTACTACCTCTGTTCCACGGTGGAGAATCCTGAGGTGGGGACATTTGCCCGGGGTTGTCTGGGGGAGCGGTGAAGCCAGTATTCAAATCCGCTCTGCCTTATTTCAAGGCCTGAGATTTTTCTGCAACATGGTGCTATCTCCCTTACGACAACTCTCTGCCTCAGAGAGCAAGAGAAGAAAAATGACTAAAACAGGAATAAAGTATCATTACGAAAACTCATGGTGACTTGGTGTTTTAAGTGGGAGGCAAAGGGCAGGAGGAAGCCAGCCAGTCTAAGTCTAGCGTCGGCTCTTGCAGGTTGGGGGTTCACATAACTCACGATAACTTAATTTGCAAAGATCGTTCTTCCAGGAACTGGGGCTTATCGTGTATTTTTGTGAGTGGAAGTGAAGAGAGGGGAGGGTGTCCTGGAGACCGGGGTGAGTCGTCAGCTGTCAGCCCCGGCGGGGGGGACTGCTTGAGCTTCTTGCGTGAGACCAGCGCCCCCTGCTGGCAGAGGAAGTCATCTTCAACATCTAAAGCTGTGTGTGTGTGTGTGTGTGTGTGTGAGAGAGAGAGAGAGAGAGAGAGAGAGAGAGACAGACAGACAGAGAGACAGAGAGACAGAGAGACAGAGAGAGAGAGTGGTGGGGGTAGGAGGCCATGGGGAAGTATATTCAATGAGATTTGAGAAATGTCTAGCGCACCCAGTATATAAAAATAATAGCTACCACTTACCAATATAACAAGGTAGCAGGCAGGCACTGTTTTATAGATTTTACATTAATTTTATCGACTCCTGGGACTTTACATATTACATCTAATTTAACCGTCACCCCAATCGTCTGAAGTAGAAATGATTATTTTTACTCCCATTTTTCTCAAGAGGAACCCCGAGGCACAGAGAGGTTGTCATTTACAATACGGCTATTAAGCGGCAGAGCTGGGACTTGAACCCGCATGCCCTTGCTCCGCAAACCACCAACTGGCCGTTCTTTACGTCTGGAGCGCCCCCTGGCAAGTCTCCTTGTAAAGGGCCTCACTCAGGAATTTCCATGTCTGGATTCCCTGTACTGAAGCCAATAAATTTGATTTTCTCCTGTTAATCGGCCTCATATCAACTTGATTCTAAGTCCAGCTAGGAGGACCTCGGAGGGCAGAACCGTTGGAGTAGTTGGCAGGCGGCTTTAACTTGCCAGACACCCCTGGCCCCAGGACACCACTGCTGCTGAGAGATCCCTGGGAAATGGGACAAAGGGGGCAGAAGAGGTGAGTTCCTTTGAAAATGCAAACTGCCTTTGCTCCTAACGCCTTGCAAATGAACTATAAAGGACCTCAAGTAAACTTTGGGGAGATTGCCACAACAGCCCACGTGTAGACCATCCCCACGCCTGTCACTGTGCACCATTCAGAGATCACCGAAGACATCTGGACCACGTGCAGGGAGAATCTGCCCAGGAGGCCGCTGCGGGCTCTCACTCTCTCTGAAGATGCTTTGAGCTTGACATCTAGAAATTGTCACTGGCTAGCCTCAGAACTCCAAAACTGATTTCTATTTTGACCTAATCATTAACCGTTGCTTTTCTTTCGTTTCCGTAGAATTGCCTCTTTGTTTAGTTCCTGATATCTTTTTTTGTTTTGTTTTGTGCAAGAGGGAAAGGTGGGGTTGGGGCAGAGGGAGAGAGAGAATCTTAAACAGCTCCACGCCTACGCGGGGCTCCACCTCACGACCCTGAGATCTCGACCTGAGCCGAGATCAAGAGTTGGACACCGAACCGACTGAGCCACCCAGGTGCCCCTAATACTTGATTTCTTGCACCACGAGCCCAACTTTGAGAATACATGTGCTTTACCACCTTCTGAAATGAGTTTCTAACTGAACTGACCTGTCATTAGGACTAAGTCTAGTTCCATGATACAGAACATGTTACTGGCTTCATTTTTTTTAATGCATGAAAATGAAACTTCAGGGAGGTTTCAGAGGCCAGAACTACCGGGGCCGAGGGCACGGTGCCCCAAGATGAGCCGCTTTGGCAGGAACGTTATTTTGAGTTAAAAGCAATCCAAACGGAGCAGATTCAGAAAAAGCTCTTTACCTCCCCCTTAACGGCCCCCGCTGTACCAGGAAGAGAGCTACTCACAGAGATTCCTCTTTGCCTAAGAAACTTCTCTGCATAACAGGACAACCTTTGTTTTCCAAACATCTCCACTCACCTTCCTGCTCCTGGACTTTCTCCTCAGGCCCCTACCCCTCTTCTTAGCTCATGAAGCCATCACGGTTGCCTGACTGTCATTAGAATTTCCAAGTCTGTGTGCATTGCAATTTGATTTTCTCCTGCTTAAAAAAAAAACAACAAAAAAACAAAAAAACAAAAAACCCTCACTCAGAGCAGACACACAGCCATGGCTCCATCATTTTTGGGAAAACAGTAAACACGCTAGGATTCAGTGGTGAGCCTGCTGCTTCTGTACTCCCGCGTGGGCGGCTGGGGGAGGTTGTAGACTGCTCTGGGCCACTGGTCTTGCCACCACTGCATCTGTCTGGATGTAAGATAAGCCCCCAGCTAGTGATAAATGTGGCTCCTTGGATCTGCTTCTCCAGCATCTTGGTTACAACAGAAGCAGAGAATCAATGTAAATGATCAATGTAAAATTAAACGTTCAATATAAAATATTCAGCAACCATTGACGAATGAGGGTGGGACAGAGCAGACAGCTCCTAGAGAAGATTCCTAGGGGACTTCTCTGCCCACCCCCCACCCCCCGTTGATGTAGGAAATGCTGGGGTTCGGAGCCCCTGGCCAAGAAAGAATTCTTGAGACATCTTTGGTGCAAAGAGGTAGTTTTATTAATGCAGGGGGACAGGACCCCAGGGCAGAAAGACCTGCACTGGGGTTCTGAGAAGGGGCCCATTATATACTTTCAAGTTGGGAGGGGCTTAGGGGTGATGTGGGAAACAGAGGCAGAAGAAAAAATTGTAAAATTTCCTTACCCACTGACAAGCCCTTGAAAAAGGCAGAGTGACATTCCTTTAGGGACTCAATTACCTCCACCTGGAGGCTGTGCTAAGGGCAAAGGGCTATCCTAGCCTGACCGACCCCTACCCTCTACCAGGATCCTGTAAGTCTACTCTAACAATTCCTTGGGAAACTTTATACATGTTGACAATCATCCTCCCAGCATCTGGCCCACTGATATACATCTGAAGGGTCTCATGACAAAGGTTTTATTACTGGTAACGAATGACCTTTTTCCCAACATTAGCTAGCTCCTCAAGGTCCTGGAAACCTTGCTGCCAAAATTCCTTAGAGACGTACGCCATCCCTGACTCCCTCCCAGCTTGCAAGTATATAATGGACCATTCCCTACAGTCCCGAGGCAGCAGCTCTTTCTGCCCACGCGTCCTGTCCCCGTGCTTTAATAAACCACTGTTCTGCACCAGAGATGTCTCAAGAATTCTTTCTTGGTCATCGGCTCCGGACCGCACCCCCCGAACCTCACCTATATTCTAAGACTTCATCAGGGATAGCGTGAGTCTCTAAGGAATTTTGGAAGCAAGGTTTCTAGGACTGTAAGGGTGCTAGCTATCATTAGGAAAAGGTCATTTATTCCTGTCTAATAAAACCCTAGTCCTGGCACTCTTCAGATGTGTATCATTGGGCCATATGCTTGAGGATGATTACTAACATATGTCTTGGGAGGTTGAGATAAAGGAAGTTTCCAAAGGGATTTTTAAAAAAGATTTTATTTATTTATTTGACAGAGAGAGAGAGAGAGAGTGAGAGCAGGAACACAAGCAGGGGGAGTGGGAGAGGGAGAAGCAGGCTTCCCACCGAGCAGGGAGCCCGATCCCAGGACTCCGGGATCATGACCTGAGCCCAAGGCAGCTGCTTAATGACTGAGCCCCCCAGGCACCCCTCCAAAGGAATTTCTATATGTTAAAGTAGACTTATAGGATCCTGGGGGATCGGGATAATGGTAAGCTAAGATTGCCTTTCGCCCTTAGCAAAGTGTCAACATGAGGACATGTGCTCCCAGAAGACGGTCACTCTGCCTGTTTCAAGGACTTGCCAGTGGACTGCAGGCAGTAAGGATGTTTCCCACATCACCATGACCAGGACTGAAAGGTTACTGGGATGAGGGGAGGCGAAGAGGTTAGGGGTGGAGGGAGAGGTCAGGGCTGCTGACCAAGTGGGGAACACACTAAGGGATTTGAAGCAGCTACTATTTACCAACAAATATGGGAGAATCTCAATACTTTAACAACCGGTATGACTATGCGGGCTGAATATTGCCATCCTTACTGTGAGAAACTGAGGCAGCCCCCACAGAAGAAAGGAAGGCCCCCTCTTGCCAGAAGGCCTGGCCTTGGAGGACTGGCCTGGGGAGGAAACCATGTGGAAAGGCTCCTGTGTACTGTAGGAGCCCTCCGGACCTGAGAATTCATCTGCGCTTTCCAGAGACATTTGCTGAGTCTTCATTCATGCAGTCGTTGGTTACAGAGTGGTAAGCAAAAGCGTGGTCCCTGTCCTCAGAGCATTTACAGCCAGAGAGGAGAGATAGCAAACAAGCAAACAAATAAACAAACTATGTTATTATACACTGAGATCAATGCGATAGGAGAATGCTTCGTTCACTCCCCTGCAACTCCAGCCGCCAAAGCAGGAGGACTGGCGTGGTTTTGGAGGTCCTCTCTGAGGAGGTGATAACTGCATCGAGACTTGACAAATGAAATGATAACTGCAGTGAGGCGAAGGGTCAAAGGTGAAGGGTCAAAGACTGACTGTTCCAGACAGAAGGAACAGTAGAATGTGGGAAGGCCTGAAAATAGGAAAGATCCTGACTTGAACTGGGTGGTTGGATCATCAAAGCTAAGGGAAGAGGAGGGTAGAGAGAAGTTGGCTAATGCAGCCCTGTCAGCTGTGCTGTGAAGAGTCTAGGCTTCTTTCTGTGCGCAGTGGGAATGAACTAGAGGGTTATAAGCAGGGAAATAGCACTGTCTGATTTGAGTTTGTTTTTTCAAATGAAACGTCTTGCATATTGGGGCGCCTGGGTGGTTCGGTTGGTTAAGCATCTGCCTTCGGTTCGGGTCATGACTCTGGGTCCTGGGATCAAGTCCCACAGCGGGCTCCCTGCTCAGCAAGGGGTCTGCTTCTCCCTCGCCCTCGGCCCCTCCTCCCTGCTTGTGTTCTCTCTCTCTCTTTCAAATAAATAAATAAAATCTTTAAAAAATGTTTTTAGAAAGTTCTTGCCTATTTATTACTCAACCAACCTACTAATGCAGAAGCATAGTGACAGAGAAAAGTCATTTCCCCGATAAAACGCATCTGTCGTTTAGGTAGTAGTGAAGCATACAGAGTAATAGGACAGGAGCACGTGACTCTCAGGCATAAATACGTATGCCACCTCGTGGTGATCCCTCCCGGCCCCAGCTTGGTTTTTCTCCAATGCCTCCTCTTGGAGTTGTACCTAATTTTAGTACCAGTTTTCATCCCAATCCACTGGGGAATGGGACGGTTCTGCTTTTGTTTCTTGGCCAGGAATCGCTTAATCCTAAAGTCTTGTGAGAAAACATGGCGAGGAATAGTCAACCGTGCACACTGGGATGGTGGGGGAAAGGAGGGAACTGGTCCCAATTTGGAAAAAAGATCCCATCGGTTGCTGTGATAGGATTGTGTTGAGAATGGCTTGCTGGATGCAAAGATGGAAGCAGGAGGACCAAAGGGGATGTCACTCCTAGGAGAAGAGTGATCTTCCCATGGCCCTAGCAACACATCACCAAGGGAGTTGGTCTTCAGCTCGACTACTAGGTCAGTGGCAACTCACCTCCTCAATTTGTCCTCTGGTTTATCTTATTTAGTCCTCAGAGGGCAGCCCTACTTCTAAGATTTGGGGAAATCACCTCATTGTTGCCTTCTGTGCTTCTTCCAAATTGCTCCCAGTCTGGTGATGGGGCAGCTGCCTATGCAGTCAGCTGACTCCCAGCAAAGGGTGATGGTTTTGGTGAAGAAAGGGGCAGAGGGAGTGGTAGAATGTGGTGGAGTTCTGCCTGAATGGTTCTAATCCTCAGAAGTCACCGCACTGCGTTGGTACCGGTATCCAAGGCCAAGTGATAAGTAGCATTCTGGCGGAGGAGACAAAAAAGCTACTGTGTGGCCCATTTTACAGAAGAATAAACTGAGTCCATTTCTTTCTTTCTTTCTTTTTTTTTTTTTTAAGATTTTGTTTATTTATTTGACCCAGAGAGATAGAGAACACAAGCCGGGGAGTGGGAGAGAGAGAAGCAGGCTTCCTGCTGAGCAGGGAGCCTGATGTGGCGCTCGATCCCAGGACCCCGGGATCATGACCTGAGCTGAAGGCAGATGCCCAACACCCCTGAGTCCATTTCTTGAGTCAGAAAGAACTCCGACTGCCTAGCCCAGATTCCTAAATCGCTGCCTCGTGGACACAGCTTGTACTTTCTTCGGGTTTATCATCCTGTGAAAGTGGCATAATGACATCTGCCTTTCAGAGTGGTGGTTAGGGTTAATGGGCTTGATGGAGCAGATAAAAACAGAGTGCCATTTGGGGAGACAGCTGCAGGGCGCATCCCCACTCCCATTCACCAGGCTTGCACCTTAGAGCTCAAATTCGTGCCTTAGCAAAGTTAGGAAGGAGTCCCTGCCGTGGATCTGGGAGCGGTGGTGGTATTATGGCAGAGTCAAGGCCAAGAGTGTAAAATCTTGAACACCATTGTCTCAGCAAATACTAACAATGAGGATAATGATAAGAGGCTTCCATTTAACGAGTGCCTCCATGTATGTGCTGGGTATTTTACATTTATTATTTTGCTTTGTCTACTCATCAACTAGGTACTTAATGCACTACATGCCAGGCAGCCTTTTATGTTAATGCTAATAATCCCCATGAAACTCAGTGGCAGGAATGATTATTCCTGCTTCACAGATGATGAAACTGAGTTAAGAGAGCAAACAGAACCAGAGTATAGAAGAAGTATCATTCATATCTTGGAAAAATGAGAGGGCCTATTGCATCCATTTTATTTTTATTCTTATTATTTTCTAAAGATTTTATGAAGTAACTGCTACACCCAACATCGGGCTCACACTTACAACCCCAAGATCAAGAATCACATCCCTGCATCAATTTTTTTTAAAAAAGCTCACAGCGAGGGGCGTCTGGCTGGCTCAGTCAGTAGAGTATGGGACTCTTGAGGTGGGATCGTGAGTCCAAGGCCCACGTTGTGGGTTGAGCTTACTTAAAAAAAAAAAAAAAAAAAGCATTCAGAAACCACACAACAGTTGTTTAAATCAAAAAGTTTGATTCTTCTTAAAATAAAAATAGTAATTCTTTTAAAGATAAAAATCTCAATCGATGGGTTGAATACCAAAATGGATTCAAGAGTGAAGTAATGAACCAGAAAATGGACTTGGGAAATTCTCCTAGAATGCCGTGCCTAAGAAAAAACAGATGGAAAGTAGATACAAAGCGTGGAAACATGTAGGGTAGTTGCAAAAGTTCCATTGTCTGCTTCATGTGAGTTACAGAATAAAGAAGAAAACAAGGGATGCCTGGGTGGCTAAGCCCTTAAGCTTTTGGCTCAGGTCATGATCCCAGGGCCTGGAGCGAGCCTCACAGTGGGCTCCCTGCTCAGCGGGGATCCTGATCATCCCTCTTCCACGCCCCCTGCTTGTGCTCTCTCTCTCTCTCTCTGTGTATCAAATAAATCTTAAAAAAAAAAAAAAAAAAAAAACCAAACCAACAACTTAAGAAATATATGAACTCTTCCTGTGAGAGGACGTAGTGAATATTTATGGGAAGAATGCAGAAAGACTTTCATCTACGTACGTCTGAAATCCTGAAATCTCAGGACACTAAGAATGAAAAGGAAATCCTGAATGTTTCCAGAGTGGGGAAAAAAAAAATTACCCAGGCCAAAATGAGACTAAGATTGACATCCATCTTCTCATTTGCATCTTTGTAAGAAAAGAGCAGAGTGATACGATACCTTCAAAGTTCTCTGGTGGAACACTTGCAAGTTTAGGAGTCTTCACTCAACGAATTTGTCAAGAAAATGTAGGGGCATCATAAAGACATAAAGAGAGAAATGGACTAAAAAAGTTTACAACGCACAGTTCATGCAGCGGAGTACTCCTCCGCAGGGTATGGTTGGCACTTTGGGTGGTAGGATTCTTTATCGTGTAAGACTGACCCCCAACACTGGCAGGTTGCTTAGTGTCCTTGACCACCATCCACCAAATGCGAGTGGAGTTCCTCCTTAGTCACCGTGACGATACAACACACTCCACATTGGGAAGGGCTGCGGTATAGCCTCTGGCTAAGAAACCACTGGTGGGGGCGCCTGGGTGGCTCAGTGGGTTAAAGCCTCTGCCTTCAGCTCAGGTCATGATCCCAGTGTCCTGGGATCGAGCCCCGCATTGGGCTCTATGCTCAGCGGGGAGCCTGCTTCCCTTCCTCTCTCTCTGCCTGCCTCTCTGCCTACTTGTGATCTCTGTCTGTCAAATAAACAAATAAAAATCTTTACAAAAAGAAAGAAAGAAACCACTGGTGTAGGGAGTTATATTCCAATGAAAAGAAAATGGATCCAAGAAGAAAACATGGGATATAAGACACCTAGGTGAGCAAGAAAATCAGCAAAATATAAGTCTAAATAAAAATCTTTACTTATAATAATCTGAGATGACAACATGGGATGCAGAGTTATGAAGATCGGAAAGGAGGTAGGAGAGAAAAGGGAAAGCATGCTAAGATCATCATTTTCTTTGGTAGAAAGACATAGATATTAGTTAATATGCTTAACTCTCTGTTTCAAAAAATAAAGACAATAGGAACAGAATATATACTTTCCAAGTCATTAGAAGAATAATTAATTGGGAGCAAATAAAATGCTCTCCAACTACCTGAAAGGTAGAGATGAAAAAGAAACACGAACACAGCATATACAATAGGAAACACAAGGTAAAGTGGCAGAAATGTACAAATGCACCAATGACCTTCATAAGTGTGACTATACTAAATTCACTGTGAAACGACAGACACTCTTGAATTGAATAAAAAAAAAAAGTCAAACTGTATCCTTTTTTATTAGAGAGAGCAAAAGCAGAGTAACCCAGAAAGACTGGAAATGCTGTGAGGGAAAAAGTGCACCCGGCAAGCCAGGGGGAGGAAGGCAAACCATGCGAGCAATCATGGCATTAGGCAAAATGGATTTCACACCAAAATGATCAGTGTTATTTGAAAAGGTATATTGACAAATATTGTTGATATTGATAAACACTATATATTGATAAATATTCAATCTACTAATAAATTTAGCCTTTGTGCTTGTATGTGCCTAGTAACATAGGATGGAGACGTGTAACCCTAAAACTGATAGAAGTGCAAGGAGAAACAGCTCGGTGGGAAACTTCAATACACCTTTAGAAATCCGCAGAACAAGTAGTTGAAACATCCGGTAAAGCGCAGGAAAGATCTGAAATACCACGGTTCACAAGCTTTATCGAATAGATTTAGGTGCAGATAAATGTTTGCCCTTTTCAGACACACATGATAACTTTACAGAAATTGTTCATCTTCGAAATAGGTTTTCCTTTCAACACTCCCCCCTTTTCTCTGTTCTATTTTTCTTTCCTCCCTTCCCATGCTCCTCTCTGTACCACCTGCTTCTCCTCCTCTCAGATAACCTTGATAGCAGAGCGATTATCTCATCTAGCTCTCTCTTCGAGCTCATACAATCGGCTGAAAATAGATACACCTGTATAGATTTCTCTCCCCGTCTCTTACAGGAATGGAACCATAGTTCATACATTTCTCTGCGTCTTGCAGAGAGGGAGGACAGAAGTCCCCTTGAGACGAGAAATTCTTTTTTAGTGGCTGCATGATATGCCATGATACAAGCGTGTCACACTTTATTCGACCCTTCCTCTACCCATCCTCAACATCCCTGTTGATGAGAACATCCACATCTATGTACATTCTGGGGTTTTTATTTCTATGGTGTGGATTCCCAGGCATGGGATAGCTGGTCAAAGAATATATGGGGTTTTTGTTTTTGTTTTTGTTTTTGTTTTGATAGATGTTGCCAGATGGTTCTCCAGCAATCTGTGATGTGGTGTATAGAGTCCCTTCCCAGCCTGTGGTAGGTGTTCATAAGCTTCCGATTTGCTAGTCTGATGTGAGTAAAGCCATGTCTTATTTTTTCTTTCAGATTTTATTTATTTATTTGACAGAAAGAGACACAGAGAGAGAAGGAACACAAGCAGGGGGAGTGGGAGAGGGAGAAGCAGGCTCCCCGCTGAGCAGAGAGCCCCCTGTGGGGCTTGATCCCAGGACCCTGGGATCATGACCTGAGCTGAAGCGCAGAGGCATAACCAACTGAGCCACCCAGACGCCCCAAAGCAATGTCTTATTATTTAATGTGTATTTTTCTGACTCCCAGAGAAGCTGGATATCTTTTTAGGTTTTTTCACCATTTGGGTTTGTTCTATGAGTGCTTCTGATCATTTTTATTCTGATACTAATTTGCCCAAGCTCTTCGTGTACCTAGGTATTAACCCTTCATCTGCCGTCTGCATTGCAGGTGGATAGAAAGAGGTTGCAACTGTTAGGTAAGTATAGCGTTGCATGTTTTCTTCTAAGATTCGAATCACTTTATTTTTTTAGATTCAAATCCTTAAATCACTTGGAATTTGTTTTTGTCCGAATGATATGGGCAATAAGGTTCTAATTTTATTTCTACTCTCTCTAGGCTATCTAACATAGTAGCCATGAGCCACATGTGGTTTTTGGGCACTTGAAATGTTGACTGGTCCAACTGAAATGAACCGTAAGTTTAAAACATATGCCAGTTTCTGGGGCGCCTGGAAGACCCAATCGGTTGTGTTTGACTCTTGATTTCAGCTCAGGTCATGATCTCAGGTTCATGGAACGGGACCGGCATCAGGCTCCGTGCTCAGCATGCAGTCTGCTTGTCCCTCTCCCTCTGCTCCTCTCCCTTGCTCGTGTTCTCTGTCTATGTCTTAAAATAGATAAATACAATATTTTTTAAAAAATAAAATAAAATATACACCAATTTCCAAGATTTACGATTTAAAAAAAGGTAAAATGTCTAAAAAGTGAAAATTACTTTTGTATTGACTGATTATATTCGTATATGTTGAAGTCATACTATTTTGGATATGTTGGATTAAATATTAAAATTAACTTCGCATAGTTCTAGTTCTTTTTTATTCTTTTTAATGTGGCTGCTAGAAAAATTTTAATGACATATGCAGCTTCCATTATATTTCTATGGGACAGTGATACTCCAGGTAATGACCTTGCCAGGATTATTTTTTTAAACTTGTTGGTTCTGTTTCTCTTTATTTTGATCTGCCTCACGAGGGGTGTAGCTGTCTTATTGCTTTCAGTAGACATCTGTCTTATATTCGCCGCTTCCCATCCTCTTTGGAACAGCGCTCTTTGATTTGGAGAAATTCACAGTAGTGAGTCCTGTCTCTCTAGGCTTGGATCAGAACTCGAGTTCCCAGGGCGCCTGGGTGGCTCAGTGGGTTAAGCCTCTGCCTTCAGCTCAGGTTATGATCTCAGGGTCTTGGGATCAAACCCCACATCAGGCTTTCTGCTCAGCAGGGAGCCTGCTTCCTCCTCTCTCTCTGCCTGCCTCTCTGCCTATTTGTGGTCTCTCTCTCTCTGTCAAATAAATAAATAAAATCTTAAAAAAAAAAAAAAAAGAACTCAAGTTCCCAACGCTCCTTCGTTGTTAGGACGTGGACACTGGACCTTTGTGGGATGAATGGAAAGTGGGCTGGTTCCATGGGGAATCAAGTTCTGCCTGGAGTTGCCCTTCCTGTAGGTCCTGGTGGGACAGGCAGTGAGCTTTGCAGGTGGCTGTGCTGGCAATGATTCCAAGGCCAAAGTCAAAGCATGGGGGGAAGTGTGGTGACAGGAGTGGTAGTTCATCAGTAGATGGCACAGTTGCGGGCATTATTTCACCTTGTGTCTGGCTTTTCAGCCCTCATAGCAATAGGGTGACCTACTCAATCTCTCATTAACAAACTTGCTTGCTGCCTTGTCATCAGCATTGGCTTGCATTGCTGACCCCACAGAACCCTGACCAATATCTGGGGACTGTTTTCCTCAAAGAAAGGGATTTTGGATATTTTCCCTTACTCTTCCTAAAATATCATCTTCTATCTTAATGAATTCTCCTTAATTTTTTTTTTCAGTTTATTTTCTCATTCTTTTTCTATTTCTCAAGGTCAGCTTGGGCTTAGCCTGGACTTCCCGGAAAACAGTGCCTGTGGCCAAAGTCTACAGGCTAACACTGCATGGAGGAGGGCAGCCTCAGAGAAACCAGGCCCGGGGGCGGGGGGGGGGGGGGATTTGGAGGATAGTGAGTCAGCGAGGAGGAGATCCAGGGGGAGCCTGAGCATTACTAAGAGTTTTGTAACTAGGGTCGTGGGATTGAGCCTGAGTTGGGCTCCCTGCTCAGCAGGGAGTCTGCCTCTCCCTCTCCATCTGCCTCTTCCCCAGCTCATGCTCTCTCTCTTAAATAAATAAATAAAATCTTAAAAAAAAAAAAAAAGTATACGTGTGGGGAATGAGTGGATTAGCAGCGTCACCTGGGAGCCTGTTAGAAATGCAAAATCTCAGGCCCCACCCCAGAACTACTAAAACAGAATCAGCAGTTTAACAAGAGCCCTGACTGATGGATTTGCTCATTGAAGTTGGAGAAGAATTGCTCTGTGTAGTAAGACCAATAGTTCATGTTCACTGAAGCAAGACAATGCCTGAGGATAGGGCGGGGGTGGGGGAGACTGAGGCAGGGAAGACGAGGGAGGTGTAAGATGTGGCTCTAGATTTGAAGAAATGCTTCAAGGGAGTCATATACAAGTAGCAAGTTTTCCTCACTTATTAATGGAGTTACTTCAGGCTACAAAATTTCCTTTGAGTGCAGCTTTTTTTGGCCCCATAAGTTTTCCAGTGAAGTCTCCTTTTCTCGGTTTTCTAGATAATTTGTAATTTTGCTTTTTTCTTTGATCCAAGTGTTATTAAACAGTGTATTTCCTACAGTTAGTTTCCAACTAGTAATTATATTTTGGTAACCTTTTGAATGATTTCTTTTTTTTTTTTCATTGAATGATGAACAGAGAGTCTATGAGATAGATAATTACTTGAATTTTTCAAGATTTTTCTATGATCAAGTAGATGATAAATTTTGGTAAATGCTCATGTATGCACAAAAATATATATTCTGCATATGAAGAAATATTTGAGCTTGTGGACTATGTTACTAATTCTTCTAGGTATCTATTTTTCGCTATCAGAGTTACCGATTTTGAAAGAGATAGATTGACGCCTCCTACTGAAACTGTATTTTCATGAGATTCTCTTTGCATTTCCGACCATTTTTGCTTTCTACATTTATCTGCTATGTTGTTGGGTACGGAAAGTTTTACGCCCATTACATCCTGTTCATAAATTGTGTAGCAATCGTATCCCCCAATTAATCTTAATTGGGGGATTTTAATCTTAAAATCCAGTTGTCTGGTCTGAATATTGCTGTTCTTGCCTTTTTGCCTGTTTCTAGGTCAAAGCCAGTTTTTGGATCCTGACCACCTTGACCGAGCAGAGTATCAGTATGACCCTGAGACCAGCTACGTTGCCAGGGGTTGTGGTTTGCCCCTTTACGGTTGCGCTTATAAATTTTCCCTCCAGGAAGGATGCCCGTGGGAGTCCTGGAACTGGAAATGAGGAAGTGGTGCTGAGTGGCAGGGGTGGACAGTAGCGGACCCTGGATGCACGGCCCCCCGACCCCCTTTAGGAGCGAAGGACCATTCCCATCGCAGCTGGAAATACAGCCAGCAAATAGTCCCCCATTGTTAGCACTCTTCGGGGAGTGCCTGAGCCAAAGAAAGCTGCTTCAACCCAAAGTCATGCCCTTTCCCTGGGGAAGCCCATGTTCAGTTACTGGTTGAGAGGAGAGGCCCAGCTCCCCTCATACCAACTTGGGACAACTGTGAAGGGCCAGCCTAGCTTCATAGCTCCTCTAGGGACTTGCACCTGCTTTTACTGAATCTATGTAACAGCCCAGATCTTTCTTCCCTTTCACAGATGTGATCTCAAGGGTGCCCCTCGTGCAAATCTCAGCTTTGGAGTCTTCCTTCTGAGAAAGCCAGCTATGGCAATAGGAGATCGTCCTTATTCTTAAGAGATGCGTGCTTAAGAGTGGAGGGTCATTGGGGTGCCTGGGTGGCTCAGTGGGTTAAGCCTCTGCCTTCAGCTCAGGTCATGATCTCAGGGTCCCGGGATCGAGTCCCACATCGGGCTCTCTGCTCAGCAGGGAGTCTGCTTCCTCCTCTCTCTCTACCTGCCTCTCTGCCTACTTGTGATCTCTCTCTGTCAAATAAATTAAAAATTAGAAAAAAATTATAAAAGAAGAAAATTTTCAAACTTAAAAAAAATAAAGAGTGGAGGGTCATAGGGGCACCGAGGTGGCTCAGTCAGTTAAGTGTCTGACTCTTGGTTTTGGCTCAGGTCTGTCAGGCTCTGTGCTGGGCGTGGAGTCTGCCTGAGACTTTCTCTCCCTCTGCCCTCCCCTCTCCCTCTAACTTTCTCAAATAAACAAATAAATCTTAAAAAAAAAAAAAAGAGTGGGGATGCCTGGGTGGCTTAGTTGTTAAACATCTACCTTCAGCTCGGGTCACGATCCCAGGGTCCTGGGATTGAGCCCCGCATCTGGCTTTCTGCTCAGCGGAGAGCCTGCTTCTTCCTCTCCCTCTCCCCCTGCTTGTGTTCCTTCTCTCTCTGTCAAATAAATAAATAAATTTTTTAAAAAAAGAGAGTGAAGTGTCATAATATTGGTAACTGTTGTCGATGATTCAGGAATAAAAATGTTTTTCTGTGTATGAAAAGAGAGACAGAGACAAAGCTAATGTGGCAAAATCATAGCAGTTGGTGCATCTAGATGGTTCCTAGAGCTGTGTTAATTGTATTGTTCTTGTGCCTTTTGGGGACTTGGACTTTTACAAAATATAGGTGAAAATAAAATCTCTTTGTTTTTAATAGGCATCTCAGTGGAAGCAAAAATTAGTTTTGAATGTTCAATGCACTATCTTTACCTGGGGCCTCTTCATTACTTTTAATCTTTTGCTTGTTTTTCTAAAACAGTTATATAAATCTCTGTGTGTTCCTTCAAATTCTCCTTTGGTCACATCTCATAGATTTTTGCATTTTTTGTTCTCATTGTTATTCCTTAGAAATAATTTATAATTCCTTTCTTGATTTTCTCTTTCACACGATAGATAGTTGAAAGCATGAGTGCTGGTATGTGTGTCTGGAAGGGTTTTGTTGATGGTGAAGTTCTTGGTTTCTGAGTTGGGTCTTCTAACTGATGATTTCGGTTTCATTGCACAGTGGTCTGTGAAAACGGCCTATGGTATTTTGGAATAGCGGGAATTTTTTTCCTGGGGATTCCAGGAACATGGTTCTTAAATACAGCCTTGCCACCATTCTCCTTCAGCTTAAAACTAGCCAACAGAATATTCTTTGAGGCAAGATGCCTCTGAGGTTTAGGGTGGCTATAAGACTTTGCTTCTCCAGAGCCCAGAAGAAGGGAGGTGGCAGAGAAACTTTCCACTTCTGAGTCCAGTGAGAGCCTGGGGACCAGAAGCACAGAGCCCAGGAGTCACGGTCAGAAGCAAAGGGGTGAGATCTGAGAACATTGACCTATAGAAATCCCAGGATATCCTGACGGCGAGGTTGTACTTGCCCACCTGAGGCTGCTTTGGGCTCATTGCTCTGGGGCACTTAAAGCGCTGTGGGACAGGAGCGCCTGGCTGGCTCAGTGGTTAGAGCATGCAGCGCTTGATCTCAGGGTCGTGAGTTCAAGCCCCATGTTGGGCATGGAGCCTACTTATAAAAGAAAGAAAGAAACAAACAAACAAACAAAAAATGCTATAGAGGAGAAAATAATGTGCCTCTTCTTTCTTCAGGAAAATGTCAGCGGAGGAGACTGGAGTTCTTCTGGGAACCACGACTGGCCAGTGAAAGTGCCACGGACCCAGAAGGACCAAGCCCAGTGGGCCATCCATTACTTGAGGGACTGACCCTGCGGAAGATCCCCAGCAGCAGAGCACGGGCCCTGATGAGCCAGCAAGGGAAAATACCAACATGCATACAGGAAGCTAGAAGCAAGCAAGATTAAGAACAGGTGCATCGTGGAGACCGGCGGGCACAAACCTACCAGAGGAGAAAGAGGGTGCCCTGGATAGGAACCAATGAGGAGAGCACCACCCACGAGCTGCCAAGCACAGGGCAGTACACTCACCCTCACTTTCACTCACACACACGTGTGCTGGGTGGTACGAAAATCTCCTGTTCAGACTAAACATCTCAAGAGAGGAGCAGAGGAACGGAGGAGGGGATGGTCGCTGCTGGCACCTGATGTGGGATTCCCTGGGGAGACATAAAACAAAGCACATATCAGAAATGCAAAGGGATGGAAATGATAAGGTGAAAAAGAGAGGTTGGAGGGAATGATGCACGCAACCAGATGTTAGGGTATTGGAATTATTCAATATTGGAATTATTATTATTGGAATACTGGAGACTCATTAAATGGAGGAAATGGAAGACCGGCAAAAATGAAATGGAATGAAGGGGGAAATTTTCCCAATAAATACTTGATCTGAAGATTTGAAGGGTTCACTAAATTCCACACAGAGTTTAGAAAAATTACCTTTAGTCATGTCCTAAAAAACTGAGTGAGCTCTAAGGATAAATGCAAAGCTTCCCCGGGCGCCTGGGTGAATGAGTATGTTCAGTGTCTGCCTTTGGCTCAGGTCATGACCCCAAGGTCCTGGGTTCCAGCCCTGCATTAGGCTCCCTGCTCAGCGGGAAGCCTGCTTCTCCCTCTCCCACTCCCCCTGCTTGTGTTCCCTCTCTCACTGTGTCTCTCTCTGTCAAATAAATAAATAAAATCCTTTTTTTATTATGCTCATAAATAAAAATCTTAAAAGAAAAAAAAAAAGCTTTCCAGTTTCCAGGGAGGGAATATAAGTAACTTACAAAGAAAACCAGTGAGGCAGGCGTTGGGCTTCTTACTTCTTTTTTTAAATTTTATTGTATTATTTATTTATTTGGCAAAGAAAGCCACAGCGAGAAAGGGAACACAAGGAGGGGGAGTGGGAGAGGGAGAAGCAGGCTTCCCACCCCAGCAGGGAGCCCGATGTGGGGCTCGATCCTAGAACCCTGGGATCACGACCTGAGCCCAAGGCAGATGCTTAACGACTGAGCCACCCATGTGCCCCAGATATGGGACTTCTTATCTGCTACACTGGAAGCAAATGATGGCGTAAGCATAATCTATAGAGGTTTGAGAGCAAGGAAGTCCTATGGAAGACTAATAATGCCGGAGGACCTCCGCCTGGTGTTTGGGGGAGGGGCAGATGGAGGAGGAGAATAAGAGCGTTCACGTCTCTTTGGGGACTGGGGAGCATGGAGATGTAAAAGTGTTATAAATGGGAAATAGATGGTATTTTTTTTCATATAATAGATTACATAATAGTGATGATGTATTTTATTCTAAATGTTAAAAGGGAAAGCCAGGGGTGTCTGGGTGGCTCAGGCGGTTAAGTGTCTGCCTTCAGCTCAGGTCATGATCCTGGGGTCCTGGGCTCCAGCCCCTCATTGGACTCCTGACTGCTTCGCCCTCTGCCCTCTGCCCCTCCCCTGGCTCATGCTTTCTCTCACTCACTCACTTTCTTTCTCAAATAAAAGAATACAATCTTAAAAAAAAAAAAAAAAGGGAAAGGTAACTGTTGCTGGAATGGAAAAATACAGAAGAACACTAAAATCTAAAAGAAAAAAAGATAATGGCCGTGTTATCAAGTCAGCAAAAACGAGAAAAAGGAAATAATAGAGTAAAGTGAATAGTAAGGCTGAATTAAAATGGAAAGAATAAAGTATATCCATTTCTACACTATCTCAAATGGGTCTGTGGGTATAAATGCCAACTCAGACCCTGTGCCTGTGTTTTTTTTAAAATACTGGCATCTCCCCCCTCCCAGCATATTGTTATCTGCCATGGTCTTATGGAGTCCTTCTAGGGATCCTGCCACTCCTTCAATGATGTGTATGGAATCCTAGCACTGGCTCATGTCTGGAAGCTGAGTGAGGGATTGGGACCTGGGGAAGGGTTGATAAACCACCTGCTCAGGGAAGTTAAATTAGGAAAAATTACGTATCTTCGTGTAGAAGAGGCACAGGGTCACACATTCCTACATATAAGATGTTTAGGAAAAGACTAGAAGGAAACACAGTGGACTGCTGGCCATTCCTACCTCTCAGCGGTGGTAGCGTGAGCCATTTTAATCTTGTGTTTGTATTTTCCACATTTTTGTACTGTAGCAGATGTACTCTGCAACGCCAGAGATTACATGTGTGTAGGTGGGTTTTCTCTCCTCTGGAGAGAGGTTCCAGAAAACCGTCTTGGCATAGTGAAAGTTGTTGTCAAATCCCAGCTCTTCAAAGGGAGGGTGTGGCTCCCTGGCATCACTAGAGAAAGCTTCCCAGGAAAGACTCCTTTTGAATTATGCAAGAGGAGTGGGAAAGGGATCTTAATCGCCCCTTTGTTGTCAAGTTAGAGATGCAAGCGTCATACAAGCCAGTAATATGTCTCCTAGGTGTCTCAGTCAAGAGCAATGAAAACCCAGGTCCATACAAAGACGCACATGAACACTTCTAGCAGCTGTATTCATGGGGGCATCAGACAGGACACAGACCAAATATCCATGAACAAGTGAACAAATGAACAAATTTTGGTGCAACGGAACAGTACTCAGGAGTAAAAAGGAATGGACCGCTAATAGACCCAACAACATGGATGCATCTCAAAATAGTTAGGCTGAGAGAAACAAGCAACAAAGAAAGCGTAGGTACCATTGGACTCCATTTATAGAACGCTCTGAAGATCTCAAACTTGTCTGCCATGACACAAAGCACATCAGTGGTTGCTTGGGGGATGGGCTGGCAAGACAGAAAAGGGAGGGAAAAGGATGGTGCATGGGGAAACTTTTGGGAAGGGTTCTAATGGAACACTGGAATTTCAGTTTCCCTGGGGAGTGCGTTCCGAGCAGTAAGATCTTCAGTTAGGAGCCGTTGAGGTTGGACAGTACCTGACATACCCCAGGTTCCACGAGAAAGGACAGTCCTAACTGCAGATGTGGGGCAATGCTGGGGTGTTCTCTTGATGCATCTCCCCTTACTGCAGTGTTTCACAACCTTTACTTTTTTAGGTTCCAGTCTCCCACCCCCCGAAAAGCCTTTTTAGATATTTTTTCCCTAATTGTCCCCCTCCTCATGAAATTTTAACAGCATAGATAGTTTATATCTATACTGTGGTCCTTTGAAGGCTACAAACCATTGCAATATCTAGGATTTGGGGTGGGACCCAAGAACCACTTTTCACCCCATTGGGGGCAGTATTGCCCCCGTTGAGAATGCATGCCTACTCCAGTATGAAAATAAAGTGGGCAAGAAAAAAGGGATTACAATTAAAATGATCGATTTGATCCTTTGACAGAGACATAGGGACACACATGGCTGTGAAAAATATTTCCGCAGCACTGGGCATTAATGAGGACTTACCCAAATGGGGGTGCCTGAAATGCCCAGGCAGGATTTGCAAGGCAGACAAGCCTTCAGAGAGGTGGCGGTCTTTCATGGGCGATTAGAGCCCTCTGCTGGCCATTTCGGGAACATCGCCTGGTAAATTAGCGTAGCCCATTCACTCGCCTGCTATTTTTCCAATATCCGTAAGGTGTCGTTGTTGAGCTCCAGGTTGGGGGTTGAGGTTTCTTAAGGGTTTTTTGTTTTTTTAAGGTTTTGTTTATTTATGACAGAGAGAGATAACGAGAGAGGGAACACAAGCACGGGGGAGCTGGAAAGGGAGAAGCCGGGAGCCCGATATGGGGCTCGATCCCAGGACCCTGGGATCATAACCTGAGCCAAAGGCAGAAGCTTAATGATTGAGTCCCCCAGGCGCCCCAAGGTTTACTAAGGTTTAATGACAGAGTCAGAATCACACAGTAGTAAGGAGGCAAACCTGGAATTAAAAGTCAGGTTCGGGGCGCCTGGGTGGCTCTGTGGGTTGGGCCTCTGCCTTTGGCTCAGGTCATGATCTCGAGGTCCTGGAATCGAGCCCTGCATTGGGCCCTCTGCTCAGCGGGGAGCCTGCTTCCCCCTCCCACTGCCTCCCTCCCTGCATGTTTGTGATCTCTCTCACTGTCAAATAAATAAATAAAATCTTTTTTTTAAAAGATTTTATTTATTTATTCGACAGAGACAGAGATCACAAGTAGGCAGAGAGACAGGCAGAGAGAGAGGAGGAAGCAGGCTCCCTGCTGAGCAGAGAGCCCGATGCGGGGCTCGATCCTAGGACCCTGGAATCATGACCTGAGCCGAAGGCAGAGGCTTTAACCCACTGAGCCACCCAGGCGCCCCAATAAATAAAATCTTTAAAAAAATAAAATATAAAAGTCGGGTTTGTCTGAATCCAAAGCCCATACTCTCCTCCTCTGGAGGTCAAGGTTCCTCTCTCCGTATATACATGGCTAATTGCTGCAGCATCATTTGTCCCAAAGTCTACTCTTCCTCCATTGCTTTTGCACGTTTGTAAGAAAAGTCAGTTGGTCATATTTGTATGAGTCTATCTCTGGGTTCTCCATTCTCACGCATTGTTCCATTGATCTGTGGGTCCATCCATTCAGTAAAGCCACACCGTCTCAATTATTGTAGCTTTATCATAAACTTCCAGTAGACTGAGCCCCACTTTGTTCTCTTCTGACATTGTTTAAGCTATTCTAGTTCCTTTTTCTTCCCTATAATCTTCTGAATGATCTTGCCTATATCTACCAACAATACAGGACAAAACTCCTGCTGGCGTCTTGATAGAAACTGCATTAAACCTATGTTATCAGAATGGGGAGAATTGACATCTTTCCTGTGCTGAGTTTTCCAACCATGAACAAGGCATGTTTACCCATTTCTTTAGATCATTTTTTTTTTTAAAGACTTTTATTTATTTATTTATTTATTTATTTGACTGAGAGAGAGAGAGAGAGAGTAAGCACAAGCATGGGGAGGGGCAGAGGAAGGGGGAGAAGCAAACTCCCCACTGAGCAGGGAGCCCGATGTGAGTCCATCCCAGGGTGCTGGGATCATGACCTGAGCCCAAGGCAGATGCTTAACGGACTGAGTCACCCAGGAGCCCCTAGATCATCTTTGATTAGCATTAGGTAGTTTTCAGCCTGCAAGTTCTGCACGTGTTTTGTTAGATTTACATATAACCATAGGCTTTTTGGGGAGCAATTTAAAATGGTATTGTATTTGAAATTTTGGTGCCCATGTGTTCATTGTTGGCATATTGAAATACGATTGAGTTTTGTATGTTTACCTTGTTTCTTATGACCTTGTTGAACTCACTTACCATATCTAGGAAGGTTTCTTTCCTTTACTTTTCTTGAAGATTCACTAGACAATCATGTCACCTGCAAATAAGGACAATTCTATTTCTTCTTTTCTGCTTTGTGTTTTTAAATTTCCTTTTATTGCATTTTTTTCAGAATTGGTTTTTATTTTTTATTTATTTATTTTTTTTTTTTGGAGCCCAATGCAAGGCTTGAATCACAACCCTGAAATCAAGACCTGAGCTGAGATCAAGAGTTGGATTCCTAACTGAGCCGCCCAGGCATCACTCAGAATTGGTTTATTTAATCTAAATTGTCAAATTTATGGGTATAAAGCTGTTCATAGATTTCGCTGTTAATCATTTTGATGTCTGTGGAGTCTGTCATGATACTGGATTTCATTACTGATATTGGCAATTTGTGTCTTCTTTTTCTATACCAATTTTTCTAGAAGCCTGTCAATTTTATTGATCTTTTTAAAGAACCAAATCTTATCTTTATTGATTTTTTCCCCTGTTGTTTTCTGTTTTTAATGCCATTGGTATCCTCTTTTATCTATATAATTTCTTTCCTTCTGCTTGCTTTGGATTTATTTTGTTCTTTTTCTAGATTCTTTTTTTTTTTTTTAAGATTGTATTTATTTATTTGACAGACAGAGATCACAAGTAGGCAGAGAGGCAGGCAGAGAGAGAGGAGGAAGCAGGCTCCCTGCTGAGCAGAGAGCCCGATGCGGGGCTCGATCCCAGGACCCCGAGATCATGACCTGAGCTGAAGGCAGAGGCTTTAACCCACTGAGCCACCCAGGTGCCCCCTTTTTCTAGATTCTTGAGTCATGAGCTTAGATTATGTTTTCTAAAATTTTTAAAAAGCTTTATTTAAGTAATCTCTATACCCAATATGGGCTCTAACTCATGAGCCCAACATCAAGTCTCATGCCCCTCTGATGACTGAGCCACCCAGGAGCCTCATCCCACATCACTTAAAACCCACACTTGGACTTTAACCATCTTTGAATTCTCAGAGCACTCAGCCAAATAAAATGCCCTCAAGTGACCCCAGGAGACAAATGATGAATTAAAATTTACTCCTGCCTTCTAGTCCTTTGATTTCTTGGTGTTTCTTTGGAGTTTGAGGCCAAGTTGAATTTCTATAGCTTCAAGATGGCTCATGGACTCTCCAGCCTGCTATTTTTCTTAGTGGACCTGGTTTGAGTTTGCTAGAAGCCAGGTTTGGGATTCTAGGGCCCAGTCAGTGCCATCAGAAACAGATATTGGTTACTGGGGTGGAGTCTCCATCTAAAATGACTGTGCTTAGGGCCCAGATACTGACTCCACATAAATACACTAGCTTTTGTGTGTTAGGAGGAGACCCCAGGAATAAAAATCCAACAAGGCAACACACACTGAAAGCCCTGGGAAGAGGTAGGAGGGCTCCAGACAGGGAGCTGGGTGAGAAGGAATCCTCCTGTTCAAAGTATTCAAAATTTGCAGCCATACCTCAGCAGGGACTGTCAGGACTGGGTGACGATGGAAGGCTTGAGGCAACTTCGGGAGATGCGTCCTGAGCTGCGGGGACTGGCAGGAACCAGATTCCACCAGAGAAGGACTATTCCTGGGTGTCCGCAAGCTAGGTAGGAGAGTGACCTCAGGCTCAGCTGAGGTCTTTTTTTAAGAATCTTCAAGTTCCACGCTGTCTTCATTCTCCACTTTCTCTCCAGGTCAATGCTGTTGGCCTCTAAGGATGTGCTGATTGCTCTGTAAATTGACATCCAAAGTTCCGAATGATCATACTGGAAAAACATGATAGCTGTTATGGACTGTTTGTATCCCTCCAAGATTCACATCTTGAAATTCTAGCCCCCCAGATGTGGTGGTATTAGGAGGTGGAGCCTTTGAGAGGTGATTGGGTCACAAGGGTGGAGCTCTCATTAATGGGATTAGTGCCCCTAAAAGACACCCCACAGAGCTTGTCCATCCCTTCCACCCCACAAGGACACGGTGCACCAGGAAGTGAGCCCTCACCAGATATTGCCATGATCTCGGACTTCCCAGCCACCAGCACTGTGAGAAATAAGTTTCTGTTGGTTATTAGACCTGCAATCTACGGTATTATCATAGCAGCCCAAATGGACTAAGACAATAGTAATTGTCTAAATCTGCTCTTCGTTTTAAAGATTAATAAAATTAGGCTGGAGGCAATGTCAAGATTAGAAGTCTCTCAGTGACCTGTTCATCATTCCAAATAAAGTCAAAACGAGCATCTTAAAAAGTTTCTTACTAGAAATGAAAACCAAGGCAGGACCCTCAATCAGAAAGACACAGGTGCTTGGAAGCCTGTTCCCTCCTCTGCTCTTTCCAGAGCTTCCTGGGGAACCTCAAATCGGGAAGGGTTAAAAACATTAGTTTAAGACAGAAAAGCAGCATAACCTGAACATATATTCGTATCAGTGGCTATTTCCCTATGAGATCATTTTTGACGAGAGGCTGAAGAACCTCAGGTTTAAGAGCACAGTTGGGTTAAATGATATCATCACAGGACTTAACAGTGCGTACTTATGCTTTAATGGAGGAATGTAAAAAGAATAGAAAAGATATATATATATCTATATATCTATATTTATAAATATCTATCAATATCTGTTTCATCTGTTATCCATTCATCCATGTATCATCTTTTGCCCAGTCTCTTAAATTTTTTTCTTTTTTCTTTATTTCTTTCTTTTTTTTAGAGAGAGAAGGAGGGATAATCTTAAGCAGGCTCTATGCCCAGTATGGAGCCTGACACAGGGCTCAATTCCCCCAACCCTGAGATCATGACCTGAGCCAAAATTAAAAGTTGGATGCTTAACCGACTGAGCCACCCAGGTGTACCCCAATCCTTTAAATTTCAAGCTTCCTTTGTCATATATATATATATATATATATATATATATACATATATATATCTTAAACCACACATAGGTGGTTTTTAAACCATTGAACCACCAGTTTTTGATGTGTGAATTCAACTTGTTCATGTTTGTGAGAACATTTATTACTTTTTCATTTTTATTTATATTTACGATTGAAAGTACTTCGATTTTGTTTTTCACTTGCTTTACTTTTTCTATCTTGGTCAATGCTCACTTTATTATTTTTAAAAAGTTAGGATTAATTTGACGAGGGAGCAAAAGGAGAAATACAATAAGGGAAATCAAGATGGTGAGTTGCAAAGAGGAGATGGGTAGACTCTTGAAAATATCATTATGGAAATTTTGGATCCAGAAAAATAGATGAATGAAAAAACTTAACTATGATCTTTATGCCAAAACATCACTTTTGCTAACATTCTAATGCAATTATCTTAAAGCCTGTTTCTTGAAAATTAACCTATAGAAAGAAATAGCCATTTAGGCATATATATGATATAAAATATTAAAAGCAATACCTGTATACTCATGAGTCATTTGAGAAACAGCATCTCTCTCTCTCTGTAAATGTAAGTCCCTCTTTCCTCCACAGATGTAACTGCTATCCTAGATTTTGTTAATCTTCCACTTGTTTTCCTTTGTTCCTTGACAGCTAACATGTATGTTTCTATGTCTATTTATACGCAAAGATGTTTATATATATATATATATATATATATATGTATCTCCTCAAACAATGTACTGCTGATTTCTTTGTTTTCTAAACTTTTTGAAACGCAGTTACATGGTATCTATATATGTTTTCATTTACCATTAAGGTATAATAATCTTGAAGTGTTTAACTCATTAATTCATTTTCATTGCTGTACCTTATTTCCCTGGTCTGACCATAACCAACATTTATTAATCTAGTCTATTTTTTTTTAAAGATTTTATTTATTTATCTGACAGGCAGAGATCACAAGTAGGCAGAGAGGCAGGCAGAGACAGAGAGAGAGAGAGAGAGAGGAGGAAGCAGGCTCCCTGCTGAGCAGAGAGCCCAATTTGGGGCTTGATCCTAGGACCCTGGGATCCTGACCTGAGCCGAAGGCAGAGGCCTTAACCCACTGAGCCACCCAGGTGCCCCAATCTAGTCTATTGTTAATGGACATTTTTTACTTCCCATTTTTGTAAATCATACTGCAAGACTTATTGGCATGTTGTCTTGAACATTCTGGTTTATGTCTGTGGGTGTGCACACACATGAGAGTTTCTCCAGGGCTGTGTTTTTTCTGTGCTGGAGCCCTTGGCATTGTGGATGAACCTCTTCTTGTCCTTTTACCGACCCATTGCAGGACATTTGGTGTCTTTGGCTTTCCCACACACTAACCACAGACAACACCCTGTCACAGTGAAAACCAAACCATCCCGGTACTTCTGAACACCCTTTAGGATGCCCAGTTGAGAAGCATTGCTTTAGGGTATGTATCTAGAAGTGGGACTGTTGGGTCACAGGCTATGGGACTGTTCAGTTTTCACTTAGTCTACGAACACCATATTGTCGACATTCAGAGATAGTGGTAGATTGGATCACAAATCCAACATACACGTAATTCATGTTATTTGGCACGCTCACATACCGTATGCCTATATATAGTTCAATACACCTCAGAAAGTCTTCACATATATTTTTAATGCTATTGTATCAACAACTTAAAGTATTCCTGCTTTTATAAAAGGTACACATTTTACTGTCTATTAACAGAGCATTTTATGTTATCCTTTCTCTAGTAAGTTTGACATCACATCCAAAATATGACTTCTACTTAAACAACATTTTCACAAGAACATTTTTTTTTTAAAGATTTTATTTATTTATTTGAGAGAGAATGAGTGAGAGAGAGCATGAGAGAGGAGGTCAGAGGGAGAAACAGACTCCCCAAGGAGCTGGGAGCCTGATGCGGGACTCGATCCTGGAAGTCCAGGATCATGATCTGAGCCGAAGGCAGTCGCTCAACCAACTGAGCCACTCAGGCGCCCATCACAAGAACATTTTTATCTATATTCCTTAAAGTGATAAATTTCCCCTCCATATCTCTGAATACTTGCTGAAAGCTTTCACATGTTCCAAGCATTCATAAGGTTTCACTCCTATATTCATCCTCTAGTTCCAATAAGCTATAACCGATTGATGAAGACTTTCCTATGTGTGTTGACATCTTAGCTTTTTGACACTGTGATTTTGCTGATCTTCACCGAATCTGATTTGTGGATGCAGGTTTCTGCTTGTGGGCAACATGGATGGGAGTTTTCTTCTTGTGTGTTTTTCTTTGATGTTTGGTGAGGGCTGACCTCTGGCTGAAGGTTTTCCTACATTCATTACACTCATAGGGTTTTTCCCCTGTGTGAATTCTCTGATGTTTTGTGAGGGCTGATTTTTCATAGAAGGTTTTCCCACATTCAGGACATTTGTAGGGTTTCTCTCCTGTATGAGTTCTCTGATGCACAACAAGGTTGGATTTCACACAGAAAGATCTCCAGCATTCATTGCATTTGTAGGGTTTCTCTCCCGTGTGGGTCCTTTGATGTTGAGTAAGGTTTGATTTCACACAGAAGGTTTTCCCACATTCATTACATTGATACGGTTTCTCTCCTGTGTGAGTTCTCTGATGCACTGTGAGGGCTGACTTCTGGCAGAAGGACTTCCCACACTCATTACATTCATACGGTTTTTCTCCTGTATGAGTTCTCTGATGTTCGGTGAGGTTGGATTTCACAAAGAAGGACTTTCCACATTCATTACACTCATAGGGTTTTTTCCCCGTGTGCGTGCTCTGATGTTGAGTAAGCTCTGTTTTCTTGTGAAAGCTTTCCCCACATTTATTACAGTCGTAGGCTTTCTTTCTGCGGTGAGTTCTCTGATTTTGAGTGAGGTGTGACTTCTTACTTAAAGCCCTCCCACTTTTGTGACACTCAGCGGTTTTCTTCCCTGGGTGCATTCTCTGATGTCGAGCGAGTTTTAACTTCTCACAGGAGGACTTCTCACACTTACCATCTTTAAAGCTTCTCTCGCTTGTGTTAATTCTCTGATTTTGAGTGAGGTGTGACTCCGTTATGGCTCTCTCACTATCATGACACTTGCTCGGTTTTTCTGCTGTGTGAGTTCTCTGGTGTTGAGGAAAGCATGGCTTTTCATGGGAGGATTGTCCATATTTATCACATTCATAGATTTTCTCTCCCACATGAGTTCTCTCACTTTGAGTGTGGTATGACTTCTGCAAGGTGTCCTCACTTTCATTACACTCATCAGGTGTTTCTCCTCTGTACTCTCTCAACTGTTGAGTAAGGTTTGACTTCTTGCTAAAGGATCTCCCCAGTTTATTACAATCATAGTGTTTCTCTCGTATGTGAACTCTCTGATGTACACGTGTTGACTTCATGCATAAGGGTTTCCTATTTTTACTGGATTCATGTAGTTTCCTTTCCTTAAGGGTTCCCAGATAAGCACTGAGCTTTAATTTTTGGGTGAAGGCTTGTCTGTATTCATTACCTTCAGAGGGCTTCTCTCCTTTGTGAGCTCTCTTATGTGTAACAAAGGCAGTCTTTTTGTGAAAGGCTTTCCCACAATTATTATATTCAAGAACATTCTCCAAAACAGAATTCTTCTGATGTTGACTAAAGTCCTCATTATGTCTGTGGGATTTCTTCTTGTGATCATTTTCACAGGGCTTGTTTCCTATATGAGTCTTCTCATGCATAGTATTAAGGAATCCACATCCATTCATATCATTAGACTTCTTTCTTACATGGTTTCTATTACTAACAATTAATTCTGAAACACTTGTTCTAGATGAGCCACATTTATGGGATCGTTTCCTTGAGGGTACTGGGTTTGTGGCCATATTAAATGTTTCTCCCAAGGTCATACTTCTCTCCTTAATCAATATTCTATTGTTGAAGAGTAAAGCTTGCTTTGAATATTTATCTTCCTTTTCTTGGCTTCTTTCTTTCACATTATTGGTTTTCTGGACTTCTAGAAATATAGAAATATGAGAAATTGACATACATTATAAATCTGAACACATTTCTTAAGAAATGGCATTGTTCACAAGTGGCCTATATGGAGTGGATTCTTAGGTTTTTAGACACAGTATTCTGGGATGAAATAAGTCCTGAGCAAATATTTATTCTACTCTTTTGGTTTGGTAACATGAAAACAAAGACAAAAACACGTATTGTAGTGGAAAACAAAAGGAGAGGAAGCTGAAAATTAACACAAATGGCTTTGGTTTGTTACAAATAAGATGTTAAGATGGATAGAGGGTTTGAAATAAGACATAAGGTATGGTGAGTTGGGTAAAAAGGATGTCAGGAAAAGAACACCCAAGGATGGAAGATTTTCAAAGGATGGGCAAAGACAAAGGACACTGAGGAGGGAGACAAGGAAGAATAGAAGGCAATAAGAGAAGTATCAGAGTCAAGATCAGGTTGACAGCAGCTCAGACTAGAACCATATCCTCCTCTCCCCCATACTTTACCACCTAGAATGAAGTCCTTACTCTGCTCTCCATGTTCCCAAACTCTTCCTCCTCCTTCCCACTCTGTACACCAACTCCCAACTGAACTTATGAAATCACTAATTTCCTTGGGTCTAAGGGTCCATTCCTATAGTTCATCCCCATCTATTCACAGAGCTGCGATATGGTAAAACACTGTCCAAAGAGAGTGTTAAAACATAGGAGAGAACAAGCCATGCTTGCAACAGGATCTGGTTCACCTCTGTATTCTGGTTGTTGGTGTTTTCATTTGACTCTCTCAGGACTGATCAACAGTTATCTGTCCTGATTGACCCCCTCTACATCTCCCTCTTTGAATCTGCTGATTTACTTGGCCAACTGATTGTGTCCTCTCACAATACTAATGTTTAATTTTACCTTTATATCATGTTTTCTTCCTCTCTGATTTTTTTCTTTTTCTGTGAAAACTCAAGCAGCTGGCTATCTGATTTGGTCCAAGGACCTTTATTAATCTTTGTCTTAAAATTTTTTTTAGCTATGCGTGATTATTATTATCCTCTGCTATTCTCATTTTAGCAAAGAACAGCAATTATATCCTTAAAAATATGTGACTTTTCTGTAGCAGATAAAACAAATAGAAACCAATATGCCAACTAGTAAAATTTGATATTGGATTTTAATACCTAGAGTTTACCCTAGGTTCTTATACCTAAGTTCACAGCACATGTTCAATGATCAGCCCACAAGTCTAAAGTATTGTCAGATGTATCGGATCAGGGTACTTAATTCTGTAAATTGGGCATTTCTAGCCACATATCCACTTTCATGTTCTTCACTTCACATATTCTGTCCTTAGCTCTACTCAGAACCTACACATCCTTCTGGGCAATGCTCCTGTCCCACTGCCCTTCTTTTCCTTTCTTTTCTTTTTTTTTTTTTAAAGAATCTCATTACTTCAACTTCCATTTGTGGCAAAGTTTGCAAGTAAATACTCCTGTACAATGTGATCTGACACTTTTTTCCATGGCTGGTTTGTGTGATGTTTACCTTCTACTTCTACTTCCATGACCAAGCCTGATTTTCATTGCTTTTGGTTGTAATCCACATTTTAATTAATTAATTAATTAAGAATTAATTAATTATTAAAGTAGGCTCCACATGGGACCTGAACTCACGACTCTGAGATCAAGACTGGAACTGAGATCAAGAGTCAGATGCCTGACCGACTGAGCCACCCAGGTGCCCCATTCCACTTTCTAAGTTTGGGATTTCAGCTGCCTCCCACCACTAGTGAAAATGGAATTGACATTTTGTTTTTATTTTCCCTGTGGCCTCTGAATAATGTGCAGGAAAAGAAGAGGAAATGCTGAGTTTACAGGCCCATCTGCATACTGGAATTCACTCCTTCCTTCTCAAAACGCCTTGTTCACGGGACTTCTGGGACATCACTGTCTTCTGGTTCCCTCCCTACCATACTGGGTGCTTTGGCTCAGTCTTGTTTGAGACCTGCTAGAGTCATGTGCTAGAGTTAGGAGTCTTGACCTCCAAACCTGGCGTGCCCTTGACCTCCCCTCTCACTTAATGCCTCACTCAGAGCAGAAGTCAGTCTCACCAGGCCCATAACGCTTTGCTCCAGCTAACTCTCTGACATCAGCCGCTACTTTCTTTTGAACCACCTTTGGTCCCACTGACTCTTCGAAGTTCCCTCATTACACCAAGCACACTCCCATCTCAGAGGCTTCATACCTGCTGCTCCCTCAATCTGGAAATCTCTCAGATAATCTGTGGCTCACGCCATCCCTCTATCCAAAACTCTATTCCACTGTTCCTGCACTGTTCCTTCCCAAAACCAGCACTCCCTATCGGTTCTTCTACCCTTCATCTGACTTTAATTTTTCATACCGCTGATGACTACCAGAAATATTACATTTTTTTTGTTAATTGCCAATTTTTTTTTTGCCAAATCTGCCAATTTGCTAATTAGATCTACTGATAGGAGTAGAGACTTTGTACCCCCTTTGCTTAGAATGGGACTGGTGCATATCAGGTCCCTAATAAATATTTGTTGAATATAAGAATGCACCAATAACTGCACAATGACAGCGTGTTTGGCACAGGAGGAAAGGTGAACAATGGCCATTACCCAACAGAAAAAAAACAGAAATAATAGTCTAGGATGGGGCAAGGAGCAATCGGATTCTACAAAAACCAGGCCAACCTCTCTAGGCATCAAAATTGAACAGAACACAAAGGGCACTTACATCTGAGGGTGCTGCTTGGAGGTCTGATATCTAAGGTAGGGAGGTCATCTGTCTTTAGTCAAAAGGCTCTAAAATGAACTGGCCTCATGGGGTCCAGTTCCCCCCAGTTGCCTTCTCCCCACCACCGTGAACTCACCTGGGCGGCTCGGACTTGGGGGTTCTCTCTTTGGTACCCATGGCTCCTCTCCTTGCTCCAGCTTGAGGATCAGTCCAGGTGTGGTGACACAGTGCCCTGTTAAGGGGAAATGACATGGGGCTCGGCAAAGCCGCTTAAAGGTCAGACCCTTTGAAGAATCAGAAGGGAGAAACTTTCGGAGCTGTGCAGTGATGGGGCCTTTTGCCAGGAGGATGAGAAATGTAACAGACTTTCAAGTTCCCTAAAAGGGTCTTTGAATCTAAAATCTCAAGCCTGAAACTCATGACCCCCTACAGTGATTTGGGGGCTAAGACAGGGA
Organism: Martes martes; assembly: GCF_963455335.1. Classification (NCBI taxonomy): domain Eukaryota; kingdom Metazoa; phylum Chordata; class Mammalia; order Carnivora; family Mustelidae; genus Martes; species Martes martes. The sequence goes on along the minus strand of NC_137896.1, from coordinate 13,582,468 downwards.
GGGCATGCTGTGGGTACTTGCATGGGAAGCTGCGCTTACCCAGGGACACCAGCTGCCTGTAGTTCTCCAGCATCACCTCCCTGTACAGGAGCCTCTGGGCAGGGTCCAGCAGCTGCCACTCCTTCTGGGTGAAGTCCACAGATACATCCTCGAACGACACCGAGCCCTGTAACAGTCCAGTCCTGCTCACTGGGAGGTGCTCAAGACCCGAGGGCACGGGAAATCCGTATGGAAATGAATACCTACTGTGTTCGTTTTGGGGAGGGGAGAGGGGGAAAGGGACAGAGGGAGAGAGAGAATCTTATTTTTTTTTAAGATTTTATTTAACAGAGAGAGAGAGAGAGAGAGAGAAGGAGGACACAAGGAGGGGGAGCAGCAGGCAGAGAGAGGGAGAAGCAGGCTCCCCACTGAGCAGAGAGCCCGACGTGGGACTCGATCCCAGTATCCTGGGTTCGAGACCTGAGCCAAAGGCAGATGCTTAACCGACTGAGCCACCCAGATGCCCCTACTGTGTTCATTGTTAAGAATTTACCAGAACATGTTACAAAGGATGGCAACCACGTACCTTCCTTTATGTTATACTTTGCAGGAGAAACAGAAATAATAGAAATGCTCTGCCTCTGTATTTATTTATTAATTCATAAAATAATAATAAAATAATAATAAATAAAAATAATAAATAAAATAAAATAAAAATAATAAATAATAAATAAATATATATAAAATAATAATAAAATAATAATAACATAATTCATAAAATAATGAATATGTTTAAACATATGAATATGTTCATATGTTTAAATGATTCTAGTTGTAAGGACGCTAAGGCGAAGGAGACACTGGGCCTGTTTTTAAGTTGTTCACAGACCAACAAGGAGACTTTCTACAAAGCACATACATGCCCAGTAATAAATTACATAATAATAAATAACGACACACATTAAGTTGAGGGAGTTGTAAGTAGTGCACGGTGATGGAATAAGGTTGGGGGCTTCGATGAGACTCAGAGCAGTAGAGGTAGTCAGTGGTCAGACAAAGAGAAATTTTGGACCTTCTCCTGGAGACCAGTGGCCTCCAAATATCGAGTCACCCCATCAACAGAAGTTCCTAAGCATCCTTCCGCTCATTAACTTCTAAATGATACATGTCTAGGACTCTCCAGCTAGCCACCAAAAGTAAAGTTTTCTTTCTTAATTTTTTCTAGATACAAAAGAAACAAGAAAGGGCATTCTAGAACCTTCTTTACATACCACACACTACTTGATGGTCAACTGCAGTTCTCTGGGGTGGACACCTGGCTTTGGAGATGACTTCCATGGAAATGGGGATATATATCTAAATGACATGATCAGATTTAGATTTTGAAAGCAATGCCCTAGCAGCAGAGTGGGAGAGGGTTTTAAAGGAGCAGTTCGCAGTCAACATGATCTTGCCTGCCTGGGGGGCATTTGGTGACGTCCAGAGACCTTTGTGGTTGTCCCAACGGAGGAAAGGAGGCTTCTGGCATCTAGTGGCTGGGATCCAGAGATGCTTCTGGACAGCCTGCGATGCCCAGGACAGCCTCTACAACAAAGAATTATCTGGCCCCAAATACTGACTATGTTGAGGTTGAGAAAGCCAAGGAGGGGTTTTTCAAGGGAAGGGAAGGGAAGTCAAGTTAGAGAGGAAGGTAATAACCATAATCAAAGAAGATTGTAATGTCATAACAGGGGCATTTAGACATGGAGCTGATTCTAAATGGTACTTGTCATCAATTGCTTAGGGCAAGAGGGGCAATGAAATAGTACTCCGGGGCTAGTACTCTGGGGTTGGTACTCCGGGGCTGGTACTCCGGGGCTAGTACTCTGGGGCTGGTACTCCAGGGCTAGTACTCCAGGGCTAATACTCCGGGGCTAGTACTCTGGGGCTAGTACTCTGGGGCTAGTACTCCGGGGTTATCTCCAAAAGCAGGTGGGTCAAGGCTGGTGCCCTCTACTGAGACTGACAAGCCAGGAGGAAGACTAGGTCGGGCAGGAGAGAGACAGAGAGGGAGAAATCTTGGACATCTGTGACACACACAGGTGGAAAGTTCCAGGTGACAGATGGATATAAGGTCTTGGGGCTCAGGAGAGCGGTCAAGGATTAAGATACATTTTGGAAATCAGGAGTATCTCGGTGGTAGCCGAAGCCATCTGAGTGGGGAACCTGCCCACAAAGAACAGGAGACGGAAGATTCGGAGCCTGCTGGGGAGGAGGAGGGAGAGAAGGCCTTGGGGAAGCAGGAGTTGGCAGATGTACCTGTCGGTGGAGAGCAGAGCAGGTCCGCGGCAGTGCTCACGAGGAAGCCGTCGGAGGAGTGACGCGATCCTCGGGAGCCACCGGTGGTGACAATTTCAAGAATAAGAAAGGCTCCTAACTCGACATGCTGGGCTGCGCACACACATTTATCTCTTGGGCCTCCAAACCACAGCAGGGAGAGACATACATAAAAACACCACTATGGGATCGGGGCAGCGGAGTACAGGGAGAGGGGGCTGTCAGCAAGGGACAAATGCTGAGGGGTTTCTCTAAGTTACAGAGGAGGAGGCAGATTCTGGAGGCCACGTGCTCGTCCCCTACTACAAACCCAGAAGGTGCACGAATCTCAGGTTCTGTGCAGAGCCGGGCAGGACCGCCCAGGTCAGCAGCAGCTGTGTGGGGAGACCCAGCAGACCAAGTGGGCCTATGAGGACTGCCACGCACGCTCCTGGCTCATTCTTACCCCCCAGAGGGGCTGGCGAAGGGTCAACACTCAGAAGAACCTTCCCTATAAAAAGCAGGGCAACCGCCTCCAGGAGTCTGCGTGAACTTTGCAACGGGAGAGAGAAGCAAAGTGCTATGATGAGTACCCTGAGCGGTCCCAGCTTTGCTTTTAGGGCAACGCTAGGGAAACAGACCAACGCTAGGGAAACAGACAGCTCTGCCATCACGTAAGGCACTGCTGGCTCTGGCGGGGGGAAAGGAGGGTCCCCCTGAGCTCTGACCCACTCTATACAGCCTACAGAGAGGCCCATCTCCCACCAATCCCCGGAAAAGCCCCCAGGTCTGTCCTTCCATTCCAGGGAAGAGCTTGCCAGGGAAACAGGCCTCTGTGCCGCCGAGTGAACACGGCAGCAGCTGCCTGGACCGATCTTCTGACGTTTTTGTTTTTCCATTTACAACAGGAAACTAAAAAGGGCCCAGACTCCGCTGGTGGAAAAACAAACAGTTGGAAAAACAAGCATCAAGAAAAATTGCATGACGAAGTATTATTTTATACCATATATAAATAATAAAATAAATAACAATAAATGATAAAAAGCAAATATAAATAACACAATATTATTTTTACATACATAAAAACCAACAGCCTAAAAAAAAATAAGTACCAAGACAAATCAATGGAAGCCTATGAAGACAGAATTAACTTAGATGCTGAAGACAATAATGTTTAAGACTTCAAACTGGTGTCCCTAGATTGGTGTCAGAATCTTACTTCCACAAAGTGAGAGAAGTTGGCTCTGCAGAAAGGCCAAGGACCCAGATAGAACATACTCGGTGGCTGACTTAGGAAAAGAGAAAAACCTAAAACCTGAAACCCTCCAAAGAAGGCGCTGAAAATCACATGACTTGGGTAACTAAAAATGAGCAAATCTCTTAAGACACAGAGCAAAAGAAAACGGAAAATGGAAAAGACGACAGAAAAGCAAAGGAGGAACAGCCGGACCGCAGCAGGGAGTCACTGACTGCCTCCTGGGAGCTCTGGGTGGCGTGAACGCAGGGGAGGCAGGGAGGGAAATAATCTCGGGAAGTCACTTGCAAGTGTCCTGGGGCATGAGGCTTCACGGGCAGGAGCACCTTCATCAGGTACCAAGCAGGCAACTGGGCAGATGTGGCCTGGTGACCTAGCTCAAAGCCCGGGAGAAAGAAAAACTTTGCCAGAAGAAAGAAGAAAACTGGGGTGAGAAGCAAACCGGCCCATGACTTCTCCTCAGTCACACACACGGGAGATTATGTTTTCTCCTCACACCCTCTCAGGAGCGCCCACCCCAACGCTACAGCTGGTCATTCCTGTCACGGGGCGGAATGAAGGTACTTCCGGACACTCAGACTCAGAAGGCGTAGGATGGTCCAGAGGCCTCCGTCAGAAGTCAGCAGTCAGAGAAGGAACACAACCGGAGAAGGACAGAGTGGTGAACAGACAAGAGCAGGAAGAATGGTTCCTGCGAAACTGGCCAAGGGAGGACTGACAGACCATGCGAGGGAAGAGGCAGAGGGCAACTCAACAGGAAACTTCAAAAAATATCTACAAACTGGATGTAGGCAACATTTTTACATTTTTGGACAAAGAGACATATTGTGGGCGTGAAGCCTGAGAATTCTTGAAACTTGGGAAGAGGAACTGTTACAGTGATTGATGGGGCAACTGAGGCAGGTTGTGCCGGTCCAGCAACAGGCCATTTGGAATGACCTAGTAAAATCAGCCCCTGAAAAGACAGAGAATGACTGATCCTCTGAATGGGCCAGGAATGCCAGAGCTCATGGGCAGCAGGGGACACCTGAGACCCTCTTTCTACCGAAGTACAGTTCCCAGCTCTAGGAAGTAAAAACACAGGGCACCCGGGGAAACACAAATGGGTTTTTAGTATAAGTATGTCCCATGCCAGCTATACTTTCTGTGCCCTGTGTCTTATCTGGCAATGCCATGCCTAAGAGATGCCCCATCCCAAGTTCTTGGACAGGCTGGAACAGAAGCAGATAGTATCTTACTCCCAAAAATGGATAGAAAGCTTGTAGTGGACTTGGACTCAAGGACTCAAAGACAAATTTGACCTATCTGGCCAAGTTTCTTTTATTTATTTATTTATTTATTTATTTATTTTTTAGTAACCTCCACACCCAATGTGGGACTCGAACTCATGACCCCAATATCAAAGTCACATGCTCTACTGACTGAGCCAGCCAGTCACCCACTGCCTGCCGAATTTCTAATGATGTATCCTTAGAACCACTCCAACTACAAGCACCTAAATTTGTTATTTATACTTTCAGTAAAAAGGGTGTAATAAAAGTCCCTACCTCATAATGCTGTTGTAATTAAGCCAGGCAAGGAATTTAACAGTGACCAGAACATGACAAGCAACCCTAAGTTGTAGATAACATTATGATGCTTTATCTTCAGACTTGGGACAGCGAAAACAAAACAAAACAAAAAAGAAAATGTATATTAGAATTGAAATAATTTTTGTTCAAGTAGCTAGAAGGTGTGATGCAATTGTCAATAGAGAATTCAAAAAATAGTGGCGCCTGGGTGGCTCAGTGGGTTAAGCCTCTGCCTTCGGCTCAGGTCATGACCCCAGAGTCCTGGGATCGAGCCCCCACATCGGGCTCTCTGCTCAGCGGGGAGCCTGCTTCCTCCCCTCTCTCTGCCTGCCTCTCTGCCTACTTGTGATCTCTGTCAAATAAATAAATAAAATCTTAAAAAAAAAAAAAAAAAAAGAAAACGTTGAGTAAGAAGTAAATGACTCACCTGGGATGTGTTCATCTCCTGCTCTGGGGAAAGTTTCCAGAACTGTGAGGTCAGAGCTGGAGGAAGGGAAAGGGGCAGAGCAACCATGAGAAACAGGGTCTGTCCTGAAGGTCTTCGGAGCCCTTGCCTAGAAATCCACACATAGCAGCTGACGACCAGCCACACAGTGGGAGGATGTGTCTGACCCTGCAATGGGGCAGGTGTAACTGTGGGTATTTAAGAGAAGCATACTTTTCATTGGGGAAAGTATATATTCTTTTTTTTTTTTAAATAAAGATTTTATTTATTTATTTTATTTATTTATTTTATTTATTTATTTGACAGAGAAAGAGCAGGAGAGCACAAGCAGGGGGAGTGGCAGAGGGATCCCGAAGGCAGTCGCTTAACCAACTGAGCCACCCAGGTGCCCCTAAATATTCTTATCTTATTGGTTTCTTACAATTAACAGCTTTCTTTGATTTAATAGCAGACATATAAAACAAGCCAAAGTCCAACTAAGAAGGAGTCGGTTAAATAAATCTTAGCATGGCAAAGATGGCATGCCATGGCTTTGGTCATTATTAAACAGGTTACTTTGAAGTTTTTGATGTCTGGGATTTATTTATTATTTGTTTAAGTTTCCTTGTTTATTTAAGTACTCTCTACATGCAATGTGGGGCTCGAACTCATGACCCTGAGATCAAGAGTCCCACGCTCTTCCGACTGAGCCAGCCAGGCATCCCCAGGATTTCCTTTAAAATGATCTAGTCATGAACAGTGGAAAGTAAAATGCGTATGTGTGTGGGTTAGGGGTGGGTACAGATGAAACAAGGTGGGCATGGCTTGATAATGGCTGAAGCTGTGACAAGTATTATGGGAGTCATTATGTTATTTTCTTTACTTTTCTATGTTTTGAATATTTTCATCAGAAAAAAAGTGTAAAAAATGACATGACAAACAAAAACCTGATGGAGATCCGCTCATTTACTTTCCAACACACACACACACACACACACACACTAAAAATTTTTAAAATTTATCTCTACCCCCACCATGGGGTTGGAACCTACAACTCTGAGATCAAGTGCTAGTGCCAGCCAGGTGCCCCTCCTACTTAGATTTTTAACTCCGTCAAGTTAAAAGATCAGTAGGAACCTCTAACAGGATAGGTGTGCTTTAGGGAAGTCTATTTTATTTAAAGGGATTTATTCTCCTTTGGTTTCAGTGTCTCTAAGGGATTTTTTAAATTAAGAAACTTGTTTCTAGGGGTACCTGGGTGGTTCAGTCCTTAAGTGCCCTTGGCTCAGGTCATGATCCTGGGGTTCTGGGATCGAGCTCCCTCATGGGGCTCCCTGCTCGGCAGGAAGCCTGCTTCTCCCTCTCCCACTCCCCTTGCTTGTGTTCCCTCTCTCGCTGTCTCTCTCTGTCAAGTAAATGGATGAAATTTAAAAAAAAAAAAAAAAGGAAAAGAAACCTGTTTTGACTTAACTGAGCCACAGTGGACAGAACAGGGGCTTGGGAGTCAGGGGGTCCCAGTGGTTCCTTAGGTTCTGGGACTAACAAATAATGCGAACCAAGATTATGCTGATATAGGGACACTGACAATACTTGGACCGTACCTACTATGTAATGGACACTGTTCTAAGTACTTTATGTATGTTACCTCTTAATTCCTTAAAATAATGCAAGGTGTAGGTAGTGTTACTCCCTGGCAGTCTGGCTCCAGAAACCTTGTACTTAACCATATGCTAATGACTCCCTAAGACCCAATACTGTTCACTTTTAAAGCGAGACAGGGTTACATAACCCCTGAAGACCCTTGGCATTTGCCTACAAAGACAGGAATGAGGCGGGGTGGGTAGCATATCCCTAAATTCCAGATGAGGGGATGGCTGTGCGGAATCCTGGGACAGGGGCTTCAGGGAGAATAAAAAGCGTGGGAGGAGTTTGGGGAGGAGTGGTGATCGTGTCTCCCTGGCCGTCCTCCCAGACCACAGCCTCATCCACTGTCCACAGGATTTCCTCATCCCAGGAAGCCTGCTTCTTGCCTACCAGCCTCACTCAGCTCGACTCCCCTCTCTCTTTTGAAAGTTGGCTCCCACTTTCACTGACAGGCACTTCTGACAACCTCTGGTGTGGTGATGGGATCAGAAATCGCTTCTGAGCAAGCAAAGATAGAACCTGCTTGTTTCTGGGGTCTGTGCCCCCAGCTGTGGTGGGCTGTGTCTGAGCAGGTGGGGATCTCCCAGGTAGGTGTCCTGCTCGTGGTGGCCCTGCCTTCTTTCCTTACAAGAGCTGTGGGGTCCAAGGAAATGTGAACCTGGCTGGAGGGGTGAATTCAAATCACTGGAATCTGCACCCCAGGTCCCAGCTGTCTTGGGACTTCATCATCCGCAGGAGTTCTCTGTGCGGTTCCCAGTGGTATCTGCATCAGTCAGGAGCTTGATAGAGATGCAAATGTAGGGCCTCCTCCCAAACCTATCAAACCCTGGCGGGTGGGGCCTAGCCAGCTCTAGGGTTTTAACAAGCTTATTTGAGAACTACTGTCAGAAAAATCCGGTTTGAGAGTCTATAAACTGGGGAGGCCACCGGGCAGATGCACAACGAAGAAAGCCTAGAGAAGCCTCCATTGTGCGGTCACCGGAGAGCTCTGAACCAATGTCAAGAAATCTCCATGAACTTTAGAGAAGACACAGCTTGGTACACTCCAGGTTTTTGCTCATGCCTCTGGGATGAGCCCCTCTGCTAAGTGCTGGGAAGGGTGTGCTGTGGGACAAAACCCAACACCGGGCCGGGACGGGGATAACAAAAACCTGCTTGAGGTGTATATGCCAGCCCCTTCAATTACTGACCATGACCCTTCACCTCGAGAGTCCCAATTTTCTTCTTGGTTAAAATGGGATTAATACCAATTTTACTGGGAGGTGTATCTTTGGAAATAAACAATATTCTCAATGAAAAGAACGGTGATAAAGGCCATGAACATTTCCCAGGTCCTTAGTGAATGCCAGGACCTGTGCTGAGTGTTTTACAGGTGTTACCTTAGTCAATCCTCAGAGCAACCTGGAGACGGGTTTGAGGAATAAGTTCATTTTACAGACGGGGAGACTGAGTCTTAGAGGCTCATCATTTTGCCCACGGAGACTCAGTGGCGGAGCTAGAATTTAACCTCGTCGGAGTTCAAACTCAGGCTCTTGTACCAGTCTGCTACAATGCAGACCCCCGACCCGCCCGCAGCTTGCAGGCATACAATGAGTATTACAAGCCTTCACTCTCATCCCCGCTGCTGTCGTGGGTTTGACTCGCTAGCGAATGGTCGACGGGGCACATGCAAATTCGAGGAGCTCCTGGAAACAGTTCTTTGACATTCAGATGCCTTTTCTCAGCGCACTTTATTCGGACCGAGAAACCCGTGCCCTTATTCTTTTCGGGGAACCTGTGGGTCTGCAGCCAGGCTGCTCAGTCTCTGGCTTTCTTTAGGGTCCTCTGCCCCCCTGGGGCTCGCTCAAGTTTTTGCTTCCACCATGTGTGGGCACAAACCTATCCCGCGCCGTGCAAAGCAACCCTCCGAGGTCCTCACCTGTAGTGCACATCCTTCCCGCAGGACTCGGTCACGGAGCGGCGCGCCGACCCCGAGGCTCCACGATTACCTGCGGTGCGAAGCCGGAGACAAGGGAGAGGGCGAACAATGAGGAGGAACTGCACATGCGCAGAAGGAGCTGCGAGGGACAGGTTCCCCCGGCTCTCCTCCCGGTAATCCATCAAATTCGGGACTCCGTTTCCCAGAAGTCTCCGCGCCCCCTTTCTTAGGGAACGTCGGAAGAGTCCCTGCCTTATCTGATGAATCGGGTTATTTGTCCAAAATCATCTTTACTTCTGTTTGGAGCCCTACTTCCTTCATGACCCCTAGATTAGGAATCTGAACCCGGTTCCACGGGTTCCTAGGACCAGGGTCCCTTCAGACTCAAAGCTACCTTGAGAAGGAAAGGTAGATGTCAATTACACACATGAAAACATACAACTTTAATAAAGCCCAGCAATATAGTAAAAGATTGATGCCCACCACCAGCCAGTGTTCTCCCAGGAATGCAAACATTACCTCCACTCAAACACTGGATTTCAAAAGTACCACTAAAATTGTAGGTAAAACAGCAGATACACAAAAATCAAGGGAAGATCAGACCAAGGACAGCCCTCATAAAGTCCCCTCCCTGAGATGACCCTGTTAAGTGACACTTTTGTTAAAAGAGGACCGTAAAAGTTTATTTTATTTTGATATTTTCATTAAACACATGGTTAATCATTTTCTGATCGTTCCCACCTTTTTTATTTCGAAAAACTTCAAGCTTACAGAAAGGCTGCTGGCATGGCTCATTCTGCATGAACACCTGGAAACAATTAATTTAGATTTACCATTTGTTAATATTTTGCCATAGATGCAATTCTCCATTTCTCTCTCCCCGTCTTCTCATCTTCCTCACCATTTGACAGTAAGCTGCAGACATGAGCAGTCATCCCTAGAAGTTCAGTGTGCATCTCCTAAGAACAAGGGCATTCTTTTATGTAACTACGACACAATGATCAAATCCAAGAAATCAAACAATGAAATATTATCTTATATGTAGACCATATATTCAAATTTCACCCACTGTCTCAATAGTAGCCTCTATAACATTTTTTTCTCCCTCCTGATCCAGGATCCGAGTCAGAATCATTCATTAGACCCAGCTGTCACACCGTTTAGAGTCCTTTAATCTCACTCCTTAGCCTTTGTCTGACTTTCACGGCAGTGGCTGTTCTGAAGAGGACAGAGCAATTGTTCTGAAGAACGTTCCTTCATTTGGGTTTGTTTCCTCACAGATTCAGGCTATCATATTTCTTGGCAGAAATTCTACATAAGGAATGTTATATTCTTCTCAGTCAATCACATCAGATCAGTTTCATATACGAGATGTTAGTTTGTCCCATTTTTGGTACTATTACCTTTGATCCCATGATTAAGATTTATGTGCAGGTCGATATACTTTTTTTTTTTTAAAGATTTTATTTACTTATTTGACAGAGAGATCACAGGTAGGCAGAGAGGCAGGCAGAGGGAGGAGGAAGCAGGCTCCCTGCTGAGCAGAGAGCCCAACGTGGGGCTCAATCCCAGGACCCTGAGATCACAACCCGAGCGGAAGGGAGAGGCTTAACCCACTGAGCCAATCAGGGGCCCCTCAATATACTCTTATATCAATTGTTTCTTTTGTGCCACATAAGAATGAGAGTAACAGAAAGTGAGTTCCATTGACAGTATCATTGAGTGGGACTAGGTTAATAAGAATTTAGTTACACTGTGGTAAGCACAGCATAATGTACCAACCTGTGGAATCACTATGCTGTACACCTGAAACCAATACAACACTGTCTGTCAACAGTACTCAAATAAAAAAATAAAAAACAAGAATCTGGCAGAATTACACAAAAGAAACTATTACACTCTACTGTGTGACATTAAAGATGTGACACAGGGGCGCCTGGGTGGCTCAGTGGGTTAAAGCCTCTGCCTTCAGTTCAGGCCATGATCCCAGGGTCCTGGGATCGAACCCCCCATCGGGCTCTCTGCTTAGCAGGGAGCCTGTTTCCTCCTCCCTCTCTGCCTGTCTCTCTGCCTACTTGTGACCTCTGTCTGTCAAATAAATAAAATCTTAAAAAAAAAAAAAAGACGTGACACATACTGCATTTTATTTATTTATTTTAAAATTAATTAATTTATTTATTTGACAAGTAGACAGGAAGGCAGGCAGAGAGAGAGAAGGGGAAGCAGGCTCCCTGCTGATCAGAGAGCCTGATGCGGGGCTCGAAGCGGGCTTGATCCCAGGACCCTGAGATCATGACCTGAGCTGAAGGCATAGGCTCTTATCCCCCTGAGCCACCCAGGTGCCCCACACATACTGCATTTTAAAGACATATTGTTGTCCTAGATGGGAAAACTCAACATTCTTTAAAAAAAATCCAATCAAAATCTCAATAACTCGACTGACGTGATTTCTTTCTTCCCTCCCTCCCTCCTTCTTTCCTTCCTTTTGCTTTATTTTACTTAACAGAACACATCTAAATTTCATCTGGAAAAGACAAACCCAAACCCTAGCAAAAAAGCCGGTACTTAAAAAAACTGGAGTATTCAAAACGTTGTTTACTCCTTCGAAGAACAGGTACCCAAGAGCTCATAAGAATTTAGAGCACAATAAAGGTGGGATTTCCAAGTAGGGCACTGTGGGAGGAGGAGAGAAATGAGGCAGTCAAGAAATCATGTTCAGAATCTAGGGGCTGTGGGAGGAGAGGGCAAGCTTATGTCTCCAGCACAGACACATTATAACGCATAAATTTCATACTGACTCTTGATTTAACATTTGAACAGTAAGCCACCAAGTACCTAGAGAAAATATAAAAGAATTTTCTTATTTAAACTCTGGGCAGGGATGGCAAGCTGTCAAACCATAAAAGAAATGACTGCTGAATTTTGCTCTAGAAAAATTTAAAACCTTACTTTCAGAAAAAAAAAAAATCAAGTAAACACATACTTGGACAATGTATTTGTTAAATATACGAAACGAATGGTTTATTGACTTCATTTAATTATCTCTTACACATTTATAAGAAGATCACACTACCATAAAAATGATCGATGGATAGGAGGGGGAAAGTAATAAAAGGGAAAATGCAAATGGGGAATAAATATGTGGAAACAGCCGATAAACTACAAATAAAAAATGCAAATGTTTAAATACATTTTTTGGCCTTTACAGCTGGCAAAGATTATAAAGAAAAATGATAACCAGCATGGGCATAAGTTTGGGAAAATGTTCATTCTCATAAATTTCTATTTGGAATGTAATTTATAAAACCACTTGGGGGCCACTCCGCACCAAGATTTAAAGGAGGATGTACTTACTTAAAGATAGCAATTCTTATTTTTTTAATGTAGCAATCCTATTGTTAGAAAACAACCTAATGAAATAATTGTCTGAAGATACATGTAGAAGTACATTTCTTACAATTTATGTTAACGGCACCACGTTGTCAAAAATCTAAATCTTAAAAAACCAGAAAACCAGAAAAAAAAGAAAGAGCTTGTAGGAATCCATAAGGTGGGGAATATATCAGTAACCACGGAAGATTATAATGCAGAGATATATTGACTGACATGGGAAGAGTTTACAATATTTTATTTATTTATTAAAGATTTTGTTTATTTATGTATTTGACAGACAGATCACAAGTAGGCAGAGAGGCAGGCAGAGAGAGAGAGGGGGAAGCAAGCTCCCCGCTGAGCAGACAGCCGGATGCGGGGCTCGATCCCGGACCCTGAGATCATGAACTGAACCGAAGGCAGAGGCTTTAACCCACTGAGCCACCCAGGTGCCCCTATTTTATTTATTTATTATAATATTTTTAAAAATAAAATACTTTTTACACAAAAAGATAAGGTATTGATTTTTTTTTTCCACTAAAAATCATAAATGTCTTCTAAGGGTATAAAAACAAATGTAAAAACCAAATCCAGGAATAAAACTGAGCCTAAAAATTAAAAATTACTTTACTTTCATACGTAACATAGTGGAGCGGTCTATGCAAGGATTTTGCTTGTAAGACCTGGAAAAATTCAAAACCTGCATTATTCAGAACTCGTATCCCCATCGGAGGAGAAGCAGAGAGGAAGAATGCATTCCCAGGGAGCATAAATCCACTCCCACTGTGGAATGTATCTGCTTTAATGCTGCCTGTTTTATTTCCTTGGCCTTAACTCTGATATTGTATTGAGCATTCTCGGCTGAATTAACTGCACGGGGCATTTGGTGTTTGTTTAAAGTGTCTTTGTAGTATATTATAACATCCAATTTCCACTTCAAAGTAATTGGTCTTCATGAATTTTTAAGCCCCCTAAGAGCACTACCATTTAATGAATATTTGGATGAGAATGGTGTAGTAATTAAAATATTTTAAATTTTAATAACAGTGTATGCTAAAATAACTGCCAAAGTAACAAAATCATTCAAAATATTCTGCAGCATTAGTAACAATGTGCTCATTCAAGGACATTAACAATCCTAAGCTTGATTGTTCAATGGGTGAATTTTAGTTTATCTGCTAAAATGACATAGCCATATCTCGGTCACAGGAACAGAGCTCGCAATTAGGGCTCTTTGCTGCTTATAATGCGCGTGGTTCCTTACAATTTGGGAAACTCCAACAGGCCTGTATTATATTGAAATTTGTACCTAGTATGAGACATTAGTTATATTCGCTGTTGGTTTCTTTTTTTTTTTTTTTAATTTTTGTTTAAGATTTTATTTATTTATTTGACAGAGATCACAAGTAGGCAGAGAGGCAGGTAGAGAGAGAGAGGAGGAAGCAGGCTCCCCGCCGAGCAGAGAGCCCGATGCGGGACTCGATCCCAAAACCCCGAGATCATGACCTGAGCAGAAGGCAGAGGCCCAACCCACTGAGCCACCCAGGCGCCCCATTCGCGGTTGGTTTCTTATAAACGTCCATTATTTTTCATATTTAGGAAATTTCCTTCTATTCAGCTTGCTAAGGATCTTTAAAATAATGAATTTAGGGACGCCTGGGTGGCTCAGTTGGTTAAGCGGCTGCCTTCGGCTCAGGTCATGATCCCAGCGTCCTGGGATCGAGTCCCACATCGGGCTCCTTGCTCCGCAGGGAGCCTGCTTCTCCCTCTGCCACTCTGCCTGTGCTTGCTCTTGCTCTCTCTCTCTCTCCTCTCTGAGACAAATAAATAAATAAAAATCTTTCAAAAAAAATAAAATAATGAATTTAAAAAGTTATGACTGGACTTGAATTTTAACAAATGCACTTTCTATATTATTGATATGACCTTTATGTTGCTAACACATTTTTGTTTCACTGGTTAATTTTTAGAGTTAAACAAATATTGTATTCCTGGACTAAATCCAACTTGGTCATGAACTCTCATCTTTTAAAAATATTGCCCTTTTCTTTTCTTTGATCTATGTGAGATCACGGGTGTTAACCAAACTCATTGTGGTAACCATTTCATAAAATTTGAAAGTCAAGTCAGGGGCACCTGGCCAGCTCAGTCGGGTGTAGAGATTACCTTAAAAAAAAAATAAAATCTTTGGGGCGCTTGGATGGCTCAGTGGGTTAAGCATCTGCCTTTGGCTCGGGTCATGATCCCAGGGTCCTGGGATCAAGCCCCGAGTCTGGCTCCCTGCTCAGCGGGAAGCCTGCTTCTCCCTCTCTCACTCGCCCTGCTTGTGTACCCTCTCTCACTGTGTCTATCTCTGTCAAATAAATAAATAAAATCTTTAAAAAAATTAAAATCTTTTAGGGGCGCCTGGGTGGCTCAGTGGGTTAAAGCTTCTGCCTTCGGCTCAGGTCATGATTCCAGGGTCCTGGGATCGAGCTCCGCATCGGGCTCTCTGCTCAGCAGGAAGCCTGCTTCCTCCTCTCTCTCTGCCTGCCTCTCTCCCTACTTGTGATCTCTCTCTGTCAAATAAATAAATAAAATCTTTTTTTAAAAAAAAAGAGTTTAAAAAAAATTAAAATCTTTTAAAAAAGTCAAGTCACTATGCTGTACATCTTAAACATACACAGTACTATATATCACTTATGTCTCAAAAAAACTGGAAAAAATATTGCCTGATTTTATTTGCTAATATTTTGTTTAGAACTCTACTTCATGAATGAGATCGATTTTATTTATTTAAAGATCTTTTTAAAGATTTTATTTATTTATTTGACATAGAGAGAGAAAACAAGTAGGGAGAGTGGTAGGCAGAGGAAGAGGGGGAAGCAGGCTCTCCACTGAGCAGAAAGCCTGATGTGGGGCTCGATTCCAGAACCCTGGAATCAGGACCTGAGCCAGAGGCAGATGCTTAACAGACTGAGCCACCAGGGTGCCCCATGATATCAACTTTTAATGTTTCATTCTCATAATATCCTTGTTTGGTTTTCAGATGCAGATTACGTTGGCCAACAGTTGACAACTGTTGTAACTGCTAAATGGGTACCTGGGTTTTCACACTATTTGTTATACTTTTGTGTTTGTTATAAATTTTCAATCATACAATGGAGAAAAAAAGGAAAAAAATTTTGAAGTCTTTTTTAACTTCTCAATCAATGACCTCTTTTTTATATCTCCACTTCCTTTATACATGCACCCCGAATCTAGCAATGTTTTAAAACAGTATTTTATGACTAAGTTGGATTTACCCCAGGAATACAGAGATAATCTAACACACAAAAAGTTATTTTATCATACTAAAGACTAAAGTATGAAAAAGTAGAGCTATTTTAATAGATGCTCTGTAAGCATTTAATAAAATTCCATATCCATTCTTGATTAAAAACAAAATAAAAATCTGCAAAAAAATACAGGTTAAATTTACCCAACAATAAAGGGAGAATGGGTGTACTAATTTTAACAAATGTAAGTAGGCTTAACTACTCTATTGAAGAACGGTTACTGACTAAATTAAAAAAAAATTTTAATGTTTTGTGAAAAAAAAAAAGAATATGTTGGCCAATAAAATAAGTTGAGGAGTATTTCTTATTTTTCTAGTTTCAAGAACAATTTTGTAAGATTGGGTTACTTCTTCCTTATGTATTTGGTACAATTAATCAGTGATAATATCTGGGACCTTAAAATTTGAAGTATTGAATCAATTTTAAAAAGAATTTTAAATAGTTAAAAAGAAAATTAAATAGGGGTGCCTGGGTGGCTCAGTGGGTTAAAGCCTCTGCCTTCGCCTCAGGGTCCTGGGATCGAGCCCTGCGTTGGGCTCTCTGCTCAGTGGGGAGCCTGCTTCCCTCCCCACCTCTCTGCCTGCATCTCTGCCAACTTGTGATCGCTGTCAAATAAATAAAATCTTAAAAAAAAAAGAAAAATAGTTAAAGAATTTTAAACAGTTAAATAGATTTTTCATTTCTTCTGTTGTCAGTTTTGGTAATTGATGTCTTTCTAGAAATTCATCCATTTCATCTTAAAACAGTGGCAGGAAGTTTCTCTCAATTTCTAGTCTTAATTCTGTCACTCACGATATATGTGATCCTAGACAAGTTACTCACTCTACCCTAATTTTATTGCTATTCTAAACAAGGAGCAAGATTTAGGTATTTTACAAAATTCACCCCAGTACTACCTCTCAGTGGTTCTTTAGCTAAGAGGAAAAGCTTTTCTTCACCTTGTCCAGGATTGAGAGGGAAAAAAAAAAAAAAAAAATCAATCAGGTATGGTAACACCTATGGTATAAGACCAGCCCTGACTCTGGAAAGAGGAAGCAGAAAATAGAATTGGTGTATAATGTAGGGAAGAGTGAAGACACATTTCGTTTGCTGGGGTTGGTGAGCTCTTATTCTAAGGCCAACCCCTCAAAACCCCTCAAACACCTTACAATAATGTTTATTTTCCCCCTAGACCCTGTCCCTTACCAGTTTCTTTTGCCCTGGCTTACCGCTCCCCTCTCAAAATTTGCCCACAGTTTCCACTGTCACACTGGACTCGATGGCCCATGGATGTGGTGATATTATCCTAGTTTTGCTCACTATAAGCAGGAGACTCAGGAATTGCTTCAAGCCCAGCTGTCTAGGACCTATCCCTTCCAGGGGCTCTTTTCCTCTGTCCTATGAAGTCTCAGGTTAGGGAGGGTGCTCTCCAAGATGCTCCTAGAATGATCCCCTTATTCCTTCTCTTGAGCTCCTGTTCCTCTGGAGCTTGGACATGGGGGTCAAATGAACTTGATCTAGAACCTCAGACTGAGCTATAAACTCTAAATTGGGCTGCTGAGGACACAGCCAGACTAGAAAGGTTAGGGGAGGCTCACAATCCTTACTGACTTTCTGAAATGCAATCGCCACAGTAGTAAGATTAATTCAATATTTTGTCCATAATTATTTGGCATCGGGGATCCATGGGATCAGGATATTTTTATTATTTATTTATTTATTTATTTATTTATTTATTTATTATTTTAAAGATTTCAGCTTTAAGTAATCCCTACACCCTGCATGGGGCTCAAACTTACAACCCTGAGATCCCAAGTCGAAGGCTCTACCAGCTGAGCCAGGCAGGCACCCCAAAGATATTTTTACATCCTTTTGATATTAAGGACAAGATGGTGCATACATTTTCAATTTCAGGGATAAATATGTATTGAAAAGATAATGAAATTTAGAGTTAAATATCTATTTGGACCCCAAAGCAACTCCATCCACTAGCTCTATGACCTCTACTTCACCTGTATGAACCTTACTTTACCTATTAAAATGAAGATTTATGGGGTGCCTGGGTGGCTCAGTCGGTTAAGTGTCTGCCTTTGGCTCAGGTCATGACCCTGGAGTCTCAGGATCGAGCCCCACATTGGGCTCCCCTTCTGCTTCTCCCTCTAACCCTTCCCCCCTTGTGCTCTCTCTCTCATTCTCAAATAGATAAATAAAATCTTTTTTTAAAGAATGAGGATTTAAACCCCAACCTCATGATCGCGAAGGTGGACAATTTAAGAACCTAAGTAAACCAGATGAAATCAGAGAGGGAGACAAACCCTAAGAGACTCTTAATCCTAGGAAACAAACTGAGGATTGCTGGAGGGGAGAGGGGTGGGGGGTTGGAGTACCCGGGCGATGGACATTAAGGAGGGCATGTGATGTAGCGAGCACTGGGTATTATGTAAGACTGCAGCTAATAATACACTATACGTTAATTAATTGAATTTAAATTTTTAAAAACAAGAAAAAAAAGAACCTAAGTAAAGAGGCTTGTAAGAACACCACCAATTGGACAGATGCCTGTGTGCCCGTTAGGTGCGAGGCGGAGTGTGCAGAATCACCTGGGAACCTTGTTAAAATTATTCAGCCGATGTGGGCGTGAGATTCTGCATTCCTAGCGGTCCCCAGTGACGCCCACGCTGCTGGGCCCCCATCATCTTTTGAGTAGCAAGGTGCTACAGCTTTCCCCTCCTAATCTCATTCAATACTC
Source organism: Martes martes (assembly GCF_963455335.1). Classification (NCBI taxonomy): domain Eukaryota; kingdom Metazoa; phylum Chordata; class Mammalia; order Carnivora; family Mustelidae; genus Martes; species Martes martes. The sequence goes on along the minus strand of NC_137896.1, from coordinate 13,563,965 downwards.
CTAACAGTACCTACATTATTCAAAAGAGGAAACAGAATCACACAGATTTAGTAACTTGCTCAAGGTCAGTGGAGCATCTCAGTGGCAGATCTGGGGTCTGAAGCTGGGCATGTTTGGTTCACGAGCCACCCAAGCACCATGGATCATCACTTATCAGGGAAATTGAAGCAACAAGTCTATGATCTTTCCAGCTGCCCTCAAGTGCCTCACCGTCAAGTGCTCTGCTTTTATGGAATTGAGTCTGGCAATTTGTTTTTCCCTTATTTTTTAAATCTGGGAGATATAAAACACTTCTGGAGAAGTGTGTAAAACAAGTGTGTGGCTTCCCAAATGACAGTGATAGGAAAGCCAGGGAACCCACCCATGTCAGGAAAGAGAGTTCTCGTGCATTTTTCCGTGCTCATAACTAGCATACAGGAGTACACTGACTGGGAAAAGAACAGAGGCCAATGGAGCCTCCCCCAGCGTCCTCGTCCTCCAGCCCTGGGAAGCAGGTTCAGGCTGAGGTACACTTGGCAGACCTGGGGGGAGTTTAGGGCAGGCTAAGAAATAAAGAATTTAGGGTCCTCGCTGCCATGGATGGGGCCATCTCAAAGCTTTGCCTCCAACCCATGGGAGCCAATCCTACAACTACTTTTCCCCACAAACGGCCTTGGAAAGAAGAAAAAAAGTAAAGAGGGAAAGAAAAACCACACACAAAGAAGCCACATGCAGAACGCTGCACATCTTTGGGAAGCGTGTTTTGGTTTAACAAAATCCCAACCAAGATCTGACTAATTAGTTTATTTTTGGCTTTGATGTTTTACTTGACAGACATCTCTAAGAGTTCATCTGAAAGGAAAATAATTAGAGGAGACCAGGCAGGACTTTTCTTTCTTTTTTTTTTTTTTTTTTAAAGAAAAGCAGAGTAATACTTCTGATAATCAGAATGACCCAGGATTGGCTCCAGATAGCCTTCCTGTTGAAAGACAGGCGGGGGTCGGGGGGTGGGGGGGCTGGGACACTGGGGATCCTTCGCCACCCCCCAGAGTGGAAGACGGTGGAGGAAGAGGGTCATTGTGAAGGACTGAGGGCCCTCCCTTCCCCGGGGCTCTGATAGGGAGGGGAGTGGACTAGGACTGCATCTGGAAAAGGACAGAAGGGAATGGGTTTGAGAAATAAGTCTGGGGACCAAATGCAAAGTAATTGGTAATTGATGGGGGTGGAGTATTACATGGGAGCCATTTGTGGTGGCTTATTTACCATTACTGAGCTTGTGAAGGTCAAACATCTATGCACATATCCTTACACAGCAGTGTTCTTCCGCATAATCTACATCTTTAAAGAAAGGACTGAGATACCCACTCAGTAGAGAAGGCAACACACAGGGCACTTGACCTAGGTGGACTCAAACATACTCCATTCATTACAAAATACAGATTCGCATACGCTATGAATGCAGTAGTGACCCTCGGAACCATAGAACACAGCCACACCGAAATCAAGACGTGATCCACTCATCATGTCCCAGAGATGCCATACCTAGCTGTCTCTACCATTACAATGTGCATATAGAGGCATATTTCTCTTGTCTAACCCTGCCGGAAGTAGCAGGATTGAGGACACTCCTTTCTCTCTCTTTTTCTTTCTTTTAAAAAAAGATTTTATTTACTTGAGAGAGACAGAGAGAGCGGGAGTGAGAGAGAAAGCATGAGCAGGAGAGGAACAGAGGGAGAGGGAGAAGCAGACTCCCCGCTGAGAGGGGCTCACCCTGGAACCCCGGGATCATAACCTGAGCTGAAGGCAGATGTTTAACTAACTGAACGACCCAGAGGCCCTTTCTTTCTCTTTTTAAAAAGACTTGATTTTTAAGTAATCTCGGCACCCAATGTGGGGCTGAAACTCACAACCCCGAGATCAAGAGTCATGCGCTCTACTGACTGAACCAGCTGGGTGCCCCTTGTTTCTCTTCCTTAGTGCTATTAAAACAACTTCTCAGAAATGTTGACTCCCAGACTAGTCACAAAGGAAAAACGGAAGGAGATCAGCAAGCCAAATCGGGGAGTTCTTCTTGACAAGGGCTTTTGATAGAAAAAGAGGAGGGTTAGGAAATCCTCCAACTTTGTCATTTTTCTTCAATTTGATCATGGCTATTACTGGACCTTTGCATTTTCATGTACATTTTAGAATCAACTTGACATGTTCAACAGTAAAACCTGCTGGAATTTTGACTGAGAATGCATTAAACCTACAGATCACTTGGGGTAAATCATCTTTATAATATGGGGTCGTCATGTCTAAGGGCATGGTACATTCTTCCTTTTATTCAGAACTTTAAAAATTTCTCTCAATATTATTTGTTGTTTTCAGCATTGAGACCTAATATATCTTTCACTAGATTTATTCCTGTATTAAATGATTTTGATACTAAGTGAATGGTATTTTAAAAAAATATTTATTTATTTGACAGAGAGAGACACATTGAGAGAGGGAACAACAAGCAGGGGGAGTGGGAGAGAGAGAAGCAGGCTTCCCGCTGAGCAGGGAGCCTGATATGGGGCTCGATCCCAGAACCCTGAGATCATGACCTGAGCCAAAGGCAGACACTTAACAACTGAGCCACCCAGGTGCCCCAAGTGAATGATATTTTATTTTTTAAAGATTTTATGTATTTATTTGAGAGAGAGAGAGAGAGAGGATGAGCGAGAGCATGAGAAGGGGGAGGGTCAGAGGGAGAAGCAGACTCCCTGCAGAGTAGGGAGCCCAATGCGGGACTTGATCCCGGAACCCCTGGATCATGACCTGAGCCGAAGGCAGTCGCCTAACCAACTGAGCCACCCAGGCACCCCAAGTGAAGGGTATTTTAAATAAGTAACTTTGTAACATTTAGATCAAGTTTAATTATGACATTCTTCTTCTTTATTCAATTTGCCTATGTGAACTGTTCTCTGAGACAAAGACGTAAAATTCCCTGTGGTTTTCTTTTTGTTTCTTTGAAATTTTTACTTGATTTAAAGCATAGAGTATTGGTGCATAAAGGTTAATGCAGATTCTGAGTAAGACTAATTTTATCAATGTAAAATTCTTCCTTTGTGTCTTTGACATTGAACATTTGGACATGTGCTCTATGAAAGGTGGAGGGGACTCCAAAGGGTAGGACTTACTGGGTTCCAAAAAATATTTTGGCACCAACCAATCTATTGTTTCTAAATTAAATTTAATAGAGGAAAGTCAGTCCTTGATCATAATGAGCTCCTCCTGTATGCACTGTGACTTCTTTACATTATTTTGTGTCCTCTGCATGGGTCCTCGAACCATTTAGTGATGTTTCTGGTCTGACAATTTTAAGGGTTCTAATGTGAGTCCTGAATACTTTATCTGTACCTAAAGGAATGTCCAAAGAGACGTATTTCCAAGGTAACTTCCTTCCCATAACACAATCATGTCAGTTACTCCAGGTTCACGAACTGGATTCATCCCTCAGTCAACCCCAAATCCTGGACAACTTTTCTGCTTCTATTAAAATAATGTCTTAAAGAAAAAAAAATCATACCTATTCAGTGGAAAAGTTGAAAATATGGACTACAAAGAAAATGTATCAACATGGCCACATCTCAGACCACCGTTTGTAATTTTTCCTAGGAACCTGTATATTTTTTCAAAGTCACACTATATAAAATTTATAATGTACATTAAAAGTTTAATATGAAGTCTACAAATCATTAAATTACAATATGCAACTGATAATATATAAATTATTGACTTTAATGGCTTCTTTGTAGTACATCCCATGAATAGGTATAATTTGACAATCGCTCAATATAGGCAATTTTCTACTTTTTATCACTATTGCAGAACACTGCCATGGACATATCTCTAGTTAACTATTATTTATTTATGTTAGGATGGATTTCTGGGAATTTCTCTGTTAAATCTTGCTTCTTTTTCAGTTATGACACAACCCAAATTTACCTCCTCTTTGAAGGCACCACTCCTATGCAAATTGGGATCTCACTTTTTGACATCCCTTGGCTAATGTAACATAGTATTTAGCACTACCTGTTGTAATAATAATTTTTTAAAAGGCTTTTTTTATTTGAGAGAGACAGCAGGAGCAGGGTGAGGGGGAGAGGGAGAAGCAGGCTCCCTGCTGAGCAGGGTTCCTGACAGGGAGTCTGACGCTGGGCTCCATCCCAGGACCATGGGATCATGACCTGAGCTGAAGGCAGACGCTTAACTGACTGGGCCACCCAAGTGCCCCATAATAATTTTTTTAATGAAAATAAATAACCCACCTTCCTTAAACTCTGCGAGGGCAAAAATGTTCCCTACAGTGTTCAGTTTGCATCACAACTTGACAAGCTAGGGGCATACGTGCTACCCAATAATCTGATGTGGGTGACTCAAGATTCCTCCAAGATTCTTATGTCTTTATTTCTTATCCAACTACATGTTCTCTAAGCCCTTGAGTTATAGATTTATGGGAGTTACAAAGACAATATAGAGGGGTTTCTCTGTACCCTTCACCCAGTTTCCACCATTGGTTACAACTTAATGTAGTAAGTGTAGTACAATGTAAAAACTAGGAAACCGGCATTGGTAGAATGTGTGTGAATTATTCTATGTCATAGGCATAGATTAGTATAACCACCATGGCAGTCAGGACACAGAGCTATTTCATCGTTGTAAAAATCTCACCTACCTCTTTATGGGCACGCCCAGCCCATCTCCACTGCATCCCTAACCTAGGACAACCACTAATCCACTCTCCATTTCTGTAATTTTTATTTTAAAAATCATGAATCCAATTTCCTTACTAATTCTAGGGATATGTATTTCATATTGGGTGGGTTATAATAGTTTATGCTTTCTGAGGAGTTGGTCCCTTTAAGTTGTCAAACTGCGTGTGCAGTGTGTTCATAGTAGTCCCTTATTATTTTTTTGACATCTGGATGGTCTGCAGTGATGGCTACTATTTAGCTCCTGATACTGTTAATTTGTGTCTTCTCTTTCCTCCGAGTCAACCTTGCTACCCAAGTTTATGCTCACATTCAACAATCCATTTTTTATGTCTCAAACAACCAAGGCTAATTTTCTAGGACTACTTGATTATATGGCCAGTTGGAGATGATCAAGTATTTATCTCAGAAGTCAATAAAATTTGGAGATGTGTTCATTGGCTTATCTTGGGAGCAGTGAGGATATCTAGATGCTGTACAAGAAGGTGATATGGGAAAAGTACAAACATCTGATAATTTTGGGTAAAAAGATCGTTCCCATTTGTTGATGAGCTGCCTCTTTGAGATTGGTCTTCCTACTGTACAAATATCTGCAGAACTCTTGAAATGCTTACCTAAACTTCAGTTAGTCATCTGAGGGAACTTTCTGAAAGAAGAGATGGGCATACTCCTACTACAGACACCCAAGCCACATGGAACCCAGTCTCCTCAAACCCTCATGCCTATCTCAAAGACAACAGCGCAAACGTGATCATGGATCCCAAATTTGGGATACTTCTTTGACCAGAGAACTATTTTTAAAAGGTGATTTGTGGGCAGAACTGTGAAAGAACACTGCTCTGAGGTTTCCTCTTTCTTTAGTGTCAATACATAACTTACCCTCCATTCTAGGTAGAGTCTGAAAGCGAAAGGGAATGTTACGAAGGATGCTGGAGTAACTAAAGCAAACTGGGGCCCATAGTCACTGGGTGTATAGCCAAATACTGGGTCTAAATTCTCTGATACTCAAAGCATTGAGAAGAGCATTTTCTTTTCCTCTATTCAAGGCTTTTAAAAGCAAAAGTGAGGTCTTCTCTGAAGTGAGGCAGTGATCCCTGGATGATGGTGAGAGAGGGGACAAATATTCTAGGCTCAGGTAATTGACACATGGGGAGCAGGTAAAAGCCATCACAACACACACCCCAACTGCTCAGAGGAACCTGGTTCCCAGAGGTGATGAGACATGAGCTCTTTGCTTGGGCTTTAGTACAGAAGAGAAAAGAACACGCAAATGATTTTTTTACCCATCACTGTCCTGCTAGAGTCCTCTTGCCATATCCCTCTTGTTAAAGAGGTAGACACTCTGTGTGTGTCTGTCTATAGCCACACCTGTCTATAGCCACGCCTTTTAAAACACCTTTGACATAGGTCAGGATCCCGGAAAAGTGGAATCTGATATCTGAGATTCGCATGTAGCAAGTTTTGGTGGTTCTTTTGGGAACAATTGTGAAGAGTGGGGGAAAACTGGATTGGGTCAAGGGAGAGACTGAACTACAGTGCTGTTGCAACAGAGGGGTCATCCAATCCTACAGGGAGTTTTAGGACTCCCAAGACCCTTCGGAGTTCTGAATTGAGGCAAAGGAGTAGGACCTTTGTACCTCTGCCCTTACGTGGCTGCGGGCTGCAGCCAGGAGGGGTGTAACTTTGGGCCACATAGCGGTCTTCAGGCAAGGGCAATGTCCAAAGAGTGACTCGTCTGTGAGCCATAAGCTCACAGCGGGACAAATAAAGGTCTTAGTCCTAAAGGAGGATCCGGGTGATGGTCCACAGCATCCACTATAACCTCCCTTCAAAGCTTAGCTTTCTCTCTTAGATTCAGATATGGATTTTTTTTTAAAGCTGATTTTTGTTATTTTTAAATTTTATTTTACTAAGACAACAGTGCAATGGATTGATACATGGATTGCTGAACTGCATAACCAATCTCAATGAGCAAACATGAGTAAAGTAATAATTCAACAAGCACAAGTATTACAGAGATTTTAACACATGATTATGGAAGAATCCTTTTAAAAAATGTTTGTTGAACAGCAACAAGGAAACCGGGTAATAAAACAAACCTCAAATAATGAAGAAGTTTATGTCTAACTGGGGAGAGACGCTGTGATCTTAAACAGCAATGTAGAAACCACCAGCATTTCAAATCACACAGAATGTAAGTTCAATACAGAGTTCAGATGTAGCAAAATATAATTTTCTTCCTAAGTTTTATAATAGAATCTTGAAAGAAATCACTGTCTATTAGCTGATGCCTAAAAAGGAAGGCGAGAATGTGACGGGGGAATATTATTTCTGCTGTGAGTTGTAACTAAATTCAAAGAATGGAGAGTAGATCCTATGTAGGTAGGCTGTAATCAGCTTGTAATGTGAACTGGAAACCCAGAAGTGAGTTTAAAATCTCTATTTCTGAGAATCATTCACAGGAACATGAATAACATCTGGGTATTTAGTTTCCTGGGTTAAAACTTGCTCCACGAAGGAGACCTCAGTAAGTTTCCATTTACAAGAGCTGAAGCATAAATTTGACTTCAAGACAGCATGACCTGAGTTGTGATCACTCATGTAAAATATAAGAAAATACTCTTTCCTTGAATTATATTTTCAAAAAAATATATATTGATACATAATCAAATGCCAATCTATAAAGTTTTAGAAAAGAAGACATAAGAAATGACCACAGGGATGCCTGGGTGGCTCAGTCAGTTAAGTGTCTGCCTTCAGCTCAGGTCATGATCCCAGGGTCCAGGGATGGAGCCCCAGCAGGCTCCCCGCCCAGGGGGGACCCTGCTTCTCCCTCTGCCTTTCTGCCCCACCCCCGCTTGCAGACCCCCAAATAAATAAATAAATAAATAATTTTGTTAAAGAAAAGAAATGACCCCAATCTCACCACTCTGTGAGAACTGAATTACCCTTTAGTTCTTACCTTAAAATTATCAACTGAACACTTAGTAAGATCTAATCGTTATCAGATGATAGCCATGTTAGTTTATTGTAGGCACACGCCAATGCCCCGGTCCATTTAGCTGGCTTCCAGGACTTCGGCACTTAAGGTACTGTACAGGACACAGAGAGTGGCAGAATGAGAAGCTTAGCAACTCCTCTCCCCAGAAGCACTGGTAAAACTGAACAAAATTGTGAAACAGCCATTTCAGGACTCTGGCAGTAGACCAAGGGCATACAACAAATTGAGACGGTATTTCTCCAAGGAAACTACTGAACTGTGGGTACGGACAGTGAGATTCTTGGTGTTTTATCCCAGAGGTCAGGCCAGAAGTCTCAGGACAAGCTAGAAAATGAGACACCTTGCTGCTGGAGAGGACTGACTGACTTAATTCCGAAACTCAGCTTTCAGAAACTGTAGCAATTTCGGTGCAACTGAGTGAGGGAGGTCAATGTTGCAGTTAGCCTGACCTTGTGATCCTTGCTGAGGCCAGCAACAAACTCGCAAACTAGCCAAGATTTTAATCAGAAATCCAAGAAGGGGGGCGCCTGGGTGGCTCAGCCGGTTAGAGCCTCTGCCTTCGGCTCAGGTCATGATCCCAGGGTCCTGGGATCGGGTCACGCGTCCCTGCTGAGCAGAGAGCCTGCTTCCTCCTCTCTCTCTGCCTCTCTCTCTCTGCTTTCTTGCGATCTCTGTCAAATAAATAAAAAAAAATCTTAAAAAAAAAATCCAAGAAGGGAGATAGATATAGTTAGCCTTGGTAAGTTCCCTATATCCCTGATGATCCAGAATTCTGGGCACGGGGTGTGCACACGCTTAGGAAAGGAGGAACCTTGACTATCTACCCTTTCCTGGTAGGTCTTACATAGGCACAGAGGAGACACGGTGTACCATGGAAAATAAAATCTGGAGCCTACCTGTAAACAGACTGAACTTTGAATTCAATACCCAACCCTCACGTAGGTTCGTTGGCAAAAGGTAGAAGACAGAGTGGCTGGAAATGTTTGATCACAATCTCTGACCCACCACTGGCTAACTACCAATCCACGCTGAAACAGGAACGGAGCCAGGTTTATGAATGATATCAAGAATAATTGTTTAAAATGACGAGCAGGGGGCTCCCGGGTGGCTCAGTCGGTTAAGCATCCAACTCTTGATTTTGTCTCCGGTCATGATCTCAGGGTCGGGAGACTGAACCCCCTGATGGGCTCTGTGCTCAGTGGGGAGTCAGCTTGAGATTCTCTCTCTCCCTCTGTCCCTTCCCCTCAAACAAATAAACAAATCTAAAAACAAACAAACGAACAAATAAAATGATGAGCAGACACAGCAGGGGTTGTACACCATGGGGGAGAGAGACTCCAAAGAGTCGGTTTCCACAAGGCACCACACAACAAAACCTGCAACAATATTGCCCTCGTGTGGTAGAAATCGGAATTCCAGAGTTGCGGCAGTATTACCCTGTTCAGGGGGAGAAAAAAATAGAGGCCACGTAAAAAACCCAGATATGGTGGCTCACAATGAGAAAAGCAGCCAACAGAAATTCTGAAATTTTGCAGGGGCCCAGATGCTGGGCTTACAGACAAAGACTTCAAAAACGGTTTTTGTAGGTTTATGTTCAAAGAACTAAAGGAAACCACGGCAGGTATGACAACGATTCAAATAAAATTATTAGAGAGACAGAATTTATGAAAACTGGAAGTTCTGAAGCTTAGAAGCACCGTAACAAAAAGAATTATTTCACTAGAGGGGCCCCACAGCAGATCTGAGCTGGCAGAAGAGAATTTGGCAGAAAGCAAACTTGAAGATGTGTTGATAGAAATTACCCAATTTGAACAAAAGAAAGCACACGAATGAATAAGCATGAACAGAGCATCAAAGACCTATGGAGTGCCAGCAAGCATACCAGTATATGGGACACCTGGATGGCTCAGTTGGTTAAGCCTCTGCCTTCAGCTCAGGTCATGATCCCAGGGTCCTGGGTTCGAGTCCCGCATCAGGCTCCTTGCTCAGCGGGGAGCCTGCTTCTCTCTCTGCTTCTGCCTGCCACTCTGCCTGCTTGTGCTCTCTCTCTCTCTCTCTCTGACAAATAAACAAATAAAATCTTAAAAAAAAAAAGCATACCAATATATGCATAGTAGAAGTCTTGGAAGGAGAGGAGAGGGAGATAGAGAAAGAAAAAGTATTTGAATACTGGCCAGAAAGATCTCAAATTTGGTGAAAAACAGTAATCTACGTATCCTAGAAGGTCAACAAACTCTAAACAGGGAAAGTAGAGGATTCTACAACTACATCCATCAGGATCAAACTGTTGAGAGTCAGCGAGAAAACCTTTTTTTTTTTTCCCCAAGATTTTATTTATTTATTTGGCACAGAGAGAGAGAGGGAGGGAGAGAGCACAAGAGAAGCAGGCTCCCCACTAAGCAAGGAATCACAAAATCAGCAAGAGAAAAATGACCCATCATGTACAAGAGAACAACAGTATAAAATGCAGCTGACTTCAAAAACAGTGGAGGACAGAGGCAGCAGGATGGTACTTCCAAAGTGCTGAGGGAAAGAGACCAAGCCTGTGCACCAAGACTCCTATCATTTCTGGTAAATATTCAGATATGCTAGATTATTTTTCTCCTGTGCTTTTAATTATTTTTCTTTTATCCTGAGGCTTCTAGTTGTAAATGACAGTGTTTATATTTGCCTTAATTTTAATGTTCTTTTAAATCCAATCTGGATTTTTCTAAATTCGTCATGGACTTGCCATTTAACTATTTTGTCTTTGCCTCTATTATTCCCTTTATCCCTTCGAATGTATTCATTCCCAGTAGTTCTACTTTATTTTTAAAATCATTTTTCTGACCCTGCTTCAAGTTAGCAATACTTTATCCATTATTTATTTATTTATTAAGATTTTCTTTTTTTAAATTTATTTGACAGACAGAGATCACAAGTAGGCAGAGAGGCAGGCAGAGAGAGGAAGGGAAGCAGGCTCCCCGCTGAGCATAGAGCCCGATGCGGGGCTCGATCCCAGGACTCTGGGATCATGACCTGAGCCGAAGGCAGAAGCCTTAACTCACTGAGCCACCCAGGCACCCTATCCATTATTTTTTAAAAGATTTTATTTATTTATTTGACAGAGAGAGTGAGAGCACAAGCAGATGGAGCGGCGGAGGGAGAGAGAGAATAGGCTCCTCCCAAAGCAGGGTCTCGATCCCAGGACCCTGGGATCATGACCAGAGCCAAAGGCAGACATTTAACTGATTGAGCCACCTGAGTATCCCCCCTTATCCATCATTTTGAGACAAGAGTAGCATTACCCACAGTTTGGATGCAGGCAAGTAACAGGATGCTAATTACACTTTTTGTAGGTGGTAGAGAGTCTCATATTTACCAAATGTTCCTCTAGCAACTGAATAAATCCAATTAAAAAAAAACAGTAATAAAACTTTGTATCTGGATGCCTGGAAGGGTCAGTCAGTTAAGCATCTGCCTTCAACTCAGGTCAAGATCCTAGGGTCCTGGGGTCAAGTCCCACATCGGGCTCCTCGTTCAGCAGGGAGTCTGCTTCTCCTGTTCCCCCTGCTTGTGCTCTCTCTCACTCCCTCCAACAAATAAATAAGTCTTAAAAAACAACAACAACTAAAAACTTTTGTATCTGTTTGGCAAAAATATAAATTATTTGTGGAACCTGAGGTTGGAAAAATCATGATAGCAATGATACATACGTGTATGAGAGTTAAGAGTACAAACAGACCAGAACTTGAGTTTTGTGCTTCAATATGTGGCAAGTATACAACTGAGATTCCTCTTTAAAAAGGTCTAATTCTGGAACTTTAAATACAGTATTCCGGTGGTTAAATCCACAAAGACCAAAGGCCTACATACAAGGTAGTGGATCACTCCTTATATTAACAAATGGACACAATGCGAATTCCAGGTAGTAAATCAATGGGTAAGTCTAATATGGCACTCTAACTCTTAGCATTGATGTAACATTAAAATCAATGTGCTATATTTACATTACACCATGTATCAAATCACTAAGGTCTGTGTTAAACAAAAAATTTGAGAGTAAAATCCCAATTAACACTTTCTCTAAGTGTAATAATTTTTTTTAAGATTTTATTTGACAGAGAGAGACACAGTGAGAGAGAGAACACAAGCAGGGGGAGTGGGAGAGGGAGAAGCAGGCTTCCTGCCGAGTAGGGAACTCAATGTCAGGCTCGATGACCCAAGCTGAAGGCAAATGCTTAACGACTGAGCCACCCAGGCACCCCAAAAGTAAAATTTTTTTGAGTGTAGGGGCACCAGGGTGGCTCAGTCTGTTAGGCAACTGACTCTTGATTTCAGCTCAGGTCATGATCTCAGAGTCCTGGGATGGAGCCCCACATTGGGCTCTGTACTCAATGGGGAGACTGCTTGAGGATTCTCTCTCCCTCTCCTTCTGCTTCTCCCCCACTCTCTCCCTCATAAATAAATAAATAAATAAATAAATAAATAAGTTAGTTTTTGGAGTATAAAAATTTTAATGGGTAATTCTTTTTAAGGAAATATATTTTTTTTAGATTTTATTTATTTATTTATTTGACAGACAGAGATCATAAGTAGGCAGAGAGGCAGGCATAGACAGAGAGGGGGAGGCAGGCTCCCTGCTGAGCAGAGAGCCCAATGCGGGGCTCAATCCCAGGACCCTGAGATCATGACCTGAGCCGAAGACACAGGCTTAACCCACTGAGCCCCCCAGGCGCCCCAATGGGTAATTCTTACAGAAAAAAACCTTAAAAGTTTAAAGAATAATGTCTGTGCCTTTTCGTTAAATTTTTAACAAAAATGTTTTTTGTTTTTAAATGAGACCTTCAAAATGCATAGCTGCACAACTCCCTCTTCACCCCCACACACTTCCAAATCTGCAATCATCATATCCTTGTGTCTTATACACACACACACACACACACACACACACACATCTCATTGTGATTTATACTGTGATGTGAGTCTAATCTTCTTCTCTTGTCTTATTGTCTCCCCATCAGCCTGCCAACCAACTCTGGATTTTTCTCCTGAATTTAATGAATGCAAGAGTGCCTTCAGACAGAGCTCACACTTGACCGCACAGCAAAGACTTTCCGCTGGGAGGCAGAACCATGAGTGTGAGGACTGTGGAATGACAGTCATTTCTCCCCCTTTACGTGACATAAGAAAATTCATACAGTAGAGAAACCACACAATAGGATGTACACACGAAGGCCTTTTAGGTACTATTCATCATTTTCTATTCACCAAAATGTCCATGCATTCGAGCCACTCTTTGAAGGTCATGACTGCGGAAATACTTTTTACCAGAGCTTCAAAGTTTATACAACATCAGAAAAATCATACAGGATCCAAACTACACAAATGTGATGCATGTACCAAGGCCTTTCTATTTTACTCTATTTACTTTCTATTTACTCCTTTTTGAAAATCAGAGGGTTCACACGAAAGAAAAACTCTTTCCATGTGATGAATACAGAAGGGCCTTTAGCCAACCGGCGACCTTAAAATGACATAAGAGAATTCATAAACTTTGAATGCAAATGTATAGATACCTTGGACAAAGTTTCAAAGCCAACTGAACACTGGGCAGGTTCTACTGAACCAACACCAAACAAAGGTGATAAATGTGAAAAATGCTTTAAGTTTTACTCACAATCTAACAGACATCAGAGAACTCATACTGGAGAGAAGCCCTTCAAACGATCCAAGTGGAAAGATCTTTAGTTGAGAAGTCCTGAGATGGAATTTAAAAAGTCACATTGGAGAGAAACTTTTTCATTGTCAAGTGTGTGGACATGATTTTAGCACTAACTATGATCGTACCCAGCATGAAAGAACTCATACTGGAGAAAAGCAATAGGGATGTAGCCAGTGTGACAAGACCTACAGAATGGCATCTAATTTCAGCAGTCATAAAAGAACTCACTTAGAAGGGAAACCTTTGTATTCAGTGTAAAAAACCTTTTGAAAGGTCCTACCTTGTTCAACGTCAGAAAACTCAAAGGAAACAGAATTTCGAAAATCATGATAATACCGCAAAGGTCTCTAGGTGCCACATCTTTACTAAACACCAGAGGATTCACCCAGAGAGACTCTATAAATAGCTAAATAGCTTTCCATACTGAATCCTCAACTTTTGTTCATCAGAATTCATACTGAAAAATCCTAGACTATAAAACTCATGTAGGAAATTTAAGAACCTATTCAGCAAGGAAAGAGCATTTATATGATTACAGATGTATTTTCTGTCTTCCTTTGACCATGGTTCTTTGAAGATATCCACCATAAAAATGAGCAGATTCAGCCTAGAATTTGAAATAAGCCAAGACTTTGTCTTTATCATCTCCCCTATATTGAGAATAGGAAGCAAAGAAGAATACTGTAATCAGAAGAATTCATTATTGAGCTTATTCATTGAAGATAATAAATTAGATCATGAAAACTTTTTAGGAATAGAAGCAATATGGTAAATGATAAAAAGATTGTGTAGAAAACTATACACCTAATCCAAGTAGACATAAATAAATTATGTGAACTCTGTTTCTGGGATTAAAACTATTGAAGAAAATTCCTAGGGGCACCTGGGTGGCTCAGGTCATGATCTCAGGGTCCTGGGATCTGCCAGATTTCAGATCCGCACTCAGTGGGGAGTCTGCTTGTCCCTCTCCCTCTGCCCCTCCCCCCACTCATGCTCTCTTTCTTGCAAACAAATAAAAAAAGAAATAGTTTTAAAACTTGCTCTAGGAGCCCCTGGGTGGCTCAGTCAGTTAAGTGTCTACCTTTGGCTCAGGTCATGATCCTGGGGTCCTGGGATTTAGCTCCGCATGGGTCTCCCTGCTCAGTGGGGAGCCTGCTTCTTCCTTTCCCTCCACTGCTCCCCCTGCTTGTGCTCTCTTGCTAAATAAATAAAATATTTAAAAAAAATTGCTCTAGTGGGAAGAGTTCACCTGAGCTTTAGGAAGAATGGATTCAGATTCTAGTTCTGTTACAAAGAACTGGGAACCTACATGGGGTCACTAAATATATAACATCAAGTAGTTCTGCTCTTCCTTCCAAACACCAGGACCAAGATCATAGTATGAGATGTGGAAGAACTATAGAGAAGTACAGAGAAGTATCCTTCCAGGTTGGTGGGTAGAATTCTAAGAATCAAACTCAATTTTTCAATGTTTCCAACTCCAGTATCTGGTCATTCCCTCTTTATCTGCTTCCTTCCTCACTTCCCATATTTTAATCATGCATTTAAAAATTGAAAGCCTAATCCTTTCAGGTATACATGTTCTTAGCTGCTGAAGATATACCCATCAGTGGGTAAGACAGAAGAGAAGACAGAAAAATTCTGCTCCCTCATGGAGTATGCATTCTGGTGAGGAAGACAAACCACCTACCAACTTACAGGTGGTCAGAAGGTTGGGACGCATGGATAAATATTTGCCTTGTGACCATGTTACATAATCAGTTAATGCCTACATTTGACAAAAGAGGGAGGTCACTCAGTGTGAACCTAACAGGACCATGTGCTACCCCTTTAGCCCAGAATGGGGAGAAAGTGGTTGGATTAATTTCCAAAGCTGGGTTGGACAACAGCGCCAGGTGGAATTTTCCCAGATTTGAGACTCTGATTACTACTTCTGAGGGATGCTCAAGGTATGGGTTATCTTGTGAAATTCGGGGACAAAAATCATCTGAAGTCTGCATCCCATATATGAGTAGAAGGACTGCTGAAAATGACAGGTCCATGGCCCATGTTCAGTGCAGTTTTGCAAAGTACAGGGAACCAAACATTGCTAATGAGGAGTAAGAGTTTAAATAGATCACATAAGCCACTGGGTGTATCATGTATTGTAACATCAGTAAATCATTGTACATGTAAGTATACATTTACCTGTATCCAGAATTTATGGCCATCACGTAGATCAGTGGCTGATGTCTGTAACATGACTGTGGTGGTGGGTACACAACCCTGCACGTATAATAACGTTGTATAGAATTCACACACACACACACACACACACACACATACACACACACACAGAGCAAACTGGGGGAATCTGAAAAGAACGGGGAGTTTTATCAATGTGAATATCCTGGTTTTGATAATATACTATCATTTTGATAGTATATTTAATAATATACTATCATTTTGCAAGATGTTGCCATTGGGAAAACTGGGTACATGGCATATGGAATCTCTATTATTTCTTACAATGGCATGCGAATCTACAATTATTTCAATAAAAATGTCGATTTAAAAAAAAAAAAGTCAGACCCAAAAGAAAGTCTTTTTTCCCTGCAGTTCAGGTTACATCTGCAGAATCATGATATGTTTGTATCATGCTTATGAAAAAGAAAAAAAAATGTGAAAGAGCCCAATGCCTTCATTTTAAAGAGGAGAAAACAGGTGCACCAAGTAAGTACCTACCCAAGCCCCTAAAATCTGTTAACATTGAGGAGCTTGTCATCATTTCTGCCTTTCTGTGTTTATAATGGAACATTTTGTGGCAAGTGCCAAGCCCTCCGGCCCTGGGTTAAAACAACTTTGGGATCTAACCCATCAGGACCACAACAGTCCAGCCATGTGATCTTAGAAAAATAATGTTTGAACTTTATAATTACAATGAGAACAATCGTACCAACATCAGCGAGATTTCAAGATGCTGAAATAATATAATTCATGCTAGTACAGGGGGTAGATGGTGGGAGGCTCTTAAAAGAACGCCTCTTTATTGTCAGGTAAAGTGCCAGACCCCGGACCCGAAGGCTTTGTAATAGAAAGACATAAAAGGTACAGTTCTTGCACTATGAACAAAGCCTAGAAAGAGAGAAAAAAAACAACAACAACAACACAGAAGCATGGAGTGTGAGAACTATGTGGGTGTAGGGGATTTGGTGGTTGATGAGCCTACCAAGTAAACTGGGGCCAGGTGCAAAGCTAGGCGTGTGAACGCTGCTCAGGGTTCTGCCCTGGAGGGTCGTGCCAAAGAGCCTAGTGGGAGGCTGGGAGGCTGAAGCCCCCTGGCGCCCCTCACTGCTAGGAGGCCTGGGGCAAATGGCCTCTTTCTCAGATCCTCCCTTTCCTCATCTCCAAAATAACAGAAGAGTAGAATGGAATGGAATGGAATGGAATGGAATGGAGCCAGTAAGTCCAAGGTGGGTCTTGTGTGGGGCGAAACTCAAGGTACTGGCAAGACTGTGTTCTTTCTGGAGGCTCGAAGGAGGACTGGTTTCCTCACCCTTCCTTAGACCTTGACCCCACTTTCATCACCTGACGCCCCCACCTCCTTCTTACAAGGATCTTTTTGACTGCATCAGCTCTACCTGGACATTCCAGGCTATGTGTACCCCATCGCCCGCTGAAGGCACCTAACTGCTTTGCCGCCTCCTTGCAGCTGCTTCATGTGGGTGGGGGGCACCAGGTGAGATTCCCCATCTCAAAGATTCAAGTGGGAAGTGCGTCACAAGCCCTCCTGTGGCGTGTGTAATATGACATCGGGACTGGGGTACGGGAGGCAGGCATAAAGAGCACTTGGGAATTTTCAGCCTAAACCCTGACAGACTCTCTTGCATTCCCTACTCCTTCTTGTTCCTACTATACTCAGGACCCAAACTGCTGAGAGCTCTGCAGGCAGTTACTGGCCTTGATTGGGAAATGAGAAGATTCTGGGTGTGATGACCTGGGTTCTACATAAGCAGGCTCAGGTGGATACCAGGCTTGCTGGCCATGTTGGGGCTGACCTCTCTGAGAGGGTGAGTTTGTGCTCTGTTCCACTGGGATGTGGAGGGGGTTTTGTTCAGGGCAGATCTGGGAAGCAGAGCCACACACTTTGGAACATGGGCAGAGGCCCCATAAAACCCCCAAATCCCAGCTGCTGCAGCACCCCGTATGGGCTCCTTATAGGGCCCAGGGGAAGAGAGGAACCTGCATGTCAAGGTTGGGAGGCTGGTGTATATTCCTGGTTTCCTCTGTGTAGTCGAGGTGGTAGTGCTTTGGGGTGGGGATGGAGGTTGGGGTGTCTGGTTTCATATACCTCTGCCCTCAATTTGAAGGTGTGACTTCTTGGGAGTCTGCTTTCTCCTGAGAAGAAGAGGAGGAGGAGAAAAATGGCCCTTTCATTTCTAAAGGTGATATCACAGGTGAATCGCTTACTTCTTATTTCCTTCCTAAAATATGAGTTTACATGGCCTAAAAACACTTTGCTAATTGGGGCTACAGGGAGACTCTGTTCCAGACCTTGACCCTAGCTTCTGGTTTTCTGGAACCTTGGGCATTCTTTAATGTGTAGACGCACCCCCCAGTCTCTGCCTTCATCTTTACCTTGGGATCTCCCTGGGTCTCCTCATTGGTCTGTCTCTGGGTCCAAATTTCCCCTTTCGTAAAGGCCCACTCTAATCTCATTTTAACTTAATTACTTCTGTAAAAACCTTATTTTCTTTCTTTTGTTCTTTTTTAAAAGATTTTATTTATTCACTTGACACACAGAGATCACAAGTAGGCAGAGACACAGGCAGAGAGAGAGGAGGAAGCAGGCTCCCCACTGAGCAGAGAGCCCGACATGGGGCTGGATCCCAGAACCCTGAGATCATGACCTGAGCTGAAGGCAGAGGCTTAACTCACTGAGCCACCCAGGCGCCCCAAAAAACCTTATTTTCAAATAAGATCACATTCTGAGGCACTGGGGATTAGAACTTCAAAGTAACTTTTTTGGGGGGAACTGTCAGGAAGCCATAACAGATATAAAAAATTATCAAACTGATTTCTTCTGGGAGAGAAGTTTTCATTTGTCTCGTGGTTACTGGTCATTTGACTTTTCAAATTCAAATTGGTAACTGCCTTTATTTTTGAAGGATACCTTTACTGGGTGTAGAACTCTGGGTGTGTGACCTCAACTAAATGCTCAGTCACCCTGTTCTCCCGGGGCACTGGAACAGTCTGGAATCCTAGATTCCTACCAAAGAAAGTAGGATTTCTTAGTGACCTCTGAAGCTTCTGTCCAGCTCAGAATCCCAAGACTGTTCTCCCAAGTCTGAACCTGTGCAGGCACACTTCCAGTGTCATCCAAGGACCCAGGAGAAATTCTCCTACAGGTGCTTAAGGCTCCTTCTCTAGCACCCTGTCCTCCCAACCCCAGCTGTTTTAGAAGGAAGCTCCAAACTCTGACATCCTCTCCCCCATCCAGAAAGACCACTGCTTGGCTTCTATGTCCCTGCACTGTGGCTCTAGAAATGCCATCAAGGAGAATGCCAGGATAACACGCTTTTCTTCTGTCAAGGGTCACAGCCTTGGATAGGTTGCTTTCCAGTGTGTAAGAATAGTGGCTTCTCTATCTAGCTTTTTAAGTTCTTTGACAGTGAGAGGGCAACTTGAAGCCACTACTCCATCATGGCTAGAACCAAAAATGCTCTCTCCTTTAAAATACAGCTCAAATTGACTTCATTTTTGCAGGTATCCCTCAATGCCTCAGCTCCTATAATCACAATCTTGATCAATCCACACTGCATGGCATGAACAAGTGATTGTATTAATCAGGGTTCTCCAACAGGAGATCTATATGACTTATTATGTAACTCATGTGATTATGAAGGCTGAGAATGCCCCAGATCTGCAGTCAGCAAGCTGGAGATGCAGGACAGCTGATGGTGTAAGTTCTAGTCCAAGTAAGAAAGCCCAAGAACCAGGAAAGTCAATGGTGTAAGTTCCAGTCTGAAATCCGGCAGGCTTGAGACTCAGGACTCTGTTTAAGACTGAAGGCAGGGAAAGACCAATGTTCCAGCCCAACACTTAGCATGAGGAGTATCCTCACTGTTCACCTGGGCAGGATTCTAAGGCTTCAGTCATAATCCCACAGATGGCAGCCTCCCTCTGCTGACTCCTCTGTCAAGCACATACACCAAATGTATTTCTTTAGTTGTTCTTTTTTTCATGAGGATAGGCAATTTTGCCTCCCCAAAGTCTACAAGGACAAAGTAGACTTCTTACAGTTTCTACTTCCCGTTATAGCTTTTGGCCACACATTTTAAAACATCCTTGTATACTGTCTGTCTCCCTCTTATGCCCAACTTGAAAGATACCTACAGAGAGCCACACAGAAGCATTTATAAAGTATAAATTTTTATTTCAGGAGTCCATCCAATTGAGAGATGTGGCTGTGATCTTTTCTCCAGACCAGTGGGCTTATCTGAGCTCTGAAGAGAGACAATTGTATACAGATGTGATGCTGGATAACCTTGATTACCTAGTGTCTTTGGGTAAGGAGATCTTTCCTCATTAGCTTAAAACTGCCAGTGGTAGAATTTTTTCCTTCGGTGTGCATATCTACAGAGACCCTGAGAACGCTTGACTGAATTTCAACTTGACATTCCTCAGCAAAGGACTGGAGCTATGTGATGCTAGGAAAGGACACTTTCATCTTCTGATGAGTCAGGCTTTCTATTCTCCACCATCTTCCAAACCATTGAACTTTCCTTAAGTGCCAAGCTTCTCAGGCTATTGTGTGCCTAAGAAACAGCTGGGGAATGGCTAAAAAATGTAGACAGTCCTTTTTAAAAAAGGATACAAACAGTATTCTGGAGGTAGCCGAGAGATTTTTAAGTTGGCAGTGAGACTCCTTATCACCAAAAGTGTGGGTCTAAATTCTGTAAGAATCACAGCATGATCAAAGTCCTTTATTTCTCTTAGGACACTGGACTTATAAAGCAGAAGTGGTATCCGCTTTGAGGCAAGGGAAGGACCTCTGGATGGTGGAGAAAGAGGTGACAAGTGCTCCATGCCCAGGTAACTGACCAGCACCAAGCAGGTGGAAGCCATTACGGCTCACACCCCAACTGGTCCAAGTAACCTGGACCCCCGAGGTGACAGGAGAGGAACTCTTCCCCAGGCTTCCAAAGAACTCTCATTTCTCCCCACCCCATCCACCATGTTCATCACTCTCCCTGAAATCCTTTGTTCAGTCTTAGGACACCAAATGGTGTGCTGGTAAAATCATGAAGCTTAAGTTACCACATGATGCGACAGAAGGATAAAGAGCTGAACTGGTCAAGTAACTTATCAGTGACTGGAATGAATGAACGGCTTAGCTGGGGAAAGTATCATGAAAAGCCCTTTTTCCCCCAAGAAAGAGTTCAGGAGAAGGATTTTTTTCCTCTCTCTCTAGATAAAGATAATCGTTTAATCAGATGTACCATAACCAGAAAAACGATCAAATTCACCTTCTGATGAAGAGTGAGGACACGTGCACCCCCACCCCGGCCCCCGACTTCAGTACAGAAACCAGAAACTGCCAGAATGCAAGATCATCTAGGGATTTCAGACACATGGGCTTGGTTTCAGGGCACGACACAGAAGGCAGCTCACTAACAGGCCCCTGAAAGTGAAGGGACAGAAAGTTAAAAGCTGGGACAGATGATGAGGATTTGGCTCGGAACATGATTAGATCCGAAGACTGGAGTAAGATCTGCAAATGCACATAAGCTGTTGTTGGCATTTTTGGGAAATGGGTCTGGAAGCCCACTCAAAGCTTTTATAAGATTGTTCCCAAGAATTCCAAGTAACACTGGGCCTTCTTATTCTTTTTTTTTTATTTAAACTTAGCAGTCTACCTTTTTTTTTTTTTTTAAAGATTTTATTTATTGGGGCGCCTGGGTGGCTCAGTGGGTTAAGCCTCTGCCTTTGGCTCAGGTCATGATCTCAGGGTCCTGTGATCGAGCCCCGCATCGGGCTCTCTGCTTGGCGGGGAGCCTGCTTCCCCCTCTCTCTGCCTGCCTCTCTGTCTACTTGTGATCTGTCTCTCTCTGTCAAATAAATAAACCAAATCTAAAAAAGAAAAAGATTTTATTTATTTATTTGACAGAGAGAGATCACATGTATGCAGAAACAGAGATGGGGGAGAAGCAGGCTCTGTTGCTATATTCAAGAATCCCCCATTATGTTGCATTTCCTTCCTCTGTAACCCTGTGATCTCTTCTTCTGCCTACCCACAGCCAGTCTGCTGTATTTCCTATGCTAAATTTGCACATACTAGTTATAAAATACAGTTTCAAATGTAAGTGCGTTTTAATTTAAATGGCATGCTGTGAAAAATCTCTCTTTCCATTTATCTCTGTCTCTGAGGTCTTTACAAGTTATATATACAGAAACATATATGTGTCTGTCTCTTGTAGTGCAATATAGTGTTTTATAGTATGTGTCCGCCATATTTAACATAGGACACTTTTTTCCTAACAATAGGTAAGTCGCTACAACTCTTTCTGACCATACTTTATCAGATTTATCCCTGAGTATTTAATCTTTTTGATGCTATTGTAAAGAGTGTTATTAAAATCTTTTTAAATATGGATTGTATTGAAATTATAGGATCAAAGAAACACGTATGCATAACTCAAAGAATCAAACAATACTCTTAGGCTGACTCTGTCGTCTTCCTTTCCTCTATCTACCCCTGATTTACTCTTCCCAGAGAAACCACTTAACACCAGTAAGAAACAGCTGAAAGGGATGCCTGCTGGCTCAGTTAGTGGAGCATGAGACTCTTGATCTTGGGGGCATGAGTTTGAGCCCCACGTTGGGTATAGAGATTACTTAAAAATCTTGGGGGGAAACAGGCTGAGTAACATTTTTTTTTTTTTAAGATCTATTTTTACTGTTTTTTCCTTATCTAGTTTAGATCTTGATTGACTCCGCCCATTGTGCATACATTCCTCTCCTATTCCCACAACATGCTGTATGGTCACTTCTTGTCACATGGGTATTCAGTGTTTACGTAACTGTGCCCGACTTTATAGGACTAGCCTCCCTCACGGTTGAGGCAAGCAGTCCTGAACAACTTAGTAGTTTTTCCCGGGGTTCGTAACACCTTCAGCTTTTTTCAGTTCTTATCTACAGGTCCTCAAGCCATCTTTCAAAATTCTGGAAAAGCTAAAAAGCCTCTGTTATACTACCTATATCAGGTGTCTAATAATTCTCTGTGAGCCCTCCCTCCTGGACTCTCCACTTCTAGACCCCTCTGCTGACTTCATGCTATTCTCTCCACTCATCTCCCTCTTCAACATCACTGTATTACTTTTTATTTTTTTTAGCAGCTTTATGGACACTCTTCAAGTAATAAAACAATTTTCCCCCTCAACAACAGAGAGCATCTCTCCTCTTGCCACTGTCTAAGGACACCCTTTCCTTTCCATTTATCTTCTCCCCACCTCACCCTTCAAACACGGCTATTCATCGAGCTTAATTTTACATTATCATCCCTGATAACATCTGCATCGTATGCTGTAATAACCATACTCCCTTCAAAGGTGAAAACTGTAAACAGCATTTACACCATTATGGTTACATTATGGTCACTGAATGGCTATGATTGGATGTCTTTGTCTTTGGCTCCAAAATTTTTATGTACATAATACTCAGAGGGAAACACTGAAATGAAGTCTACGTTCTTACAGCATATTTAAGTAGGGTTCACTTTTTTCTACTTTTACCATCTATTCAAAATCCTGCAGAATTTTTATTTCTATTTGAAGGATGCCTTTCTTGCAGTTTCAGTGATACTTTTTTTGCTTAGGGTGAGAAACCTGCATTGCCTTTGCATCTTTGTCAAAAAATCAGTTGTCTACTCTTAATCTCATGAAACAAACAGAGAGTTGCTAGGGGGCAGAGGGGAAGGGATAGGGTGGCTGGGTTATGGACATTGGGGAGGGCATGTGCTATGGTGAGTGCTATGAAATGTGTAAGCCTGACGATTCACAGACCTGTACCCCTGGGGCAAAAAGTACATTATATGTTAATTAAAAAATCAGTTGTCTATATCCATGTTCATGTTATTCCCTTACTACCCTTCTAGTGGCTGTAGAATCTGCAGTTAGATCACCTCTTTCATTCCTGACATTAGTAATTTGTGTCTTTTTTTCCCTGATGAGTCTGGTTAAGTTGGTCAATTTTATTTTCTTTTTAAAAAATATTAAGTAATCTCTACACCTATGGCTCGAACTCATGACCCCAAGATCAAGAGTTGCATGCCCCATGGGGCGCCTGGGTGGCTCAGTGGGTTAAAGCCTCTGCCTTCAGCTCAAGTCATGATCCCAAGGTCCTGGGATCAAGCCCCGCATCAGGCTCTTTGCTCAGTGGGGAGCCTGTTTCCCCTCCTCTCTCTCTGCCTGCCTCTCTGCCTACTTGTGATCTCTGTCAAATAAATAAATGAAATCTTAAAAAAAAAAAAAAGGTCACACACCCCTTCTTTTTGTTTTACTGTTTTTGTCTGTATTGGTTTCTTGTTTTCTATTTCATTGATTTCTTCTTTGATTTTTATTATTTCCTTCTACTTTGGTTTCATTTGCTCCTTTTAAAAATTTTTTTAAAAGATTTATTTACTTATTTATTTATTTGACAGAGAGAGCACAAGTAGGCAGAGCGGCAGGGAGAGGGAGAAGCAGGTTCTCCACTGAGCAGGGAGCCTGATGCGGGGCTCGATCCCAGGACTCTGGGATCCTGACCCAAGCTGAAGGCAGCCACCCAACCGAAGGAATCACCCAGGTGCCCCTCTTTTTAAAATTTTCTTAAAGCGGAAGCTGAAGTCATGGATTTGAGATCTTCTTCTAATATAGGTACTTAGTTCTATGAATTTTACCCAAATACTGCTTTAGAGGTATCTCACAAATTCTTATATACCGTGTCTTCATTTTTCTTCAGTTCAAATACTTAATTTCTCTTTTCATTTGTTTGAGTAGTTAGAAGTATATTACTTAGTTTGAAAGTACTGGGGAATTTTGCAAGGAATTTTCTGCTAAGTTCTAGTTTAATCCTATTGTAGTGAGAGAACCTACTTTGCATAGCTTGAGTCTTTTTAAATTTGAGACTTGTTTTTATGGCCCGAATGTGGTCCAACTTGGGAAATGTTTCTTTGTGCACTTGAGAATGTATATTCTGTTGAGTGGGGTGTTCCATAAATAGTAATTAGATCTAGTTGGTTGACAGTATTGTCCAAAACTATCCTATATTTGCTGGTATTCTGCTTACTCCTTTAATCAATTATTGAGACAGGGTATTGAAATCGCTAACTATAATTTTGAGTTTGTCTACTTCCCCTTGATACTCTTTATTTTTTTTTAAGATTTTTTTTTTTTAAATTTGACAGAGAGAGAGAGATCACAAGTAGGCAGAGAGGCAGGCAGAGAGAGAGGGGGAAGCAGGCTCCCCGCCGAGGAGAGAGCCCGATATGGGGCTCGATCCCAGGACCCCAAGATCATGACTTGAGCCGAAGGCAGAGGCTTAACCCACTGAGCCACCCAGGCGCCCCTTCCCCTTGATACTCTTTTTGCATCCTGTATTTTGAAACTCTGTAGGTACATAAACATTTAAGGTTGCTTTGCTCTTCATTGACTACTTTATCATTATGAAATATTTTTATTCCTGGACATTTTTATTGCTCCGAGATGGGTTTTGTCTGCTATTAGCATAGCCAGCCACTCAAACATCCTTTTGACTGGTAGCAGGGTGTACATATTTTCCATCCTTTTCCTTTTAACCTATCTGTGCCGTTAAATATTTAAAGTGAGTTTCTTTATATATAATATATATAATATATATAATATATATTATATATGTATATATAATTTTATATATAATAAATATATATTTTCTTATATATAGTTATATAAATATATAGTTTCTTTATATATAATATATATTATATAATATATATAATATATAATATATATAATATATATATATAATATAATATATATATATAATTCGGTTTTCCTTATCCAATCTTGATAATCTCTACTTTTTTAATTGGGGTGTTTATCCCGGTGGATTTGAGTGAGAGGGGAGGGAAGATTTTGTCCCTTCATGATAGCTGGTGAAGACTGGTGACATTTTTGGTGGTGACAACTGGGAATGGGAATGTGCTACTGGCCTTTAGGGGATAGAGGCCAGAAATGCTATTAAATATCCTATCTGCTCAAGACAGTCTGTACAAGAAGAATTATCTGGTGTAAATTGTCAGTAATGCCAGTTTGAGAAACCTGGTTTATTGCCATTTACAGTTTGTTTTTTTTAAGATTTGTTTACTAGAGAGCACGAGTGCGAGCTTGTGTGTACACACACACTGCAGAGCGGTGGTGGGGGGGGGAGGAACAGAGGGAGAGGGAGAGAGAATCCCAAGCAGATACCCCACTGAGCTCAGAGCCCTACATGGGCCTTGATCTCACGACCTGGCGATCATGACCTCAGCTGAAATCAAGAGTGGGATGCTTGACCAACTGAGCCACCCAGGCACCCCAATTGCCATTTACATTTAATGTGATTTAAAAAAAAATTTTTTTTTAAAGATTTTGTTGAAAGAGAGAATGAGCAGGAGCGAGAGGCAGAGGGTGAGGGAGAAGCAGACTCCACAGCCAAGGAGGGAGCCAGACATGGGGCTTGATCCTCGGACCCTGGAATCATGACCCAAGTCGAAGGCAGACGCTTAACTGACTGAGCCACCCACATGCCTCATTTAATGTGATTACTGATACGGTTAGGTTTGAACATATCTTGTTACTGATTTGTCGCTTCTGCTCTTTATTCCCCTTTGTCCCCTTTATTGCCCTCTTCTGAGTTGAGTATTTTTTCAGAATTCTACTTTATCATCTTTGTTGGCCCATTAGCTATAACTCTTTGCTCTATGTTAGTAGTTGCATTAGGGTTTGAGTTTATGGTATCCATTTTTAATACAAGAGTTCTACTTCCATTTATCTCCAACGGCCTTTATGCTGTTGGGACACATTTTACTTTTAGTTTGTCATAAGCCCCACAATATGCTGTTGTTTGTGTTAATCAGCCATACTTTTTTAGAGAGACTTAATAACTTTAAAAACCTTACATATTTACCATGTAGTTACAATTTCTGATGTTCTTTGTTTCTTTGTGTAGATCCAAATTTCCAGCTGGTATCCTTTTCTTTAAAATTTTTAAAATTTAAACTTTTAACTTGTAGTGTAGTTCTGCTGGAAATGAATTCTTTCAGCTTCTGTATTAATGGAATTTTTTTTTCTTTTTTTGTCTTCAATTTTGAAAGGTTTTTGCTAGGCCTAAGAATTCTGGTTGAGGGACACCTGGGTGGCTCAGTTGGTTAAGCATCTGCCTTCGGCTCCGGTCATTATCTTGGGGCCCTGGGATCCAGCCCCATGTGAAACTCCCTGTTCAGCAGGGAGCCCCATGTGAGACTCACCAACACGTAGCAGGGAGTCTGCTTCTCCCTCTCTCTCTGCCCCCTGCTCACGTTCTCTCAAATAAATAAAATCTTTAAAAAAAATTCTGGTTGATAGGGTTTGTTTTCTCCTAGGATATTAATTTTTGCATCTATATAATTTTTTAAAAGATTTTATTTATTTATTTGACACATAGAGAGAGAGATCACAAGTAGGCAGAGAGGCAGGCAGAGAGAGAGGGGGAAGCAGGCTCCCTGCTGAGCAAAGAGCCTGATGTGGGGCTTGATCCCAGGACCCTGGGATCGTGACCTGAGCCGAAGGCAGAGGCTTAACCCACTGAGCCACCCAGGCGCCCCTATATAATTTTTTTTTTTGCCTGAAGTGTTCCCAGTGGGAAGTCTGAGGTCGTTCTTATCTTTGTTCAATGTGCAGAATGTCTTTTTCATCTTTTCTTAAAAAATAATTTTCTCGGGGCGCCTGGGTGGCTCAGTGGGTTAAAGCCTCTGCCTTCGGCTCAGGTCATGATCCCAGGGTCCTGGGATCGAGCCCCACATCGGGCTCTCTGCTCGGCGGGGAGCCTGCTTCCTCCTCTCTCTGCCTGTTTCTCTGCCTACTTGTGATCTCCGTCTGTCAAAAAAAAAAAAAAATTTAAAAAATAGTTTTCTCTTTATTGCTGATTTTGAGCAGTGTGACTGACTGTCATGCGCCTTGGTGCACTTCTCTTCACATTTCTTGTGTTTGGGTTTGTGGGGCTTCTTGGATCTGTGGGCTTATAGTTTTCATTTTGTTTGGAAAGGTTTTGGTCATTATTCTTTTAAATTTTTTTTTCCTGGTCTTTCTTCTCCTTCTCCCAGAGATTCCAGCTGTGCATGTACTAAAGCCGTCTCCAGTTTGCTACATCCTCTCAGCCTTACCCCACCCCCCACCAAGACTTTTATTAACGGACGGTGAGACTTCTCTTTCAATCCTCCTCCAGTTTTTGAGTGCTACATTCCATTTCTTCAGCCCCTTCTCCTCTGAGTTCTCCAGCCAGGCTCTCCACGTTATTGCTTTGTCTTTGGTTGGGCAATTTTGGTTTTGACTGTGTAATTTTGCTATAAACGTGAACTATTAAGTTTGTTTTATTATTTAAAGATTTTATTTATTTATTTATTTGACAGAGTCAAATAAAGATTTATTATTTATTTGACAGAGTGAGACAGCGAGAGAGGGAACACAAGCAGGGGGAGTGGGAGAGGGAGAAACAGGCTTCCCGCTGAGCAGGGAGCCCTTCGCGGGGGACTCCATCCCAGGATCGTGGGATCATGGCTTGAGAGCTGAAGGCAGACGCTTAACGACAGAGCCACCCAGTCATCCCTATGAAGTTTATTTAAACATTATGTCTTCAAAGCAATTATTTCTACTTTGTTCTTTTTAATTACCACTTGATTCTGTCTTATGTTATAATGACATTTATCCTTTAGAAAATATTACTCATCTATTTTGAACTATTCTTCTGCATTCATACATTTTCAGTCACTTCAGTAGCCTCTCAAGATCTAGAACGAGTGGGATAACAGAAACCCATGCTAGTTCTCTGTCTTATCAATGGTAAAAAATTTTGAATTTATTAACCTATATAATACTTTCTATGTTCTATAGAAATGCTCAAATTGTTTTCCTAGCTATTAACTGATCTTAATTTAGATTTCTGTATTATAAAAAAAAAAAAAAAGGTTAGTACTTATAACCCCAAAGTTTGACAAAAAAGGTAAGCTGGACAGAACAGGGGGTTATCAAAATACAATGATGTGCTCAACCAGTATAAAGCTTGAGTATGGTGTGTGTGTATATATATCACAAAATGGGACTTCTCTTACTTTGAACAATCTATGCCTAGAATATATTTCAAAAAATTAGCAAGACCTATATATAAGTTATTCTTGGTATTCTTGGCAATAACCAAAATACAAGTAGAATAACTCAAATATCCAAGTAGAACACTGGCCCAGTCAATAACGACAGTAAATTCACACAGTAAAATAAATAATATATAAAATATATATATATCGGTATTACTGATACGTAAGAATATATATACTGATATGTATCAGTAAAACTGATAAACCAGATTTGTATTTACTGACCTAAAGACCCCCAATTTTATTGTTTAAAGGAAAACATTTAAAGTATAATCACTTTCACAACTTGCTAGATCTATACAGAGCTATTTTAAAGGACTTTAATGAAAATCAATCTTTGGTCCCTGTTTAGAATTTCATGTGACGTTTTTTAGATTCTTCAAGCTTATTCTGTTTTGGTAATTAAAATTTTAACTACTTTTTAACTCTTATTTGATTTTTCTTTACAGTCACAAATATAAGCATTTCAAGTTTACAGAAATTTTTCATGGGCCGCATGTTGATCACTTAAAGTCTTGTACTGGTACACATCTCTCATTCCTCCACCCCAACCTCCCATCCTACCTCTCTGAAGTCCCCAGTCACTGAGATGTCCTCTCCTCCTGTACCCCATATACTAATGGTCTTGATGTTTGTTGTCATGCCTGGATTTAATTTTATCTTCCTCCTATTGTTTTCCTACTAGCATGTCAGCCAGCATTGGTGAATTATGATGCCCTTAATGAATCTGAGAGTATCATCAGACAAACCTCCCACCACGCTAAATATAAGAAAATTTGTATTTTTGTCCAACGTTATGAATGTGAGGACTGCAGCATGGCTTTCAACCATATCTCCCATCTCACTGGACATCAGAGAATTCACAAGGTAGAGAAAGCCCACAGACCGGGTCAAACCACAAAGGCCTTTAGGCATGGCCCATCATTTACAACACTCCAAAGCATTTATATTCTAGATAAATACTTGGAGTGTAACCAGTGTGGCAAAACCTTTACCAGCGCTTCGAAGTTTCTTCAACACCAGAACGTGCACAGCGGACTGAAGCCATATAGATGCGGCGTGTGTCAGAAGGCTTTCAGGTTTCTCTCCTCCTTTCAGACCCATCAGAGATTTCACGCCGGCAAGCGACCGGCCCTGATTCTCCATCACAAGCCTTCCGCTCAAAAGAAACTCTTTACCTGTAAGTCTTGTGGAAGGGCCTTTGACACTTTCTCAGAAAAAATGCAACACCAAAAGATTCATGTTAGGAAGAAATATTACACGTGTAATGACTGTAAAAAGGACTTCAGTCCATACTCGAAATTTATCCTACATCAAAGGGTTCATACTGGAGAGAGACCGTATACATGTAATGAATGTGGAAAATCCTACAAAAGCAGCTCAAATCTTAAAAAGCATCAGAAAATTCATACTGGAGAGAGGCCCTTTTCATGTAATGAGTGTAAAAAGACCTTTACCCAGCACATAGATCTTCAACGTCATCAACACATCCATACTGGAGAAAAACATTACATGTGCGGCAGTTGCAAAAAGACCTTTGTCCGTTTCTCAGATCTAACTGAACATCGAAGGACTCATACCGGAGAGAGGCCATACCAGTGTGATGTTTGTAAAAAAACTTTTAAATATCACTCAAACCTTAGCAAACATCAGAAAATTCATTCTGAAGAGAAGCCTTTTACGTGTGACGAATGCCAAAAGACCTTTCGCTATTGCTCAGACTTTCAACGACATAAGAACATTCACACCAAGGAGAAAGTCTATCAGTGCGAGGAATGTCAGAAGGTTTTCAACAATAATTCAAATCTTAATAAACACAAGAAAATCCATACCGGAGAGAAACCTTTTGTATGTGATCAATGTGGAAAGGCTTTTAGCTTAAACTCAAAACTTACTCGACATCAGAAAACTCATGATAAAAAGAAACCTTAAAAATCCAGAAGACGCAGAAAGGTGTTCAGAAAGCACTTACCTTTGGGTTCAATTTCTAATTCTAACAAAAGAGATCAATGTGGAAAGGTTTTTAGTCAAAGCCCAATTCTGTGTAAAATATTTGCGAAACAGAGATATGTATATGGCGAAGAAACAGGGAGATGTGATTAGAAATGTCCTTTATATGTTGCATTGACTGGATTCTTTGGGCAAAAATGACTAAATGGGTTCAACTGGAACTTGAAATTGGATAAGCCTGTTCCTATCCTGAGAAGTAGGCTAAGAGATGGACCGAAAAGAACAATTGTGTTGTCGTCTCTTCATATTCTATTTTCACTGGATGAATAAAAAACATATTTTCAACAGAGGCAGGTCTCTAAAGATGTCAGTTTTTGTAGGGAGATGAGGCAACGTGAATCCAAGCAAAAGTAAGGAAAACAAAAGCCTTCTCTTTGGAATTAGAACTATTAGAAAAGAAGAAAATTTGCCAGGGGACAGTGAACAATGAAAAGTTAATCATGATTAAAGAAGCTAATGGATGAAGAGTTAAGAGGGTAGACATGAGAAACCCAGAGGACACTGGTTGTGGGGTGGGGTGATGGTTTCTGCTGTTAGTCCAAATGAATAGGACTCTAGAACACCCAGGTTCCCTGAACAGTCAGCACCATCCTTAGATGTATCTAGAAAACCAAAAGGAAGGGGACGAATGCACCAATTCTAGTTAGATTCAGGACACAGAGAATCTATTACTTGCAGTGTTGTTTGAAATAAGTTGATTTCCTGTATGCTTTACTGAATAAAAGCTAAGTCTTCTCGTACATGCAAACACTGGTGTGTAACGTTGAATCCCTTCAGGCCTTGGGTCAGAAATCTAATTACACTTCTCTGAATCTGTTCCTATCACCACTGGTGGCAAATTTGCCACGTTCAGCCAACTGGGACAGGTGTGGTCTAACAAGTCTGTTTAAGGACTGGCCCCAATCCACAGAAAGTGAGGGGAAGACAACATTCAGTTTCTTCTTTGGGGGATCATGCTCACTTCTCTTTCCTTCCCAGCTATTACGGTGGCTGCCACAGAGCTAAGCCATTGTGATCCCCAGATGTGTCCCCTTCTTGTCTCACGTGTTTATCTCTAAGAAAGTGACCTATATATAGCTTACCTTTTTGCAAATAAGACCCCTTATAGTTTCATAGGTTAAGTTATTCATAAGCTGGAAATGCAACTGAATTAAGTTTTAAAATGATAACAGAAGAAACGTTATCAATGGAACTATGGAAATGGAAGTGGTTATTAAGATAAAGAGAAAAAAAAATTGTGCACTGGACTCCTTACTCTTAATTTTGGTTCTTAAAATTCTAGGTTAGAGTTGAAATTAAACAGGAACTACTTCATGGGTTCCAAATCTATTAAGATTTCCAACATGGCTCCTACCAGGGTCAAATTGCTAATTCTAAAATCTGTATTAGAAGAAGAGAAAAGAAAGAAGCTTAATAGAACAGACTAGAACAGCTTGTTCTGATAAGTCTAGTACTCCAAATCTGCCATCACTAGACTCAATAGAAACCTAGATCTCAATAAAAAAAAATTCTTAACATATATTCTTTGGGTCTGTTGCCATGTTTCCTACGGGCTACCACTAATTATAAGCCACAATTCTGCAACTATATGAAAAAGAAAAAATGCTAGCCATTATGCAAAAGTTAGCCTATTCAAGACATTACAGAGTTCCAGCACAAATTTTTGTTTTCTGTTTATTTCCAATTGGATCTTAATATCAAAACCACGGGATACTTACATCATTTAAGTAACTAGAGTTATGATAAATAAGGGAGAGAGAAGATATAAATGCTTATATTTAAAATGTCATCTGACACCAACATAGTGTATATATAACTAATGTTTTTGTTTTTAGTCACTAAATCCTTATTTACATTGAGTTTTCATTGTCACGCATTTGAGCATATAAGCTAGGTTTGTGGGTTGACTTGGGTTTAAGTACTAAACCCCAAGTGCAGGGGGTTTCTCCATTATGCTCACACAACTACCACACTCATATGACACTTCTGACACCAGCTGGGGGGCGGTTTCACATTCCACACCACGTAATTCTGTGATACGAGCCCAGTGTCCTATAATTTAACTCAATTCTGATGCTATTTACTTGAAGATAGTGTCAGATCCTAAGGGTTATGGGCTCAGTCCCACAAGACTGACCCCCCCCCCATGCCAGTCACAAATCCAGGTGTCACCTGTGCTGACCCATCAGCTATAAATCAGAGGTTCGTGCCCCCCTTCTAGAGTTTAATTTGGTAGAGCAGATCACAAAACCCAGGAAAAGTTTACCTGATGCTCACCAGTTTATTACCAAAAAAGAAAAAAAAAAAAACCAACAACAACATAAAGGTTACAGATGGGCATCCTACCGGACAAGAGGTGTGTATATGAGAAGGGGCATGGGGCTTCCATGTCCTTTCTGGGGGGTCCCACTCTCCCAGCACCCCCATGTGTTCACCAACCTGGAAGGTCTCCAATGTCCATGTGATTGGGATTTTTAAGGAGGCTTCACTCTGTAGGCAGATGGATCATTAACTCCGTTTTCAGCCCCTCTCCCCTCTCTGGAGAATGGGGGGTTGGGCTGAAAATTCCAAGCTTTACCCATGGCTTAGTCTTTCTGGTGACTATCCCCAACCAGGAGCCCACCAAGAGTCCCCTCATTAAAAGAAAAGACCCCACTGTCAGCTCTAAGACTCTAAGAGATTTAGGAGCTCTGTGCCAGGAACTGGGAGCAGAAATCGATATATATCTTTTCTATTCTCTCCAACACTGGTATCTGCAAATGTGACCTCATCTGGGGATAAAACCTTTGCAGATATAACCCAAGATGAGGTCAAAAGCCAATCAAGGATGTCCTCATGAGAGTAAACGCAAAATAACTGCTATTGGATGATGTTTTAACTTTATGAAAGATTGAATTATCTCTGTGAAGACCATTCAAGTGCCACAGAACGCAAAAGTGAAGTGCCCAGCACAGTGTCATCTGTGTGCACCGTACAAGCAACGTTGGGTATTTGCATGAAATCAGTGGCTACCTCTCAGACAGTCTGGGGATTTGCGGGGTGGGGGGGGCGTCTAAAACAATTTAAAAAATTCCAAACTAGATTATCATGGGCTACAAGGGTATCAGTGTCATACCCTCATCGACAGGAAATCTGCCAGCTCCTAAGTCTGTCTCAACTATACATTCTGAGGAAATAACCACAGGACGGACCTGTGGTTCAGCTGGTGGAAATAAATCCTTTGCGAGGTAGACTCGAGCTCCAACTCCAACTGTCTCCTGACCATTACTGAAGTCCCTACTCTGACATACGGCAGTGTTTGGGAACTCAAAGAACTAGCATTATATTGGAGCCAACATCTAATGGCCCTCGGGAGTCTGAGTATTTCCGATTCTCCAGGGCACGGCTACGCTGGTAAATAACCAGAGCTCCCTTGGAAAGGCCTGGGGGTAGACTCACACTGTGCTCCTATGCGTCCATTGCAGGCCCTTATTCAAAGGTCCTCCCTGAAGCTACTTGGGCCTAGGAATGGACTTAGGTTTGGAAACTGAGGAAGGTGCCATGAATCTCCACTATAATCACTCATCAGGTTTCTGTCCAGGAGACCCAGAAGTTTTCCATTTCTATGTCAAGCTATACCTTAGAAGGCTGCCTGCCCATTCTTGGGTCTCCACGATCCATTAGCCATCACCAGCAGGCCCAAATCCTCTGATGACCACTCTGCCCTAAGGCATGTTATGAACACCATCCTCTGTGTCTCCAAGGGTTGGGTGCTGACACACTACAAGATCCTACTATTTCCATCCTGACAATCTGTTTCCTGGGGCCACTTCTGGCACCAAATAGGGAATCAGTCCTGTTAGGAAGCCATGCATTCAAAAGGAATGAAAGAAAATGGGATGAAGAGATTCTTTACAAGTGTGGGCAGAGCTGGGGGAAGCTGACAAGGATGGTTGGGGTACACAGGGCCAGTAACAGGGGGAAGTGTCCACCATCCCTAACCTGAAGAGGACAGGGGAGTGTGATGACTTTGTAATGTGTCGTGTTGGCTTGGACGAGCTAGACTCCCTAGACTTCCCATCCCTGTACATCTCCAGGGACGTCTCGGGTGAAATTTGAGAGGGTAGAGGTAGAGAAGTAGTTATCCGAGTCCCTTTGGGCTGCTGTGACAAAATGTCACAGAGTGGGTAGCTTACAAGCCACAGAAATTTATTTCTCCAAGTTCTGGAGGCTGAGAAGTCCAAGATGAAGGTTCTTTTGGTGAGTGAGGTCTCTCTTCCTGGTTCACAGCTGGGGCGTTCCCACTGGGTCCTCCCATGGTGGAAGGGGAGAAGGGTCTCTTTGGGGGTTTCTTTCTTTTTAAAAAAAGTTTTAAATTAAAAAAAAAAAGATCTTATTTTAGAGGGGAGAGAGAGAGAGAAGGGGCATGAAAGGGGGGTGGGGAAGAGGAAGACACAGAGGGAGAGGGAGAAGCAGACTCCCCACTGAGCAGGCAGCCAGACACAGGGCTCCGATCCCGGGGTCTCTTTCGTGGGAACACGGATTCCACATTAACTCCCAAACGCCCTACTTCCTAATACCATCACCTTCTCGGGTGAGAAGTCAGCATATAAATTTGAGTGGGGGGGGATGCACTCACATCACAGCAGCTGTCATTTTGTTTTCATGCTCAGAAAGGCTTCTGTAGTTCACCTAGTCGTTACTTATCTGCGGGCTCTCCTTGCTGGCATGCGTCCTAGACGGGCCTGCAGCTGCACTACCTTCCCCGGTGCACTTCTCCCTCGAGCTACGGGGCCATTTCTCTTACCTTTAGTGCAACTTCTTGAAAGAGTTGTTTGTATTCAGTGCTCCCAGGGTGTCTCCTCCCATCGTTCTCGAAACCACTCCATTTGTGCTGTGGTTACCCGAGGTAGCCAGCCTCTCAGATGGCCCCTGAGGTCCCCACTTCCTGCTTTCCTGCCCTTGTGGGGTCCCCTCCCACCTGATACCAAGGTGGGTCTGTGTGACCAATACGACACGGGGATTGTGACAGTTACCACTTCCACAGCCAGGCTACAGAGAAACGGTGGCTTCTGCCTTGCTCTCTCCTGGGTCCCTCACTCTGGGGACTGCCAGTTGCCATGTGGTGAGGCCACTAAAGAAGCTCTATGAAGAGGTCTAGTGACGAAGAACGGAGGCCTCCTGCTAACAGCCATGCGAGGGAGCCATGGTGGAAGGGGACCGCTCAGCTCAGCCCGTCAAGTCTGGAAGCGACTGCAGCTCTGATCAACGTCTCGGTGGCTAACTCACGAAAGACCCTGAGCCAGAGCCACCTCCATTGTTATCAGATTCCGAAACTACAGAAACTGTGAGATAATCAATGTCGGTTGCTGTCTTTAAGTTGCTACGTTTTGGGGCAATTCGTTACACAGCAATAGGTAACTAATACATTACCCCGCGTGATGGAAGGAAGCCCTAACCCTCAGCACCTCAGGATGTGACCTTACTTGAAAAGAGGGTTTTTGCAGCTTAATCAGTGGAGATGAGGTCGTCCTGGAGTAGAGTGGGCCCTGGTCCAATATGACTAGTATCTTTACATAAAGGGGAAATTTGGACACAGACGTGCAAGCAGGGAGAATGGCACGTGAAAACTGGGTGCTGCCCCCACGAGCCACGGAACCATCAGAAGGCAGGAGAAAGGCCTGGGACACATTCTTCCCGAGAACCTTCAAAAGGGAGTAGCACGGCCCTGCCACTCCCTCACCGTCAGACTCCCAGCCTTCAGAACTGTGAGACGATAGATGTCTGTTGTTCCAAACCACCCAGTTTGTGGTACCTGTTACGACAGCCGTAGGAAACAAATACACCCTCTGTGTGATGTCCTTTTTTTTTTTTTTTTTGTCTTTGACTACTTTTAAGATTTTCTCTTTATTAAATTTGGCCCTGATTTTTATGTGTTTCGAAATTTCATCTTGATGGTCCGTGTGGTTTTGTTTTTCACCATGCTTAGGATTCAGGGAGTTTCTTGGATTTGTGCCTTTACCGTTTCTATCAGGTTTTAAAAACATTCTTCCCCACACATTGCTTTTCCATCTGTATGATGTTAAATATAAATAATAAAGAAAAACAACACAGCAATGGGCAGAATCCTGTGTTGCCACAGAACCCAAAGCAAGGAGGCAAGCAGAAGATGTAAGTGGACAGACCTTTGGCACATGAAAATTTCTGAAACATACAAATCACGAAAGTAGTAAAACTGAGGGGAAAATATAGACAACTTTGGTACAATTTTTAAAAATTCCATCAATAGAGAATACAAGCTTTTCGGTTTTTTTTTTTTTTTTTAAGGAGGCCCCATGCCCAGTGTGGGGCCCAATGAGGGGCCCAAAATCACAACCCTGAGATTAAGACCCAATCTTAAGACCAATGGAGCCACCTGGGCATCCCAAGAATATAGTTTTAAAGTGAAAGATAATAAAATCCATTCTCAATAGCAACCAAGGCTTTGAAAGAACTATGAGTAAGTTTCAAGAAAAAAATTTCAAGAAAAAGAGGAACACACACACACACACACACACGTAAATTTACACACATGTACACATTCATGCACACCTGTGGGAGTATACATATGCCAATTTTACCACTTGGATAAACCCGCTTCATCTTTCCTGGGGCAGAATGTGCAATGTGGCAGAGAGGCCCAGAATGGGCTTCAGGAAAAATCCCACTGATGGAAATGAGGATTTGAAGGAAAAACATCTACTAACGTAACAGCAATCCTGCCTAACTTCGCATATACATCCAATGTGATTCTAATTGGCATTACAACGGCCTTTTTTTTTCCCCTCTCAGAACTTGGTAAGGGAATTCTAAAGAATACTTCCATGAACACATTCATTAGAAAAAAAAAAAAAAGAAAGAAACAGAAACCTGTCAGTGGACATATTCAAACCACTGATAGAACAGGGGTGGACAGATACCAGGGAACGCCAGCACCCGGGAGACAAGCTCTTTCTGGATTTGAACACCATCAGCGTTCTCTTTACCACTCAGATGGGCTTAGCTCTGCATTTCTTTCCCTACCGTGATTGCTCCTTTCTTGACTTGGCTGCAGGAAGCTTCAAGATCACCTATTAGCTGTCCTGCGTCCATCTCCCATCACAAAGGTCCCACAAGGGCTTTCGTGAGCTTGGCTTTATCGAAGGCTTACCTGTGGCATTCTCCCCCGGTGGGGCCTGGAGGCTGGAGGACCGGCAAGTTCTCTCAGTTTGTGTCTCTGCAAGTAAAGGAACCAGAGTCTGTCACTAAGAGGCAAAGGAGTCGGGGAAGACAAAACCAACCTGTCTAATCTGAGCGTTGAAAACACCATAAATTGAGATTGTAAATTAATTATCGTAGGAACAATGAAGATGCTGATGTGGAATGAGATAAGGTTAGACCCTCACACCTCATCACATACACTGTCAAGTAAGAGTGTGGAGACGACTTGACTAGTTTCACTTCAATAATGTTTCATCATTTTTTAAAAAGATTTATTTATTTATTTATTTATTTGAGAGAGAGGGAGAGAGCGTGAGTGGAGAGAGGTGAGTGGGAGAAGCAGACCTCCCTGCCGAGCAGGGAGCCCAATGTGGGACTCGATCCCGGGACTCCAGGATTGTGACCTGAGCCCAAGGCAGTCGCTTAACCAACTGAGCCACCCAGGCGCCCAAATGTTTCATTATTTTAAAAGGGAGGCACACTGGGTATAAAGTCTGAATTGTGGCATGTTTTTCTAACTCACACCGAATGTTTCACCACGAGGATTAAACACACTCGACTTCTCTCCCGTGTGAGTTCTCTGATGTTGTAATAAGGGCTGATATATGGCAGAAAAATGTCTCACATTAATTGTGTTGATAAGATTTCACTCCTCTGTGCATTTTTATAAGGCTTTAGCATTCTGTAAATTATTTGATGTGTTGCTTTGCGGGTCATTGTTTCTTTGGAATTTACCCCTTATGAGTTTTCTGATGTAAAAGGAAGTCTGGCTTGTGGTACAATGTTCTCTTGCATTTATTACATCCGTAGGGTTTCTCCCCTGTGTGTGTTCTCTGATGGTGAGCGAGGGCTGATGTCCGGCAGCAGGTTCTCCCACATTCAACACACGCATACAGTCTCTTCCACATCGCTTTCTGATGTCCAACAAGATGTTTTTGCTGACGGCATACCCATGTTCGTAACACTCAAAGATACTCTCCTTTGCATGTGTTTTCTTATGTTCACTGTGGTCTGACTTCACCAGGAATGTTCCACATTTATTAAACACTGTGTTTCTCTTCTGAGTTCTCTGACGTATAGTGAGGGCACTTCTTGAGAAAGGTCCCACAGTCATTACGTATGTCAGCTCGCTCTCCTCTGTGACTTATCTGATATGCAGTGAGGCCCAATTTAGTATATAGAAATTTTCCACATTGACTGCATTCATAGGGTTTCTCCCCTGTAGGAGTTCTCTGATGTCCAACTAGGGTGGGCTTCTTAGAAAAGGTTTTGCTACAGCCACTGTATTCATTTGATTTCCTTTCTGCACATGCCCTCTTCTGTGTAATGAGCTGCCCTTCCGACGAAGGTTTTCCCACATGTGAGAAAGTGGGAAAAAAGTGAGAGTCTAGAGGTTGTTTCAAAGTCTGAATGTTCTGGTGTAGAATAAGGCCTTTCATTTTGATTTCTGGTTTTCCTAACCGAATCCTATTTGTGGCTTGTTTTTGTTTTTGTTTGTTTGTTTTTAATTCCAGAATGACTTTTCTCATGCTTAGAATAGTGTGGTGGTTTCCTAGATCCATTGTATTCATCAGGAATCTTTTAAAAATAGCTTTTCAGGGTCACCTGGGTGGCTCAGTTGCTTGGGTGTCTGCCTTCTGCTTGGGTCACGATCTCCGGATCCTGGTTTCAAGTTCAATGTCAGGCTCCTTGCTTAGCCTCTCCCTCTGCCCCTCCCCACCACTTATGTTCTCTCTCCCTCTCTGTCTCAAATAAGCAAGTAAATAATAAAAACAAATACTTCCAAAAATTTTTTAAAATAGCTTTTCATCACAACAATTACTTCTGAATTAGTTTTCAAACTGGTTCCATAGGGATATTTGTAGGGTATTTTTCTTTTTTTTTTTTTTTAAGATTTTATTAATTTATTTGACAGACAGAGGTCACAAGTAGGCAGAGAGGCAGGCACAGAGAGAGAGGGGGGAGGAAGCAGGCTCCCTGCTGAGCAGAGAGCCCGATGCCGGGCTCGATCCCAGGACCCTGAGATCATGACCTGAGCTGAAGGCAGAGGCTTAACCCACTGGGCCACCCAGGTGCCTCTGTAGAGTATTTTTCTTGAGGGAACAATATTCATGCCCAGATTAAATGTTTTCCCAAATACATTACTTCTTTCTATAATTAGTGTTTTATTGTCGAGGCATAAAATTGACCTCAAATGCTGCTTTGGATTTCCTTGTCTTTCTCTAAGACATCACCAACTTCTAGGAAAGAGCACAATTAACAGTAACTTGTAAGCCCTTACACACTGGCTATGAAATGAGAGTTCCGCCTGGCTTGTGGTGAGGGATTCGACTTCAGGCACAGCCTCCCAGAATTAAGGACACTTCAAGGGCAAAATCGCCTCTGTAGTTGATTTAAGGGAAAACAAAACCAAAACCAAAACAAAACCAAGCTCCCACTCAACCCCCCAGCCTGCTTAATAGGCTGAAGGGAAGAGGAAACTACCTCTGACACAAAACAAGTAAGACGGTCACAGGGAACAGTGAGCACAGAGCTGTGAGGGAGGCTGACAGAGGCCTGAGTAAGACAGACAGGAGTCAAGGAAGCACTTAGAGAAAACAGGGAGACAGTGAGACAGTGAGACCTGGAGACCTCAGAGAGACAGTCAGTAGGACAAAGCAATAAAGAGCAGGCGTGAGTCTGAAATCCTGGCAGTGGCAAGGGAACTCTGGAATTTGCACAAATAAAAAGGAGAACGTGGGTTGAGCAGGGCGGGGACTACGGTGAGGCAGGCATGACCTCTAAAGCATGTGCATGACCCTGAGAGCGAGTGGCTTCTTACGCTGGTGCCTGAGATGCCTTGTTTGCCTCATCGTAGTCCCTACCCTCGTGGGGCCGAGAATGGAAAATGAAACCACAATTTCTCTGTGAAAGGATGGAGAGAAAAATGGAAGGTAACTAGTCAGATCGTGTAAGTCAAGCTAGATTTCTTTTTCTTTTTCGTTTTGGGGGGGGTGGAGAGGCAGAGGGAGAGAATCTTAAGCAGACCCTGCGCTAAGCATGGAGCCCAACGTGGGGCTCGATCTCATGACCCTGAGATCATGACCTGAGCTGAGATCAAGAGTTGGAAGCTTCACCAACGGGGCCACCTGGATTTCTTTCTCTTAAGATGGATCTATGAATGTCTGAATGTACAACAAGTCTATGGCAATGGTCGGTGCGGGGGGGTTGGAGGGGTCAGGCAGGTGACCGAGAATGCCACAGAAATAATGCGCAAGGTACGGTGAAGGAGGGACTGTGTTCTGGGGGTAGGTAACTTAGCGGTGCTAATCTTTATAAATTTTTCAATTAAAGAGAAGAGGACATTTATTCAGGGATGATGTTTTATGTATCTGTAGCATGATAATGATCTAATCCTCAACTACCTCTAAGGGTCTGGGGCCTATAAAAAGAGATTCCTGAGAAACATTACAAAGATGTCAACTATGATCAGTAATGGCCTTGGAACTCTCCTTTTCCCTGGTTTCCACCTGATCAGCGATGAGTTACTCACCTGGGTAGTTCTGACCTGAGAATTCCTTCACTATCCACGGCTTTTCTCCTTGCCCCAGTTTGAAGATCATGTCTGGTTTGCTAACATGATACCCTGTTAATGGGAAATAACACAGAACTTGGACCAAGCTCTTTGGACTTCAGGGAC
Organism: Martes martes; assembly: GCF_963455335.1. Taxonomy (NCBI): domain Eukaryota; kingdom Metazoa; phylum Chordata; class Mammalia; order Carnivora; family Mustelidae; genus Martes; species Martes martes. Next base: position 13,522,250 of record NC_137896.1, on the reverse strand, counting down.
TCTAAAGGACGAAGAGAGAACAGTTTTAGACGCTACATGATGAGGATACCCAGCCATGCGTCAATAAAGCCAGAACATTTGGAAGAAGAGTGGAAGGGGCGGGGGTACACACTAACACACTTCTACCGCCTAAATCGTCTTTCTTCCTGAGGCTCAAGGCTAAATAATTAAATTCAACATGTTTCTGGGACACAGAGCAAATGCATGTTCTCGGGAGTTAAACAGGGAAGCTGTACTCTCCTAGTGAGACCAGCTCCCTGTAGTTTTCCAGAATCACATCCCTGTACAGGAGCCTCCAAGCAGGGTGCAGATGCTGCCTCTCCTCCTGGGGGAAGCCCATAGTCAGGTCCTTGAATGGAACCAATGTCTGAAAGAATATATTTAACCCAAGGTGAACAGAAGCCCATGGCATCCTTGGGGTGCTCCCTACCCTTCACTTGTTGTGAATAATGGAAATCCATAGATATTTGTTAGCAAGAGCTAGAGTTTCATGATCAAATTTGTATTTTAGAAGCAATGCTCTAGAGCGCAGGGGTCAGCAAACTACAGTCTGCGCGCCAGATCCAGCCCATTGGGAGCCAAATTTGGCCATGCCCATTGGTCGAGACACTACCAACCTTCACACCACAGCGACTGTGTTGCATGGATGTGACAGAGACCATGTGGCCCTCTGAAACAATGTTTGCTGTCCCCAACCCTAGAAAAATGGCAAATGGTTTAAAGGTCAAATTAGAAGGGAAGAAAGCTAGGACCACACTGTGAGTCATGTCCATGGGTAATTCTAGTGGGGGTGGGAAAGAGGGAACAGACCCTTCAGGACGAGGAGCAAGGGGCGTTGACCAACTGGTTGTAGGAAATGTAACATCCAGATCATTTTGCATGATCAGCCAGCAGTACTGTATGCTGAGATGAGGAAGACAAAACCGGAAAAGAACTGACCATAGAAAGCTAGTGCATTGCTCTTTAGGATGTTATGCTCGGGTCTGTGGAGCAGATGGAGAGAGGTCCAGCTGGCAGGTGGATATTTGGCTCTGAGCTCAGAAGACAGAAAAGACAGAGTGGTGAGCAAAAGCCACAGAGGCAGGCACAAATAACACAGAAGACCTCTACGAACCAACATGGAGTGATTTGCGGGCTATACTGCTAAGTGAAGAAAGCAGAGCGGAAGAGTATCTATAGTATGCTACCTTTAATGTAGGAAAGAAGGGGATGGGGCACCTGGATGGCTCAGTGGGTTAAGGCCTCTCCCTTCAGCTCAGGTGATGGTCCCAGGGTCCTGGGATCAAGCCCCCGCATCGGGCTCTCTGCTCAGCGAGGAGCCTGCTTCCCCCTCTCTCTCTGCCTGCCTCACTGCCTACTTGTGATCTCTGTCAAATAAATAAATAAATAATCTTAAAAAAAAAAAAAAGAAAGAAGGGGATGTAAGAAAATGTACAGTTGCCCCTTGCACAACGTGGGAATTAGGGGCACTCATCCCTTGCACAATCGAAAATCCAAGTGTAACTTTGGACTCCCCCCCCAGAACTTAACTACCAAGAGCCCACTGTTGATCCTGATTCTTACTGATGACATAAACAGCTTATTAACACACACTTCGTATATATGTATTTTATACTGTATCCTTGAATAAAGTAAACTAAGCTAGAGAAAAGAAAATGTTATTAAGAAACATAAGGAAGAGAAAATACATTTACAGTACTGTGCTGTATTTATAAAAAAAAAAATCTGCATATAAGTGGGTCCACCCAGTTCAAACCCATGTTGTTCCAAGGTCAACTGTACATGCAGCCACTCGTGTGTAAGAAAGAAACACAGAAAGGTAAGCTGAAAACCACCTATCTCCAGAAGGAAACCAACTGGTTACCCTCTGGAGATAGGTGGGAACAGATGGGAAGAAGAGAGGGGCAGGAATGAGGAGAAGGATGAGGGGAGGTGACACTTTTCTAAGTATATCTTTCCGTACAGTTCTGATTCTTACAACTATGGTAATGTCAACCCCCCCCGCCACCCAGAATACGCAGAATCAACCAGGATATGGAAGAATACAGAATACAGAATATTCTAATATAGATTTAAAATCCCAAATAAACAGTAACCAATGAGCCTAACTGTAATAAAATTATGTAACTACAGTGAAGGGGATGAGAAAGAAAATAAGCCACATTGGAGAAGAGGGTTTTGACTACATTGTGTAAGGCTGAAGAACTACGCAGTGACACTCTAGTTGGGAAAGTCATTTTCCACATGGGGTGTGGATCAGCGATTCTTTCTTTTTCTTTTTTAATAGATTTTATTTATTTATTTGACAGAGAGAGAGAGAGAGAACACAAGTAGGCAGAGCGGCAGGCAGGCAGGCAGAGGGAGAGGGAGAAGCAGGCTCTCCGCTGAGCAGGGAGCCTGATACCGGGCTCGATCCCATGACCCTTCAATCATGACCTGAGCCAAAGGCAGCTGCTTAACCGACTGAGCCACCCAGGCACCCAGGCATTGAAAGAGCAATGATTCTTTAACAACCTCACGTATATTTACAAATAAGTAAATATAATGAAGACTGTGACAGCCAGGTTTCTCTCTGTCGGACAAAGAGGTTATAAATAAGAAAAAGAAAAGGCTAGAGTGAACCCAACAAAACAAATGGCCAATGAAGTGTTAAAGTCTGGGGAAACATAGAAAGACTGTCCAAGATTGCAAGGGGCTAAGGAGATGTGACAACTAAATGCAAGCCGGGGGGGGGGGGTGGGGGATGGGGTGGTCCTCAGTTGGATCCCTGAGCTGAAAAGGAAATTCCTGGGACAACTGGCAAAATTTCAGTGAGGTGGAAAGGAGCAGTGTATTAATGTAAATTCCCTGGTTTTGATTGCTTTGTTGTGGTTTTCAAAGATCAGGAGAAGCGAAGTGAAGGGTATGTATACTTTGTGTATGATTTTTCTAGTTCTTTTGTGAGTCTAAAACTATTTCAAAATAAAGCAGCAAGAAATGGAGTGTCTTTTCTCTGCTTCTGTAGATACTCATATACTATTTATGCCTTAGGATCGCTCTGTGCATTACTTTAGTCTTTCCTTCTCTGGCTTGATATACATCTTTATACGGATACACGTATCAGACATTTTTTTTTTAAAAGCCTAATGCGGAGCTTGAACTCATGACCCTGAGACCAAAACCCAAGCTGAGATCAAGAGTCAGACATTTAACCAACTGAACCACCCAGGTGCCCCCCATCAGAAATTTTTTTAATTTTTAATTTTTTAAAAATATTTTATTTATTTATTTGACAGAGAGACACAGTGAGAGAGGGAACACAAGCAGAGGGAGAGGGAGAAGCAGGCTCTCTGCTGAGCAGGGAGCCTGATGCGGGGCTCGATCTCAGGACCCTGTAATCATGAACTGAGCCGAAGGCAGACTTAACGACTGAGCCACCCAGGATCCCCCTGATCAGATAATTTAATCACACCTTTCCTCCTGTCATCGTGTACTTGTTGCCTACACATAAACTAGAAGTAGTCTCATTATCCATATTATTTCTTCCAGGAATTACTTCCTCCAAAGAAGTTATAAACTTCCTGAGGATAAGCAGTATCTTGTAATTATCAGTATAACATTGGACAAAGAGGGTCTTCATGACTACAAGGAATAACTGGCAAAATCAGAAGCAAAAGTCCAGCGAGAGAGCGAGGCAGACAAGTGGGGAGCCCTCACTAGGGAGTCCTTCACTCATTAATGCAGACCCAGCTGCACTGAGCAGCATAATGTCCAAAGTAAGAGCAGTGAATCTGTTCACTCCGTGAGAAATGGGATGCTGTGTTAACAAAAGGAAAAGAAGAAAATAAATAAATAAATTTTAATAAATAAATAAATAAATAAATAAGGAAAAGAAACCCAATCTTCCTGGCAAGTCAGGTCAACTCTGTAAGCACCTGGGTAAGGGGGATAATTATCCATTCAGAGCAGAGGATTGTTCCCAGAGTCATACAAAAAAGACCACGCACAAAATAATGACCGACTCTGCTCTCAGTCACATGGGGCGACAGACACTGGACAGAGAGAGAGGAGAGCGTGCCCATACCTGTAGAGGCCAGCAGTGTTACCCGTGAGATAGGCACCCAGGAAGGGCGCGGACCCTACAGGTCAGGCAGAGGGAGACGCCCTGCAATGCTCTGTGAGCACACAGCCCAGGGGACAAGCGCCCAGGGGCAGGAAGGGACTGCATGACAGGGAAGGTCACTGTGAGGATAAAAAAGGGTCGAGAGTCAGGGAGCCCGCCAAGTAGCGGAAACCAGTTAACGCGGGAGCATGGAACTGGGGGCATGCTCAGGGATGAAAATCATCATCCCTCTGCAGTGGTTCTGGGCATGGGTGATGCCTCCCACTAGGGGCGTTCTGCTCACCTGTGGAGATGTCTGTGGCTGGCAAAGTTCTCTGGGAGGCTGTTGGTATTTGCTGGAGGAAGAGGGGACAAAGGTTGCTAGGCGTCCTGCTGGACAGCGCCATACAGGAAAGAAATGCTCCAAGTCTTGTACAACTGTCTCTGATCCTAAACATCTTATCGATGGAAAATCGATTTATAATGATCTGAGCATAGGGGAGCCTGGGTGACTCAGCCAGCTGAGTATCCGACTCCTGATTTCAGCTCAGGTCATGATCTCAGGGTTGCGGGAATGAGCTCCAAGTCTGCTTGATTCTCTCTCTCCCTCTGCCCCTCCCTCGCTCACGCTAAATAAATAAATAAATAAATAAAACCTTAAAAAAAACAACAACAACGATCTGAGCATATTACCTTACTCCATTTTACATTTGAACATACAGGATTTTTACACATGTTTTTATGTACTCAAATTTTTCCTGGCACACATTCCTGGGTACCTGGAGGGAACGCTGTATTTAGTTCTGGCTGGACCTTCAGGGATTTCCACTTCTTTTGAAAAATATCACTAAAAGGGGCGCCTGGGTGGCTCAGTGGGTTAAAGCCTCTGCCTTTGGCTCGGGTCATGGTCCCGGGGTCGAGCCCCGCATTGGGTTCTCTGCTCGGCAGGGAACCTGCTTCCCCCTCTCTCTCTGCCTGCCTCTCTGCCTACTTGTGATCTCTGTCTGTCAAATAAATAAATAAATAAATAAATAAATAAATAAATAGAAAAGTATCACTAATGGCCATCCTGCTCACGGGACTTGAATCACGAAACGTCACACCCATGTCTGTGGGAATTTTTAACTGTCACATTCACAGGGACTCTCCCTACAGGTATAAACAGACTACCTCTCTGACTTAGTATAGTTGTATCTGAGCGTTCCATATTAAAATACATACTAAGTCCTTTCAAAATTAATTAATTAATTCGGTTAATTCACTTTTCTTCCTCTATACCAGACAATTTTATTGACTTTCAAAAATCATGTAAATAGGTCCTATTACTTATGATTTCCAAAATAAGATGAAGGAGGATGGGTTTTAGCTCGGATGTCTAGCAAGCAGAGCTGACTAAGGCACTGTCTCTTATTTGGGGGGGAGGAGGGGGGCTCCAGCCAGAGCAGTGAGGGTGGAAAGAAAGGATGTAAACAATGAGGGGTGACAGGCAGTTCCATTCTGCCCACTACTTCCCCACAAGCCCCAGACAGGCAGCAGGTCTCTGAGCAGGACCATTCAGCCAACGCGTGCGACCTCTCCACAGGGACCACTTGGATACTACGTGGGGAAGTGAAAGGGGCGAGGGCTTAGTGGTCCGCTTTCTTTCATTCCCCACTTTCCTTCAGTCAGGGTTCACCCCGAGGTGAGTCAACGTGCCCACACTTCCGGGTTGCGCTGTCTGTCTGGTTCCATGAGGTCGTCCCCCAGGAAGCCACATGCCCCACCTCATGTGTTGTTTTATCCAGGTCTGTAGGAGGGGCAGCCCAGCACGGGTGGGGTACTGATGCAGAGATAAAGGAGGTGGGTGAACATGAGGTCTGTGTCCTAGGAGCCATTACAGAAAGTATCCTGGGTCTGACGGCGGTGAGAACCCCTCACCATGCTTTGTGCTGTGTAAGGTCTACTTCACCAGCTTCCGAGCTCCCCGAGGACAGGGACAGGATCTCTTTTCTGTGTCAAGAGCATCGTGCACAGTGTTTGGCATGTACTGGCTTGATCAATATATAGCTGTTGAATGGAAGGTTCACAGTGGTAGGAATTTAAAAAAAAGAAGAGAAAACTGGTCACGATACAAATTGCCTTATTGGTCATACCAAGGAGACCGAAAGAGGCTGGGAGCAGTGTAAAACCACCGGTCATTTCCGTATTAAGAGACGGGACTCGACTGGCATTTTAGGGGGCTCACTCAGCGTGAACAACAGTCTTCAGGTAGGGAGGGGAAGGAGGCTGGCAAACGGAGACAGTTATGATAATCCAGGGGAGAAACACTGAGCCAGGAGAAGTAGGGATGGAGGACAAAGAACAAATTCAAGGGGCGCCTGGGGGGCTCAGTCAGTTAAGCATCTGCCTCCAGCTCAGGTCATAATTCTGAAGTCCTGAGATCGAGTTCCACGTCGGGGGTGGGGGTGGGGGGGTCCCTGCTCAGCGGGGAGCCTGCTTCTCCCTCTACCCTCCCCTCTGCTCATTCTCTCTCTCCCTCTAATAAATAAACGGAATCTTAAAAAAAAAAAAAAAAAAGGAAAGAAAATTCAAGAAACGTTTACAAGACATTCGCAAGACTTGATAAGTGGATACAGGAGGTGAGGGAAAGGAGAGCTTGAGCCGGGCCTCATTATCTGGCTTGTCTAACAGGCCAGATAGTAGCGGCTCTGATAGGGAATGAAGAGGAAGAAGCAAACTGAAAAGCCTGGAAACGGTATTTCCATTTTGAACATGAGGACTCCAGTGGCCTTCTGGACGAGCTTACAGAGATGCCCAGCGAGTCTCAAGCCGAGGTTCTTGGAGGCGGAGAAAGACTTCAGAGCATAAAGAGCTGTATGTCAGAACCACAACGGGGATGAAAAAAACCCAGGAAGAAGAATGGCCCAATACTGTAGGGAAGAAGAATCTATATAAGATATAAAAAGAGCCAAGAAGAGGACCATGTGGGTGATACCGGAAGTCATCAGAGACGCATGTTAGGGAGGGGATGGTCATACTGTCAAATGCAACAGGGAGTTCAGTAAAGCACGGACTGGAAAATACCCACCGGGTTTGGAAATATTTAGGCGACTGCTGACTTTTTCCAGAACAGATCCACGGGGGTGGTGGGACAGACCCAAGATTGCATGAAGTGAGCTCAAACGAGACCAGCAAGTGAGGAAGTTTTACCCACAGGACAGAACACCAAATTATTCCCTCTACAACCTGTTTTGAAAGTAGAGCTGAGAACAATAGTTATAGGACACTATTTGAGAAACGGGCGATCCATTTATCCCTGGATTGTAGAGGATCACCTGAATGGTATCTACTCAGAGGACAATGAATTGCTCCCCTCCAATCACCGAGCTTTGCCTGGGTATCAAAGTCAGGGAAACCCACTGCATTTCTTTTGCAGATGTTCTTGGCAAGACTGGCTCCTGTGTCATTTAGTCAAAGATCACGTCGGAGAATGTTTAGATATAAATGACAGGAAAACCATTTAAATAGCTAAAGACAGACCCATATCATATTGTCTGGGCTGTTCTGAGTAAATCTGTAGGAACATATGATTTCTGTATATTTATGCCAACTTTTCCAGCAGTGATCTAATACTCTTTTCTCTGATGCTTTATTTGACATATTTCTACTATTTCATTTGAATGCACCACATTACTATAAATGTCTCTGAAATCCATGGTAAAATGTGGGAAAGTCAATACCTAAAAAACTTACCTGGGATTTGTTCATTTTCGGATGCTCTTGAGAAAGGGCCAGGAGTAGGGCTCTCAGAGCTGGGTAAGGAAAAAGAGCAATAGAATCATGAGAAGTCTGGCTAACTCAGCAGTTCTTGAGATTACCTATCAAGAAAATGGTTTTTAGGGGGCGCCTGGGTGGCTCAGTGGGTTAAAACCTCTGCCTTCAGCTTGGGTCATGATCCCAGGTTCCTGGGATCGAGCCCCACATCAGGCTCTCTGCTCAGCAGGGAACCTGCTTCCCTTCCTTCTCTCTCTGCCTGCCTCTCTGCCTACTTGTGATCTCTGTCTGTCAAATAAATGAATGAAAATCTTTAAAAAAAAAAAAAAAGAAAGAAAGAAAATGGTTTTTAGACCAATTGGGTGAGGGAATATCCACTTGTCCATTTATAATTCTGAAACGATCACTGAGAACTTTTCTTACTGAGTGAATATAAACAATTTTTTTAATGGAAACTTAGGCCTTGGAAAAAATTAAAAATAATCTGAGCACAGTAATATATTGGATCAGTAAAATTCAGTATATACAAAGTTTGGAACACTATTCCAGGATTAAAAGTAATACTAGGATTTCAATACTCATTGGAATGGAAAATGCTGAAATTATGTCATTTACCTATTTTCCTACTAATATTTTTTAGCCACTTGAGAGCAGAGAATCCAGGAGAAGCTCAGAGAGGACTGCAAGTGCTTTAAGATGTTTGCCTTTTTGTCTGGCCTCCCTCAGATGCAGCTCCTCCAGAGGATCTTTTGCTAAGAAACTTGTTTTAACTTAAATGCGGCAGACGACAGAGCCCTGACCTGGAAACCAACACGTGAATTCAGTTCTTGTTTATCACCAGCAAACTGCATAACTGGTGAAGATATTTACCTCCTGAGTCCTAATTTTAAAATAAGGCAAAGTTACATAGTTTTAAAAAAAACTTTCTCCTGATCTCTGCTGAGTGATTCTAGAAGGGGGAACATTCGATGAATTCCAGGTGCTGTGGTAGATGTGGTTTGAGTAGCTCAGAATAGACAGAAAGAGTAGCCACTATAGGAAATGGCACACATGTACTTGGAAAGCGATGAGAAATCATTTCCTTAGCTATGGCTGGTGCCCCTTCCCTCCAACCTGCAACCCCACAAATCTGGGAAGTGTCTGTTCCTGTCCCATTTGCGCTCTGCCCATTCCCTTCAATTGCAAGCTCACGGTCGTTCTTTTGAAAGTCGGACTTTCAAATTCAAAGCTTTGCTGAGCTACAATATCCATATGGTCTCGGACTATGGTGTTATCACCCAGACTTTGCTCACCCTGGAGAGGAAAATTCTGGCCAGTTCCTTTCAAGGACTCTTCTGCTTCCACACTGAAATCCTAGGGAGAGATTTTCATTCAGGAATATGTTCTTCCAGGTGGGATTACTGTTCCTGGAGACTGCTGCTTTTTACTCACTGGGACGGTTTTGTTTCAACCTGAGCCTTGAAGCCATATTTCCACTAGCTGGAACCTACGCTTGGAGTCCCAAAAGGTCAAGTGCCTGGTGAACTGGACGTTTTCTAGAATCTGATCAGGGCTGCTGAAAAGGGAGAAAATATTTCAGGAGCAGGAAGAGCCTAGAAACCTCAATTATGCCTTGCGACCTAAGGAAAGCAAGTCAAAAGGTCTGGCAAAATATATGGCATAACTGCTTCCTAACGCACATACAGAACAAGTCACCGTGCCAGAGAAAACCCAATGGGAGCAGGTAGAGGGGAAGGCATATTACAAAGATCAGGAGACCAGGAGTAAAACAGACCTAGTTTGAAAACTCATCCCATTCACTTTAGCTTTCTGCAAATGAAGTTTTTAAATGTGCTCCAACAGCGGAAGTAATGCTGACCCCACAAGCTGGTTGGTAGGATCGAGTGAAACGTCTAAAAATCTTTGCAAAAGGATAGCAGGGAATACTTATCCAGAACATACTATATATTCGACTTGACCTTCCGGTCATTTTACCTCGGAACAACCCTTGTGAGGCAAATAGGATTACTATGCTCATTTTACAGCAGAGAAAACAGGATTCGTCTAAATAACGTGCCCAGGGATGCAGTGCTATTTTGTGACAGGACCTGATCTGAACCCAAACATCACGCTCTTAAAGCCTAATGCAATGCTGCAGACATCTCCGCCCCGACCCTCAAGTCCCTCACTGAACTCTTTCTCGTCCAGTCAGTTCTGCACCCTGGCCCTTCCCCTCAACTGCAGCTCGCATCCTTCCAACAAATACTTAGTGTAAAATAACTAACATAATAATAATAACTATAATAACTAACATAATAATAATAGTGTTTGTTTCTCATAAGGAATATTTGTTCCCTTCCCTGCTGCCCTCTAGCACTTTTCGACCCGCCCGGCAGGCTGCACATCCAAGTGCATCAGCGAAAGTTCTGGAATCAGACTTGAGCCATTTGGATGCACAAACCTTTCACCCTCACAAAGCACCTTCTTCAGGCAAAAAAAAGTCTGCAGAGGGCGCCTGCCCTGAGGCCGGCGGGTCTGGAGGCCAGCCTGGCTCTCGTCGCTCTTCTCCGGGACCAGCGGAAACCCGCTTCGGAGACTCCCTCCCGAGGGATGCGGGCAGAGCACGCGGCCACCGTCGGCGGACCCGGTTCAGCTCTGCCCCGCCCTTTCTTCCGACCCCCGAGGGGCCGGACGCCCCTGCCAGTCCTTCCTCTAACTCGCGGTTGCCCCCGCTGCGCTTCCACTTTGCACCAAGTGCCGGTGGGCGCCGAACCCGAGCAACTGCAGACCGCAGGATGCGCCGCCAGAAGAACCTTGAGAACCGAACTGAGCGCCCAGGTAGAGCGCGGCACAGGCGCAGAACCAGCCTCCGGGTCGCCCTTCCCAGGGTTCCCCAAGGGGCGGTGCCGCTTTTTTGAACTACATTTCCCATAAGGCGCCGCGGCCCCCGCCGCGGGATGAGGAATTCTTCGAGGAGCGTCTGCTTTGATGACCGCGCTTGATGGATTGCTGTGAACCCCTGATACAAAAAGAAAAGTTGCCTGTTAACTTCATCCAAGACTGTAGCTGCGAAGCGAAGATTACAGACTATGAAATGCTCACCCACATGTTAATGATCCCCAAATCTTTATCTTCCTCTCAAACTTCTCTTATGAGCACCAGAGCCATTTATCTTACTCTTTCTACCGTTTACCCAACCAGTGGGGTGCCTGGGTGGCTCAGTCATTAAGCGTCTGCCTTCAGCTCGGGTCAGGATCCCAGTGTCCTGGGATCCAGACCCATATCGGGCTCTCTGCGTGGCGGGAAGCCTGCTTCTCCCCCCTCCCACTCCTCCGCTTGTGTCCCCTCTCTCGCTGTGTCTCTCTCTGTCAAATAAATAAATAAGTAAAATATCAAAAAAAAAAAAAGTAACCCCTACAGGAAAGCCTTTACCTATTTGGGTAGATCTGTATAAACACGTTGAATGTGTGAAAGCGTTGTGGAATTCAAACATTACCTATCCAAGAATTCATGCTGAAAGGAAATTTATCAGTAGGGAGTGTAGTAATAAAAAGATGTATGATATGCCCTTAAATAAAATAGGCAATCACATATATAAAGCATAATTTTATCTTTTACAGAGACATGTTTGGAAAGAGATGCACATTTAAATGGGTATTAATTTAGATAAAACTTAGAAAAGATATGCTCCAAAATTAACAATGTAATCCATGGATATGAGATTATTTAGGAGGAAGAGGGACTTTCCTTTGTGCATACATATAATTTTTCTTTTTTTTAAGATTTTATTTATTTATTTGACAGACAGAGATCACAAGTAGGCAAAGAGGCAGGCAGAGAGAGAGGAAAGGAAGCAGGCTCCCTGCTGAGCAGAAAGCCCAATGCGGGGCTCGATTCCGGGACCCTAGGATCATGACCTGAGCCGAAGGCAGAGGCCTTAACCCACTGAGCCACCCAGGCATCCCTTTTTTTTTTTTTTTAAGGTTTTATTTATTTGACAGAGAGAGAGACACAGCGAGAGAGGGGACACAAGCATGGGGAGTGGGAGAGGGAGAAGCAGGCTTCCCGCAGAGCAGGGAGCCTGACGCGGGGCTCAATCCCAGGACCCTGGCATCATGACCTGAGCCAAAGACAGATACTTAATGACTGAGCCACCTAGGCACCCCCTATATAAGTTCTCTATGTATAAGTAAAATGGATGATTTTTCCATTTAGGGTATGAAAGATAGATAAAATGAAAAGGAAATATAAAGACATTCTTGGCCTACTGATTTGAAAGTCAAATATGTGAGAAAGAATAGAATACACACATGCATATAAATAGATCTTCATTGAGATAAGCACTGGAATTGAAAATATTAAATGTTCACCACTTATACGTACAGGTTGATAAGGAATTTTTATTTGTGACACGAAGTGTTTTTGTTTTCAAAAATTTCCTTAATGTCTCAGTAACTTCTGTCTGTCCTCAAATCATTCTTTCAGCCATCTTGGTGTCTGTATTAGTGTGCTAAGCTTGTGTAAAAAAGGTACCACCACAGAGTATCTTCAACAATAGAAATTTATTGTCTCTCAGTCCTGGAAGCTAAAAGTCTGAAATCAAGGTGTCAGCAGTGTTGGTTTTTTCCTGAGCGCTGTGAGGGAGATCTCTTCCATGCTTCTCTCCAAGCTGTGTGTTGGCTTGTAGACGGCATTCTTCCTGTATTTTCCTATGACCTCCCCCCTTCACGTGTCTGTCTCTGGGTCCAAATTCTCCCACTTCTTTTCTTTGTAAATACATAGTCATATTTGATTAAGGTTCACCCAAATGACCTCAGCTTAGTCATCTGTTAAAAACCCTGTTTCCAATAAGGTCGTATTGACAGATACTGGGGGTTAAAAACTTCAACATCTTTCAGTGGGATATAATGACCATCCAGCAGTTTTCCTGCCGCTCTAGTAGAATGAAATGAAAAATGACCTCGTATTTACTTTGATGTGTGTATGGGCATTTCTCTTGAGACTTATTTGGGCAATACGACACCAGTGGGTCTCGGAAGAGTAGAAATCCGTGAACTGAATTTCTGGCCTCGTGGCATCTCGGGTTGATTCTGGCATGTGGGTGGTGCTCCAGCTATGAAAGATTTGTTGCATGAATGGTTTAAAAAAGAAAGGGGAAAATATTGCAAGGAGGAGGAGGAAAACAGGGAAAGTGATGAGAGGGGGGAGGGTCTGAGTTCTATAGCTCCTCACGTGCCCAACTCTGGGGACTCAGACTGGCCAGCACAGAGCTCAGGTCAGGGTCTAGTCCCCAGAGATGATGAATTAGACAGGATAGTCGAGGGGGAGGAGGAGAGGAAAAGGGGAGAGGATCCAAGGGATCCTGAGGAAAGCTGAGAGATTGGGAGGGTAGGGAAGGGGGGAGGAGAGAGAGTGGGATGGAGGGTGGGAGGCTGGGGGAGAGGAAGAAAGTATGTCCAAAAGGAGGTCTGCAAAGCAGATATTGGATCGTGCAGGTTCCTCTATGGCCACCAGGTGGCAGTATTAGCAAGGACTGCTATTAACAATGACAGCTGTCACTGACTACCAGAGTGAACTTCCCCGCTGCTTGTTACCCTGGTTATCTCATCTGTGAGGACATCTGTTGGTTTTCTTGCTCCTCCTCACATCCATATTACCTTCTTCTGAGAACAGTACTTCAATTTTCCTCGGTGGAACTACCACACTTCTATTAAGGTATGCCACATACACTTGCATAGGCACACCGCGCAACTCCAGAGGAATCATACACTTAGATTGCTGAATTGTACCTGCTGAAATTGAGCAGTGCCAAACCTATACAACCGTCAATGGCAGCCATTGAATAATGGTCCAGTAAGTTGCCTGTCCCATTCCTGGCCTCAGTGGAGCAGAGTCTTTCGATATGGAAGACCTAAAGCCATTGTCCATTAATTCCTGTTATGTAGATCTCTGGAGTTATCCTGGTTCTGGTTCTTACCAACTCCAACAAATTCCTTTTGAATGTAGCTATTCAGAAATATTTTGTGTTGTCAGCAAACAACCCCAATAAGTCACAATCCACTCCTCAGGCTTTCCTCAAACTGGAAGCCAAATCACAGGAAAGGGTCTTGAGTGTTAAAATGAAAGCTAGTCTTTGTTCCTTATCCAGCATTTATCCACCCAGCAATGACTTCTGGAGACCTGCTGTGTGCCAGGCACTGTTCTAGGCTCTGGGGAACAACAGTGAAAAGCCTGACACGGTCCCTGCTCATTCAGAATCTGGTGAGGAAGACCACAATTTTTATTAGCCACAACTAGCTATAGCATTGCAAAGAGCTATAGAATTCCAAATTGTAAGGAGTGCTGGGAGGGAAAGGAATGGAACGCTGTGTGGAAGATATTTTTAAGTAAATAGCATTTATTTTAGGCTTGCGAAGTGCAAGCACTTTTCATGCTTCTGAACAATCACCAGAACAATGCTGCAGTTTAAATCCGACTGTAGGTCCTATTTCACAGATGCGAAAACAAAACCTACACAAATAGAAAGATGTAATATTAATAATTTATAAATACAAATATAAATAGGGTTTTTGCCAGGACCCGGGACTTTAAATATTAAAAGTGGGGGCAGTCCTGGGCAAACACGGACCAGTTGTCCTTCTAATGAATAACTCGGCTAAGGTCACACTTTAGGGAGCGGTGGGGTGACTACCGACTCCAGATCTAGTTTGACTCCAAAGTCCACGTACATAGTGACCACGCCAAGGGTGCCCTCGGATGTGAGCAGTCTCTGGAGAAATGGGGGCGAGCTGGAGAGGCTGAAGGCAGGTCAGTGGGAGGGGGAGGCAATGGTCCAGCAAGAGATGGCAGTGGAGATGAAAGGAGGCTTTCTCCCACCAGTAAGTGCATGGATAGGAAGGGAGAAGGGGGCAGAAGTGGGATGACTCAAGGGTTTGGGCTCAGGAGTGGGGAGGATGTGATCTGGGGGGAGGAGGAGGATGATTCAGATTGGCCCTAGTGGGTGTATCATCGAGGTAGAAATGCTGGTGCGCAGCTGGAGAAGAGTCTCAGAATTAGGGAATCCTCATGGCTTAGCTTGTCAGAGCCCAGAGACGAGCTGGAAATTAGAGCCTCCGGATCAGCCAGGCTTTCTGGGTTGCAAGCGACAGACACTGACTCAGACTAGCATAACCAAAAAGACGGACTTTTTAATGAGGATTTCGGGAGACTCCTTGAACCAAGTTAGAATACAGGAGGGAAACAGGGCAGACTGGGTGGCAGGAATCAACTACATCTGGGGGGGATGCCACTGCCACCACTGCCCCCAGACAGTGGATGTCACGCTGCTGTGGCTGCTTCCACTGCCGCTGAACAATGGATACCACCCTTGCTGTTGGCAGCGTAAATAAAATACTCCCGCCTTCCTCCTCCCCCCCTTCCCCCTCCCCACTCCCCCCTTCCCCGTGCATTTGTATCAGTTGCTGAAGATTCAAGTCCTGGGTGTCTGATTAACTGAATCCAATTCACATGGCCCACGCCCATCCCAGGCAGCAGGGCAAAAGAAAAGCAAGTGTCTGGCTTTTCAGATTTCTTTAGTGGGAGAAGGCATCCTGCCGCCTTCTTTTTCTTTCTTTTCTTTTCTTTTTTTTTTTTTTTAAAGATTTTATTTATTTATTTGGCAGACAGAGATCACAAGTAGGCAGAGAGGCAGGCAGAGAGAGAGAGAGAGAGAGAGGAGGAAGCAGGCTCCCTGCTGAGCAGAAATCGAGCCCAATGTGGGGCCCAATGTGGGGCTCGATCCCAGGACCCTGGGATCATGACCTGAGCCGAAGGCAGAGGCTTTAACCCACTGAGCCACCCAGGCGCCCCGGCATCCTGCCTTCTAGCAAGATTCACACATGGGTGATTTCCCATGTACAGAAAGGATGTTCAGAAATCAAGGAATCGAAGTGAATGAATGATAATAAAATGTCTAGTGCAATTTCTGCAGCTGTCATACACACCCATGTCTTTGTATAAATGAGGTTCAAAGAAAAGTTCTGTAATGTACAGAGTTGTCCAAAAGTGGCCCCCAAAAGTTCTCACGGGGTTGCCTGGGCATTGAGTCCTCTGTGTCATGGAGGGGGAGTGCCTCCTTCTTAGTTTCCATGAGACTGGGGGCTCTCTCCACAGCAGAAGAGGCTGTACCTTTGCATGGTTCCCAGTGTCCCCAAAGGCAGGTGCAGTGCGCAGACAACCCCTGCGAAGCACAGGCATCCCCAACCCCTTCTGCCTGGTGCCCAGGCAGTTTGTTGCTTCCCTTCATTGATGAGGCTGCTTTCACATGCTCCCCCATAAAAAGGGAGAGTGACAGGTGTGGGATCCCACCCCTGGAACACAGCCTACACCACAGTCCAGTAAATCACTCGTGCCCTCGTTCCTTTCTGTGAGATAACAGTGGGATGGGGCACCTGTGCATTTTCTTCTCTCCCTGACCCTCAACTTGAACTTTACTACCAACACAATCAATCTTACCTTAACCCATTCTGTGAGATGTCTGAATTTCTCCTGAGTCTGACAAGTGGAGACCCCAAAGGGACCACCTTGCCCTAACAATTCTTTGCCAAGGTCCTAGACCAGGTGGGGCTACCTAGAAAACCCCCTGTCCGCCCCACCCTAGTTTCCATTTCTGCCCTGCCTCCCTATCTGTCAATGCTATCTTCTTTGTTCTTTGTTACCTTAATGCCTTCTCTCTCTCTCTCTCTCTTTTTTAGAAGATTTTATTTATTTATTTGAGAGCTAGAGAGCACGAGCAGAAGCGGAAGGAGCTGGGGAGTGGCAGAAGGAGAGGGAGAAGCAGGGAGTCTGATGTAGGGCTCAATCCTAGGAACTTGATCCCAGGACCCTGAGATCATGATCTAGCAGAAGGCAGACGCTTAACCAACTGAACCAGCCAGGCGCCCAAAATCCTTCTTCTTAGAGGAAAGGCTTTTAAGAACTTCCTAACCATACTGAAGTTTCAGGTTAACTCCTTCTCCCAAGGAAATGTGCGTATCTGGGAGACAGTGCTTAACCACTTCAAATAAGCATCAACGGTGGATTGGTGACACTTGTAGAGGAAAAAATATAAGATTTTTTGTGTGGGGGGTGGGGAGGGAATGTCCTAGATTCCTTTCAATGAAAACATGGAGACCCTGCCTGCAGGTAAGGCTGGTTCCAGGAGTCTTTTTACAGTCCTCCCTCCCTGCACTATGAGGTTGGGTGGTCCTAGAAGCCTGGACCCAGGCCACAGGTCCAGAGGGCTCATGTCTAGTTTAGACAAGGCAAGTGTGTCCAGCACCCACCTGCCTTCCTCATCGGTTGCATCAGCCAGGATCCCAGTGCTGGGCTGGACGTGTCGTCCCTCCCTCCCCCGTTAGACTGGGAGCTCCTGAGAGTGGGTGCCCTGTTGGCATCACCTCTGTAGTATCTGAAATGCCCCGCAGGCTGCCCCGTATGTAGCAGGGTCTCAACAGAGTCACATGTCTGATGCTGATGCTGGCAAGACAAAAAACGAAACAAAACTCCCCGAATCTTTAGGAAGAGTGCACCCAGATTCCCAAGAGATCCTTGGTGAATGCCCCTGTCCTACTCAATCTGCAAATGTGCATCCACCCAGGCTGCCCTTAGGCCACAGGGTGCTTTTGTGTAAAATATAAAGAGGCGTCTCCCTCTTGGATTTGTATATTTATTAAGCTGGAAAATTGTTTTACCAAATATACAGATCTAGGCTGTGATGTGAATGGTGACCCCCTAGGGTTGTGCGGTGCACAACCTGCACACCTCTACTAAACAGCCCTGGACACCACTCCCTCTTCAGTAGAGATAAAGTAGTGGGCCTTGCCCTCAGGGGCCAGGATCTCCCTCCAGGTCTGGACATCATGCTCCCTGGTTGCTTCTAAGAGCCTGGCCTGATCTGGGAACAATCTTTGATGACACTGTAGTACACAGGGGTGGCCTCCTGGGACGGGAGCTGGGGCCCGGCCCGCTGGCACTGAAACAGTCCATGGAAGGCCTCCCGGAAGCGCTGGGACATAAGGGCGTAGATGATGGGGTTGACCGCACTGTTCAGGTAGACGCAAAGGCGGCAGAAGAGCAGGAAGCCGGGGTTGAGGTAGGGCGGGCTCAGGAAGGAATTCACCACCACCAGGGTGCGGTAAGGCAGCCACAGCAGAGCGAAAAGCAGCACCACCACAGCCAGCATCTTGGTGACCTGCCAGGTAAGACAGGAAATAGAGGGACACGTGGGTGCCGAGGGAGAATCCCGGGTTCCCAGCCTCTCTGCGGGCTTGGGAGGGGAAGAGGCCAAAAGAGCATCTGGGCCTTCGCGATTGATGCCCTCATGCATCTCCCCGCCTCCCCATGATGCCTGTCCCGTCCCCAGCTAGGACACTGCTGTGCCTCCTTCCAGACCCCGCTCAAACCATTTTCAGTAAGGGACACCCCCCCCAACACCCCCAATCCACCCCCAAAGCCCTTGGACGGGTCACCTTTTTTAGTAGCAGCAAATTCTCAAATCCACTGCCTTCATTGTGGGGAGACTTGAGGATTAAAGGAGGGAATACAGATAAAGAAAGCAGAACAGGGCCTGGCAGGCACTAAGTGGCATTGGAGCTGCGAACACAACCTCTACCACTACCATGACAAGTGCACGGAGTTCAGAGCCAGGCACAGCCAGGTTACGGTCCTGGTTCTACCGCTAACCAGCTGTTTAGCTGGGACATACCTCTCTGTCCAGCTCAACCCTTTCTTCCCAACATCCCTGGCCACGAACTCCACGAACTCGCTGGTGGTGCTTTCACTGCCCCCCACACCCCACACCCCCACCAGACTCTCCTTCCAGGCTTTGCCCTTGACCTCCAGTCATGCCCCCCTCCCCCACCTCCCAGCCACTCCCCCCTTCATTCTTGGCCAGCACTTCCCTAACAGTGGAGCTGAAGCAAAGCCTCCTAGAGGTGGTACCCCAGGGAAGAGGTTTCAAAAGACGCTCTAAATTCCAGAATGAAAAGACCACCAGGGGGCATCAGTCAACGGGAGACAGCGACACACCCAGGCCCGCCCACACCCACCCCTGGAATCCTCAGTGACTCTTCCCTGGACCAAATCTTGGGTGGCAAAAGGTCACTTACTAGAGCTTAAATTGCTCCAGCAGTCTGGGCGCTGCACTGGTTCTGCCCAGAAACCCCTGGATACACAGAATCGGCGCTCAGGAATACTGGAGAGACGACTTTCTCATCAAGGAGGAAGCTAGCCTGGAATGTTCCTTCCTAAGACTGCTTCTCAGAGTCCAGGAGTATAAGTGACCCCACCAAAGAGGCCTCGGCCTGCCTCAATCAATAAGCTTCAGTGCTGTAATATTCTCCAGGAACCAGAAAACTTAGGAATTCCCAAATCAGTCTTGACTCCTGATTTCACTAAATTCAGATTTAACTCTATTCCGTTTTAGGTTCCTTTGGGTGATTCCTACTAGATAGCAGTGGGCGGGCTTTGGAGCCAGTCTGCCTCGGGTTCAGACCTTGGTTCTGGCACTTACCGTTCCTGTCACCTGGAGCAACTCCTCCGTGACTCAGTTTCCTCACCCGTCAAACTGAGATGATAACCACACATACATCTTGGAGTAGTTTACAGACACGCAGTATGCTAACTTGTGTAAGACCAGGGCCTGGCACAGAGCAAATTCTCGATGATCGCTGACTACTACTATCAGCGGTAATAGTCTCCACCTTGTTCTCCTAGACATTCTGCTTTCATTCAGGGCCTCTCGCCTCTTGCTGTTGTACACGGAATTCTGCAAGGGCTCTCTTGGGCATCAAAGAATGCTGTTTTTAGACCACCCACAGTCAAAAAAGACACTGATGCTAAAAAAAAAAAACAAAAAAAAAACGGTAATAATAGGTACCCTCCACTGAATACTTACTTTGTGCCAGGTTCATAATATCCACTACCATCCACGGAGGTGGATGGGCACATAATGACAATGACTTTACAGAGTCGAAAATCAAGGCTCAGAGAGGTGCAGTGACTTACCCAAGGCCACACAGCAAGATGTTAACAAAGCTGGGCCCTAGAAAGACCCAGGTCGGGAAGACTATTTTCACTAGCAGAAGTTTCACCTAAAGCATAGGCCAGGTGGGGCTTGAACCCAACCCTTTTAGGCTGAGCCGGAGAGTGGTAAACAGAGAAGTAAATAAGTGGTGGGAGGGTGGGAGGGGCATTTGTCTGGAGCAGAAGGTGATGCTGGGCCTACAGCCAGAGTTCCCATTCCATACTGGCTCAGCCTGGGTCCAGTCCCCTTTCCTCTAAAACCCACCTTGAGCTAACATGCTTGCAAGCAGGTGCTGTTTGAGGCAGCTGGAAGAGCCCCCCAACAGTGCACCCACCCCAGGAGGAAGGGAGATGGTGCAGATGGTCCTCGCCTGGCTCAGCAGTGACTCAGCAGGGGCGAGGTGTCCTCCTCCCTCCCCCGCCCGCTGAAGGTGTGGGTGGAAGGCGGAGGATAAAGACGAGCTGGGCTCTGGGAGCCCTCCTTCCACCTGCATTCCTTGAATCCCCTTGCAGGACCACACTGCTGGAGTGTGGGTGGAGGATATAAGGAGTCCTGGACACTTCCCTCCGCGTGTCACCTTCTCACTCCCTTGTCCCCTCTGAGCCTGTTTCTTTATCCATTAAGATAGGCGTGAGACCTCCCAGATGGGTTCAATAGCAGGAATGATCAAAGGACCAGGCACACGGAAAGTGCTCCCTAAGGGCTGGGTCTCTCTTGACCGCACCCCAACCCATCCCCCTCTTAGGCTGGCTGGCTCTTGGAGACCATGCAGGCAGTTTTAGGGTCAGATGGGATAAGGGCTTGGGAAAGTCACTTCCCCTCTCTGAGTCTCAGTCTTCCGATCACCAGGAGAGTACCACCTTGGGTGTGTCCACTGGTCATGGATGTTTAATAATAACCAATCTTAACTGAACATTTAGTTTGTGACATGGCTTCACAGAGGCTAAAGGCTTCACATGGTTAACCCCATTTCTCAGGACACTCCAATGGGGTGAGCACTGTCATTACCCCATATAGCAGAGGAGGAAACTGAGGCTCAGAAAGGCAAAGTGGTAGCTCCAAAATCAAGCCTAGTAAGTGGCAGGACAGGGATTGACACTTGAGGAGTTTGACTCCAAAAGGGCCCAAGCTCCCCTCTGTCCATCTGCTGGCATAGCATAGCGGTCCCAATGAAGACTGAGGTCCCCACCTGCTTCCGGGAGTTGAGGGCGCCTCTCTTGCCCCTGGAGGAGAAGCGCTGGTGGCCAGAGGGGCAGCCCTGGTGCGCAGAGCCCGAGTGCCCCCGGTCTTCAGGGGGCAGCGGCTGCACAAGGAGGATGCGCGCTATGAGCAGGTAGAATGCGGTGGCCAGGCCCAAGGGCAGCGCATAGAAGAGCGCGAAGTCCAGGAAGTAGATGGGCAGGTATAGAGAGCGTGACACGCGGTAGCCACACTGCACCTGCACGCCGTCAGCGTACGCCGTCTCGCTTGTGTCCACCAGGAAGAGCCAGAGGACGCAGTAGGAGCTGGTGCCCAGCCACACCGATGCGGCGATGCGCTTGGCCCTTGCCACGGTGCACAGAGTTTGGGCGCGCAGCGGGTGGCAGATGGCGAGGTAGCGCTCCACTGTGAACGCGGTGATGGAGCCTGTGGACGCGTTGATGCCCACGTACTGCAGGTAGGTAATGCCCAGGCAGCCTGCGTGGCCGAAGACCCAAACCCGGGCGGATGCCGCCTCCGCTACGGTGGGCACTCCCGCCACCAGGAGCACCAGCAGGTCCGCGGCAGCCAGGCTCGCCAAGTAACAGTTGGTGGGTGTGACCATTTGGCGGCTCCGGAGCACCACCAGGACCACCATGGCGTTGCCCGCCACACCCACGGCGCACACGAGGGGCACTAGGGTCAAGGTCACCACCTGTACAGCCAGCGGAGGCCGGGGCATGGTGCCCAGGCCCGGAGCGTTCGCGTGCTCAGGGTGATCCGTGCGGTTCTCCATGCGCGCGGCTCCGCGCTGCACCCCGAAGGCAGTGGCGAGCTGGGGGAATTACCCCCGCTGCAAAGGTGCCCTCTGGGGATCTGGAGACTCTCTCCGTGCCGGAAGTTGGGGGTCCGGCAGCTGCCTCCTGCCGAACAGGTTTCTCCAGCTCCGTGCAGGGTCTCCCTGTCGCCGCTCAGGACGCTGGGGACTTGAGGAATCAGGAGCAGGAACCGGGAGATAGGCGCGTGCTGCTCAGTTTCCAAGACGCCTTTTAAGTCTAAGTTGGCGCGATCTTACCCGGGGTGAGGTGTACTGCAGGGGCGCGTTGCAGACTGGAGCGTGGCTCTCCAGGAGTGCACGGGGAGCCCAGATGCCGCCCCCTACGGACCGACTGCTGGCGCCCTCTCAGGTCTTACCTCCGCTCTCTAGGTTCGCGGGGCTCAGGACTCTGATCTGAGGCGTCCGGTCAAGGAGGCACGGTGTGGTGTGGGGTCTCCGCCTCGCTAGCCTTTCCCTTTGCTCTGCTTTCGGGGACCACCCCGGGCGGGCTCCTCCGCCGAGTTAGCGTGTTATCTCCACTGATACCGCTTGGCTGATTCTGGTTGACCGGGTCCAGCACCCGTTCTTTCCCCCCAGCTCCTGCACGGCACCCTGGGCACTTGGGGTCGGGGTGGGGGCATGCAGGGTGAGGTGGGGAAGGGATGCTAAGGGCAGCAGTGGTATGGGCGCCCGGCTCGCATGCCTCTTTCTCTCCTCTGCAGGGGCGGCTCCGCGGGGCAGTGGGGGAGGAGTCGGCCAGCCGCTGGCTTCTGTACTCAATCCAGAAATCCTATCTTGCTTTCACTGGCAAAAACCTCAGCCCTGCTATTGACAAATGGCTAGCGGAGCCGAGGCCCAGAGCTGCGGGGAAACGGAAGATATCTTCCCATCTAGACTTGGGTTGGTCCTGTCTCCTAAACTCTTGTCTCCTTGCTACTTTTCACATTCTCTTGCTAACCTTTGTCAGTCTTCTTTTCTACCTCCTGCAGAAGATCTGGAAACTGGACATTCTTGGTGGGTGTGCCCTGCCCCCAGAAGGATCTCTCCCATCCTAAGACTGTGCCAGGGGCACTTGCCAGTCAGGAGAAAGACTGTGTTTTGTGAATCTAGCTCTGAGTCTGATAACTGAGAAGATACATCATAGTAGTTGAGTGAAGGAAAGAACTTGTTTCTTCACTAAAGAAAGATTCTAGAGAATGTGGGACCCACTGAGCTTCATAAAAAGCATAAGGGCTGCTTTCTAGGGAGCCCAGCTCTGTACCTGAACAGAGCAGATGCCGTGGAATTGTTTGCTGTTTCCGGTCCATCGATTATGCTCTATAAAAATGATCTTTCATCTGTGAGATGGGCTAGTAATAATAGAACCCATCTCAGAGTGTCCTTGGGAGGCTTACATGAGGGACAAAGGAAAAAATCCATGCCAAGCGCTTAGCTGTGCTCCACTGGGCAGGGGGGAATGTATCAGTGATGACAGATGGTTAACATGTGTCCTCCCCCCCCCCCCAACACCGCTTATGGATGAGCCCAAACTCTCAGTCTACAGATCTGATAAATGGCCAAGAAATGAATGATGGGGAACTTGGCAGGGCCGTAACTTGGGGGCACCAGCCAGGGTCCAGGAGGTCCCCGATTGTCAGTCTTTATAACGAATGATGATAGTGTATATGAAGCATTTATTGCCTGGTGAGGCTCTGTGTGCTTTACGCATACTAATTCATTTTATACTGGCAACATCCTCTGGGGAACGTTATTACTAGATTCCCAGCTTTACAGACGAAGGCACCAAGGCCTAGACCAGTGAAATGATTTGCTCGAGGATACATAGGTTAGTACGGTGGGGAGGCTACCAGCAGTGTAGCCCAGTAGTATGGCCATTCTTACACATCCCACACACATACTATAAGACCTCTCTGCCCTATACCGTTCTCTGGATCTTCAGCAAGAACAATAGCAAAGCATCCTACTCAGAGCCAAACACCCTGCTATATTCACTGCCTTTATTTCCCGCAGCCCTGGCTAGGCAGGTACTATGAGTCCCATTTTATAGGTGAGGAAACTGAGGTCCAGAGAGGAAGGATTTCCAATGCGATGCAGACAGTCAGAGACCAAGCAGGAAGCAGAACCCCAAAACTCTCCTTGTCCCCACCCCAACCCCAGCCATCCCTTACTCAGCTCTTTCCAAGGAACCAAATGCCAGTTAAGCCCCAGGGTCCTCCCTGAGCGTGGTCCAGAGCAATCCTTTTAGCCATATTAAATGCAAAGTGGCTCCATGGGCTTCTGTCCCTCTAATCCTGCCAGCTCAGCTCTCTCTCCTGCCTAACTGAGCTGTTCAGTTGCCAGCAGCAAAGGGCAGTACTTGGCAGTGGACTAAGTACAACTCAAGTGGCATTCTTTATTCTCCCATACCCTACCTCATCTCTAGTCTTCTTCATCTTACTAAAGGCATCTTAGTCATGCCACCGGTTGCTAAAACATCCTTCCAGTTATTCAAACCAAATATTCAGGAATTATGTCTCTCCCTCACTGCTGACATCCCATACTTACAAAAGTTCTTCAGTTCTACCCCCAAAATGTACCTCAAATTAATGCACGTTTCACCATATGCCCTGGACCAGCACTTTCCTCCATCCCGAACCTCTTGATAGGACAACCGCAGTTGCTTCCTGGGTTCTCTGCTCCATTCTTGCTCCTGACTCTATGACCCATTCCTCATACATTATCAAGTGATCTCTTAAAAATGCAAGCCACTCTCCTGCTGACAGCCTTCAATGGCATTGCTTTGTGCTTAAAATGAATTCCAACTCCTTCCACAAGCCCTAGAATGCCCTGTAGGATGGGGCCCCTCCCCACCTCTCCCTCTTACTCATGATGCCTCAGACAGAGCCCCCCAACCTTCTGTCTGGCTAACAATGGCGCAATGGTTGGATAGCGCCCCCTCAAAGGAAGCAGGATGGGTGACTTTGGCCCCAGGTCTCCTGGGAGTCATCGCAGGTGTACCCGGGAGCCCTCTGCTGCCAGACGGTGGCTGTGCTATTGCCAGGAGAAAACCCTTTCCCTCTCCGGTCATCACTGCGGGAGGAAGCCCCCTGAGGACTGGGCATTGGGTCTGTGGGCGGGCAGCTTCACGGAGCACTTCCAACAGCTGGCTTCCTTCAGATGGCGAGTGAAGGGACAGAGACCCTGAGAGGGGCTGGGGTGCCGCCAAGTCACCCAGTCCTCAGCCAGAGAGCTGAGATTTGCCTGTCACTCTGGCTGACTCAAACAACATTGCCACGCTGTAGAGATTATTGGCATCGCTCCTTCCCCTGCTTCCTGGAGTAGCATCCCAAGAATGCAAGCAGTAGACAGCCTTCTCCACCAGGTCCTCCCCAGCTGACATCAGAGTGGCTCCTGCTCTTTGAAAGCCGAAGGCTCCTCCTGGTTCCTCAAGCTGCATGCGGCAGTGTGTTTTCCAAGCGCTCCAGGGAGGCGGCCCACGTGCTCTTTCGCAATGTGACCGCACCACTTCCGGTCAAGAGGTGGGGTCCTTGAGTCTGGGCGGGCTCTGTGAGTCCTTTGGTGGAGGTGACGCTGACCAGTTCCAGGGGCGACTCCTAACTGGTCTGGCGGCGTCTGCTTCCCATGTCTCAGAGCCCCAAGTTGCTGGTAGGACGTTCAAGCTGCTCTGTCCAGACCACGTAAGGAGCACTGTGGCCCCCGACACTGAGTGGAGAGGCTGTTGTGGGTGGCCAGTGCAGTCGAGCCTTCAAAGGTCCCCAGCCCTGGTCCCCCTCCACCTGCACTGATATAAGAGACTGCACGCAAGAACCGCCCGGCGAAGCCCAGTCAACCCACGGGATGGTGCGAGGTAGTAATCAATCTTTGTTTTCGGTCCCTACGTTTGGGGATGGTTTGCTCCCCAGTAACAGAGAACCGTGCAACAAGGTGAGTGTAATAGAAGAGATTAGAGCTCAGGGACGCTGTCTCCCAACTTGGAGATATTTTGATTTTGTTTTCTTTCCTCCTCACGATGGAGCCAGCAAGCGCTAGAGTGGGGCTTGGAGCTCGGCAGTTGAACTCCTTTCCAGGGTCGCACTGGCATTTCCAGGTGGGCAGTGAGAGGGAGCAGCAGGCGACCTGGCCTCCATACCTAGAACCTTTTTGTCTCTCGGCGCTCATCCCCAGCCACCAGCAGAGGGCGTCTGATCCTGCCTGGTGTCCCAAGGCCTTTGACAACCCAACATCCCAGGGCTCTCAGCTGCCTGGGTCAAGGGAAATCTGCACTCCCCCTTCCCCACGTCTCTTCTTTAAAGTCGCGGAATCTTCCTTGGGTAGGAGAAAGGTCAACATTAATATTTATGACTCTGAGAAAAATCCCATAATCCTCTCTGAACCTCAGGTTTCTCATCTGTAAAATGGGCATAATAACAATCCATTTGCCTGCCTCAGATCTTGAGATAGAGTGGGGTGGCATGTACCACGATGCAGAGGTTCCAGCTATGTGTTTTTCAATCTCTAGACCCAAGAGTAAAAGAATCCGGAGGCTAAGTGTGGGATTGCCCGCAGAGCTGGAATTAGTCCTCACTTTTTTCTGTCCTCAAAGAAACTATCTGACAACTTCTCCATCCTCTTTTCTGTCCTTCAGAAATACTGAATTTGTCCCTACCTCAGTGCCTTTGCACTTGCAATTTCTTGAGCCTGGAATGTTCTTTCCCTTTCTCTTTGCACACCTGGCTCCTGCTTATCCTTCGGGTCTCAATTTGAATGACATCTCCTCAGAGAGGTCTCCCCCAACCACCCCATCTTTACATGAAATTATCTTGTTTATTCATTAACTTGTTTCTAGAATGAAAGCTCCATGAGGAGCTCGTGTATCCTTTCCACTGTACCACCAGAGCCCAGCACAGGGCTTGTCAGGTAGTACGTGCTCAGTAAATATTTTTTGAGCCCCTGAATGAAATGCTGGTGAGAACCAAGGACATATAAAAACGGAGCTGGATGCTTCTTCCATGTGTCTCTCACATGGAGTGAGGAAAGGCCTGTTATTCCCCTTGCAAGGAAAAGAAAAATGAGGCGCAAGGAGACTTAGTCACGTGTTTGATGTCACACAGCTACTAAGTGGTGGAACCAGAATGGAAACGTAGATTTTTCTGACATCCAAGTGTCTGTGCTTTCTAGTATACCAGGTGGAGAAGATGCTGGCCCCCTACTTGCAGCCTCTGGGCACAAGGAGTTCCCAGAAAGGTTGCTGGTGTCCCACTGTGAGCACCTGTGACTGTACCTGAAGGCATTCCCCGTGCAGCCCAAGCAGGAGGCAGGCTGGAGGCGCCGCCGGAGGGAGCAGCCCTCAGCCATGACAGCTGACAGCAGAGGAGAAGTACCCAGACTTCCTCGGGGTGGGCTTGGGGGTGGGGGATACTCTGAGGCATGTTCTTCACCATCTTCCAGAAGTTCCACAGCAATGATATCTGCTCACTGATGCCCTACCGAATCGGCTTCTTTTCCTTTCTTCTCTAGCTTCCCCATGTCCCTGCTGGGGCTTCCTGGGACCACCTCCCGAACACAACACTACCCTTAAATCCCTATTTCAGCCTTGGTTTCATTCCAGCAGGATTGCTGTGTAACAAATTACCACACATGAAGTGGCTTAAAACAACATGCATTTCTTTTTTTTCTTTTTAACGATTTTATTTATTTATTTGACAGACAGAGATCACAAGCAGGCAGAGAGGCAGGCAGAGAGAGAGAGGGAGAAGCAGGCTCCCTGCCAAGCAGAGAGCCCGATGCGGGACTCGATCCCAGGAACCCGAGATCATGACCTGAGCTGAAGGCAGAGGCTTAATCCACTGAGCCACCCAGGCGTCCCAACAACATGCGTTTCTTATCTCACGGTTTTTGTGGGTAAGGAGGCTGGATATGGACCTCTGTGTTCTCTGCTTCAGAGTCTCTGACGGGCTACAGTCGAGGTGTGGGCCATGGCTGGAGCCTCCCCTGAAGACCCAAGGGCCTTCTCGCTGAGAAGGCTGCTGCCAGAATTAGGACCCCAGTTCCCAGTTGGCTGTTGCCAGAGGTCACCGTCAGAACCTTCTATGTGGGCATCTCCAACATGGCAGCTGGCTTCATCCAAGCATGCAAGCTGAGATGGTAAGAGAGAGAGCCCGTTACCAAGATGGGAGTAGCGGTTTCAGGAACCTGATCACAGAAAGGACACCCCACCACTTTTCCCATAGTCTGTGCGCTGCGAGGACGTTCAAGGGGAGACTTAACCAAGGGTATGAATGTCAGGATCCACTGGGAGTCACTGGCGGCCATCTTGGATGTCTGTCAGTCATACCAGCTAGCATGCACCTAAAGGCTACAACCTCATAAATAAGTTAATAAGTAAGTTCCCACATAATTCGGGAAGTTCTACATCTAGTCAAGGAAGCTGTCTGATGTACACCAAGAGGCATGGCCAAGGACGTCCACGGCAGCATCGTTTACCATAACAAAAATCGGAAACCACCTGAACATCTACCAGAGGGGGGAAATGCTAAACAATTCATGACATATCAATGCCGTCCAACAATTAGAAAGAACAAGGTAGCGCGGAGACATATCGCTGAATGAAGAGACAGGCAGTGGAACTGTACATTTCACATTGTGTCACCCAGAACATCACACAGCCTTGCACACGTCTATGTTCTATTTACACATACTTACATGTGTAGACAGATATCCAGAAGGCGCCCACCCAATGGATAACAGCGGTTGTGTCTGTGGGCTAGGAAGGCAGATACGTGTGCAGTGGTCAAAGGAGACGTTACTCTTATTTGTTAAGACCATGGGCTCTGGAAGCCAGACCACCTGGATTTAAGTTCTGGCTCTGCAGCTGATTAGCTAGCTGTGTGACCTCAGGCAAAACACTTAAACTCTCTGAATCTCCATTTTGTCACTCTAAAAGGAGAAGCATAATACCATCCATCTCATATAATTTTGTGAGGTTTATTTTTTTTTAAGATTTGTTTATTTCTCATATAGTGAGAAATAGAGTACAAGCAGGGGGAGGGGCAGAGGGGGAAAGAGAGAGAGAGAGAGCAAGAGAGAGACTCTCAAGCAGACTCTAATGCTGGGCTCAATCCCAGAACCCTGAGATCATGACCTGAGCTGAAACCAAGAGTCAGGTGCTTAACCGACTGCCACAACCAGATGCCCCCTTCTGAGAGGTTTCAATAACATGATGTACTTAGAGCTTTCCACAGAGTTTGGGGCACATCTGATGGCGCATAAAGACAGCCCGCACCAGCTCCCGAGAGCCAGTTGTGGGCATCTCTGCCCCGCTCCCAGCGCCCTCCCAGCATATCACAAGCACCCAACAAACACTAGCTATTATTATCTTCTCTGCTCTAATTTTTGTAAGGATAAGGATTCACGTGTTACTTGTGCAATTTAAGAAAATGTGTGGGTGACTCACCATCTAAACAAGCCACAGGGCAGCTTTGTGGGAAAGGGAGCTGGAGTGGGACTGGGTGTCAGGTGAGGCCGATGATGGTGCTCAGGGAGGGGCACAAACGCCCTTTGCGGAGTGGGCGGAGAGGTGGTGGGAGTGTGGGTCAGCTCCCTGCAGCTCGTGACTCACAGGCACGGGCTGCTTAAGTTGAAACACTTGCCTGGGAATATATCTCCTCCTGCTCTGTGGCTTTCCCTTTGGCCACCAATCTGGCCCACAGCAGGCTGCTTCCAGTACCGAACCATTCCCTTCGGCAAGCCCCAGATCTTCAGGAAGGAGCCAAGGACAGAGAGCGCTTAGTCCTACCTCCAGGGACCTGGACTTTGATCGGATTTTTACTGAGGGTTTCCTCGCTCGGTACCAGGCACTGCTTCAGGGACCGGAAATACTGTGGAGGACCAGACACAGAGTATGGAGTTCACACTCTTGCGGGACGATATATGAAACTCACAGCAAGTAACAAACAGAGATAGCTAAAATCTAGAAATGCATACGTAAACTAATAAAGGATATGGATAAGAGTATTTACAGAGGCGAGATAACAACTTGATAGGATAGATTGAGGTCAGCAAACATTTTAGTGAAAGAGCCAGATAGTAAATATTTCAGATTTTAGGGGGCCACGCACTCCCTGTCTCAACGACTCAAATCTGCCTTCAGCGGAAGCAGCCAGAGACAATACTTAAACTAATGGGTGTGGGGCAACGTTCCAACAAAATTCTGCTCACAAAACCAGGCAGCAGGCCAGATTTGGCTCACAGATTGTAGCTTGTCCACTCCTGTGATGGAATGAAAGTGTCTGGGATGGGACCATATGAGGTGGAGTGGTCAGGGAATGCTTCTCTGAGGAGGTGACAGTTGAGCTAATCCCCAAAGGACACAGAGAAGCTTTCCATGCCAAGACTTGAAAGAAGTGTGTTCCAGGATGTGGGCACAGCAAGAGCAGTGTCCTGAGGTACAAACCAGCCCAGAGCATCTGAGGAGTTTAAGCCCATGCAGCCTGGGCATAGTGAGGGAGGGAGAGGTTGGCTTGAGCTGGGCTTTGTGACCCACGGTGCATCATCGTCCATCAGGGTCCTGGCAGGAAAGAGATGGCAGTCTTAAAGGGGAAATGAAAGAGAGTTTAATGGGGGCGCCTGGGTGGCTCAGTGGGTTAAAGCCGCTGCCTTCGGCTCAGGTCATGATCCCATCGTCCTGGGATCGAGCCCCGCATCGGGCTCTCTGCTCAGCGGGGAGCCTGCTTCCTCCCTTCTCTCTCTGCCTGCCTCTAATAAATAAATAAAATCTTAAAAAAAAAAAAAAGAGTTTAATGAAGGTGCAGAGGTGGAGGCTTGGTAAAGGGGAGGACAGTGAGGCTCTCAGAGACGAGCGCCTGTGGAAGCTGTACCATTCCAGAACCCAGGGGCATCTACAGCCACCATAGGGGGTGGGGCACCCAGCCAGACAGCAGCTGTGGCTGCCCGTGATGGAGTGTGGCCTCTGCCAAATAGCCCAGAGGGGCTGCAGGAGCAAATATCCTGACATCTCTCTCCTCTCCCACTTTGAAGATTTTATTTATTTATTTGTCAGAAAGAGAGAGAGAGAGAGGGCACACAAGCAGGGGGAGCGGCAGGCACAGCAGGCAGAGGGAGAAGCAGGCTCCCTGCCAAGCAAGGAGCCCGATACGGGACTCAATCCCAGGACCCTAAGATCATGACCTAAGCCAAAGGCAGTGGCCTAACCAACTGAGCCACCCAGGCGTCCCTCCTCTCGCACTTTGGATCGCTTGCCAGTACCTCCCATTGGCTGAGCCCAACTGGAACTCAGAGGCCGGGGGAGCCAGGGTGATACAATTCACGGAGGTAAGAATTCCCGGGCTAGAGAAGGGCAGAGAATGATCTGGAGGGGACAACAGGGAATACCAAGCCTACAGGGCAGAGAGCTGCGGTTTTACTAGAATTTCGATGGGGAGGCAGTTGCTGGATAAAATATGGATGGCTTTGTCCCATTCGAATTTCAGATAAGCGACAAATACAGGTTTAGAATAAGTTTGTTTAGTATAAGAATGTCCCAAGGGTATACTTAGACTAAATCCGTATTTGTTATTTATCTGAAATTCAAACGGAACCGGGTGTCATGTATTTTTATTTGCTAACCCTTGGCAACCCTGGATGGGAAAGCCCCAGCGGAATTTGAAACAAAAGAGTAACATAATCGAATTTAGGATTTAATAAATACTCCGTTTATAAAATCAAGAAAATTTTAGACGGTTAAATGTAAGAGGATTCGGGGGACGTATGAATAAGTTCCAGGAACATTTAGATACGTTCACTAAGTGAAGTTTCCATACCCCAGGGAAAGCAGTGTATGCAGAAGAGAGCCCGGGCTGACCCCAGCTTCCTGGGGGGAGGGGGGAACCTCCCTTGCTGGTCTTCACTGTGTAGAGGCCTTTACTGCTTCTTCAAGCCTGCTGTGCCCAGTATCGCATTCCTTCCTTTCCACAGCCCCACATGGAAAGTAGGTCACGTGGGTGGTTATTAGGTCTGTCACTATGCAGGTGTAGAAACGGAGGCTCAGAGAGGTGAAGTCATCTACCCGAGGTCACACAGAAGGCAGCAGGAGGACCAAGGTCTGTGCGGCTCCCAGACTCTTAACCCTCTGCCGCGTGCTCTCGGTTCCTTCCAGTGGCCAGCGTGTGGTTGGCCTGTCTATCCAAGCTGGGTGCATGCTGGTAGACTGGGGTCTGAGAGCAGGAAGGAGGCCCCAGGGGCGGCCGCTGGCCTCCATGCCTCTCATATCTGCGCTGGAGCCGGGCATGCAGGTGGCGGACCCTCCTTGCCTCCTGGGCGGAGAAGAAGGAGGCGGCGATGGTGTGCCGCAGGCGCCGGGCATAGGTCTCCAGCAGGATGGTGGCTCCAGCCGCCAGCTGCAGGGCCCCAGCAGTCAGGGAGGCAGTAGTGTGGGGGCTCTGGGCAGGCAGCAGTGGGCAGCCCGGGGAGGTGAAGCGGAGCTCCCACTGGAAGGAGTTGTGAGCGGAGAGGTAGGGGCTCTCCGGAGGTGGCTGGTTGAAGAGGAAGGGGACGAAACCCAGGACTGTGTATGTGGCCTTCAAAGAGGAGAAAAAGGCCAGGTCAACAGACGGACACTGCGGCCATTCCCTGTCCCCCACCCCCTGTGGCCGCTTGCCCCCTCTGCAAAACGGGCACAGAAGTAGCCCAGCCTCCGGCCTCCTGGGCACAGATGAGCAGCAAATGACATCAGGAACCTGAAGCAGACTTTCTGGCAAACAAAAAGCATGGTGCAAATGCTATTTTTATTATCACGTTTGGAACAGAACGCTTTAGAGAAAACAAATGGGTGCTGTGGGTATTTTCTCTTTGCTAAGCCCTTAGCGAATACTTTAGATGTCCTTCTTGTCAAATATGCACGCTCCTCTGCGGTTGAGCCCAGAATGCCTCACCGAAAAAATGGGCAGCCTAAAGTCACACAATGATGTGGCCAGGCCAGGGGGTCTGTCTCCCCCAAGGCAGGTCCCAATATCCTGCTTCTAAGAATTAGGATATGCTCTTCCCTCAGGGTGTACAGTAGCAGGTGTGGGGAAGCAGGGAGGTCAGAGGTTGACCATTCAAACTTTGGAGCCAGACCTTTTCGGTTGGATCCTTGGTTCTGGCCAGGGCCCGCTTCTCCGCCGGGCTCCGCTCAAGGGGGCTCACGGAAGTATTTTATTTTCTTTTAAAATCAGAATAAAGAAACAAACTTAAAAGTTGAAGAATACGTTTCACTTCAGAGATCATACAGTCCCTGATGCAACTATCAACTTCTGTCAACTTCTCTGGCACAGCCACGGGCCTATATGTAAACAAAAGACACGGCTGTGTTCTAAGAAAACTCGGTTTACAAAACCAGGAAGCCCGCGGGGTTTGGCGCAGGGGCCACAGTTGGCAAACTCCTGACCTAGATCTTTCGTAAGCCCTCCTCCCCTCTGATACATTCAGCCGTGAGCTGTTCAGCGTGGTGAAGTGACCGGACCTCTCCTGGGTGCTTTCACAGGGGACCGCATGTTAAGACTCACAGTAAGCCGGCAGGGTGAGGAGGATCCCTCCATTTCGTACAAGTGGGGAAAATGAAGCTAGGACACCTTGCCACTTAGGAAAAGAGCGACCTGAGGGGTCAAATTCTTTTCAAGCCGTTGGGTATCTGCGTCCTCATCTGCCATAGGGGTGAGAATGGGACCCACCACGCTGAGCTATACTGGGAAGGAAAGGAGTCTGTCTGCCAATGCCCCAGGGTTCCCCTAGCTTCTCCAAGGGCTGGGACTTGAAGGCAAATTATATTTAATTGCAAATCAAGCGGTTAACACACCCTGCCCCTTCCTACAAGGAAATGACTCTACTCCCGGCACGGGCACCGGCACTGCACTTACGTCATACTTGACCGTGAGCGTGATGGGCACGGCAGGCAGCTTCTGAGCCCAGTCCACGGCCGCCTGAGCCAGCAGAAAGGCCACGTGGTCTGTGGCCACCATCACAGCTGTGACCATCAGGAACAGCGAGAACAGCCCCAGCCTCAGGAGACAACTCAGCAGCTCCCCCTGGGACAGCCTCGGCCGGGCAGCCCAGAGCAGCCAGGCTGGTGGGGAGGCCACCAAGTACGTGGTCTGGGTCTCCGCCAGCTGCCAAGCCAGCTGCTGGGTCGCGTAGATGTTGTCAAACCGCAGATCGGTCAGGTAGCGATGGAGATACCAGCCCGAGTCCACGAGGAGGCCCAGCATAAAGAGCCCGGCGACCACCTGCTGGGTCCCTAGCACGGCCGCCCGGGCCAGGGACTCCAGGCCGGAGAAGTCCTCCAGCACCTGCTGGGTGACCCTGAGCATATGAAGCCGGAACACGGAGCCGTTGCCCTGGGCCTGCAGGGTCAAGCCGTGGCTGCCCACGTGGCCGGCGGGGCCCAGAGCCCTGGACGCTGCGTGAAGCTGGCGAGTGGTATTGAGCAGACTCTCCAGGGAGCCCTCCGTGACGCATCTCAGCACCTGTCCCGCTGCGCCCATGTTGGCTAAGACGTTGGGCACCACGGCGACACCCAGGGTGGCTGTGCTCCAGGAGAGGAGCAGGCGGCGGCCCTGCTCCGTGCCCAGGGTAGGGATGCTGAGTGCAAACAGGCAGCGGGCCGGGGGCACCAGGCCCAGCACCAGGAAGACCAGGAAGCCCCAGACGGTGGCCACTGTGGCAGAGGGTCCCGGAGGGTAAAGCAGCGAGGACACCAGCCAGTGGTGGGTCAGACTCGCGGCAGCGACAGCCAGGGAACTGCACAGCAGGAGCTGGGTCAGCAGGTGGCCACAGCTGGTTGGGACCGGATGAGAGAAGGCGACCCAGGCGGCCTGCAGGGGCTGGAGGGCCTTGGAGAGCAGCAAGTGCCAGGACTTGCACCTGTACACAAGGAGATGGGGGGGACACTTTCAGGAGGATGAGGGGTTGGATGTTGGCTCAATGTCCCTGATCCTCAAAACCCTTCCATTGTTAACGGGCTGCTTGAGCCACAGCGGTTGGCACTCCTCCCCCGTGGGTCAGCCCCAGCAACTCACCCCAAACCCACAGGACCCAAGCTGAGCTAGAGAGGCTGCCCCAGGACCAGCCTCCCTGGCCTCATCAGGGAAGAGCCCAGTTCCTGGGGATGTGAGGATGGATGTCGGGGCTGCCTGTGTCCATATTTCCAGGTTTGGGAGGGTGCCTTGCCCCGGAGAATGAAAGAATCGTGGAGAGAGAGAGAAGCACAGATGAGCGAGAATAAGAAAGAGACAAAATTTGGGAGAGAGAGAGAGACACCGTTTCCCCTGAATTCACAGTCTTGGCTGGCTTCCTGTGTGACCCTGGACATTCCTTCTCTGTGGACCTCGGGGTCTCCTCTCTGATTCGGAGGCATGGGGAGTGGATCTGCTGAACACTCGGGAACTTTTCTACTCTGTTGTCCTTGTATTTATTAAACAACTACTATATGCTCACCACTGGAGAAACAGGAACGAATGGGAACAAGAATCCCTGTCCTCTTAGAGCCTGCGTGAAAGAGGGATGGCAGAGGGATTAGTGAGAAGAGGTTGGGTTCTGGATACGTTCTGTTGGAGGAGCCCACACAACGGGCAGTCTGACTGGCCGCAGGAGTGAGAGGAAGTGGGAGGTCAAGGGTGACCTTGAGGTTTGGTGCATGCGCCACTGAATCCCCCCAGGTGACATCCAAGATGGGAAATAAATGACACGTAAAATCATTGATTTATAGATGACGTTAAAGCCACAGGGCAGGAGGAGACTCCTTGGGATGCTGTGTTGGCAGGGAGGAGAGACACTGGAGGGCAGAGCCCTCGCCCCAGGCTGGGAGGCAAGAAGGAGGCTGGGGAAGCCGGGCTAGTACAATGTTCTAGCAAGAGGGGAGTGGCCACGTATGTCAAGGGCTGCTGATGGTCAACCAGCTGAGGACCAAGCAATGACTATTGGATTTACCCACGGGGAGGTCCCCTGGGGACTGCCCAAGGGCAGCTTGGTGGCACCTTGGGCCAAAACCTAACTAGAGGGGGCCCGGGAGAGATAGGAAGGAGTAGAACGTGAGACATGAGTGAGCCAAGTCATGTTTGCAGTAAAGGTGTGCAGACAGGGTGCCACGGCCGCTGGTTGGGTGGGACTCTAGGTTTGCAGGTGGGAAAGCCAATCAAAAGGGGGGCAGGGATGAAGGGGAGGCCCCCTGGAGTGATCTTTCCGGCAGTGGCAGCGGGTAAGATGTGCAGCGCAAAAAGGGGGGGTGTGATGGGCAAAGTGTGGGTGCCTACGTCTCAGTTTTTCTGACGCACGACAGAGCCGTGGTGAAGGCACGGCCTCTAGACCGCCTGGATTCAAATCTCTGCTTCACCACTCACCATCTGTGCGACCTTGGTCATGCTGCTTAATCGCTCTGTCCCTCAGTTTTCTTATTTCTGTAAGACATGTAACTCCTGTCTGTAACGGGAGGGAATAGAAGAAGCCCCTCGGAGGGTCGCTCTGTGTCTGGGACAGAATGAGGAGCAGGTCAGCGGTTATCTGTCCCGAAAGCGTCGAAACCTCGAGGGGAGGGACGTGGTCTCTTTTGCTCACTGACAGTGAGTAGCCCAAGTGCCTGGAAGAGAGTCCGGCATGTAGCTCCCTAAATACTTGTAGGCTGTGGTAGGATTGCTTCTGTTTGCTCAGGGCGGCGGGAAAGCGAGGTCGGCAGATGGAGAGCGAGCTGGAGGAGGCAGTAGAACCTTGAAGAGGGAGGAGAGGTTGGAAAATAGTTGTGCAGGAGGTTGGGAGAGTTAATGAACCAGGGCAATGCCATCCGAGCTGGGCAGCACCAAGGACCCATTTGCAGTCAGAGATGATGAATTATGGCCTTTCTGGCCCCTGAGGGCATTTTCGTTTAGGATGGAAACCTCCACCTATTGTATAATGAGTATTCGGGAAAGGTAGCCATTAAAAGAATAGCAAAGAATACAGCGGATAGGGGAAGGGAAGCCATCTGCAAGCCATTCTGGAGGCCAAGGCTGGGCGGAGTGTTGGGAATGACAGGGAAAGCCGCTGCCATCTGCTGAGTGCTTACTCTGAACCCAGCATGATGGCAAGTCCTGTGTGTGCATTTTCTCATTCAATTCTTTTTTTTTTTTTTTTAAGATTTTATTTGTTAGAGAGAGAGAGAGAGCACAAGCAGGGGGAGCGGCAGGCAGAGGGAGAGGGAGAAGTGGCCTCCCCTGCAGAGCAGAGAGCCTGATGTGGGGCTCGATCCCCAGACCTTGGGATTGTTACCCGAGCTGAAGGCAGACGCTTAATGACTGGGCCACCCAGGCGTCCCTCAATTCAACTATCTTGTAGGCATTGTTACTACTCTCATTCACAGATGGGGAAACTGAGGCTCAAAGAGGTGGCGTTTACCCAAGGTCACACAGCTGGGGAATGGCAGAGTTTGAGGATAGGCTCATACCCATGGTGCCTGACCACTGACCGCTTTCTTGCCTGTGGTCCCAGGGTCCAGGGTCTGCAGACCTACCCGGTCCTGGCGAGGTGCTCAGCTGTCTCCCACAGGGCCCTCATGTTTCCTGAATGGCCGTGGATCTGGATCAGAGCAGGCAGGCTCGAGCAGTGCTGTCAGGTGGAGAGGAAGTGAGGCAAACTGTATTCTCTAGAACTTGGGGAAAACCCTGTTGCTTCTGCTTTTTGGCCCTTAATTAAGCCCTCCTGGTGGCTTTGCCCTGCCCCCCTGGGCCCACCTCCCAGGGGGTTGGGCAAGCTGCCTCATTCCCTTCCAGCAGGCAGGGGTGGGTGGAAGTGTGGGAGGAAAGAGCCTTTTCCAAGCAGTTAATCTGTGATATTGAGAGCAGGAAGGGAGAACGTTCCCATTTCACAGAGGAAGAAACTGAGGCTCAGAGAAGCCCTCCTGCTTATTAGTGGTAGTGTCAGGACTAGAACTCTGCTTGGCTTCCCCTTACCCTCCTCTTCCAGAGTTGTGTGCCCCAAGAGGAGCCTGATCCCCAACTCTGAGCGGTGGGAACACACAGGAGATCATTGGACCTCTGCTCTTTCAAGCATAGTGGCTCTGGTCCCCTCTCTAGCTGGCTTTCTGTCATTAGCTCTGTCCCTCCTTACCTGTGTGACCTTGAGGAGGTGACCCCATCAGTTTCCTCCTTTTAAAAGAGAGGAGTGATAATAACAGTTAACATTTATGGCACACTTGGCCAGTATCAGACATGCTTCTCAACAGCTCTATTTGAATTCCCTGAATGCTTATTTCCAACAACCGTTTGTGATAGGTATTGTTATTTCCACTCTTCAGTGCAGAAAACTGAGACCCAGAGAATTAAGTAGAGCCGTGATTTATAGCCAACAGTCCTGCCCCAAAGTGGACTGGTCAGCCGCTGGGCTCTACTGGTGTGGAGGGAAGGGTTCACAAGGCTCGTGTTACCTTCCCATGCATCTGACACTGCATACAGCAGGCGCTTAATAAGTGTGACGTCCCCGTGGGCGTGCTCTGCTGCAGTCATCGCCTGGCAGGTACACCTCTGGGCTGTTGGAAAGCCGGTCCCTATCTGGAAGCAGACACTCCACCCCAGCATCTCTGTGCTCTCTCACTGCCAGTAGGCTGCCTCCTCTGGGAGCCCTCTGCTGTGCCCCCAGGCCTCCACCCTGCAGGACGGATGGCCCAGCGAGGAAGGGCACACCTCGGTGGTGTTCCAGACCCCCCATCCTTTCCCTTTTAAGGACATGTTGCCTGGGTCACTTGCTCAGGCCCAAAGGAGGGTATTCTGTGGCGCAGAGAGGGGAAGTGACATTCTCACAGTCACACAATCCAATGAGACACACCTGTGGTCCTCAGAGGGCCTGACATCCTTTCCCAGATCCCAAGCCCCTCCAGGAAGCCAGGTCAGACACCGAGTCTGCAGAGAACTGAGCACCCACAGTAGATGGGGAGCAGGAAACCTGGGCGCCTGCAGAGGCCGGCCAGTCAAGGCAAGGAGCAGAGCAGACCAGACAGAAACAGCATAAACTGCCATGTGTAGACCCCCTCGAAAAGGACAGCTTCTACTCCGCTCCGGGTGAGAGTTGAAGCCCCTCTGAAAGAGGCCCAACATCACCAGAACTTCCAGTTTTTCCAAAGATGCCAATCATTCCCTTTTTAATGGAAAAGTTGCCAAGTTTTTAAAGCCCCCATGACAAAAAAAAGACCTCTGGGCAGGCCAATCGGAACAAGCCTGTGGGCCAAAGCCAGCACGAGGACCACCAACTTCCAGCCTCTGCGGGAAGCCTTGGTAGGGCTGGTGCAGGGAGCTGGCTAGCTGCGCCTCGGAACCTCGGGGGCTCTGGGCCGCGGGTAGTACATCTGTACGTGAATGCCAGCTTTGCCACTTACTATGCTGTGCGACCTTGGACGAGACGCTGTCCTTCTCTGAACTTGTATGGGCTCTGCTCTCATGAAAAGACGAATACCTACCTCTTAGGATTGTTTGAGGATTCAGTGGAATAAGTTAGGTAGAGCACCCAGTAAGTACATAAATGCCCCTGCTCCGCTTTCTCCCGCCCGGGCTGACAGCTCTGCCTAAGGGAGCCCCTGGGCAGCTCAGGCCTGAGCCTCTGGTGAATGTGTAAGATTTGGGAGTTCGGTGGCACAAGAAGGGAAAGGGCAGAAGATATTTTTGGCTTTTCTCAGCACATTTAGGCAGTTGCCTCTGCCTACACAAAGCTGGCCTGGCTTCAAATCCCACCACATCCGGAAGGGTCTTCTGAATCATCCAAAATAGCATCAGCTTTTTGAGGGGAATTTCTGGGTGGAGGATTCAGAACCATAAGACAGCAGAGGAAGAGGAAGTGGTAAGCCTTCAGATCTGGGATCCGCTTCAGACAATGTTGGAGTCATTGAATTTTACAGCCTGTGGGCACAGAATATTGCCACCATCCGCTCAGCCTGGGAATACGGAGAGGTGGCTAAAATCTTGCCGAAAAGATAATGCTACCCAGTAGAAACAGAATACGAGCCATGTATATAATTAAAAATTTTCTAGTAGCTGCATAAAAAAAGAAATTTATTTTTATAGAATTTTTATTCAACTTTCAGTAAGAGTTTTATTCAGCCTAATATATCCCAAACATTATCCATTCAAAATGTAATCAATATAAAATTTATTAAGGGGATATAGTATCTTCATTTTTTTGTACTCAGTTTTAAAAACCTCGTGTTTTTAAAACGAAAATGAGTCAGCATAAGGCATTAAAGAGGGGTGGAGACTGTGGCAAACAAGAGAGCTCACCTATCAGTTTGTGTTTTCCCACCACCACTACTCAACTACAAACAATTGTTGCCAGGTAACGATAGGGTCCTGTGTTGCCAGACTTTCTGGTCTTTTCTTTTCCAAGAGAAGTGCAAATCAAGGTTTTGGTGTTTTTTAATCTTTTTTTTTTTTAAGATTTTATTTATTTATTTGACAGAGAGAGAGATCACAGTAGGCGGAGAGGCAGGGAGAGAGAGAGAGGGAAGCAGGCTCCCCACTGAGCAGAGAGCCTGATGTGGGTCTCCATCCCAGGACCCTGAGACCATGACCTGAGCCGAAGGCAGAGGCTCAACACGCTGGGCCACCCAGGCACCCCAACAAATCGAGGTTTTAATGTGAAATTTTCTGAATTTAAAAATATTAGAAATCAATTAATAGTTTAAAACTCATGAAAGGTGGCCCTAAAATCCTGACTGTGTGCTGGATGCTGACCCGGGGACCACTAGGTTACAAACTCCAGTTAGGTCTAAATCTTCCCTACCATGTTTCCTCACTTTGCCCCTCTAGACCCAGTCTCGAATCTTCTCCTCCCTACCCTGAGCCCTGGGGTTAGACCTACCTGGGCAGCCTCAAAGGACTCTCCTGCATTCTGGCTTCTGTAGGTGCGATGGTTAGCTTTCTGTGTCAACATGGCTGGGTTGCAACCTCCAGCTGTTTGGTCAAACATTATTCTGGACATTTCTGTGAGGGTGTTTTTGAATGAGAGTTTCATTTAGATTAATGGAGTTTGAATGAATCAGATTGCTGCCTCATTATGTGGTGGGCCTCATCCAATCAGTTGAGGGTGCAGAAGAACAAAAGATTGACTTCCCCTGAGCAAGAGGGAATTCTACCAGCAGATTGCCTTTGGACTCTTGCCTGGGTATACATATGTATATATTCCATCCTGCTGGTTCTGTTTCTGGGGAGAAGACTGACCGATAAGTTTGCGTTTGGTCATGGAGTGTGCCAGCAGGAGAGCTGAGGGACGGTGTAGAGAAAGACACAGGGCAGTTTCCCTCTTTCAGAGTCTCAAGGGCTGTCTGTGTCCCAGGAGTAAAGGTGCCAGCCCCGTGTGCGCTTCTGTCCCTCAGAGTCTCGGCTGGGAGGTTCTCCTCCCTCCCACCCCCGAGGACTTGCATGGTTTCCCGCATGGTTTCCCTTGCCCACTGCCCACACCTTGGAACTAGACCCATTACTAAGCTGTCCTCAGATTGACTAGTCTGTGTGCTTACTATTGCCTTCTGAGACCCTGACCGTGCACTCTTACCTCTCCAAAGTCCAAAACCTAAAGGACCTGCTAAGGTCTGTTATGGGTAGAGCCAGGAGTCCAAAGTGGCTCACGGAACTCCTCTTTCAGTGGCTTTTATTCACCTTGTTTTTCATCTATCATCAGTGCTTCCGTCCTGCTGCCCACTTGACTCTGTAATTCCTGATCTATGTGCCAGAATATGTACCTCTGTATCCAAACCTTCCACGTGCTCATTGTTCATCACTTCTGCGGGTTGCTGTGTTTCCCACAGTGCGCTGCCCCATGTTTCACTTCAACGCCATCACCCCCCCCCCCACCATGAAGGTCACCTATGTGGCCTCCAGCTCCTGGGTACCGCCAACAGCAGTGGCCCGAATATCCTCCCACATCACCTCTGTGGGGACCATGGGACAATTTTGCTGGGATATGAACCCAGAAGTAGGAAAAGTGGGCCACAGGGAATGCAGGTAGCAAGTTCCCCGAATTACTGCTGTGTCGCTTGCCAGGCTGATGGTAGAAGGTTATAGTCTCCTCCCGTTCCACCATCACTTCTTGTCCCCTTGCTTAGTTTCCGCTGGTCGGATTGGCGTGTTATGGCATCTCAGTGGAACTCGCATCTGTCTGATTACGGGTGGGTTCAAGCATCTCTTTACTGAGCTCTGGCCATCTCAACACCCTGCTTCAAAATGGCACAGACGTATCTCGCCCTCACCCTGCTTACAGGTGTCACGGTAGCAGTCTTCCAAAGACAGTGGCCAAGCCTCCTCCCCTCTCTGTGTGCGGATGCCACTCTCCTCACGAAGGAGTGGGACCTAGTTCCCTCCCCTTGGACCAGGCCAACTTTTGACTTGCTTTGATCAATAGAATGTGACAGGGTTGAATTCTTAAACCCCCAAGCCCAGACCTTCAGGAATCATGTAGCTTCTGTTTTTTGCCTTCTGAGAAGCCCACTG
The DNA here is from genome assembly GCF_963455335.1 of Martes martes. Taxonomy (NCBI): domain Eukaryota; kingdom Metazoa; phylum Chordata; class Mammalia; order Carnivora; family Mustelidae; genus Martes; species Martes martes. The sequence goes on along the minus strand of NC_137896.1, from coordinate 13,479,951 downwards.
TCAGGCTCAATGGTCTGGGCTGGACTCCCTGGAGGCTCCATGGTCATTGTGACATTTAAGCTCCAGCAAAACTCCCGGCTGAGTGACCCTGGCCACACCATGTAGAGCAGAGACAAAACCATGCCTGCAGAGCTCTGTCTAAATGCAGAAACATGGCACGCCGTGGTGGCTCAGTGGGTAAGGCGTCTGACTCTCGATTTCAGCTCAGGTCATGATCTCAGGGTCGTGAGATCGAGCCCCGTCGGGCTCTGAGTTGGGCGTGGAGCCTGATAAAGAGCCTCTCTCCCTCCTCTCCCTCTCCCTCTGTACCCCCTCCCCTGCTAAAAGTCTCTCTCTCTCTCAAAAAGATTTAAAAATGCAGAAACATAGGCCAATAAGTTGCTGTGTTCTGTATAGCCACAGTAAATCAAACAGGTGTTTTGCTTTGTGTTTGTTCTTTCTGACTTCTGGGTGATCCTCTAGTATTCCAGACAAGAGTCTCATGTATATTTCCAATGAAATACCACCCCTGCCACCCACTTTCCTCCCAAGCCACCATGAGCACATGAGCACATGGTCAATCTTTTGTTCTGTCTCCACCCTCAACTGATTGGATGAGGCCCACCACATAATGAGGCAGCAATCTGATTCACTGAGACTGGTCTCAGTCTAATGCCACCTCCTCAGAGAAGTCCTCCCTGACCACCCTGGTTGAAGTGGCCTCTGAGTCAGTTTGTCACATTGTCCAGTTTCAACTTCTTAGCCCATATCATGACCCAGAGTCATTTTATTTGCCTGCCCTCTGCGTGTTTCCTCAGCTAGCACGTAAGTTCCATATGGATGGGGACAGTGAATGAGCACATAGTCAGGTTTTAAATAAATATTGTTGAATGAATAAGGAGTGAGCGAAGAAATGAATAGGACAGACTCTAGATCAGAGGGCAAGATTGCTTTCTTATAAATTCTGGTATAGACTCATTTATCGAATATTTACTGACCACCTGCTATGGGTCAGAAACCATTCTAGGTACCAGAGTTATGGCACTCAACAAAATAAAGTTTGTATCCTGACAAGCTGGTATTCTAGAGGGAGAGAAAGTTAATAAAGAATAAAATACATAACCTAGGGGCCTGGCTAAACACTCAGAAGAAAAATAGAGCCGAGTGAGGAGATGGAGAGTAGTGAGGGCAAGATTTTACACCAGATGGTCAGGGAAGAGTCTCTGGGGAGGTGACATTTGGGGAGGTGACATTTGAGCACAGACCTGAATAAAGTGAGGAAACGAGCACATAATTGGAAGCAAAGTGTTCTTGGCAGAGGAAACAGCATGTTCAAAGGCCCTGAGGCAAGGTGGTTTAAGCACATGGCTGGAGTGGAGAGGAGAGAGCAGTGAAGAAGTGAAGTCAGGGAGGTCAATTCCATGGAACCCCTAACTCAGGAATTTGGGGCCTTAAAGCTCTCTTATGCCCAGAAAGCAAATAATCTATAGGCCCAGTGTTGATTAACACTCTTTATTTTATTACATTTTCAATCAGAAGTATTCGAAATCATGATTCATCTGGTTACAAGTCCCATGGGTTTCTCTGTGAATGGACTTCTCCCGCCCCCTGTTCTCCAGGAGTGCATCTCCCAAGCCCTCTGGGCTGCGACTGTGACTTGATTCCTAAAGTACTCACGTGGGAAGAGGTAGAGCCCATCCTCCAACTTGGGGGCCTCTCCTCTCTCCTCCCCACTGCTCCCAGGGAAACATCCATGACTCACTCGTGCCGTACTGAGTCTCTGGCTGCCGCTTGGGGAACTTTGTCCCTCAGATGTGTAGGAAGGGAGACATGAGGCTTCCAGAAGCCCCGTGGGCACCTGTCTGGTGCCAGGCTAGCACTGGGCCAATCCCTCCACTTCTTGAGTGCCCGCTGGGCCTGATACTGTGCCGTTCACTGGGGATGCCCACGCGCTTCTGCTGGAAACGAGGAGGGATCAAATCATCTAGGAAAGCACCCCACCCCCAAGGCCAGCCACTGGCTCAGGCAAATCTCGGTTGACCTTCTCTGCAGAAGAGGGTAGGATATTTTGCCTGCCTGAGAAATTTTACCCTGGCCTTTGATGAGGCCCCAATGTATCTTCTTCTTTTTTTTTTCTCATTCCTGAAAAACGTGGCCTTTGCTAATTAAACACATTTACCCCTCTGGGGATGGATAAGAAAGGAAAGACCAGCTGCTGGAGTCAGGAGTAGCGGGCAGCGACAAAGGCCCCCGCGGGCCACACGTAGGAGAGTCCTCGCTGGATGGACAGTAGGGCCGGGGCTTGGCCTGACCCCAGAATTACAGTGAAACTGATTCAGATCAGACAGAAAAATCCTAAAAAGCTTGGGTAGAGATGTCAGCTGGGGGTTTCTAGAATGCCCCTGGTGTGCTGGGGCCCCCAGAAGCGCAGCCTCCCTGTCCTCAAAAGGTCCTCTGTCCCTCCCCTGTCTCCAGGGATTGAAAATGGTGCACTGGCAGGGGTCACGTTCAAACAACGGGCGCAGAATGGGCACCGACTGAGCAGGACACACCATGGCTGTGAACACCTGGAACACGGCTGTCCCCAAAGCCTTCCTCTCCGAGGAAGGTGACCTTTAAAGTCACAGGTGACCTCTCCGGAGGGTAACCTAAGGTAGGCCGTGGGGGATGTTAGCGGTGCCCATAGGAATCAATGCCCCCCTCCATTCCAACAGTTTAAGACAAATGCCGTATTCCAGATTTGCTTCCTCTTGCTGGGATAGGGCTCTCTCGCATTCTGGCCATTTAACAGCTCAGAGATAAAGGAGCTTATTTCTCTGGCGGATCTGGGAGATGTCTGGGCCCTGACCTCCATGAAAGAGAAGGAGACCGTGTCCTAGATAATGAGCCTGTGGGCCCAAGTGGACCACTGGAGGTCACCCTTGCTTGCTGCCTACTGGATCACAGAAAAGAACTGCTCAAGATCGTCCTTGTAGAGTCCCAGCAGCAGGTGACGGCAGAAGCCTTCTGAGAGGGCCCAGCGCGAAGAGAGTCCTGGAGGGGGACTCAAAGGGTCCGAAATGTGTCGTTGGCCAAGGCGGATGGCAGTGCCGTGATGTTGGCTGAGTGGATGTCGGCCCAGTCTGGGAAGACGCCCAGCTGGAAGATGGTCTGTGCCCAAGTATTCATGGCCAAGCTGAGCAGCAGGACACCCATCAGGTTCATCAGGAGGCCTGTCCGCACCTGAAACAGAGCCCAGATGAAGAGACGGATCAGCTCAGAGCCCATTGTACAGGTGGGAAAACCCATGCTCAGAGTCAGGAACGCAACCACTCAAGATCTCCCAGCCGGGAAGTGATGGTGCCAGAGCAGGGATCCAGGCTGCTGGGTGCCCCAGACCCTCCCACCTTGATGCTACCCTCGCCTGCCCCTCGGGTGTCATCCCTATGACACCCCCAAAGGGTGATTATTATGACTTCTGCTTTACAGAAGAGGAGCATGAGCCTCAGAGACGTTGGCTTATCCACATCCCACAGCTTGAAAATAATCTGGTTTGATCAATAACACACACACACACTCACACACACACACACACACACACACACACACACACACACTCATACATGCTCACACCTATCCACATTCCATGTCTACTGAAGGCTATATTTCTTTGTTGGGAAGAATTTGTCTCAAGGACATTTTGACCTTTTTAAGTAGCTAGAACAAGTCTGCCCACTTGCTTTTTCCCCCCGAGCTAACCTCTTGTGCCATTCATTCCAACCCGGGGCTGAAAATCTCTGTTTCTCATCCAGGTTTTCCGGTCTTTTGACATTAGCATTGCTCAGCTGTGAACTGTGCGGTGAGGGAGTCAATCACTCTCTTTTCAGTCTCCCTCTTTAAAATCTATTCCTCCCAGAGAAAGGCTCCCTTAGGTGCTATCGTGCCCTTAACGCTTCTCTCTTCCTTGCCAATTGCCCTCTTGAGCAAGCAGGGCTTCAGAACTTTCTCCAGGCAATCGTTTTCAGGGCGAATGTAATTATTTTGCTTTTTTGTCTTTGCCTTTATTTTTAGACTTACCTTCTATGGCGTAGGGTACCAGTTTTCCATATCTAGGTGTGTCAGAAACTCTTCTCTTAAAATAGTCTTACTTAAAGTGTTTTTAAAAATGTAAGTTGAGGGGCACCTGGGTGGCTCAGTCGGTTAAGTGTCTGCCTTTGGCTCAGGTCATGATTCCAGGGTCCTGAGACCGAGCCCCACATTGGGCTCCCTGCTCAGTAAGGAGCCTTCTTCTCCCTCTCCCTCTGCCTGCTGCTTCCCCTACTTGTGCTCTCTGTCAAATAAATACATAAAAATCTTTTTTGAAAAACCAAGTTGATTTAGGAGAACTGTTATATCCATATTGCACAGATGGTTCATGGAAAGGGCATCAGTGGTGAAGGGAGTTCGCCCAGTGACAAGGTCCAATGGCGTTATGTTGTCCTGCCTCTGCTCTCGGCGGGTCTTCAAGCCCTGGCCACATTGGAGAATTGGAAGGGGACTGGCCAAATCTTTGGGGTGGCTGGGAGGAGGGCTGGGCTCCTGGGAGCCTGGCTCCAAGTGCTTGCTCTGTCCCACATTCATCACGTGGACAACCTAGGCCATCCCTCTCGGGAGCAGAGCCTGCAGGTGGGCACGCGGCTCCAGACAGGTGGGCGGCTCTGACAGGTGTGCCCCTTTGTGCCCCCCTTGTGCCCCTCGGATGTCTCTCCATTTCTCTCATGGTCTCCTCGTTCTCAGGATGGCCATTAGGTCTGATCTCTTGCCCTCTGGCTGCTTTCCCTAAGCCTCTCTGTTTCACACTCAGCCCCCCTCCACCCCGCCGCCAAAGTGACCTCAGAAAGGTGGGAGTCAAACCTCGTCCCTGCAAAGTCGGGAAGCAGAAGGGACAACATTCTAGAAAGGCTCCCTCATGGCTGTTTTCCTGCCGGGCGTGTTTACTCATGTTCCACACTTGGCCTCTGAATTAGCTGAAGAAGCTATGTTCCCACTTCAAGGGGGAAGCAAGAAAGTGAATCGTTCTCTGAGTTCTGTCCTAGCCCCCAAACACCTGATAACATCCAAGAAGAGCCAATAACATCCAAGATAACATCCCAGACCCATGCCAGGACATCAGCTCCTAGCAAAGCCCCGCTGATGCTGACCTCTGGGCCCCACCTCCAGTGATTTGCGGAAGAGCATCTAGGGTCCCCGACTCTCCCTCTGATGGGACCCAACCGAGGATTCCTAAAGGTACAAGGACGTTCCAACGTAAACCCCAACCCCAAGCAACGATGAGACTCGTTCTCTCGTCTCCAAGTCTCTCTGTCACTCTGTCTGTTATTCTGTCTGCCACTCGCGCTATTCAATAAACTCTGTTTTCACTTCCTCTGGCTCACGTTTGATTTCTGTCCTGCATGAAGCCAGGGGTCCCTTGGCTGGTCCTGTGGGACGTTCTCCTGGGTTCCCAGACCCAGCCTGCCTGCATCGATAGCCCCGCTCAAATCCCTCTAGAGTCCTCCCACTGTGGGCTGCTTAAGGTAAGGTTTGGTCTGTGCCCTGCCCCTCTGCACCCCTCCCCTCCCCCAGCCCTCTGGCCTCATCCTCCCAACTCCAGGCACCCCAGCCTCCTCCTTCTCGTTTGCTCTGTGACCTCTTTCTGTCTCTCACTCTTGCCTACCCCCTCTCCTCCCTTCCCCTCCCGGTTTATCCTGCCGGAGTCTCTGCGCCTAGAGAGACTGGACCCCAGAATTGGTTTAAGCATATCACCCTCCTCCCTTGTACCAGTTTAGGATTTGCATTCCCTGAGTGTCCCCAGGCTGCCAGTGGAGGGGAAGTGGCAGCAGGAGGCAGGAGGAGGGAGGGAGGAGTGGGGTCAGCAGGGGAGCGAGGGGAGAGGAAACACACTGGTGGATCTCCCCACCACCCCCGCCAAGCCACCACCCTGGCTTGGCCTCACCACCCGCCCCGCTGGGGGGGTACAGCCTGCTTCCCCTCTCTCCTACAGATTCCAGGCACGGAGCAGTTGGCTGAACAAGTAAGAAAAGAGAGCAGTGCCCCGAGAGAGAAGGAAGTCCCTTGTCCCTGAAGCAGACTCTGGAAAGTCATCACTCAGGCAGCGTTTCCTGAAATTGTCTAAGCATAAGAATCAACCCAGAGTGTTTGCTAAACTGAACCTAGATATTCCTGGTCCCACTCCAGATGACTTATTCAGAGACTGGGGTGGGGGCAGGTGGAGGAGCGGGAGCCGGGGTCCCCGCCAAGGTGTCTCGCCCAGCCCCTGCCGGCAACCCCCCCTCTCAGGCCTCTGCTAGGACGAGCCCCGACTCACCATGTCTTTGACCAGCAGGTGTCCGGAGGCGAAGGCAATGGAGTTGGGGGGCGTCGAGACCGGGAGCATGAAGGCGTAGGAGCAGCCGACCGTGCCGGGGATCATCAAATACAGGGGGTGCACTCTCAGACGGATGGCCTGGTCCGGGTGCGGTGGGGGGCGGGGGGACCACGACAGGGCAGTGGAGAGGAGCCGCCACAACAGATGGAGATGGTCGAAAGCCACAACCACAGACAGAGACGGAAAGAGACGTGACAACAAAGGCACAGCATCCGAGACCAATCACAGCGGACAAGGAGACAGGTTTAGAGACACACAGACAGACATGCAGCCAGAAACGCAGATCCACGGACAAGAGCAGAGACAGACAAGAAGAGAACCCAAACCAAGGGACACAAGGAATAGATATTCCCCCAGGTTAGTGACGTTCTGGGGGCTGCAAGCTTGGGCGGGAAAGATTTTTCTAGAACCTTCTCCACCCTGAGAGTGCATCATGAGACCGGGAGGACTTACTAAGACCCAGCTTGTTGGCCCCACATCCCCCGGAGTTTCTGATTCAGCTCTAACACACCCAGTCCCCTGCCTGGTCCTTCCCTCAGCTGAACAGTCCCCACAGCCAGTCCCTGGCCACCTTTAGTGGGGGCCTCACCAGTTTTGGGGAGGCACAGAGAGGTCGAGATAACATCGACTGATAAGCATTTCCCAACTTCTAAGATGGTGTGACTCAAATGCGTCCGTGTGTTGGCCTCATTCGGTGGCTGGTTTGTCACCTGTCCCAAACGATGTCTTCATCTACAATGCCTATTGGTCTCCTCTCTACTATCGTATTTAAGATAGGACATTTTTTGGCCCCTCAAGGGAATTTTGATAACCCAAAGCTTATACATTTTTCTCAAAAAGTGCTAAATTCACCCCCTGACGTGCAAAACGTTTTTTGTTCGGATGATAAGCACCGTTTAGAACGCCATGTCATTCACTAGTGTCTTCTCCAGCAAAAGTTGCCCCAACAGACCTGGCTGGGTCCACCCTTCTCCTCCCAGTCACCCCACAGCACCCCATCTCTCTCAATCATCGGCTCCCTCAGATCCCGGGGAGTCTACGGGTGGGGGTGTGAAATGGCGGGTACACTCTGGAAGACAATTTGCCCACATCTAACAGAATTAGAGAAGCACATGCTCTTCAATCCAGGGGTCTCGTCTATGCACGTATCTAGATGGAATCAAAGGTTCCCAGACAAGGAAAGGTCAAGGGTGCCATTGTGGGATCACAGAAAAGGCTGGAAGTGACCTATGTGTCCCTCCGTAGAGATCCTCGATAGACCCACCGCTATCCACTCGTAACAGAATATCCTCTAGTCACTGAAAAAGGGTGAAGTATATCTCTGTGTGTAACACAGTGTGAGCTCCATTACAAATTCATGCAAAAATAAGCCAACTAAAACCAAAAGCAAGGTGGCTCAGACACACGTGCCTGGTCTATCACCATCGACACACGAAGCGTGTAGTTGCCACACTGATTTAATGAGATCAGTTCTGGAGTCTATTAAGAGAATCATAGGGCTTGGTCTCCTTTAATCTATTTAAATAGAAAACTCTGCTGATTGCTTGTAGCGTTCACCGGTTTTGAAATTCAGAACACAAACTCGATTTGATCACGACTCACCATTCTTTTCCCATGGTCCTAGATTTAGTTTGCTCTTTGCATCTTTGTTTATGTGTGAGATGGGGTTGTGACCTTCCCCCCCTGCCTTGGCTGTCCTTTGGTTTTGGTGTCTGGGTTTTGTTCACCTCATTCCTGGATTGAACAGCTTTCTCCATTATTCTGTGCTCTGAAGTACCGCGAGGAAGGTGGGAGCTAGCTGTCCTTTGCAGGCTGGCTCGTTCTCTCCTAGCTGACCCTCTGAGGACTGGCTAGTGATTTTTAGGGCAGCGGTTCTCAACAGGGGATGGTTTTGTTTCCCTTACCAGGGGACATTTGCCAATGTCTGGAGACATTTTTGATTGTCACGATTTAGGTCAGTGCTACTGCTACCTCATGGATAGAGGCAAGCATGCTGCTGAGCAGCTCACAACCTCAGGACAGCCCCCCACACAACAGATCATTCTTTGGCCCCAAATGCCAAGAGTGCTGAGAAACCCTTCTTTAGAGGGAGCTTAGAACTTCGCCTACCATTAGAATTTCTTCTGTGGTTATTTGTGTACTCAGATTTCCTCCTTTGTCTTAACCCACATTTGAAAATTTGCATTTTCCTAGAAATGGAGATTCTGAACAGATTTCTGACGTTACCCACCCCCCCATCCTCCCCCACACTCCCGCGCCAGGACTCACCAGCTCTGCCAGGACCGGCAGGAAGATGATGATCGTGGCCGTGTTGCTGGCAAACTCGGTGAAGAAGGCGATGACGACGGTGATGAGCAGCACGGCCAGGGCGGGGGGCACGTTCTCCAGGGGGTGCAGCTGCCCACCGATCCACGCAGACAGCCCTGACTCCTGTGGGGCATGGGGAGCGTCTGTTCACACCCCTGCGCAGCCACAGCCACCATCCCCGAGGGCTGGGCCTGGGAGGGAGGTTAGGATGGACCACCTCGATGACAACAGTGGCTACCATGGACACTGAGACTCAGAGAGGGTCAGCGACAGGTCCAAGGCTACACCTTCCAGCCGACGGGCATCAGCCTCTCTGCTTCTTGAGCTGTTCTCTACTCCAACTCTGTAGGACCTAAACCCCTGGATCCCCAAATAATCCATTTGTCTCTAGCCACCCCCCCTGCCAAGTTCCAACTGAAGTGAGAAGGGAAAACGGGACCCTCCATGGGTGGTGATGAATGACAAAAATATTAACACGATTATGTATGCAAAACATTCATTAATAATCTGATCATTTTTATGTAATGATATATACAAGAAATCCTATCTACCATCTATAAAACCTATATCAGATATATGTTAAATGCAGCCCTAACAAAATGATCACCAACAATAAAGATATTTGTGAGTAATGATAAGGCTGATCATTAGGATGATAACATAATATTGTATTATTACTCACTTGAGCATAAGAATCATCATCCCTGAGGCTTTACGGTTCGCCTGGCACCTGCACACATTTCCTCGTCAACCCCTCCCAGCCTTCCTGGAAGGCAGACATTTGTCTCTGTGTTACAGATGAGGAAACGGAGCCAGGTGAGTTTTTGTGACTTGCCTACGGTCCCCAAAAGTCATAATCTGAGATGTATTTCACATTCAAGGGCATGTACTTCTCTCTCTCCCGTTCTCTTTTTTTTTAAGATTGTATGTATTTATTTGAGAAAGAGAAAGAGCGAGCAAGAGAGAGAGAGCGCAAGCATGGGTGGGGGCAGGGAGAGGTGGAGAGGCAGAGGGAGAAGCAGGCTCTCCGCTGAGTGTGGAGCCCAGCATGGGGCTTGATCCCAGGACCCCGGGATCATGACCTGAGCCAAAGGCAGACGCTTAACCGACTGAGCCACCCGGGCTCCCCAGTGCTATGTACTTCTGTAAGCAAACATGGTCCTGCAAAGTTCCCTATCACTTGGGCACCATCCTCTGGACACAGCAGTGTGTCATGAAGAAGGGTGATGGCCAGAGCCGACAACAGCCCTCCAGGACAGAGAGAGGACAGGTTAGATTGTCCCCTCCCTGGCTCCGGACTCCACCCCTGCCCTCGGTGTTGCAGAATTATCATCGTGCACTCCCCACTGACTTCTGCAGGAGTTACTCTACGTAAGAGTATTTAAATCAAGTGTGTGCTTACCATAGCCCTTTTAGCAACCCAGTATCCTTTGATATCACACACTTGGGTTTTTCAAAGAAACTGTACACATTTCTTTTATATTTGATGGAAAATTTACTGCTTATCTAGAACTTAAAATTTAATAATGGATTCTAGAACACAGAATACTGTTTTTACATAAATAAAATACTACACTTGGGGGCACCTGGATGGCTCAGTGGGTTAAAGCCTCTGCCTTCGGCTCAGGTCATGATCCCAGGGTCCTGGGATAGAGCCCCGCATCGGGCTCCCTGCTCGGCAGGACGCCTGCTTCTCCCTTTCCCACTACTCCCTGCTTGTGCTCCCTCTCTCGCTGTGTCTGTCTCTGTCAAATAAATAAATAAAATCTTAAAAAAAAAAATACTACACTGGTCCCCAGAACTTGACTTAAAAGTTACCTTCAAGGAATGAATAATGAATGCTTAAACATATCTTTCCCTAGAAGATTCTTTGTAAAATCTAGATGCTGCTTTTGTCTGATAACCTAGAAATGATGGCACATGGCAGAGTCAATGCCCCAGCCCTTCCCCGACCAAGGAACCCTTCAAGGGGGAAACGGGGCCACTGGTTTTTCCCAGAGGCCACAGCTCTGGCTAAGAGACTGATGGCAGTTGTGTGTGATTTAACGGAGAGAGGCTGGAGAGAAGGAATATTAATGACTTGGATGAATGAGAAGCCAACTCTGGGTGGCGGGCTTCCAACCAACGTCCCAGCACACTCAGGTCCTTGGCTCAGCTTCTACAAGCACAGGGAGGTCTGGCAGCTTCAGGGGAGAGAACCCCCTGATGCCTGGGGTTCTCTTGGGGACTCCCAAGGGCTTCCCCTGCCCTTTCTCATTCCCTTAGGTATTAGAAGCTCCATTTCCTTGGAAACACATGGTCCCACATTGTCCCACAGACTGTAGAACCAGCAACAGGCAAGGTGAGATGCCATGTGGCCAGAGGACGAAGAGAAAGAGCCCCCAAATCAGCCTAAGCTTATTCCCCACGTTACTCCTTCCTAGCTGTGTCATCCTGGGCAAGAAACTTAACCTCTCTGTGCCTCAGTTTCCTCATCTGCAAATGCAGATATAACAGTGCCTATCTCAGAAGGTTATTATTGGGAGAAAAGGAGCAAATCTACAAAAGCCGTTGGAAAATGCCCCAGTACCTGGTGAGCCCCCCACATGTGCCAGCCATCATTACAAGTCACATCATTACAATGCCAGAGTTGGAAAAACACTCAGAAATGGCCCAGTGTGGTGGTTGTCAAACTGTGTTTCTTATGGCCCTCAAAGATGTCAAGAAATGCCTAAGGCCCCCCTGCAGGATGAGAGGGGAGAGGCTTGACAACTTTAAGAGCCTCATCAAACACAGTAGGCTTGGCTGTGTGTATACAACTCTGTATAATAATTCCTAGGGAGAGAGTCAGTGAATTTGGTTCAAGGAAAGAAAAACGAGAGGTCTTCATGTGCATGTGTGAACTTTCAGACCACTGTACTGCTTATAAGCTGTGTGACTAAAGACTTTGGACAAATTGAGGAACATCTCTGTTCCTTGGTTTCTTCAGGGAGTTGTGGTCAGGATGAAACAAATGCATGCAAAACATAGGAAGCACAGAATAGGATTCACTATTCTTATCTGACAAGCACTTAATATCGAGTTTACTCTACACTGGGCACTATTCTAAAGACTTGGCTAATATAACTTATTTGATCCCTGTAACAACTCCATGAAGTGAGCTGTAAAATTATCTCCCATTTTATGGCTGAACAAACTGAGGCAAAAAGAGGTGGTGGCTGGCCTGAATAAATGAAATGACTTGTCCTAAGGTTGGAATTTTGAGCTTATAATCTAGCTCTTACTTCATTAGGCTACCTTTCCAATAAAATGATAATAGCAATCATCATCATCATGGCTATCACCATCAGCCCCACCATCATCACCACCACCATTATCACCACCACCATCATCATCACCATCACCACCATAATCACCACCATCACCATCACCATCATCATCACCTTCATCATCACCATCACCACCATCACCATCACCACCATCACCTTCATCATCACCATCATCATCATCACCACTATGATCACCACCATCACCATCACCATAATCATCACCATCACCATCACCACCACCATCATCACCACCATCATCATCACCATCATCACCATCATCACCACCACCATCATCACTATCACCATCATCACCATCATCATCACCATCATCACCACCATCATCACTATCACCATCATCACCATCATCATCACCATCACCACCACCATCCTCACTGAGGTGACTCTCCAGCAGGAAATGAGGGATGGGGAAAATAGACATGTTTCTACTTGCCTACAGGCCTTGCTCCCTTCTGACCTACTCTCAAGCTCCTATAACCTGAATACATATTCATAGATAAGTTTATTTGGGTGGTGATTAAATGAGATATATGTGAAGGTGCAGAAGAAGACCAATTTTTCAACCCCTGAGATAGGAAAACTATAATAACGATAACAGTAGTGAGGTTGAAGGTGGCTCTGGTTTTAGCACTGGTGTGTATCTGCCCTGTGCTGGGCACTTCCCATGCCTCACGTCATCAACTCTCCAAACAGCCCATCTCACAGGTCATGTCCAACAAATGTTCATTGAGCATGTTGTGTACCAGGACTCTTCTCAATGTCGGAACAGTAGTGACTAAGACAGATGTAATGTAAGCCCTCACAGAGCTTACGTTCTGGTAAGAGAGACACCAACAAGCAAACAGATGATCAGCAAATTGGGGTGAAGGAAACAGGAAGGAAATAATGAGAGAGTGGCTATAGGGGAGGCTACTTAGACATAGTGCCAGGGAGGACCCCTGAGTTGGTGACCTTGGAACTGACCTGAAGGGCTAGGGCTCAAGATCTTGGGGAATAGCATTAGGCAGAAAGAAAGAAGATGCAAAGGTCCAGGGGTGCAAATGAGTCTAGTGTGACTGACATTAAGGGGCCAGTAGGATTGGAGAGGAGCCAATGAGGGAAGAGAGGTAGGCACTGACACCAGGGAGGCAGGTAGACAGGGTCCAGGCCATGCTGGGCCCTGTGTATAGGCCAAGGAATCCTTCAGACTCGAGTCTAAATATACGAGGAGTCATGGGCAGTTTTATAGGGAGAGAAAATGCACTGAGGACACTAAGTGGGTTTAAGTGAGTTGCCAAGCTCAGAGAAAGCCCTGGGAACAGCTTCCAGCCCTTCTGAACTAGCACTGGGGATTTCACACATTCAGACTCATGCTGGACCCCATCCAAGGACTTGGAAGCCCCAGGAGGCCTGGCAGTGGCCTGGGGAGGGCACTGGGCAGAGGCCAGGAAGCAGGGTGTGCCATGAGCGCTCTGGTCCCTCCTGGGGCAGGCTGTGCTGGCCTGGGGAGGGACTGGTACCAGCAGGGGTTAGGTGAGGAGGGCAGCTGCCTGACAAAGCCCTCGTTGAACAGAAACCCCAGCGGCGGTGCAGGGCTGGGCCAGGAGCCAGACCGGCCTCCCAGTGTGCCCAGCTGTCCTGCTGCCCAGCCTCCACGGAGAGCCGAGACTTTTCCCACCACATCCTGAACTCAGAGAAGCCTCTGGGGGTATAGAACCATCTCCTCTATCCCCTGCCTCAGGGACAGGCAAGGTTGACACCACCTGGATAAGTGGCACCCTCTCCACCGAGCTGCTCAGGCAAGAATCTCCACGTCATCCCGCCTTCTGATTTCCCTCCCCCACCATTGCTTCCCAGATTCAATTATAATAACCAACTACATCGGCTGTGTTCCAAGGGCTCCACGTGCATTGGCTCATTTCATAATTGTAACAAGTCTATGACTTGACACCATGAGCATTCCTGTTTTGCAGATGAGGAAACCAAACCACACAGCGAAGAGGTCCAAGACCCACAACTCCAACCCAGACAGTCTGGTTTGACAGCCCGTGCTTTTGACCATTGCATTGCGTGCATGGCCTCTTCAGGACCTGGATAATAGGTCATTCCCTTTGGGAAGCCTTCCCTGATACATCCCCAGTAGAAGGCAGGAGTGAGAAAAGTCAGATGGGCAGGAGTTCAAATCCCAGCTCTGCTACCTATGAGCTGTGTTACTTAGGACCAGTCAATTAACCTCTCTGGTCCTCGGGATTCTTAAAATGGAGACACAGTCAGTGTTGTTGCTCAACCATCCTTTTGCTTCCTTTGAAGTCTATACTATTGGACTTGTATGTATTATTCGTTGGGGAAAAAATGAGTAAAATAAAAATATATGTTCTAAAAAGGAGTCACTGTGTCGAGAACCTGAATATGCCACCCAGATCACTTTCAGTGAAGGCTTTGTGGGTGACCTGATGTAATGGCTTAGCACTCCGAACTCTGAGGGCTCGCTTGTTCCAGCGCAGGGAGCCGGGGCCCGTGAGCAGCAGCGGACCTTCACCGTCAGCCCAAGGGGCTGTCTCAGACCTTGTCTTGCCGAGGTCACACTCATTCCTGGGGCGGCTCACAAGCAGGGACGCCGGGGTATGGCCTGGCCATCTCAGCCCAGGCCGGACATCTCTGAAGGGCCAGCTCAGCTCCACGCTCCCTGTGGTGTTGGTGGAGGCGTCATGGGGTCTGCTGATGGTTGTGCTCCCCCCGCTGCCCTCCCCCCTGTCCACAGCCAGGAACCCCAGGAGCACCACCTAACACCCCTCCTCACTCGCCTGCATTGCAAAGTCTGCTCCGTGGAGGGGGAACCCACAAGAGCCACAGAACCAGGGTTTAGAGAGAGTGCCCGGGGAGTTCTACGTGCTCCCCATGTGCTAGGTGTTACGCCAGCTCTTACGTTCTCTAATTACTTCCAATAAGCCCGAAGAGTAGAAACGTTGGTCCAGTTCATAGATGAGAAAGCTGGTGCCCACAGAGGTTTAGAAACTTGCCCCAAGTGCCCCAGCAAGGAGTGGTAGAGCTGGAATTTGAATCCGGACTCTCGGACTCTCAAGCCTGGGCTTCTTACTAGCATACACTTTGTGGATGTCTTATATCCTATCCACGTTGGAACCTGAAAATTAGAACTGAATTAAAGAAAGCAAGCAATCTGGGAGGGAATCTCAGGTTTCCTTCACCTTAATTTCAGATTAGCCCTTAATCGGCTGTGGTTTTAAATGCTTTGGCTTACAAGGAGAGATTTAGGGATGAGGTGGAGCCCAGCATCATGAACTGGGGGGTTCAAATCCCGGCTCTGACAATCTCCTGGCTTCACAAACATAGGCAAGCTATTTAGCCTCGAGTTACCTCCATTCCCTCATCTTTGAAATGTGGATGCAACCGCATCTACTTCAGTGGTGTTGACAAGAAAAACCGAGCCCCCATTTGCAAAGCGCTTCACGTGATGCCTGCACTTGGGAAGTTCTTGAAAATGAGCCATTAGGAGGCTGGACTCTGAGAGCTGACGACTGGAGTTGGAACCCCAGCTCCCGAGCAGAGTGCAATCGGATGACCTTCAGGGAATTGCTTAAGGAACTTCTCCTTGCCTCAGTTTTACTATCTGTAAAATGGGGACACAAATATTACCCAGCCCCTACGGTCAGCGTGAGCATTTGAAGGGGTAACAGCGAGGCTGCCCCTGCTCTGAGCAGGGCCGTCAGACCCTGCACCTGCGCTGCGCCGACAGCCACAGCCACCTGAAATTCTGTGCTCTGTTCCCCTCGCTCTAGTACCAGCCCTGCCTCTGAGCTCACACAGCTGTCTAGAACAATATTCATAATCACACTAATTAATATGAACAACTTCTAACATTTATATCATGGTGGTTACCAGCATAGGCCGTGGCATCAAACTGTCTGGATTCGAATCCCGAGTGCATAGCTGTGTGACCTTAGGCAAATCGCTTTACTTCTCTGTGCCTCAGTTTCTTAATCTGAATTAATCTAATTCTTGCCAAGCCTTCCCAATAGGCTTATTGGGAAGTTTAAATGAGGTAATGCGTGTAAAGCATGAGGAACAGTGCCTGGCCCCAGGGGGAGAGCAAGGCGGGGTTATTCCTCTGTGCCCAGGGGACACTGCCAGCCACGAGAGCAGGAGTAGTTGGTAGTAGTGTGCTCATCGTGGGCTCCTGCAGTGCCTGGATCAGACCTTGCTCCTTTCCTCCACAGCACCAGGTATTGAGGTTGGAGCCATGATGATCCCTGTCTGGCAGCTGGGGAATCTGGTGGCCGCCCATGCGCTCTGACCTGGGCAGCCAGGACAGGGGGACCTGCGTCCCCCCCCCCCCGCCCAGGCTTGCAGCTCTTACCTCACAGCCTTTGGCCATGGCGAAGCCCCCTCCCAGGAGAAGGATGATGTTCCAAGGCACCGTGTCCTGAACCTTCTTCCATGTCAGCAAGGGCTCTGTCTCTTCGTTGGAAGCTGGGTGGAGAGAAGGCACTTAGCCTGAAGAGGGGACACGGGTACCCCCTGGGAGCAGAGGAGGACCCAAAACACACCCAGGACACTCATTCTGGGGAAGGGTCACCAGCCCCTGCAGCCCCATCTTTGTGGGGACACCTGAGGGGTGGGTCTCCCGGAAGCCACAGTCTGGCTCCAGCATCTGATGTTGGAGCTTCAGGGAAAAACCCCTCGAGCATCCTGAGGGGCTTCTGCTCCATCCAGAATGAAAATAATTGTCATGGCTCCCAGAGCGTGAGAACCTCCTGGAACCGGCACCCCCCCCCTCCGTGCAGGACATCCTTTCAATGTCCCCAAACCCCTTCTGGGGCAGTGCGGCTTTCATCCTCATTTACCATAGAAAAGGCTCTCTTTGTCATTGAACGTGTACAGAGAGGGAAAAGTGGAAGGAAATTCAGGAAAAGAGAAATGCAGTGTACCTTTGGTTCATGGGATTGTGGGAGGATTTTATTTCCTTGAAAGCAGCAGTATCTGCGAGCAGGGGTTGGAACGGGACACAGCAAATGTCCGTAAAGGGTGAGGGGGTGGACACTCCAGGCTCTGCCGGCCTCTGTGGAACCAGGAGGCCACGTAGGGTGGGAGCAGCCACACAAAGGACACACGTGAGCAGGCGTGGCTCCCAGGGAACCCTACTGACCAAGGTGGGGTTGCATTTGGCCCGAGGGCTGGTTTTCTATCCCCGTGTTTGGGAGCATAGGCCTGGAGACAGACCCTGCTTGGGTGTTGGCTCACCGCATGCCCTTGAACGTGACCTTGCCTGTCTGAGCCCCCATTTCCTCGGCCGACCTGTGGCGCAGAAACAGCCCCTGGAGGGTCCCCTGAACACTGATGAGGCGACGAGAGCTGGTGGTGGAGAAGGACACGGTCCTGTTCGGCTCACAGCCAGCTCCCCGCGTCACTGCCTGGTACTCGGCGTGTACTCCAAAACGCGTGTCCACTAATGTGATGTAAGATGTGTCGCCCGATGACTGCAGCAGGGTGAACCCTCCTGAAATGGAACCATCCCTGCAGGCGGCCATCAGGGAGGCCGAGAGGACAGGTCTGGCTCATGCATGGTGGTGCCCTCCTCCCCAGGACAATTCCTGGTCACACAACCACTGACACTTTGTTTCTCCTTCTCAGCTTTTTCCAAATTTCGTTATCTAAGATGAAAGCTGGAAGACGTCGGATGGCTCAGTTCTCCGCCTTTAGGCAAGAAAGTATTATTTCATTAAAGAGGCAGGCAAGGTCTGAAAAAGTAAAGGGACTTGCCGCACATAGGAGAAGGCCCCGACCGTGGATTGAACATCACGCAGATTAAATGAGCGACGTGGTGAGTGCTAATGAGGCCACCTGCTCCACGATAGGCACGGATTGTGCCTTCGCTTGGATTGTCTTCTTGATGTTCCCATCCGACCACGCCCTTGCGGCTGTTTCCTAAAAGCAGAGCGTCTCACTATGGGAATCTCACACTTCCAACCCCGCGCTTTGTGCCAATGAGCTGTCTGAAGCAGTGGCTGGAAAGCACAGGCTCTGAAGTTGAACTAGATCGAATCCAAGCTCTGCCCTTCGGCTGTGGGGTGTGAGCTAGTGACTACTTCCCTGAGCCTCAGTGTCCTCATCCGTGAAAGGGAGCAACTGTAGCTCCTCAGGGACCCAGTGGGGAGAGGAAACGGGCCCCTGGGGGTAAAGGGATCAGCTCTGGGTGTGGGCCAGAGCAAGCCCTTGGTTATTCATTTCACAAATATGTATTGAGGACCTACCACGTGTCAAGCACTCCTCTAGGCACTGTGGATTCCGAAGTGGCCAAAACAGACACAATCCCTCCTCTTGGAGAACTTATATTTCCAGTAAGGGAGGCAGGGGAGAAACCAATAAATATATAATGTCAGGAAATATAATGTGTTGGGAAGGAAAGAAAATAGGGTAGAAGGGTGGAGAGTGACAAGGCAGGGACGCTTTTTTGGGTAGTGTAGTCAGGGAAGGCTTCTCTGGGGAGGTGACATTGGACGGAGTCTGTGTACAGTGATGGGAGTAAGCCACAGGACATCTGGAGGAAGAGCTTGGTGGACAGAGAGGAAATGGAAGTCATCACTGTCCTCATCCCGACCAGCAGCCACAGACACACTGCCCACCAAAGAGGAAGCAATGCCTCGATACTTGGTGAGTGACATAAAGGGACAGAAATGCAAGTGTGACTTCCACCCAGAGAAGAACAGAAGACAGAGGGTACAGTAAGAAAATCAAGGTTGGCCTGGACGCCTGGGTTCTACCCCTGTCTCTGTTTAGCTAGCTGTGTGACCTTGATCAAGTCACTTTCTCTCCGTGGAAACTGGCCTCTCTCTCAGGCTCCGTGTAAGTCCTGCTGGCTGAGTGCAAGAATGCATCATTTCAGCCCAGTCCGTGCGGGCCCACGGATGGCCGAGGGACAGGCGGTGCTCCCGGAGGCCACCCTCTCCCCATCCACCAGGCAACACCCGAAACTCCAGCCCAAAGAGCTCTCGGCTGAAGTGGCGTGCTGCACCCCACGGGCAGACCAGACCCAGCTCCCAGACGTGTTCTCGCGCTCCTGCTGCTGCTGCTGGCCCACACGGGGTTTCTCAGTTCAGATTCGTGGCCAACATTTAAAATCAGGGAGATTGCATACAATTTTTTTGTTTCTCTTGAAAAACCAGCAAATCTGGCAAAACTAGCCCTGCTCTCCTGCATGGTGACACTCGGTGGAAACTGAGTCACAGATGCCCTTTTATATACAGGCTTTTGGCTTGCCAGTTTTCCGCAGACCCCACGACACGGGAGGCGTGCCCTGATGCAAAGGCTCTTGCCAGTCACGAGCCCCCAGCTGCCGTTTTCCTTGAACAGAACAATGTTCTGTTCCCACAAGGCAAAAGGAAAGCCAGGTGGGAAGGGTCGTGTGTCACAACACATTTTCCTGCACCCAGTCTGCCGTACCCAACACTCTTCCCTCCCTGTGCGCATTTGAGTTTGCAACTTCTGTTCTACAAAACTACTCCAGCCAGGGGTGAAGAATGTCTAAGGGACACGTTCACTCTTAAAGTGGGAAAGCAAGGCCCAGACAACCTGGGATCCCTCAGGGTCACCCAGCAAGTCAGTAACACGGCCAGGATACTGGACATGGACAGCACAGGCCCTCCCCACAGCCCCGGTGGAGAGGAAGCCCCCGGCTTTCCAGGTGACGGAACCACGGACAGGACCCGATCAAGGGCAGCCGATCCTCAGGCTGGCCGGGCATCTAGGAGGTGGCCTGGTGGGAGGGCTGCCCAAATACCACGCCAGACCAAGCAGATTCTTCCTCTCAGCAGTACCCACGGGAAGTAGGGAGACAGCAGGTGCACAGACGTGTAGCGAAAGATCAAGGGACAGAGGGTAAGCGAGGCCGTGGGCTATAGGGGGGGCGTGAGCTGGCAGGAAGTGAGGAGGTAGGGGGCAGCCACTGTGGGAGGGGATCCGGGAGAAGGTGGGCATTACGACAGAGAGGACACGCTAAGGGAGCCCAAGTTCTAAAAAAAAGCAGGAACTATAAAAAGGCCAAAGCTTAGAAGCGGTAGAAAGTACGGAGAGGCCGGAACATGGTCCCCGGAGCGCGTGATGAAGGCCAGCGGGAAGCCAGACAGAGGAGCAGAGACAAATCCTGCCCCGGCTACGGAGTCTTTGCCCACAGCTCCTTGGACCCAGGGTTGGCTCAATGGCGATAACCGTTCCTGGAGCACGGTGATCCCGTCTCCCTGCTGACCCTCGTGTTCTGCCCCGTGCTCAGACCCCCTCCTCCACTGCGGAGCTAACCTGCCTGTGACTCGAGATGAGGATCCCATTTCTGACTCCTGGTGTGGAGCTCATCCCACTGTCCCAGCTGGAGCACAGGCTCTGTCCCCAGAGGTAGGGGGCCGTGCCTTGTCCTGACAGACACCTGCTGGGAGCCCAGTGGGGGCACAAGCTGACCATTGAAGGCCAGACTGCAGAGGTGTGGTTGGGGAGGCTCAGTGATCCTTTTAAACCGACCTGGGACGCTGCCCCTAGGCTGTTTGTGCCCCCCCACCACTTCCTATCAGGTTCAACCTGGCTGGAGATTTGCACGTCTGACCCTTTAGGCACTGGAGTCAGAATTGCAACTCCTGTCTTGGACCCAGGGGCCGCATGGTTTTTCTTTAAAAGCATCAGCTGGTAAATATTTTGGGTTTTGTGAGCCAAGAGGCAAAACTGAGGCTACCGTGTAAGTACTAATGTAACTAACTAAATAATAAATGTCCACAAATTTCTTATTGAAGAAATACACTTTATTTATGGACACGGAAATCTGAGTTTCATGGACTGTTCCTGTGTCATGAGATATTTTTCTTTTGATTCTTTTCAACCATTAAAAAATGTAAAAGCTATCCTTCGCTCACAGGCTGTACCGAGAGACAGCCAGCTGGATTTGGCCAACTCTGGTTGCTAACTCCAGCCCTGGACTGTCACCTCCGGCAGCCCCAAGTGCCCAGACCAGGTAAGGCCTCAGACAGAGAAAAGGGAAGAAGCAGGAACCACATGGTTAGTGCGGTGGGGTTCGGGTCCCAGGCGTGGGCCCCGAGTCACAGCCTCACCAAGCCCACTGAGACCCCAGCCTTGGCACCTTACCTTTAAAGTCAAACCACCACTTGAAAGAGGGCCTTTGGGATGGGAAGAAGAACAAAATGATGACAATGGCCACTCCGGTAACAGCATCAGAAAGAAACCTATAATGACAAGGCCCCAAAGCACATGACCCAGGGCATCGCAGCAGGTCGCAGGTTTGGCGGATTTGCAAATGAGGATTTGTGGGTGGGAATTAGGTGCTGGCTGGGAAGGGGGCATTGTTGGAGGCCATGGGATACCAGACTATTATCCTGCCTGCGCTCAGCCTGGATCCAACAGGCCAAACGCTGAAGCCCTCTCTGGCCACGGCTCCCTGAGAGGTCACTGGAGACAAAGGTTTATCCTCCTAGGAAGACACTCGGAACCACAGAGGGAAGAATTCTGAGCGCCACCAAATATGGGATCTGTGGAACTCCCGCGGATCACCAGAACCGGGGCTGCTCTAAGAGTCGGTCTGCATTTGTTCAACTTCTGCTTGCCTTCCTCCTGCGACGGGCAGCTTACTACTCAGAGATGCAGCCCATTTGCACCAGCAGAACACAGAGGGAGGCTGCCTCACAGACCCTCAAAATCTAATTACCGCCTCTCAAGGATCCACTGTGGATCTCAAGGATCCACAGAAGTCTCAGTAAGAGCCTTCTGGGGCAGGCAGCTTCCATCTCTGATGAGGATTCTGAGGCTCAGCGAGCAGAAGCTATTTGCTCAAGGCCAGGCCACGGTCCATGCAGGAGACGGGCACTGAACCCAGATTTGTGTGGCTCCCAGCTCAATGAAGCATAGAGCCAGATGTCCACAAAAGCCCTTTCAGCCCCCACATTGGGGAAGAAGAGCATTCCAAAGGCTAAGACACTGGAAAAGATGGTCAGTATCACCGTATTAGAGAAACAGAAATCCCACGCTAATGGAGTATCGTTTGTCTGCTAACAGGCAAGACTTGAAAGGGCGATGATAGTACTTAATGGGGACATTGGAAAACATACTGGCGGTGTGAAAAGAAACTGGTTTAACCCTCTGGAGGGCAGCTGGCCACATGTTTCCATCCTTTACACGTGAATGCCTCTTGATTCAGTTATTGTACTTCTAGGAAGGTATCCTCGGGAAAACTGGGCTCTTGTACACAGATTATGTGTAGGGATGTTCTATATGGATCAGAGGGAAAAAATGGGAGCCTTTTAGTACAGACATGTGTAAACAACTTGTGTACAATAACATATATAATAGTATATTGAGGATGAAATACCCTGCATCTATTTTTTTTTAAGATTTTTTAAATTTATTTGACACAGAGAGAGAGAGATCACTAGTAGGCAGAGAGGCAGGCAGAAGCAGGCTCCCCGCTGAGCAGAGAGCCCGATGCGGGGCTCGATCCCAGGACCCTGAGATCATGACCTGAGCTGAAGGCAGAGGCTTTAACCCACTGAGCCACCCAGGCGCCCCTGTTTTTTTAAAGATAAAAGATAATATCAATCTTTATGCATTGACATAGAAGTACAACCAAGATATTTTGTAAATCAAAAGAAAAGTTTTTATTTGGAGTATCAGACACAATCCAAAAGGAATTGATTAAATAGATTAAGATGCTATCATTCTGTAGAATACTATGGAGCATTTAAAAAGAATGAAGTGGGTCAGGAATAGTTAAGTTGTCCGTGATTATTATTATACTGTCCAATTTTTGTAACATGTATATATGTGTGTGTGTGTGTATGTATCTATCAGATCTGTTAGACAACAAACTTTTAATTGTGACTTTCACTATTTCAATTCAGCATTATTTGAATTTTTTATGAGTATGCATAACTTTTCTAATTAAACAAAAAAGAAAAAGGCAGATTATAAATAGTGTCTACTGTCATCACATTTCTGTTAAAAAAATCTTTAGATAGGTTTCTTTTTAGCTAGTTTACATGTATTTTTACAGTTAACTTTATCAAAATATAATTAACATGCAATAGAATGCACCCATTTAGAGGATATGGGTTACATTTTGGCTAATGTAGATAGGCTTGTAACTACCCATGGGATTGAGATGTAGGACAGTTCCCGGACAGGCATTTTTAAGTCAGGAAAGATGTGTCATCAGAATTGGAGACTGAGTTTCTAGGTGATTTTCACTTTCTTGGTCTTGTTGGAATGTTTACAACACCCACTTTTCACTTGGAAAAAAAATAAAGTATCTTCATTTTGGAAAAATAAGACAATGGTAGTAAGAGCCACTCCTCTTGGCTCCATGAAATGACGTTGCTTCTTTCTCATAATAACCTGCATGAGATCAGAACCTTACATCGTCCCTTTTAATGGGGGGAGCCTGAGACTCCAAGAGTCACTATACTCTGCGAGTACAGAGCTGTATGTGTCTCCCATTATATTTCTACCGGATGGAGCTGATGGAAATCACCAGATCTCGCTGAAGCCAGAGGACGTATTTCCTATCTAATCATGTTTTGGCACATCAGAATCTGACAACGGTCACCCACTTGCTCTTTCTTAAAAGGCTCCCCAACCTTGGTCTTTGCTCGTTTGTTGCTCCCCGTTTTCTGCCTACCTCACAGTCTGCTTCTTCCATTTCTCCCCTCTACCCAGCTCCCAGATGTATGGGGAGTTTTCTACACTCTCCCTTGCAATATTTGAAAGACCTATTTGACTTGACAAGTCTAATGCAAGCCCAGAATCGAATTGTTGATAACCACCCACAGCCCAGCCTCCTAAAGAATGTTCTTCTGGGGGTGCCTGGGTGGCTCAGGGTGTTAAAGCCTCTGCCTTCAGCTCAGGTCATGATCTCAGGGTCCTGGGATCGAGCCCCACATCAGGCTCTCTGCTCAGTGGGGAGCCTGCTTCCCCCACTCCCCCATCTGTCTCTCTGCCTACTTGTGATCTCTGTCAAATAAATGAATAAAATCTTAAGGAAAAAAAAAAAAAAAGGAATGTTCTTCTGCAACTAACCACCATCCATGCAGGTGCTCTGTCCCTCATGCCCCCAAATCTACTGGGTAGCACATGCTATCATTTCTAACTTTCAAACAGACCTTGATGGCTGCCTGTCCAATGCTACCACTCTGACGCATGCCAGCAAGGCCTTTCCCTTAGACCAGGCCTCAGTGAACATCTTCTGTAACGGGCCACACAGTGAACTCTCTTGACTTTGCAGGCTATATGGTCTCTGTCCTGACTCAACTTTGTTGTTGCAATAGGAAAGCAGCTGTGGATGATTCATAAATGAACAGGTGTGGCTGAGTTCCCATGAACCTTTATTTGTAGACCCGGACTTTTGAATTTCATGTAATTTTCATGTGTCACAAATATTATTTGTCTTTTGATTTTTAGCGATTTAAAAAGATCAAAGCTGTTCGAAAACAAGTGCTGGGCCAGATTTGGCCCAGGAGTCTTAGTTCACCAGCCCTGTCCTAGATGACGGGGGGCCATCTAGATGGTGTTAGAGCTCCTACCTGTTTCCCCCAATCCATCCCCTAATAAGTAGAGCTAATATTTTATTGAGTTCTTCCCATGGGCTCGTCTAATCACTTGACATGAACTAACTCACTGATCCTTGGACCAATCCAAAGACGATACCATTTAAGAGATGAGAAAACAGAGCCACAGAGCCTCCCACACAGAAAAGAGCAAATGTTTTCGTGTCCAACAAGACTCTCCAGGATCTGGGTCTCTCCTGCCCTTTCAGCCACGTCTTGCTGACTCTCCTCCCTTCCTGCAGAGCCTCGGTCACACTGGGCTTCTTTCAGTTCTCCAAAGGTGCTAAATTGAGTTCCTGCCTCCTGCTCTCAGGAGACCTTGGAGCAGATCTCCAGAGCGTCTCTCTACTTTTCTCAGCTTTACTTCCTCCCAGGATCACCCGAAGTCTATGCCCCCGCCTGTTCTTCCATAATATATCCCTCTTGCTCTTTCTTTCTCTGCACTCATTACCAATCTGCAGGGGTTTGTTGTTGAACTAATTGCTTTTGTCTGTGTCCCCAGCATCGAGCACAATGTGGAGCACATAAGAGGCGCTCAGTAAATGTTGACGGATTGAACGATAAAACTAATAGTGAATGAATGAATGAATGGATGGACGGATGAATGAGGTGCTCAGGGGTGCACCATTTACAAGCGCAAGAGCTGGCATGAACCTAGTTTTGCTTCATTCCAAAGGCAAAGCTCCTAACACATGAGAACCCAAAATGTTTTATCATCTGAACCTAAACTTTTTTGAGGGTAAAGGAAGGAGCTATTTATAGTCCCACGGGACCAAGGGTGTATACCCAGCCCAGCCCCTCCAGCTGCACGGCCTCTCTGGCTCCAGATGGCCCATCCCAGAACCTTCCCTATCGGGCTCCACCCCCCGGTCCCCCGAGTCTCACCCAGGGGTGAAGAAGCTGGCCCAGCCAGGGATGAACTTCGGATCCCGGGAGAAGAGGAGGATGGCGAACATGCAGAAAAGGGTGAACACGGCCTGTTCAGCAAACCTGTGGCACAGACAGGCAGGCGTCATGCTGATGGTGGGCTCTGGGCGGACCACAGCGTGAAGGCCTGGGGCAGCTGCCTGCTGGCTGTGACCCTGCCCGGGGCCTGCCTCTGAGAAGCTTCAAGAAGTAATCCACTCCCCAGAGTGAGGGGAAGGGGTCCCGGGGTGTAAGGGATTCCTGTCCAGGGGTGGCCACACTCCCCCAGGCTCCTTCTGGAGGATCGGTCACCACCTTCCCCCCCAGGTTACTTATATCATGCCCACCTGGAATTTCCCAAGGTCTTAAGGAGAATCACCAGAGAGAAAGAAAAAGCAAAGCAGAGGCGCAGTCAGAAAAGCAGGAAGAAAAGGAAGCAGCCAGACAGAAACAGAGGTAGGCAAGAGAGAGAGGAAGAGTTGTCCATGCAGAGGACGATGGTGCACAGAGGGGGAAGACAGACAGGGAGAGGGGCAGACACACAGAATCCCCAAATGTTGGAGTAAATATCTACCCAACATGCCCATTCCACAGACTGGGGAGCTGAGCCCAGAGAGGGTTAGTGCTTTGCCCAGGTCTACATAGATAGGAGTTAGTGGCAGGGCCAGCTCTTGGGTGCAGACCTCCTGACTCCTAGTATTTTCACCAAATGGGAACTGTACACTGAAAAAGTCCCGAGAGCTGCCCGAGGTAGTGCTGGGCATCCCGGTGCCAAGGGGGAAAGAGCGCATTAGCTGGAAGGACAGGAGGTTCCCCCCCCGCTACCCTGAGGGGCTTCCTGGTCCTCAGGGTGTTTCCCCCAGCACCAGGCCAAGAGGCTGACTGTGTAAGTCATACCCCTACCCTCCACCTCCAGGCTTCTAGGCCATCGTCCTGAAATTCCCCCTGACATCAGCCTCCAGGGGTCCAGGGGTCAGGCCAGGAGATAGGTCTCCTGAAAGTCTATGCTGGGTTCTCTCCCCACCCCAGGAACCCCCGTACCACGCACTTGATGGGCCCCAGGTTCTGGAATTCCTCCCGAATCACGGCGCGAGCCCTGTCTTCTGCATCAGTTTTGATCTCAGATTTCTTCTTCCTCCAGCCCCTGAAACAGACAGTAGGGAAGTGAGGAGGGGCTGCCGCAAGTATGACTAACTACTTAACTTCTCCCCCAGACCCCCACCCACTGGCCAAGCTTCATTATCTCTCTTCTGGAGACTTCTACAGTCTGCTGCTGAGTGGCTCCCAGACTGTGTCTTCCCTTTCGAAAATCTCTTCTTCCCACCAATAGCCTTGGTGGTCTTTTAAAAACGTGAATCTGATCCTAAGACTCCCAGGCATATAATTCTTTAGAGGGTCAAACAGGTACCTGAATAAACTAATGGAACAAAATAGGAGGTCCAGAAATAGACTGG
The DNA here is from genome assembly GCF_963455335.1 of Martes martes. Lineage (NCBI taxonomy): Eukaryota > Metazoa > Chordata > Mammalia > Carnivora > Mustelidae > Martes > Martes martes. The sequence goes on along the minus strand of NC_137896.1, from coordinate 13,453,007 downwards.
AGACCTAGTTTATGATCAAGTTGGTGTCTCAGACTGGTGTGGAAAAGATGAGCTATTCAGTTGGTCGTGTCGAACATAGAGATCAATGGGATGGAGTTGGGAATCCAGAAATAAATCCAGACTTCCCTGTTCAGTTGGGGTTTGGCAAGGGTACCGAGATCATTCAAAGCAGGAAGGAACAGTCTTTTAACCTATGATGCTAGGACAACTGGATAGCTACATGCAAAAGAATGAATGGAAACCCCTACCTCAAACCATATAATTTTTTTTTTAACTCAAAATGGATCAGACCTAAATATAAGGGCTCATTGTATAAAATTCTTAGAAGAAAACACAGGGGTGAATTTTTCTGGCCTTGGATTAGGCAACTATTTCTTAGAATCAAAATCTCAAGCAACCAAAGATAGATAAATTAGACTTTGTCACATTTTAAAACTTTTGTGTGTCCACAAATAGCATATAAATAGCTGCATGGCCATTGGGAACAAAAAAATGAAGTTGGATCCAAACCTCACATTGCACCCCAAGGACAAACTCCAAACAGGTAAAAGATCTCAGTGGAAAAACAAAACAAAACAAAAAGTCCTAGATAAAAATATGTGATTTTTTTTTTTACAACTCCTGTAATGGGAAAATCTTTGAAACTGTAATTGAAAATTCAGAAGCCCCATGAGAAGGATTGAGAATAAGCACTAATCTTATATATATAAAGAGTACTAGAAATCAATAAGACCAAGATCAATACTTCATTTGAAAAATGTACAAAAGACATAAACACAGTTTAACAAGCCACAAGAAAGAAAACACCAGTGGCTTTTATGAAGATAGGGAAGATTTCATGTTGCCCCTCAGTAAGAAAAGTTGCTCCAAATGACTTTTAGTAAAATGAATGCAAATTATTTTTCTCTTATCAGATTGGCAAAAATCCACCGCTGCAGGGAAGCAGACTCAGATCCATCATAAATGGGAAAACAAATTCATACAAGTCCTAGGGAGGATTATCAAATATCTATTAAAAGGAAAAGGGGTTTATTCTCTGACCCCAGTGGAAATTTACCTTACAAAAATATGTGCGAATATATGAAATCATTTCTGTCTGGGAGACTAGTCGCAGAAAATATACTCTACCTGCCTGTATTTATTTCAGGGAACTCTGGAAGATTACACAGGAAACCTGTTTTGGGGGAAGTAGTGGGTGAATAGGTAAATGAAAGCACGGTTGGGAAGAATTCTCACTGTGTACCTCTTTGCATCATTTTGATTTTTAAACCAAGTGTATGTGTTGCTTATCCAAATTAAAACAACGACAACAACAAAAGAATATATTTTTTAAAAAATCCTCACAATGACTTTTTTGTATAAAGATCAAATTCCGCTAAGACCCTCAATGATCTAGCCCAGGGTTTTTCAACCTTGGAACTATTAACCTATTGGGGCAGGATCTTTCTCTGTTGTAGGCTGGGTTCATTCCTTGCTGCAGGAGGCTGAATGTGTATCGCAGAATGTTTAGAAGCATCCCTGACATTCACTCTTTAGATGCCAGTAGTAATTCCTCGGTTGTGACAACGAAAATGTCTATAGATATTGATGAACGTCCCCTGGGACAAAATCATTCCCAGGTGAAAACTCCTGTCTCATTCCCTGGCCTCATCTCCCACAAATCTCCCTTATCCCCTGAACTTGGTCACTTGAACCTTTCAGTTGCAGAACAACCCTTGCTACCTCCAGCCTCAGGACCTTTGCACTTACTGTTCTATCTGCTTAGAATGCTCCTTCATCATGCCCATTTCCTCCACTCCCTTTACTGACTTAAGTCTATTCATTCTTCAGATCCCAGTTCAAAAGTCCCTTCCCCAAGGAAGGTCTCCTGACCTCCCATTTAGGTGGGAGCCCTCCAGGGCATAGCATCTAATCTCACTGTCTTTTCCTTCACAGCACTTGTGACTGTGCTGTGAAGGCATTCCTGCTGCACTTGGCTGCTCCCTGTCTGTCTTCCCCACCTTGAGTGTGAGCTCCCCAAGGGCAGGGACAGTCTCTGCCTTGCCCACTGGTACGTGCTCAACACCCATAACCGTGGCAGGGACATGGTGGGTGCTCAGCGGATATTTGCTGAGTGAAGATGGTGCCGTGGCATTGGCCTGAAATTTCTCTGTTACCCAGAGAAATTTGTGTCTGTCACTTCTGTCACTGAACTTCCCTCCACCTGCATTTCCTCCATCCTCTCGTGGTTGAGTTCTGCAGAAGCTTATTAGATTGAAACAGGTAGACCGGAAAGACAGGCTCTATTTCCGGCTCTGTCCACCGTGTCTTGTTCAGCATTTACTTTAGCTGTAGCTACTTTTTAGCCCCAACCTGCAAGGGAGGACATGAAGCCTCAGGGAGGTTACCAAATTGCTCAAGATCACGTGGAAGCAAGATTTGAATTCTGGTCCGTCTGAGTCCAAGGTCAGGACTTGCTTCTCTGGGCGAATGTGGGCTTTGAACCCTGAGTTTCTGCTCTGAGAGGTTCTGGAAGGCATGTGAGTCAAGGAACACCATGATCAGAGCCTTTCTAGTCTCAAACATTTTCACATCTCTTTGGTCCAGAGTAACTTCGACTGGTTTCATTTTACAGATGAGCAAATGAAGGCCCAGAGAGAGGTGAGGGGATGACAGCCCTGGGCTGTCACTCCTATGTTAGGACGTCCCCAACTCCAGGTGTTTGTAACCTACCTTCACAAACACCCCCATCTCCACATACCTGGCTCATATTTGCTTAATACTTTCTTCCAAATAGATGCATCATTTCAATTTAAGAAATGTATGTAAACAGAAAACTTTATATCACTCCCATAAGTGGAAAACAAGAATCACTTGCCATAAAAAAAAAAACTAATTGTAAAAATAAAAACACAAAAGCAAAGTAATTATCACACTCTGGTTAGACACCATTGTTGGCTCACATCTCTGGAACTGACGCTTGCTCTGTGTTTAAAAAGCTGATTTAGGAAAGTTGGAGGGGTAGTACGGCTCTTCTACCACCCAACTGAGACTTGCTGCATTCTATGAGAGTTGATAAAGGATGCTTTTTCTCACTCTCTGCGTCGATGTTATTTAATAGTTTGCTCTCATTGCCACCCCAAGTTATCTCCTGTACCAGCACCCCATCAAATGGGAGACAGTGTTTCCCTCTCCTCTGATAGGAATGTTTATCTTACTCAAAGGACAGGGTTGTCACTAATTATCAATGATGGGTGACATTAATGGAGGGCCCGGGCGTCGCAGGGAGGTCCCACCACCCATAACCCTCTCATCCCTGGGAGATGAGGTCTACTCTAGTCACCGCATGAGAAGGTAACGTGAAATTATCAGGGCAATCCTTGGGTTCGGTGGGAGGAAACTCCATTTGAGAAGAAGACGCTCTACCCAACGAGAAGGAAGCCAAATTCCAGTCAGGCTCAAAGCTCAAAGTAAGCATGAGGGGTACCTCAGGGTCATTCCCCCGTACAGGAAGGAGATCCACAGCCAGCCCACCAACAGGAACAGCAGCATGAGAGGGAAGGCGAAAATGAACCAGGAGCCGAAATTCACCACGTCGCACTGTGGGAAGAAACTGGAGAAGGGGTGGGGGGCGGAGATGAGAGCCGGCCAAGGTCAGCCACGCCCATGTACACTGTATACATGCGGGGAGCTATTTCTTAGCTAGAACACCGAGGTTTCTATACAGAAACTAGTGTGTACTTAATATTAGCAGTGGGATTGAAGGCATTTCAAGTTTTCTCCCTACATTTTTCTGAATGTTCTGTAATGTCCCTACATAATCAGAGTAAAGTAATAAAATGTATTTGGGGAGTGAAGGCCAAGGGGGGCACTCAGGACAGCCATTCCCCCACCTCCCCACGCCCCTGGCTAGAGAATCAGAACCCCGTATTACTTGGCATTCACTTTAAACCCCCCTCTTTCTAGACCAGAAGATCCAAGCTTAGGCAATTAAATGTTGCATGTGATTTGCATATGATTTGCATGTAATTGACTCAAAATCCTTTGCATTTGATATTTTTACTTATACCTCCAGCACTTTTTCCTTAATTTCTTTTCGACTTGGAACAAAGTCCTGCTCGCATCAGGGTGGGCAGGCAGCCTGAAAACCCTCTAACAGCACCCGCCCCTCTCAGCCCCCATTCCTCCCTATCCCCCAACTTGGCATCGGCCCGGAAAGCCCCAGAGCCCACATCTTTCCTGTTCAGCCCTGCTCCAGCTTCACCCTCCTGGCCGACTGGCCCTTCTAACTGAGGACACTAAGGGGCCAAACCCAGGTTGTCCCCACGTCTCAAGCAGGACCATCTTGGGTTCTGGTTTTTCAGTCCTTCAGCAAAAAACACAACAAAGATGAAAGGATCACAAAGGTGTGCAGTGGGCTTAAGTCAGTTGGGGAAATACTGATGCCTGGCCCCCATCCGTGTCTCCTGAATCAGGATCTCTGCCCCGGAGACCCGGGCAGATTTTTCTCACCCTCCCGGCGGACTCTAACTAGCTCCCATGACCGAGGATCACTGGCTTCTCGCATCAACTTGGAAAATCAAAAGATTTTAGAACCTGAGAATACAGTGGGGGATTAAGGTTTCAAAATCGGCTCAGGAGGTAAGACTCAGGTGTACTTAGAATTTCTCATGAAGGGACGCCTGGGTGGCTCAGTTGGTTGAGCGGCTGCCTTCGGCTCAGGTCATGATCCCAGCATCCTGGGATCGAGTCCCACATCGGGCTCCTTGCTCGGCAGGGAGCCTGCTTCGCCCTCTGCCTCTGCCTGCCACTCTGTCTGCCTGTGCTCTCCCTCTCTCTCTCTCTAATAAATAAAATCTTTAAAAAAAAAAAAAGAATTTCTCATGAAAATCACTTTGATTAAAAGTGATAGCGAACCAGCTCTTGGGATGACCAGCTTTACTCCATCATCCTAGGAAGTCCTCCATTCTTCGGTTGACAGGTAAAGAAGTTGGCCAGCACCTGGGGCCATGTTGCACAGTAAATACTTCTGTTGTGTTCGTTTGCCCAGTGCTTACATCCGCGTTCGTGTGGACTAAGTGCACATATGGTGCCTTTTCACTGCAAAGGAATCTTAGAATTCCCACCTCTCAGAATCCTGGCCACTGAAAATCTTAGGAACAGAATCTTGAAATACTGGAATTGTTTATATCTTCAAACTAAGAGGTTTGGGATAATGGAATTGACAAGTCATGCCGTCCGAGAATCTTTCCCTTTTATTCTCCCTCCCTGATGGATGGACTTCCAGACACTGTTTGAACAGCGTCAACACTGGGGAGACTTGAGCTCCTGGCAGAGCCCACCCCACAGCTGGCCTAGGCACCTGGTTGCAAAGCTTCTCCTGGGACCTCACAGCCACAGACCAAAGCCGCTATCTGGGGTTCGTTTTTAGAGCAGATGTCACATCATGGCATCCTTTGCTCCCAGCTCTCCACTGACTCCCCATCTCACCGCACTGGCAGGGAAAGCTGGGGTCCTGACACCTTACCTTATCTCCTCCCACACTTCCCTTTGCCTTCGGCGCCCCAGCCTCTCTGGTCTTTGTGCTGCTCGCCGTAGAACAGGCTATCCCCTGTCCGGAATGCTCTTCCCTCCTGTGCTCACACAGCTTCTAGGTCTCAGATGCCACCCTATTAGAGAGGTCCCACATCCTTGACCAGCCTATATAAAATAGCACCCGCTCCTGTCCTTTCTACATCACGCTGTTTTGTTTCATTTGGTAACTTATCACACCGACATATTATATATCCTTTTTCCTTTATGGCTTGTCTCCCCCACCAAATGGAACTTTCCCGGGGCAGGGATTTTGCTGGGTTTCTACCCTGCCGGGCCCCCAGAACCTGGCCAAGAGAAGGTATCCAGTACAGGTTTCCCCAGCGTGGAAGGGGGGAGGGGAGGAGGAGGAACCCCAGGGCTGGGCGGAGCACACCTGCTTTTACCTTTTGAGCTGGCCTAGCAGGATGAGGTTGGGGGCCGTGCCCGTGAGGGTGGCAGTGCCCCCAATGCTGGCCGAGTAGGGGATGGAGATGAGGAAGCCCTTCCAGATGTTTCTGCGATATTCCTCCTCCTTCTTGCAGTCTGCTAGAAGGTCCAATGGAGCCTCGGCCTCAGGGCAGTCTTTGCTTTAAACAAACCCAGAGAGAAGCCGTTCAGAACACATTCAGAATTCCTGGCCTCGTGGGGAAACACACCAGGTGGGTTGGGAGAACTAAGGGGTCTTCCTGGAAGGCAGCTCAGCACCAGCATCGAAAGCCTCTAAAGATGTGCAGACTTTCAGTTCAGGGGCTCTGGGCAGGTGCCTCGGGCGTGGGTGTGAGTTTGCATCCGACTGACTATGGTTTATATCGAAAACAACCTGAATCCCCATCAAAAAGGGTTTGGCTGGATAAAAATGATCCTCTTTTTAGAGGGAACACCAACACGGCTGTTAAAAAACGATGATCTAGGGGCGCCTGGGTGGCTCAGTGGGTTAAAGCCTCTGCCTTCCGCTCAGGTCATGATCCCAGGCTTCTGGGATCGAGCCCTACATCGGGCTCTCTGCTCAGCGGGGAGCCTGCTTCCTCCTCTCTCTTCCTGCCTTTCTGCCTACTTGTGATCTCTGTCTGTCAAATAAATAAATAAAATCTTAAAAAAAAAACAAAAAACGATGATCTAGACAGATGTTAAGATGAGAGAGACCCATTAGGTAAAGGGAAAAAGGGTCAATAACTGCACTACTTAATTTTTTTTATTTAAAAAAATTCACATATTTTATGAACAGATGAATATGAAGAAAAACTTAGAACGGTATACACAAAGTTGTTTTGGTGCCTTTCTTGGGGGTGGAAATATGGATTTTTTTTTCCTTCGTTTTTTTCTTTGTATTTTCTGGGTCTTTCTGGGGCAGTTTAAAGAGTATGGGGGAAGAATGAAATTAAGAATTAAGTATATAATTAAAAGCTAATGACATTGCCGTAAATTTATTGAGGTGAAAAAATGTTCCCTACATTCCATTAAGAGAGACAGCAGGTTACAGAAGAGCATATACAGCATTATCAAAATTTTTATTTTACAAATGCATTTATGTACACAGAGAGGTATCCAGAAATTGTCTAGAATAGTATTCACTTAACTGTTTTGGGAGTGAGATGCTGGGTACATTTTTCTTTTTGTTTAAGAGTATTCTTTTAAATTGTGCAATTATAAAATTTTTGTAAGTGAATGAAATTAAGAATTGGCCCTGTATAACAAATTATTATTATTATTATTATTATTTTTTTTTTTAGGGAATCAAAGATACTTCAAATATCTTCTGGCCTTAATTGCTCCATGAGCGGCCCCTTATCTGGAAGGCAACTGGGATATGATTTGGGTTCTAAAAGGAATACAAGGACTGAAAGCACCTGGAGACTAATGTCACTGCCTGACTTCTCTGGCGGGAAATGTGGGCTCCCCCAGACCTAGGGCCCCAACCAGACTGAGCCTCACAATGAGGATGAGAGGGCAGAAGGGGCCTGAGGGCTCATCTAGTGCAAGCCCCTCTTTGTTTAGTTGGGGAAACTGAGGCCCAGAGAGGGGACTTTCATTCCAATGGACATAGAATCTCCACCCAATGGCTGGGGTTTGCATTCAGTGGACATGGAATTCTAGAGAACGAGGACTGGGTCTTTTCCACTAGATTCAGCACAAGCTCTGTGTGGCCAGATGGCCCAAATAGAGTCCCGTGTTGTGCAGTAGTGAGTGGCTGAGCCAATCTCAGATACCATATCTCAAAACTGGACTAAAAGCACCCAGACAGAGTGCCAGGAAGGAGCAGAGACCGTGGAATAAGACAATCAGACATAAGATCATGTCCCTCCTCTGCTAAAAGCCTTCACCGGATCCCATGTCATTCAAAGTCAAGGCTACCTCATTGGCCTCTGAGGTTCCTCATGCTCTGTCCCTCCACCACCACCTCGCACCACACAAGCAATTCCTCCCATCCACTCACCCAACTCCAACCATACTGGCTTCCCGACTGCTCTGGACTCTCAGGACCTTTGCACCTGCTGGCTCCTCTGCAGAAAACACCCTTCCCAAAGATCCCCCTGGACCCTTCACCTCCTACAGGTGTTTGCTTAAGGGGGACCTTCTTAGAGAGGCCTTTCCTGACCACTCATTTTAGAACTGCCCTCTCACACCCCACAGGCCCCTTCCTTAGCCTTCTTTCCTGCTCTGTTCTCCTGCATAGCTCTCACCAACTATCGGACATACGGTGAATTTTACTCCGTGTTTGTTTCTTGTCACTGAGACGTAAACTCCACAAGGGCTGGATTTTTGTGGGTTGCTGCACCCGCAGCAGTGCCTGGCTCATCGCAACCTGGTGTAAGTATTTGCTCAGTGAATAAAACAGAACTGATGCCCAGCAACGCCTTGAGCAGGTGACTTTACTTGCTGCTGTTTCATCACCCAAGGTAACAATGCCGTGAATAACAAGCACTCCCACCTGGGCAGGCAGGGCCCGGCATGACCCATGCTGCTCAATATTATCTCATCACACCTCAAAATCACCCTCTGTGGTGGGTTCCGATATCGTGTCCAGTCGGTGGGGGAAACTAACAGAGGCTCAGAGAGATCAAGTGACTTGTCCAAATCACACAGCCGCTAAGCGGCAGAGCCAGGTTCAAAGTCAGGTCTGCAGGGTTCCAAACCCCAAGATCTTAACCACGCTGCCAAATACAAAGGACACCGGCCACTAAATGTGGCGTCAGTGTGAAGACGCTTCCTAAGCCACACAAGTGTGAAGGGCTGTGATGGTCCCCTTAGGATGCCTTTGTCTTTAGAGGCTCTGGATGCCTGTGTGCGTGCCTTCTCCTCCTTGACTGTCATGTAGTTTGAGCGCTCCTGTTCCTCTGGACCTTCCTTTCGGGTCCCTTACCAGGGGGACTCCATGTGCTCCCCTGCCCTTGCTATCCACATGTGGTTTTTTTAAGGAGGCTGGGTACGTCCATGCCCAAGCCAAAGGGATGGATGGTAGACACCTGGGCATTAGGTCATTTGGAGAAAAATCTGGGGGTGGGGGAGGACTGCTTGCAACACTGGATTCTTGTTCGTCATCTCCTCGGGTCAAGCACTGACTCCTCCATCAGTGATACCAGGAACTCACTCTTCTGGGCTGGCCAGAAATTGCATCTCCGTGGGCACGGGGTGCAGGCCGTTCCTGCGCACAGCGGCTAGGAGGAAAAAACATAATGTCTTTAGTGTAACGTAACGGGGTGGAGGGGAGTGTCGCTATCCTCAGGTTTAGATAAATCCCTTCATCTCGCTGCACCTCAGCTCCTTCATTCAGAAAACGGAAGTAATAATCCTCCTAGGGTTGTCAGGAGGATCGAGGGGTTAACCCATCTGCTACCGAAGGAATGCTGGCATTCCCCCCCACACCACCACCAACCAAAATTCAATGTGGAAACTTAATCCCCAGTGTGATGGTATTAGGAGGTGGGGAAATTTGGGAGGTGATTAGATCACAAGTGCAGAGCCCTCATGAATGGGATTTGTGCCCTTATATAAAAAGATGCCTCACACATCAGGGAAATACAAATCAAAACCACAATGAGATACCACCTCACGCCAGTCAGAATGGCTAAAATTAACAAGTCAGGAAAGGACAGATGCTGGTGAGCATGTGGAGAGGGGCGAACCCTCCTACACTGTTGGTGGGAATGCAAGCTGGTGCAGCCACTCTGGAAAACAGCATGGAGTTTCCTCAGAAAGTTGACAATGGAGCTACCCTACGACCCAGCAATCGCACTACTGGGTATTTACCCTAAAGATACAAACGTAGTGATCCGAAGGGGCACATGCACCCAAATGTTTACAGCAGCAACGTCCACAATAGCCAAACTATGGAAAGAACCTAGATGTCCATCAACGGATGAATGGATAAAGAAGATGTGGTATATAGATACAATGGAATACTATGCAGCCACCAAAACAAACGAAATCTTGCCATTTGCGACGACATGGACGGAACTAGAGGGTATCATGCTTAGTGAAATAAGTCAATCAGAGAAAGACAACTATCATATGATCTCCCTGATATGAGGAAGTTGAGAGGCAACATGGGGGGTTTGGGGGGCAGGAAAAGAATAAATGAAACGAGATGGGATCAGGAGGGAGACAAACCATAAGAGACTCTTAATCTCACAAAACAAACTGAAGGTTGCCGGGGATTGGGGGTAGGGAGAGGCTGGTGGGGTTATGGATATTGGGAAGGGTATGTGTTACGGTAAGTGCTATGAAGTGTGTAAACCTGGTGATTCACAGACCTGTACCCCTGGGGCTAATAATACATTATGTGTTAATTTTAAAAATGTATATTACCAAAAAAAAAAAAATGCCTCACAAAGCTTCCTTACCCTGCCTACCATGGGTGGACACAGCGAGAAGGCCATCTATGAGCCGAGAAACAGTTCCTCACCAGACAGCAAATTTGCTGACACCTTGATCTTGGACTTCCCAGACTCCGGAACTATGACATACAAATGCCCAATCTATGCTATGTTTGTTACAGCAGACTGAGTGCATTAAGGCACCATTCAAAGCAGGGACTGGCAAATTTCTTCTGTAAGACAACAGATAGTAAATATCTTAGTCTTTGGGGCCTAGGGTCTCTGTCCTACTCAACTCTGCCATGAAAACAGCCAGAGCCAACAGAGAAATGAATACATGCGGCTAAGCCTTTATTCTTGGACACTGAGATCTGAATTTCATATAATTTTCACATGTCACAACATATCCTTCTTTTGATTTATTCAACCATTTAAAAATATAAAAACTATGCTTAGCTCACAGGCTGCACAAAAAGCCGGCAGCCGGCTAGATTTGGTGGGCCAACGTTTGCCAGAATGGCCACTGAAAGAATTTAACAGGCCTCTGAACCCTGGCAAGGATTTAGTCAATGTGGGTTCCTCTTGAGAAAGAAGAAAGCGGCCCCATGACGTCTGGAACTGGTTGGACCCCGAGAGACCGTGTTGTTCTCTTGCTGGACCTAAATGATTTTACACGTCACCAACATCAGACAGAGCTGCTCTGCGAGAGACTGAAAAATTGAGACATGGTAAGGACACATCATAATCTTGTCTTAGCCCAAAGCCACTTGCCACCCACAAATTGCCAAACGTCCCCCTCTCTTGCCAGTTGAATGGCTGCTACCTCTTTACTCGTAGAATTGCCCCTGATTTCTGACATCATTCGACCTAGAGCAAGTTTTCTCAGTCCCCCACAAATGCCTCAGCCACAGCCCAAAGCCCGTGAGAAGTCCTTTCTAACATCTGATTGAGGTCATCATGGCCACCAGTGGCTCGTGTCCTCTCTCTGGGCAAATAATAATAAACCCCACCTGTGTAACCCCAGGTGTGTGTTTGGGAGGAAGGGTCCGGACACCAGCCACAGCTCTTTCCCTGTCTCAGCAGGTGGTTTGGGGAGGAAGTCCTGTCCCCTCTCCATCCTGGGCTGCTCCTTCCCTGTTGGTACCTAGAGGGAGCGGGAGCCATGGTCACCCTCTGGTCCGCTGACCACCTGCAGAGGTCGGAGGGTTAAATGCAGATCAGCTCCCCCTGGTGATAAGACCCTACACGTTGGTGTAGCTTAAGTTTCCTTCAAGCCCCAGCTGAGGAGGGATTTGTTTATGACCTGTCTCCCAGATGGACTCCCACCTCCACGGGGGTTGTATCAATCATTCCCGGAGCCTTGAACAACCTCCACTGGGGGGAGTCTTGTTCACTCAGAACACCGTCCGGCACATGGTAGGTGTTCAATCAATATGTGGAATTAATGAATCAATGAATGAACAGATCGGTTATGCCACTGTTCTAAAACTCAGCTTCCTTGTACATAAAATGGGGGAAGGGGGCACCTGCACGGCTCAGTTTCCTCCTCTGTAAAATGGGCACGATGACAAGGCCACCCCTACAGGGCTGTAGTAGGAAGATCTAACGAGAACACACGTGGGGCGCTGGAGAAGCCACCACCCCTGGCCCCTCGGTCCCTCGGGCAGTGCAGGGAACCGGGCTGGGTGAAGAGACTGAAGGGAAACATCAGGACCTGCTCTCCAAGATGGAGGGCCCTCCCCCACCTCCTGCTGGGTCTTGTCCAGCGAGCCCTACCCTGCCCCAGGCTCCCTCTTGCTCTGGCGTGGTGCTTACAAGCCCGGATTCTAGATTCAGATGGAGCTCAGCAACTGACCATGTTGCCTTGGGCAAATCCTTTTGCCTCCCAGAGCCTCAGTGTCCTCATCTGTAAAATGGGGATCACCTACATCCTAGCACCATTATGAAGATTAAATGAAATGACGGGTGTGAAAAATAGAGCGCTGCATCTGGCATACGGTGGGTCTTCGGGACTGAGAGCTCACATTGTCATCATTGTTGCTCTGGCTGTCCCTTATGGACTCAGAGCCCCCAGGAGCCTCCCCACTAACAGTCCCCACTCTCCCCACACCTGTCTTCATGTCCTCCCATCAGGACGGAGCACAGAGACTGCATGCAAGGGAACATCTCTCTTTTGCACTAGAATTAGCCTTGTTTTTAGGTCTTAGGGCTGATCATTGATCAATCCCTGCTCTCTGATCCCACCGCTTGCAAAAGTAGGTGTCTGCCCCAACTTCCCAGGCCCTCCTACCTCCTGACACTCTGCAGCATTCGGGAGAAGACCCTGGACTTCACCTTGCACCCAACACTGAGTGTGACCATAGCCAAGTCCCTTTCCCTTCCTGGGTCTCAGATTTTTCATCTTTATAATGAGGGAAATGGCTTCAAACTTTTTATTTTTTCTTTTCTTTCTTTCTTTCTTTCTTTTTTTTTTTTTTTTTTGGCCTCTAGACTCTTTGAAAAAGACTCTTAGGTACAACACAGAATCCCAGAGGTTAAAAGTTGGGCTCTGAAGTCAGCCAGCCTAGATTCAACATACCAGAGCCGCGGTTTTGAAACTGTGACCCTGGAGTGACCTTGGAGGCTACTTTATCCTCTTTTTTTTTTTTTTTTTCTTTTCTAATTTCTTCCTCAGTTTCCAATCTTCTGAGTGAGTGAGATCAATGCTGGCTCCTCCTGCGGACGTAAGGCCCTGTGACGAGGCCCACGTGAAGGACGTGCTCAGCAAACATCTGTGATTACCGCACGGAAGCCCAGTGGATAAAAACGGGGCAAGTGCGGAAGCTGGGGTAGAGGTGGGAGAAGGCGCAGATTCTTCATGGCTTGTCACCGCTCCAGGGGGACAGTGACAGGGTTCTCTGGAAGCCCGAAGACTCGGGGGAAACAGTCTGAAAACGACCAAAGCCAACTCTGGCCTGTGGGCTCAATCTGGCCCACGGCCACCCGACTGAGAATGGTTTTTACGGTTTTAAATGGCTGGAGAAGGTCAGTAGAGGCAGAATACTTCATGGTATAAAAATCCCATGCAATTTTAATTCCAGCACCCACAAATTACATCTCATAGGCACCCAGCCGTGCCCACTTACTTACATCTCCTCGTGCATGCTTTCTCTCTGCAAGGGCGCAGTTTGAGCAGTGGTGATGGTGTGGCCAGCAAAGTCTAAAATATTTCCCGTCTGGTCATTTACAGGAACAGTTTTCTGACCCCGGCTTTAGAACATCTCTTCCCCCCCACCCCCCCAAAAAAGAACATCTCTTCCCTCCCACGTGGAAGACTTTGGCCTTGCGTAGGTCCTGGCTCTGCTGCTTTACCCCAACGATGTAAATGATTCTGGTCATATCACTTTCCCTCGCTGAATCTCACCTGTAAAGTACTTATCATTTCTAGCTTTCAGGACTGATATGAAAATAAAATCAGCAAGATCCCTGACTGCATGGTAGGCAAATACGCGTACCCCAATATGCGAGATTAACTTAGTACGTGGATCGATATTTAGATTTTTTAACATATATGCTAATTTTAACACATATTCAAAAAAGCAGAACTAGCATTCAAAGCCCGTGGTTTCCTGAAGCATGTTTGTTGTGTTATTTGGGATACATGATCCAGAGCTCCTGGGGCAGACTTGCCAGCTATCCCTCAACATGTGGCTTCCCAGGTAGCATCTCACATCCTGTTCACGTTCCAGGCAGCAGGAGTAGAGGGCAGGAAGGGCGGGACCCAGAAGCGGCACACACCACTCCTACTCATATACCACTGACCACACCTCGTCACAGAACCACATCTAATTGCAAGGGAAGCAGGGAAATTCAGCTTTTCCTCTCCAAAGCCATGTGCCCACGTGGGGGTTCTGTTACTAAAAGGACAAAGAAAGACTCAATATTGGGGATAAACTAGAGATTTCTGTCCACATAGGAACCAACTGAAAGCTTCCTTTTAAAATACATTTATGTAAATAGGGGTGCCTGGGTGGCTCAGTCAGTTAAGTGTCCTACTCTTGGTTTTGGCTCAGGTGGTGATCCTCAGGGTCATGAGATCGAGTCCCACTTGGGCTCCGTGTTGAACGTAGAGCCTTGGCACTCTGCCTCCCTGTCTCTCTGTCCGTCCTCCTGTTTGCCTGTGTGCACACTCGCTCTTTCTCAAACATACGTATGTAAATACATTTATATAAATAAAAAGAAAGACATTTTAAAGCAGACAGAATGTGGCGCCCTCTGCTCTGCCACCACGAGGGAAAGTTGGGGAATCACAGAGATGCCAGTGAAAAGTCCTGATGTCTTCTTGCCTCTGAATCGATCCTGGAAATGCCTTTCTCTGCCTTCTTGATGTTTGAGGAAAACAAACCTTACTTTTCAAGCACCTGCAGACAGACCCTCCTTCTTTTGTCTACATTCCCATGGACGCAGCCAGTTCCATGGGTAAGAGAGCATGCTGCAAAGTTGGGCTCAGCCATTCGACTGCTGTGTGACTTGGGGAAGTCACTTCCCCTCTCTGAACCCTTGCTTAGTCATCCAAGAACGCTAGTTGTATTTTGTTTGGTTTAGAACAGTTTCCGAGGTTCAGGAGAAGCAAATCCTTCAGCTGATCCCACATTCTCGCTGTACTTGTACGAGGCCCCTCTTTTGTTTTCTTTCTTTCTTTAGTCCCTTTGGTTCCCATTCCCACTCCCATCCTTCGCAGAGCAACCACATTGATGCGTTTAATCTGCAGATGTTCGTTTGCTTACATTCTTGCAAAATGGTCACTTGCGTGAATTTTGAGTTCACATCATGGTATTGTCTTCTAGATCTCACTCTGGATTTTTTCCCCAATCATGACTATGTTTTGTGAGACCCATTTCTAGAACTATGTTCCTCTAATTCTTTGCTCCTAAAGCAGCACGGTGCTCAACAGTGCACACTTGACCTTCCCCTTGACTGGTGGTGGTTCTCATGCAGCTACTTACCACACCACAGAGAATGCACGTGAACACTGTCACACCCGTCCCCTTGTGGACCTCTGTCAGAGTGCCTTTGGCATTTGTATCCAGGAGCCAAACTGCCGAGTTACAGTGGATGTGCACTTTTTTTTTTTTTTTAGGGTATGCGTACATTTAATTTGATTAAATATTTGCAGATTTCCCTTAAGAAAGGCTGACCCAGTACATCGCTCTCTGGTAGAACACAAGGGTTCCCGTGGCCCCATGCCTGCCGACATATGGCATTGTCCAGTTTTCTTATCTTTGCCAAGCTCACTGAATTTACTGAAGTAAATTTGCCTTTCTCTGGTATTAGTGACATTGAACATCTCTTCAAATGCTCTAAAACCCAGTGAAAGTATAATATCTACTTCATAAGGCTGTTCCAAGATGTCAAAGAGATAATGCAGGCAAAGTGTTGAACTCATCACTCAGTACATAGTCAAAACTCAATAAATGCAAATCTTTTAAAAACCAAGGTATCAAGATTTGACTTAGCTAATTCTCAGTTATTATTATTTAAGCACTTGGCACATGGGAGATGCTGATGTGTATTCCCTTCACCTCCTCTGAATCCTTTGGACGTCCTGCTCCCACTGCTCCACATTGGTGGGGCTGCCCCAGTCCCTTCGCACAGCCTCACCTGCGTTCTCGTCACTCTGCCAGTTGAGGTCCTTCTCAGCCTCATTCTGGCTGAAGAGACTTTTCAGGATGGCGCTGGCAATGGGCAGCATCATGGCGGTGGAAGCCGTGTTGCTCAGCCACATGGACAAGAAGGAGGTGGTCACCATCATCCCCAGAATGAGCCTGGGAACAGAGGGAGTTAGAGGCACATCCAGAATGGGGACCCAGAAGGTCCTCTGGTCCCACTTTGCCACCCCTGGGGAATCCAGCCCACTGGTTTCACAGATGGAAAGTTAAGGCCCAGAGAGGATAAGCCAGTGACCGAGCGGGGACCAGATTCACTCACCAGTCTGATTTCAGGTCTAAGGAAACGGATTCCACACATTTAAGTGAACTGGCCACAGGTACCCAAGGTAAAATAGTCCAAAGATACCCCAACCCTGAAATTTCTCTCCCTTTCCCCCCACCCCAAGTTCTTAATGGCAACAAATGGCAAAGAAAAAAAAAAGATTTAAAGAACAGTGAAACCCTATTTTTAAAGGCCACTTAATCCTCTTAGAGTGAAAGTTCCAATCATCAGGGAGCCTGAGGCCCTGCGGGAATGGCCCCAGCCTCCCTATCTCTCCAGGGCCATCTTGCCACCCACTCCCAACCACCTGGGCTATGAAATAGCAAACTAGAATGATAACGACCAGGATTTCTCACACTTTACAGGTCCAAGCTATTACAGCTTCATTTTACAGGCAGAAAGAGAGATGTTAAGTCATTTCCCCGAGCAGGAAAGGTAGGGTCTGGCCCCAGCAGTCTGAGTCACCTTACGAAGAGGCCCTCTCTGGAACTACTGGACACTAGTCCCTGGGGGCTAGGCCTGGGATAAGCATTTCACCTGCTCCCCAGGTGACTCTTATGAACTTTTGAGAAATGCCCAAGAGGCTGGCACTGTGTGTGGCACACAGAAGGGGCTCACAACATATCCAGGGAAAGAATGAGTAAACGGAAGGCGGGACACGATGAACTTGTGGGCCTGGGGGACAGGACCAGGAAGAGTGAGTTTGGGCTCCAAGAGAGGCATCCCCTCTGCCTCCTCACCTTTGGGCTGGACCCATGACCTGGCCTTACCTGGCTGGCTGGACCCCAACGAGCATGAGGACCTTGAGGGCGATCCTTCGGTGCAGGTTCCACTCCTCAATGGCACTGGCCATGATCAGCCCACTGAGGAAGAGGAAGTTGGTGTCCAGGAAGTACTGGGGGCAGACCTTGTTGGAGGGCAGGATGCCCAAGAAGGGGAAGAGGATGATGGGCAGCAGGGCCGTCACCGAGAGGGGCAGGGCCTCCGTGCACCAGTACACCGCCATGAGCAGGATGACAAACAGGCAGCGGCCTTCCTGCGGGGGGAGATAGGGGAGACGCAGCTCAGAAGGGTCAGTGGAGCCCTGGGTGACAGTAGGAGAAGAGATCCTGGGGCAGCGCTCCTCAAGGCATGTTCCACGAGGAAGCTGGGGAAAGGGTGAGTGCCCAAAGTTTTGACATTGAGCAGATGACATTCACCTGTCTGACCCTCATTTTGCTCGACTCTGCAATGGCGAAGCGACATTGTCCATTTTATAGGACTGTTTGAGGACTACATGACATGTGCCCTTGGTTTAGAAATAGACCCTGCGATGAGCATGAGATGAAAAATAGTTTACTTGATAGAGGACTGCAGAAAGTTCTGGAAGGGCAACAGAGAAGCGAAACAAAAGGAAACCAATACAGACAGTGTATTCATGAGATTATCCTTGTGGGCAGTTGGGGCTCAATCCTGATGGGGGACTCTAGAATTGATCTCCTGAGAAAAAAGGAACCTGGCTTTTTTCCTGCCACCTCCTGGCCATTACTGGTTGAAGGCTGCTCCTGGGAGCATTAAACCCCCTGAACTTCTGGCCTGCCCCAAGTACAGTGAGCAAACACCCTGGGGCAGAGCATCTGAGGTCCAGCAGGAGGCTACTGGCAGGTGCAGGATGGTGAGTGCAATGGAGACATGGGGAGACCACCAGCAGCGGCTGCCACATCCGTGCGCAGCACTTAACACAATGCCCAACACAGAGCGCACGCTGTGTAGACAGGAATGATAAAAAGTGGTATGTATGGGGCTATTAAGTACTGGGAACTGTGTAATCCTCACAAAATCCCAGAGGAGTGAATGTCCCCATTTTATGGAGTAGTCAGCTGAGATACAAGGAGGTCACTAGCAAGACAACAACTGTGCAGAACAAGTCAACCTGCCTCCAGGGCCATCGCTCTTCATCAAACCCCCCCAGCTGTCACCAGCGGAATACCAGAACCTATGATACGTTGACAATGCAATGTTAAAGATCGAGAACAGAACAGCTCAGTGGTTGCCAGGGCTCGGGCAGGAGGTGCGTGTGTTGGGGAAGAGGAGCTGCAAAGGAGTTCAAGGGAACGTTTTGGGGTGATGGAAATGTTCTAGAAACAAGAGTGCAGCAATGATGATGCCTTCATTTCTGATACATCAGTGTTTCATTGGGTCCATCATCAATAACGTCTTATTATTATTCACATGGTCATTGTTAGAATAAAATACTTACTGTCCTGACCTTGTTTTCTTATGTTCTCTCAAGGCCATGACCTTGCATGTTCCAGGAGACACAGACCGTTCCTTGAATTTGACTTTAGTAGGTTTGGTTGACTTTATTCAGTGTGCACAGGACATTGAACTGAATTCCATCCTAACAAGCACCATCCTAATACAACACACCCTCAGCTACACAGTCAGGCATCAGCTACATGCAGACACTAGGACGAGTTAATCCATTTAACAGAAGGGCAAGGGCAGGATCCGGGGGACTGATGGCTTTGGCAACAATCTAAGCAGAGATTACCAGTGACTAGGGTTCGAGGGAGTGGTGGAGGTAGTGAGAGGTGGTCTAATTCGGGGTCTATTTCCAAGGGAGAGCCTGGCGGCTTTGCCAAGGATCTGTTGGGATGTGTAAGGCAGAGAGAGAAACCAGGAGGAATTCCAAGTGTTGGCCTCAGCAGGGGGAAGAAGGAGGTTGCCATTTACTGAGCTGGGGCGACTGTGGGATATACCCACACCGATCTGTGTAGCTTGAAAACACATCCTGTTTTCTCAACAACCTGGCTGGGAGTTGAGACCAGGAAAATGAGTAAGACATAGTCACTGCCCTTTAGCCAGCAAATCTGACCATGCCAATAATAGAACAGTCCTCTGCGGCTAGTTCTTCCCAAACTCAAGTGACCCTCGCAGACTCTGCATACCAAGTCTCCCGCGAGCAGAGTATGTTGGTGAATGTTTAACAACTGGAAAGCTCTGTGTGTGTGTATGTGTAGAAATTCTTTTTTTTTTTAAGATTTTATTTATTTGTTAGAGGGAGAGCACAAGCAGGAGGAGGGGTAGAAGGAGAAGCAGGCTCCCCGCTGAGCAGGGAGCTCGATGTGGAACTTGATCCCAGGACCCAGGGATCCTGACTTGCACCAAAGGCAAAGATAAGCTTAACCTGTTAACTGACTGAGCCACCCAGACATCCCTGTGTGTAGAAATTCTTGATTACTATTTTGTTTAGCTAAGAAATCACTCATGTCCATTGACGAATGAATTTAGTTTTACTATGAATATCAGTTTATATTTTTTAGTTACATTAATGATTAAGACAAGAGTGAAACAAGGACAGTATGTCAGAAATTCACTTGTTCACCAATGATGTGATCGACTTCTTTACTGAATCAAATGATAGTTTTCAAATATTGGAAGAACACGCCCTCATTTTGGGGGGCTATTCACAATGTAACTGCTGTAGACATAACACGTTTTATGTTTAATCTGCACTGCTAACATTTTCTATCACTTTCTTGAATTTAAACAAGCAAGGGGTTCCTGGGTGGCTCAGTCGGTTAAGTGTCCAACTCTTGATTTTGACTGAGGTCATGATCTCAGGGTTGCAAGATGGAGCCCCACATTGGGATCGCACTGGACGTGGAGCCTGCTTAAGACTGTCTTTCTCCCTCTGCCCCTTCCTCAACACTTTCTCTCCAGAAAAAAATCTAGACAAGCAACCAAACAATAAACTAAGCCCTGATTTGCAGTGTTTGCCAACTTCTAGGTGTAAATACCTCCACGTGGTTGATTTCAAGCTATCAAGTGGCATCACTGAACACAGAGTTGGCACGAGATGGGCAGTACACACCCCTGCACAACATTTCCTCCATACATACTGATGTAAATAGAGCGGATACAGATAATCTCAAGATCCTAGATAATCATAAAATAATAAGCAACTGGTGAGCTTTGAGTATCTGTTACCTTTGTTTTAATATATTGAATCACATGTTTGTATAATTTCATTTTAAATATCTCTGTTTACAACTGGCTAGTAAAATTTATGAAGACTTGGCAATCAGATCTCAAGAGCTAGGATACACACTCCAGTACCCTGTTGCAAGCGTCCAGACAGGACCCCCAAAGAATCTGGGTCACATTCTGTTGTAAACTTGACATTTCTCAACCCATGCTTGTGTATCATGTTCCATAATGCAACTTTCTTTTAAAAATATGCAATTATTGGGGCGCCTGAGTGGCTCAGTGGGTTGAAGCCTCTGCCTTCAGCTCGGGTCATGATCCCAGGATCCTGGGATCAAGCCCCGCGTCGGGCTCTCTGCTCCGCGGGGAGCCTGCTTCCTCCTCTCTCTCTGCCTTCCTCTCTGCCTACTTGTGGTCTTGTCTGTCAAATAAATAAATAAAATCTTTTATATATATATATATATATATATATATATATACATACAATTACTTTCTGCCAAATCTTGCTGCTGGTTCAGGAAAATATGTCACATCTATCTTGTTTTCTGTATACTACCTGCCAGACCAACAGTTATCCTGGTTTAGAAGATAGAGGTCTGTCTTAACTTAGACTGCTATCACCAAAAACCATGGGCTTAGCGGTTGAAACAACAGACGTTTACTTCCCATAATCCTGGAAGCTGGGAAATTGAAGACCAAGGTGCCGGCAGATTTGAGTTCTGGTGACAGCTCTCTTCCCAGCTTACAAATCCCATCTTCTCACTGTGTCCTCCTCACCTGGTCCTTACTCAGTGTATACATGGGGAAAGCTCGCTTTCTCCAAAGGCTATACTCCCATCATGGGGTCCCACCCTCATAAACTGATCTAATCTTACAGTTTCAAAAGGACAGTAAAGGGGTTGTACGAACAACTTGATACCAATAAATTTGATGACTTAGAGGAAACAGAAAAACTCCTCAGAAAACATAACTTATTCAACTATCAGAAAAAGAAAGAAAAGCTGAATATTTTAGTATCTATTAAAGAAACAGAATCAGGGCGCCTGGATGGCTCTGTTGGTTAAGCAACTGCCTTCGGCTCAGGTCCATGTTCCTGGAGTCCTGGGATCGAGTCCCACATCGGGCTCCCAGCTCCGTGGGCAGTCTGCTTCTCCCTCTGACCTTCTTCCCTTTCATGCTCTCTCTCACTGTCTCTCTCTCTCAAATAAATAAATAAAATCTTAAAAAAAAAAAAGAAATAGAATCAATCATCAAAAACCATTCTGCAAAAAAAGAACCTCTAAGGCCTGCTAACTTCAATGGTAATTCTACCAAACATTTAAGGAATAAATAATACATATTCTACTCAAGCTCTTCCAGGGAATGGAGAAAGAGGGAATACTTCCCAATTCATTCATGAGGTCAGGGTAACCCTGCGACTGGCTTATCCTGACCAGGGCATCAAAAGGAATAATAACGGTTGAGCATTGCTGGGACATGCAAAGTCATCTGGAAAACCAGTTTCCTTGTCTCTCCTGCCTCACATCCCTATGCAAAAGAAATACAGGCACAATGATAACCAAAACCACCAGTTTCTCGTGTATTAACTCATCCAGTGACAGGTACTATCACTACTTCATCTAAGTTATAGGGGAAGGATGTCCCCCATTAAATACACGTTAGAGCAACAGCAGGAGAGAAAAATAAACATGACCTTTCAAAAACTAGCTTTATGAGCTATAATTTACATACAATCAATTGCATCCATTGGTAAGTACACAGTTTGAGGTTTGACAAATGTACACACCCACATCACATCCCAATCAAGAATGAGAATGTCACCCCAGAAAGCTCCCTTTTGCCCCTTCCAGGTCAATTCTCAGGCCCCTTCTAAAACATTGCTGTGATTTCCATCAGTAGAGATCGGTTTTTCCTGTCCTTGAACTTAAATGGAATCATACAGGATGTACTTTTGTACTTTTTGTTCGGGACAATGCCTGCGAGATTCATGCACGTGGTTGTGTTAATCTACAGTTCGTTCTTTGTTTGTGCTGAGTAGTATTCCCTCCTGTGACTGTACCACCGTTTGTCTGTGCCTCCTCCTGCTGATGGACATTTGAATTGTTTCCAGTTTGGAGAGATTATGACTAAAGCTCCTGTGAACATCCAAATGCCTCTGCTTTGGAGGTGACGCCCTATAAGTCCTTTTGTGCCTTGTATGACACATTATATAATGGGGGTGGGGGAAGGATGTTACTGATAAATTCTGGCTGTAAGGAGTTGCCTTTCAAAGGCTCTGAGTCCCAGGCCTGTTTTCTTGCTTTCCCTCTTCCTCTACTTCCCTCCCCTGTTCTCTCTCTGTTTCACTCTCTCTTCCCTCTACTCACTCCCACTCTCTCTCTCTTCCCTCCCTTGGTGTTCTTGCCAAGATGTCAACATCAGTCCTTTGAGGAGAAAAACCTCCAGGATGGCCCATGTCAGCTGGGGAGTTGACCCGAGGCAAATGGCAGGAATTGGGAAGTTGATCCTTGGCTGGCAGGGGGGCTTTGCCAGTAAGTGGGTCAAGAGTGTGTTTCATTACCTCGCTGGTTAGTTAGGGATGGGAGCCGGGCCAAGGTGACCCCAAATAGCTTCCCTGCCCCAGCTGGGCTTCCTGTGGGCAAATGGATCCAGAACTGCCAGTTGGATGCCAGACATCTGGTGGGGAATTAATAAGTATTACTGCCCCTCACCCCCCCACTTCTGCCAGGCCTTGAGAACAGAACTGACCCCCAGAGAGCCAAAGTCTCTTGGGAGGCTCGGAGGCAAGGAACATGCACACTAAGTGGTGGGCTCTCAGAGATCAAGTAGGCTGAGGCAGTTGCCACCTCCAGGCCTTTGCATCTGCTGTCCCCTCTGCCTGCCCCCTCGACCCTGATCTCGGTCCAGCTGGCTCCTGCTTGCTGTTTGGCCCTCATCTCAAAGGTCGCCTCTTTGGGGAGTGACCTGACCATGTGATCTGACCATGCGATCAATTGTGGTCTGATTTCCATTGTCTGGCCTTGTTTTTGTCAAGCAGTTCTCAATAGCTCAAGTATTTCTTGTTTGTTGCTTTATTATTTCCTTCCCCCCACCAGACCATAAGCTCCATACAAACACGACCCTTGTCTTTATTTGTTCACCTCTGTCTCCAGGGCCTCAGTGGATATTTGTTGAATGAATAAATACATGATGTAAATCAGGCAGCACAAACTCAAGTACAGGAGACCATTTAATGAGTGAAACGGGCTGGCTGAAGAAAAATATCACATCGCTTTCTCCCATCTGATTGGCACTTTGGGCAGTGCCATTATTTTAGTAGCAGGGAAATGCCCAGGCTTGATAATAAATCACAGTTGGGACTTGGGCCTCCGAGTCAGGAATGCAATAGGGAGGAGTGGGGAGTGCGGCGAACAAGGTGAGGGTATTGGGCCCTCTAAGAACAGCAACTCCTGCTCGGCTTCTAGCTGTTGCCATGAGAACATGAGCCCCACCATGCCTGATCTCCAGATTTTTCAAAAGCAGCTTGACACTGTGCTTTTATTGGAACATCTCACAGTTTTGAAAGATTTGCTCATTAAGAAGAAAGTGTTGGCAAAAAACCCACATCGTCAAACACTACCAAACCCATGGTCATTGGGTTATGATCTTTAGTCTAAATGGGTTTAATCGGTGTAAAAGTCCAGAAAAGTGCTCACACATACACAATTCTGAATCTAATTCAGGTTGTTCACAGATTACTAGGGATTGTGGGATATTCTATTTAAATCTCTGCTCCATTTTTAAGTTCTCATTTTATAGGTATAGAAACTGAGGTCTGCAGAGGGGCAGTGATGTCTTGAAGATGGCACAGAGCATGAGAGCTGATCTCCCTGCACTCAGGCCTGGTTACCATTTGAATGGTGGGCCAGGGGGTGGGGTGGGGGGCGACCCACGATTTGACCCCAGCCCCCAGCACATCCGCCTCACCTCTGCCTCCCAGGTGAACTCAGACCAGCCACCTGGCCCGGTGGAGGAGGGTCGGTCTGCCTGTCAGCAAATGGAGACTTCCCTTGATCCCTCAAGGGCAGATTAGGGTAGAAGCATGGAGTCACATGATCCCAGGGCCCGTTCCTTTGAATTTTAACTTCTGGAGTTTAGAGGTCGGGGCAGGTGTCTGGTCCTGCCGAGACTCGTTTTCTAGGTCATCTCAGAGTCAGCAATTTGCCTCTTTGCCCCTTGGTTCTGTCTCAAGGCTCCGCTTCAGGAGATGGGATCTTGCTGAGGGGACCCAAGGTAGATGGAATCACGGCTTCCGGTGAAATTTCTCGCAGCTGTCCAGGCCCTCGCCTCTGCCATTGGAAGCTGGTACCATTCGGCTGAAACCTCCAGGAGTGGATGAGCCTAAAGGAGGCTGCTGCCCAAGGAGACAGGTGTCGGAAGCTCTTGCTGGTCCTATCAAGGTTGACACAGAGGCCAGATTTGGGATGAACTTGATATGGAGGGGGTTGAGCGATGCTGAAATGGAAAGGAAAAAAGTGCCAAGGGAATCTCCAGGACGGGGCTGTCTGCATACAGAGCTCCCAGTCACACACAGCCATATACGTGCAAATTCATTAAAATTGAATGAAATTTGGAATTCCAGGTTCTCGGTCAAGACAGCCACATTGCCAGTGCTCAGTAGCTCCTTGAGACTAGTGTCTACCCTCTCTGGATAGAGCAGATGGAACACTTTATCATCACAGAATGTTCTGGTGGACGGAGCTGCTCATTTGGCTTAAGGGCCCAGAAGTCAGGGTGTGGTGGCTCTGTTTTGGAATCTGAAGGCAGGCCACTGAGTGAACCCTCTGAGCATGAGATCCGTTCACTTGCAAACTGAGAAGAAGAGAATGAGGGGCGCCCGGGTGGCTCAGTTGTTAAGCCTCTGCCTTCCGCTCAGGTCATGATCCCAGGGTCCTGGGATCGAGCCCCGCATTGGGCTCCCTGCTAGGCGGGAAGCCTGCTTCTCCTTCTCCCACTCCCCATGCTTGTGCTCCCTCTCCCACTGTGTCTCTCTCTCTGTCAAATAAATAACTAAAATCTCTTAAAATAAAAAAAAAAAAGGAAAAGAACACAGTGACCCTGGGATGTTACCTCACTGACGACCCCCTTAGAACAAGTGTGCTCAAGAGCACTTGGAACATGCACTTGACAGGCAGGCTGTTGCAGGAATGAGATTATGAATACACATCTACTTCTTCATTATTATGCCCTACTTTCCAAATTTCAACCACAAATACAATATTTTTTCCTTAACGAAGACATTCTCTGAATATACAAGCAATCCATCTGTACAACTCTAGGGTTGCACTTTCCTTCTCTAAGGATTACTAGATAGTTCATGGTCATAGAGCAGACATTTGAGGCCAGCCTGCTTTCTTCCTCCTCATGGCTCACCTGAAGTTTTTGCCTCCATATCCGTAAGATTTTTTGTTTAACTCTCCAGTCTATTAACACCACCATGGAATATATATATATATATATATATATATATATATATATATATATATATATATCCCAGTGTTGACAGGTCTCTGTAAGTTTTTTTCTGGGAGACAGAAAATCTGCATATGTTCTGCTTTAGTTTCAAAGAAGTCTTCTGCTATTAAAGATTCGAATGGAGGGGCGCCTGGGTGGCTCAGTGGATTAAAGCCTCTGCTTTCAGCTCAGGTCATGATCCCAGGGTCCTGGGATCAAGCCCCACATCGGGCTCTCTGCTCAGCGGCGAGCCTGCTTCCCCCATCTCACTCTGCCTGCCTCTCTCCCTACCTGTGATCTCTCTGTGTCAAATAAATAAATAAAATCTTAAAAAAAAAAAAGATTCGAATGGAGACAGTCCCCAACTTTTAATGGTTTGACTTAATGATTTTTCTCCATGAGAATAGTGCAAAAGCAACACAGCAGAAACCGTGCTTCAAATTTTGAATTTTGATCTTTTCCCAGGCCAGAGATATTCGGTGTGATGCCCTCTCATGCCCTCTCTCGATACTGGGCAGCAGCCTCGGACACAACTCGCGGTCAGCCCCACAACCACACGTGCACACGCAACCATCGTGCCCCGTGCAACCATTCTGCTTTCCACCGCAACACTGCACTAGAGGACTCTGCCCCACTGCAGGCTAATGTGAGCGTCCCGAGCACTGTTTAAGGCCGGTGAGGCTGAGCTGTGACATTCGGTAGGTTAGGTGCCGTAAATGCATTGGTGACTCACGATATTTCCAACTCACCATGGGTTTCTTGGGAAGTAACCCTGTTGGAAATTGAAGAAGAGCTGTACTGTTTTCTGTTCTATTTGTTCTGTTCCTTTATTTCATCTTGAGCGACACCAATTATACAGAAGTTGGATCTCCTTTGCCATCCATGTTGATCATTTCCCCCTCATCCTTTCTTACTTTCTTTCCCATCTCATTTTGCTCTATCTCTGTCAGCCTGTACAGCACATCCTAGAGCATGTCCATGATTATGTTTTTATTTTATATTTTATGGTTTTTTTTCTGATTATCTTTTTGATCTTTCTCCATCTTGCTGCTTCTAATGTGGCTTCTCTAATAGAGCAGCTTTGTCTCTTCCACCTGCTTCCAGAACACTGTTTTTTGTTTTTGTTTTTGTTTTTTCACGTCCTTCTGCTTTCCACGGTCTCTTCTTTGGCCCTTTTATTTCACATCTTGAGATTTATTTTAGGAAGGCCGTCATTTCTTGAATTTTTTTCATATTTCACAGAGAAATGTCTGTCCAATAGTTTCTCCTAGTTGATACCACAGATCTTCCAGTATTTATTCTTTGTCTACTTTGTAGTTGATGTTCTCTGACTTATTTCTCATACTGCCTTTTCACAGGTCCCATGCGGGCTCCTCATCACAGAACGGGGGCCACCCTTCTCAGGCGAGTTCTTTGTGAAAGGCCAGTGCAGGGAGAGGGACGGGAGGGGAAGCTGAGGCAGCAGAGGGGTCTAAGCATCAGCACCGCTCATTTTCCCAGAACCCTGTCTCACCAGCACTGCCCTGAACTATGTCTCCACTCTAACCGATGGGCTCAATATGGAGACTAAGTGTGAAGACCCAAGAATGTCACGGTGCTTTGGTGTCTCTTTGAGCTTTGCGTCTCTTTGGCTGAGAGACCGAGAACCATTCCAGCCATACAGTGGGTCACTATCCCTCCTTGCCCTTCTGCCTGCCACCTGAACACTTGCTTTGGGCCAAGGAGCTTCGAGCCTCCTCATCCAGCTCACCCGAACTCAGTACTGTCACATGTGTCTCGAGGACTCGCACGCCTCGGGCTTGGCCAGCATTCCAAAGGGCTCAGAGAGTAGAAAAATCCTTTGGGAGAGTCTGTCCCCTGCCCAGGAACAGCAGAGGCTTGTGTCACTCCTGGTCTCGTGCCATGTGGTCCAAACCCCACCACCAGCATCCGTGCCATCTGCACACCCCCGGGGAGGTGTTGTGGTCTGGCATCTTTCCTCAGGATGGCGCGTGCCTCTCCCATTGCTGCTCTCTGTCGCTGTTTTCAGACTACTTCAGAAAGGTGAATGGAATAGAAAAGTCTGGATCTCAACTTAAACCATGAGTGCCCTCCACCTAGGGATTTTGTCATTGGAAAGGACTATCTTGCCTTTTGTTTGCCTGTCTTTGCACACACAGGAGCAGTAGCGTGGGTGCTGGAACAAGGCAGCCCTGAATTAGAAATGCAACCTTCCACACTCAGGCTGTGTGATCCGGGTGTTCAGCTGGCCTCAGCCTCGGTTTCCTCATCTGCAGGAGGACGTCATAACAGCACCTGCCTTGCAGAGTGATGTTTTTCGTGTGCGATAACCAGTGTCCCAGTGAGAGTTATGTGAGAATACGCCATTAATTATGAGCTGTCGTTATGTTTTCTACAAGTTCAATTTCTGGAAGTTAGGCTTCAAAAAGACTGTTCCTAATTCTTAAAAAAAAAAAAAAAAACTTAAAATACGAGAGCTAGAATGAACCCGAGATCATTTAATCCAGTGGTTCTCCACAGGGGGTGATTTTGTCCCCTGGAGGACATTTGTCTGGGGACATCTAGGGTTGTCACGATGGGGAGGCTACTACTGGTGTCTAGTGCGTAGAGGCCAGGATGCTCCTAAACCACTCACAGTGCACAGGACGGCCCCACAACAAAGGATTATTCGTTCCCAATAGCATTAACGTCGATAGAAACCCTGGTCTATGCTAACCCCTCATACAACGGTTGTCCAGAGAAGGAAAGTGGCTTGCCCGGGGTCACACATCGAGTAAGAGGTAAGGAGTTGTCTTGTTTCATTGAAAGACTGTTGTGCCTGGAACTTTACCGGACAGAGGAGATGGGATCAGGGCTGGACAGGGGTGAGGCAAGTACTCCTTGCTGACAGTGAGCCCAGCTTTAACTCTGCTCCCTGGCTGCCTCTCCAGGCTTCTGAGAGTCCTGGCCCTGGGTGGGAGCAAGAATGGGGACTGGGGGTGTCGGGGTTCGCCACCACAGTCCCTGACCCTGACCTACTCATGCCAATCCAACCTAGGCATTTCTTACAGGAAGGCTTATAATCCCTCCCACCGAGGAAATTCCAGCTTCTCAGGTTAGCCAGTCTGTTACTACAGGGAGTAAAGTCTGCAGACAAAATGCACGGAGATGAGGGAGAGAAAGAAGAAAATGCCATGTCAGGTGGTTAATTTTTGAGCTGGGGAATGATTTCCAGACAGACCCAAGGCCACTTTTTTCCACTGCCCCCATGCTTGCCCCCTTCGCTCAGCAAATGTCCCCTGAGGCCAGGGGCAGGGGCTGTGCAGAAACCGTATCCTCCCCTCCCTTGCCACCATCCCCCTGTACCCCATCTCCCCACTGAATCACAGCAGACATTTTCGTCGGGACACTGCGGCATGGCCAGGCTCTCAGCGGGCACCAGGGGTGGCTCCATGCCAGGCAGAGAGCGGGTTGGCCGGCCCTTCGGGGAGCAGGCCTGGGGCCAGCTGCCCATGGCAGTGCCCTCCAGCTGCCCACGGCAGTGCCCTCCAGCTGCCCACGAAAGGTCCCTTCCCCAGGGGTGTGCAGGGCTGACTGTGGGAAGCCCTGAACACTAGCCAGGCAGAAGCTGTGCCTTAAACCTCTCTGTATTCTCTCATGACCTCCAGCCCAGCGCCTGTGCCTTGAACAGAATCCCCGGAGCCAACGAGGGCCGGAAGATTCGTGGCTCAGGCGCTTGCTCCTGGCGGGAAAGACCTCAAGCACGCTGCCTCCCCTCTCAGAGCCCTCCTTTTCTCACCGATAACAGGAGAGGAATGATGTCACTGTCACCGGGGTGGGACAGCACGTGGAAGATGGCCAGTGCCCCGGGAGGCAGAAGCAGTTGGGATCAGCAGAACAAGCAGTGGCCAGGGAGCTAGGACACGGGGGCTGGCATCTGGGCCTGACCCCAAAAAGCAGAAGACCCTCTGAGTTATGCTGCTGGCAACCTGAGCCAGAGTGCCTGGGTTCAAATCCTGCCTCCCTTGCTTCCTGGAAGAAGTGACTTAACTCCTCACCTCGGTCTCATCTGGAAAATGGGGCTGATGCTGATGACAAGAATTTCAAGCCCTGAGTTACCGTTACAAGGATTAAGCACATTCATGCAGCCAGAGTGCCGGGAGCGATGCCCAGCAGAGTCAGCGATTTACAAAGCGTTACCCACTACCTACAAGCTCTGTGCTTCGAGATGCTTTCACGCCCTCTTTGCTTTGCTTTTTACTTTCTTGGCCTTTGAAGTGGGACATTTCATCCTGAGGACCTGTGAGGTACTTCAGGTCTGCCATGTAAGGATGAAGCCAGTGATTCCGGGGGGCACACGGATACGGACCCCAAAGTGAAGGGAGTGTGGCGCACACACACAACAGGGCCCAGGAAAGGGCCTGGCCTAGCAAGGGGTAGAGAACCTGAGACGCCCACAGGCACTTAAAAAGGGGGCATCCACGGCGCCTGCGTGGCTCAGTGGATTAGAGCCTCTGCCTTCGGCTCAGGTCATGATCCCAGGGTCCTGGGATCGAGCCCTACATCGGGCTCTCTGTGCAGCGGGGAGCCTGCTTCCCCCTCTCTCTCTCTGCCTACTTATGATCTCTGTCTGTCAAATAAACAAAATCTTTTTTTTTTTAAAAAAAAGGGGGGGTCCAATAGAGCCAGCCGACGCTCAGGGGCACAGGGCCGCCAGGAAGGCCACGGTCCTAGCAGAAAATCCTGGGCTACCCTTCAACAAGCTGTGAACTCTGGACTGACAGGCATCCTTCGGAGCCACTGGGAGCCACTGGGTCCCCAGGACCATGCACACCAGGAGGCATGTTGCGCCAGCCTGCGAGAACTGGGAGGGAGATCAAAGGGAACGTGGCCATGGCCCTTCCGTGAAAGCCTGTAGGCTCGGGGCATGTCCCCACTCTCCCCTCCCGCCCCAACTCTCTCCAGCAATTCTCCCTTATTGCCTCAGAGCGACACCACAGCTACTCAACGTGGCCGCATGCACTGAGCCCTGCGACAGGCCAGGTGGCTTCCCATGGATTCCCTGGTTCAACCCTACGCACAGCTCCGGGAGGCCACCATAGCAGCTGTCCCCCGTCTGCCGGGCCTCAGACAACTCGACGGACTTGTCCCAGGTCACTTCGCCTTGGTGTGAGCGGTGGATGGGAAGGATAAAGTGACCCTTTCCTGAGGGCCTCGCCCGGCCAGCCACCAGGCACGCCTCGGACATGTAGTAATGCACCTGCTTGGCACATGTGCCCATCGAGAAAGGAGAAAGCAGACACAGAGAGGGACCGCGGCTCTTTCGTCCATGTGCACGCTTCTAGCCAGGGATGAAGTGTGATTCCCACTGTGTGGTCTGAGCCCAGGGCCCTGGGCCAGGCTCAGCGATGAGGAGAACCGTGACCATCACAGCCAGCCCCTACTGAGCGCTCACCTAGGCGGGTGCTGGGCCGAGCTCCCTACACGGATTGCGACTTTTACTCCACAAACACGCTCTGGTAGGTTCTATTAAAGAAAATGAAAGGACACTCCACAGAACAGTACCTTACAAGCCCTTTCACATCCTCTATGGGTCTGCTCAGTCTTGAGGGTCAGCAGAGCTGAGGTGCGGGTGCCCATTTTCTGGAGGAGGAGGCTGAGACATAGAAAGTTAAACCGGAAACTAGCCCAGGGTGACCCAGAGGGAAACAGTGGAGGCAGCCCAGAAGTCCGGTCTCTGATTTCCTGCCAGGGCTCCCCCCTACCTTCTCCCATGCCTGAAAATACCCGAGGAAGCAGTTGAGAGTCACCTGTGTCCATCTGGGCTCACAACTCAAGGGGGAAAGGAGGAAAAAGTGGACGGGGGCTCTCCTCAGGAGGTCTCTGAGGCCGCCTCATCCTCCTACCATTCCTCCGGAATGGATTGGTTAGACCCCTGGACTCATTAGCAGATGTTCTAACAAGTTCAAGTTCTCAGAGCCATTCATTAAAAGTGTTCCTGGGGCAGCTCACACATCACGGCTGTCCAAGCCTCACTAATCATTCATGAGCCAGGACAGGCAGGTGGGGTGGGTGCGAGCCCTGCCAGGAGGCCCCAGCAGACTGACTCAGCCCAAGGAGGACAGAACACATTGTTCTGAAAAAAGAGAGCCACCCACTGTGTAACCCTGGACCGGTCCTTTTCTTCCTCAGGCCTCAGTCTCCCCATCTGCCCAGAGGGCCCTTCAGTTCCCAACATGGGGCAGGGGTACACCTAAAGCCCCCCCCCAGGACTTCTCTACCTCCTCCTGCTCCTCAGAGCCCCTCCCGTGTCTTTGGGGGCCTGTACCAACAGGAGCCCTTTCTCTGACTGAAAGTGAAATCAGGCCTAAAGGCACTGGGGGAGGGTGTGACTCTAAATCCCAGCTAGGCTCTTGAACTTAGTTTCTCCATGATTAGGGGGCCAGGGGTCTGTCTCCTGGGGAGAGTTGTCTTAAGGCCCTGGGAAGATCATTTGATGAACGCCTGCCACTCGCCTACCTCAGTACCTTTGCACCTGCTCTTCCCTGGCTCTTCCTTTATATGTGCTCAGCTTTGATCAACTATCTTCTCCTTTAGGTATTTGTTCAAGTGTTCCCTCCTCAATGAAACCTCCTGACTCTCCAGTTGCACTACCTCCATTATCAGCTCCCCACTCCCCTTCCCTTTCATTCTCATCATCATCTGCCATGGACCTCTCATCATCATACCATAGACCTTACTTGTTTATATGTTGGGTTTTTTTTTTTTTTTTCCGATGTCTCCCTCTCTAGAATATCAGTTCCATTAAGTACAAAGACTTGTGACTACTTGGTTCACTGACATGTACTTTTGGAATAGTAGCTGGTATTGAGTAGGTGCTCAGTTAATAGTTTTGGACTGAATGTGTTAATTACTTGTGGACAGTACCCAGCACACAGGAAATAGCCGTTTTTATTCCACATTCATTCTGGACATGTTTATGAAGCACCTACTGTGTGCCAGGTGTCGGAAGATACATTGATGAACGAACAAAATAGTCAGGATCCCTACTTGTACTTCGCTACTTGTAGGGCACTTTATTGTTTACAAAGCCCTTGGCTTCCTTGGCTCCTCACCACGGCCCCCTGAGGTAGGCAGACCCCTCAGACTGAGGAAACTGAGTCGGGCACGTGCTCTGCTCCCACTCACAGAGCAAGTTCTTGGCCAGGCCAGCATCTATCCTAGGTCAGCTAAGCCCATATCCTGTGCACCCACTACTCTGCCTAACCTCCCTCAGGCACTGGGAGTCCTCCCTGCCCCTACCATGTTCAATTCTCTACTGTTTCCCATCACCCCACCCGCACTCTGCTCCAGCTGGCCCTGCTCTGGACATCCTGGGAGCCCCTGTAACGCATGTTGGGGGAAGCTGGTCCCTGCTGCTGAGGCTGACCTGGGAGGTTTCCAAGCCCCTTCTGACTGTCTGCTGCTCACACCCCTCCCTTCTCAGGCCTCTGGGGTTCCAGGCTTTGGGCCAAGAATAAGGGGTCTTTCTCTGATAAGCATTATCTCATTTAATCTTCTCAGCAGCCCCTAGGAGAAGGGCTTATTCCGTTCTATAAGGGAGGAAACAGAGGCTCAGAAGACCCGAAAACCCACATTGTGAGTGGGGAGGAGAGCAAGAGGACCCAGGAGCAAGCCTCATCCTCCATAAAGCATTTCCAGACCCCTGGATCCACAGGCTCATTTGCAATGCAAATATTACTACTACTTATAATAAAATAACATTAATAGCAACCGTTTCCCTGGCACCTCTTATGTTCCAGGCACAGCTCAAAATATTTAGGGTATAAGCCAATCTTCACAACACCCTTATGAGGAAGGTCCTATCAGTGTCCTCATTTTACAGAGGAGGAACTGAGGCACAGAGAGGCTAAGTCACTTGCCCAAGATCACACAGCCAGGAAGAGGGGGAGCAAGATGAGTCCAGGAAGTCAGGTGTCTGCATTCCCACTCTCACGATGCTCCCTCCCACTTCAGAAAATGATTCGGGGAGGGGCGCAACAGCCCAGGGATTCTGGACAGACCCCTTTTCCAGAGGCAGAAAGCCAAGGCCTGGAGGCAAAAGGCCGGGAGCAGGAAATAGAACCAGGCCTCACAGGCTGAGGACAGAGGGGGGTTTAGCGGGGTGAGAAGGCGCTCTCAGAACAGGTGTCAGTCTCCAGCCACCAACAAGAGGTGGGAGATGCCCCGCGAGCCGGGTGCCGCACCAGGCCTCCGCCAGGCTCCCTGGGCCTGGACATCCCATGTTCTCGTCCCAGACACCAGCACCCCTCAGCCTCATTTCCCAGCAAACTGCCTTCAAGTCTAGGTTTGGATTCTGCTGGCAAATCCCCGCTCGGGCACCACGGAGTTTTGCTAAGTTCCAGCCCTTCATAGAAAAGGGGTCTCAAAGAGGGAGGGGCGGGAGGAATGTTCCTTCACTCTCCCCTGCCCCTGCCCCCCCTCCCCCGCCAGGCCTCCAGAGCCAGCTGCGGGGGAGAGCAGCTCGTCAGGAGAGAAAGGTGCAAGCAGCCTGTGAACTTATGGGGTCATGGGGACAATCGGGGCTGTGGGTGGCAGCAAACAAGGGCTTCTCTTGTTTCTCCCAACCAAGGGAAAGGTGTCGCCTGCTGCGAGCCCCAGGGCCGAGGGGACAAAGGGTCAGCTCCACCCAGTGCAGCCAGGAGCTGCTCTCTGAGCCGGGCTGGGAGACCAGCGTATCCTGTCTTGACTGACAGGCCCTCCATTTCCGAATCCCCTCCACCCCGTGAGGGCCCCTCCAGCCAGGCCCTGTGCCACAGGCAAACACTTCCTCTTATGGACCGTTTCCCTGGCAGAAAATGGGATTTGACTGTGCCTGCCTCCCAGGCTGGTCGGGGCATCAAAACATCAAGACAGGCTTCTGGAGCTCCGCACAGCTGCCGTTCGGGGCCTGAGGTCTTTGTCGCGGGGGACTGTCCCCTGCAAGGTAGGGTGCTTTGCAGTACCCTTGGCTTCCACCCACCACCTCCATCGCCCTGTGACAACTAATAATGTGTCCAGACTGCCAATTGTCTCCTGAGGAGCAAAATGCTTGAGAATCACTGATTTAAAGCATTTCCCAGAGCCTAGAACACAGTAGGTGATCTGTCCGTGAAGTTAGGCAACATCTATCAAGACCTTTGCCAATATCATCGGTTATTATCACATCTGTTTATAGATGAGAAAACAGAGGCACAGAGAGGTTAAGTAACTGGCCTAAGATGACACAGCATATTAAAAAGCCGGGATTGGAACCCAGACAGCCAAACCCCAGCTCCCATCTATCATGCTTGACCACCCACATTAGTTCCTGTCTTCAGAGAGCTCCCCGAGATTTCCAAACTCCTACTCGGGTCAGGATGACATGATCTCTCTTCTAGGCAGCTTTTCCTGACGCCTCTGACAATACCCGACCCCATCACTTCCTTCCCCCTTTGCCTCCACTGAACCATGAAGGAGTGTGGGCCTTCGACAAGGCAGGCCAAGGGTCAAATGCCAGCCCCCCTACTCATTCAATGACCTTGAGGTGCTGGGCAAGTGGCTTCCCTTCTCAGCCTTGATTTTTCCATCTACAGAATGGATCTATCACCCCTGCATCACACATTGTGGCTAAGAACACAGACTCCAGAGCTAGAACGCCAGGGTCTGAATCCCAGTTCTGCCGCTTCCAAGCCTTGGGCATTTGGACAAGTGACTAAACCATTCTGTGCCTCATTGTTCCCATCTGTGAATGTGGACAGTAACAGCACCTGCCCCACAGGGCCATGGTGAGCAAAATGAGCTAGCAAGCCTGAGTGCTTTGAATGGTGCCTGGCACATCATACGCACTGGGAGGTGTTGGCTATGACTCTTAGGAGCCTCTCGGGGAGCAGAGAAGGGGGCATGAATAAGGCATGTAGCCCAGGACATCAACAGTCTTGAATTCACTTCCTATAGCCTCCCAGGGACTCCAGCACATTCCTGTAAAACAGCTTAATATGCTTGAAATCAAATCCCCATCTTGGCCCCAACTGCTGGTAAGGACCCATGCAGGAGAGTGGAGTAAAAGGGACAGAGGGACAAGACAGCCGCTGGGCCTGTGGCCCCCTCAGGCCTTTTCCTACTTCTTTATCAGCTGGGGATCGCTGTTCTGTCCCCTGTGTCAGTGCTTCCCTCCACCCAACAACACAGGCTCCTCCCCACTGGTTGCCCCTGGCCTATAAATTTCAGGGACAAGTAGCAGAGCCAAGAGCCTGGTACCCCCAGTACGCAGATAAGAGCAACAGCCAGGCTCCTTTATTGAGCATCTCCCATGCGTCAGACCCTTTTCAAGTCTTCCCAGCAGGTAGGTTTCAGGATGCTCACTTTGCAGGTGAGAAAATCAAGGCTCAGGGGAGGGAAGTGACTTGCCAGGAGGTGCTTTGAGCTGTGGCCTTGTGTGTCTCTTCCCCGATGCATCTCAGCTGGAGAGGGGCTCGGGAGCATGTGTGCAACTCGTTCCAGGCCCCAGCCAGGTCTGGCTTTGCTAAGGTGCTGACTTTGTGTCTTCAAGGTCTGGGCAGGAGGGCAGGGGGGAGGTGTCCGCAAATCCCGCTCATCGGTCCAGAGGGCCAGAGGGCGCTGTCCTGTTGAGTCTGGTCAGGAAATGATCTCGCTCCCTGCTGCATCACCGGGAATCACATTGGCCTGTTTACACACCTGGCAGGAGCTCCAGGCAAGTGGAAAGTTGGCTGGGCCTCAGAGGAGCGGCGCCGAGGCCAAGGGGCCTGTGTGGGCAATGGGTCAGACCTGGCCAGAGAGCGTGTAGGGGCACAGATGAAGGTTCTGGGACCGTCTGGCTGGGAGAGGCTGGGGAAGTCTCTCCAGGCCCTCTCTGGGCCTCAGTCCTCCCAACTGAAAAAGGGAGAGCTGGAAGGACTGATTCCAGCTCACACCTTCCACAAAGGGGCAGCAGTCTGGGTTTTTGAAAGTGCATGTCTTCTGAAATCAGGGCCACCTGGGTTCAAGTGCAAATTCATTCACTCACTTGTTTACTGAGTCCCTATCACGTGCCAGACGCTGTCCTAGGCACAGGACGGGGGGCTACGGGGAACAAGAGATGCCCTGACATTGCCCACTGCCTACTTGGAGAGACAGACAGTGAACAAATAATGGCCATTTCAGATTGGGATGAATTCCATGAAGGAAATAAAACAGGAGGCTGGTTTAGAGAGTATTTGGTGAGGTAAGAAGGACAAGTATTCTTGAGAAGGGGTAGTCAGGGAGGACTCCTCAGAAGAGGTACAATTAGGGCTAAGACTTCAATGACCAGAAGGATCCATCTGTGGAAGATCAGCAGCAAGAGCACCCCAGGCAGAGGGAACAGCAAATGCAAAGGCCCTGAGGCAGGAAGAAGGTTGGTAGACTTGAAGAACCAAAAGAAGACCTGTGAGGCTCGATCACAGTGAGAGAAGAGTATGGAAGACTGAATCAAGCGTGTGTTCTAATTTCTGAATTTGATGCTCTGACATCCTGGGACCTTGATAACTCTGGAAGGTCAGCCGCTACCAGGGCTAGGTAGTTCCTAGAGAGAGTAAACAACTCAAGGTATTTTTCCAATGTAAACCACCAATCCAGAGCCCACGCCCCCAACCACCTCTTTTACTGGGCTCTCTCACTCCAGGCAACAATCCCTCCTCCCACCTGAATCACTGAGAGCCAGGTACCAGACACCTCGGGACAGCCTCTGTCCCAGCGCTCACGGAAATTATTTGCACCAGCCAACCCTATGCCTGCTTACCCTGACCTGCCTATTCCTTAAATACTTAATATACTGCCAGATAGTGATAAAGACCATGACAAAAGGTAAGCAGGGAAGCGAACAGAGTGTAAAAGATTTTTTTTACCTCTCTTTTAGATAGGGTGGTTAGGGAGGTCTTTGAGGAGGGTGGTCTTTAAGCATTGATGAACGAAGTGAGAAAGCAAGCCTTGCAGATATCTGGGGAAACAACAGTTCAGACAGAGGGAACAGCAAGTGCAAAGACCCTGGGGTGAGAGCAATTTTGAGATATATAAGAAAGAGGCAAGGTCAGTATGGGAGCAGAGGGAGCAAGGGGGCCAGAGCTCCCAGTAAGTGACCAATAAATATTTGTTGTTAATAATCTTCATCGAGAGCCAACTGGGATCTGAACAGAAGCAAGGGAGCTTGACTTCGGGTTTCCCGTACCCTTTATCTAGAAGTTAGGCTCAGGGATTAAATATTGCTAGATAAAACATGATGGCTGGAAGCCTAAAGTGGGGTATCAGTGGACAAAGATAGACGGGTGAAGGCGCGCTCCTGCCCACTCTGCCACTCCCTCACAGTGACGCCTCAGGCAACTCACTTCCTTCTCTGGACCTTGGTTCTCTCTTCGTGGAAGCTGAACTAGAATGAGCCTCCAGTTCTAAGCACTGTGACAGGCTCCAACAGTAGCAGCTGACACCTACTGAGTGCTTACTACGGGACAGCACTTGGCGAAGTGCCTCAGGCATACGGACGCACTTCAGTAGGATTAGACCCAATCTCCAGATGAGTAAACTGAGGCTTAGGACTGGCCATTTCAACGTAGCTCATTCCACCAAACACCACAAGCATCTCTCCTTTCCGCCCACAGTTGGCTTCAAAGATCCCTCCGGGGAGAAAAGGAAAATGCGTAAAGGGTAGACTGCAAAAGAAACAAAATTTACGTGCAGCTAAGACATAGCTTTTGCCAATTTTGGCAATAAACCTATTCTTGATCACAAAATCCCGCAAGGAAAGGCCTATGAATAAATCCTTTTTATCAGACGGGGGACCGCTTCACAGAGCTTCATGAAGACACTGTGGATTCCTTCCTCCCTGTCATTCCTTCCAGATCAAAGCCTCAGTTTGATACTAACTTGTCTTTTACACCTCTCTTGAGCATTTGCCTCCCCAGACAACACAGAAAGGGAAGACCTCAAGCCCTTGGCTTCAAGCCGGCAGCAGTGTGTGGCCAGAATCAACCAACATTGGATATGTGTTTATTGCTGCTTTACTTCTATTAGTCATTTGTGATCCTGGTTTTCATACATGGTCTTTGTATTAAATTTTCTCATTAAGTCATTGTATTTAAGTGTTTTGAAAAGGAGGGGAGGGTAGCAAGGTAGTAATGATGTAAAAAAAGGGGGAGGGCATGATAGGAATATAATTAAGTAATATTGAGCAGAGTAAGGGGATCTGGTAAAAATGTTGTGGGCAGTATTTGGATGATGGAACCTAAACAGACTGTAGTCCATTTTAGGGGTTCCCTGTCTGAGCTCTTTGGGTTCAATGAGATAATACATGTTTAAAACACTAGGAAGGTATTCGATCCACAAGGCTGGCTCTGGGGGGTTTTCTGGGAAGCCCCTGTTAAGGGAAGACTTGGGGTCTCCAAGAACCCTGGCCACCCTGTCTTCCAAAACCCAGGACCAAGAGAAGTGACCAACACAATGTTTAGTAGCTGTGTGACTTCAGGAACATTACCTAACTTCTCTGTGCTTTTTTCTCCTCATCTGTAATAATGGGGATAATCATTATTCCCTTTTCTTAAGGCTGATGTGAAGAGTAAATGAACTAAAATTTGAAAACAATGTAAGACAACATAGGCTAAATGGGAAAACAATTTTTAACAGGTATTATTATTATTATAAACTCACACTACGTTTGGCACCATACAGGACAATTTCCATATGTTTTCCTAATTAAGTCTCATAAAGCCCTTGGGAAAGGTGTGAGTCCTCGCTTCACAAATGAAGGAACAGAGGGTCAGAAATGCAAAGCTGCCCATCTCAGAGTTTCAGAGCCAAGACCCAAATGCAGGCCTTCTCAGTGCTATGGCCCATGCTCTACCCATATTTTGATTTCTCTGGGTCTCTGTCACCCCGGTACAGCACAGGAGAGGTGAAGCATACCTTTGGCACTGAATTTAAAAGTAGGAA
The DNA here is from genome assembly GCF_963455335.1 of Martes martes. Taxonomy (NCBI): domain Eukaryota; kingdom Metazoa; phylum Chordata; class Mammalia; order Carnivora; family Mustelidae; genus Martes; species Martes martes. The sequence continues at coordinate 13,413,252 of NC_137896.1, read as the reverse complement.
GTTATGGCACAGGCACTATATATGATTTCACAGGAGCCCGAATGATAACCTGGGAGGAAGATGATCTTGTGGTCATGTTATCAGTGAAGGAACTGGAGATCAGAGAAGTAAAATGCCTTGCCCAAGGTCCCAGAGCAAGTATGTGAAATGAGAACCCAGTTCTGATTCCAAAGACTCAAAACTGGGAATGAAATGATCACTTTCCTCATTGCCCACCTAAATCCCACCCACCCAAGAATTAAGCAAAAGCAAAAAAGTGGGCCTCTGACCATCTAGGTGTACTACTGTCCCCTTAAAAGATCCGCTACCCCAGAACCAGTCCGCTGCTAGCAGCAAATTAGGAAAGGGGCTCTTTCTCAGGCAGATCCAGCACCGCAACAGGATACACAGTTGGGCAGATGGAGTGCAGGTTGGTTCAATCTCCTCTTGCCAACTCAAGCCGCCTTGTGCAGTCCACAGCCTGTGCAACACCCTGCAGCATTCCCACCTAGACTATCCCCCCAATCCCTCTTCTTCAAAGCATCCTTAGAGTCATCTGTAAGTACCCATTGCAAGAACTCATCTTGGCCACATGGTTACATTTGCTTTCAGTGGGTGTGGGTGCAAGGTGGGAAAGGGGGCAAGACTTCCCTGCAAACAGTTAGTGAGCTGGTGCTCATTTACAAGCTGCTTTGACAGTCTCATCTATCTCTACCAGCTGCCCAAGGCCAGTCCCCTAACTTCCATCTCCCAGGATGGCTGTTCTTGGAAAACTTGGAGATGATCCCTCCGGCAGCATCTGGACTTCCTACTGGTGTCCAGCACTCTTGTAGCAAGAGCTGGAATCTCCAGTGGCACTGGAAGTTGCAATCACTGCATTCCAGAAATACATCCCACTCCTTTTCATCTCTGCAGATAGCATTCTGTTCCAAGCCAGGAGGACATAATGTAAGAATTGTCCCCCCCACCCACCTCCACCACTTCTATCTGCTCTTTCGATTAACCCCGATCTCCCCACAGACTGGCTCACCAGTCGCCAGGGGACAGGTGCACGAGGGCCAACCCTGTTGGCCACAGACTCCTAGAACATCAGAGACATCACCAAGCTGGAAAGCCAGGACCCAATGAGGGACAAATGGCAAATGCCCAGGCAGCTCCATTGTCTTTCCTGATCTGACACCTGGAAAGCTTTGGGGAACCCATACGTACGAAATAACTTCAATTGCTGGTTCCAGAATTTCTGTATGAGAGAGGCTTAGAAGTGACAATTTGATATTGCAGGTGGGAATGGACACTGAAGATACCTGTCTTGAAGCTACATTTGCACAGCAAACATAAAATGTTTGTTAGCTCACCGGGCTTTGTTTGGGAGGTTATCACAGGGTTGATACTGGTTAAGATTACCAAAAAAATTGTCTGGAAGCTTCATTTGCATAGCACACCCACTCTTTGCTTTAAATGTATGTCCCAGATCAATAAAAACAGCATTTTCTGTTCAATGTTCTCTAAGGATGCCGTGACTCACATCGTAAATCAGATTGAGAAATGTGTCCATTGTTAACATCCAAGAATATAATAATTATATATATAATTATATGTATAAATAAAATACAGGGTGAGGCTTTGAGTATGCCAATAGAGATTTCTGAGGGAGGTTTAAGATCCCCCAAGAAGGGGCACCTGGGTGGCTCAGTGGGTTAAAGTCTCTGCCTTCGGCTCAGGTCATGATCTCAGGGTCCTGGGATCGAGCCCCACATCGGGCTCTCTGCTCAGCAGGGAGCCTGCTTCCCCCTCTCTCTCTGCCTGCCTCTCTGTCTACTTGTGATCTCTCTCTCTGTCAAATAAATAAATGAAATCTTTAAAAAAAAAATCCCCCAAGAAGCCAGACCTGAGGGAGCCCACACTCATCAGCCACTTAAATGAGGCAGTGACATCCAGGGCCACACAAAGGATCCCCATCGGGATCTGCAGGGAACCGGGAGAGGTTCTTAGTTATAACCGAGGAAAGAGTATCAAGTGCGATGATTCTAAATTCGATCCCTGCATCCTGGCTCCGTACCGGCTACGTGACCCAGGGTGAGTCCCATAACCTCCCTGACGTCCATTTCCTCCCCTGGTCAGTAGGGAGGCTCACGGCAGCTGTCTCCCTGGTTCCGTGCACATTACACAGGATGAGGCCGAAGTTCTTCACATGGTGCCTGGCACATAGTAAGAGTTAAGCATTCAGTAAAACCGCTTACTCATCAGGCTCACCACCATCGCAGAAAGCTTGAGGCACGTTTCCGGGGCCCGCTGGGGTTCGCGTGGAAGTGGATTCACAGCGACAACTTAAGCTTCAGAGCCCCTCCCAAGCCCTGAAATGAATTTTCTACTTGTAAATCTGTATACTTTTTCTTGAAAAGCACCCCTCAAATACTACATGCTTCAGGCCCTATAACACTTGGATCTGCCCCTGATCTAGCAGATCTTGCTAGGGGGTGAGCAGAGAGAAGCTTGTGGAAGGCCCTGCTGAGGAGAGAGATGCTGTAAGTTCTGTCTTTTCTTCCCTGGGGCTCCACCCAGGACCTTACAGACCCACCCAGCCTTCCACCCGTGATGCTCCACAAAATGAGGCAACTTCCTCGCTCAACCCTTCACCTCGATTCTCAAACACCAGCACCATGATGGCCCCACACCACAGACAAGGAAAGTGAGACCCACAGAAGAAAGGAGGTTGGCCCAAGGTCCTGAGGTCAGCACCTGGCTGGGAATGGATGGTTTTGAAAAGTGACCTTAACCTTATTCTGGCATTTCTTGTTTATCTCTTCAAAGTCAAAAAAGTCTGAGCCTGGATCATTCCACACCAGAAAACTTGTGTGCACGTTAGCCCTGGGTCTCTTTGGCACCAGCTGGTATCACCTTCTTACTTCCTGTGCCCAAGGAGGGACCCTTCCTCCAGGCAGCCCTCTCTGAATCCCAGTTCCCCTGGTCTCTGCTGGTGGGTGCTGGGTAACGTACCACTACATTACATCCTCTCTCTGCTTTTCTTTTTTTATGAACATTGACTATCACATTGATAAGTAGTAGAGCAACTTCCCGGAGGTGGAAGCCTTGTCCTATGCCCTCCCATGATGCCCCAGGTGGGCTGGGCTCCCATGAGGGACCCAATAGGGACCCGTGACACCATCTTCTCCCAGCCCCCTTTGGTGTTGACTTTCACCAGGACATTCCTGACCTCAACCTGCAGCCTTTGGTCGAGGGATTTACTTTGAGAGTGTAGAAACGGCTCAAATTCTGGATTCCGACAAGCCAGGGACTGGGTCCCCACTCAGCTGCTTGCTGTGTGATTCTGGGCAAGTCATTTCATCTCTCTGAGCCTCCCTTGTCTTCTCTGGAAAATGAGATTAATAACCTTCACCCCTCTCCCCTCCCCCATCCTGGAGCCTGGAAAGGATGAAATAAAATGATGTCCACAGGGCAAAGCTTCACCGCCTGGCTCCTGGTGACGGTTCCTCAAACCTTGGCTGTTCCCATCAGACCAAAGGCCTGGAATAAAACCAGCCAGTGTGTCGTCCAGCCAGTGTGTGGTAGGCACTAACTGTGTACAGCTTAGTTCTAAGCGATTTGCATATATTGCCTCATTTAATATTTACCACAGCCCAATGGGTTGACAGTCCCGTTTCCTCCATTTTCACATTCAAGCGAAATGAAGTTCGGAGAAGTTCTGTGACTTGCCCCCGGTGGGCGTTCCTTATGCGTTGCTTGTGATTATCAAGTGAAATACTGCACGAAGCGCCCAGCGCATGGTTAGAGCTCATCGAAGAGGATAAAATCCCTCCAAGATTAGTGAGAACATCCCGGGCTCCAAGACGCCGCTGGGAAAGGGTTAGAGGCGGCAGGGTACAGGGGAGAGGGTTGAGAGTCGAGGGTCGGTCTGGGACCTCAGCAGCCTCCCACTTCGGAGGCGGGGGAAGAGAGGGTCCTGCTCGCAGCGCGGCCCCTCGGGTGGCAGAACGGTGGGGGGCGCCCGGGAGGAGGAGGCGTTACCTTGGGCGGGAGGGCGAAGACCACCGGCAGCAGCGCGAGCGGCGCGAACAGCAGCACCAGCAGCCGCCGCGCGCTCCACACCTTCTTGGCCACTGTCGCCAGCGCTGCCATCTGCGCGATCGGCCGGCGGAGCGGGCCGGCCCGGGACTGCCCGCGCCTGGTCCCCCGCGCCGGCTTAAAGCCAGGGGGAGGGTCCGGGGAGGGGACTGCCCTCGGGGACCCGCCCTCTCCCTGCTCCTCCCGGAGGAAAAGGGTGGTGCCTACGCCCCCGGGATTGGGGAGTGGGGGTGGAGAGGGCCGGGAGAGTTAGGGAGCGTAGGGCACAAGAACAAGGAACGGACTCCAGTCCTTGGGTTATCCCGTGGCCACCCGCTGAACCTTTCCTCGCTGCTCTTGACTTGCCCCGGGGAAGGATCGGTAATGACGAAGGGAGGATTAAAGCGCTTGTTAGTATCTCCTGGGTTCGAGTCCTGACTCTGCGCATTCTAGCCTTGAGCGACGTTCTGGCCTTGAGCGACGGCTTTGGAGCCTCAGTTTACTCACCCACAAAGTGGGGGTGATGATGATGGGCTCTACCAGACCAGGGGTCTGTTGGGCAGTTTAAATGGAATGGCGCACTTATGCCCAGCACAGCGCCTGGCACTGAGCGAGCACTCACTGGGAGTCGCCATTGCTGTTGATTTCGTTCCTCCTTCCTTCCAGGTGGGGGAGTCACCCGAGTCACCCGCAGGCAGGAGCCTGGAGGCATCTATTGCTTCCTCCTGGGTAAACGCATAGGAGTACAGCTGCTGAGTGATAGGGTAGTTGCATCCTTAGTTTTTAAAGAAACTGCCAAACTGTTCTCCAGAGTGTCTGTACGTTTTACATTTCCATTAAAAACGAATAAGTGATCCAATTTTTCCACGTATTTGCCAGCATTTAGTGTTCTCCCTATTTTTGATTTTAGCCATTCTGATAGAGGTGTGGCAGTATCTCATCGTGGCTTGAATATTTATTTTCCTAGTGACTGATGATGTCGAACGTTTTTCATGTGCTTATTTGCCATCTGCATATCCTCTTCCGGAATCATATTTTCCTGCTGTTTCCTCGCTTTCTAATTGGACTGTTTGGTTTATGCTGTTGAGTTTTGAGAGTGATTTTTATATTCTAGACACAAGATGTGGATTGCAAATATTTTCTCCCAGGCTATAGCTTGTCTTTTCATCCTTTCAACAAAGCCTTTCACAGAGCAAACACGGTAAGGGGTGGCAGGAGACAAGGATCCTCATACTAGCCTGGGAGGACAGAAGTCCCAGCCCCCTCCAGCACTTCTGCTATCATCACCCTGGGAAGGAAGATGGGACACACAGTGACAGCCTGGTGAGGATAGAAGTCAAGTCTCCTCACTCAGCCTATGCTGGTGGGGGCAGGGTCACAGTGTTCTTCCGTGGTGTTCAGCTGGAATAGAGAAGGCTTGTCTGAAAATGGTCTCGCTAGGCTGATTTTTCCTGGTGCTTCTGCTACAGTGCATGCTTTTTTTTTTTTTTTAATTTTATTTATTTGACAGACAGATCACAAGCAGGCAGAGAGGCAGGCAGAGAGAGAAGGGAGGAAGCAGGCTCCCCGCTGAGCAGAGAGCCCGATGCGGGGCTCGATTCCAGGACGCTAGGATCAAGACCTGAGCCGAAGGCAGCGGCTTTAACCCACTGAGCCACCCAGGTGCCCCTACAGTGCATGCTTTTGCCAGGGCTTTCTGGAACCTCTTGTTGGCATTTCCGGTTGCCTGCTTCTTCCATGTCAAAGATACAGTAGGCAAAAAGAAAACCCAATAGACTCATCCAAGGGTTGTTCCTTGGGTCCCAAGTCGCTGCCTTCATCCCTTCCCTTTCCAGAGTCTTCTCGTTTGTTCGATGTGTACTGTACAGGATTTTCAGTTGTCCTCAGCAAGAAGTATAGAGGAAATTATGTCTACTCCATCTTTCCAGAGGTGGAAGCTCCTCTGTTCTTATTTTATTATTTCCCATGTGGGTCGTGCTGCCATGATTCCCTTAAACCCCTAGGGCAAGCTATTTCCCAATGGACCCTTTGCAAGCTGTGATGAAACTTTCTCCAGCGTCCTTTCAGTCTGGGCATCTGACCTTGAGCCAGACCAATAACCGGCTTCATCAAAGGTTCCAGCCAGGTTAGTGGTGGGTGACCTCGGATGGAGGGTGAGGCCCTGCAGGGAGCACTTTGGACATTCGAAGCCTGGGTGTGGGAGGATAGTTTTCCAAACCGGAGAAGGTATTCCTGGGGATTTGGGCCAACTGACATCAGAGAAGCACAGATTCCCCAACGCCTGAGCAGAGGCAGTTGGGATCAGGGTATATTGCGCCCAGGTCCCCTGGACTGGCTTCTTTGTTCTGGAAGGAGCTAAGAGATGAAGAGGATAGTATTTAGTATTGGAGCAGAAGTTTCAGTCCTGTGGCTCAAATGGATTAATAATAATAAAATAACAAGCACATATACCTCACTCCAATGTGGGAGGCACTGTCTTAAGCACTTTACATGTTTTAACTCATTTAATGTGTGCAATAATCTGTTTTCATTACCTTTTTGAGTCTGTCACCCTGCACAGACAAAGCCACATTCCAATTCTGGCTGGACTACTTGACTTCTTGTGCAACCATGGACAAGAGCTTGAACTCCAGTGGGCCTGTTTCCTTATCTGAAATGGACACAAGAAGAGTATGTAGCTCACAGGGATGCTGGGAGAATTCATGAGTGAGGCCGGAGCTCAGTACTTGCACATAGTTAAGTGCTCAGCAATTGACAACAATTATGGCCATTCCACTCGTAGCAGACTTTATTTTCCCGGGATAGGATCAATATCCATCTTCATCATACGTGGGCTTCCATATCCTCCTCTTAAATGTGGACTGACACCCTTTCCACTGAAAGCAGGGGTGGAGGGGCCCCTGTTCCCACCTCTTAAAAGCAGGGGAGGGCTTGTGCCGCACCAACCAACAGAACACGGCAGGACTGATGTTCTGGGATCTCGAGGGCTCAGCCATAAAGGCGGTACGCCTTCTGCTTGGTTCCCTCACTCTTGGGACTCTCATCTCCGGAACCCAACCACCATATTTGAATTTCAGACTAAACCAGGCACAAAACCCATAGAAAGCAAGGCTTTTAACAAGCCACCGGCAACACCTAACCAGCCTAAGAGCAAAATAGCCTTCAGATGATTCCAGCCCCCAGCCTTTGGGTCCTCTAGCCGATGTCCCAGACATGGTGGAACAGAAACCAAACAGCCCCAAGCTGCCTGGTCCGAATGCCTGACTCACAGGATCGTGAGCATAACAAATAGTTGTTATATGTCATTAAGCTTTGGAGAAATCTGTTACACGGCAATGGAGAACTATGACGGTCGCTATTATTTTTCTCACCCAAAGTGAGCACTTAGGGGTGGAGTAGGAGAAGGAGTCAAACTCAGAGGAAGTCGGTGGTGGAGATCAGCCAGGACTTGCATGGGCTGAATCCTCCAAGAAGAGCTCCTTATAGGAAGGGCAGTGCACACAACACGAGGCCCCTAGTTGGATGACTTAGCATCTTTGTGTCCTACAACTAACTCCCTTTCTTTGTTTCTTCCCCCTTTACACTGAGAGAGAAGTAGGATGTGGGAAGGAATTCTTAAAGAACTTCCATAGTTGATGGATGGTTTGACTACTATTTATTTTCACATGCTCCTAGGCTTGCCTGTTAAGACAGACGAGGAAACTGAGGCTCAGAGAGATTAAGACATTTGCCCAAAGTCACCCAGCTAGTGCACGATAGAGCTGAAATTCCAGTGATACACAGCACCCTTCCTCTTCCCCATTTTTATAATTATTATTATTTTTAAAGATTTTATTTATTATTTGAGAGAGAGAGCATGCACGAGCAGGGGAAGGGCCAGAGGGAGAGGGAAAAAAGACTCTAAAGCAGACTCCGTGCTGAGTATGAAGCCTGATACGGGGCTTGACCTCACAACCCTGAGATCATGTCCTGAGCCAAAACCAAGAGTCGGACACTTAACTGACTGAGCCACCCAGGCACCCCTCCCCATTTTTAATAGCAAAATAACAACTTATGTAAAGTGTGCATACATACTGATTATATGATACTGATTATAGTCACCAGCCCAGGTTTTCCTTTCTAAAGATTTGATTTATTTATTTCAGAGACAGTGAGAGAGCACGAGTGGGTGGAGGGACAGAGGGAGAGGAAGAAGCAGGCTCCCCGCTGAGCAGAGAGCCTGATGTGGGGCTCGATCCCAGGACCCTGAGATCATGACCCGAGCCAAAGGCAGATGTTTCACTGACTGAGCCACCCAGACGCCCCTACCGGCCCAGGTTTTAAGGGCTTTCTATGTGCCAAGCACTGTGCTGAGCACTTACGTGAATGACCAAGCCATGCCTAGTTCTTTGACCCTATGTCCTACCTGACTTCCCCTCGATTGCTGCATCCCTCCCTCTTTGTGAGTTTCTTTCTGCTCCTTGAACATGTTGAGTTCTTGGCATGGACCGCTCCCTCTGCCTGGATGTCCTTCCCACCCCCACCCCCAACACACACCCTGCCCGCCATCCCATCTCAGTGGCCTGCCTCTTCCTTCTCTCACTCAAGTCTCAACTCAAACATCACCTCTTTCAAGGACCCTCCCCCAACTACCTAATCCACTGGAATATGACCTTCCTTAACTCTGCATCATGCACTCTGTATAAAATCCCCCGAGGGCTTTCCTTCACAGTGTGGGTCATTGTTTGAAGTGATTCCCCACTTGATTAAACTCCATGAGAACAAGGAGTCCCAATTATTCCCTGCCATACTCCCAGTGCCTGGAACAGTACCTGGGACACAGCAGGTGTCCAGTAAGTCCTGAAAGATGGAACATGCCTTAAATCATTGGACTTTATCATGAACATCAACCAAAATCATATCATTCATTCATGAGTATTAATTGAGCACCTACCATAATCTGGTATCATTCTGGGTGCTAGGGCTATAGCAGTGACCTACCAAGACAAAAGTCTCTGGTCTCGTAGAGCTTTCATTTTATTAGCTCTATAATAAGATAAATGAGTGGGATATATCCCATATCCCATAGGGCTTAGTGCTATGAAGAAAAATAAAGCCCGGGAAGGGGAGAGTAGTTTTCCACTCCCCCTGCACAGAAGGGGAGAACTCAGTGCCTCCCGTCCTGCCCCCCGGGGCTGAGAGCTGTACCACTGTCAGCATCTCTCAGTGTGACATTTTGGTCAGGCCGCTAGAGCTCCAAGAGCAATATTGGCTTTGAAGCCAGTCCTGGCAGGTGGGCCTCAGGCTGGGGTTGGGATTAGTTGCCCCTTTTAGTTCCCTGACTGGGTTTGAGTCACTCAGCCTTGCAGGGCCTTTCCTCTCTATGGGGGAGGGGGCAGGCCCAGAGTCCCCCGACCTGGGATTGCATCTAACTCTGGGTTCTGGGCCATCCCCTAACCTTCTGTAACCCAGGCGGGGTGGGGGGGGGGGGGGAATGGAGGTTTACAAACATGAGGAGGCCTTTGATCGGCACCAAACCCCCAGGGTTCTCAATGTTTTTTGTTCCAAGCTGCAGGCCAGGACCATAGTCCGCTTTGCCTCCAGCAGGGAAGACTGTGGGTAGGTGATGGGGTGTGTGTGTGTGTGTGTGTGTGTGTTTGCGGTAGTGGAAGGCCTCTGGGGTTCCATGATTTTCTTTCCCACAAGCAGGCTGTTGTTCGCATGCATGAGGAGACTCGGTTCAACTCAGCCAATGTTTACAGAGCACCTCCTACCTTCCAGGCACCGTTCTACACAGGGACCAGTCTGACCTTCCCTGAGATGAAGCCATTCGTATCAGATAAGCGCCTGGACAAATGGAGGCTCTGTCCAAAGGGAATAAAGAGGGTTGCCTAGCAAAAGCCACCAGACCCAGGCCCTGTCTGGCACAGTCTCTATCATTTATAAGCTGATGACTGGGCAAGTCGCTCAGCATCTCTGAGACTCAACTTCCTCATCCATAAAATGAGTACAGTAACTTCTGTTTCCACTCTCTCAGCATCTATCCCCTCCTTCTCAAGGACACCTTGATTTTCATTAGGGCTGTCGGAATAGCATCACCTGGGACTTGTCAGAAATGCAGATGCTCAGCTCAGGCCCAGACCTTTGGCTTTGGAAACACTGGGGTTGGGGCGGGCAGTGTGGGGGAAGTGCACCTGTGTATCTTGGGCTTCTAAGTGGAGCAAATGATGCTTTATTATCACCGCCTGTTTGTTGGTTCTAAAAATAGTGTTAAGAGGTTCTATAATAATAACAACAATTGCTAGTGGTTGCGATGTGCCAGGCAGAGAATGGCCTCACCCACACTCCTGTCCTTCCAGGGGTGGCCCGCCAATGACTGTGTAATGGGAGATTAGGAGGGCCCGTTCATCTCAGCCCAATTTGGGGCATCTCTGCACGGCCACTATAGGCCAGGAGCTCGCCGTGGGCTCAGCTGAGGCTGTGACTGGGTCTGCTTCCTGGTGGCCCTTCTCCCCCTGCCCTCCCCTGCCTTCTTCCCTTCCCTTCTGTGAAGGATGACCCCTGAGCGCAGGCCTTAGTAAACATCCTAGGGGCTACACTGCACCTGGGGATTCAGACCCATGACAATGCTCACTCCATGGGTAGGCATCACTGTCGGCCCTTCTTACAGATGAGAACACTGAGGCTCCGAGAGGTGCGGTGCGGGGCTCTCGTGTCATGCGGCTGGTGAGCAAGGAGACATGGGATGGGAAGCCATCGGGTCTCTGCTTAGGGAAGTGGCATAAACCAGCTTTACAAGGGTGCCTCTGGCTGCTGAGTGACGAAGAAGCAGGGGGAGCAGCGGGGAGACCACAAATGACAGCAGCACAGGGAGAGGGGACAGGGCCCCAGAGCGGAGCTTGGCTTCCTCATCTCTGTAGCTTCTTCAGGATCTAGCACAGAGCCGGACGCAGCCACGGTGCTCAGTACACAGCCAGTGAAGGAGTGAGTGGAGAAGTGAGAGAATGGATACAAAAATGAAGGCAGGAGGGAACTAGACACCCCCATGCAGCCCGAGTGATTAGCACGGGGCCCGCTGTACAGGGCTTCCCAGCTAAGGTGCTGAGTGGATAAATGAGCCAAGTTCCAGCAGGGAGAGAGGAGGAGAAGAGCACAGGAGAGGAAGGGGAAGGAGGGAGGGGGAGGGCGCCAGTGACTGTCCTTGTCGCTGTGAAGAAGCTTCCCTCCCCTGCCATCCTCCTCCTTCCCTCCTCTTGTCCCCTCCCTTCTCTGTCCCTCTTTCTCTCCTCCCTCCCTTGAGAGGATGGAAGGGGAGGGAAGCTTCTTCCCACCGACAATGACAGTCACTGGCGACCTCTGCTGGCAAACAGAGCCACTCCTCTGGGCTCGGAGAAGGGCAATTCAATCCTTTGGAGGGGCAGCACCCTGAATTCAGGACACAGGTGGAAAGTTCTAGTGCCTTTGTCGGCTGGGTTCTCACAGCCAGGGACAGCCGGGTTAGGACCAGGATGAGGTAAGTGAGGCTCTCACTAGGGCACACATTTAAGGGGGCACCTAAAAACTCAGTCATCAAGACACGTATTTTAATGTAGTATTTCAAAAACCGACTTGGCTAACCGTGGCCCACAAGCCGGCTGCCTGGTTTTGTAAAGAAACTGCATTGGAACCAGGATCAGGATCAGGGTTGCCTTTCTCGGTCACAGCCGAGATGATACCCACATGCCTTCACTGGTGCTGCTCCCAGATCCTCGAGCCAGCAGGAACCTGCCTGCCTGTGCAGGGGACAAAGTGCCGGCTGTCCGCACGAGGACATTGAGGAATCTGGAATTGCTGAGGGTTGCTGGGCCCTTTGTGAGATCCTAAACCAGGGACAGAATCCACTGCTCGCCTCGGAATGACTGATAATTCCTTATTTCCCATCAGGGGCCTGGGCTGAGTACACAGACGGACCTTCTCCCAGAACATGTATGATTTCTCCAGTAGCCCCCTCTCCCTCAGCGCTTGCAACGATCACTTTAACTCCTCTACTGCTGGGGCTGCCTCCACGGCCACTGGCCACCACGTCACACGCGCCAAGGGGGCCAAGCAGTGTGTGGCCCACGCTCTGAGGCCTCCACCCCAGGCCACCGCCGTCACTGACCTGGCCAGCTGGCTGTGAAGCCTTCTCCCTCATTTCTCGCTTCCCCTTTTGCCCCCTAAGCCCTTTTCCTATCCATGTAAGCCTTTCAAAACACAAGTGAGATGTCTCCCTGTTTAAAATCCTCCAGGTCGCACTGAGAACAAAACCGAGGCTGCTTACCAGGCCCTGCGCGTTCTGGTCCTTCCCCACCTCTCCGATCTCACTTCCTGTTCCTCCTCTGCTCTGCTCCCTGCAAACCGGCCACCCTTCCAACATCAGTTTGTTCCCTAGGGGAGTAAAGCCAGCTGCATGTCCCCTCCAGTGCCTGGCACCCACTGAGCCCTAGGAACGTGTGGACCAATTACAGCTGCACATGTGTTCTCCCCCCCTGCCCGAGGCAGATAGGAACCTCATTAGCCTTACTGTACCCGTGAGGCAAAGGGAATGAGCCCTCTCATTGACTGAAATAATTGAAAAAATTACTCCAGACCCGAGGGCCCCTTAAGTTTGTTGAAAATGTTATATGATGTTATGTTATATAATGAAAATGTTATATAGTGCCAATTATTATATATTAGATATATATTGTGCCTATTATAATATAAAGATAAAACTATAAGCAATAAATATTCTAACATATATATAATATAAAAATCATAATAATATCATATCCAGCATTTCACTTCTTAAATTATCAGTGAAGAGCACACGGGCTTGGGAGCCGGGCCCAAGTGCTCTCTGCTACCTGCGATGCCTTAGACAAGTTCTCCCCTTCCTGAGCCCACCTCTCCATCCACAAACTGGGGATAATACCCAACTGAGAGTTGTGTGAGATCCAATATGAACACTCCTGGCACAGTATCTGATGAGCAGTAAACAGGCAGTGACACGAACACTCATCTCTGCTAGTTACCACTACCCAGGAAGGGAAGTTTTCACTCACCCCTGGGCATCTGCCTCAGCACAGGGCTACTATGGTGAAGGAAACACAGTCCGGGACCCATGGGAATGCTCACTCCCCACACACCCCAGAATCCCACAGGACACCGGCCACACAGAAGGCACTCAAAGTCTTTATTTGCTAGCTAGGGCTGGCAAGGAGGAAAGGTACTTTACTCTGCTTCCCCACAGCCACACACCTCTGGGGAAGAAACGGAGGCCTGGCAGTGGTTTTTTGTTTTTTTTTTTTAAGATTTTATTTATTTATCAGAGATCACAAGTAGGCAGAGAGGCAGGCAGAGAGAAGAGAAGGGGAAGCAGGCTCCCTGCTGAGCAGAGAGCCCGATGCTGGGCTCGATCCCAGGACCCTGGATCATGACCTGAGCCGAAGGCAGAGGCTTAACCCACTGAGCCACCCAAGCACCCCCTACCTGGCAGGGTTTTAAGCGTCAGCTAGTTAGTGGCATTTTGCATCTTCGCTCAGTTTTCCTGCCGCTTCCCTTGAACCAGGCTGTACCAAACTTCAGTCCTTGCCAAGCCACGCCACGTCTTTTGTTCTGTGTACTTATTACCTGCGATATAAATCAACTCGCTTTTTTACCTATATAAACTAAAAGGAACTTTATATCGATCACTGGTCTTCATTAGGAGGTAACCATAAAAATACAGAACGAAACCAAAAACAACGCTGTATAAAGTTATATAAATTTCAGCCGCCTGAAAGCTATGAACCTGTTTTTTTTTTTAACAAGACTGACAAGTTAAGCAGTATTTTTCCTCTTTTTGTACTATGACCCTCAAAAAAGAAATATATTTACATCAAAAGTCGGTATATACCTTGTCTATGTACCTTTGAAATAAATTTTTTTAAATTAACATCTAAAGTATTATTTGTTTCAGGGATACAGGTCTCTGATTCATCAGTCTTACACAATTCACAGCACTCACCATAGCACATGCCCTCCCCAATGTGCATCACCCCGTCACCCCATCCCTCCCATCCCTGCTCCGCTCCAGCAACCCTCAGTTTGCTTCCTGAGACTCAGTCTCTTAGGTCTGTCTCCCTCTCTGGTATCATCTTGTGAAACAAATTTTTTAAAACAGTACTTACATGTCATGCACTCTGATACTCCCTGGTCTATGAATCTACTTCATTTTTAAAACGCTGGCAGCATCCCACTACACTGGATTCCAGAGGACTATGCCATGTACCCAACAAAAAATGCTGGACTGGAGGGCTGATAGAGACATCACCAACTGAGGCTTTGTCCTCGTCTCACCCAAAGGACTGAAAAAGCAAATAACGTCGTCCCTGTGTGGTTCAATGTTCTGCAATGCCATGCCTACGTACCCAACACACACGTGGCACAGCCGGAGGAAGCCTGTCCTAGATCTCTTCCAGATACCCCATTCTGCCTAGAGCATGTCTTCTGTACACGGTAAGCTGTTGAGAACAGTCAACTGCAGATGATAATGACACTTAACAAGCATGATCACAGACAGCGCTTAAAAATATCTCAACACCTTTATTTAAGTCTAATCTCATACTCAGAGCACTCCTTCAAGTTCACTTTGACATAAGCGGCCTAAGTGTCCACACTTGTCAAGCAGGCTCTTCTACCCGACCATGGACCTCTTTCTTCCTCTCAGGCGCACTTCATCTAATTTTTTTAGCACCGGCCTGGACTTTTTGGAGAAGGTGGAGTAGCTCTTCAGAAAGGTTTCAAACACAGTCTCCGTATTGGGATGGGTACTGAGGAAGGCTTTCTCTAGCACATAGAGATCAACTCCCTTATCTTCAGGAAGTGCTGAAACGAAACTGAGTCCAAAGTCTATAAGCACGATGTTCAGCTGCTCCACGGGGGGTTTCAGGAGCATGTTCGAAGTGGTGAGATCACCATGAATGAGGTCTTCATCGTGCATTCGAGCCAAAACCTGCCCAACTGTCCTGGCTAAGCCAAAGAGGCTTTGAGGAGTCTTTTCAGTCTCCATAGTAGACTGAATATAATCTCGAACAGTCACTGAGCCTTCAATTTCTTCCATGTATAAGCAGTTGGAAGCATAGTCTACGAAAAAGACAACGGGAGCAGATATCCCTGCAATCAAGACAGAAATGGTTATTGGATTAGATTCTTAATGTTAAGTTTAATTTTTAAAGATTGAGCCAGACTTTTACAGTGCACACCTGCTTATTTCAGGGAAAGAAAAAAAAAAAAAAAGATTTAGGAAAGCTGCAGAACAGTACAACGTAAGTCATCTGGAAGTTTCCCCTGTTCATGCCCTGCAGGATTATGCCTTAAGCCACCCCACAGCTAAGTTTAGCAGCGCCAAAGTGCCTTCCTCCTTTCCACTCTTTATGATTGGATTTCATTTGTCATACTTATTCCCTAAACAAAACAAAACAAAACAAAGAGCCAGAAGGGTAAGCTTAGTCAGAGTACGTTCTACCTCAAAAGGACACAAACAGGCCAAACTGTGGGCTAAAAGATTCAACTTTGCAGTCAGAAAGGATGGGTTCAAATCCTGCCTCCCTTCCTTATTAGTTGTATAACCTAAAAGTCACATCAATTCTCTAAGCTTCTGTTTCTGATTCTAGAACATGAGAATGATCCTTCCAAGAATTCAAAAAATTCATCACATTCAAAGATTCAGTGAGTATTTATTTGACAATCTGGCCCAGCACACTATTCTAGATACTGGAGACTTATCAATGAGGATACAGCACGAACCAAAGCAGCTATGATCCCTCCTTAATGGAACTTACATCCTAGAGAGGGTGAAAACAGAAAACAGGAACACACAAATAACTTCATTAAATCCACCCAAGGGCAGAGATATGTCTGTTTGTCCTTACTGAATTTCCTCCAGCTTTCCCACTACCTAACAATGTTCTGGTGTAAAGCAGCTCCCTAAAGAATATTAATGAAAGAAAGGATGTGTAAAAGTCAAAAGCCAGTGTTTCTGAGTCAAAGCTTATGGGCTGAGAGCCTAACAGCCTGACTGGGTCACTCACTAGTGTAACCTGGAGCAGTTACTTCCCCTCTCTGAGCCTCAGTTTCCCATCTGAGGACAAGGCATACTGTGGTGGAGTACAACGGTTTTAATGAAAAAGTAACAAACGATTTAATGAAACCTAAAATGTGCCGAGCTCTATGTACCAGCTATACATCCAAACATACTGTGACTCCCATTTACAGGTGAGGAAACCGAGGGCGAGGTTAAATAATTTGTGGAAAGCCTGCGTAAGAAGCAGTGGTGTCGGTATTTGAACGCAGAGAGTCTCCTTCCACCGCAAGTTGTTTATAATTACATCTAAAAAAGTAATGAATGAGGGCGCCTGGGTGGCTCGGTCGGTTAAGCAGCTGCCTTCTGATGGGCTGGGGATCCCAGGATCTTAAGATCGAGTCCCGCGTGGGGCTCCCTGCTCAGCGGAGAGCCTGCTTCTCCCTCTCCCTCTGCCCACCGTTCTGCCAGCTTGTACTCTCTACCTCTGTCAAATAAATAAAATCTCTTAAAGAAAAAAAAAAGTAATGAATGAAGAGATAATGATCGAACACTGAGAAGGTACAAATGGGGAAACCAAGGCTCGGGACAGGTCAACAGCAAGCTCCCCGTCGAGCAACAGTGGCAGACCCAGGAACTGAACCAGGAGCAATGGCTCCAGGACAAATTGTGCCCCCTGCTAGAAAACGCAGCTCCTTAAGAACGAAAGAATGAATGGATGGCATTTCTCAGCATAAGTTCTCGCAAAGGGTACAAAAGGAGAGAATGAGGCAAAACTGGGCGCGGCGCTCGGGGGAGACCCTCGCCCGCGTTGCCCGGGCCCCTCCGGCCTCCGGGCCCGGCCGCCTCACCTGCGCGGCGGCAGCGGAGCAGCGCCCGGGCCTCCTGCACGGTCCGCCGCCGGCCGAGCCGAGCCTCCAGCGCCGGGTGCCGGTAGCCCTTGGGGAAGCGGTGCTTCACCACGGCCGCGCGGCCTTGGAAGTGGCCGCGGAACACGCGCGCCTCGGCGCCCTGCTTCAGCAGCTCCAGGCCGCTCAAGAACCGGCTGCTCCGCTCCCGAGCTGCGGCTAGCGCCTCGGCCTCCGGCGCCGGGTCCTCGTTCTTCCCGGCCACAGAAGCAGCACTGGCGGCCGCCATGACGGAGTCCCGGCGCCGCCGTTCGGGGCCCGTCGCCTCTCTCCGGAAACTCCCGGCGATGTTCGGTTCGCTCCGTAAGTCTTCGGACCTCTTCGGCCACTCCAACGCCGGCACTTCCGCCTGTGGAAGTGGCCCCGCCTCCCATATCTTCGGCTATCTCCGTAAGCTCTCGGCAACTCTCGGTCAGAAACTCTTCGCCTTCCTGGGCTCTCTCCTGCGGGGTTGAGTCTGAGGGTTGGCCGTGGTGACCCCGCCTCCCAGTTCTTTGGCTCCTTCCAGAAATAGTTTACTCTGGTATCTCCTTTTTACTCTTAAGAGCGTGCTAGTTTGGATGGTAGATTATATGGTCACCCAATGGGTGGTAGAGTGGCAGCGGGGTGTGGGTAGTGGTCCAATCTTAAATAGGGTGGTTAAGAAGGAAGGCTTCTGCGAAAAGAGAAGGCGTCTGTGAACGGGTGACGTTTGAACCCTGTGAGTGGATGCCTGGAAGAAGAGTATTCCAGGCAGAAGGACTAGCAAGTGCAAAGGTCCTGGGGGAGAAGTGTGCCTGGCATATTTGGAGAAGAGCTAGTCTCTGTGCTTTAGTTTCTCATCTAAAAATAAGATTGTAAATAATATCCATCAGGGAGGTTTTGTGAGGATTAAATGAGGAACCAGGGGTAAAACACATAGAACTATGCCAGGCATATGATAAGCATTCCCGTAGATGAAGCTGTTAATCTTTATGGAGAGCTTAATACAACAGCTATTAAAAGTAGGCTCCCGGCATCCAACCACTCTTCAGGGAGACGGGCCTCCCTATAGTGCGGTGCCCCAGGGGGACACCAGAGCCACAACGCACTGTAGAAGACCCTCCCTTCCCCCATTCTTGGCTGCCAGTGCTCAGAGACAGGAGCAAGGCAGTTTGTGTGGCTTACAGCAAGAACCCTGACTTGTACCACCACTGAACCGCTGGGTGTTTGGGGATTGCGTTAGTTAGGCTGCAGGATAAGCTGCTATGAAAAGTAACCTAAAATAGTGGCTTAATTATGAGAGATCTTTCTTACGTAAAAGTATAGACCTGGCATCCCCAACTTGGTTGCTCCCTTCTATGAGTCTATTCCACTTGCTCCCGCCCCCTCAGCTGGCCAGAAGAGGGGTGAGGGTGGGGACTGGATCCAGAGTTCCACAGGTCACTTCCACTCGCATCCTATTGGCCGGAACTCAGTCACATGGCCCAGGAAGCTAAGAAGGAAGCTGGAAAAACCTATTCTTTTTTTTTTTTAAGCCTTTTTTTTTTTTAGATTTAATTAATTTATTTATTTGACAAGGAGATCACAAGTAGGCAGAGAGGCAGGCAGAGAGAGGAGGAAGCAGGCTCCCCACTGAGCAGAGAGCCCAATGCAGGGCTCGATCCCAGGATCCCAGGATCCCAGGAACTTGAAATCATGACCTGAGCCTAAGGCAGAGGCTTTAACCCACTGAGCCGCCCAGGCACCCCTGGAAAACCTATTCTTTAGCAGGGCAGTCATGAACTCAGGTACAACTTCAGGAAAATATCACTAAAAGGAAGTAGGGGAGGAATTATAATGGGACAATTAGAGGATGGCCACAGTTTTGATATTTTAAGCGGCAAGTAGCAGTTTTGTCAATTAAATAGCTTACTTAGAATAAACAGTAAGTTCATTTATTATCCAACAGAACAAAACTTTAAGAAGGGGTCCCAAGTGTCCTTCAGTCACTTTATGATTTTCAGGACCCAAGGTCTTTCCATCTTTCTATCTTTATGTCTGTATTCATCCCCGTCATCAGCCTCAGCTTTGGCCCCTATGCTTGTCATCTTATGGTCACAAGACGGCCACCAAAGTTCCACACGTGTTATGAGAACACAAAAATATCTGGCCAAAGAAGAGAGGGGCTACATCCTACACACTTCTCTTTATTTGGGAGAAAACCCCTTGCTGGAAGTCCCTTGTCTCCCACCCACTAGGCTTCCTCCACAGGACATTGGCCACGAATGGTCCATGCGTCATTGCTTTATCTGCCGAGGCGGGTGGAAAAGTGAGAATCCGGCATTTTTTGGCCTGTACAGACAGACACCTGCTCTGGAAGCAAGGAGGAAGGGAGCCAGGCATCGCCACTGGGTAGGCAGCCTCAAGTCCCTGATGCACTATGTGATGGAGAAACGAGCATCACATCTTTAAGGTTCAGATTCCTAGTTTTACTATGAGAATTGTTTATTAAGGTGAAATATTAAGATGTTGCTTGTGAGGGTTCCTGGATGGCAGACACTCTTCGTATGCTCATTTTCCTTCCCCCATCATTGGGACCCTGTTTGAAATACTGAAGAAAGGCCCTTTCGTCCAGGGGTTGCTATGACACCAGCCCTCAGCTCTGCAGCCCCTGCATTCCATTCATACCCAGGGCATGCCACCTTCTCAGGCATCAGACCCTTTGTGTGGGCACAATGTGGTTTCCAGCAGCTTTCATCAGCCCAGACTACTCAGAGCTCACCCAGAACCAGTTCTATTTACAACGCTTAGTTTCCCAAGTTTGTGGCTTCATTATCATAATTGTTAGTGGCCACATAGCCATCTCCGTGGTTACCAAATTTGTCTGAACCCCTCCTTTGGAAAATCCTCTGTGCAAACATATTTACAAGTCCCAGGCTCGCTGTGGCCAGACTGGTTCTTGCTTCTATCATAGGAAAACCTAGTTTAAAGCCTTTCATGGCTCCTCATTGTGCTTAGGATTAAAGACCCACGAGCTCCTACATGGAACCTTTTGTCTCTCTTCTAGGCTCATCTGCAGCCAAGCTCCCATTTGCTCTCTGATCTTCAAACACCTTTGCCTTCTCATAGTCTCTCATTCTTACCAGGTTCCTTCTTTTGTTAGGGCCTTTGCACCTGCTATTTCCCAAAAGAGAAGTGCTCTTCCCTCCCTTTGTTGCCTAGACCCATCCAGGCATTTTTGCAGGCTCAGCTCAAGGGTCACTTCCTCAGGGAGGCCATCCTTGACTTCTCAGAGGAGAGAAACCCAACTTTGATGAGCTCTGACATCTCTTTTTGGCATCATCACGGACTTTCCTTTTTTGTATGTTTGTATGACCATTTAAGTAGTGGCACTTCCCGAAGGCCACTCTCTGTTCTTGCCTTTTGGGCCTCTCCATTGGACAGCACACAACGTGGCAGGTGGCTTTGCCAGAGAGGGTGAGTGACAGATCAGAAGAGGGTGGGCAAGATGGAAATCACCATCTTTTATAACCTAATCTCTGGGATGACATCCTTCACTTTTGCTGTATTAGAAACAAGTTGGTCAGTCCTGCCCACCTTCTTGGGAAGCCATTTTTGAAGACGCTTGCTGAAAGGACCCATTAGATCATTTCCATTCTCACTTGTGAAGAGGGATGCTCTATTCTCTAGGAGAGACAGAGCCTGACAGCAATCCTGCATATCCTCATGACTTTAAAGTGAGCCACAGAGATCGAAGAACATCTAGGGACTTCATGCCCTTTCTAACATACAGCTTCTGTAGGTTATCTCATGGAAATAGAACAGCCCAGGGCTTGATGTACTAGGCCCCCATATCACCAATCTATCATAGCCACTAACTCAGGAAACCAAGGGGTAAGCAACTGCCCTGGCCCACTGTTCCGACCAGGGATCCTCTAGGGGCTGGACACATCAGAAACATAGCTCCTGCCTACATCTGCCAACACTGTAGTCAGATGAATGCAGATTAACTCCACCAGAGAGAAGCCAGTAACTCAAGAGGTGAGGGTTTGGGAAAGAGAAAGGGAGAAATTTATTTGGGATGCAGGCAGCTGGTGGGATGGCTGATGACAGGCTCAAACCTTAACAACTGACCTCTCCTCCCACAAGACAGACACCTGGGTTTTATAAGGAGAGGATCAGGGGGCTACTGCAAGACACCTGGCAGGGAGTGTGTGCTCATGAGTGGGGGTTGGTATGTGTTCAGTACGTGGTCACGGGCAGAGAAGGGGATGTGGTCTTCTAGACACTCCTTTGCTGTCGGAGCTTTTCTGGCCTGGCGATTGGAATGTTCCTGTCATTGCAAAACATCTTCATCAGTACAAGAAGGTGCAATAAGGAATAAGAACAATGGGTTTCAGTTAGAGCATGAATTAAGGGGTCTTGTCTATTTCTGGCTTTAACTCTTGGGGTCTATAGTTGAGTAAGAGACTCACAGACATCCAGGTGACAATTCTGGATACTCGCAGATGGAGGAGGAACTGTCATGTGACAATGGCCACGAGGCCTCTTTGAGCCCAAAGAGCTCCATCCTGGAAAGGCAACAGAGTGGGATGGAAAAGAGCCTGATTTCCTCATAAGTGGGCTTGACTCCTCGCTCAGCTATATCCTGGTGTGTGTCCTTGAGCACTACAGATTTTATTATGCAAGCTCCTTACTTCACCTTCCTTTGTCTCAGTTTCCTCATTCATAACACGGGAGCAAATGGTAATAGTAACTATCTCATTAAGCAGTTGTGAGGGCTAACAGTGAGCTAATACATGCAAAGTACTTGCAGTGTATAATTATCACTTAATAATCTATTGTTCCTATTATTATTGCTGCATAACAATTTACTCCAGAACTTTGCACCTGAAAAGCACCCATTGATTATCCTCCTGGAATTTGTGGGTCAGGAATCCAGACTGGAAACAGAAGGGAAGGCTTGTCTCTGCACCACAATGTCCGGAGCCTCAGCTGGAAAGATTTGACGGCTAGGAGCTGGAATCTTCTGAAGGTGTGTTCTGGAAGCAGGGCTGGATGACTTCAATACGAGGACCACCCATTGGCATGTTCACCTGTGGCCCCTCTGTGCCTTGGGCTTCTTCACAGCATGGCAGCATCTAGGTAGTTGGACTTTTTAGAGGCTCAGTGTTCCTAGTGTCCCAGTGCCCCAGCCTCCGCAGTCACGCAGTGCCAAATCTGTGCCACCTACTGGTTGAAGCAGTCGCAAGCCCACTTGGATTTCAAGGGAGGGAACAGAGAATTTTGGAGCCCTGTTTTCAAACTGCCTTACTGAGGATCTGGGTGTGCTGTTTTCAGAACTGTACAAGGGTCCCCTGGCTCAGAAGGTCTTGGTGGTGCTTCTTTGCCAAGAGGGCTATGTGTGTCTGTGGCACACAAACCCAGCTGGGTGAGAGCATGACTCACGATGTCCATGAACCAGTGTGTCTGTGTGAACATGCCATGAGAAGCTGGACAAGCCTGTGGCCATGTGAGTGCAGGCCTTATCAGTGCATTTTTGCCTGCGGAGAATTAGTGGAGTGTCCCCAGTCTGGTTCCTTTCTAGAGCTCAAATATGGAATTGCTTGCCTATGTTCACACGGATGTCTAATGAGAACTTAACTGTCACACACCCAGAACAGAACTCTGCCCCAAGCCTCTCCTCTCCCAGGGGGTAAGTCCTTGAGTCTGTCTGCCATCGGATCTACTTTCTTCCACCCTCACTGCTATTCCCTTTGTCCAAATCAACCTCTCTCTCACCTCCCAACAGCCTCTTCCCCTTGGGTTCCCCTAGTTCTGCTCTTGCTCTCTATAACCTACTAGAACTCTCCAGTTATTTCTTGTGTCCATGGGAATAAAATCCACATTCCCTGCCTTGGTTTCCCAAGGTCTTAAAAGATCTGGCCCTTGCCAACCCCTCCCTGCACTCTTCCCACCAAACCTTGTGCTCCAGACACCGTGGCTTCACTTCCCTTCTTCTTTATATACTCCACAAGCTCCTTCCACTACCGCCCGGCGCCACCTCTGCTTCCCTACCCACCCCCCCCAACCTCAGGTCAGAGAGCAGCCTTTCCAGACCGGCAGCTGGGGCAGCGACCTGTGCCTGTACACCCCAGCGGCCTGGTTTTCTTCTCTGCCTCACCTTCACCACTACTCAGATATTTCTGGGCTTCCCTGGCTAGAAGGCAAACTCCACAAGAACAACAAAGAATCTGTCTTGTCCTTGGAGCCCATCACCTAGCACAGCGCGGGTGGGTCCTCGGGTGGTGTCCCAACCCAACTGTCCGATGAATGCACAGTGGTGCAGGGGAGCGTGTGCGGATGGTTGAAGCAGGTATATGAGTGTCCCGGTTGGTCAGCAAACGTGTGATTGTGTGTGTGTGTGTGTGTGTGTGTGTGTGTGTGTGTGTGTACACACAGGCTGGGGAGCACAGCAGAGAGCAGCGTGTGGGGATCCCCACAACAGGGATGACAGTAGGCGGGGGCCAAGAGGAGGTTAGTGGGTGGGGACCCCCAGCCAGGCCCGGGGCGGTCCCTTGCTCCCCTCGTCCCGCCTCCCTGCACAGGGGGCCCGGGCTGGCCTACGTGGCGGCGGCGCTACGGGCGGGCGCGCTGGGAGGAGGGACGGAGGCGGGAGGCGGGCCGGAAAGTTTGTTGGCGGCCGAGGCGGGGACTCCGGCGGGGGGATGCGCGCCGGCCCCAGCGCCCCCAGCTCGCGCGGGAGTCGTGCTCGCCATGGGTAAGTGGAGCTCGGGGGCTGCCCGCGGGGGAGCCCCTGCGACCCCAGCCGCGCGCCGCCCCCCGCCCCCGCCAGACCCAGTCGGGTGGGGTCAGCGGGCCCCGGCTGGGCGCTGGGAGGGGACGCGAGCGCACTTCCTTCCCTGCTCCTTTCTGCCCAGAAAAAAAGTGAACCGGGAGTGCTCTGGACTTGACACTGAGCGCGAACTCCGGGCAGGCCCTCTCCTGACCGCTTCAAGTCGTGCAGCCTCTCCCCGCCTCCCCGCTGCAGGGGAAAATGCTCCTGTTGGGCAGATAAAGAACAGAGGCTCCGAAAGGAGCAACTTGATGAATCCGTTTGCTGCACACTTCTGTTGCCAGGCCTCGGGAGGGAGACTGCCATGAACAACACAGACAAAACCTCCGCTTTGGACGTATTGGATGTGGGGAGACTGGAGATTAGAATCCAGAACTGGGAGGGGAGGCGGCGGGGAGAATAGGGTATTGCTTTGTGGCTACAGGGAACTGGGATTTCCATTTCTCTCTCTGAATCCCGAGCCTCATTCAGTCATCAGTCGTTCATCCTTCTGCTGTGTGGCAGGGGTTGGGGACTCGGTGGTGAACAAAGCCGATGACAGTCCTCTCTTCCGTGGGGCTGACATTCCAGTTGAGAAGCTGGAATGGAGCAAATGAATGAAATAATCTCCAAGAGCGATAAGGTGATGTGGAACACAGACAACGAGGTGGTGTGAAAATGTTGAGGGAAGCAGCTTCTTTAGCTAGGTGGGTCCTGAAGGCCTCCCAGGGTAGGAGGCACTGGGGTGGCGGCATCACTCAGAAGTAGGTGTGCTACAGTCTAGAGAAAGAGCAACAAGGGGGCAGGGATAGCACATGCAAAGGCCCTGAGGCACCAGTGGGCTGGTGTGGTCTGG
This sequence comes from Martes martes, assembly GCF_963455335.1. Lineage (NCBI taxonomy): Eukaryota > Metazoa > Chordata > Mammalia > Carnivora > Mustelidae > Martes > Martes martes. The sequence continues at coordinate 13,388,653 of NC_137896.1, read as the reverse complement.
CCAGTGTGACTGGAGCGCAGTGGGCAAGGGGACAAGGGCAGGAGGGAGGTCAGAGAGTTAGGCAAGGGCTAGACTGTGTAGAACTTTGTAGACTCTGGCGAGAAGTTTGGGTTTTATTCCAAATAACATAGGAAGCTGGAGAAGAGGTTTAAGCTGGAGTGGGACATGACCTGAATTGTGTTTTAGAAATTCATTCTGGATTATTCTGTGGAGAATCCTAATAGCTAACAGTGGCTACAAGGTAGGCAGGCATATAAGGTAGATATTACTATTACCCACATTTGTAGATGGGGACACTCAGAGAGGTGGATGAGCTGCCCAAGGTCACACAGCTATGGAGTAGAAAAGCTGGGATAAAGGCCAGCACTCTGGCTCCCGTCTGCATTCCCAACCACTGTACCACCCAGCCTCTCATGCAGAGTCATGGTACAACTGGTTGCCAACTCCAGCTCGGACTCCAAAGTATATGCTCGTAACCCTCGAGGTGCACTGCCCCAGAGCCTGAGGGAAACACAGGCCCAGAGAGATCCTCCCAAGGCCACTCTCTTGACCTTGGACCCTCGCACCTGCCCCTCTAATCCCTTTGCTGCCTCCTAAGTTAGTTCAGTGGCTGTTGACTGAGCATCTCCTGAAGACAGAGCTGGGGCTGGGTGGAAGTAGGGGAGGGAGGTACAGACTAACTGGTACTAGGTTCTGTCCTTCCCATCATCCCAGCTGCTTTCCCAGGCTCCCTTTCTCTGGGCTTGGGCCCCGGGTGTAGACCTGGATTCCAGCCCCCATCCTCCCACTTCCCGGTGCATCGTCTAGTCTACTTCTCTCTCAGCTTCCTTATCTATGAAACAACCCTGCATAAAAGATGGTGTCACAAGGCTGCGGTGAGAATGACGGGAGCAAATGAACGAAAAGGGCTGGGCTCACCACCTACGCGTGGCAAATGGTCTGCCCGTGTGAGCTTTTCTTTTTTCTTTCTTTCTTTTTTTTTTTTCTTTTTCTTTTCTTTTTTTTTTTTTACCACATCTCGTGTGGGGACCCTGGAGTCAGTCCAGTCTCTGCTCTGTCACTTACAAACTGTCACCTTGGGCAGTGTCTTCTCTCTGTGCCTCAGTTACTTCATTCATAAAATGGGAATCACAGCCATGCCTGGGTCCTAGGTTTGCTGTAGGAATTAAGTCAGCTGATGCAGATGCGGCTTCCCACAGGAGAGGCGGGTGGGCTGTGGTGAGTGCTCTGGGAGTATTAGCCGTGTTGGGACATTTGGAAGCCTCAGCCCTCTGGCTGAGGATAGTAGCAGAGTTCAGTGTCACTCTCGATTCTCCCTGGAACCTGAGGGAGAGCCGTGGCAGCTCTCTGGCAGGGAAGGGACCCAATGCATTGTGACTTCTGGTGGGGAGACTGTTCTGGTGTCGCCAACGAGAGGCTCCCTGGGACTTGCAGCTGGTGATACATCCGCCCAAAACCTGACTTCTTTCCCCCTCCCCTGCTCCCCGATTCTCTCCTTGGGAAGCTCTGTCCTCCGCAGTGAGGGGCTTAGAGGATTAAGGGATTTTCTCCAGTGTGAGACAGCTTCACATACAACCTTTTGTTGGTTTGTTTAGAGAGGGGGAGAGAGAGAGAGAGAGAGAGTGTGTGTGTGTGTGTGTGTGCACGCCCTGTGGGGGGGGGCAGAGGGAGAGGGAGAGGAATCTTAAGCAGGCTCCGAGCTCAACACAGAGCCTGTTGTGGGGTTGGATCTCACAACCCTGAGATCATGACCTGAGCCGAAACCAGAGTCAGACATCTAACTGACTGAGCCACCCAGGTGCCCTAGACAGATAATTAATAGAAAGAGGGAGCAGTTCCCAAACCCAGGCTGGGCCCTATTTTGGGAGCCAGGATTCACTCAACTTCCTGTGGAGTTTGGCCCCTTCCAGGCCTTAGACCTCTCCAAAGAGACCTCTCTCTTAAGAGCCAGGACCCTTCCTCTCTGGCTTCCTTAAGCCCCCAGAACCCCTTCATTCAATCTTCTGTTTATTCAACAAGTATTTACTGAGCGCCAGGAAGTGTCCTCAGCATGGGGGAGACAGTTAAGGACAAAAAAATCCCAGTTCCTTTGGGGTCAACATTCTGGTTGGAGAGAACAATAAATATGTGAAACGGATAGTTCTTTCAGACGAGAAGAGAAGTACCTTGGAGGAAACCCAGCGGGGAAGGGCATTAGAAGTGCTGGGTGTGATGGGGAGGTTGGTCTTTTCAGTGAAGGGCCAGAGAAGGCCTCACTAGAAGGTGATGTTTGAGCCAAGACCAGAGGGAAAGAGAGAAGGAGGGGAGGGGGAGGTTCTCCTGGCGGAGGTGACAGCTGGTAAAAGGCCTAGAGTTGAGTCACACAGGAATGAGGAGGAACAGCAAGAAAGGTGGCAGAGAGAGAGAGACAGAAGGGGGGTGACACGCAGGCAGGTCCCGCAGAGCCTTGAAGGCCACTATAAGGACTTCGGGTCTTTTCAAACTGAAGTGGGAACCCAGGGTGGGCTCTGAGCAGAATGACTCAGGCTTTCACAGGACCCCTGGGGCTGTCACACAGCATTCTGCTAGGTTCAAGTGTATCTGACATGGCCCCTGGGAGGCCACGTGCTGACACCTCCCTGGTCCCCCAACTCGGTCCTCGGTTCATGAGGCAGAAACCGTACGGAGCCCCTCTGGGGCATCAGGACAGGGCTGGGGCTCAGGAGGCACAGACAGGAAGTCTCCATCGCTGTCCTGCCCAGTTTAATGAGGAAGACATGGCTACAAACTCGAGATGGTGTCAGCCGGTGAAGTGGGGAGGCAGAGTGGGTGAGAAGAAAAAAGTGTGGCTTGGAGGAATTAGCCAGGGCCACCCTTGGTTTACCTTAAGCAAAAAAAGAGAAGAGGAGGGGAGAGGAAGGAAGGGGAGGGGAGAGGAGAGGAAAGAAAAGAAAAGAAAAAACTAGGACGAAAAGAAAAAGGGATATTTCTTAGTCACTGAGAAGTCCGTGGATTCAGGAGCTGGGGCTCGGGCAGTGTTGTCAGGGACCCCCCCAAGGGAGAAGAGGGCCCCAAGCGGCTCCAGACAGGTAAACTACGAGCTTAGTGCCTTTGGTGAGCAAACACACTGACCCAGAGTCAGCCACGTGGATTTCATCACTTCCCAGGGCCTGGGAACCTGCTGGTTGGCCAGATCTGGGTCAGGGACACGGCCCTGGAGCTAGGCAGTGGGGGTGGAGGTGGGGGCGGTCATTTGTACCCAAACCAGGAGACTAGCCGGAGAGACAAAGCACAGGGAAAGGCAGTGCCCCAACAGAGGGCGGGGGAATGCCAAAGAACAGAGATGTTCAACTCCAGGCCCTTCGGGGAGGTGACTGGGAGCTGGGACTGGGGAGGATGAGTGGGCCTGGGGGGACACAGGCGGTGCAGGGGAGGGCAGAGGGACATGAAAATGGATGGTGTGTGCTGGGAACAAAGGGGGTGTTTGGGGGGAGGGGCGAGGGCAAGTGGGGACAGAGTTGGGGGAGGGGAAGTGACTGAGGAGCTGGGCTGGGGTCCCCCGATTCAGATAGGGCCTGGGAGGACACGCGAAGGAGTTAGGACTTAACAGAGGCCGTGGGAGCCAGGAAAGCCTAAGGAAGGGAATGTGCTTCCCTAGTCTTTCTAATGACCCTGACTCCTTGGGGCCCGTCCTTCATCGTTGCGTGGGGCACTGTTGGTTCACTGTTGGGATTCTTACGAAGATGAGTTGAAAGACTAAAGTCTTTACGTAGGGGAGCTGCGCCATAAATGATGCCTGTCATTATTACTATTTTATTTCACTATTCTTTTTGCTCCTCTGCTCTTAACCACTGTGACCTGAATCTGCCCTCGTGCATTTTCCAGCAAGACCTGTGGACAGTCAACTTGGCCTCTGAGCCTCTTGGCTGGGTTTCCTTTCAGCTCCAGAGGAACTGAGGAAACGGCAAACAAATTCTGTTGTCACTTAATTGCCTCACATGGCCTAGAGGAACCTTCCCTTCTGGCAGCAAGCTCCAGGAACCGAGGGAGATGGGGCAAAGGGAGGTGAAGACAGGGCAGGACCCCCCATCATCTTCCTAGGGTGCTCGTTGACGGTCATGAACAGGAAACACATGGCCAGCCAGGGAAAGGAGGGGGTGAGTTCCCAGGAGGGCGGGGTGGGAGGGAGAAGGGTGAGCAGAAATGGGCACTGAGCCTTGCACCCATGAAACTCCTCCCCCTACACAAAAATTGCCTCACAGACACGGGGAGAGGTAGAGGTAGGAGAGAACGGCACGAAGTCATACTATGCCAAGGTTTGGAAATGGGGTGGTTAAGGGGGCGGATTGTGGCGCCAGACCTCCCGGCTTTGAATCTAGGTTCAGCTCCTTGCTACTTCTGACCTTAGACAAGCCACTTCACCTCTGATGGTCCGTTTGTTCATTCATAAATAATTCAAAAGCCCACCCCATGAAGTTATATTAAATTAAATGTATTATTGCACTTAAAGTGCTCAAAGCAGTGCCTGGTCCAGAGAAAACACTCAGTGACTCTGACTGCAGTATTATGAATGTTCTTGTCAGGCCCAGAATGGGCATGAGTGAGATAGATAGTGCTGGATTAATCTAGATGCTTCTAGAAGTATGTAAGTGCAAGTATGTGAATTAAGCATTAAGAGTAACCTGTACCTGCATTGCCAGTGGGGGCTGCGAGCCACATGTGGCTGTTTTTACATTTCAATTAATGAAAATCAAATACAATTTTAAAATTCAGTTCCTTCATCACATGAGCCCATGTTAAGTGTGCAGGAGCCATATGTGCTGGTGACTACGCCCTCTGCCTAGTTCAAGCCTTCCAACAACTTGCCTCCATCCACTGAGAATGAAATCCATTATTTTCTTCATGACCTAAAAAGTTCCATGTGACCTGGCCCCTTCCTACTTCTGCCTCATTATCTCCTATGGTTCTGGCCACCCTGACCTCCTCACTGAAAACACAGTGATCAAAAGCCGGCACTCTCTAGCTCCATCAGTCAAGCACTTGCTGTGTGACCATAAGAAAGTTTCCTAACTTCTCTGAGCTTTGGAGGATGATCCTAATAATGTGTTTTAGGGTTGTTATAAAAAGGAAATTGGTAGGAACACCTGGGTGGCTTAGTCAGTTGAATATCTGCCTTTGGCTCAGGTCATGATCCCAGGGTCCCCCAGGATCGAATCCTGCATCGGACTGCTTGCTCAGCAGGGAGCCTGCCTCTTCCTCTGCCTGCGGCTCCCTCTACTTGTGCGCTTGCTTCCTGTCTCTTTCGGACAAGTAAATAAAATCTTTAAAAAAAAAAAAAAGAATTAAATGAGTAAATGTGTGTAAAGTTCTTAAAACAGGGCCTGGCACTTAGTAAGTGTCATGTATGCACTGGCTATTAATATTAGTGCTTATTGTTCAAACATACCTAAAACTGTCTTGCCTCAGGGCCTTTGTTTTTGCTGTTCCTTCTGTCTAGAGTGTTCTTCTCCCAGATTTTACATGGCTTTCACCCTCACTCAATTCAGATCTCTGCTCAAATCTCTCTTTGAGAGGCCTTAACTGACTACCCTATTTAACACAGAACTTCTCCATCCTTTTCAGTCCACTTTCCCTGCTTTTTAAAACGACATCTATTGGGGCGCCTGGGTGGCTCAGTGGGTTAAGCCTCTGCCTTCGGCTCAGTTCATGATCCCAGGGTCCTGGGATCGAGCCCCACATCGGGCTCTCTGCTCAGTAGGGAGCCTGCTTCCTCCTCTCTCTCTGCCTGCCGCTCTGCCTATTTGTGATCTCTCTATCAAATAAATAAAATCCTTTAAAAAAAAAAAAATAAAAAAAAAAAAAATAAAATGACATCTATTACCACCTGAAGTTATATATAGATTTATTTATTGTCTGCCTTTTCCTATTAGAATATCAGGTGCTTGGCAACACCACCGTATTGCCAGCCCCAAGAACACTGTCTGGCATGTTGTAGATGCCAGATAGGTAAGGCTTTTGAATGACTGGGTGGGCAGATGCATGGATGGATGGGTAAGCGTGTGGATGGGTACATGAGAGATGGAATACAAAGACTGGTGGCTGAATGGCTGTATTTTGGGTAGATGCATCAGTAAACAGATGGATGGTGAGTTAAAGAGTATTTGAGTGGACAAATGGATGGATGCATATGTGCTAGCTAGAGCCAGTGGAGGGATGATGCAGGGATGGGTGGGTGAAGAGATGGACTGGATGGAGGGGTAGATGGATGACAAGTGACGGATGCATGAATGTGTGCATGGGCCCGCGGATGGCTGGGTAAATGGAGGGAGGGAGGGAGGGAGGGAGTGATGGAGGGATGGAGGGAGGGATGAAGGAGATGGAGGGAGGGATGGAGGGAGGGAGGGAGGGATGGAAGAGATGGAGGGAGGGATGGATGGAGGGATGGAGGGATGGATGGAGGGATGGAGGGATGAAGGAGATGGATGGAGGGATGGAGGGAGGGAGGGATGGAGGGACGAAGGAGATGGATGGAGGGATGGAGGAGGGAGGGAGGGATGGAGGAGATGAGGGAGGGATGGAGGGATGGATGGAGGGATGGATGGAGGGATGAAGGAGATGGAGGGAGGGAGGGAGGGATGGAGGAGATGAGGGAGGGATGGAGGGAGGGATGGAGGGATGGAGGGAGGGATGGAGGAGATGGTTGGAGGGATGGAGGGATGAAGGAGATGGAGGGAGGGATGAGGGATGGATGGAGGGAGGGAGGGATGGATGGAGGGATGGAGGAGATGGAGAGAGGGATGGAGGGATGGATGGAGGGAAGAAGGAGATGGATAGAGGGATGGAGGAGATGGAGGGAGGGATGGAGGAGATGGAGAGAGGGATGGAGGGATGGAGGGAGAGATGGAGGGATGGATGAAGGGAGGGAGGGAGGGAGGGATGGATGAAGGGATGAGGAGATGGAGAGAGGGATGGAGGGATGGGTGGAGGGATGGAGGGATGGAGGGAGGGATGGAGGGAGGGATGAAGAATGAAGTGGATGGCCAGACAACGGGGGGATGGATGGATGCATGAACGCATGCCGGAGTAGATGGAAGAGTGAATGAGTGGATGGACTGATGAAGTGATGGACGGATGGAGGGATGAAGGAAGGAGCGGATGGATGGATGGATGGATCAGTGGGTAGAGAGGTGAATGACAGTAGATGGGTGGAGGGGTGGGTGGATGAAGGAAGGAGTGGATGGATGGATGAGAGAGGGATAGATCAATAAATGAATGGACAGGGGGAACAGAGGGGGTTGCTGGGTGGACACAGGAGGGTTTGACAGATGCGGGGGAAGTTCGGGGATGGATGCTCTGGCAAGGAACCATCCTGAACTCTGCTCCTGTCACTTGTTTTCCAGGCCGTCCCCAACTGCTCCTGCCCCTCTGTGCCTCTGTGTCTCTGCTGGGTGGCCTGACCTTTGGTTATGAACTGGCGGTCATATCAGGCGCCCTGCTGCCCCTGCAGCTTGACTTCGGGCTATCCTGCTTGGAGCAGGAGCTCCTGGTGGGCAGCCTGCTCCTGGGGGCTCTCCTGGCCTCCCTGGTCGGGGGCGTCCTCATCGACCACTATGGCAGGAAACAAGCCATCCTCGGCAGCAACGCGGTGCTCCTGGCAGGCAGCCTGAGCCTGGGCCTGGCTGGGTCCCTGGCCTGGCTGGTCCTGGGCCGCCTGGTGGCTGGCTTTGCCATCTCCCTCTCCTCCATGGCCTGCTGTATTTATGTGGCGGAGCTGGTGGGGCCACGGCAGCGGGGAGTGCTGGTGTCCCTCTACGAGGCTGGCATCACCCTGGGGATCCTGCTGTCCTATGCACTCAACTATGCCCTGGCTGGTGTCCCCGGGGGGTGGAGGCATATGTTCGGCTGGGGCGTGGCTCCTGCTCTGCTGCAGTCCCTCAGCCTCTCCTGTCTCCCCGCTAGTACCACTGGGGCTGCACCCTGCAGGGACCTCATTCCTCTCCAGGGAGGTGAGGCCCCCAAGCTGGCGAGGCCGAACTACTCCCTTCTGGACCTCTTCAGGGCCCGGGATAACATGCGAGGCCGGACCGTGGTGGGCCTGGGACTGGTGATCTTCCAGCAGCTAACCGGGCAGCCCAACGTGCTATGCTACGCCTCCACCGTCTTCCACTCGGTGGGCTTCCACGGGGCCTCCTCCGCCGTGCTGGCTTCTGTGGGGCTCGGCGCTGTGAAGGTGGTGGCTACCCTGACTGCACTGGGGCTGGTGGACCGAGCGGGCCGCAGGGTGCTGTTACTGGCCGGCTGTGCCCTCATGGCCCTGTCGGTCAGTGGCATCGGCCTCGTGAGCTTGGCGGTGCCCATGGACTCCGGCCCAGGCTGCCTGGCCCCTCCCAATGCCACGGGGCCATCCCGCCTCCCTGGAGACTCGAGCCTGCCGCGGAGGCCTGTCTCTCCACACCCTCCGCCAACGACTCGCCAGAACCCAGGGGAGCCAGGCTTGCCAGCTTCTAAGAAAATCAAGCCCCATCCCAAAGCGGGGACCCCCACAGCCCCTCCGCGGCTGGCCTCAGGCTCCGCCTCCCCCGTGCCCCCCTCCGCTCCGGAGCGCGCCGCGCTGCACTGGGCCGCGCTGGTCTGCATGATGGTCTTCGTGAGCGCCTTCTCCTTTGGGTTTGGACCAGGTAGGTGGGTGTTCTCTGGCAGGTGACCCTGCAGCCCCCCACCCCACCCAGCGGGAAGGTCGGGGACCTTGTTGGTCAGGGTCTCAGAGGGACACTGGAGATGGCTTGACCCAAATGCCAGTGAAGATTACGCTGTAGGGCTCCTTGCCGATGCGGGCACTCCTTCCACGGGCCTAATTTTCTGTTTGTAGGTTGGTTGGTTGGTTGGTTTTATAAAGGGCCCCTAATTATTTAAGCTTCAGGCCTCATGAAACTTCAGTTTGCCCCTGGGTAGAACACTCAAAGGGTTTACTCAGAAGGGGTTCTGGGGGCATCTGGGTGGCTCAGTCGGTTAGGCATCTGCCTTCTACTCAGGTCACGATCCGAGGGTCCTGGCATGGAGCCCCACATTGTGCTCTCTGCTCAGCAGGGAGCCTGCTTCTCCCTCTCCTTCTGCCTGCGGCTCCTCCTGCTTGTGCTCTCGCTCTCTGTCAAATTAATAAAATCTTAAAAAAGAAAGGAAAGAAAGGAGGGAGGGAAGGAGGAGAGGTTTCTTGCAGCGGTGTAGGGGAGGCAGGGGGAGGACTGGGTGTCCCGGGGCCTGAGATTCTGATGAGTCACATTGCTGGGGGGCTGCCCGCTGGACCATGGGTGCCAGGCCCCGGTTCCTGGCCCAGTCCATGAGTCCTCCCTGCTTTCCTGTCTTAGTGACCTGGCTTGTCCTCAGCGAGATCTATCCCGTGGAGATCCGAGGCAGAGCCTTTGCCTTCTGCAACAGCTTCAACTGGGCGACCAACCTCCTTGTCAGCCTCTCCTTCCTCGACCTCATCGGTGAGTCCTCTGACCTAAGTTCATGGTCCCGGTCCTTCTATTCCAGGAACAGTGGCCTGGGTAGGCTCTTGTTGGCTCAGCAAGATTGCATGGCCATCCCTAGCCGGAAGGCTGCAAGATTCTGACGCGCAGGCCTGGGGCATATACCAGCCCCTGGAGTCAGGGTGGGTGGGGGTCAGCTTCACCCAACCATGTGGACAGATGTGGGGGAGATGGTTCCTTGAAGGAAAAGTGGGGTGCTAGTATCAGCAAAGTGCAGAGGACAGGCTGGCAAAGACAAGAGAAGACATGACCCTCGAGGCTGCTACCCCTGATAATTCCAGGCCCCATCAATGAGGGGGCCTACTTGATTGACAGCCTGGGAGTGTAAGTTGAAGGAGGGGAGGAGCCTCCATCTGGAAGCCGGCTCTGATTGGTGTGGTAGGGGAGGGGACAAAGTCCCGGTGGGGGGATGGGGGAGTCTGGAGGCCCGAGTGTGGGCCTCTGGTCCCTCCCCCACAACACACGCGTTTGCACAGACGCGCACGCACGCACACAGACGTCCATTGTTTTTATTGTAGCCCGAAAGCCCTCACATTAAAGCAGGGGAGTTTTTGAAAATTTCCTTCTTGTAGCCGCAGAACGATTCTGTAAATAAAACTGTGCGGAATGTAAAATTCTCCAGGCCCGGCAGTGGGCAGTGGGCCATAGTCCCTACCCACACTGGTGAGAATGTGGCTGAGACCAGCAGGTACTGGGTCGCCACCTTTCGCCACCTTTTTAATTCTAAACCGGCTGAAACAGGCTCTGTGCCCACTTGCTGGCAGGACACTTCTAGTTTGGGTGACACTCTTATCTCATATCTAGTTTGGGTGACACTCTCTTCCTACCTCGCATTCGAACCCCATCTGAGCCACAGTGGGGTGCGGTGGGAATTATCTGGGCCCAGAACACCGGAAAGGGTCTCTGAGTCGCTAAGTCGCTCCTGGCCCAAGAAGCCAACGTGGGAGAGGCTCCCTCCCTGTGAGCCCCAAGGCACACTTCTTAGGGCTCAGTTACGCTCCCATTTTCTGCAGCCAAGCATTTCCTCCTCAAAGGCACAGCACCGCCCCCCAGCGCCCGCCCCGCTGTGGGCTGTGGGAAAGCCTGGTACAAGACCATGTCCACTGTGCTTGTCTCCCAGCCCCCCCCCCACCCCGTCTTAGGGAAGCCAAGCTTCTTCCATAGTCTCAGTCTTAAGTGGAGAGGGAGAGGGGGAGGGGGAAGGAGGGAAGGAAGGGAGGGACGGAGGGGGGGGGGGAGGGAAGGATGGAGAGAGGGAGGGAGGGATGGAGGGAGGGAGGGAGAGGGTTACTAGAATTGTATCATACCCTTTCCATCCGCATCTCACACATGAGGCCATACGTCTTTCCCAAGCCCAGCCCGGCAGTGAGGACACTAGAACCGAGCCCCGCTCACTCCCAGTCCAGCTCTCTCCCTGCTGGTATGAGGATTAAGTGGAGACCTGGCTGGTCAGGGAAGGGTGCTCAGAGGTCATGACCTCTACAGGTGAGAATGGCCATGACTCTGAAAGCTTATCTGTGCTTCTGCCTCAACAAAGCCCTTCTCTGCCCTGGGCTGCCAGACGGAGCCAGGGTGGTCCTGGGCCGGAGCCAGGGTGGTCCTGGGCCGTTATGCGAGGCTCCAGGAAGAGGCAAGGGCTGGGGAGCCGGCTGGGAGTCAGACACAGGCTACATGGGCTGAAACTCCATTCCCTGGACGGTCACTTCATTCACCCAATAACCAGTTTGTAGAATTTCAGAGGATGTTTTTAGTTTCGGAGCTGGGCTTGGCCGAGGCTGGGTCTTGTAGCTCTGCTGCTGCTGAAGTGAATGCTGTGTCCCACCCACGCACCCCCCCCCGCCCCGTTCATGGGTAGATTATGATGGTTCATGGTTTCAGATTATGACCTCAGTCTGGTGAGTGTCTGAGAGGTGGTGACTGTCTGAGAGGTGGGTGACTGGGCTTTCCCATACCGTCCTGATGCCCACGCCTGTGTTTGCGGGTCTGGGCCCTGGCCCTTTGCCTGCCTCTGGGATAGCCAGTCTGGCTCCTGCTTTAAGGCGCTTATCTGACAGCTTGTTGTCATAATTCTGCACATCGAACATCTGGAGAATGTGCTTTGGGTGAACTGATTGGCGTTGCTCACCCTGGAACCAGCCATTTGGATTAAGCTGCGCCCCTGCCCACGCTTCCTCCCTCCTGTCCCCAGGCGCCATCGGCTTGTCCTGGACCTTCCTGCTCTACGGGCTGACCGCTGTCCTCGGCCTGGGCTTCATCTATGCATTTGTCCCTGAAACAAAAGGCCAGTCCTTGGCAGAGATAGACCAGCAGTTCCAGAAGAGAAGGTAAGAGGACACAGGGCTGGGCCTCGGGAAGGACTCACAGCATATCCTGAGCAAATCCGTTCAGGGTTTATTCCACATACTTTCCCTTTCCAAGAAGAGTGTTTTTCTCCTCCTCCTGACCATGTTAATGCCTGGACACTGTCCGTTTTGTCTTGTCTTCATACGGGCGCTGTTTTCCTGGAGTTCTGTCTTCCTAAAGCAGAGTTTCATTGGACTTCAAGTCCCAGCTCATGGGAATTTTAAAACCATGCAGTTATGGACGGAATCACATGAGGTCAGAGTAGCAGGAGCTTAGAGTCTTGGAAGCTTAGAGAAAATAGAATAACCATGGCCTTTTAAAGTCACACATACAGAACTGCGGGCTTAATCTACTCATTCAGCTGGTGTTTATTAAGTCCTTACTACATGCCAGGCCATGTGTGGATCTTGGGAAATGTGGCCAGGTAAGATGGGCAAGGTCCTTGTCCTCATGGAGCTTCCATTCTGGTGGAGAAGGGGGACAGAAAAGAAGCCAACAAATGCAGCAACAAGAGCATTTGGCTAGTGATCTGTATCTGAAGAAAATGAAACAGGGAAATATGTTGAGAAGGCCTGACTGTAAGAGTGGGGAACAGTGGGGGTTGTGGCTAAATTAGAGTGGGAGGCCAGAGAGGAGAGGCCTCACTGAGAAGGTGCAATTTCAGTTCATGAGAAGGAGACAGCCATGGAAAGATGAGGAGGAGGAGAATTCCAGGTAGAGGGAACAGCAGGTGCAAAGGCCCTGAGGTTGGGAGTGTATCCCACATATGCAAAGAACCCCAAGGAAGCCAGTGTGGCTGGAACAGAGGGAGAGAGGGTGGCCAGGAGGGGTAAAAGATCAGATCAGCCAAGTTGGTAGGAGCTCAGTCATGTAAGGTCTTTAGATCATAGAGAGGAGTTGAGAATCTTAGCATCATGGGGCCTTGGGCTGTTCAAATAAGAGAAGAATAGGAGCATCAGAAGGCACCTAAAAACACTACCACCCTACATATCCTTGGCAAATGCCCCTGGTTCCTTCTTGTAGTAAAGGGAGTCATCAGTAGCTGACTGCCCGTTCTATTCCTAGGAGGCTCTAAATGACTGAGAAAATAAATCATTCTAAGCGGGAGTCAGAACTTGCCTCCTGCACTGCCTGCTAAGTCCCACCCCCGCCCAGCCCCTGAAGGGATGCAGAATTGGTCCAGTGGAAAAGCCTTTAACCTGCTCCATTCCGCCCCAGAGGGATCTCTGCCAGCAGAACACCCCAGTGTGTTGGCTGACCCTTCCGTAGGCCCCTTGGCGACCCAACCCTATTGGTTAGGAAATAGATCTGGTTGCTCGGGAGAGTCTCAGTGTGGGGGGTCCGGGGCTGGGGTGGCAGCTGTGCTTCGGGAGGTCATCCAGGGTGCCAGGCTTCTCTCTGGGTGCTCTGCCATCTCTTTGATAATGACATTTCCCACATGGCCTATGACCGAGAGCCACCACGGGCCTGCAAGAGGGAGGGGAGAGAGGGGAGACAAAGCCTGGAAAAGGCACCTGTCATTTCCACCCGCATCCTTTGGACAGAACCTGGCTATACCTACATGCGGGGGAGGCTTGGGAAACAGGAGCTTTCATCTGGGGAGCCCTGTGCTCCGCTGAAATTCAAGGGTACTGTTACTAGGCTTAAGGGGGGATAGAGATACTAGGAGCCATCTGGAATCTCTGCCATCCTGGCTTTCTTGGGAGACGATCCCAGAACCCCTCCTCTGGGATGAGGCGCTAAGGAGGCAGAAAGGCAGGTAGAAGCCACCTTTGGGGTAAGGCAGGAGGTAATTGAGGGGAGTGTCAGGCTGGACCTGGGGACTCGGGGTCGCATGGCAGAGCCTGGGCCAACCTTTGGGGCAAGGAAGCTGAGTCTGCCATGACTTTAGGAGGAGACAGAAAATTAAAGGGGCTTTGCCAGGGTCTGGCAGTCATCACTTCAGTCCCTATAGTTCAGATATGAGTGCCTGAGATCAGAGGCCACAGAGACAGAGACATTCCCCGCTTACTCTCTGCTTGACAGGTTTGCCCTGAGCTTTGGCCCCAGGCAGAGTTCCGCCCGGATTCCGTACACCCGCATTGAGGTCTCTGCAGCCTCTTGAAGAGCCCATCTGCCTGGAAGATGCTGGAACCATGGCTTGAGCGGATAGTCTCCAGCTTCCTGCTTGCCTGGCCCCTGGAGCACGAGTTCTCAGAGGTCCTGCAAGTCATCCCTGCTCCAGAGGAGGTCTTTGGGCCCAGGTGAAAGAGGAGAAAGTTTGAGAACCCAAAAGTCTTCCTTTTCACTCTTGGGCTCTGAGGGGTTCTGAGGATCTGCCTTCTTGCCTCAGTTTCCCCGTGTCTCTGCACATCCCTGCAGTACTTATAATGACAACATCTCATGGAGTCTGTTGCTTTCTCAAAGAAACTCTAGGATCCCAGCCCTGGAAGGAAGTCTCCTCTGGCCTCACCCCCAAATCCAGATGAGGAGACTATATTCTCTGCTCTGTTTTCCCATCTGGCTGGGACTTTCTGGTGAGGGGAAGCCTGCTTTTGTCATTCACCAGCAACTCAGACTGGTGGAGGGAGAAGATGCGTGAGTTCTAACCTTGCTTCTCTGGTGTCATGGCTGTATGACCATAGGCCTCAGTTTTCCCCATATGTACAATGGGCGACCTGGACCAAGGAGTTCTTAAGATCGCTTCCTCTGCCAATGAGCTGGAATTCTAAGTGCTGCTAAGATAGCGCATATTCAGCATGGCCCCTCCTCCTAAGTGGCGGGCCATCTCTTTAGCGAAGTCAGTTTTAATTAGGGGAGCCAGCCGTAAATAGAATTCCAGAATTGTGGGCACTAAAACCCAAGAACTTTCACGGTGCATGAAGCCAGCTCCAGGAGCTGTTTCCAGGATGTGAGGAAAGCTTTGCAGAATGGAGGTGGGTTTGGAGGCCAACAAGCCCGACTGTTGACATTGCCTGTCTCCTGGCCCCTGTTGACCTTGGCTTGCTAACAGTTCTCACTAGCCTCGGTTCTGCATCTGCAGAATGGGGATGATTAGGCCCCTGGGGGTGTACTTAACCCCTGTCTTCCTGCAGGAGGGTCTGCAGCTGGTCCTATTCAGCTAGTCAGGGCCTGGCAGGGGAGCGGGGGTGGGGGGCGAGGTTTCTGCTCACCATGTTACTCAGGTCCCCACCTGTGGGACATTGTTCAGGGTCAGCCCCTGACAGGTGAGTCAGATGGAGACTGAGCAAAAAGCTCAGGCTGGAAGTCATGAGAGGAAGAGCCTGGCAGGAGTAAGGTGCCAGATACTGAGGAAAATGAAGAGCTAAAGCAGACTGGGGAGCCGGTGTGGGATGACGCTTCGTCGTCCATGCCTGCTCCATACCCACAGGACTCTCGACTTCTCTCCTCTGGTTCTAGATGCTTCCCTCGCACCCAGTGATGTGCAGGAGGCCCCTCCCATTACCTGGTGAGAGCCCCTTCTTACATTTTCGGGACTTTGGCCAGCTGGTTGTTAAACAGACATTTAAAGATAACTTTAAATTAAATGATGGAATACTTAAGTAAATTATATTAAAAGCCAAAGTAATAAATACTAAAACCTCATCACTTCCTTATTTTGCTACATTTTACTGTCACCTGGGCTCTTGAGGCGACGTGCATGCAGGCTCTCTTAGGAGAGACACAGGGGAGATCCTCCGCGTCTCCCAATTCTGGGTACAAGGCGTCATGCCCACGAGGGCGACGTGGCACCACAGGGATGGGGGACCCCTACAAGGCGGGGCTTGACTTATTGTTTCCTTGATGCCCTAGCCTTAAGCACATGATGGATAAAATGTTAATAATGTAAATTAACCTTGCGCATGTGTCGGTCAAGTCTGTAGCTGAGACGTGGCGAGTGGCCCTAAAAATTGAGGGAATAGTGTTTCACTTTCGAATGCTATTACCCAAAGCAACATACAGGTGGCTCACATCACCGATGAAGGTGTTCGGACCCACATCTTCCTTGTTTTACTTTCGTCTGACTCATTAAAGTCAACAGACGCCTTCGTGTCGAAACTACGCCCGCTCTGCAGAGACTCCGCTTTGCTGAGTCGGGTTGCGGTCCCGCATTTATTCCTGGTCTGTTTTTGTCAAGTGATGGCAAAATTGCAGTGATAGTTGGTTTTGGAGACAAGAATTTGGCAATGAATAAATAAATAAATAAATAAATCTGCGAGAACGAATTGGCTGTATAGAATGTATAAAGAGTATTTATGACAGTGTTATTATTTGCAAATCGGTAAATTTTGTGTAATAAACAGGTAAAATCTATACACACACTTACCAGCACGCCACTACTTTTGTCTGACCTCATGGGGCCTTGAGATCCAAATGTCTCTACAAAGACCCCCCCACCAGCCTCTCTCAGTTCCCCTTTCCTGTGAGCCTAGAGAATGCTTAGACTAATCTTAGAGTGGTCAGGGTTATACACTCAGTGGTCAGACCCGGAATGTAAACGATTAGAGCCCCGTGGTAAGACAGCAGGGAGGAGTGAGGTCTGTGGAAACGGGCAAACACAGGCCCTCTGTAAAAGGGAGAGCCGACCCATTCCAGCTGGCGCCTGCCGTGCCCATCATGGCCTGACCATCTGTATTTCCAAGAAAATCTGGAAATTCAGACCTTGGTGCAAAATTTCCTGATTTATTCATAACGGCAGCTGATTCTTTTTTTTTTTTTTTTTTTTTTTTTTTTTTTTACGGCAGCTGATTCTTAAGTGAAAAGTAGCTTTTAAGCTCAACAGAACACGCCTGTGGCCGAACCATGCATGGCCTTCCGTTTGTGCCTCAGCTCTTGATAACTTCCCGTCTGAGGCATTCCTCTCCTCTGCATTCCTGGAGCCCCCAGCTTAATCTCTGTAAAGAGTCATGGCTTTGGAAATCAATGCCAAGCATATTGAGTAGCCCAGCTGCGTGAATTGAATAAGTGGGAGGGGCTGTTCTTGAACATGGAGGACGGCATCATGGAGGGAAGAAAGGGTTCATATCTCAAACATAGAGAACTGGCACAGTTAGGTGTGGGACTTGGGTAATGGCTCATCTGTGTATCAGGGATGATGCTATTAACTATTTAGAGATGACATATATCAATCACGAGTTACGAGCAGGGCCCATTGGTGCCCACAAATGGTTCAGTCCCAGCAGCCCCCCCGGGAGCGTCTGGCCCCGGGGGAGGAGGCTGGAGAGGGCAGGAACCAGGTGGCCATACATAATTGGGGGAGGGACATCAAAGAAACCTAAAAATGTGTGGTACCTACTAGGTGCCCAGTAGTCTTTAACACTAACCAGGGAAGACGCATGGTCTGTTCCATGATCTCCAGGGCGGGTGATGGGAAGTTCTCTTTCTCCCAGATAATCTCAGAATCACTTCAGGAAAGCGTTTCCAAAACCTCAGTATTATGTGCAGCCTTTTCGCATGCTTGCCCATCAGAGTACCCTCCTGCTGTTTGCCAAATGGCACTACACAGACTCCTTACTGAATAATTTTCTTTAAAGTGACTTGCTTTTCAGGATACCTGGGTGGTACAATCAGTTAAGCATCTGCCTTTGGCTCAGGTCATGATCCCAGCATCTTGGGATCGAGTCCCCTGTTGGGTCCCTTGCCCAGTGGGGACCCTGCTTCTCTCTCTGCTTGCTATTTCCCCTGCTTGTGTGCTCTCTCTCTCTAACAAATAAATAAATAAAATCTTACCCCCCAAGAAAGTGATTTGCTTTTCAACTTAAATGTATTTTAAGAGGAAATTTTATTAAATTATTTTTGGGTGGGGGGATGGATGGCTCAATCAGTTAAGCAACTGACTCTTGGTTTTGGCTTAGGTCATGATCTCTTGCTAAAATAAATAAATAAATAAGAAGAAAGAAAGAAAGAAAGAAAGAAAGAAAGAAAGAAAGAAAGAAAGGAAGAAAGAAAAGAAAAGAAAGAGATTTGGGGGACGAGCATCCCAGGCAGATGGCCCCACATGTGCAAAGGCCCTGGGGTAAGACTGAGCTTCTCATATTGGAGGGACCTCTAGGAGTGACTGAAGGGTAGAGTGAGGAGGAAGAGGTCATCAAGGGTTGTATCCTGAAGACCTTCCTGACCATAGAAAGCATTTCAGACCCCATTTCCTTCCTCCCTCCCCTCCTCCCTTCCTTCCTTTCTTTCTGATTTTAAGTGAACTCTCCACCTAATGTGGGGCTCAAACTCACAACCCCAAGATCAAGAGTCACACACTCTGCCGACTGAGCCAGCCAGGTGTCCCCCCAGTTTTTCTAAATAGACTGGGAGGCCACTGGAGGATTTTGAACAGTGGATTGACAAGATCTGACTTAATGCTATAAAATACCTAGTGTTGGTGAGGTTGGTGACTATAGAAAATGAGTATCAATTACAGAAATAAGAAATCATAAAAATACTATGAAAATAACATGATTTCACTCAACTCTAAGTACTCTTATCTACTGAGGGCACTACTGTAATGAAAAAGGGAGTTTAGCAAGTGTGAGAGAGGCTTCAAGACAAAACAGCACCAACCTAAGACTCTGTCTTTGTCTGGCTTGGAAGAACAATGATGTGATGCAGTGTATTTGATGTGGGAAACAAAGGCAAAAGAAAAATTTTTAAATTTCCTAGTACTGATATCCCATTGACAAGTCCTTGAAACAGGCAGGGTGACCTTCCTCTAGGAACTCAGCTGCCTCGATGTTAATACTTCACTAAAGGCAAGAGGCAGTCTTAGCCCAGTGCCCCAGGATCCTGTAAGTCTACCTTAACGTATAAAAATTCCTTTGGAAACTTCCTTTATCTCTACCCCGCAAGATGCATGTTGGCAATCATCCTCCAAGCATATGGCCCACTGATACACATCGGAAGGAGCTCATGACTCGGGTTTTACTCGACAGTAATAAGTGACCTTTTCCCAACACTAGCTAGCCCTCTCAAGGTCCTGGAAACCTTGCTTCCAAAATTCCTTAGAGACTTACACTGTCCCTAACCCCTCCCAGCTTGAAAGTATATAATGAATGGGCCGCTCCTCATGACCCCAGCACACCTCTTTCTGCCCCCGGGTCCTGTCCCTGTACTTTAATAAAACCACCTTTTTCTGCCAAAGATGTCTCAAGAATTCTTTCTTGGCCACTGGCTCGAAGCCCTAATATTTTCCCTGCAACTTATTTATATGATGTTTGTGAACCTAAAATCGTTACAAAGGCCATGGGTCATAAGCTTCCCACTCTTCGGTACATACCAAAGGTCAGGAAGCCATAAGCATCAAGAAAGAGGTGGCGTTTGTTGTTCCCACATCAGCCCCTCCCGGAGAGCAGGGTTCATGGGGTCACTGTGGACCCAGTTTAGAGCGAGGTCCCTGCAGCAGATGTCATCAGAGGCGGTTGTGCCTTGGGTTCCTCTGGTGGAGGAGAAGGCTCTGTAGATGCCATCGTTATCTGCCTGGGACTTCTGCAGGACTGGCCATCCAGAGGTGAAGGAGGAAGTGTAGAGACCAGATGGGAAAGCAAACCCTTCCCATATCTGAGACCATCACACTAGGGAGCGGAGTTTCCATGCCTGTCTTGTAGATCAAGGAACAGAGGCTTACGAGGCACACGGCTGACCCTCTCCTCTCCAGGCTCCTGCCAGCCTCCCAGCCACCCAGCATCTGCGTGGATGACCCCTCACCAGTCTGGCCCCTCCTGGGGAGTAATCTCTGTGGTCCCACGTTCCCCCTGACCTCTTCCACCTTAAACACATACAATGGGAAATATACTTGAAATGTTTCATTTCAAATATCCGACTTGCGCATCACCATATCCTAACATTTCTGCTAATGTTCTAATGCTCCCCAAGGTAACAGTTCTCTGACCTCACCGAGACCTTTGACCTCCACCTGCCGGTGCCCGACCCCACTGCTTTTCCAGCATCCAGGGAGAGGTTCAAGGGCTTCACTCTCCCTCTTGTCCAAACTAGATCCCAAATCCCAACCTGGTAATCAGCCCCACAGACGCCCTTCTGCAGACTTAAGCCATGCTAATCCCATCTTCCCTCTGTGGGCCGAGAAAGCTGTCGGAGAAAGGTCATACAACCTGACAAACCGGTTTCACTCTGAAACCCGGGAGCTCAAGACAGACTCACCTCATTTAAAAGGCAATTTACAGAATGGGAGGAAATAAAGCTCGGGGACAGGACCTGTGGGCGGAAAGAGCTGCTGCCCCAGGGTCATGACAGGTGGCTGATCATATACTATGGGGTTGGGGGAGGTGAGGAAAAGGGGGAGGGTTTGGGAGAACTTTCGTTTGCTAAGGAGGACCTACAAAATAACCCAGGCTTGCCTTTGTCCGGTTAAGGTGGTTCTTCCCCCTCTAGCAAGGTATTAACATTAAGATAGTTGGGAGATTCCTGGAAGAATGTCACAGCTGTCCCAACCCGGAGTGGGGGGCTGGGGGCAGGTGGCACGGTGTCTGCTTCTGCTTTGTCCTCTGCTCCCCTTCTGTTCCCTCATCAAAACCTCTCCCTGGCCTCAGATTTCACTGGATGAGCACAAGTTCTCGGAAGTGGGACAGACGCCGCCCCCCCAAATCTGTTCTCTCTCTTAAGCAATTGCACCAGAGCCCCAGTGTTTAGCTGGAAACACGGCTGCGCAGACCCCACACTGCAGCCCCCAGATCCCCTGGCAGCCGGATGTGGCCAAGTGACTGAGTGCGGGTCAGTGTGAGTGAGCAGAAGGGGTGAGGACAATATCCAGGCAAGCCCTGTGGCGGAGAGGACTAATTGACTAATTGTCCCCCCAGATCCACGCTCTCCTTTTGTCTTTTAGCAACAGAAATCCTTTTGTTGTAGCTGCATGCGTGGCTAGTTAGCTAACGATGGATGCTGTTTCCTAGCTTCCCTTACAAGAGAAGGGGTCATGTGACTAAGTTCGGGTCAATGGACCCCTCTGTCGAGGTCCTCATGGCCATGCCACCCATGGCCTGTCCCCCAGGCCAGGCCAGGAGGCAACCAGGGCTGGAGGGAACTGGGTGGCCCTGGAGGAGAGAGGGACGGCATCACCCAAGGAGGTCAACAGTCTGCAGCTCCCCTGTACCCACCACCCTAGGTGGGAACTCCCCCCACCCCCGCCTCGCCAAGCCCTGGGAAGGAGGCCACAGATGTGAGTTGTGAATCTGAAAGAAATTTTTCTATAACATCAGTAATAAAAAAAAAAACGACACCATGCCCAAGAAAAGAATTTCTTTTAAAGATTTTATGTATTTATTTGACAGAGAGAGACACAGTGAGAGAGGGAACATAAGCAGGGGGAGTGGGAGAGGCAGAAGCAGGCTCCCCCGGGAGCAGGGAGCCAGACGTAGGAGTCAACCCCGGGATCATGACCTGAGCAGAAAAGGCAGATGCCCAAAGACTGAGCCACCCAGTTGCCCCTCAAGGAAAGATTTTATTATCTTTTTATTATCTCTAAAGAAAAGGAACTTAAGAAATTCTTGTCCTAAGAAAACAGTCTGTACCAAAAATATAGTAAAACAAGAAGGATTGGGCAGATAATAGCAACAGTATTGAAAACTCATTGTTTTTCCTAATTTGGGGATGTTTATAGTATTTGCTAGCTTTTTTAACATGCCAGATTTATGGTGATTTCTTTTCTTTAAATAAATATTCACTTCCAAACTTAGTTTTGTGACCATAGTTTACAAAACTACTATATGTTTGTTTGTTTATTTGTTTATTTAAGTGAGTCCCTGAAATTGAATCAGCCAGGGTCTGGAGAGGAGCTGTGAGCCACAGCCCGAGAGCCGCCCCTAGGATCTCCCAGAAATGCCCAAAGCCTGGAGCTCAGCAGTGGCAGTCATGGAGAAGCCCTGGTGACCATCTTTTTTGGCTTACAAGGCTGGGTGGGAGATTTCCTCCAAAATATCGTCACTTGCATATGTCCGGGCACCTGAATCTTCGTCTCACCCCGTAGGAGAATCCCTTACATTTCCCTCTAGCAAATTCTTCCCGAGTTCCATGCCCAGCCCTTGCTCCTGGGGTTAGGGTGTGAGCTAGGATTAACAGGTACGTCTTGAATATATGGTTGTGACATTGCCTTCTCAATTATTTGCCTTCTTTTAGGACTAGGGTTGGGGAATGTCCAGAAGAATCCAGAATTTATTTCTAGGCTCATTAAAAGAGATGGTCAAAAAAAAGGTAAAAATCAACTCAGATCGCTGGGGCTGCTTGAGCCACATTGTTCTAGTAGCTGGGAAGCTCTCACATGGAAACTGAAACTGAGAGGGGCGTCTGGGCGGCTCAGTGGGTTAAGCGTCTGCCTTCAGCTCAGGTCATGATCCCGGGGTCCTGGGATGGAGCCCCGAAGTGGGCTCCCTGCTCAGGGGGCAACCTGCTTCTCCCTCTCCCCCTGCACCTCCCTCTGCCCCTCCCCCCCCCCCCCCCCCCCCCCCCCGCCACCCGGCTCATGCTCTCCCACTCTCTCTCTCATAAATAACTAAGTAACTAAATGAAACTGAAACTGAACAGGCTTAAATTACAAGGAAATTTCTGCTCAGAAATTTACAGGTAAGTCTAGCTTGACACCTTCCAGCATTTTATTAGTTCTGATTGGGTTAAACGTCCAATTCGGAGCCAGTCCTGGTGAGCCAGGAGATGGGGATGCAAATTAGCTTAAATCAAGCAGGAGCTGACCATGGGGTCCTGTTACTATTCTAGAGGGGCACTTACAAGGTATCACACACCAGAAAACAAACAACAGAAATTTCTGGAGGCTGGAGGTCTGCATCAAGTGTCAGCAGGGCTACATTCTCTCTGAAGGATCTCAGGAAAAATCCTGCCTTGCCTCTTCCAGCTTCTGGAAGATTCTCCGCGGTCCTGGGGTCGGGTCGTCACTGCGTCCCACCCACGCTTCCCTCCCTCTCCGTGGGGTCTCCTTCAGGCTGTGTCTCCATTTAATTTCCCTCTCCTTAGAAGGAACTTGTCACTGGACTCAGAGCCTGCCCAGATGCCATATGACCTCATCTTAACTTGATTACATCAGCAAAGACTTAATTTCCAAATAAAAAGTCACATTCACAGGTTCTGGGTGGATGTCAATTTTGAGGGGACACTATTGAACCCAGTTGAGGAGCTCATCACCCTAAACCCTACAGCTGAGAGGGGAGGAGGTGACACCTCAAAGGAAAATCAGGGTACCCCTGGCCTGAGAAGAGGACTAGATGCTGGTTATCACTCGGCACACTTCTCCCTATTACATGTCAGCCATGTGTGTGTCCAGCTCTGCTTGCACGCCCCCACAGATGGGGGGATCGCTACTGAATCAGGCAGTTTGTGGCGCAGGTGGGCGATCTTCAGGGGGTGACTCTGCCCTGATGTGCACCGTAGGTTTTATGTACTGTCTTGGTTATTATTTGATCAAGGATCGCGGGCTTCCCTGGCACAAAGCTGATCTGAAAGGAGTTGCAGGGGGTGGGGGGAGGTGCAAATGGATTACTTGAAGAGATGACCTGGTCAAGAGGGAGGGCCCAGAAAGGGCACAATGTGTGAAGCAGGAGACCCCGCTTTGAGGTCTGCCTCCATTACTTGCTGGTTTCGTGACCTTGGGCAAGTCATTTTGCCTCTGTGAGCCTCAGTTTCCCCAACTATAAAATCGAGATGGCAGAAGGCCCTACATCAAAGGTTTACTGGAGAAGTAGAAATACCAGATGGGAAATCACTTTCTCAGCTGTGAAGGTCTGTGCGCCCCCACGGAGTGGGGATCCTCCAAAGCGTTCTCCTCAGAAGAGGACAGGGCTTCCTGCCCCACTCCAGGGCTGCCCCCAGATCTTGCTCCGACCCAGGGCCAGACTCAGTTTCCGTCGTTGTTCATTTCACTCTCCAGCATGAATACTTTCTCATCAGTGGCTTAGGAGGAGGAGGGAATTGTGACATGAGACAGAATTTTCACAGAGCCATGCTTTGAAAGTGTTTCCAGACCCTCACATGCTGGGTTCCGGCCAGAATACAGAAGAATGATCACGGATGGTTGGGTACATGGTTTTGGAGTTTTTCCACCTCATGAAATTCTGAAGTGGAAAAGCTGACATTTTGCTTTTAATCCATCCTCCCAAGAACGTGAAGAGTTCCCGAGTAGGTTATTAGGTTGAAAGCTTCATATTCCAAATAAAGTTAAATAACTTTAATCAAATGTAGTTCTTAAGAATTATTTAATGTTATGAAGGGTGGCATACCAAAATATTACACAGAAAGTCATATTCACATGTGTCTTTTTTTATTATGATAGTTGAGAATCTTTAACAGTTTTGCACATAACAATATTGCCTATAAAGTCAATACCTTCCACAATCTGTATTTCCCACTGGATTTGGCACTACAAAGTAAGTAAGTTCTTTCAGATTTGGGGCGTGGTGCCGTCCCAGCTCTCCGGACTTGACAGACTGGATTGGTGGTTACTGAGATATGATCCCAAAAGTTCTCTCTGCCACATTGCTATTCTTGCAATAATAAATGTTACATTTATTTTTAAGCTAACCAACACAATGTCGGTATCTAAAGAGATAGAGTTTTGTAAGCCCCCAGTTTATCTAGAAGGCAAATAACATGTGTTGTGTGCTTCATTGATGAGAGGGATGGATACCTACCCAGTTACAGAACCACCAGTGTCACAGAGTTTTAGGGACCCCAGAAATAACTATAAAGTGGGCATTTGTCTCTTCAACATTCCAAAAGCCAATGCGACATCTGAGGCCAAATGTCCACTCCCGTCCGAACGCCTCGGCCACTGCTGTGTACACAAACTTTCTACTCTGCTTGGCCAACCATCACAATATCAACAAAGTTTCTCTCTCCAGGGAGTAGAGTAAGAGGCAATTTTAATCTGGTTAATATGCTTCTCTGTATTGTCAAAAACTTCAAAAATAACCATATCAAAATTTGTAATAAAAGTTTAAAGAAACTCAATAAAATGTACTACAAACAATAAGGTCAAAGGGAAGGCTGTGGTAGGTTCCATTATTGTTGGGCAAATACTCGCTCCTGCCCCCTGCCTCATGGCGGGGGTGGGGAGGGCACTTGCGAGCCTGGTCATGTGACTTGCTCTAGCCAATAGGGTGTGGGCTAAAGTCACAAGGTGCCAGTTCCCAGCCTAGACATTAAGAGGCTTTGGAAAGGTGTTCCCTTTCTCTCCTCTGGGAACTCCCACATCCCTCTTGCTCCAGCCCATCCAGCTGGACTGCAGAATGAGAAACCTGTTTCAGACCTGAACCTAACCTGCAGCGTGAAGCAAGGCTGTACCAGCCAACTCAAACCATTCGAAAGCAAAAAAGAAACCTTAGTTTAAGATTTGGGGATTGTTTGTTATGCAGTAAGTGTCAGCTAATCCAGAGTCCAATCAGGTAGGAAGTGTGTTTACCTCACTTACTGAGTTTATTCTTGCTGTGCCCAAAAGCCCTAAAATAAAATAACAGTACAGGGGTGGCTTTCAAAAATAGAAAATTCTGAGAGAGAGAAAAATACAAACCACCCACACCCTACCCCTCAAGGCTAGCCCCTAACTGCATCTTGCTGTCCATCCATCTAGCCTCCTATCTCTAATGACAGATGAAGTCAGATTAGGAAGATAGGTAAAAGGCAGCCTCGTCCTTCGAATTGTTCCGTTGGACACCTTGGGGGTTCTGATGGAAACCTTGGAGGCATCCCTGAGTGCTCTTTTTTGCTCTCATGTTCAGTCTGTCAGCAAATCCTGCAGGCTCTGCAAACTCAGCCTTTCTCATTATCCCTCCATCACCACTGATGGTGATAAAGGATACCCACCACCACCACGACCACGTCTCACCTACAGGATCGTACTAGCCTTATAACCGGCTCCCTGCTTCGGTCCTTGCCTTCTCTAGGCTCCTTGGAGCAGCCACAAGGATCCTTCCAGAACCTAAAATTCAGTCCACGTCATTCTTCTGACCTGATGTCCCCATGGCTCCCCCCCTTACTCAGAGGAGCACATATTACCACGACCTGGTCGGCCCTCCCTAGATCGCTTACCCTTTCCTCTCTGGCCTCAGTTTCTCTCAATCTCCCTCTTGCTCGGTCAGCTCCAGCTTCACTGTTCTCCCAACACATCTGACACGCTCAGCCGCCTGTCCTTATCTCTTCTAGTACCTTTTGGTGGGAATGTACACAGGGCAGGACCTTGTATGGCCCACCCCCTTGCTTTCCTACGTCTGTGAGTCTGAAGTCATTTCCTTAGGAATGCTGTCCTTGGCTATTCTAGCTAACGCATCACACTCACACTCACACACACAACACACACACACACACACACACGCACACGCACACGCGCACACTGAGACTTCACATTCCCACATCCCTGCTTTATTGCCCCTCCTTGGCCCTGGGCTCTCTCCGAGATACTGTATATCTGAATTCCTGCTTACTTGTTAATTTGTTAACCATATCCCCTGCTAGAATAGAAGTTCCACGAGGAACTTGCCAGGCATGTAAGTAGACACTTAATGAATATTTTTATTGAATGAATGAATAAATAAGTGAATGTAAAGTGTGTAGAATGTTTCAGATACATAGTAAAGGGGAATAGCTCCACAGAGATTTAAAAAAAAAAAAAAAGATGTTTTCTTGCTCTTACATTGTGGAGGTCGTAAAAAGTTGATAAAACTTTTAAGATGGGGGACGCCTGGGTGGCTCAGTGGGTTGGGTGCCTGCCTTTGGCTCAGGTCATAATCCCAGGGTCCTGGGATCAAGTTCCACATTCGGCTCCTTGCTCTGTGGGGACCCTGCTTCTCCCTCTGCCTGTTCTGCCCGGAGCTTCTGCTCTCTCTTCTGCTCTCTCTCTGACAAATAAATAAAAATAAAATCTTTTTTAAAAAGATAGAATGCAAATGTATAGAGTCATAAAGGCCACTGGTAGAATAAGCAAGAATGTAACAAATAAAAACAAGGAGGTTAAAGGAAGAAGGAGCAGTGGAGGGGATGTATGTGAACAAAATTCTGCCTCTCTTACCACTGGAAATTGTTTAGGGTGGATAATTTAAGAAACAGTACTTTAGATTTATTTCTTTTTTAAAAAAGATTTCATTTCAAAGGAGAGAATAAGTAGGGAGATGGACAAAGGGAGAGGGAGAAGCAGGTTCCCCACTGAGCAAGGAGCCCAACTCGAGCTTGATCCTAGGACCCCAAGATCATGACCTGAGCTGAAGACATGCTTAACCAAATGAGTCACCCAGGTGTCCCAACATTTAGTTCTTAAAGCAAGAGGCCTCAATGCTGTAAAAAATGGCCCTCCACCATTTTCCGTATGGCCCAGACATTGCTTTTAAAATTTTCGAGTTACTTGCCAATTTTTGAAATTTGGGACATTTTATATATGACTGTTTCTCTTGAAAACGATCTGGCCACTCTAGGCCTGCATTCTGAAATCAAGCCACCAGGTGGCGCAGAGTATCAGCCCCTCCCCTTGGATGCTGCTTGAATCTTTGGTTTGCTATAGACTCTCCCCGCTTTTCTCTCCTGGTATAAACATATAATGGTAAGACTAAAAAAAAAAAAAAGAGAAGCAAAAAATTCTAACAGTAGTTTTCTCAAATCAGTGAGGCCTAGGAGTGTTGCAAAGATAGGAAAGGAGAGTAGTTCATTTAGAATCTTCTACCCTCTTAGATCGTTGATACAAATTTGGGTACACGCGCCTTGTTAGTATAATGAAGGCATCAATTAGGTTAAAAAATTTCACTTCAAATATATTTTTCACCTTAAAAAATTGCAAAACGCTGAAAAATATAAAGATCAAGGATAAAAACTGTCCTACCAGTTACTAACAACACTTTGGTGAATATTCATCTTATCTTTTGTCTTTTATAAATCGAGCTAGTTAGAAAGGCAGACAGACATCTGGATACGTGGATATTTTCACATCACTGAGATCACGCTGTATATAAAACGTTGTGACATTCACCATTCTAGATCGTTGAGTATTTCACATGAGACTGAATTCATACCCATATTGCCTTTGCCAATGTTAAAAACTGTATCAGCAATTTCTCCCAGCATCTGGCTTTTTCTTTACTTCTGAGTGTGTAGAAAATTGAATTATGTGCGTACCAAGTCAACATTCCAGTTTTCCTGGCAAAGACTGATTCTGCCAGTGGAAACAGAGTGTTTTCATTTTTCCTTCTCTCTCCCTGTGGTTCCATGCTTTTCTGGTTTCTCTGTGTGCATATTTTCCCTCTGGATTTGGCACCGTGAGGTTGCTAAGTTCTTCCAGATTTGGGGTCCAATGTCATCCTAAATCTCTGGGTTTGATGGGCCGAGTCGGTGGTTTCTGACATATGAAGCCAAAAACTTTCTCTGAGGCTGTCTCTCAATCAGATCGACATCTCGGGAGGTGGGTGAATTTGGCAGTTATGTTGCATTTGGACACCCAAGTCCATTGCCTTCTCCTGGAAGTGTATCTGCACAGTGTTGGGCACAAAATAAGTCCCCAAGATCCTTGATGGTTGAAACCAGATCGGGTAGCCTCTGGCAGGAGATAAAACAGCTTTGCTCCAAATACACAGCACTCTTTATCAACATCCTCCGATCAGAACAGCATTTAAGGCTTTCTGACAGCCCCTCCCCAGTGGCCATACTGACTTCTCTAACCCTGTTGTGGGTTAATTTTTGAAGATAATCACAACGTGACCCGCAAGTCAGCCCCTGAGATTTCCAGCCTTCCAGGGCCACCCCTTCGGTAGCCTGACCTGAAGCCTCATTCTAGACAACGTGGGAAGGCGGGCGTTCCCGGCGCCCACGGTCATTGTATTTTTGCCTCGCACATCCGGGGCACTGAAAGAGTGGAGGTCCGAAGGTGCCTCGGCAGCCCTTCTTTCCCTCCCGCTGCCCACCCACATGCACTCCTGGGTCCTGGTCGGTATGATCTGTCAGGCAGTTCCCGTAGCTTTCCTGCTCACTTCTAGATAATGATAGATGGCAATATGATGATGAGAACAGTCTCATCCCTCTGTCACTTCGAAGCGCACCAACGATCTAAATTCAGCAATTAACATGTCACCTCGTGTCAAAGTTTCTAATTTTATTCATGTTCCACCTCTCCCCTACCCCTACTCTCACTTCTTATCCTCCCCACCGCCATTGGACTCAGGAGGTGAAGGCCTCACTTGGCCGGTGTTGTTAAGGACGCGGCATCGTGCTTTCTGGGCTCAGGGAGTGTTTGCGGCTGATTCCTTCTATTATTAGGGTGAGAGAGAGAGAGGTTCTTGACAACTCCGCCCACTGGGAATGAGCTTCCTGAACGAGCTCCCTGAGATGCAGGGGTTCTCTCCTGTGGCTGGCCACTTTCCATTTGGCCCCTAGACCCTTGGCCCCCTGGGGTCCAGCACCTTCCCCTGTATTCTTCCCATTTCCAGGTAGACCTCTCACTGGGAATCCCAAGTGACCCCAGTCCAGCTGCCTCCATGGGACTCAGAACTAGTTCCTGGAAGAGATTCACGGCTTCCACCCTCTCTAGAGCTACTTCCTCCTGGGGCTGGCAGCCACGCACCGCTCCGCAGAGGCTAAGCAGCCACCATCTCGGACTCCGAGAATTTTCTAGGCCTGGATCTGGCACTAGTTTGTTCAGGAGACTGGGGGTGCACAGTGAGGTCCAAAGCAGTGTCTCCCCAAGTCAGCCCTCTCTTTCAGCTTCTCCGACCTCCTCAAGGTAGGCCCTGAGCTAAGGGTCCCAAAGTCCATTTTGACCATCCCCTTTGCAATTCCCGCACAGATGGAGAGAAGGGCACCGGCTACCCATCGTGCTACTCCTGGCCTCTGGGGTTTCCGCGCAACTGAAGGCAGAAGGAGTCCCATCCTTACATCCCACTGCCTGCATCTCTCCTTTCAACACTTTGGACATTCGGACCCATTCGGACCTCCCTTCCCCTCTCCGCCCTGCCTCGCAGCTTCGACAGCTGTCATCTCCAGTCGGCTTCAACTCCAGTATGGGACACAGCTCCATTTCCTTTTCACTCTCTGGCCCCTTTGGGACGATACCGCTCCTACAAGGCGGAGTCCACAGACTCTTTTCGAAGGATGGAGTAGCAGGACCGAGGACCGGTTGGTCGGACATGGCTCACTCCTCTTCACCCTCTCCTCTCCTCGGGGATCCACCCCCATCTCCTGCCTGGCCAATGAGGGCATTTCATCCCCCCCCCGCCTTCCTGGCTACCGTGATTGGCTCAAGTGTGGGGGCGTGGCCAAAACCGAGCCAATCAGAGCCAACAATACTGCATCCTGGGAATGATGGCTAAGGTTGCGCAGGGTCTCGTTTTTTTCACCGGATTCCTAAGGGACTAGGATGTAACCTGGAGCCATGTCTGCCTTCATGGTGTCATCAAGGAGAACCTGGTTGAGAACGAGGCCAAGATCGCAGGCAGAGGGAAGATAAAGAACATTTTAGATTTGAGTCAATAAATTTCTTTTCGTTCATTTAAGCCAGTTCATGTCATTTTTTTCTTTCACTTGCAAACAAGAGAACTGGGTGATGCAGAGAGAGGAGAATCGTATCCCAGGAGGAAAGATGATTAAGCATTTCATCTGCAACATGCCTAGTCTTTTTTTAAAATGATTTTCAAAGAGTTTTATTTATTTATTCGAGAGAGAGAGAGAGAGAGAGAGAGCAGGGGGTGGAGGAGAGGGAGAGGGGCAAGGAGCTCCGTGCTAAGTGTGGAGCCCCACGCAGGGCTGGATCCCACGACCCCGAGGTCAAGACCGCAACAGAAACCCAAAGTTGGCCACTTAACCCACTGAGCCACCCAGGCACCCATGAAACATGCCTCCTCTTAAATATCTCCTTAGCTTAACTCCCATCAAGAATTTCATCTTGTCAGCAAATATTGCGGAAGCACCTCAGTTTCCCCGACACCCCAAAGTCACTGTTACTCAGATTTTATCGGTAAAGAAATTCACGTTTCAGCAAGGTCACGAAGCCCGTGCAGTGTCATCCACTGAGGCTTGCCACCAGCCGCGTCTGACTCTGAAGTCCTTGTTTTCCCATCAGGCAGCACCAACTGCTCTGAGAGGTGCTGCCATTAGCAAGCCATGCCTGGTTGCTTATTGGATCGCATCCCAGGAATGAGCTCCTCCATCAGCAGGGCACAGACTGTGCCACCCCCAGGGGGTTGGCAAGGCCTGTCAAGGCAGGGGTGGGCGGCAGCCTCGCTGCCTCCTAGAGAGCCTTGAAATCATGCCTTTGTGGACCAGTGAGTCTGATTTTTCCCAGAGTCTCTCATGCGACTTAACACAATGCCTCGCATCCAGGAGGTGTTCAATCATAATTTCGAGTGAAGGAA
This sequence comes from Martes martes, assembly GCF_963455335.1. Taxonomy (NCBI): domain Eukaryota; kingdom Metazoa; phylum Chordata; class Mammalia; order Carnivora; family Mustelidae; genus Martes; species Martes martes. Next base: position 13,357,497 of record NC_137896.1, on the reverse strand, counting down.
ATAGTGGGGAAAATGTCTGCTCTGCCACTAGCGCCAGGGTTGTGACTCCCGTGGTGCAGATTGTCCCTGGAAAAGGTCTGCAGACAAATGCAATTCTGTGTCTAAGCATTTATCCCACAGATAACATTTGCACATAGACTCCCCATCAGGTCCGCATCACAAGGTTGGCCAGGTTATGCACCGCTCAATATGGAGAGGCACTTTTCACATCATGGGATACAGAGTAAGAAGGAGATAGCTTTTTTTCTTTCTTTTTAAGATTTTATTTATTTATTTGACAGACAGAGATCACAAGTAGGCAGAGAGGCAGGCGGGGTGGGGGGGGGGGGAAGCAGGCTCCCGGCTGAGTCGCTGGGATCATGAGCTGAGCGGAAGGCAGAGGCTTTAACCCACTGAGCCACCCAGGCGCCCCGGGAAATAGCTTTTCACTCTCTACTTTTGTGTGCTATGTAAATTTTTTGTTTTTGTTTTTGGCATAGTCATATATAACAGTCCAAAGAAAAACTTCATATCAACTCTGTGATGTTGTTTAAATTTTTTAATACATTGCTTGTCACATCAGCCATTCTTATTATTATCATTGTTACTATTTTTTTCATTGTTACTATTTTTTAAAAGATTTATTTATTTGAGAGAGAAAACACACACACACACGCACACACACACGCGCGCCCGCACGCCAGTTGGGGGGAGGGGCACAGAAAGGAAGATAAGCAGACTCCCCGCTGAGCGAGGAACCCCATACAGAGCTCCACCCCAGGACCCTGAGCTCATCACCTGAGCTGAAACCAAGAGTCAGAGGCTTAACCAACTGAGCCACGGGTGTTGGGCATTGTTAACTATTTTTAAAGAAAACCTCAGATGTTATTACACCACACAGACACATGAGGGCGCTGCGGGCATCTTTTGAAAGGTTTCAGAGCTGGGTGGCTGCAGGCTTCAACTTTCAGAGTGCAGGGGTGGGGGAGAAAATCCTGGGAGTCTCCTACAATAAGGGCCTTTCTTGGCTCCATCTTGGTCCCGTGGCCAGCCGTGTCCGTGAAATACCAGGGCCGGTTTCCCGAGTACTTCCCTAGTTCCCTAGTGGAAATCAGGGAGAGGGTCCGCTGTCCGTAGGTGGTGGGGTGGAGAGCTGGCGTTGCCGGAGCAGCCCTGGGGAGCGACTCCTACCCCCGGACCCTTGTGTTCTCATCTATGCAACAGGACGGATGAAACCCACCTCGTTGGGTGATGTGAGGATGGAACGGGGACTCTCAGAAACCAAGAGAAGCCTGAGCTAGTCTCTCTGTAGTGAAAAACTGGAAAGGAAAGAGAAATACAGAAAGAAAGGGGGGTGGGTAGCCCAAAACAATTACCCAAAGTGAAGTCACTTTTATAAAGTCAGATTTTAAAATTCATACCTCTCTCTCTCACGCACACACACACCCCCCACAATCCATCAGTACTAGGTAGAGACAGAGACAGGGATGGTGGGATTTATTTTAAAGTAGTCGTTAATGTGGTCTGATAGTGGACTCAAGTTTAATGATTTTCTATGATCTCTTCTGCTATCAATTCTGGAGGTGCTTCTCTGTGACTTGGGTATAACCTTATTTAAAGATAACACATAAAATCCTTCTCTGGGGCCCATGGCAGACTGTGTCTCTGCTTGGCAGCTGTCCTCTCTTTCTTCCTGGCTAAGAGAGCTCCCATTTTGTTCCAGCATAGAGCAGAGCAGATGGCCGTGTGCTCAGTAGAGAGATGATTTACCCCCAGTCCCAGGAGGTGAGTTGAAATTGGTCTAAATCATTCCCTTTTGCTTACGATTGGTTTATTATTGGGCCTATGTGTCTCGGTTCTGGCCAATGAGAAGTAAGTGGATATTTCCTGGAGGCTTCCAGGAGGGATTTTGTTGTGTGATAAGACAGAGACATTTGAGAAATTTCTTTTCTATCTGTCCTTTCCTTGGATAGTGTCAGGATACATGGAGCTACGGCAGCCATCTTGAGGCCATGAGGAAAAGACCAAGAGAAGTGTGGAGGCGTGGATCCTCATCTCATGTTTGACATAATGGAGATGCTGAATTCACCAGCCCTGGGACCATCTGATTCAGGACTTCTTGTTATATGATATGCTTTCTAGAAAACTTTACAGTTTAAACTTCTTGTGGATGATGTGATGAGCAGCCAAAAGCACAGGTGATGATACAAACTTCCTTATGAACAGAATGAAGCAATGCAAATACCTTCTTGGGCAGAATGCAAGCATTTGCATTTCTAACAAGCCTGGAGAACCCCATTTTGCACAACATTTGTCTCAGCTGTTTCTTAGGCTGGAACAGGACCTTGCAGGTTAAGTAAAACTCAGGAGTCGGGCAGATGTGTTTCAAATCTCATCTCAGTCCCTTGCTGGCTGTGTGACCCAGGGCCAGTGAGTCATTCTCTTTGGACTCCAGCTTCCTGGTCTGTAAATTAGGGATGATAAAGGAACTCCTGGCTTTCCGCCTTACACATATTTCTCCACCAGACACCCCCCCCCCCCGCCCCATCTCTGTATGTGACAGGTCCATTCTTCTAGAAGCTCAGCCCTGAGTACATGAGTCATCTTTGCGGGCTCTCTTTCACCCATACCTCACACCTGATCGGTTGGAAAAACCACCTTCAAGGTGCACCCAGAATCAGACCCCTGCTCCTTACCTCCATTGTGGTCACCTTTCCCTCCTGGACCGTGGAAGAAGCATCCCTGTTCCTGCTCAGGAACCCCCTTGGCTCCCACCTCACTCACAGTAAGAGCTGAACTTACTCTGAACAAGCCTGAAATAGCCCCACAATCAAGATAGAGAACAGCTGCATCACCTACCAAAATATCTGCCCCTTTGCTGACTCCCCTTTCTCCCGCATCTATTGGCCATCTGTTCTCTGCCCTTGAAGTTTTGCCTTTTCTCGAATGTCATAGAAATGAATTGGGCAGTTGATAGCCTTGGAGACTGGCTGCTTTCTCTCGGTGTAATGCTTCTGAGATCCCTGGTTTTGTATCATTGAATTTTGGTTTCCCATGTGCCGCTGTGTGTCTATGCCGGTGAGGGCATCTGGCTCGTTTCCGGTTTGGGGTAATTATGAAGAAGTTGCTCTTAAAGTTCATGTGTAGGGTTTTTTTTGTTTTGTTTTGTTTTTTTTGCGTGAACAGAGCCTTTCAATTTTCCAGGCTCGACACCCAGAGTGGGATCACTGGGTCGTATGATGAGCGTGTGTTTGGGCTTGGAAGAGCCCTCTGGAAGGTTCTCCAGAGTGGCCGCTCCCCTCTGCCTTGCCACCCGTGCTGTAGGAGACCAGAGGCTGCTCTGCATCCCCACACCTGGGATCGTCTCACCATTGCCTCTCTCCTCCTGAGCCTAGAACCTGGCACACAGTAGGTGCTCAACAAGTATGCACACAGTAGGTGCTCAATAAGTGTGTTCATAGTAGGTGCTCAGCGAGTGTTTGCTGAATGAATACATGGGTGACTGGAAGCAATCACACTGGATGGTTATCAGGGGTTAGTGGATACAGTTTGTAAAGTGCATGGCCCAGTGCCCGGCCCTGAAATGCACTCAGGACCTGAGGGGTCACTGGAAACATCAGGGGCCCCCTCCTCAGGGGCAGAGTCCCCAGCTCCAGAGGACAAGGTCCCGCTGCTGACCCACCTCCTCTGTTTTGATCTCTGGCGCCCCGAGCTCCAGGCTCTGGAGCTAGAAAGATCTTCTCTCCCCAGGACCTGAGGAGGTAAGATCCCCCTCCCCCTGGCAGAAGCCCCCAAGAATCTGCAAACACCTCCATGAGCCAATGCTGTGGTCTCTCCCCTCCAGCCAAGGGAGAACCCAGGGAGACTTGGATCCCACTGTATTTTCCTTGCCTCCACACTGCGGGATGGACGCTCCACAGGCCGAGGAGTGGAGCGCGTCTGTTTTCCTAGCTGGCCCTGTCCCCTTGAGGGGCACAGCGACGCCCCCGCTCTGCTGCAGGTCCTCCCAGTCAGGCCAGGCTGCTCGGCCTCCCTCACCGCGCCCACAGAGACCTGCGTGCGGAATCTTCTCACCACTTCTGCTTTTTTCACAATGACCCTGACCCTTTCTGCTATTGTTTTTCTAGGTTAATTGAACACGTTCTCCTCTCCTAGCTGTGGAGGCCTGTAGGCAGCGCCAAGCACAACAGACCCAGCGCAAAGGGGGCCTGGGAGACCTGCCCCACCTCTGCAGCCTGGGGCCTGTTCAGGCAGAGCCGGGGGACAGGCTGGGGACCAGGAATGTGAGCTAACCTCACGTGCGTGTGGGCTGCAGCCAGCTGGGGTGGGGACGCAGGCAGAGAGGAGGGAGTCACAGGCTCCCTTTCCATCGCTCTCTGCTCTTCTTCCTCCCCTCCTAGACCCCATTTTCTTATCAGAGCAAACAATCCCTAAATGATTCTTCAGTTATTCAGGTGGGTGTTTTCTGAGCATCTAACAGCAGAGTGTCGGGAGGGGTGGGGTCTCATAATACAAACGGAGAGTGCAGTGGTTCTCACCCAGGGACAAATGTGCCCCCTGGGGGGAGGGATCTGGAGACCCTTTCTTGTCATGGGTCACCATAACCAGGGGGCAGGGTGCTGCCGGCATCTAGAGGGGAGGCCAGGGATGCCGTGAACCTTCCTACAGGGCAGAGGGCAGCCCCCACAACAAGCAGTATCTGGCCCAGAACGTCAGTAGTGCCGAGGCTGGTGAGCCCTCATTTATCACCACCCCATTGTGCGGATGAGAATACTGAGGTCCAGAATAGTTAAGTACTATGTCCAGGGACAACAGGCAGGAGGGGTCAGAGCTATTTCAACCCAGAAAGCCGGACCCTGCTGTCCTCCTGTGGGGGCGGGAGCTGGGAGGGAGGGGCTCATTCAGAGCGGAGGAGAGGAGGAGCAGGAGGTGGGTGGTGGAGTTCTGGGGGTGTTCCAGAAAGGACGAGGACAGGGGAATTTGGAAAGATTCCCAGGGGCCTGGGGGAGTCTGTCATGATCCCTCCTCTCATCCACGTCGAATACAGGGAAAACCCGCTTCCATACTTTGGCGAGGCCCTTTCCCCTCCCACCCCCCAAATGCTCCCCCACCCCCAAATGCTCCACTTGGGGCCTCTCCAAGGAGGTGCCCTGCAGTACCAGACAACGAGCAGCAGAGGGCGCGAGAGTTCCTTCGCTGCTTTTCCGTCGCGCTCTTGCTCCGTGTAAATAGGTGTGCCTCAAGGAAAATGCGGAAAATACAAAAAAGCAGAACAAAGAAATCGACACTGCCCATGTTCCCACCTCCAGGGACAGCTAAAATTTTAAACAGTGAGCGTTTTCTTCCTGTCTTTTTCCCAGGCAAAGCTGTTGATGCTTTCTGTTATGTTTTGTTAGTTTTCCAACCCAGGTGGACTCAACCTGATTTTGTAGCCTGGCTTTTCACAGAATGTTCTATCAGAAGACTTTTGCAGGGTCTGACAAGCTCTTCAAACCCTCCGCAGTCGCTGAGTGATGGCTGTGGAGCGGGTGTTTTATGTCACCATGTACCAGGCTGGGTTGGGCCGGGGTGGGGGGGGTTTGGGCACGTAAGAAGCAAGGAGACCGAGGTCTGGGGAGACAGACAATACCCAGGGTCATTTCAAATCTGGAGCTTGCCATGGTGTGGGGGGGCACCAAGGTGATATGTTGGGGAGCTCCTGCGTGGTGGCCCCAGGGGACAGTCTTTCAGAGGAAGGGACATCCAGAGTGGGACCTGGATGATGGCAAGGGGTCAGCTTGCCGAAGAAGGAGCTGCCGATGGGGGTTTCCACGGGGAACATGCCTGGCGTGTTGAAGGATAGGCTGGAAGGGCGTCCTGGGCCGGAGAATGGCGAAGGGAGAAGAGTGAGCTGCAGCCAGACCAGGCCAGCTTGTGGACAACAGCGGCGGGGTGTTGGTCTTCATTTTAAGAGCAGTGGGGGCCGCTCCGGGGGCTTTAAAGACAGCAGTGATGTCTCTACATCTTCTCTTAGGGCAAAGGAACTGCAGAAGGAGAAAGGGATTGGAGCAGTCCTCCAACAAGAGGTGACCTTGGCTTGGGCCAGGTCGGGGCAATGGACAGAGACATGATCAGACTTAGGATGTGGTTTGGAGAAAGATCCCTGGGTCTTGGTGAGGGACGGGAAGTGAGGGACAGCAAGGGATGCCTCTGGGTTTCTTCTCTGTACCTCTAGGGAAGGAAAGTGCACTTGCTCGCCCCTCCCCTCCCTGCCTCCCAGAGCTCAGCAGCCTGTGCCCAAGGGGGGGCGTTCTGCTTCTCTGCTGACACAGTAAGAGAATAAAGAGGAATGTGCTGAAAGAGGAAGATAAAGATTCAGTGCAAGGAATCCCTTGCATTCCACTTCTAAAAATTATTATCTATGTGTTCTTTCAGATTGCAAAAATAATGACCAGTCATTGCAGCAACATTCGTAAAATACAGATCGGCACAAAGCAGGGGACAATAGGTCCCCATGATGCCACCAAACAGAGACCCTCGGGGAGCGTTCTCAGGTCTTTCTTTATACCAATATCTTTATCAATATCTGTATCCATGCCTGGGTTTATTCATTCAACAGATTTATTTTTGAGCACCAACTATGGGCAAGCCCCTATTCCTGCTAAGGATGTAGCGAGAAATAAAAATGTGGAAACCCCTGCCCTTGTAAAGCTGACATTCTAGGGGGCAATAAGCAAATAGTGGGTAGGCTACAGAGTCTATTATAAGGTGGTAGGTGCTGGGGTGGGGGGAAGCAGGGAACAAGGAGGAGGGAGCTACATGCGAGGGGTGGAGGGGTTGGAATTTTAAGTGGAGTGATTAGGGAAGGTGTCACTGAGCAGGTGACATGAATTGGTGGAGGGAACTGGCAGGAGGACGACCTGGGGAGGGAGGAGCACATAAGTGCAAAGGCCCTGAGGAGGGAGATCCTGGAGAGATTCGGGAAGAGCAAGGTCACTATGGCCAGAGCCCAGCGAGCAGGCCAGGCGTACAGCGGAGGTCAGGATAGGGAGGAAAAGGGTGAAGCCAGCCATTAAAAGAGTCACAGCTTTACTCTGAGTCTGTGTGAAGCCACAGCAGACCTTTTATTTCCCTGTAAACATCTTATTATAAACCAGGTAAAGGCAGACGGTGTGAGGAGGGGGCAGGCAATGTTAGGCAGTCAGGGAAGGCTTCCTGGAGGAGGTGACATTTAAGCTGGGATTTAATGGATCAGGAGGAGGCGGCCATGGGAAGAACTGGGTTTAACCCTTGTATTTAAACTGCAGTCGTCCTCCTTCCCAGGCTCACTGCACTTCTCCATTTCCCCATTTATTTTACTCATTGTCTCTTCACCTTGGAATGTCAGCTCCCTGAGGGCTGTTTTGTTCGCCAGGGAACGCTAAGAGCTAAAACAGGGTCTGGCTGCAGTAGGGGCGTCATGAATCTTTGCTGGATGAAGGAATGCTGCACTTGGGTGCAGCCTGAGGTCTCTTGTCTGCAGTGCGTTCCCAGCAGCCCCCTGGCAATCAGTCAGAACAGGCAAAGGAGATCAACCCAACTGCCACAGCGATTCAACGAGAGGAGTTGTAGGATTTGTCCAACAGCGGTGCGGTTCCAGCTGAAACCCAATCCACCGGCTTCTGGATCAGACGGAGTTTGCCTTAAACCCAAGCTAAACCCATGACATAAGCTGGGTGACCTTGGGCAAGTCAGTTAGCCTCTCTGAGCCTGTTTCTGCGTCTGGAAAGTGGGGGTGGATAATAGGTGCCTCCCAGGGTTGTCGAGAGGATTAACAAGGTAACATAGCTAAGAGTTCTGGGGGTCACGGGATAAATAGGGAGCAGGGCCGTTGAGGTCCATCTTTACTTATTTATTTTTTTAAGATTTTATTTATTTATTTGACAGACAGAGATCACAATTAGTTAGAGAGGCAGGCAGAGAGAGAGAGGAGGAAGCAGGCTCCCCGCTGAGCAGTGAGCCCAATGTGGGGCTCGATCCCAGGACCCTGGGATCATGACCTGAGCTGAAGGCAGAGGCTTTAACCCACTGAGTCACCCAGGCGCCCCAAGGTCCATCTTTAGAACAACTCCCTGTGGGTCCAGTGTAGGCAGGACGGCAGCTGAGGTCAACATGCAGCCACCAGAGACTGGGGTGCTGGGGGAAAGGGGCAGGGTCCCTTTAGAGCCTTTGCGCTTGCTGTCCCCTTCCCTGTCGCACGGCTCTCCTCTTCCGACTCCTGGATTCGGGTCTCACGTCGAAGGTCAGCTCCTTGAAGAGGTCGGCCCTGGCCAGCCTGTCTGAAGTCCCTCCTCGCCCCTCCTGCCATCCTCCTTTCCACCCTCTTGTCTGTTCGTTCCATAGCCCCCATCATACCTGCCATGTGTCCTGGTGAATGTCTGTCTCGCCCTCACTGGCCACACGCCCCCCAACTGACTGGAACTCCATGAGAATGGGATCTCCCGTTGGACCACAGCAGTCACTTAGTGATAGAATGAATGAGTGAGTGAATGAATGAATTAGAGAGGGGGAGAAGCCCCGGCGTGAGGGAAGGGGACTGGAGGGCGGCCAAGAGGTTGTACTCCCGAGACGGAGTCCAGAATTTCAGACTGTGGAGGATGGAAGTGTGGGAGCAGATCCCCAGGAAATACCACGCCTCCGTGCAATATTACAGGGTCTTAAGCGTTGCCTTAATGTGATTTTTGCATAGCGGGAGTAATAAAATGTAGGCGATGTCTGCTCAGAACACACTCCCCGATTCAATTTCCACTCTGCTCCTGAGTGTTTTGTTAACTTGTCTGGTCCCCGTGGGTTGAGAACTAGCTTCGCGGCGTGCTAGCATCGGGCTGCCCATAGAGGTGATCTGCTGCAGAACTTTCCAGGTCTTTGACAGCAGCCCGAGACAAGAATGACAATTTACACGGTGCCCCGATACAGGCGTGAGCGCAAAGACACAAACGCACACACACGGGTTACAGGAAACCATACTTACCCTTCGGGCAACACACTCCATTTTTTTTCTATTTCACTATTTGAAGTGTGGGCAAAACCCACCAGCTTGATTGCGTGATCCATTTAATGGGTCACAGCTTGAAAATCAGCAGGACCGATGCCTTCGATAAACAGATGCAGAAACTGAGAAAGACCCAAGGTGGGCCGACAATCTAGCAAATTGGGCAAAGCCAGGGTGAAGGAATTTCCACTTCCCTTCCCTGTAGACATCTGGGAGCCTGGGAGTCTAGGGGACAGTAGAATGGAGGAATTCCAGCCTCGAGGATAAGGATTTTGTTGCGGTGTCCTATCTGTTCCATGAAACCTTCCCTTAACCCCCTCCTTATAAAGCCCCCCTCTGCTGCCTGATTGTCTTTATGCTGTTTATCACTAGCTGACAAGATCGTGTGTATTACTTTGGGTTTTTGGGGGGTTTTTTTTTTGGTCTGTCCCATCCCTACTGTGTCAAAAACGTAATCTGCATGGACACAAGGACTTACCTGTACTGTGCTCCGCTGTGTCCCCAGCACCCGGAAAAGTATCTGGCACACAGTAGGTGCTCAATGCATCTTTACTAAATGAACAGAGCCACGGAGCAGCTGGCATCCAGGTTTTGATGAAAGCAAGTCTCGGACCATGCCCAGCTCGCGCAAATAGGCATTTATGAAGCACCAGACAAGCCCGCCCAGAAGCCCAGCAGACTTCCACATCCTTGTCGTTTTTGAGCCTCAGAAAACGCTTTGCAGAAAATGCTCCACTGGGGCAAAAGCAACAGCATTCCAGCAACAGGATTTGTCCAGCATCCATGGAGGTCAGGACGCGGACCATTTTGGGAGCAAAGCTAGGGGGAGAGCCCCCAGAGGGCAGCATGCCGTTCCCCAGATCTGCTCTGCTCAGCAGAACTCTGCAAGGATGGAAGGTGCTGTTCCGGGTTGTCCGCTACCCTAGCCTCTAGCCACATGTGGCTTTGGAGCCGTTGAAACGTAGCTAGTGTGACTGAGGAATGGAATTACCCATTTTATTGAATTTTGGTCAATTTACACTGGAATTGAAATAGCGACTATGTGACTTGTGGCCGTTCTCTCAGACAGCACAGCCCTCGGTTATGAATCCCTGCTCGTGCGAGAGCAGGGAGCAGCTCTCCAATGTTTTCTCCAGTCCCGTTATCTCGAGTAGCACTGAAGTCGCCGAGGACAGTGCATTTCATTTTTTTTTAAGATTTTATTTATTTATTTGTCAGAGACAGAAAGAGAGTGAGTGCACAAGCAGAGTGGCAGGCAGAGGTGGAGAGAGAAGCAGACTCCCCGCTGAGCAAGGAGCCCGATGCGGGACTCGATCCCAGGACCCTGGGATCATGACCTGAGCTGAAAGCACTGGCTTAACCAACTGAGCCACCCAGGAGTCCCATCTTTTTTTTTTTTTTTTAAGATTTTATTTATTTATTTGACAGAGAGAGACACAGCGAGAGAGGGAACACAAGCAAGGGGAGTGGGAGAAGGAGAAGCAGGCTTCCCGCTGACCAGGGAGCCCAATGTGGGGCTCGATCCCAGGACCCTAGGATCATGACCTGAGCGAAGACCTTTAACGACTGACCCACCCAGGCACCCTGAGGACAGCGCATTTCTAACACCCTCTGCTCATCATCAGTCATGACTTTCACCAATGGCCGCTTATGTCTCAAGCCAGTCAGCAAAGCCTCTGGCATTAACCAAACAGAAAGCCTATGGAGACGTAGAAGGTAGAAGTCGCTGCCTGTGGGGTGTGGTCTCTCTGATTGCTTGATGGGGGCTCATCCCCAGGGAAAAAGTTCCTGATTCAAACAACTGGCCACCACGAGAGGAGATGGAAATAAACAAATACATTTATGTCCTCTTGTCTCTGCAGAAGTAGCAGAAACATGGAATAAATTTGCATGTAATTTTGGTTGGGATGGGTCTGAGAGTGATAATGGTGTGTGTGGGGGTGGAGGGGTCGGTGGGTTGTGGCTCAGCCCTGCTTCCCTGAACAACTCAGTTTTGAAGTTGAAGGCCAGGGGAGGGCCATACGAGAAACCATCACAGGCAGAGGTAATCATAAGTGCAAAGGTCCAGGGGTGCCCTTGATTGGTTTGAGGAACAGATCAAAGACCAATGTGGAAAAGAAATGAGGACCAACGACTTTCTGCCTGTGTTGTCACAGCAAGGTTTTTGGATTTTGTTCTCCCACCAGATTTTCCCACCTTTTCTTGAGATACTGGCGAGTACTGGGTTAAGCAAGGCTCTGAAGAAGCCGGCGATTTCCATTTGAAATAAAATCCTTTGTATATGCTTTCTGCTATCGGATCCAGTTTACTATTGATATTCTCTTAAAAAAATAATAATAATTTCCATTAGACGGAGGCCAGAATGCCCCGTGAAGCCTAGTGTGGTCTGCCAATTGATTCACAGAATGAAATCTTATCTAAAATCTTTTTATTTTATGCTATTAAGGACACAGGAGGGAGCAGCTGAGTAAAATTTTTCCCTGCCAGGTTAATGCACAGGGTCAGTTGGAAGTGGCCCCAGGGCTGTCTTAAAAAGATTGTCATTTGTGATTTCCCACTATTTTGTTTCCCGTTACCAGTAATTGAAATTTTTTTTCTTCCCTTCGGGTGAAGTTAATGGATTGACACCTCCTTATCCGCACCTCGGATCTTTATTGGCAACTCCTTCCGGATGCTGGCATCCCCCCGCCCCAGGTGCCCTCGGGTGGAGTGGGGTGGGCAGTGTGGTTTGTGCTCCTCCAGCCGGCAGGTGGTAGGGGGAGGGGTGGAGGGAATTAGGGGGTGCCCACCATCCCAGGACCACGGGCCACAGGGCTCAGAGCCCTTGGGGAGTGATCTCTCTCAGCTGACCGTGGGAGAAGCCAGGGAAGGCAGATGGGAAGGGAAGCTCCTTCTTCCAGGAGTCAGCCCCCGGGCCACTGTGGCATGGAGCGAGGAAAAAAAAAAACCCTAAGTTCTACCTGATCCCAAAAGAGGAGACATCTTCCCTCCCTCTCTCCTTCTCTCTTCCTTTAAGGATAATAAAGGGCTTTGATTTCCGTTATCCAGATTATGTACCCTCGCTAGAGAACATACAGAAAGTGCCGCGAGCCACCGCCCCCTTGACCTCACTGTTCTAGCCCCACCAGCCTCCTCACTGTCTTTCACCGATTTCTGTACTGCGGTCCCCCGCACATGTCCTGAAACTTCTTCCCCCGGATAGGCTCACTCCCTGCTTTCTTTCCAGTCTTTGCTCAAATGTCACCTTCTCAATGAGGCCTTCCTGTCACTGTACCTGAACTTGCAACCCGGCCCGAACCTGGCACTCCTTGTCCCCGCCCCCCTTTATCTGGGTCTCACAGGTGCCTGACAATCTCCAACCTGCTCTACATCTTACTTATCTTGGGTGTTTACTGTCTGTCTCCACCCACCAAGGAGTTTTGCAATTTTTTATTTACTGCTTTTTCTTTAGTGCAGAGAATAGCACCGGGTACACAATAGATGCTCAATAAATGTTTACCAATGAATGAAAGAAGGTGGTAGGAAAATTCACCCACACTTTTCCTTCATGTTCAACTACTGCTGGTATCTTGGTGCATTTGCTTCTTCTTCTTCTTCTTCTTCTTCTTCTTCTTCTTCTTCTTCTTCTTCTTCTTTTAAGATTTTATCCATTTATCTGACACAGAGAGAGATCACAAGTAAGCAGAGTGGGAGTTGGGGAACAGGCTCCCCACTGAGCAGAGAGCCTGATTCGAGTCTCGATCCCAGGACCCTGAGATCATGACCTGAGCCGAAGGCAGAGCCTTAAACCACTGAGCCACCCAGGCACCCTCTTCTTCTTTTTAATATGCAGTCATTTGCTTTCACTTCTAGAGCACAGTCATTCCATACACAGGGGATACGTTATAAAGATAGATGCCTTGAGAGAGAAACCGCAAAAATGCCCACAAAGCCTGCTAAATTGCTCTCAAACGGCTTCGTCTACACCCAGGGTAGCAGGCTTACATCTGGGAGGCATGTTGCATGGAAATGGTGTATCTTGGGGCGACAGAGTATCATGCTAATTCCGGAAGGTGACACCCGAAGACGGTCCCCCAGACTCTCACCCCACTCCACACTCAATCAGTGGCAAGTCGTCATTAAACTAGAGGAACTGCCTGCATGGTTTGAATGATTTTTGCCTCTTTCCTTTTTCGATGCTTTTGATCAAGAGAATACAGGTGAATTTACATGCATGAGATGGGCATACACCCAACGTCCTGTATACAGCTCTGATCATACCAGATAAGATCGTTTTTTAAAAAGATTTTATTATTTATTTAGAGAGAGAAAGAAAGAGAGGAGAGAGAGTGCGTGCAAGCAATAGCAGGGAGAGGGAGAAACAGGCTCCCCGCCGACAAGGTGGGGCTCAGCCCAGGACTCCAGGATCATGACTGGAGCCGAAGGCAGACACTTAACTGACTCAGGCACCCAGGCACCCCCAGATATGATCGTTTTGAATGCTACTTTTTGTCTTAGTGATATTGTGTTCATTTTCTATGTTTTGACAAACTCTCCACAAATACCTTCTCTAAAAACGACACACTGCTATCAGGATATACTCTCATCCTGTACCCTACCCAGCCTATCCCGTATTCTTGGACATGAGGATTTTTCCCAATGATAAATAACACAGAAATGAACAGCTTTGTGGACAACTCTCTTACTGAATTTCAGATTCTTTCCTTGGGTCAAAAGCAGGGAGATTTCTGCAACTGGGAGCCCAGGGAATCGGTGTCAGTAATCTGACTCAGTAAGGAGCTGCAAAGAAGATAATTTTGTCCTGGAAGTGGGGCTCGGGGCTGCCCCTGGCCACAGTGCCCTCTAGTTAAAAGGACATTGCAAGGAGAAAGGACGACAGGATGAATTGGAAGGAGCAACAACTTGACCACTAGGGGGAATCGGGTGGGGATATGGGCTAAAGAGAGTCGGTATTATCCAAGATATAGATTGGAGCAGTGAAGGAGGAGAATGAGTAATAATATTATGCAAAATAATAGCATCTGAATGTACTGGATACCCAGGACATTCCAGGCCCTGTACTATTACCATATGACCATCACCTCTAATCCTTCAACAACCCTGTGAGGGGGGATCCGGAGCCTCCCTTATTATTGTTAAAGAAGTGGGAATTGAGGCTCAGAGATGCTAACCGATGCACCTAGCATCACACAGCCGGTGAGCAAGAGAGCCAGCATTCAAACTCAGGCTGTCGGACGCCAAGGCTCACATCTATGGGTGTATCACCTCAAAAATCACCAAATCAAAAGGATCCAAAGTTGTAGCCCGGAGGGCTCAAGCTGTCCCCCATCTGAAGGACAAGAGTAGGATGTTGGCAACACAGGAGTAAATGGTACAGAAACACTGAGAGATGACACAGAGGCGCCATCCGCTTGGACAAAGGTGGACGCCTTGGTCGTTATGGTAACCGCCAGGTGTGGCCATGGCATGGGGTCTTGGTTCCAACGTCTTCCGTTTACCTGCCCACGTTCCTCCACCTGCTGACTGCCTGGGATGCCCGCCTAGCGGACTCTGCCACTGAGTCCTCCGCTGGGTGCCATCACTGGCGGCCAATGGGGAGCTCTAGCAGGAGGGGCGGGGAGATGGGCGGGGTCGGGAATGTACGCCCTGGCCCCGCCCAGCCCTCACCTGCAAGGCGGTCTCCCCACCCGCTGCTCTCCAGGTCCCAGTTCTTCTCTTCCTCCCCACCCCATCCAGGCCTAAGTCTGGGGCCCTAATCCTTCTGGTCTCCCCCTCCCTTGCCCACACTCCAGAAACCGAAAACTCGCTTCAAACGACCCCATTGCATCGTGTTCTCACTCGTCCTTGGACTCTGACTACTGCAGACCCCCTGGTCATTCACATTTACTCCTCCCTCGGGCGTTCTAAGCCAAGATTGCAAACTGGTGGCCCCTGCGGGTTGAATCTGGCCGCCACGCATGCTGAATTAATTGATCCATGCAGGACTGGAACATACTTTCACATTAGTTTGCAACCCTTACCTACTAGGAGGGATCACATGAAGTAGGTGCTAAGTTTAGATCTGGCCGCACGGGGCCTGCCCTGGTGGCTGCTGTCAGCCAGCACGCGGGAGCGGCCCCATCCACTGTCTTTTAAGAAGGTGCGCTGAGCCACCCAACCCACCTTTCCTATTTCCATTACCTGCCTGGCTCCTTTAGCCAATTTACGACCTGGACCTGTAAAGTCGTTCAGACATTCCCTGCCTTTAATCGTGGGGGCAGAATCCAGAACTCGGGCTCTGGGGCATAGCTCGGGGGGCAGTCCGTATCAGAGAAAAGCAAAGGTAGTGATGGCCCAGGAGCTTGGCGGTTGTGGTGGGCTCCTGGGGAAGCAGGCAGGCCGCGCCATAGATCTGCCTGAGTGGGAGTCACTGTGCTTTGATCGTGGGTGAGGCTAGTTAGATTTGGGAATAGTGGCCTCAGTAATTAGCCGGCGGTAAGAGCTGAGCAGGAACGCGAAAGCCTCTCATTGAAAAGTGTCTCTCTGTGATATTGAGTTCAGATGGAACCAGTCAGAAGGCTCTGGATGAAATGGCCACCTTTGCCTTCCTCTCTGGAGGCCTCCATTGGCGTTCTGGGAGCGGGTAATAGGGAGGAGATCAAGGCTCTTGACCTTCTAATGAGATGATGCTGCCAATTTCCCCCGGATTTCCTTATCAAGTTTACCAGCTCATACTCACCAAGTGCAAGGTTTGGCCTGGAAAGCTCCCTTCTTTGTCAATAAGCCAAGAAAGCTATTTGGAAGGTTCTCAACACCCTTTCTCCAAATCTCAGCACAAGACACAGAGCTCGGAGTGAGCGTGCCGAGTATCTGCGTTCACTCTGGGGATTACACTGCACGCGGGGCCCCCCAAGGCTGGTCCTCATTGCAACAACCGTATTCTCACCTGGAAAGTTTAATTTTGCAAGCCACCTGGGGGACACTTTTCAGCCTTGGGGTCTGCAAGGAGGTACAGTGATCATTAGCATCGACATTGGTTCTGGGGCTGTGACAGACATCAGACCTAGCCCATTCCGTAGAGCTGGGGGTGTTAGCCATTTCATGGACCTTTCTGAGCCTGTTTGGCTCATCTGTAAAGGGAATGCTGGTCATCATAGCTCACTCCTGCCTGCTCAGAGTATGGCTGAGACCAGCACAGCAGCCCGCTGTGGGAACTTAAAGAAAGGCAGACTCTCGGACCTCACCCTAGACCTAGTGACCCCCAATACGTATTTTCACAAGATCTTCAAGTGATTCATGTGTATGTTACAGTTTGAGAAGTACTGATTGGATTCCTAGGGCTCGAGGAGTCCATTCAAAACATTGATCTGGTACATACTTATTGAGCACTTACTATGTGCCGGGCTCTGTCACAAATGCTGGAAGTACAGCGGCAAACATGATAGATCAGTTTTGGCCATGATGGACTCTACTGTCTGATGGGAAAAGGCAGGCGAAGAGGCAAGACAATTATGTAAAATCTGGGGTCCGCTCGTGATAAGCACAGAGGAGAAAAATAAAGGGGTGCTCCCACATGGGAACTGGCAGGGACAATTATGACAGTAGGGTGAGCGACAATTTGGTGACCTGTGAGTAAAGGCCTGATGGAGATGAGGAAAGTCATGTTCCAGGTGATCTAACAAGCACACACAGACACCCAGAAGCAGAAGCAGATCTGTGCTTGCAGTCTGCACAAAGGGGTGGACAGAGTGAAGGGAGAGAGGAGATGAGCCGGGACAGAGATGAGGGTAGGGACAGATGACAGGCAACTGTGCAAGTCACCGAGGACCCTGGCTTCTCCTCCAGCGAGCAGGGATCCCCCAGGACGGGTGGCATAAGAGGCAGCGGCATATGGTAAATATTCAGCTAGGGGCAATGGCCATTGCGGTTGTAAATGTTGCTATTATTCAGAATGTGCAAACAGGTTGGACTCACCCTTGAGGTTTCAGCTTCGATGTTCCTTTTCCAGAAAGCCTTTCTTGACTAGTCGCCCAAGCTGGAGGGGAAACCGCCTTCCAAGTGCCCGCAGCCTTCTGAAAGCTGTTGGGTGGGGCTGGGTGTGGAGAGCTGGGGGGTCCTCTTCACGGTCGTATCTCAGAGCCCAGCGCTGGACTTGGCACCTAATAGGTGCTCAATAAATACTTACCATTGAAGGAATGAACAGACACAAAGCCTCAGGGTGTGAAAGGGCGGGCGTGCTCAGGAAGGGTGAGAATGTGGCTGGGGAGGAGTGGCGGGTATTGTTAGAAACAAACATTTGAGCGTTGCCCATTCAAGGCACCCTCTGGAGCCTGACGCACAGGGAAAGGATGGGACCACAGCCCAGGCGTCTCTGGTCACACACAACTAGCTGGGTGAGGTGACCCAGAGGTCACAGGAACTCTGTGCCACAAGATCCTAGTATTTTGTGCCAAACCTGGCGATCCTGCCCTCCAGACTCAGGGCCACCAGATGCACCATAGGCCCAGGCTTCTCCACAAAGCTTTCCCCAAAACAATGATGCATGGGCACTATTGGCTGGGGGATGGCCCCACCAGGCAGCACTAGGATTAAAAAACAGCACGCATGCTCTCTGACCGAGCAATCCACTCCCAGCGCCAGAGCCCAGAGCGGCGGTCCTCAGCCAGGACAGTCATGCCCCCCAGGGTACACTGGAAATGCCTGGAGATGTTTTTGAGATTGTCACAGTGGGGCACATGCTCCCGGCTTCCAACGGGTGGAGGCCAACCATGCTGTTAACCATCCTATGACATGTCAGTGTGGCCCTCATGATAGAGAATTATCTGGTCCAAATGTCAACAGTCCTGATTGCCCCCTAAGGAGCCCTTTTTAGACAGTTTTCTAATTGCTCCCTGAATGAAATTTGATGGCCACAACCACACTGCCTGTACCGCAGGTCTGTTCCTGGGCTGTGAGGAGAGCTGCGCTTTCTACCCAAGAACAAGACTTGTAAGTGTCCATCGCAGGTGAACAGATGAGCAGAACGGGGCTAATTCAGGCAATGGGATAGTGCTCGGCCTTGGAAAGGAAGGAATTCCTGACCCGGGCTATGACATGCAGGAACCACAAGGACGTAGAGCAGAAGGGTGGCTGCCAGGGGCTGGGTCGGGCAGGGAGAAATGAGGAGTCATCGTTTCATGGGAACAGAGTTTCAGTTCTGCAAGAGGAGAAGAGCTCTGGGGATGGATGGTGGAGATGATCCCGCAATAACGTGAATGTGCTAAAGGCCGCTGAACTGTGCACATAAAAATGGCCACGAGGGTAAGTTTTACGTTGTGTGTATTTTCTCCCAATTTAAAAAAAAAAAAAAGTAATATTTTCCAGCCACCCCCAAGAACCAACTCTCCCCGCCCCCCCCCCACCGAAAATGCATAGTAGAGGGGACCTTGCGCAGGTCACGTGTGTTTCGATGTTGCTAGCAGCAAGGCAGGAGGGGGCGGGTGGTGGGTCCCCCTCCCAGGAGGCGTCTCTCTCTCTCTCTCCGGAGAATTGTGCCCATCTGGCCGTGCGGGGCGGAGGTGCTGATGGAAAGATGCTTGCAGTCATCACTCAGAGACAGCCTCACGGATGCCCCACAGCCACACTCTCTGGGATTTCAAGAAATCCATAAGCAGCAAGATCGGTTCTTTCCTTCCTCAGTCAATGACTCAAAGCCAATTTCAAACTGACCCCTTTGCTAGATGCTAGATAATCCATGTATCCTGCCTGCCTGCCACCCCCCAAAAACCCAAGATTCACGGATGCCTGCAAGCTTGCCCTTTATTTTCTTTGCTCTCACTTGTAAATTCTGCTTGTGTTCCTTGAAACAGTCTAGGAACATGTGTCTTCCTTGGGTAAGAAGTAGATGGCATGCAAATAACTAAGTCTCTGAGTTATTCTTTCACAGTTAGTAAAATGTACGGATGCACCCCACGGAAGATATTGAGAAAGCTACAAACAATGTCCCAGTGTGCACAGGGCAATGTGGAGTCTAAAAAACACAGTGCAACGCCATTGTATAGGAGTTAAAAATAGATACATACTAAGTAATTATAGGTGTCTTGCAAAACACTCTTAAAAACAGATGGAGACGCTCAAACATACTGGGAGGGGGGAGGGGGGTGGTGGGAGTGAGGCGTGGACATCAAAGGAACTAGAGAGACTGGTACACAAGATGTGAACCTTGCATAGCTCAAGATGGTAATGTGGCAAGCTCAGCCCTCTGCACCTGGGGTGCAAACCAAAACAAATAAGCAAAAATAAAGACGAGGGAAAGTAGTCTATCGCATAGGTCCCCATATATGATTTTAAAACTCATACATACATAGCAACACTTGCATATCTGAGGCAGAGTCCTACTCAGTAAAGGAGATACAGAAAGCACATCTGAGCAGCTGCCGGTGAGGGCAGGTGGAAGTGGAGGAAGGAATAAGGGAGGAGACAAACCGATGAACAGATCAGTCAAGGGTTGGGACTTGTCTGGAGCAATTGTGATAATATGTCATCAACCGAGGAGGTTGGCTAACCTGCTCAAGGTCCCAAAAACCCACCCAAGTAGGCATATAGCACCATGCCTGATTCCCCTGTATTTGTTAAGACTCTGTTGTTAAAGTGGGTCATCTAGTACTAGGATGATGTAGTTGAAAGCAGAAATAAGGGAATCAAGCACTGCACTAAAAAAATGCATCTCTTGGGGCACCTGGGTGGCTCAGTGGGTTAAAGCCTCTGCCTTCAGCTCAGATCGAGATCCCATCGGGCTCTCTGCTCAGCAGGGAGCTTGCTTCCCCCTCCCCTGCCTGCATCTCTGCCTGCTTGTGATCTCTGTCTGTCAAATAAATAAATAAAATCTTTTTTAAAAAAGGCATCTCATGTACCCATTTATGTAAAATTATATCTGAGAAGGAAATTCAGCAGGATCGAGAAAGAAAAAGCGAGAGCAAAAGAGAAAGACAGAAAAGTGCAGCCAGACTGATATTCAAATCCTTACATCACATTCCAAATTCCCAGGGAAGGACTCTGATTGGTCCAGTGTGGACCCAAGGCCACCTTTGGGCCAATCAGCTGTGACCAGGAAGCAGAGTCATTGGCTATAAACGCATCTGTTCCTGTTTTATCTTTGTAGCTGAGGGGATGAGAGAAAAAGTGTAGAAACCCGGGAGCTGGAGTAGCCAGTCACATAAAGCAAGTTTTCCACTATTTTTTTTTCCCCCTCTGAATTCCTAGAAACTTTAAGAGGAAAGGTTAGGGGCCATAGTGGAGCATGAACCAAGTAAGATCTGGAGGGAGCTTAGGAATTAGCAGGTGAATGAGTTGGGGAAGGGATATGCAAAGGTTCTGTGGTAAGGAAGGCACAGCTTGGAAGCATCCGGGATCTCTGGATAATTCTAGTGATTGTAAGTGGCTGCACCGGGAGGAAAATAATGAGAAAACAGAGTCAAGGCATGGGCAGGGCTGGAGTGTAAAGCACATTGGTCGCCCTTGGTGGGTGAGGTGGTCCTCGAGTTTAAGGGCGGATCCCAGAGGGTCTTGGGCGCCATCATAAAGACTTGGCTTTTCCAGGAATGCGAGACAAAAGTCACTGGTGGGTTTTGAGTAGTGGTGGGACAGAGTCTGTCTTAGGTTCTAACAGGAAGGAGGTACCATTGATATCCATGCCCCGACCCCCTTCAAACTCAGCCAGACCATGAAGCAAACAGGTTTATCGCTCTCTTATCCCGAGGAGTTTCCAGGATGAGGATTTCAGCCCCTCACCCCAAATTACAGTGAGGCCATCAGTCCCCCGTCTTAATCAGATCTCTCCCACCCTATTAAGCAATTTGGGGCTGTTTCTAGAGAAGATTTTGTTATTCCCCTAAATCTCTGGCTACCTCGTTTAGACCCGGTGTTTAGGCGGAATGCAATTAACACATTCCAAACCTGGTTTCGTCTGAAATCCAATCAATTGTAACTCGTTTTCAAATCACGCCGCTTTCTCTAATTGTGAGCTCCGGCCTCCGCAGAATAGCCACTTAAGTCAATTATTGCCTCGCCTGTATGAAAATTGTGCTATTTGTGTCGGCAGCTCCCCCACATTACTGATGAGCTTCCTTGAGCTAATGGAATAATGAAAACACAAAACAGATTTACGGTGCTTAATAAGAGAAAGAGATAATGAAGGCAAATTAAAATGGAAGCTCAGATCTGCATGGAGAACAGGTAATGCAGTTTCTCCTTCTAAATTAACGCTCGAATTCTCAAATGCTGATGGAAGGGAGGAGGGGGAGGAACTGAACATTCTTTGAGACGCGAGCCTGCTTTTGGAGATTGGTTTTGGAGACTGTGGTCCTCTACCCTACTTCCTGGGTTTTAGTCACGGGCACTGTCGGGTCCTAACCCCACAGGTGTACCAAGCCCCTTCCTCCCCTCCCCCCTTCCCACCCCCATTTACTGGAGTAGACTTGCTTTCCACCAGCCACCATGTTCTGCTCATTAAATGAACCACTTAATCCCCCCTCCCCCGCCCAAATGATGTAAGCTTGGCAGTGTCATTATCCTCATTTTACAGAAGAGGAAATCGGAGTTAATAACCTGTCCAAGGTTTAAAGCTGCACATGGATCTACACCAGCGTGTCTCAACTTCCCCACTGTTTTATCTGGGGCCGGATTACTCCTTGCAGTGCAGGGGTGTCCTGTGCCCTGTAGGACATCCGGTAATGTTCTTAGCCTCCACCTGCTAGATGCCGGTAGTGCCGCAGCCCCGCAGTCATGGCAGCTAGTGTAGACCTCTGGTTTGAACTCAAGTGGTCTGACTTCAGTCTGTGCCTTTAGCATCTGCCTCTCAGAGCTGATGGCTGCACGGTGCACCTGAGGAACTTGGGCCCCAAGTAAGGGGCCCCTAATCTTACCAAAGGTTTTGTGCCCTAAACATGGCATGAGTGATCGGGCCCTCCTGTCCTGAAAAGACTGGACATCTCCTTAGGTGAGGACTGTGGACTGGTAAGAACGGCCTCCCATGACTCAGGCTACCCCAGACCACAGGATATTTGCACAGGACTTGGATGGGAACACCGGGAACTGAGCTTGGCTTTCCCTCTATGGCATGTGGCTTGGAGACCAAAGGAAACTGTTAAAAAAAGCAATACAGAACAAAAAAATTACCTGAGTCTGTGGACTATTAATAATCTGAGAACAACACTCAGTAAAAAGAGTGCCTAGCACAGAAGTTGGCACAGAGTAGGTGTTTAGTAAATGCTCAGTCCTTCCCTTGTTCCTTTCCACCCTTCAGCTTAGCGCTGGCCTGGCCGACAGTCTGTTTGAAGTAGCTCCCACCCACCCCCACCAAATGCCACAGACCACTGTCCGTTAGTGGCTTATCTTTCTTTCCTGAGCCCAGTGCTTCGCTGTGTGACCTTTAGCAGGTTGCTTGACTTCTCTGAGCCTCCACTTCCTGGGGGTTTGGGCAGGATCTGTGGATGCCCTTCTAGCTCCAAAATGCTAGGGACCTCCAACTCCTCTCCCTCTGTCAACCCCTTCTCTCCTCATTTCCTCCCCCCACCCCCCACCTCTCTGTCCTCATTCCTTCTGTGTATACTGTTCTCCACACACTTCTTGCACACAACTGCAAACTGCAGACTGGATGATGATTTCCTGGCGCTGGGGGAACAGGACAGAATCGAGAAGACCCCCTCCTTTTCTGAGGGCTTCAGGCTACATACCAGGGCACTCCGCTTTGCCTATCCAAGAACCTTCTCGCACAGGTAGATCTCAGCTGACGTCTGGTCGACAAGCTAAATATTTATGGAGCTCCTAGGATTTCCCGCCACATTAAGCCCGCTGCTTATCTCTCGTCTGCATACAGCCCTTGTCTGTTCACCTTCGGTCAGACAGGTCCCAGAATCCTCTGGGCTTCAGGCTCCGTCTCTCAGGAGGGTGATGAAACCGTGTCCACCTCTAATCAGTTCCAGGAATAATAATAGTTCCTTACCTTGTATAGGGTTTCTCAAAGCCGTTTGCCCATGTCATCCGACTAGCTTCTCACAATAACCCCATGACTGAGGCTTCATTTTGAGTTCCGTTATAGCGAGCGCTAAGCCACCTGTTCCAGGCTTCAGACCTGGAACCAGACCCAGGGTGGGGCAGAGCCACGGCATCCCCCGTGGTCTCCCCGGAGCTCTGCTCACTGGGGGCCAGCCTGGCTGTGGGTCTCAGGACAAGAGTATCGTTGGAGGCCCACATACCAAATGTCCAATACGCAGAAGTCATGAGCAAAGCTCTGACCTTGGCTAAATACATCGGGAAAGCCAGGTTTGAATTTAGAGGTCTCGGACTCCTCAGAGTTTTGCACTGGCATGTGCTAGAAGCCATACCGTGCATGGCCTTTTTAGTTTCATGGAGTCAATAAATTTTCTTTATGCTTACACCGGCTTAAGCTTCTGTCACTTAGGACTAGAAGTCCTGATAATACGTGGCCGTGGAAGACAGACCAGGGGACAGGAAGGCTGCTCTGCAGTCCCCTTGTGAACTGTGAAGGTCAGAGACCCACAGTAATTTATAACATTTTATTTTTTTTAAATATTCATTTATTTATTTATTTGACAGAGGGATAGAGAGCATGAATAGGCAGAGAGGAAGGCAGAGGGAGAGGGAGATGCAGGCTCCCCCACTCAACGGGAAGCCTGATGCAGGGCTCGATCCCAGGACCCTGGGATCATGACCTGAGCCGAAGGCAGCCGCTTAACCGACTGAGCCACCCAGGCACCCCAATTCATAATGTTTTAGATAAAGGAATAGTAATATAAAGTTGAATGAAAGAAGGGAACCAGGGAAATGTATAAATGCTTACACAACACGCAGACACGCCACACCTTTTTAAGGTAAGAAAACAGTACAGAAATACCTTGAAATTGTCAGCTGTAGCTTACTCTCATCCAGTGTCTCTCACCCAGGGTCGCAGCTCCTAGGGACCTGATCTCTTTCCTTTGCAAATGAGGAAGTAGAGGCTCAGAGAGAGGAAGCGACCTGCTCAAGGTCTCACAGCTAGGGAGAAGGAAGAACCTTCATCAAATCACCAAATAGTTATTGATCACATATCAGGCCTAAGAGCTTGTACTTAGTATTGGGATGCTGCAGGGCAGGGGCATCAAACCATGGCCCACTGCCTGTTTTTGCAAATAAAGTTTTATTGAAACAGAGCCTTGTCCGTGTGTTTCTGTGTTAATCTGTGGCTGCTTTTGTGCTGGGTGGCAGTGCTGAACAGCTGCAGTGAAGGCCACGTATTATGAGAAGGTTGGGCTCAGCCTTGGGTTCTGATTGTCTATGAGGCCATAGACGAAGTCCCGAAGTTTTCACCATCCTCATTGGAAGACCCAAGGACGCCTGGGTCAGAGGGGCAGGCGCCCGGCTCATCTCTCCCCTTGGAAGGGGTCAGGGCAGCAATCTTGACTTCAGAATCTTTATTGGAAAATAAACACCATTAATGTACAAGAAATTTCATCAAGGGTCCAGTCAAAACATCCCCGTGTGGGATTGATGCCATCCTAATGGGCTCCAGATGTCCCCGGGTCTCAGTGCCCCGGTGACCTCACGGAGGGAAGCAGGCCCTGGGGGGAGACACGTGGCGGATTTGAAACTCCAAGAGCCATCCTCAGCCCAATTTCTCTATGTGTGGGCAAGTGTGGGGGACCCCTTCACCTGGCTCTGCTCAGCCTCACCAGACCCCCACCCATCTCTGCCCTCAGTGGCCTCTACAGCCCCCTCCTCTCGAATTTATGGAATCAACCCAAGGAAATGCCCAGCCTGGGGACTCATGATCCCACTGGCGATGGGAGCTGAGGGTGAGTTCCTGCTAGCCCCCCTGGCCATCCAGCCGGAGGAGTTGGAGGCCGGGTCGAGGCCAAAGGCAGGCCATCTATGGCGAGGATCACAGAGGCCAGAGAGGGAGACACGCGCTGGGGATCAGAAAGGCAGCCCCAGAAATTGCTCCATGGATCCTTTTTTTGGAAGGTGACTGTTCAGAAACATGCCCTTGGGGCGTCTGGGTGGCTCAGTGGGTTAAGCCTCTGCCTTCGGGCCCAGGTCATGATCCCGGGGCCCTGGGATCGAGCCCCGCATCGGGCTCTCTGCTCAGCGGGGAGCCTGCTCCTCCCTCTCTCTGCCTGCCTACTTGTGATCCCTCTCTCTCTGTGTCAAATAAATAAATAAAATCTTTAAAAAACAAACAAACAAACAAAAACATGCCTTTATATTTAATTACCTGAGCTGACCCCTGGCGGTCACCTCCCTTCCCGCCACACCTCTGACACCACCGGGCTGCAGCTATACCGCCTGCTACTGTTCCCGGAGGTGGGTTCCACCGCCTGGAGAGCCCTTCCCTGCAACATCGGCACTCCCTGCCCGTTCCCTTTATTCAGGTATCGTTCCCCAGAGCTGCTTTCCCTGACCCTCCCACCCTGATGTTCTGGCCCTTTCCTCGTTGCATCGCTCTTCACAGCACTTGTCACTACCCGCTGGTAGCTTGTGCGTGTCTGTGTCTCTCTCCCTAGATGTGTGTGCCTCACGGGGACTTGGGCTCAGTCGAGGCTGTGTCTCCAGCACTCAGAACAGGGCCCCACACTTGCCGGGCGCTCAGTCAACATCTATTGACCGCCGGCTGTCCTGATACGCTCTCCAAGTGAACATTTCTCAGCAGCCCGCGTGGATTATTTCAATAATCCATCAGACGAGATTTGTGCCCCTGGGAGAGTTGAGGCTCCCCCTCCCCCAGCTGTCCCCCACTCCCTGTGCCCCCCACTCTATGCCCCCAGAGTCAGGAGCGAGTGCCTGGACCCCTCGGTGAGGCAGCTGTGTCTGACGTGCTTCCCGAAGCCGCAAAGGGCCTGAGAGCAGGGAGCGTGTCTCACGCCCTCCGGCCTTCCTTCCTCACACCCACGGGGCTGCCAGGGTGTGTGTGGGGTCGCTGGAGGGGGCCCAATGACAATAAAGGCAGTCACACCGGCCAGCTGGCCTGGAGCCCTATTTGAGCCTCACAACAGCCCCAGACAGAAGGCTGCATACATCATTACCCCCCTAGCAGAATAGGAAACTGAGGCACAGAGAGGTTGGATTCTTGCCCGGGGTCCCTCAGCTGGCAAGTTACTTCTTCCTGTGTTGACCCTCTTCCTCCAGGCTCTGGGATGCCAGCTTCATGGAGCCAGGCATTCCCGTCTCTGGCTTCCTGCAGGGTAGCCAAGGCTGGCCACACCAGGGATGCCCAACACACATCTGGGGAATAAATCGATGTTCAAGGCCCATTTTACAGGTGAGCACATCAAGGAGCAGCAGAGCAAGGGACTTGCTCGGGTCCACGCAGTCAGCTGAAGTCGCACTGCCCTCGGGCTGCCATAACGAAGGGCCACAAATCTGGGGGCACAAAACAGCAGAAATGCATTCTCTCTTGGTTCTGGAGGCCAGAACTGTGACATCACGCTGTCGGCAGGGCTGTGCTCCCTCCCGAGGCTCTAGGCGAGGGTGCTTCTTCCCTCCCCCAGCTCCCAGCATTCCTGGGCTTGAAACGTCATCCCTCTGTGTCCACAAGCCTTCTTCCCCATGTTCCTGTGTCCCTCTCCTTCTTGTAAGGACACTGGTCACAGGATTAGGATGCACCCCGCCTCCAAGATGACTTCATCTCAGGATCCCTAACCAATGACACCTGCAAAGAGTGGATTCCCAAATACAGTCACCCTCTCAGTTTCCAGGTGGACATGAACTTGGGGGACACTATTCAGCCACTACAGTGGCAGAACTGGAAAGAACCCAGGTCTCCTCCAGCCACAGCCCCTCGGGGCTTCAGGAACTCTGCGTTGGGAGGTGGGGCGGGCTCCCTGCGGCTGTGGCTGTCAGTCTCCCGTGACCTTGTCAAGAGGGAGAGGGAGAAAATAAACTCTGGGGTTAAGGAAAGCAGCGAGATGATCCCGGCTGACCCCCATAATCCCCTCTCTGGGCTCGGCTTTCCATCATCACTAGAAGGTTCTTTTTTTTTTTTTTTTTTTCCCTTCTTCTACAGAGTTTCCCCAGAGAAGCAACCCTTCCAAATTTAATAAACGTCCCCCCCCCCAGCTTTCCCTGAAATCATGTAATAATAGCAGGATGATTTTCAAATGTCTTTCTTGACCCCATGATTGATGAATCCCACTGAGAACAAAGGGGGAGGCAGGAGAGATGGTGAGTGGATGCGGATGTGGCTGTTTGTGTGTTTGAATCTGTGCATGGATACCTGTAAGTGAGAGTGTAAGCCGCTAGCATGTGCATGTGTACGGGATACCAGGCCAGGGATCTGGGACTGCGGAGGAGTGAAAGTGTGCATGGCGTGGCGGACGGGTGAGTGAGCACCTGTGAGTAATCATAATCTTGCGTGAGAGTGTGTGTGTGCGTGTGTGTTTATGATGCATGTGTGTTTATCTGCATGTGAGCAAGGATGTGGGGGACTATCCTGGAGCATATGGGTCCAGCAGAGGATGTGAGCATGCACGTATGAGGACACACGCGACCACGTGTGAGTGTGTGTGTTTACCTGACCACAGGCTGATGTGTGTGAATGTCTGACTGTGTGTATACGGGCTCTGGGAGTTTGAGCTTATGGGTACGTGATTAAGAACATGCATAACTCTTCACGAATGGCGACGATACTCATCGATACTGAATTGTATGCTTTTTTAAAAAGATTTTATTTATTTATTTGATAGACAGAGATTACGAGTAGTCAGAGAGGCAGGCAGGGAGAGAGGAGGAAGCAGGCTCCCTGCTGAGCAGAGAGCCCATTGTGGGGCTCGATCCCAAGACTCTGAGATCATGACCAGAGCCGAAGGCAGAGGCTTTAACCCACTGAGCCACCCAGGTGCCCCTTGAATTGTATACTTAAAAGTCACTAAGAGACTAGAACTTTAATGTCCTCACCATAACAACAACAAGAAAGGGATAATTATGTGGGGTGAAAAATGTGTTAACTAACCTTATTGTGGTAAGCACGTCACAATACATACATGATCGAATGGTCACATTGTATGCCTTAAACTCACACAATGTCATCTGTAAATCATATCTTAATAAAGCTGGAAAAAGTTCACCAGACCAAAAAAGAATGTACATAACTCTGAACGTCATGTTCATAGCAATACCCAATCCCCTGCACAGTCTGCTCACTTCCCATTTCCTCTCTGACCTCATCCTATACCACTCTACCTCCTCATTTTCTCTCCTTCAGCCACGCCAGGCTCCTGAACACAGCAAGGTCACATCTGCCTCAGGACCTCTGCACTTGCTGCTTCTCAATGCTTGGATGTTCTTCCTCCAGAAACCTCCATGGCTCCCTCCCTCCCCTTTTCCTGGCTCTGCTCAAGGGTCGCTTTACCAGAATCTCCTGCTGTGATCACCACGTTCAAGCCCCAGCACTTCCAATCCTCTGGACCTGGAGTATGATGTGGGGGTGGGGGGGATGGCAGGGTGGAGGAGGTAACAGAAGAACACACCAGAAACAGGGAGTGGAGAGGCGGCCAAAGGTGGACCATGAGTTGGTGACTAGAGAAAAATTTCACTGGCTTGACAAGACACCCCAGAGCACACAAAATTCTATGTTGTCAATCTTTGGTAGGGAAATCTTTTAGAATGTTTGCCTGGAGGGGAGTTTAGAAATCATCCAGCTTCATGCTTCTTAAGTGATTTGTGGTCATGAACTAGCATTAATCCTCTTTGGATAGCAAGTGACAAAAATATAAAACCTCAAACTGGTTTATGCCAAAAAGCAAATCTGTTGGCTTATGTAATTGTAATATCCAGAAGTAGAATGTCTTCAAGCTTGGCTGGACCCAGGGGCTTCCCTCTGTTACCAGGACCCGTCCCTCTCCATCCCCCAGAGCTGTTCTATTTTGTGTTGGCTTCCGACCCCAGAGGCCCTCTTTGCATGGTGGTCTCAAGTGGCTTTGGACTTCCAACCAGTTAGCTTAGCAACCCGAGTTTGTATCACTGCAGCAAGAATTTGGGCTGGCTCGAGTCCGCTGCTCCCGCCACAAAGATGGCTCAAGTCATAGGGCGTAGTGAGCACGGTATTTTTGCCTTTCATCAAATAACACCAAATGCTTTCACCAAATCACCTAACCCTGACTTTTCTCTGGGACAGCACCTTCTCCTGGACTCACAGTCCACAAGCCAACGGGGCAACCAGTGCTCCTGGCCACTATGACTGGTTCAGGAAAATCACAGGGATCTTGCTCTTCTCAGGCTACTATAACCATTGATGGAGTGACGTGCAGAATGCACCTTTGTCTCTCACAGTTCGGAGGTTGGGACGCCCAAGATCAAGGTGCAGGCAGGTCCAGTAGCTGGTGAAAGCCCTGCTTCCTGGTCACAGCCAGCCATCTTCTCATTGTGCCTTCACCAGGCAGAGAGCAGCCAGAGGAAGCCAGCTCTCTCCTGGAGTCTCTTCCTAGAAGGACAAGAATTCCATTCACAAGGGCCCCACCCTCATGACCTAATCACCTCCCAAAGGCCCCACCTCCTAATTCCCTTACACAGGAGATTAGGACTTTCACATCCGAATCTGGGTAGACACAGATGTTTAATTCCCAAATACTTGACTTTAGCCAAGCGAGGCAGGCCAATTCAAGGGCATCCAATGGCTTTCGCTTGGGCAGGGGTCACGTGAGTTGGCTTCTTTCTCCCTCCAGATGTGGCCTCATGGGGGTGTCAGGCTGGGGCTCCATCAGGCACCTCGACATCCCACTGAGTCATCCCATCTTGGAATCCACCCCGGGGAGGCAGCATCCAGAGGTGAAATCATCCGGGCTCTTGCAACAAGACAGTGGCTGAAGCCAGCCCACCCTCCTGGACTTTCTAGTTACAAAACCCAACAGATTTGGGGGGAAATGGGGAGTTCACGTTGAATGGGTACAGAGGTTCTGTTTGGGATGGCGGCAATGTTCTGGAAATGGATGGTGGTCATGGATGTTCAATACTGTGAAATGTACTCAATGTCACTGAACTGTAAAGTAAATGTACTCAATGTCACTGAACTGTAAAGTTAAAAATAGATAAAATGGTGAATTTTATGTTATATGCATTCTACTGCAGTAAAAATACCAATAAGTTCCCTTTTTGTTTAAATCCGTTTGAATCACATTTTCGCCTCTGACCACCACAAAGCCACAACGTGTTGTTCCACGCCTTTGGTATGGGGAACCATATCTGTCCTGTGCCCCATCCCCAGTGGCTTCCACTGGCAACTGACGAAGCAGCTGGCTGAAGGCTTGGGCAGGTTCCCCACGCTCATCTTTGCGGGGTGTCACAGGTGTGCATTGACAGGGGCTCTTGTCGGAGAGCTCGCGTCCGAAGGTGTGACTCAGGGGTCGGTGGCATTCAGGCAAGCCACATGGGGGGCAAAGTAGCTCCCCCACAAATCCCAATAGATTCATTCCACAAACAGCCCATTCTGAGATCCACACCCCTTCCCCTCCCTGGCCCCCCGGGGCTGGTGAGACCCCCCGACCTGCTGGGCTGGGGGAACCTCCAAAGATTTCCCATCCCAAGGGAGCGGCTCTCTCCTTTCCTATGAGAAAGTGGACCAAGACGGGGCCAGACAGTTGTCCCACTCACCCACTCTGCTCGGCCCCAAGTGCCTTCCCAACCAGACTGTTATCCCCTGGGGCAATTGTATATGATTTCCTGATGACGGTGATGGATGCTGTTGGATCCCAAGGCCTCGGTGGGACAGGCAGTTGGGGCCTTCCCTCCCTCTCTCCTCACCTTGTCTGGCTCCCTTCCTCAGCCTCCCCACCTCCACATTGTTACTAAAGTAACAAGCAGCATTTTGGGTCCGGCTGCAGCACCCCTGATGGGTTACTGTTGCCATTCTCACCAGAGGACTTGCCCTCCCTGATCAGGGCTGGGATGGATCTGTCTCAGACAGCCCCCTCTCAATCTCTAGAGCTCTACCTCCTCTGTTCATTCATTCATTCATTCACTCAGGCCACACCAACCCACCTGTCCTCATTTCTGACCTTTTTCTGCTTTGATCTCAGCAGCTCCATCACGTTCATCCCTTTCTGTTTCTCTGACATGCCCCGCCCCCTTTCCCAGGCTGACCCCCGGCCTTTGCACTGGCTATGCTCTCAGCCTGACACACCCTTTCTCCAGAGCCTCCCATGGATGGCTTCTCCTCTGCCTTCAGGTCTACATCAGATAGCACGTCAGAGGAACCTTGCTTGACCCTCCGTCTAAGGTAGCCTTCACCCTACCTGGCATCAGCATAATAGGTTGATTTTCTTTATTAACTGGTGTACTTGCTTATGATCTGTCCATCCCAACCAGAGGAAATGGGGGCGTGGGGGATGTGGTCACTTCGTTTCTGGAGATCAGAGGCAGCTTTGGCCTCAAGTCAGCTTGCTTAGTTTATCATCTGCCTCCCAGAAATGCCAGGTTCTTGACAGGACAAGCATCGCTAGGTTCCCCCATGACACCCCCAGCCCCAGAACAGTGTGGGAAGGGCGTAGTTAGTGCTCAATAAAGATCTGTTTGAATCAATGAACACATGAACAAAAACATGATTTCTAGAGCAGTCCTTCTCAACCAAGGGTGATTTTGCCCACCAGGAGACATCTGGCCAAGTCTGTGGAGATATTTTTTATTATTATTATTATTGTTGTTGTTGTTGTTGTTGTTGTCATGACTGGGATGTGGGTAATACTAGCACCTATTAGGTGAAGAACAAGGATTCTGCTACACATTCTACAATGCACAGGGCAGCTCCCCACAAAAAACGATCACCTGATCTAAAATGTCAGTAATGCTGAGGCTGAGAAACACTGGTTCTACCATTCTGCAATGTCAGGACTCTGAGACTGTGCCTCTGTGATTTTGGGGATTCCCCCCCCCCGGCTGCAAAATGGTTGCCATGACTCCAAGCATCACATACACTATTCCAAGAAAAATAAATTCTCTCTCTCTCTCTTTTTCTCCCTCTCTCTCTCTCTGTCTCTCAGAGGAAAATCTTTCATTATATGGCCCATGACACATACTGGGCCACATGTTCACCCCTAGTCTAATCACTGTCTAAGGAAGACTGAGATGTTATGATTGGCTTAGACCGACTGACTCATCTCATGGGACTGGACCCAGGGCCTTGGAACAAAATTAGGGTTATAGGAGTGACAAAGTAGGGGAAATGGCTGTCAGGTAGTCAACTCAACCAACAGTGTTACTGAAAATTATTTCATTTTTCACTTCTTATTGCTCCTATCACCAAAACCAAAACCAGCCAAGCAAGTAAAACATGCTTTGCTCTTTCTTTCAGGTGCTTCCCACCCAGAACGCCTCCTTTGCTGACCTAGCCCCATTCCTCAGCTTGCTGGAGAGAGGAGGGCAACTCTTTCCACCATCAGACTGCATTGTATACAAGTTTGCCTTTGAAGCCTGCTCAATCAGACACCCCTTCCAGGGCCCTTTCAACAAAGCCAGGCCCCCACTTCCCACCAGAAGACCCTTGCTGGCAAGGCAGATCTAAGCTGCTGGTAGCATCGGCACAGACATCCAAGTTCACCAAAGAGGCCTGACCCCAGAAGGCAGGTGGGGGTTAAACAGTGAGCCGGCCACAGATGCCAGACAGCTGTGCACATCTTTGGAGCTGAGATGAAAAACAGATACTTAATGTATCTGGTTAGAAATGAGGATTTTCTGGTTTGGTTATGCCTGTCATTTTGAATGTGTCTCTTCTATTATTTACAGCATTTGTGCACCTGACCTTGTCAGTTTCCCCCCCGAGAAGCAACTCCGTGAGCCACCCTCAGAGGCTGGCTCCGAGGCTCAGGGGACCTCCCTGCCCAGCCTCCACTTGAGAGGGCCAAGTCTGCTCGAAGATGCTCAGGCAGGGAAAGGTTCAGGAAGCTGCAGATGACATTTCTCAACCCAGGGCAGAGCTGAAGCAAACGGATTCTTTTTTTTTTTTTTTTTAAGATTTTATTCATGTATTTGACAGAGATCACAAGTAGGCAGAGAAGCAGGCAGAGAGAGAGGGGGAAGCCGGCTCCCTGCTGAGCAGAGAACCTGATGTGGGGCTTGATCCCAGGACCCTGAGACCATGACCTGAGCAGAGGCTTAATCCACTGAGCCACCCAGGCACCGCGCAAACTGATTCTTTGATTCCACCCTCCTCTGCCCACACCCCCAAACCCGCTGATAGCCCCAACATCCAACCAATGCCCATTCCCATGCTCTCAAGTTTATCCTTGGCTCCTTTTCTCCTCTCATACGGCACATCCTTTCCATCAGGAAGTCCTGTTGGCTCTTAATAAAACATGTGTCCCAAACCCAACCCCTTCTCAGCACCTCCACAACCATCCACCTGGTCCAAGCCCCGGACACCTCCTACTTACCGCACTGATCTCCTGCTTCGGCTCTTGTCTGCTTTGCAAGCTGGTCTCCACACAGTGACCAGAGAGATCTTTTAAAAGAAGCAGCCAGAGCAGGTCCCAACCCTGTTTAAAATCCGCTCATGAAAGTATTGAATTTTGAATAAAATCTGCATTCCTGGCTGTGGCCTCCGAGCCCTGCACAATTGGTCCCTGGGAACCTCCGCGCCAGCCACAGCTCCTGTCTGCGCCCTAATTGCTGCAGACTCAGTCCCACCTCACAGCATAGAGCTGGCTCCTGGCTCTGCCCGGAACGCTCTGCCCTCCGACTGGCCCTGCCATTTCCTGCACAGGCCTCACTCGTTGTCCTTCACAGCTGTACTCAAATAAATGAATATTGCCTTTTCTCCAGATAGATAGATGGGTGATTCACGGGGAGACAGAGTGATGATGAGAGCTAGCTAGCTACCAGTTTGGAGATACAGGTATATGTACAAAATTGACACACTTGAAAAAAAAAAAATCCTCCACAAGGATGTTAATTGTGTTATTCACCTCCCCCATATCCTTAATTACATCTGAACATTTTGGGGCTTCATCTCTGGGTGGTCTGGAGGGCAGAACTTCCTGCTCACCTGCAACACAGGTATTTTGAACAAGAACTCTGAGGTCGTGCTGCCCAGGTTCAAGTCCTGCCTTCATGTTTGCTGCCCGTGTGCCCTTACAGAAGATATCTAAATACCTCTTTGCCTCAATTCCCCTATCTTTCAATGGGGACAGTAATGGGGCTCCCCTCCAAGCTGTTGTGAGAACCGAACAAATACGCGTAAAGAGGACCCAGAGATCGTGACCTGAACTGAAACCAAGAGTTGGACGCTTAACCCACCGAGCCACCCAGGCGCCCCATTTTTTATGACTTTTTCCACTGCAAGTTTCCATAGTTAGATTCATCAGAATTAAAGGCTCTTTTTCGTGGGAGTTTCTCTTGTTCGTGCAACTTCCCTCCTTGTCCTTTTCAAGCTCTTCACCTTGAATTTTAATTTGTTGGGCCCCAGAGCCCAAGCACTTCCCAATTTTCCATGCTGCCTGTCAGACTCAAAACTCGTGCCTGCAAATCCTGTGTGACCAAGATTTATGTCCATGTCCATAGCTCATGCGTGCCCATTGTCAAGATGGGGTAATTCCTCTTGATGGATTTCTTTAAAAGAAGAGCCTTTTGAAGGCAGAGAAAAAGAGACTGACTGAGAGGTATAGTGAACATCTGTTGTTTGCATCTGCCTAGAATCCATACCTTCCTCTGGCCATGGAACCCCACTTTCACCTGGGGACTCCCCAGCCCCCCGCCCCCGTCCTAGACTGTGAGGACCCATCTCCCTCACTGCAAGTTTTGGCCGATCAGAATAGCTCACACTCCTGGCCACAGCGATGGGTTCAGCAGTGGGCAATTGTCGGAGGTCATCTGATAACATTCTAAGCCAGGACACTAGCTGGAACATTTTGGGGAGAGGTGTCATCTTTCTGCTGAAATTTCTAAGCTTGGAGAATAAGTCATGGCATGGCCTCGTACCTTTGCTACGAGATGGGGAAAGCCTGCTTGAAAGAGGAAGCAGAGTTGAGAAAGAGAGAGAGTGAGAGAGTCAAAAATTCATCATGACATCATCTTTGGAGCTACTGGATTCAGCTATGCCTAAACCCGGCTACCTCTGTGGTTGTTGTTGTTGTTGTTTTCAGATTCATGACCTAATATAGTCCTGGTTTTTGAATAAGACGGCTTGAGTTGGATTTCCATTACAACCAGCTGAAAAGCATCTGGAGTAATACAGTGAGTGGTAGGTAATTCACCCAAATGCCTATTGAGAAAAAAATATCCCTGTCAGTCATCTGTTGGCCTTTGGGTAACCTCACAGCCTTTCCTTCAGCCACTCTGTTCCAGCTACCCTAGCCTCCTGGCTGTTCCTGGAGCACACCAGCTTGTCCCACCACAGGGCCTTTGCACTGGCTGTTCCTTCTGCCTGGAGGGGTCTTCTGCCTGATCCTTACACAACTGTTTCCTCCTCATGCTTCAGGACTCTGCTCAAACTCTGACTCCTCCGAGGGACCACCTCGGCAAGCCTATCCAGATGGTGTCCCCATCACCAGCTTTTCAGGTTGACTCAGCACATCTGTGTCATGCTGTCCTGTCTATTCAATTCCTTACTTGGTTACTACTTGTCTCCCCCTGGAATTAAGCTGTTTTCACCACCATAGCCCTGATGTTGAGAACAGTGCCTGGTTTGTGGAAGATTTTCAATAAATACGTATGAAATAATGAACGAAAGAAGGTTGAGAGGGAGGGAGGAGGTAGGAAAGAAAGGAAGGAAGGGGAGCAGAGGGAGGGAAAAGAGGAAATGAGGGGGAAAGGGGAAAGGATGGGAGGTTAGTTTCACACAATGCTCCAGACTAAGAGCCTCTCCCTTTTTCCCACATGCTCAGACTTGGTCCAGAACCAAACTCAGAAACAAGAGCCTTTAAAATCCCATTTTGGAATGTCCCTCTGGCCTGCCACTTAATTAAATGACCCCATAATGAAATTTCTCCCCACTGAGTCCATATTTAATAATTAATTGACCTCTTCAGCCCAGCCACACTCAGAGCCTCATCAATTATGCATCTTTTCCTTCTGCACTCAACACACACCTTCCAGAAAATAGGGCCCAAACAAGAGAGGCTCTGAGTGGTTGGAGGCAACAGGGGGTCCCTCCGAGGGGTAAACGTTCCCCACAGTGTTGACCTGCTGGGGACAGATAGGGAGGGATGGGGGAGGGGCAGACCCACCCAGTCTTGGGCCTGAATCTCATACTATCTGTGGGTCCCACTTTAAGAAGAAAACAAAATCACTAATACAAAATCAGGCACAAAAGTAAATATTTACATAGAAAAAAAGAAGCCAAATACTTTCTTAGAGGCTGACACAAACCACAAAATCCAGGAAAAAAAATAATATTTTTATTAACCGCCTGGCACACTTTAAGAGTCATTAATTCAGCAAGTCTTTAAGATTAGTCACTTCACAAGAAAATTTGAAATGCTTTGAAATGTCATAGTTAGTGTAGGAAAGATACTTGGGGCCATTTCCCCTTTTGACCACAGACGTCTTGATGATCCCTTCTTCTTTTTTTTTTTTTTTAAGATTTTATTTATTTATTTGACAGAGAGAGAGACAGCAAGAGAGGGAACACAAGCAAGGGGAGAGGGAGAAGCAGGCTTCCTGCCGAGCAGGGAGCCTGATGTGGGGCTTGATCCCAGGACCCTGGGATCATGACCTGAGCCTGAGCGGAAGGCAGCCACTTAACGACTGAGCCATCCAGGCACCCCTTGATGATCTCTTCTTATAAATATCATTTCCCACAGGGAGAAAAGAAAATGCAACTAATTCTTTCTTCTAAATTGTTGATCAGGAAAAAAAAAATCGACAGTTTCAAAAAGTTTCCTTTGACTTTGTAGGGCATGCTAGGTACAGTCACACACTGTATCAGGTTGCTAAGACGATCCTAACAAAACACCACAGAGGGGCTTCGATAGCAGAAAGTGATTTCCTCCCAGATCTGCAGGTAGAAGTCCAAGATCAAGGTGTCAGCATGCCGGTTTCTCATGAGGCTTCTCTCCCTGGCGTGTAGACGGCCGCCTTCTCCCGGTGTCCTCACGCGGTCTTCCCATGTGCGTCTGTGCCCCTATCTCCCCTTCTTAAAAGGACACACTAATGACCTCATTCTAACTTATTCATCTCTTTAAAGACCCTTTCTCCAAATCGAGTCACATTCTGAGGTCTTGGGATCTAAGACTTCAACATAGGAGCTTAGAGAGGGACACTGTTCAGCCCATGACACAAGCATTTGTAGAAGGGCTCTTGAATTTGGGAAAAGTTTTACCAAGGGTCTTTCCTACATGAGCTAAAATATTTCAAGGCCTTTCAAGTTTTCGCCATACAGTGACTAATCTCAAATTCTCACTAATTGATCAACTTGTTTGTCGGTGATGTCCATCCATGCACAATAATGATGACTCTGGGGCCACAGTGGGCAGAAGGAGTTTTCTGGGAAGCTGTTCTCACACCTGGAGAACACTCAGTGACTTAACCATGCCTAGAGATGGCTGTGAGCCACCTGACATCTCTCATATGGCCAACCGAATGCAATCCCAACCAAAGTTCCCTTCAGCCAGACCCCTAGGAACCCCAAGATCCCTAGGCGAGAGACAATGGTCTTAAGGGATAGTAGTCAAAGTATCATAATTGTGCAGATGTTACAAGCATGCAGCCCTGTGACTGTGGTATTAGGGTTCCTCGCAGGGATTTGGGAGGTGCCCAGGCAAGCATGGGGCAAGTTGGAGCATCAGTTTCACAGGAAGTGTGCCTCCAGGTGCGTCTAGGTCATGAGCTTCCCTTCCCCAAACCCCATAGGGTTCCGGCCAGCCCAGAGTTGCAAAAAGAGAGACAAAGCAAATGGGTCTTTGTTTTGTAATGGGGGTTATATTCATTTCCTGGAGTCACTGTAACAAATTACCACAGACTTGGTGCCTTAAAACAATGGGAATGTACTCTCACAGTTCTGGAGGCCAGAAGTTCAAAACCAAGGTGTTGACAGGTCCACACTCATTCCTAAAGGGGAGAATCCTTCTTTGCCTCTTCCCTGGCTTTGGGCAGCACCCCGCAGTCTCTGCCTGCGTCTTCCCCCTCCTTCTTCCCTGTGTCTCTGTGAGTCTTCTCTTCTCTCTCTCAGGGGGACACCGATCACAGATTTAGGGCCCACCCCAGTCCAGGATGATGTCATCTTGAGATCCTTATCTTAATTACACCTGCTAAGGCCCTTATACCAGTACTGGCGAGAGGACTTGGACATATCTTTTTGGGGGGACACTAGTCAACCCCCTACAGGAAGGGCCATGGTCTTAGGAGAGCAAACCTAAGCCTCATTGGTTTCACTGGAAAGGAAATGTCACCTATTGCCAACTGAAATCCCCACAGCATAGCTCTGCTTCAGGGTCAGCCTGATTTCCAGCGCTTCCATCCAGCACCAGAAGGTGAAGTTTCTGGAAGCCAATGGTCCGGAAGCAGATTTTTCTCCAACACAGCAGAATGGTCCAAACCTCAATCACACTCTCAATTTTCACGATGATGTCCATGCTCACAAGCCATTTAATTAAGGTTTTACTATTCACCTAGGGCTTCTTTCAAATGGTTTTTATTTTTTAAAAGTCAGCCTCATCCAAAGCAATAATATGTGTGAAATAATCCCCATAAAGGGTTTTGACATGCCTCTTCTGTTTTCTTTTTCCCCGTACACACTCAAATGATCAGAGGGTATTGATCTCTTGCTTTGGGGGGTGGGGAGGTGGGCAGGTCTCAAAGCCCTGGTCAATTAATCCTCACAGCAACCCTGCCAAGAGCAAACTTATTATCCCATTTTACAGCTAAGAAAACCAAGGTACAGAAAAGGCATGTAACTCTAGGCAGCTAATACGGGAAAAAGATGGGCTGCCAGTAGGGAAAGGGACGGAGAAAAGAGAGATAACAGACCAACGGTCTGGTTCTTGGTGTCAAGGGGTGAATTGAGGGGGGTGGGTAGGAGTCAGGAGAAGAGGGAGAAAGTGGAGTCTCTGAGCCCGGATATGGAGAGGGAGAGGAAGGGGCTCCTGGAAGGCACACTGCAGAAGTCTTAACCCTGCCCAACCCTGCTTCCCTTTCAGTATCGTGATACAAGTGATACAAGTCTTTCAACACGAGACTTGAAGAAATGGAGACTCACTAGGAGATAATGGGAATTATAGGGTGGCTCCTTCCATCTGGTGGCTCTGCCCTAATGAGCCCAGGGCTGTTAACCCCTTTTGTGCCATAGCCCCCTTTGGCAGGGCCACCAGCGTGGGCCTAATGTAGGACTTGAATCTACAACCCTGAGATCAAACCCAGAGCTAAGATCAAGAGTCGGAGGCTTAACCTACTGAGCCACCCAGATGCCTCATGTGGAATAATGTTTTTAAATTTAAAAAATAAACTATATAGGATCATAAAGGACATCATTTATATTGAAACATGGTTATTAAACTATACCTTTCAATTTGTCACATAGCAATATGTATGCTATATTAACCCATTAAAAAAAAAAAAAAACAAGACAAAGTGGCAGGTCTAGTAACAACCATAATTTCCAAGTAATGGTGAGTATAAATCCAGGGTCAGTAAACTATGGACTGCAGGCCAAATTGGGCAAGGCCTGCCACCTATCTGTGTAAATAAAGTTTTATTGGCACACAGCCACACTCATTTGGTTACAGAATGTCTAGGCTGTTTTGTGCTCCAATGGCCAGGTTGAATAGTTGTGACAAAGACCATATGGCCTACCTTATTTACTATCTGCATATTTACAGAAAAAGTTTGCTATAAACCATGTTTCTGATACACCTGCAACAACTAACATATGATAGGAAAACATTTGTAATTTCTCCTGGGGAAAAAAGTTACAGGCTTTGCTACTACCATTGTGGCTTGCTGACTACATTCATAATTGAAGGACATGATGGTCTCCAGCCAGAGGTATGTGAAAATAGATGCAATTTTTTTAAACATTCAAATTCAGGGACCCTCCCCCCAAGAGATCTATGACTAGAAGGCCATAGATCTCTTGGGGGGAGGCATTGGACTGATCCCAAATTAGGAAGTCCAGCTTAGGAAGTTCTAGGGCCTCAGAGGTCCCCCCACACCCCCCACATCCTCTGCAATCACAGTCCAAGAGGGAGGTGAACAAGTGTGGAAGACTGTAAGAGGTGTCATGGCCCAGGCCCGAAGGCGGTGTCCAATCCCTTCTACCACATTCTCTTAGAACTCAGTCACTGGGTCCCACTCAGTTGTAAGGAATGAATGCTGGGAAGTTTAGCTCAGCAGCGTGTTTAACACAGATATTGGGGAGAACTAGCAACAAACAAACAAATACACAGTGTGTCGGATGGTGATAAGAGCCATGGAGACTAAGAAAGCCAAATCAAATGAACAGGGAATTCTAGCAGGAACTGTGATTTCAAATAGTAAGGTCAAGAAAGGCCCCACTGAGAAGGCAACATTGAACAAAGATCTGCAGATTGCAAGCATGTGAGTTGCCGGGGAACAGTGTTGTGGGCAGTGGGACTACACGTGCAAAGGCTCTGTGTTAAGGGCACCTGTGATGATTCTTAATCCTCACTGGGAGT
The DNA here is from genome assembly GCF_963455335.1 of Martes martes. Taxonomy (NCBI): domain Eukaryota; kingdom Metazoa; phylum Chordata; class Mammalia; order Carnivora; family Mustelidae; genus Martes; species Martes martes. The sequence goes on along the minus strand of NC_137896.1, from coordinate 13,316,943 downwards.
TACCTGCACTACATATTTTTTTTTAAAGATTTTATGTATTTATTTGACAGACAGAGATCACAAATAGGCAGAGAGGCAGGCAGAGAGAGAGGAAGGGAAGCAGGCTCCCTGCTGGGCAGAGAGCCCGACGCAGGGCTCGATCCCAGGACCCTAGGATCATGACCCGAGCCGAAGGCAGAGGCTTTAACCCACTGAGCCACCCAGGCACCTCTGCACTACATATTTTAATTGTTTGTCTGTTTCTTGTCTGTCTCCCCAGCTAGAATGCCAGCCTCATGCAGAAGAGATTTTCATCTGTTTCACTTACTGCCGTTTCCCATGAACCTGGAGCAGGGCCTGGCACATAGTAGGCACTTTATTGTGATATGCTGCTTGAATGTGGCCGTCTAGGCACATACCAGGGAAACTGAGTATGAAAAGAAGGTAGAGAGTCATGCTCAAACAAGGCCACTCAGACCCTTAGGCCACCGGAGGAATCAAATGTTTATTCTTGGGAAAAGAGAATTATTGAAGGGTTGATTTTTTTTTTTTTTTTTTTTTTTTTTTTTTTAGCAGCCATGGATGAGCTCAGGTTTTCATTTTGAAAAGATCACTCTGGCGGCTGCCGGTGAAAACCTGGCAAAGTGTCTGATGCTGGGAACACGGATTCCGGTCCCCTGGCCTCTGGGGCAGCCACGTGAAGGGGTGTTTGAGAGCTGAAGATGGAACCAGGAGGACCCCTGATCCTGGATTTGTTGAGAAGAGCCTCATATTGGGCCTTTGGAGATTAAGCCTTAATGAGCTCTCCTCTCAATCCCAAAGGCTAAGGAGGGAGCAGGAGATGTGAAGAGGAGGCTCACCACCCCTTTGTACCCGGGGCCACATTGCTGGTCCACCTCTGTCTGCAGGGCCCTAGGGAACCACGATTATACAAATCAGTCCTGTAAACATCTTAGGAAAAACACAGTTTGCCTCTCGATCGGTCTTTTATTTATTGTTAAAGATTTTATTTATTCATCTGACAGACAGAGATCACAAGTAGGCAGAGAGAGACGAAGGGAAGCAGGCTCCCTGTGGAGCAAAGAGCCCAATGCGGTGCTCGATCCCAGGACACTGGGATCGTGACCTGAGCCGAAGGCAGAGGCTCTAACCCACTGAGCCACCCAGGTGTCCCTTGATCGGTCTTTTAGAGGATGAAGAGTGCTCCAAGAGACGGATGTGGTCAATATAGACGTGAATATTAGGACAGAAGTTCAAAACGCTGCCACAGCATTTCCCATACATACTTGACCCAGCAAAAAATGGAAGTGGAGGGGTCGCTGATCACCACCGAGTGTCTCTTGGGGACATCCACGAACTGGGAGCCCCTGGCAAGCTACCACCTGCTGATTGTCCTTGGTGCCAGGCTGATCCCACCTGGCTCCTCTCCACCCACGAGTGAGGTCCCAGGAGCTGAGATGCTCCTTGGGGCTCTAAGTTCCTGTAGGGAGGAGACTCTGGGCACGACAAAGAAGTTAGGGGTTCCTCGCCCTGCCTTCTCAATCACCCACTTTCTCCTGCCATCTCACTACCCGCCCCCACTCCGCATCCTCCCCCCTGCCTAGGTGGGGAGGCCGCGGTAATGACCCACCCCCGACAGCTGCGCGCCCGCTAAGCAGCCTCTCCCTCCCGGGCCCCTGCCCTCCTCCCCGACGCCTCCCGAGACAGGTTCGCACCTGCTCGGGGCCATTTCTCATCAATTAGGCCTTGGCAGCGCTTGAATGGGGCCCGGCGAGGGCGCGGCCCGCGGCCCCTCCCCGCGGCCCCCGGGGCCTTTCCCGGCGGCCTGGAGCACACAGATGGCAGCCCGCGCGCAGCTGCCCGCCGGGCTCGCGGGGGCCACAATCCGCCAAGTGTTCGCAGCCCCCAGGTTGGGCAGGGGGCCGGGCACACCTGCGCCGCGCAGATGGTGCCGCCAGTGGCAGCAGGCACCGGGGCCCCTCCGGGGACCGGGAGGTGGGGGGACGAGAGCGGGGCCCCGCTCCGGGTGGCGGTTCCTTTCGGAGCTTGGAATCCGGGGAAGGGGCCACCGAGAAAATGGCATCCTCGGAGGGCGGTGGCACCAAGCCACGCCCTCGCTGCGCCCGCGCGCGCCCCCGGCGCACCGGGCCAAGTGGCCTCTCCAGGCCCCCTTGCTGCAAAAGAGTGTGTCCTTTTGTCCCTTTCGGTGACCTAAATGCCCAGCACCAGGGGACTGAGGAGGAAATGTGTGCTCCACTTCTGCCGCGCTCCGACAAGCAGCCGTGGAAAAAATATGCTACAGAGGAAAGTCAAGTCCCAAAGCAATATATTCAGCATAATCCTACTCTGGGGTCCAAGGTGGAATTCGGGCTCCATCGTTTGGGAGCTCTGCAAGCTTGGTCCGGTCACTTTGTCTTCTCCAGCCTCGGTTCTCTTATCTCTAGCATGGCATCCTAACAGGGCTGCTGCAAGAGTTAAATGAGGTTGTGCCTTCAAAATGCCTCGCATCAGACCTGGCACACAGCAAGCACTTAATAAAATAGTTCTTATTTCTTATTAGAAAAATAGTACCTACTCCTGCTTAAGGACTCACACTTTATCAAATTATATAAGATTTAAAGTTAGTGAACCATCTTTCTCCTCCACCTGAGTTAACCACTAGCCACAGTTTTGTGTCTTGCCCCGTGATTCTTCCCAAAGTGTATGTACCTGCATAGACTCCAAAATCAAACGAGAGGCAGATTAATTTAGGGCTTGAAATCCTGGACTGGAGGGGTGCCTGGGTGACTCAGTCCATTAAGCGGCTGCCTTCAGCTCAGGTCATGACCCTAGGACTCTGCATCCGGCTCCCCATTCAGCGGAGTGTCTGCTTCTCCCTCTTCCTCTGCCTGTCACTCTGCCTACTTGTGCTCTCTCTCTCTATCTCTCTGTGAAATAAATAAATTAAGTCTTAAAAAAAAAAAAATCCTAGACTCAGGGGGGCCAGGCTGACTGCACGCAAAATACCCAACTCTCTTGTTACCCTGCTGTGTGTCCCGGGAAAATGACTTAACTTCTCCGGGCCCTAGTTTTCTCATCTATAACCTTGCAGGAAGGTTGTGAGGTTCACTGACTGAGCTAATGCACACACAACACTTTGAACAATGCAAACAGAATTATGAGTTTTGTTGTAGATAGTATTTTGTAACTTTTTTTCTTAGTATTTCTTAGATGCATTTCTGTGCCAGAAAAGTCAAAGTAATTGTATTTCTTTTCACAGCTGTAGAATGTGCCATCCTCCCATGGACCACTGCAGATTTAAGCAGTCCTCTCTGAGGGACTTTGGGGTTGGCTTCCCCAGGCTACAGTGATCACCACTGAATGCCCATCTTTGTGCCCTGCTGTGGGATCTTCTGTAGAGCCGGGTCCTAGAGGTGATGTTACAGGATAAGTCTCCACGAGGTTTGGCTGTCCCAAGTCTGGGACTAGGGTAAGGCGACTAAAAGACTCAGGCACAAAATTTAAGAAGACACTTAAAAAAAATCAGTGATCAAGGGGGATCATATGTTAATGCAATATTTTTAAAAATAAAAAATAATGCTAAAAACAGTCCATGAGAAACAAAAGACCACAATTTCACCCACGGGATCAGCAGCGCCATCCTCAACTCTTTTGGAGCCTGTGGCCAAAGGAAACGCGTGCCTCTATATGCATCATTTTATATATTCTTTAATGGCAACTTTTTTTTTTTTTAAAGATTTTATTTATTTATTTGACAGAGAGAGATCACAAGTAGGCAGAGAGAGAGAGGGGGACGCAGGCTCCCTGCTGAGCAGAGAGCCCGATGTGGGGCTCAATCCCAGGACTCTGGGATCACGACCTGAGCCGAAGGCAGAGGCTTTAACCCACTGAGCCACCCAGGCGCCCCTAATGGCAACTTTTTAAAAAAGATTTTATTTATTTGTCAGAGAGACAGAGAGAGAGAACAAGCAGAGGGACCAGCAGGCAGAGGGAGAAGCAGGCTCCCCGCCGAGCAAGGAGCCCGATGTGGGACTCGATCCCAGGACCCTGGGATCATGACCTGGGCCGAAGGCAGAAGCTTACCGGACTGAGCCACCCAGGCGTCCCATTACAGGAATCTTTTTTCTAGAACATTCATTTTCTAGAACATTCATTGAAAAAATATACTGAAAAGTTGAAAACTAGGTGTATCAAACTCCTACCATTATTTTATGTTTAAACATTTTGTGTTTGTGAGTATGTATCAGTTTTACTCTCCTGGCTGTAATGGAGGCAAACTCATCACCAATATTCTCACAATCTACTTCTGCAAAGAAATGACCCATGAAAATAAATTACATAGAACATATATTTCAGGGATGCATATTTTTTCCTTTGGCCTCAGGCTCCAGTATGGCTTAACGAGGCACTGACTCTTCAATTTGCCTTTCCAAAGAATTACTGCAATTGACACTCCCACAGACTTGCAGACTGGGTTTTTCCAGCATCTTTGGGGATTAAGGGGCTTTCAGTGGGGGGAGTCATTCGGGAGCTGGTGTGCCTACCTGGGCTGCCTTTCTGTCCTCCCTCCCTCACGAGCCATACCCAGAAGGCTCTGTGGAAGCCTGGGCCGGCTCAGGTTACCCAGGCTCTGACTGAGAGGCCTTATCTCGGATCTGCAAAGCCCCTGTCAGGCCACTTGGTTCTTAGGGAAACCTTTCGGCTCTGGGGTAGACAAACTTGAAACACCCTGGAGCTGCCTTGGGGCAACAAAAGCAGCTCCTGAGTTGCCTAGAAGTGGGATCCCACTGAAATGATCTCATTCGTGTTCCCTGGCCCGCTGCATGGTCCGCAGGAGGGGCTCTGCTCCTCTACCTACTGGTTCCCTCGGTGGATGGGTAGCGGCCCCCACTCCAGTGTTGGGAGTTAGTCACAGTCCCCGGAGCTCAGAGGGGCAGACAGGAGTTTCCAAGTTTCCAAACTCTTAAACAAAGAGTTTCCAAGACCCTTTCATGTCTGTTACCATCTCAGCACGCATTGTCCCGAGAGAGCTGGGAGCACTTGGGCCCTGACGGACTTGGATGTCAGCGGGCATCTCAGTCTTATGTCCCAAGCAGGCATAGCCTTAGAAGTCAGAAGGACAGTGTCTACCACAGCAGGACTGTTCGAGGTGTTTTTTATATACTACCTCGTTCGTTCGGTCCTCATCGGGTCCCTGTGAGGGGCTTTTCAGCACCATTTTCCAGATGACATGACTGAGGCCCACGGGGGCTTCCTCCCCTTGCCTTAGCTCCTGCCTAGGGTAAGGGGCAGGCTGGGATGTGAACCCCGAGTCTGCTCCCAATGGCGACCCTGCGAACTTCTGTCCCTCCCGTTCTCCCACTCCCAGAACCCGGCACCACCAACACAAAACAGAAAACAAAACCCAAGAGACCCAGGCCCCATTTCTACTCACTCTTACTCAGTTTTTGGCACAACTGACTTCTCATCACCCAACTAGCAGACACCCCGCACATGTGGGTTCCCTGGAACCAGTCACTGACACAAGAACCGGAGGGCTCGTCCTTTCATCTTGAGGTCAGAGGGGGTGATCGAATGGGAAATGGGGAACGAGACAGGAAAGGAAAGCAGCGAACACAGCGAGTCCTATCAGGCCAGCGACCACAGGGGTGACCACATCTTCCCCTATGCTCAGTCCTGAGGAACGGTGCCCCCACACTCAGCTATCCTGCCCACGGGCAGGGGGACCTGGGCTGTTTGCACACTAACACCCGAGAGTCCCTGTTTGGGAGCTGCTGGGGGTAAGGCCTTCCACACTTTCAGGGAAAGGGGCTTCCAGGTACATAGGCAGACACCAGCAGTTCTAGAAGTTCCTAGAGCACCCAGGGACCATTTTCCTGGTCCCTCCCCTCCTCCTCATCCCTTCTGTCCTTGTACACACAATGTGAAGGACTGAATGTTTGTGTTCTCCCAGAATTTGTATGTTGAAATCTAACCCCCACTGCGATGGTGTTTGGAGGGGCAGTCCTTGGGAGGTGGGTCATCAGGCTGCAGCCTTCGTGAAGGGGATTAGTCCTGCTCTAAAAGGGGCCCCGAGACCTCTCTCGCTCTCTGTCTTTGCAAGATGCGGATAGGAGACCTGGGCAGTTTGCAACGTACACAGGGTTTTCACCAGAACCTGACCATGCTAGCCTCAAACTTCCAGCCTCTGGGACCATGAGAAATACATTTCTGTTGTCCAGAAGCCACAAGGCAGGTCACATTGTGTCACAGGTGCCTGATCGGACTAGGATGTGAGAGGAGTCAGAGAAGAGAGGAAGTCAATAGAATGTGTCAGCAAGCAGGTTACCACTAGGGACACTGGGAGGTGGCAAAGAACACGTGTCTCCTGTAAGGAGAGGGAGCAGAGCTATATATCCTCCAGACCCCTTCCCCCTGTCATCGGGTGAGGGCCAAGCATGCTTCTGGGGCCAGAAAAGTTGCAGGCAGCGAATTGTGGGTGTTTGCAACAAAAGTTCTTTGGTGAAAGCCATCAGTTCAACAGGATGTAGACGGGGCTCCAACAGTGGCTGCTCCAAAGAGCTTACTCATCAGAAGGAAAACCAGATGCCCGCCACCATTCATTAAACACCTACTGTTTGCCTGGCATCACACTGAGTGATTTCCTTGTAGATTTCACTGCAAAACTTGCTCATGTAGCGTCATATACAGACGAGGAAGGCAACGTGCAGAGAGGGCAGAAGTTTGCCTAAAGCCACATTCCCAGTGGAACAGGGCAGATTCAGGATTAAAACCAGGTTCACCCGATTTGCCAGACCCAATACTTTCCCCCTTGTGCAATTTCTCTGGACTTCTCTCCATCTCTGGGATTCGTGATTCTCACCAGTCTGGCCCATCGGGTGATGCGTACCACAGCTATTACGACTGCTGAAGTGCATAAAATGCTAATCCTCATCAATAGATTAAACTGAGAAATTCTTAAACCAGAGATCTGCCTGCAATAAAAGCAATTGGGTTGTTTCTTTGTAATTTGACTGCTCACATGAGCCCAGGAACCTGCCTTATAGCTTTACAAATCTGTGATAATTTCCTTCAACTTTTCCATTTTATTGCTGCCATTAAAATCCCGTTGTGTTCTTAAAACAGAAAAAAAAATGATTAAAACAGATGTGGCTCTTAAAGTTACAATATGAATTTTACAACCCCAGGTTTTATGGTACTGAGAGAAATTTCAGCCACCAGGGTCAGAGGCAAGAAAAATGGGACCGGATTTCTGAAATGGGCTGAGGGAGGGGCGAGGGGTTCAGAATGACAAAGACAGCCCACAGAGCTAATTTCCTGACGTTTACTTCTCTCTCTAACCTTCGGGACCAACTGCAGAATGTCACCTTGGCAGCATTTTCTTCGCTCCCCAAAGCAAAAAGTCCCCACAGCCACTCAGGTTTGACTAAGCCAATTTCCCTCGCTTCAGCCTCCCTTCCCACCCCCTCCCCTCAAAGCATATTTTCCAATTAAAAAGTCAGCCCTGGTCTTTGTTTTGTATTTTCTTGAGGCAGGATTTTATCGTACAAAGAGCACGGAGATCTAAGTTCTGGTCCCAGATCTTCAACCACAGCATCTTTGGATTTGGGCAAATCACTGAACTAGGTGTTTCAATTCTCCATCCACAAAGCCAAGCCAACCTCTGGGTTCTCGGTGGCCCTGTGACTCCGTCACCTCATCTGCAAGAACTCAGTGCCTGGCACAAAGGACACGGATTAGTTGTTGCCTGAAAAAAGAAATGGATTCTTAAATTTATCTCTATCCTTCCCTTTAGGAAAATGGAGGCGTCATTGACTTCTACTACTAATAAAAACAGAAAATGGCCATGAGATGAATTTCCTTTTTTAAAAAAAAGCAAGTGATCGGACTGGCAAAGATTTAAAGTCAGTGCTGGCAAAAATGTGGGGAAATAGGGATTCTTCTCTACTGCTGGTGGGAATGTAAAATGATACAAATAATCATCACCAAGAGGCTAAATGGGCATATTCTTTGAATCAGCAGTTTTGCTCCTGGGAGTTTATCCTAAGGAAATAATCAGAAAAACGTGAGAAAATGCCCACAGCATAAAGTCCAGGGAAGAGAAAAAATAATATATATATAGGTATAGATATAGATATATAAGGTATCATTCCAATTTGATATTTTTAAAAAAATAGCTGCATCAGGGGGATGCCTGTGTGGCTTAGTCAATAAGGGTCTGCCTTTGGCTCCGGACATGAGAGACCCGCATAAGTCTCTGATCAGCAAGGAGCCTGCTTCTCCTTCTGCCTGCCTCTCCCCCTGCTTGTGCTCTCTCTCTCTGGCAAATAAATAATTTAAATTAAATTAAAAAATAAATAGGGGCGCCTGGGTGGCGCCTCTGCCTTTGGCTCTGGTCATGGTCTCAGGGTCCAGGGATAGAGCCCTGCATCGAGCTCTCTGCTCCCTCTCTCTCTGCCTGCCTCTCTGCCTACTTGTGATCTCTCTCTCTCTCTCTCTCTCTCTGTCAAATAAATAAATAAAACCTTTAAAAATTTTTTTAAATAAATAAAAATAGCTGTGTATAAACTAATTAAAAGAAACCCCCCCAAAATGTTAAATAGAAGTATCTCTGATTGGTAAGATTGCTTCTATTTTCTTCGTTATATACTTGAATGTTGGCTTCATTTGGCTCTTCCTTCTGGTACTTGCTGAAATATCACCACATCATTGGGTTGGTCCCTGACCAGCTTACTGGAAACAGCAGACCCTGGCCCTATAATTCCCATTCCTCTCTTCCCCTTACCTTGTTTTGTTTTCTTCACTGCTGGACATTGGGCTGTGCCTGTGTTTCCTCGCATTCATCGTCTGTGCCACACAACTTAATGTCAAGTCCATGAGGACGGTCTTCCCAGCACCTAAGCAGGACCTGACATAAAGGAGGCACAAAACCGTGAATGACAATTTGAAAGGGTGGATGGCATATGCAAATACATATAGAAGGGTAATCTCCCGCAGAGTTGGTTATAATAGGGCAATTTTGAAAACTAACCGTCTAATGGTAGGAAACTGGTTAAATGTAACACAGTCCATCTAGACAGTCAAGTCCACGTAACACTTTTCTCACATTTTTAAACATATAAGTGTGAAAGCATGTTTGTGTGCATATGATTGCATCTTTTTCCCTGACAACAAAAGCAATAATGTTATTTGCAATAAACCAATCGACAGAGATTAGCTTGGAAAAAAAAAAAAGAGAAAACTTCACACTTACCCTGAAGGTCAACTCACACCTTAAGCTTCAGTCATTGAGTAACTATCTTTCAATATACTTTTTTTTTCTCATGCTGATACAAACAAATGTCAACATATGGTCACGTAAATACGATCCCTGCTCTTTCTCAGATTTGATTCAGCAACATACATTATGGATGCCTCTGCAGGTAGATGTACAACTTGTTAAATTATCACTCTACATCCACTAGGACATTCAGACTGTTTCCAGGGTGTTACTTGTACAATGGATACCGCCATAAGTATCCTTGTCATATGTCCTGAAACAGTGGGAATTATATTTACACAGGATGGATTTCCAGTGTAGGATCAATTTCTAAATGTGGCCTTTCTAGGTTAAAGTTTTCAAGCATTTTTAATTTAATAAAGCTGTCATAATACTTTTAATTTAATAACACTTTCATAATATTCTTAGGTTAATAATACTCTTTTTTTGAGAGAGAGAGAGTGAGAGAGTGTGAGCACCAGTGTGGGGGGAGGGTTAGAGGGAGAGAAAGCAGGCTCTCTGCCCAGTGTGGAGCCCAACAAGGGACTCAATCTCATGACCCCAAGATCATGACCTGAGCCGAAATAAGGAGTTGGAGGCTGGACCGACCGGTCACCCAAGTGCCCCTAATTAATAATACTTTTTAATAATAGTTCAAAAACCACCATAGCAATTCACATTCCACTAGGAAACAGTGGATAATTTCCTCACATCCTTATTGGCCCTCAGTGTTATTCATCTTCTCACCTTTTGTCAACAAAGGAGTATAAACTAGTGTATTACTATTTAGATTTTCTTGACCGTGAGCAAGGTTGCAAATATTTTCATGTATTTTGGTCGTTCTGTGAATACCCTTTGTCCAATATTGCTAGAGAAATGTTTTATCTTTTCTTGTTGATTTCTAGAAGCTCTTTGTAGATTAGAAATATTGTATCTTTTGGGCGCCTGGGTGGCTCAGTGGGTTAAAGCCTCTGCCTTCGGCTCAGATCATGATCTCAGGGTCCTGGGATCAAACCCCTCATCAGGATCTCCACTCAGTGAGGATCCTGATCCCCCTCTCTCTCGGTCTCTGCCTGCCTCTCTGCCTACTTGTGATCTCTGTTTGTCAAATAAATAAATAAAATTTAAAAAAAAAGAAATATTGTATCTTTGTTCTGTCATTTTGTTGCAAGTTCCCTACCATGCTATCCTGAATATATATAGTCTCTGAAGTATTATTCAAATGTTTCTCTTCCTTTTCTACTTTTAGATATTTGAGCCATCTGGAATATTTTGTATATAGTATGAGGTAGAGTCTAACCTACCTTCCTTGTAAATGGGCAGCCACTAAAGACAATATCGTTTTGTTTTTTTTTTTAAGGTTTTTTTTTTTTTAAAGATTTTATTTATTTGACAGAGATCACAAGTAAGCAGAGAGGCAGGCAGAGAGGGAAGTGGGGAAGCAGGCTCCCTGCTGAGCAGAGAGCCCGATGCAGGGCTCGATCCCAGGACCCTGAGATCAAGAGCTGAGCCAAAGGCAGAGGCTTAACCCACTGAGCCACCCAGGTGCCCCTTTAAGATTTTTTTACTTGTTCATTTGAGAGAGAGAAAGCGAGAGCACAAGCAGTGGGGAGGGTCAGAGGGAGAGAGAGCAGACTCCCTGCTGAGACCTGAGCCAAAGGCAGATACTTAACTAACTGAGCCACCTAGGCACCGCAAGGCTGTATCATTTTTCAATAAAACATCCTGTTTCTACTGAATTTAAATGTCATCTTTAAGTAAATAAATAAATAAATATATAAATACATATAAATAAATATATGTATTCCCATATATACTTCGATTAATAGTATAAATGCCCTCTGTATACCCAGATTAATTTCTGGAGTTTCTATAATATCCTACTAATCTATTTGTTTATCCTCATGTTTTTCTTTCTTTAGTTTTCTAGAAATATAGCAACCAGGGTCCCAGCAGGAAACACATGGCCCAGTCAAGCAGGTCTATATGGCAGGGTTTAGTAAAGAGACTATTTGCGAAGGGATAGGCAGGGTTTATGGAAGTTAACAAGGGATAGTGTGGTAGGGGACCAGGACAGGGGTGCTATTATTGTCCCCAGACCTGCAAAAGACCTGGGGTGGGGAGGGAGTGAAAAAGGCAGGCACTAGCTCACACATGCTGGCAAGAGCCCGTTGTCAGCATTTCCTTCCAGCTACATGAGACTTCATATGGGTAATCTGAAATCACCCATGGTGGGAATATTTACACCGAGGAAATTGGCAAATGCTAAACATCAGGTCTTCCCACCCCCAGAGCCTGTTGTTAACATTTACAGGCACAGTGCTGGGAGGAAGGGTGCACTAGGATCGGGAGAAGGAATGGACATCTTGAGTAGGACACAGTGTGCCCACCATCGCCCAGCAGGGAAAGAGGGGAATAAATAAGCTCACTCTGATCTTTTCCTACCCTCCTGCCCTTGCAAGTACCTCCTTGCAAACACAGTCAGAGGGGTCAGCTTTCAGGGGAATCAGGGAGGGTAGAGAGCATCAGATCCAGATGGAAATATCCAGCCCAGGACCCTCTGACTGTCTGGGAGGACAGACTGTCCCATCCCCGCCCTAAGTCCTGATTATCAAAAATTCCTTAGAGATGTTTCCACATTCCCACCCCACCCCCTACCCAAAACAAACCTTGTTGAGATAAGGATTGGAATTTTATATAATTTAAAGATTAATTTGGGAAGGCTTGGTGCTGTGAAATTAAATCTTCCTATTTAAGAACATCGGATATCTGTCCACACATGCCATTCAGTTAGGCTTCTGTTTCTTCTGCTTCAATTAAATCTTAGGGTTGTTTCCATATGTCCATACTTTTATTGTTAAATCCCATTGTATTTTACCGTTTTGATCACTGATATGAATGAAATATTTTTCTACATTCATTTTCTAACCTGTTATTCCTAATAAAAACTATTGAAGGCTTTATCTTAAGAACATAGTCAAGTAATTTATAAATCAATCACTTACTAATACTCATGTGAAGGATATTTTTTAAATAGCCTCTTGAGTTTTCTAATCTTACAGTTGTATCATCTGCCGAAAAAGAGATAATTTTGCCTCTTCCTTTGACTATTGACACAACTTATTTCACTTCTGAGTATAATCACATTAGCTAGAAGCTCTGAAATAACAGTGTAGACAATAACTACTTTGCCTTATTCTCCATTCTGCTGGGCCCGATTCATGTTTCACGGTATCACATTATGGCTACTGTGAGTTTGTAGGAATTATTTTCATTCTATTCATGTAGTTTCTTTCCATCCTCAGTTCTACTTGGAGTTTTTTCTAGCAACAGCTGTGGAATTTTATCAAATGCCATTCCAGCATATTTATATAAGCCCTGGTTTTCCTCACTTAATTTACGGAGGTAATGATGTAATGAATTACACTGTCAGATCTTCTAATGATGAACCACTTCTGCCCCCTGAACCCCCTGAAACAGACATTATTTGCAGATGATCTATTACTCTTTAGTGTGTCACTGAATTATATTTGCTGACTTTTTTTTTTGAGAATTTCAGCATCCCTATGCATAAGTAAATATGATCTAGAGTTTTCCTAACTGTGCTGGGAATGACAAACCTGGTTATTAAGGTTCTTCTCTGCTTCGATAAATGATTTGAGGAATTTGGCATCAATTTCTGCGGAAACATCTTGGTAAATTTTTAACAACTTCACTTTTTCCTGTGGTTAGTCATCTTTTAAAATTTCTTACCTCTTCTTGAGTCAATTTTGAGTCTTTCCTCTAGATCCTCCATGTTTTTGCTACGAAGTCCCCCAGCTATTTTATTATAATTATTTTACTTTCTCATGTCATTATATTTTTCTCTCACACCCAGTGCATAGTATTTTCTTTGTTTTTCCTCAAGAAGACTCACAAGGGATTTTGTAGTTCATTTTTCCCACATAAAGAACCGGCATTTGGCCTCGTGCTCTGTCAAAGGAGTGGGGTTCTGTGAGACAGGAAGGGACTTGGGGTACAAAGGGCAGTGTAGCCACTTGCCAGCTGGGGGACCCCGAGAAATCATTTCAGCTTGGTGAGCCTTGGGTTCCTAGTCTGAAGAAGAATATGCCTCAGTCCCAAGGCAGTGATGAAGATAAAATGGGAAAAAAACAAAGAAACAAAAACCTATAAAGAACTCAACACAATTCCTAACACACAGTAAGACCTTGATAGCAATAGTAATAGTCTCCAGAAAATCCTCCAGAGGAATAGAACCAAAAGGAGATAGAGGAGTGTGTGTGTGTGTGTGTGTGTGTGTGTGTGTGTGACAGAGAGAGAGAGAGAGAGGGAGGGAGAGAATATAAGGAGTTGGCTCATGTGATCATGGAGACTGACCTGTCCTAGGATCTCAGGGGGAGACAGCAAGCAGCAGGCCCAGGAGATCGGTTAGCAAGATTGGCAAGAAAAAGCCAGCCTACCTGCTCAAATGCCACCACCCACCCCCCCACCCCCCCGCTGAACACAGGGGAGTCAGTAGGGCCAATTAACATAGTTGAGTCTCCTGGTTCCAGTCATTGGTTCAGGGAAGGACACGTGACACGAGATATAGAATGAGACTCAATCCTTAGGATTTGTTTGAAATTATTAAGGGAAAAAAGATCTCTTTTCACTGGATTGGCTAAACTGGCAGGACACAAGCATGGAGCCACTGGAGGTCATCTTACCATCCCAAAGCCTACTTGAGAATGAAGCCAATAATGAAGGATGTGGGTCAGAAATATAGAGTGAGAGCAAGTCCTTAGGGCCTTCATCGAGCACCTGGATCCAGCTATGCCTGAAGCTTTTACTTTTGTACTCACCCATTGTATGAACAAGTAAGTTAGTTTTAGTTGAGTTCCTGTCACCTACAACTAAAACAGACCTGAATAACTGAGGGGTAACCTATGAATTTATTAGCAGTTGATTTTTTGACCCAAGGAATCCCCTCTCTCTGTTTCTACAGACTACAATGCTTCCACCATTGTGTCCCTAATCCCAGAGTATGGAAATTTCCTCTTCTCTTCTCTGTCTCCCCCAGAAGGCTGCACTACTTGAACCCAGAAACCTGTTTTTTTGTTTTTTTTTTTTCATTTCTATGTCCTCTAAGCCCAGTCTAGAGTCCAGAACCAATGGTTACTAGGAATCCACAGTATGGTAAGCCCACCCCTCAGCATTAATGCTTCCCAACACCTTAGGAAGTAAGTAATGTCATCCCCAAGTAACAGGGAAACTGAGTCACAGAGTAGACACTTTCTTAGCTATTTAGTAGGTGACAGACCTCGGATTTCAACCCAGGCCTTTTTGATTTCAAAGCATCATTTGGCAAATGTTTGTTGAATGAATGAATAACCCCACAGGCTGACCTTGACATTAATCCTCATGAAATTTAAGCTTGTTAGGTCTCACCCATAGATCCTGACATTGGAGAACCTTCAGGATTTTTCTAAAATGTGCCATAGAGTTTGCAGTTTCTAGGACAGCTGTTCCGCAGCTGAATTGGTACCTCCTTTTCAACAAGTCTTCAGGGACCCCAATCTGTAGTTCCCTCAATTGTTGTTCTGAACAGCTGCCTCTTACCCCTCCCTTCCCTCAGCCCTGGCCTGTCTTCCCGCTAAAGCAGCTCTCAAGTTGTGTTTTGTTTCCTTTCGGGGTTTTTTTGGGTCGGGGGAGTCTACTTCCCAAATCCCTAAGACATTAATGCTAGGACTCTAGAAGATCTCAGTCACTTCTCTGCGGCCACTTTCAATGCTCCTGTCCTGAGTCGTCCGCTCCCTGGCTCCTGTTTGAGGCCACTCTCTCTCGGGTTCCTCGTGACACACTGAGTTTGCTTCAGTCCCCACACAAGGCCAGGTCATCTCCCGCAGCAAGGTCTTTGCAGACGCCCTGAACTTCTCCCGCTTGGCCTAAAGCCCTGGACATTGCTTGCTCCTACTCATTGTGCAGAGTAGCCAAATACAACTCCATAGGGAATTCGCCAAGTGCTCCCAGATGGGAACATCAGTCTCCCATTTTACCTGTCCTTAATATTCTTTATTTTATTTTATTTTATTTATTTATTTGAGAGAGAGAGATGACAAGTAGGCAGAGAGGCAGGCAGAGAGAGAGGGGGAAGCAGGCTCCCTGCTGAGCAGAGAGCCCGATGTGGGGCTCGATCCCGGGACCCTCAGATCATGACCCAGGCCGAAGGCAGAGGTTTAACCCACTGAGCCAGCCAGGCGCCCCTGTCCTTAATATTCTGTACTTTTCCTTCATACTACCCAACACACCCCCAATTACCCACATGTCTAGTCACTGCACCCTTCTAGGCTCTACACACCAGGGGGACCAGGACATTGTCCCCGCTGATTCTTAGCTGCGTCCCCACACCTGGAACAGGGCGTGACATACCCTAGGAAGTCTTCTGAGCTGAGGCCACCCTTCCTGTCTGTAGGAAGCTCCCTGCCTACCCTCTGCTCTTTCTCCCATGAAAATCTCATCTCCTCAAAGTCAATACAAACAAGGGTAATAATAACAAAGGCTTATCACGCGCCCGTCACATGTTCAGCACTTCTCACAAACCCTATAAACCAGAGTACAATGATTGTCTCCATTTTACCAACAAGGAAACTGAGGCCCAGAGAGATTAAGTCAGTTATTCAAGGTCACCCAGCTGGTAAGGGATGGAGCCAGACAGTCTGACCCCAGAAAAACCTCATATAACCACTAAACTATATAATAATAACTTCCCAACATTTTTGACTGTGACTCATCGTAAAAAATACTTTTTATATCATGACCTAGTTCACACATATGCACTCACCCACAAAAGACTGAAACAAAAGTTTCACAAGGCAATCCTTACTTTTATTATGTGCCCCACATCTTAGTCCCTTAAAAATAAATGATGACCATTTAAAACAAAAAAACAAATTAATTAATTAATGATGGCCACGACCCAAGGTAATTATTGTTTATACATTTTCAGTTAATTAGAATTAGGTACATGCCATATTTAAATATGCAATGCAGCTTTTTATTGGGTTTTAAATTAAAATACTTGGCACCTTGGTTTTAGCCAACAAAGCCTGTGTCAGACTTCTATCCTACTGAACTACAAGTAAATAAATTTGTGTTGTTTTAAGCCACAAAACTTGTGGTCATTCGTTACAGCAGCAACAGGACACTCATACAGATACTCAAGAAACTGGTAACATTGGTTGCTTCTGGGAAGGGAGACTAGTTAGTTAAGGGATAGCAGTGGGACAGTATTAGGTGAGAAGTGTGTACTCTTTGAATTTTGAACTATGTTAATTAATGTATTATTTTAACAGAAAAATTTTTCAAGTTTGGGGGTTCCCTTCAAGCCTCCCCTAAACTCAGTCTAGAAGCCTGTGATCCACTCAATCCCACCCGCAACATCAGGTAATTGTCTCAGCATGAATCTCCTTTTTTCCCCAGCTAACTCAGTTCGACTCCTTCTAGGAAAAACTTTCTCAGCAGAGCCTCTATCCACGTGGTTTAGATAGGTCTGAGCTCCAGGGGTGGGCATGTGATCCAGGCTCAGCCAATCAGAGCATTCTCCACCCAGCCACAGTGATTGGTTCCAGGGTGGACACATGACCTCACCCTAGCCAATGAGGATATTTCCTCTCCCTGGGGCTGGTGAATGGTTGAGAGATGGGCATGTGATGCAAGAAGAATCTCCCCGATGAAAGAATCAGAGTCAATCCTAAACTCAGGAGTTTTGTTTTAAGTATCAGCAAAGGGAGATGTTGAACTAGCGGCTGTAAACCTGGGGCTGCTGGGTCTATCTTTGCCACCAATTTGGGGAAAGCCCATCAGAGAATGAAATTAAGACAGAGGAACTCTGGGGCGCCTGGGTGGCTCAGTGGGTTAAAGCCTCTGCCTTCCGCTTGGGTCCTGATCGCCGGGTCCTGGGATCGAGCCCTGCATCGGGCTTTCTGCTCTGCAGGGAGCCTTCTTTCTCTCCTCTCTCTGCCTGCCTCTCTGCCTACTTGTGATGTCTGTCTGTCAAATAAATAAGTAAAATCTTAAAAAAAAAAAAAAAAAAAAGAGGAAGTCAGAGCCAAGGACGAAAAGTGACTACCGCTGCAGTGATAGGATACCTGGATCCAGCTGTGCCTGATGCTACATATACATCCATAGGCCAGTAAAATCCCTTTTATTCCTTAGGTCAATTTGATTTTCTTTTTCTTTTTTGGAAAGGTTTTATAAGATGCCCCAAGTCTCCATATTCGGGGGGGGGGGCGACCTGGAGGCCATCCCCCAAACCCACACAGCTCATACCCAGCATGGATGTGAGATCCCAGGCTTGGATCTTGGTGTAAAACTCACACTTTGGGCGTTGTGAAAATGTGTAAAACCACCAGGTGATGGGCCTGGATGACTCCTGAACTGGCAGGAGCGAGCCAAGGATGGGGGATGGTTTGCTGGTGGAGCAGGTCCCTCGCGGGCTGCTGTGTTCGTTTCTCGAGAATGTCAGGGATAAGGAAGGCTCCTTTGGAAAAAGGAAGACTTTCAAGTGTGGTGGGGCGGGGTGTGTGTGTGTGTGTGTGGTTGGGGGGGGGGTCCCTTTATGGAAAAAAAAAAAAAGCACAGCTCACGCACTGGCCAATCAGAACAGACGCAGAGAACAAACCAACCAATCAGAACCATCACCAGGCAAAATCGCCGCCTCCCTGAGGAAAGTTCTAGGTAGAACCTTCCCGCGCTCACCAAGCCTGCGCGGTGAAGCTCCAAGTCGTCTTAGCTCCGCGGCGTGAACGTCTCCTCGGTGTCGAGGCAGGCTGTGGCTTTCGCAGGCGTTAACCAAGATCGTCCTCACTCCCTGCAAGGCTTTGAAGTAAGTGCCATGTTATGTTCCCTTAACGGTCCGGGTCGCTGAGGCTCCGAGAGGTTGGTTAACTTCCTCGAGTCAAACAGCTGGTGGAGAGCAAGCCTGGGCTTCAGCTCTAGCTTCCAAAGCCCCAGGCTGTCCTGGCTCTGTAAATTTGCAGGGCCCGGTGCAAAAAGAAAATGCGAGAACCCTTGTTTAAAAAAAAAAATTATTAAGAGGGGCGCCTGGGTGGCTCAGTCCATTAAGCGTCTGCCTTGGGCTCAGGTCGTGATCCCAGAGTTCTGGGATCGAGCTGCGCCCACATCGGGCTCCCTGCTCCGCAGAGTGGGCTTCTCCCTCTTCTCTGATCCCCTTCCCTGCTTGTGCGATCTCTCTCTCTCTCTCTCTCAAATTTAAAAAAAAAAAAAAAATTTTTTTTAAAGAATTTCAAGATGGTGACTGCAGAGCATTATTAACCCAACTGCGGGACCGACTGCGGGCAGGCCCCGTGGGACTGGGCGGGTCACATACGTGTAAAGCTGAGCCATGGCTGGGAATGGCATCCAGGAACAGCCACAGGCCACACTCGCACTCCACACTCGCACTGCACGGAGCACCAGGGGGGAGGAAGAGAAGTGAGGGATGGGCGTGTTTTGTCTCCAGGCTGAGGACTGCTGAGAAGAGATCTCAGGGTAACAATGGAATAGTTGGAAGCCTAGGGCTTCACTATTTTTTTTTTCCCCCAGTATTGTCTTCCTAAGGAGACTTTTAGACCTTGTTTTCCTAATTTACCTCCCCTTGTGGACTTTGGATACCACAGATGTACTATATATCTGTGTTTTGCCCATAAAAAGAATAAGAATTTTCTTGCCATCAGGAACCAGTTTTCAATCCCTTGGGGGCAAAGCTCCCTCCTACCCCGTGTTGAGTAGGCGTGGTCAAGATGAAAAAAAAATATATATCATAGGCTTTTTATGTCTGAGGCAAAGATATACACTCACACCTAAACAGAGATGCAAAGTTATCTGTGTATTAAAATTTCATGGTGGGGAATGATTAAGAAGAAAATGTTGAAAAACGTCTCAAGGTAGAAGTTAGAAGCTCTTCAGCAGTAATTTTGAGAAGACTGAGAAAATGGTCTAGCCTGGTGGTTTGGATTTGCCCAGAAAGACCTACCTGACATTGGGGTGGGGGAGTTTGCAAGTATCATGTGAGTGATGGGTGGTCTCAGGGGCACTGTGGGTGGGAAAGGGGGCTTCTTTTCCTCTGGCCCTGAACCTCAGCAGGCAGCCCATGACCCATGGGCTAAGGGTCTCAGAATGGCCCACTGACATGCTTATTTGTCTTGCCACACATTTTTTTTTAAGAATTTAAACTCATTGCTAATATTTTAAAATTGGGAGATTTTACATAAAATAGGGATTTATGGCTCTTTATGAAAAATCAGAAGAACTGAAGACAGGGGACCCTATTTGTGCATATTAGCAACAGTTGGCTGGAGTTGATGTGTGACTGCCTTGTTCAGAAATGCGTAACCTCTTCAGTTTGCCACAGTCCACACCCCTCCTTAATGTTTCTCAGTGCTGAACTCAAGTGTCTGTTCCAGTTGTGAATTTGTACATTACATCATTTTTATATGACCAGTGTATTTCATTTATTAGAGATTTTATTTAATTGTCAGAGCGAGAACACAAGCAGGGGAAATGGGAGGCAGAAGGAGAAACAGGTTCCCTGCTGAGCAAGGAGGCTGATGCAGGTCTCGATCCCAGGACCCTGGGGTCATGACGTGAGCCTAAGGCAGATGCTCAACTAACTGAGCCACACAGGCACCCCTGTATTTCATTTATTTACACTCCCTGTTTGGCCCCTGGGGCAGAACAGAAGAAAGGAAGGAAGGGACTATAGGATGGAAGGCAATTTCATTCCCATTTTTATTTCTGTTTATTAAAGAGTCTTTAGCAATCAGTAATAACTTTTATCAAGCACTGACCATGTGCCCGATTCTGTATGAAGCACTGAGCTGCGCTAACATAATTCTCCCCATATCTCTATGGAGTGTATATAATATAATTATCTTCCTTTTCCTGATTAGCAAACCTTAGCTCAGAAAGGTGAAGTAACTCTCCCAAGGTCACACAGCAAGGTAATGGCACATTCTAGTTACTCTTCCTGAATAACAAACCACCCCAAACTTAGTGACATAATAGAACCACCATTCTGTTGTCCTCATGTATACTGTGGTTCGGAAATTCAGAAAGAGCACAGCAGGGATTGCTTATCTGTGCTCCACGATGTCAGGGACCTCGTCCGGGAAGTCTTGAAGGCTGGGGACGAGTTGGTGGCTAGGACTGAAACCACTGACTCCCATGTCTGACACTGGGGCACAGATGGCTCAAATTCTCTACTCACCTGCCCACCAACTACATCCCCTACCCATGGCGTCCCCTTCTGGCCACAGCCTCCCCGCATGGCTTGGGCTTCCTCACATAATGGCAGTCCCAGAGAAGTAGCGCTTCTTACCCGATGGCTCAGGGTTCTAGCAGGAATGCTCCAGCAAAGGAGAACAACATGACCTAACCTTGGAAGCCTGTAGCTTCACTTCCGCCATGTTCTATTGGTTATAAGGAAGCCACAAGCTTAAAGATCCAAAAGAAGGGACCATAGACCCTAACTCTGGATGGAAGGAGGGTCAAGGCTACCTTGTAGCAGGCCATGTGACATGGAAGATATTGTTGCCGCCATTTTGGAAAAATGCAGTCTACCACCTGTCAGAACGAGGTCACAGACTCAGGCCTGTGGCTCCAGAGACAGTGTTCTTAACCACTCCACGACACCTTACTAGGAGGTAGTGAGAATCAGGTGAGAGAAAACACGGAAGCCGCTCAGGACAGGGCAGGGCACAATAAATGCCAAGCTCTGCAAAGGTTGCTTTCCTGATTTTGTTCACTCTCTTCGACTTGCCCCTGCACAAGTGTTACTTCACCTATGTCGCACCTGACCACATACTTCCAGAGACCCGGCATCCACGGGTCAAACTCAGGAGAAAGACTGAAGTTAGTCACCTCCTCAGAACAGCTCTGGATGAGAATTTCTGAGGCCTCGGCCTGGAGATGGCTGCGCCGCGTGTCTGAAAACCCAAGCAGGGCCAGAGAGCCGTGCCCCCGCCGCAGGCAGGTGACCCAGGGAACTGAGGTTCAGAGTTGAAGAGTTCAAACCCAGCACAGTTCCTGAATGTTCCTGGGCCCCAAAGAGTAACCCGAGAAATTGTTTGTATCAGCGAGGAATGACTTAACTTTTGGCAAATCCTAGAAAACAGCCTCTCTTCCTGTTTCTAGGGGCCTTCCAAAGAAAAGAAACAGTTTAGGTTTTGTTCAGCTCTGTGGTTGACTGTAGAATCCCACCCATGCGGCATGGGGGACCTGTGGGCGAGGTCTCCGCTCCCAGGAGCAGCGGGAGGGAACATTCAGGGAGTGCAAACCAGACTGTTTGGTTTTCTCTGGCCAAGGGGGCCTTCTGAGTCAGCTGCAGAGACCACCGTGGGGTGGAAAGGTCTTAAGCACTAATCGCAGAGTCTCCACTCCAAACGGCATCTTCTGACCCAGCCGGGCTGCTCTCCTCCCCACCCCTGGTCCACCTCACCTCATTCACTTTCTACCACCTTGCCTTTGCACATGCCGAGCCACCTTCCCAGAATGCCCTCCCACGACTAAACAAACCCGTCTGAACTTTCGGTACCCAGGTGGCACTGGGTCTACCCCGCGAACCCTTCCCTGGAAACCACAGTCTGGCAAAAGCTTTTCTTTCCCTCCCTCAACTCGCTACACAGTGTAATTCTTCATTCTCTAATCCAATGGATCATTTTTAGGGAAGCCGTTCTCAAGGCTTGCAGCCTCCTGACCCCTTGACTGACGTTCTTAGAAATTAGAAAGGAGCCCAAAGAATTTTTGCGGACGTGGGCTGTATCTGTTGATTTTTGCCATACTAGAAATCAAAACAAATTTCAAAAATACTTACTAATTTATGTGAACAAGAGCAACAACAAACCCATTGCGTGTTCCTGTCAGGGGGATGACATCATCGTATGTCATGTCACTTCTGGAAAACTCCACTGCACGCTTGTGAGAGAATGGAAAAGGCAAATAATATTTTGGTATTGTTTTATCAAAACAAAAATAGCTTCAATCTCGTGGAGTCCCTGAAGGGCCTGGGGGGAGCCCAGGGTCACTGAAGCCCTTTGAGGGTCACTGTCTTAGAGTATTGTGAGGCGCTAAGATCTTTTTTCCCTCTTTCTTTCTACACACAAGCCTTCTCCTCTCTTATCGATCATTGGGGTAACTTCAGTATTTCTTTTGCTGGTCCCGGTTACCATTTAAAAAAAATTAAATAGGTAAGGGTTGGAAAGGAAAAGAAAGGGAGGAACACGCCAGGGTACCAAGCACAGATTCTTAGTAAAGACTGCATATCAGCATCAATATTTCTGTCATGCATTGTCCAAGATACAAGCAGGGACATGGCTCTAGGTATAGATGTGAGTACCAATGTGGGTATGTGTCTGTTACCATAGATGGTGGTCATAAAGTTTTGAAAAATAGTCTATTACAAGACTTTTTGTGGCGGTTCCTCAGTGGAAGGCAGTGTTTAGTCCAGTGTGGGTCATTTTCCCCTAGTGTTACGGGAAATGGTGTTTTGGTTGCACACTGTGCCTGGATTGTTAAATAACACTTTGTCACCTACTGGTAACGTGAATAACCCCTGTTCAGTTATCATTCAGCCATTCTGATTACAGCCAGGCTTGGGGTTAGGATGTCTTTAACGCTCGCTAACATTTGCTAATGGCCCTTTGTAACCAAAACAGAGATAACTTCCAGCCCAGAGCTCTCAGCCGGCCACAGCATCCAGGTGGGATTGAACAACACTGTTTTGGTATCATTAAAAATACATGTATACATACACATATATATATAATATTATAGTTACTGCCTGTGTGTTACAGTGAGGCTGGTTTTCTTTCTTTCTTTCTTTCTTTCTTTCTTTCTTTCTTTCTTTCTTTCTTTCTTTCTTTTTTTAAGATTTATTGATTTGACAGAGAGAGCATAAGTAAGCAGAGCGGCAGTCAGAGGGAGAGAGAGAAGCTGAGCAGGGAGCCTGACGCAGGGCTCGATCCCAGGACCCTGGAATCATAACCTGAGCCGAAGGCAACCGTTTAACCAACTGAGCCACCCAGGCACCCCCGGCTAAGAGATTTTTTTTTTAAGATTTTATTTATTTAATTGACAGAGATCACAAGTAGGCAAAGAGGCAGGCAGAGAGAGACAGGGGAGCAGGCTCCCTGTTGAGCAGAGAGCCCGATGCGGGGCTCGATCCCAGAACCCTGGGATCATGACCTGAGCCAAAGGCAGAGGCTTAACCCACTGAGCCACCCATGTGCCCTGGTTTTCCATTTTGAATAAAGATGTAACCTTTCTTATCTAAGTGCATTTATTGCAATAATAGAAGAAATTGACTTAAAGAAATACTTTGAGAAAGTAATTTTGCAGACGGTGTGCATATCAAGCAAAAAGTTTTCAGTCAAGGGCTGCCTGGGTGGCTCAGCGGATTTAAAATCATGGGATTAAAATCGTGGATTTTAAATCATTGTCACTTCAATTGTCACTTCCCAACCAACCAATGATCTTAGTTTCAAATTCAGATTCCCCCCAAGGGAGGATTATTGGCGAGGCTTCTACTTCAGGCCATCGTAGAGGGTGAGCAACACCCAGATGGAACGGCAAGGACCCAGATCATGAGCTGAGAGTGACCCCATAGTATCGAAGGAGCCGCCGGGAGCCCAGGGTGCCTGGAGCCGAGGGAGCCGGAGAAGGGGTCTGAGTTGGGCAGAAATGGCCGCTGAGGTCTTGTTCGCCGTGATCAGAACTTCTGCTTTTACTCTGAAGGAGATGGGAAGCAGCTGGAGGATTCTGCATAGAAAACAGGATGTTCTGTCCTAGGTCTTAGTAGGCTCACTTAGGAAACTTTTGAAAATAGATCATGGCGGGGGAACTAGTGAGAGTCCCATACAGTGAGCCACAAGCAAGGTGATAATTGGCTCGGGTCGACCAGGAGCTCCATTGGGCCCTACAAAGCCTGAAATAGTAGATGTTGTGAAGACAGGAGGGGCTGACTCTGGAATGCAGGGGGAAGTCTGGGTTGGAGGTAAACACTGGGAGCTGTCCGCTGTAAAGATGGCATTCAAAGCCCAAAATGTGTTTACTGAATGACTAAAGCTTGCTGAGGGAAGACAAACTTTCCACTGAAAAGGAAATTTGAACTCTAAAAACTCAGCTTCTCAAGAAATGGAGGAAGTGTTTCAGCCCAGGCAGAGAACATAGAACCCACAAGATCACCCCATCGGACCCCAGCTGGAGGGTAGAGATAGCACACAGGGTCGGGCGCGTTGCTATGGACTGATTGTGTCCCCTCCCACCACCCAATTCAGATGTGGAAATCCTCATCCCCAGGGTGATGGCCTTAAAAAACGGGCCTTTGGGAGTAGACTGGGATTAGTGCCCTTCGAAAAGAGACCCCACAGAGCTCGCTCATCGCCTCCGCCACATGAGGCCATGGAGAAAAGACACCAGCTATCACCCAGGAGGCCAGCTGTCACCAGACCCCACCGCATCCACAGGCGCCATGACCGTGAACTCCCAGCCTCCACAACGGTGAGAAACAAGCTTCCGCTGTTCCTAAGCCTCCCTGTCCCTGGAATTTTGTTACAGCAGCTTGAACTGACTGAGACCGGGATCCGAGCTGGGGCAAACCACCAGCCCTGGCTCCACAACGACACCAGACGTGTCTCTTGGAATTATAACTGAATCAGAGGCCTCTCCTTCTTCTCTAAAGTATTTCCCCAAGACTCTGCCTGCTTCTGGCCTTCCCATCCCTCTGTCAGTCTTTTTCACCAAGGACACAGGTCCGAAGAGCTCCCTGCTCATGGCTAATGGTTTAATGGTCACAAATTCCTTCCGTCCAGCACGCACACCCCCTTTGCCATATGACTCCTACTTCTTGCATCCAAAGGTTCCATGTTTTTCTCTACCCCTTTGAATTGGGGGCTTGACCCTGTGACTCGATTTCACCGATACGGTGCCTTGGGAGCACCATGTGTGAGTTCCAGAGCTTGCGTACTAAGAGGACTTGAAGCTTCTGCCTTAACTTTCTGGGAAACTTGAGGCCATCTTGTCAGGCTGTCGGGCTCTTGGGGGATGAGACACTCTGGGAAGGAGACCTAGGTGCCCCAGTCAACAGCCAGCCAGATATGGGGGGGAGGCTTTCCGCTTTCAGCTCTAGCCAGACTCCCAGCTTTATACAGGCACACTGGGGCCCCGGCAAGTCAGCAGAGAAGCTGCCTCCTTGGCCTGCAGAACCACGAGAAGAAAGAAATCGTCTTTGCTTTATGCCAGTAAGTGTTGGAGTGATTTGTTACACAGCCCTGGAGAACACACCGCTCCTGGCCTCATCTTCCTCATCTGTGAAAGGGACGAGCAGTCCCCATCTAGAAGACTTATTCTGCATATTAACCAACTTCCTGGATGCGGAAATGCTTGCAGTCTCTAAAAAACTAAATACATAAAAAATCAAGTGTGTGTTTATTGTTAATAAACCTAAAGATGTTGGTAACACAATATCTAGGACCCCCTGGAAAGGTGACCTGAAAGTATTTTGGCACAGAAGATAAAGATAATAGCTAACAAAAATAGTGTCTGGGCACCTGCCAGGCAGTGTTCTAAGCCCCTTGCACGTATTAACTCATTTATGCTCAGAATAAGCACGTGTATGAGATTGGAGCCATGTTTTTACAGATAAGGAAACAGAGTTCGAGAGAGTTTACAAACTTGCCCAGGGTCACTCAGGGAACACATGGTCTAGCCCAGGTGATCTGGCTCCTGAGCCCTCAAGGTAAAGGGAGGCAGCATCTCTAAGAGAAGCATATCGGGGAGACATTCTAGAAAGCACATGAGCAGAAAGGGCTGTTTCTCCACCATTCAAATAGGGATCAGCCTCCTTGCGACTTCGTTTCAGGAGGGTTTTATGGCAGGGGTTCTGGGATCTTAGTTTCAAAAGCCTTGGTCCATTTGTTGAGAATGGGCTTTTTCTAGACCAAGAGATTTCCGCAAGCTAGGGAAGAGAAGAGAGAGTTCGTGGTTCTAGAGCCCCTGCCTTTGCTGCCCGCTCCCTGGCAATGCCCCGGGGATGTGATAGGATATCATGGGAGGCTCCCACCGCTCTCCACACCTGTCATTGTGGCCCTGCAGCCCAGTCATGGTACCCTGCCTCAGGCATGAAGGGGTCATCCAAGCCCCGGTACCTCAAAGGACTCTGTGGGCTGGGCCAGTAGACCCCTCATGTGTAACCGGTGTGTACCAGTGACCAGTACTGCCTCACACCGCAGACTCCCACATCTCCAGACAGCCCAGACATGTGGGCCTGATTAGCCCCAACCATACCCCAGGCTCAGGACCCAGATGGGAACTGAGGCGTATTTAGGGAGCATTTGAAATCGGCTTACCACAGGCAAGCAGCGTTGCCCGATAAATACAGGATGCCCAGTTAAATCTGAATTTCAGACAAGTAGCAAATAATTACTCAATAGAAGTCCCAAATGTCGCTAAGAAGAAATTAGCTGAGCAAAGCTTTTGGGGGCTGTTTTTAGTCTGTCTCCTGACCGCCCTCCTCCCTACCCAGTATTTGGGCCGTACTTATACTAAACAGTTATTTCTCTAAAATTCACATATAACTTGGCATCTGGCATTTCTGTTTGCTAAATCTGACCATCCTACCTCCCAAGATTTTTCCCATAACTACACATCGCCACGTGCATTTTTTGAGAACGAACCAACTGTTCTAACATTTGGTTAATATTTTCTTTAAACCCATATAGTGTTCCATTGAGGTAAAGTTAGTCTTTTTTTTTTTTTAAAGATTTTATTTATTTATGTAACAGAGAGAGCGCGCACAAGTAGGCAGAGAGGCAGGCAGAGAGAGTGGGGGGGAAGCAGGCTCCCCGCTGAGCAGAGAGCCCGATGCGGGGCTCAATCTCAGGACCCTGAGATCATGACCTGAGCCGAAGGCAGAGGCTTAACACGCTGAGCCACCCAGGTGCCCCAAGGTAAAGTTAGTCTTAAAAGGAACTTCATGTTGCTAACAGAAATGGAACTATCACTTTAAGATATCAGCTGTCCCAAACAGAGGTAACTAAGAAAATGATATTCAGCAGGGGTCCAGCAATGTTATTAAATCTAGCTAAGTACCTTTGCCTCCCCAAGGCCGTTCCCCTCTGTTCCCAAAAAAGATGAGTCAGTGTTAGAGAGGTGTTAAGGACACACCAGCACCCCAGGGAGACTTGGGATTTAAGAGCATTAAGGAGGGAATACATTTCTCTCCATGCAAGGCAGTGTTGTATAGAGCCAAGCCCACATTCCAGAACCTGCTCTCAACCTACAATCATTTTGGCTTCACACACTCTGGGAAATACTGATGGGCAGAACATAAAGGAACGTGACACTTGTTGCTCACCTGAGTTTGCGTCTTGAGATTGGAACCCATGGCCTATGACCGACGAAGTTCAAAAAAAATGAAATATCTTGGCGTTTCAGGTGCATGACCCCACTCACTCCTCTCCACCAGCAAGAAAGGCTTCTTCCTTCTCTGTTCTTCTAATGCAGCAGCAGAGATGTCCTGCCCCCAAACCACCCAGTCCATCAGTAGCAGGAGCTGTGTTCTTAGGGACTTTGCTTCCATGTCTCCCTCCCTGCATACACACTTCTCCCAAGCTGCCATGAACCAGGCCAAGAAGGAAAGATCTGAATAAGTTAAATCTTTTAGGCTGTTTTGCCCTTTTCTCCTCCTAATCATCCACACACTGCGCACCCCCACACCCCAGCCCTGCTCCCAAGTTATACAAGTCTTGGAAAACTCAAAACGTCCAATTCGAAGGCAATAAAAATTTCCAAATTTCCCCCAGCAGACAGGAGATTTTGATCTGAGTGTTTCCCACAATTTGCAATAATTTGCTTTTGAGACGCCCCAAATTCTTCTCTCTCCTGACAAGTTAGCAAAAGCCAATCCGTCTCTCAGGAGGGATGAGTTTCAGCCCAAAGAGAAAACACTTGTGTGTTTCGCAAACACCATCCAAATCAAGCAGAGATGTTCCAACTTTTCTCTCTTTTTTTTTAATTCAATCAATATTTCTTAATTTGTAATTTTATTTATGATTAGAACAACTTGAAGCCTCCCTAACCCTTGGGGAGAAAACCCCCACATCTTTAATCCATTTGTTGAAACATACATACACATTTCTTCCTGGTCTTGTTTAACCATCATTATCCACGCATGTCATTTGTTGGGGGCAACAATATAGTTACAGTTTCATGATTTGCTTTTCTACGCTTTTAAAAATATTGTCTACGCCATGGGTTGGCAAACTTTCTCTGTAAAGGGCCGAATATTTTAGGTTTTGTAAGCCTCCGGGTCTCTGGCAACTACTCAAGGCTTCTGGTGTAGCACAATAGTGAGTGAGTGGGTGTGGCTGAGTTCCATTGAAATCTTTCTGCAAGAACAGGTGGCCCTCCCACCATAGTTTACTAACGCCTGGGTATACTTCTTTTTTTTTTTTTTTTTTGTAGAGAGGTGGGGAGGGGCTGAGGGAGAGGGAGAGAGAAAATCTCAAGCAGGCACACCCAGCATAAAGCCCGTTGCTGGGCTGGGGTGGCCGGGGGGCGGGGGGAGCGGGGAGCTGCAGGGGAGGGGGGTGGAACTTGATCTCAGGACCCTAAGATCACTACCTGAGCCAAAATCAGGAATTGGATGCTGAACGGACTAGCCACCCAGTGGCTCCCCTGGAATATATGTTTAGTTACGCAGGTTAGTCAGGTGATAAGGAGTTGTGGGTTGGTACCAGGGCCTCCTGAGTTCCAAAATGGGCTGTTGCCCTAGGAGTGATAAGATTGAGGTGTGCAAATCATGGAACATCCCTCTGCCTGGGTTTCTCCTGTACATAATGGGAAGATAAGAGCTGGGTCACGGCGTTGATGGGATTAAAGGAGCTCCTGGGTATAACACCCTCAGCCCAGTCCTCGGCGCCCAGGACCATCCTCCGAAGCCATGCCCACTGTAAAGACTGGCTCCCGTGAGGCAGGCTTCTTGTTTGTCTTCCATCCGTCTGCATGTTAGTCCATTGAGTAAATACACTTTAATCTGCTTTGTTATTTTTCCCAGACTGTCTACTTTAAAAATCATTCAACACCCTAGAAGAGTTGAGGATGAAGGGGGGGAAGCTGATTTTCATTTTTGGACGAAATGTCTGAGTAACTGTGTGTGGTGGTGGTGGTGGTGGTAGGTGTTGTTTAAAGACACAATCAACAGTGAAATATTCGTGCTTAGGAAGAATTTTCCTCCCTCCCTCCATCAAGGAGGCATCTAGTAAAAAGTGGAAACGCATCACAGAATTCTCTGGGAGGGGGCTGGGTTAGGTAGGTTCTTCGCTGGAATTAAGAGAAATTAAAGAAACTTAATAAAATCACAATGGGATCCTTCGAACCAAACAAAGGAATCTGTTACAGGGAACCAGAGATGTCCTGTGGATTACAGAGTGCAAACAGGCAGGCGGGTCTCAGCAGGTATGAGACCAGAATGAAAAGTTACTGGGGCCGAGACAGTGGCACCCGTCATTCTGGGCAACACGGTCTCTCCTCTCTGCAGTTCCCTGCAGAAACAGGCACATCTTGATTTTGTCCTTTGAATCTTTTCTCTGTGCAGCCCCTTTCCTCACATCGAGGACTTGAGCCTTATTGTCAGAGGGCAGAGACGAGGTGTACCTTGACAGAAGGAGAGAGAAGCAGGCAGCCTTGTTCTAAATTTCCCACCTTTGGTTTTGGCCAGGAGAGGGGGGCCTTGAGTCAGACAGGTGTGGGGAAGCCTGGAGAGAGAGAAGCTCCCATGTCAATGCCCCAGTTAAGACTCTGGAAATGGATTCTCTCTCTGGCTTCCTCTGTCTGCACCCACGGATGGTTGCACGGAAGGGATCCACGCCTTCGAGGAGCCTACCCTCTGACCGAAGAGACAAGCTGTTCATTCATAGAACAAATACAGAGCAAAAAAAGTCAACTCGCTGATAATATAGACCCAAGATGGTGACATGTGGCATACAAATCGCAAAGCTGCATTTCCAGAACCACGGCAGGCATCACGAATCAATCACAGCATTTTCTTTTCCCCTCGTGAATCTGGATTCAGTGTCAGAATTCTCAACACAGTGAATCAGACATGGACTCTTAATTTCTCAAAATTGATAGCTGTAGCCTCTTCGATAGAGGTTTAGTGATTTTAATTAACTCAGCAGTCTACTGGATCAACAAAAATTACTAGCCACCAGGCACAGAGCTGGACACAACAGTGAATGTCACTGGGAGACTCACACCGGTCACTCAGCCCCTAGGGAGAGAATCAAAGAAGGAAACGAGAAACTACCATGCAGTGGTATGAGTGTTAATACATGGAAAGCGTAGGCTTCTGGAGAAGTACAGAAGAGAGGTCCAGGCCCACACTTGAGAATCGGGAAAGCCTCTAGCTATACATGGACAATAAACAAGAGTGAATCATATCAAAGGGAAAATTATTCTTGAGGAACTTTTTAGTTGCAATTGACAGAAACTTTGGTCATATTGCTTTAAGTGAGCAGGGAAATATATTGGCCTGCATAACTGAAACACATTTGGCCCATGTGAATGGAAAGTCCTTAAGTAGTTATCTTCAGGTACGGCTGGATCCAGATGCTCAAGTGATACCAGAAAGCTGTCTCTATCTCTTGGATCTGCCTTCTTCCATGTGGCTTCATTTTCAAGAAGGGTCCCTTCTCATGGTGGCCAAGATGTCCATAAGCCTTTCCAGGCTGACCTCCTGTCCACTCAAAACCCCAACAGAAAGACACCTGACCAACACACACGAGTCCTGAGGTTGACTCTAGTTTGGCCAGATGTGGATCCTGGTTCATGCCTGTAGGTTGCTCACACCTACCCAGATGATGGGAACAGAATCTGGGGAAGGTGAGTCCCCAAGGACACTGAAATGCTTTTGCCAGATTAGGGTATTATGCTGGGCTAGAAAATATAACTGATCTCTGCAGAAAGAAGGAAGGACAGGAACATTCCAGGCAGAGGCCCTGAAGATCGAAGAGAATCTGTGATGCTTTGTAGGAATGAGGGAAAACTCAGGATGTGAGGCACTATATCTGATTACACAGTGTGAGACGTGAGTCTGGGAGGCCAGGTCGGCAGAAGCAAGGTCCCAAAGGCAGGTCCCAGCGTTCGACCTAAATCTCACGGGCAGTGGGAAGCCATTGCAGGGTTTGAAGAAGGGGAATGAAGAGTCAAATCGTCCTCACATTTGATGAGTTAAGCCTTGTGGGAAGTGGGGAGAGAGGAGGAAGCATTGCTTTTCAAAGCCAAATCTTGAAAAGATCTCCGTTAGAGCAAACCATGAAATTTGGTGATTACATTTTACAGTGAAAGCCATTCTGATGATCTCTACTCCTCCAAGTGGTATAAAAACCCAAAGATGCTTTTCCAGGACAAGAGGACCCTCTTCTCCCACGTTCTTTGCAAGGATTCGTTCAAGCGATTTCGTTCCTCAGTTGAAAGAAAGGGTTGCTCCTACCAAGGGCCACTACCCACGATGTGCCTGCAGTTTTTAAAAATGTACTTCTAGAAGCCCCAACACCTCCATCAAATGGGCAGTGTCATGTAGGCCACAGCTGTCCTCCACAGGGGGACAAATCCCACCTTGGGAAGAACCTTCTGGGGCCAGCCTCAGTTCCGCTCATAAGACAGTGCCTGCAAGTCTGTTTCTATGCGTAGTTAAATTGCACAGAAAGTACAACTGGATTTGTCCCCGGTTTTCCCATCAGGGACACTATAAAGTCAAGGCGGAAGTTAATTGAGTTCAGAGTTCGCTGTGTCATGTCAGGGAATTGAGACTTTGGCAAGCAGCTCGTGCACAGCATGTGTGCTGGGGGTAAGGTTTGCACACGACCTCCCTGGGGGAGAAGAGTTTTCTTGCACCAGGAGTGCAATCCTCAGAAAACAGACTTCTGGGGCTCCAAAGGGGCTTTCACCTACCTTACAGGATCCACGTCTCATTTTGCTTCTACGACTTCCTTGCAATAGGGCACGTTCATCATATTCAAGAAAAGGTCATAAAACCCCCTTGCCTCCCAACAAGGGCCATAAAGTCCAGGGATGGCGAGCAGGGACCCCACAGCCAGACTGCTAGATCACTCTTCTGCTGGAGCCCCAGCATGGATCATTTTCCCCTCGAGGCCTCGATTTTCTCATCTGTGAAATGGCACATGCATTCGCACCTTCTTCAGAAATGCAACGTGAACACGTTAGGATATAGCAAGTGCTTAGAACGTTGCCTGGTTCGGGGCAAGGGCTGTTGGATTGTTGGCTGTTCATTGAGAGCACTTCTGTGCTAGGGCTCGACACTTAGTTCTTTATGGGCCTCATTTCATTGCATCATTAAAAAAAATAATAAGATAAAAAATGCTGTGGGCTATCAAAGTCAGATTTACCATGAACCTGGGGAGGCTGGAACGTCAGGGCCCTCCCCTGCCTGCCATCTTCCTTAGCCGTGGGAGGGGCCCTTGAAATAAACTCTCAAGGGCATGTATTGGGCTATGGGCAAAAATAAAACCTGTTTCCATCCCTATTCTTAAGAAGCACTCGCCAAATCCAAGCTTCAGGCTCTACAAACCTAGGCCCTCCCTTGGAGGTTAGGATTCTTACTTCCTTCTCACTGATGAGAAGACGGGCTCGGGGAGGTATAAGGTGACTTGCCCAAGGTCACACTGCTAGAGAGGACCAGAGCAGAGAGGGCAGTGCCAGTCCATCTGGCATTCACTGCCTGCCTCCACGTGTGGCCAAACTCAGCCGTGGAGCCTGGCTGTCTTAGGGACCACAGCGGCGTTGTTAATCTGGTGTGACCTCCCCCCAACCCCCCTACCCCCACCCGCCCCCAGCCTAGGAAAGGGTGTGGCAGTGACCCAAGCTAGGACAAGTAGGCTCTCCCTCTTTGGGATCTGAGCTCAGAGTGACACACACGAGTTCACTCCTGCCTCCTTCCAGAGAGTCTTTGGTCCCGCCCGTTTCTCTCCCTAGTTCTACAGCCCTCCTGACATCTAGGAGCATGTGACATCCATGCCATGAAATCTTTTACTCAAGATCACCAAGAGTAGGGTCCCAGGGCTTAAATTCAACAATTGCAATCAAGTGACGCCTGGCCTTTCCCGGCACTTGACCCCTCACCCTGTCCACACATCTGTAAAAGTGATAATTCAGATATTTGGGGAGGAAGGGGGCAGGGGCACAAGTGATTTAAACATTCTGCAGTCCCAGCACCTTCTGAGGCATGAGTCTCCCCCACAACGTCTCCCCTCAAAGGTCACCCAGCTTCTGCCTAAACCTTTATATGAGTTCATTTCATCATTTTCTTAGAATGTTTCTTCCTATTACACTACAATCTATATTCCTCCTCCTTGCTCCTGCATTATCTGGCCAGTTAATAAACAGAGGAATCAAATGCTTGTCTTGCTTGCCTTTCCTTGTGTGGATTCTGTTTCAGAATGGGAAATGCTTGGGATGGGGATGCCGAGGATCTGTCTTTCTCTCCTTGCTTCTTCCTTCTACTATTTCTCCACATCTTCTTCCCTCTCTTCTGTCTCCTGGGGAAAATTCACTAGTTTACCCACCAGAATCCAGGTAAGTCCCATATTAGGCAATGCAGCTATTAAGATAGCTAGTCCAAAGTCCTTGCCTTAAGCCCAAACCTCCCCTAAACGAAGCAACAATTCCCCATTCTCATTTACTTCATGTGTCCCCCTGAAGACTGGCACATAAAATGTTGCTGGCAGCATTATTTGTGAGAGCCCAAAAGTGGAACCAAGTGTCCACCAGCTGGTGAATGGATAAGCAAAATGTGATCTATCCATATGGTAGAATACGACTTAGCAATAAAAAAGGAACTCGTGTTCCGTGCAACAACAACAGATGAATCTAAAATGATGCTGAACCAGAGAAGCCGAATACAAAAGAGAAGACATTGCAGGCCTCTGTCTATCTGAAACTCTAGAAAAGACAGAGCCACTCTGTAGTGACAGCAGACCCTGGTTTCCTGGGGCCAGGGAGGGCCAGGGACACAAGGGACATCTGGGGGGGGTGATGTGAAGGCTTTATTCTTGCTTGTGGTGGTAGGTACACAGATACAGGCATTTGTCAAAACTCATCAAGCTATGCCTTAAAATGTGCACATTATACCCTATTAAAGTTGATCTTTTTTTTTTTTAATCTGCCCCGACAAGCTCTCAGTCTGATTAGACTCTTCTCTGAGCATCATTCAATGACACTGTAAGTTCTGAGTATTTTTAAAGGTTAAAAGTTTTTTTAACTTCAAGATTACCTTTTTAACTCTGAAGTTGTCCGATAAGATAAAATAACTTACTGAACAACGTCAAGTATTCAGAAGTGTGTGGAGCAACGGGAGTGGTCACAAGCTGCTGGTGGAAAACCAGCGATTACCTGGTGTGCACAATGCAGCCCATTCCTGGGTGCCTGTGCCATGCGCACCACAGGACACATGCGTGAGGATGTTCACTGCAGTGTTTTTCGTAATGGTGAAATATTACCGCGGGGTGGGGAGAACTCTGAATGTCCCACAGAATGGAAACAACGTACTGCTATCTGCAAGAGAACACGATGGCGTAGAAGAAGGGCCATCAGGATAGAGACATCTCAAAATCATTGTGGTAGGTATAAAAAGCAAGTTTCAGGAAGGTACCTATTAATGCCATTTATAATGGCTTTCATTTTTGTTTTTTAAAATTATGTATTTATTTGAGGGAGAGTGAGAATGAGAGAGATCACAGAGGGAGAGGGAGAAGCAGACTTGGCTGCTGAGCAGAGAGCCCAATGTGGGGCTCGATCCCAGGACCTCGAGATCGTGACCTGAGCCGAAGGTAGATGCTCAGCCAACTGAAACACTCAGTCGCCCCATAAAGGTTTTTTAAAACATGCACTATAATGCTGTACTTTCTGTATAGATGCATATATAAGTGGTAAAATTACGAAAACAGGAATACTCATAAGTAAATGTTACTCATAAGTACTCAGAAATAATACTTATAAGTAAATATTTATGAATACTCCTAGGTAAAATACTCATTAGTAAAAATTACCTTATGGGATGGTGGTGTGGTTAGGGGCATGGGCTCTGGAAATAGACAGCTGAGCTGTTGCTTCCTACTGTATGATACGCATCATTTTTTTTTAAGTTGTGTTTTTTAAGTAATTTACTCAAGAGTAATGTATTTCAAGCAGGTTTCCTCTCTCCCATTGGTAACACTGAAAGTTGGTCTTCTATTCTTTGTTTCTTTCCTCATTTGAAAGATGCTATTCACTCTGTTCTGTGCTCTGTAGATTCTCATGGGTGTTAGTGATCAAGTCATCGCCCCTGTATGTAATAGGCCATTTTCCTCCTGCTGCTCTCAGGATTTGCTCTTCCGTGTGACTCCTGTATGGCCCTTGTCATCTTTATTCTTCTTGGGGTTCCTTGAACACCCTGAATCTGTGAAACTGTGTCTTTCATCAAATTGGAGACACGGTCAGCCAGTTTCTTCAAAATTGTTTCTGCTATCTCATTCCAGCTCTCCTTTCCTTCACCCTATGTCTCCCATGAGATCAATTTCAAAGTGTGGTTTGAATCCCCTGCAGGGTGAGGAGGTGTAGGGAAGGCTTAAAAATGCAGATTCTTGGGCCCTGCTCCAGACTTTAAATTGGTCTCTAGGACTGAGACCCAGAGAATGGGGACGAGTCCCCTCGTGTGATTTTTATGCACCGCAGAATTTGAGAATGACCACACAGTATTTACAGGGCTTGGAGGACAGGACCCCGTCTTATTCATCTTTCAGACACTCCTGACTTGTTCCATTGTGGTTGACCCCACACCTTATACACGGATAGGCATTCAATATACATGTTCACTTTCATGTAATACTTATGCTAATATATGGGATGTATCCATAATTCAAAAGGCATTTCTTATGCCAGTCCTTATCTCATCAACAGGTCTTTAAGTTGAGGTGGTTGTAGTTCATACCAAGTTAATTAGGACTCAGTTAGATTTCTGGTTACAGAAACATAACCCTAACGGGCTTAACCAGAACAAAGGAAATTTGTGAGCCTGTGCAACTGAAAAGTCCAGTGCTTGTGTCAGCTTTAGTCACGGCCAAATCCAGGACACTAATAACACATCACGAGCACCTTTCCTCTCTGGCTCTCACCTCTTCTTTCCTTTAGGTTCGTTTTTTCACATCCAGATCTCTTCCCACTTTGAGATAAACACTGTTGTCGACAGTTCTGGGCTCACATGGTTCTCATTCTTTTGTTCCCAAATGGAGCAACACTTCCCCCAACAACTCCAAGCAAAGTCCCCCAAAGACAGACTGACCTGGTTGGATGCGTGTGCCCATTCTTGGACCAAGGCCGCTGGTTGGGGAGGTGGACGACTCTGATTGGCCCTCTTGAGTCACATAGTCAGCCCTGCAGTAGAAGAGGCAGGGCCATGAAATTGATGGCCCCTATGTGGGGAGAAGGAATGGATGCTGAGCACACAAAGTAACAGATGTCTCCTTCCACAGTTTTCAACATAATGGATATGAATTCCTGTCAATGCCTTTCAACTGAGAAACTTTAGAATCACATTTGTAAAATGGGCCTCCTCCTTGCACCAGGGAGGTTAGAGCAAATTCCATAAACCAGTCATTCTCAACCCTGGCTGTAAATCAAAATCCCTTTGGCATGCTTCCTAAAACTACAGATGCCTGGACCCCTCCCCAGGCCTAAAGAAGCAGAATCCCAGTGGGTATGACCAGACACATTGTATACAATTTGATGTGCTGAATGGTAATAGTTTTTCCCAGCCGGCATACGACCCCTTTCCCCTAGAAACTGCAGTTTCCCTTCCTAAACCCTTTGACCAAAATTAGTCCAAGGATTGTGGGGGATGTACCCAGTACCAAGAGGGAGCACATGACACAGGCCTGGTCAAACAGAGAATTTGGTCCCTCTGTCCACAGTCTTCTGTTCAAGGATGGACATTTCACGCAATGTAAGCCAGTGAGACTCAGTCACAGTTTCATTGGAAATCTTGAGAAAGAGAAGTCCGTCCTTTCTTCCCGTTGGAAGCACAAGCCTGCAGGGGCTCAGGGCCATGACTCAGAATTCACCTGAGAGTAAAGCCTTCAGTAGGCAAAATGAAGCTGAAGAGGAAAGGGGATGATTCTAGAGATTCTTGGGGCAGCGTCCAAGAAAGCCAACATGCAGAAGATCCCGACAACTGAGAGGATCACAGAGACATGAGGCCAGAGTCCTAAAGGCATGTCACTGCCTCACCTGCAGTCTAGGAGTTAGGAGTGCTTCTAATCTCGCTTGGGAGAGAATTCAGTCTGGGTTGCGTTTTTCTATTGCCTGTCCCCAGAATACACCCGGCTTCTCCATTCAGGTTCCAAAGCTTGCTTATTCATTCAGCAGCTGTTTATTGAGAGTCTACTACATGTCAGCACTATCTTAGACACTGGGAATACAGCAGTAATCAAAACACACAGGCTCCCGGTCCTCTTGGAGGTTAGAGCTGGGAGGGTTGACAGGCACTTGACAACATTCATTTGCATACATGCATACATAATTGGGGATGGGGTTGAGGGTGTTCCCGGGTGTGGGAGTGGCCAGTGCAAAAGTTCAGACTCGGCAGTATTTTCGAAGAACAGCAAGGAAGCTGCTGTGGCCTAGAGAAAGGGAGGGAGGGCGAGTGGGGTACGAATAAAGTCAAGGCCCTCACAGGGGCCAGAATGAGGGGCCTGTGGGACTCTCATCAGGACTTTGGCTTTTCCCCCCCGAGTGAGATGGAGGCCGTGTCAGGATGCTGAGAAGAGGAGGGTCATGGTTTTTGTAGCCTTGGGCAAGTCAGCTCCCTGAGCCTTGTTTGCCTCATGTATGAAACGAGGATGAATTCCATTCTGCAAACACCACAGTAATAACTTGCAGGGAAGATCCACGCACGAATGCTCACCCATGAATGTTTGTGGAGAAATGAGGTACTCGCATCACTTCCGAGTATCACCCCTGCCCCCAAGCTCTTTATTAATTACAAAGGGGAAACTAGTAATTTTGCAGTGGAGAAGCCCAGCAGACAACCACCTTGACCAATGATCAAGGTTAACATCATCAGTAGTAAGATCTATCAACATCGCAGAGTCCGTGATGAGGTGTCCCGAGGGTGCCAACGGCTTCTGTGGATTTCCTGCCAAAAGTTCACAACCTTAATCTAACCACGAGAAAACATCAGACTAACCCAAAAGGAAAGACATAACTGACCACTACTTACTGCAAGTGTCGGAGCCATGAAGAACCAAAAAGATGGAGAAAGTGTCACAGATCGGAGGAGATGAAGAGACAAAACAACTAAATGCAATGTGGCTTCCCAGATTGGATCTGGGGACAGAAAAAGGACAAGAGTGGGAACGTTGGTGACATTTGAACAAGGTCTGTAGTTTAGTTACTACCGTTGCACCAATGTTAGTTTCTTGAGATTAGAGATCGATACTGTACGATGGCATGTAAATTGTTAACATGAAGAAAAATGTTAACGTTAAGGCAAGCTGGGTGAAGAGTATGTGGGAACTCTCTGTACCATTTCTGCAGTTTTTTCTAAAAGTCCGAAATGATTTCAGAATGCAAAATTTAATTTTGGAGTGCGTAATAGTTCTTTCCATAGAGAGATGGTATGTGGACTGAACGCAGAGAGTCCGCAATGTGGTGCGAGGTGAACATTTTGTAAATGTGAGTGATTCTTACTGCCAGCTCCTTTACATCTGCTGTCAAACACTTGCTCACACAGCGCCAACATGCTCGCCATTGCTTGGTGGCTTTTGCTGTCTCCTGCACTCAGCAGTGCCTTCTCTGTTTGCACCTGAGTGAATAGAACTCCTCACATCGGTCCTCAAAAAGGAAGAGTTTAAACAAAAGCAAAAACGTGCCTTCTGGCTGCCTGCATCACTCCAATAGTGAAATAGAAACCAGAGGTTCCTGAGTGCTGAGTGCATGGGACTGACCACCCCGCCCCCTCCTCCCCCGAAGCAGATGGCATCATTTATTTGAAAGGTCCAAGAGGAAAAGGAAGAAAGCATCCACTCTCAGACTGAGCCGCCAAAGTGTTGATGGCAAAGAGGCTACCTTTGGTCTTATCCTGGATCACATTCTACCCTCGGTCAGTGGTCTTCAAACTTCTGATTGGGCAAAATATTTTGGAACAGTTCCCCCCTATTTATTTTTCACTTAAATGTTATACACATACCACTGTATCGACATATTGTGTGAATGGTAAAGCATATAAAACATGTAAAGAGGAAGTGATGAAAATAATTATTTTGAAAAAATTCTTCAATAACAAATTATTACTACTTGAAATGGAAAACAATGTGATTAAATAGCCTTCATTATTTTTTAATTCTTAGTTTATAATTATAGGGTACAATGCATCTCCATACTTCAATGACTGTCATAAATGGGAAAGTAACCTCATAAAGATGTCTTCCAACTCGCTGTAGTTATTTAAAAAAAGATTCTTTTCACTTTCCAATTTCACACACCCATTTTGCAGAGGTTTTGGTTGAAATTTGGTTACTCTGTCTTTTGTGAGGTGAAGCTATTGCCCCTGAAAACTAATTGAAAAATGCTGAGTTTTTACACTTTTAACCCATGAATTTAAATCCCACCGAAACGCTAGTTTGTGGTGATTTTAATTATATTAGGAAATTCTGTTTCCAAGTCTTCAAAGGGTATGCAGTTTTGAGCATTTCTATAAGAGTTGTACATCATTTTGAACAATAAAACATTTGAATAAATATGTCAACAATAATCCCTTACAAGAAGATTTTCAAACATCTGTTTTCAAAATGTTCTCTCCATTGTTCAATTTTCTCTTAAAAAACAATTCTTTTTTCTTTCCTTTTTTAACTGCCACCTTTACCTTAAAGGCCTGGATTAAGTATGTGGCTGACCAAGTTCCTTGAGGGGGAGGAATGTGAACTCTGCCCTCTTCCTGGGCTTGACTTATTCCTCTTATCTGCTTCCCTAAGGAATCTCATTGACCACTTGTCCATTGCTATTTGGGAAGGCTTGATTCAACTAACTAGAGTGGCCACAAAGCCCCCATCTGGTCCTCCTTTGACTGTGCCCTCTCCATGGGGGAGCCATCAGCAAGCCTAAGGGTATGTGGGCACCCAAGGTCCTTTGTCTCCCAGACCATGCACACTCAGACATGCTGTTTGAGCTTCTATCCCAGGGGTATCCTCCCCAGAGCTGACTGCCTCACCAGAGCACACACTCTGCAGTCCCCGGGCGGGGGGTCGATGGGTGGGGAGAAGGGCTGGGACAGAGCTTGGACGCACTGGCTAGCAAGTGCAAACATGTGTGCACAGAGCCCCTCATGGCAGGATGGAGCTGGAGGTAGAAAGAAAAGGAAGGTGGGCTAGGGGTTGGGTAATTTTCCAACCAGAACATGGAGAAGTCCAAGAATTCTAAAGCTGAGCCCCTGAACCAGGCACTCTAGGTCAGCATGAAGGTATATTTGCAAAAGCAGGAGGCTAGAACACATTTGATTTAAAAATTTTATATTTAGACATAGAGCAAGTGGGCTCCTTTGTATAATTGTCCTGGGTCCCACAAATTGATAGGGGCAGTTGATGGGGTAAATTGGTGTCCCTCCACCATCACTTTTATATGGGCAGCCCCCTGGACGGCCATTTGATGAGGCTCCCCTTCTTCCATAGAACCAGGCAGTATCTCACGGGACCTCACATTTTAAGAGGTCTCTAGCTAGCTGCTAGCCTGCAACAAGACGGTTCACCAGCGTTGAGGCTTTCCCAGTTAGAGACCACTGTGTCCACCAACTCCGGGAAAGGGGGACTGGCATAGATCTCAAAGTCCAGACCCACCAATATGAGATGATTCGCTTTGGGGAACTGAGAAAGAGAAAAGTTCTTAGATCCTCCCCAAACCTAAAAACCCAATCTCAAGGCCCACTCTAATGCCTTCCATGGCCAACATGTAGGGTATTCCAAAAAATATGGGGGGAAAGTGAAAAGTTGTCCAAGAATGGAGAGTGCACCCAAATAATTTCTCATTAGCTCTTGTTGCTTTCTTTTCTTTTCTTTCTTCCTTTCTTCCTTCCTTCCTTTCTTTCTTTTTTTTTTTTTTTTAAGATTTTATTTATTTATTTGACACAGAGAGAGACATGGCAAGAGAAAGAACACAGGCAGGGAGAGCAGCAGGCAGAGGGAGAGGGAGAAACAGGTTCCCCATTGAAAAAGGAGTCCGATGCAGGGCTCGATCCCAGGACCCTGGGATCATGACCTGAGCTGAAGGCAGTTGCTTAACCAACTGAGGTGCCCCACTTTTGTTACTTTCCAAGTAGCATAACTTAATTGACTTAGCTTCACACATCACAGAAGTAAATGAATGGGTGAAAATGGGTTGCAGCCAACCCCTCGGCATTGGAAATTGCCACCTCTTCCCTCTGGATGTCTCCAGCACCCTAAGAAACCCAAGACTAACTCACAGTCGAGAGGGCACCACTGCCAACTGGAATATTTAGTGTTAGCAAAACAAAATTTCTTTCTTATTATTTTAGATCAAAATTATACTTAGACGTTCTTGTGCTGTCTTCTAGGTCCCAGTGGATGATCTGCCCTACTCTACCTAGGCAATACTGCCCTCAATCACGAATTCCAATTAGAGGTAACCGAAAAGCCTCGGAGCCAACTTTCTGCTAAAACAGATGCCAAGCAATTAAGGTTTCTCAAAAAAAGAAGAAAATTCATTAATACATTTTAGTCACAGGGCACCTGGGTGGCTCAGCTGGTTAAGTGACTGCCTTTGGCTCGGGTCATGATCCCAGAGTCCCAAGATTGAGCCCCACATCAGGCTCCCAGCTCAGCAGGGAGTCTGCTTCTCCCTCTGACCCTCTCTCCTTTCATGCTGTCTCTCAAACAAATAAAATCTTTTTTAAAAATGCATTTTAGTCACATAGCTGGAAGAGAAATGTAAAGATTTTCAACTCCCAGTAATGAACCTGGAGAAACAGAGGCAGGGTCACAGCAGATGGAGAAATGGCTTAGAAGTCAAAGAATACACGTTTCTACTTAAAAATGTGTAAGTTCTGAGGCTCTAATGCACAGCGCTGTGGTTATAGTTAACAATACTGTACTATATACTTAAAAGTTGGTAAGAGAGCAGATCTTACATGGTCTCGCTACAAAGAGATGGTAGTCATGGGATGTGATGCAGGCCTTAGCTAAGACGAGAATGGTAATCATATTGTGATACATGAGTGTCAAATCGACACACTGTGCACCTTAAGCTTATACAATGTTACATGTCAGTTACACCTCAGTAAATCTGGGGGCAGGGGAGGTCAGAAGACTGGGATCTAATTCAGTTCAACCTCTACCTAACTGTGTGATTGCCTCACTTCCCTCATTTGTAAAATCAAAAGGTTGGACCTGATGCTCTCCAAGTTGAAAAGCTTAGCTATGCCTCAAACGAAGAGCTTCAAACTCAAATTTCTGTAGAGATCGGGGTAAAGAGAAATGAATGAAGAAGGCGAGGTGTGAGACAGCAGGGAGCAGTGGACACTACCCAGCTCCATCAGCCGATGCCATTTTAGGCAGGAATGTGAGTCTCCCGTCAACAGATGTTCCCGTTGTTGTTTTTTCCAGGAGAAGCCAGGAATCCAGATGTTAAATGAAATGTGTTTATTATTAATGATGGCACTTAATTTAAAAGCAAAACTCCTTTTTCGGAAACACGGCAGGGGACCAACAGAATCCGCCCTGAAGTCAGTTGCTTTAGAACACTTCCCACACCTGGAGACATCTCAACTTCATGGGCAACGTTAGCGGGAAAGTAGCTTGTTTCTGCCCTGTCCTAAAACCCTTCGTGTTTGCCTAGGCTGAGGTTTATTCGCCTGGGAAGTGGCTCTCTCTAACAGAAACATTTGTTTGAACTGTTGGGGCAAATCATCCATTTGCTGAGTGGCAAAGAACAGCCAGACTTCCCCCTCCCCCACAAACATTTCACTAGACCAGCTTACCAAAGCACTTGCAGATTATTTTTTTCTTTCTGTTAACCGGGCCACAGTCATCTTGGGATGGGAAGATGTCCATCTGTTCGGATGGGGTGCAAGCTTACATCCCAGCACTGCAGAGTCAGCCCCTGCTGGCGAGACCCTAATGATCACAGTGGAAG
The DNA here is from genome assembly GCF_963455335.1 of Martes martes. Taxonomy (NCBI): domain Eukaryota; kingdom Metazoa; phylum Chordata; class Mammalia; order Carnivora; family Mustelidae; genus Martes; species Martes martes. The sequence continues at coordinate 13,273,478 of NC_137896.1, read as the reverse complement.
TCCCACCTAGTGCTAACACGCGGTGCCCATGGGAAGACCACTTCTCCTCTCTTGCTCTTTCTCCCACCCATCTTTATTATCTGAGTCCACTTCTTGGTCCACATTTCCCTGTTTTTGGAAGGATATCAGGTGGATTCTTACCCTCTTTGCTTCACTCGATTTCATGCAAATGATTGAAGCCTAAATGCACATTTCGAAGGCGAGTCTTTTTTTAATTTGATCCTTTAATCCTAACTTTGCCCTCCAAGCATGCCAGAGATACCCAGAGCCTCAATTTTTAATATAATTTTACAAAAGAATTATGGAGAAGAATGGAATCCAAATGATGGACTTGCTTTTTTTTTTTTTAAATAATCAAGCAGGAATTAATTTTTCAAAATAATTGTCTAGAGGTGATTCAATTTCACACACTCTTTAAATATGTATTTGTCAGTGCTCTATGGCTTGAAGGGACAATTTAAAATTGGTGTATATAGTAGGCTCTGAATCATAAATAAAAATTCCTGCAGTTAGGCTTTGTCATTTTTGCTACAAAACTCCATTTTGAAAAAGAAATTCTAACTTCTTGATAAATCCCCTTTCTCCCCCCTCCCATTCCAGTGTCTAAATAATTTTATCAGTGGAAAGACAGAGGATTGCTTTTTAATAATTGTGACCTAGAGATGTTGTGACAGGCAGAATTTTAAGATGATCTCCATGATCCCCACTCCCTGGTGTTGATGGGTGGAAAAAATCCCCCAGTCAGGGGGCTTGGTGGGAAGGACTTGTGACTTGCTTCTAACCAATGGAATTTGGCTAAGGTGATGTCATGTCACTCCCTTAATAATTACATTATGTGGCAACAGTGATTAATGTCATTCCTGTGATTATGTGTGTGTGTTTGGATGAAAGAGAGAGACACTGCTGGCTAGCATGCACTAGAGTAAGAGAGTATGGCCTTGAAGAAGCAAATCTATGTGTGAACTGTCTATGTTGAGAGTGAGCTCCCAATGGTGAGTGTGAACTGCCTATGGTGAGTGTGAACTGCCTATGGTGAATGTAAATTACCTCTGGTGAGTGTGAGCTCCCATTGGTGAGTGTGAACTGCCTATGGTGAGTATGAACTATGGTAAGTGTGAATTGCCTATGATGAGTGTGAACTGCATGTGATGAGTGTGAGCTCCTGGTGGTGAGTATGAATTGCCTATGGTGAGTGTGAATTCCCAGTGCTGAGTGTGAACTGCTTTGGTGAGTGTGAATTCCCAATGGTGAGTGTGAACTGCTTTGCTAAGTGTGAATTCCCAATGGTGAGTGTGAACTGCCTACCAGGAGGACCACATGGCAAGAAACTGCTGGCTGCCTCTGGGATGGAGGACAGACTCCATGCAATGGCCTTTAAGAAGCTGGGTCCTCAATCACACAGCCTCAGGGAAATAAACTGTGTCAACAGCCTGACTGAGGGTGGGTGGAGGTCCTTCCCCAGTTGTTAAGTCTGCCGGTGAAAATGCAGCCTGGCCCCACCTTGACTGTAGTGTGCTGAGACATTGTGTAGAGAACCCAGCTCAGCTGGGCCTATACTCCTGACCCACACAAACTCTGAATCAGTAAAATGTGTCCTGTTGTTTTGTGATCATTTGTTACACAGCAATAAAAAGCTAATGCAAAATCTGTTTGTGAGGGCTTTTGTAAAATGGTCTAATCACAGAATTCTAACGTTGAAAGAGACATTTATTCTGACCCCTTCATTTTCCAGAGGAGCAACTGGGAATCAGATATAGGAACGGTCACGGGCCAAGTTGGCGAGAAAGCCAGGAACCTGGAATCCTTACTCCTGGGGAATGGATTTTATCAAAAATCACATACCTAAAACCAGAATCATGAGAGCTGGCATTTCATTACATGCAGGTCTGTGCTATATGATTTGCATAAACTGTTTTTTCTAACCTAAAATCATTTCTTTTATTTTTTTTTCATTTTTTAATTCTCTTTTAAAATGATGGATTTCACAATTTATTTTTAATTGCCCCAGTACTATATTAACATATTACCATCTTTAAAAAAAAAATCAAAGAATACAAATGAAGTAAAGTTTCCCTTGACCTTTCTTCCATCCTTCCTCTAAAACCAATTCCCCTTCCATCTGAGGAACCAATGGTATTAGTTCTGTGTGAACATTCCCAGAGTATATTTAGCAGATGTTTCTTTTTTTTTTCTTTTCTTTTCTTTAAAAGATTTTATTTATTTATTTGACAGAGAGAGACACAGCGAGAGAGGGAACACAAGCAAGGGAACTATCCCTTGTCTATTAATTGGGTTTCTGATATCTTTTGCTGGACAGTTTTAAACCTTTTGCAATCAAATTCACCAATGTCTTCATTATAGTTTTTGTCTTTTTGTTTGTTGTTTATTTTCATTATTGCTGTTAATATTGCTCAAAGATTCTGCCCTGCCCTGATTCTGTAGAAATAGTCCTATGCTTTTTTCTAGCACCTTTATGCTTTTTCTTTTCTCTTTTTCTTTTTTTTTAAGATTTTATTTATTTATTTGACAGAGATCACAAGTAAGCAGAGAGGCAGGCAGAGAGGAGAGAAGGGGAAGCAGGCTCCCTGCTGAGCAGAGAGCCCGATGCGGGGCTTGATCCCAGGACCCTGAGATAATGACCTGAGCTGAAGGCAGAGGCTTAACCCACTGAGCCACCCAGGTGCCCCAAGATTTTATTTCTTTATTTGACAGAGAGAGACACATCAAGAGATGGAACACAAGCAGGGGGAGTGAGAGAGGGAGAAGGAGGCTGCCCGCGAAGCAGGGAGACTGACCTTGAGATCCACGTGGGGCTCTATCCCAGGACCCCACAAGAGCCGAAGGCAGATACTTAATGACTGAGCCACCCAGGTGCCCTTTCTTTCTTTCTTTTAATGTGTGCCTTTTATTATCCATGGAATTTGTTTTAATGACTGGAGAGGGGTAAGAGTTAGCCTTTCCTATGGAGAACCAGTGGTTGTGATGGCATCAAGTAATCCACAGTTTGCCCACTGAGGGGCACACATTTGCATAAGTACAGGTTTGTTCCTAAGCTCCAAATTTTATTACATTGATCTATTTATCTGTTTATGCCAACACCTCCCGTTTTAATTATTATGGCTCCACTATCTGTTTTGATATCCAATAAACCAATTTGTATTCATTTTCAAGATGTTCTAGCCAGACATTTCCTCTTTCGGATGAATTATCGAATCAGCTTAGCACATTGAAAAAATAGCAATGCAGGCATCTGCGTGTCTCTACATATCTGTGCATACACATGTCTGTGCATCTGTATGTCTACATGTGTATGTGTATACATGTCTGCGTGTGTGTATATGCTTCGGGGTATGGCTATGTGTCTAAGTGTCAGTATGTACTCGTGACTGTAGCTCTGTCCACTGAGGGAACCTGAGAGCAGAGACAGAACAGCAGCCACAGGGGGCACACTTGGTGCTCAGCTCTTGGTTTCTAGAAATTCTTTTCCACTAAAAGGAACTACAGATTTTTGGAGAAATGCCTAATTCCAGGACTGAGTCAAGACACGTAGAAGATAAACCTGAACATCTTGTTGCACGAGAAAGGAAGGAAATGTTCAAAGAATCATGAGGAATGTCAAATGGGCACATAAACCAGGACGCCCACTGACTGCATCTGGGACAGTCTGGACGTGAAAATAAATAAGAGAGTAACAAGTGAAACACCCTGCGTTAAAGAGTATGAATAAATAAGTTAATAAATTGGAAGTTTGATGAGAAACAGGCTATGTAGGTAGTCTCAAAGTATATCCTCACAAAATAAATTATTAATTAAAAAGGAAAGAAGAGTAACTTGATAGTGGAGAAGCTTGGCGGACACCACCTTAATTAAGTACTGGAGTTAATAGCACCATTAATGGGACAAATTGAAAACAGGTGCTGTAAAGAACACATCATCGCTTCTACGGTATTCTTGCCAAAGAGAGCCTGAATCAAATTATGAGAAAACATCAGAGTCACCTAAGTGAGGGACATTCTGCAAATAACTGATACTTTAATAGCATATTATATAATAAATACTGACACCATATTATAGTATCTAGAGTTATATACTATATATCTCATGTACACAGTATATTTAGTATATAGTATTATATATACTATGCTTTGGAACATACTGTTTTCTTTTAAAATATATTTTTATATGTATGTCTTTAAATTTTTTAAAAAGATTCTATTTATTTATTTGACAGAGATCACAAGTAGGCAGAGAGGCAGGCAGAGAGAGAGGAGGAAGCAGGCTCCCTGCTGAGCAGACAGCCCGATGTGGGGCTTGATCCCAGGACCCTGGGATCATGACCTGAGCCAAAGGCAGAGGCTTTAACCCACTGAGCCACCCAGGCGCCCCCTTATTTAATTTTTTTAAGTAGGCTCCACACCCAAAATGGAGCCCAACATGGGGCCCAAACCCATGACCCTGAGATCAGTACCCGAGCTGAGATCAAGAGTCAGACGCTCAACCAACTGAGCCACCCAGGTGCCCCATGTGTATATATCTTTTAATATCAATCTTTGCAGATCCTTTTAATATATAAATGCTTCCCAATGGTTCTCTGAGTATTGACAACATGTATATACAAATATATTCTTCAAATGTAGAAATGTACTATTTATGACATTCTACCAATGATATTTCTCATACACATATTCACGTCCTTAGGTAGTCAAAAATATGGATATACCAGGTTAGCCGTTTCTTTCTGATTTGCCAGTTAGTTCTTCCCTGTCTTTTTACTCTTATAACCAACGCTCAACGAATATCTTCTTGCCCATGCTAACTGTAGAGTATTTATGTGTTTCTGTAGAAAGGAGATGGGTAACAGAATTCCTGGGCGACACTTTCTTTTTTAATAGGTACTTCCAAATTTTTCTCCTAAGTGGCTACACCAATTTGAGCTTACAAGCAATATTTCACAAGAGAAATCTCGATGCACACAAAACTCAATAACCTATAGAGTATAATGTTGACTGTGGCAGAGTCCCTCACTATCTGTTCTCCCTTTCTACCATAGTAATAGAATATTTAATTTGCCATTGTCTGCTGAGATAAAGTACATTTTCCAAGCTCCCACGCAAGTAGGCATGGTCATATCATTTAAAAAAAAAAGATTTTTAAAATTGATTTTAGAGAGAGAGCACATACAAGTCGGGGAGGGGCAGAGGGAGAAGCAGACCCCCAGCTGTACAAGGAGCCTGATGTGGGGCTTGACCCCAGGACCCTAAGATCATGACCTCAGCTGAAGGCAGATGCTTAATTGATGGAACCAGCCAGGTGCCCCAGGCATGGTCCTATCATTAAGTTCTGACCAATAGGGTGTGAATGAAGATGATGTGTTCAACTTCTGGACAGTTCCCTTTCAAGAAAGTGATGAGCCTTACAGCTCTTCCTCCCCTTCCTACTGGCTGGGATACAGATGCAATGACTGGAGTTAGGGCAGCCATTTTGGATTATAAAATGGAAGCCACTTGTTGATAATGGAGAGCGACAAAACAAGGATCCTGTGTCCCACATGATTGCGGAGCCACCAAGCCAGCCATCCACTGAGTACCCAGACTTTTAAGTGAGGGGAAAAACAAAAACAAAAACAAAAACATCCACTTTGAAGGGATGTCTTTTGGTCACAGCAGCCAAGCTGATATCCTAAATAATAGAGTCACTTAACACTGAAAGAGAATTACCTGATGAGGAAAGCAATCATTTCAAATTGGGGAAGTCAGAAAAAATTATTTTTTTGATATTTCCAACAATTCAGTGAGGAGGAAAGTATTTATTGGTATTTAATGGTATTTAAAAGTATTTAATGGTATTGGTATTTAAAAGTATTTAATGGTATTTAGCTGCCATTAATGTTGTCGATTGTTAAAAATACTTATTGTACAACTATCGTATTCCTCTGGGGATTTTGTTTTGCACTGTTGGAGAGGGCAGGCCAAGGGATCAACTCTGTTGAAGGAGCTGGGGGAAAAAAATGCTGTCCAAACCAACTGGGGTTTTGGCAATGAATACACATTTGTTCACCAATTAGCATTTGTTTAGGTTCCACTGTTTTGAAAAATTAAGTGGTTCAGTATTTTAAATTTGTTTCTAAGCCCAGTGTAACAAATGACCTTTCTTCTCCTTAGGTTACTGAAAAGAATTTTCTTGTGTTTGTGGCTAATTCCTCAATGGCAGAGGCCCAGATGGGGGACAGGAGGGATGCTTAGGTCAAAAATAAACACGGGATGAGAGAAGGATCCTGGATTTCCTGTGTCTCATTCCATTTTCAGCCATCCATTCTGTTACATCTGAGTTTGGGTGGTTTTTATAGACAGAATAAACTACACATAAATTCTAGGAAATAATTTTGAATTACCAAAATTACAATTTACCAAACCTAGTTTTCCCCCTTGGGCTTATAAGTTTCCTCTTCAAGTCTATTGTTTTATTTCTAAGAATAGAGTAACAAAAATCAGCTTGTTTTTCAAGAAATCATTGGTTAATATCTGGTCCCATATGAGCTTAGCTAATTAAATGTCTGACATTTTAAACTACATTTCTAAATTTGGTATTTTGGGTTTTCTTTGCAAGCACTTGAACTGTCCAACATTTGTATTTAATCAATTCTTATAAATCTAACGAATGACATTTATACATCAGATCTTAAATTACCTTAAGTGTTCCAATGATTGCATACAAACTTAGCCAGACTTGAAAAAAGATTGCTTAATTTTTCATTGCTAAAATCATGGTTAAAAAATGTTTCAGCAATGATTCAACTATATTTAATTGCAATCAACAAGTCTGACCAACATGTTCCTTGAGTAGTTTAAGTCTCTTAAGCCTAAGTCTCTTAAAATATGTAAATTACTAAATATGAACAGATTCATTCTTAACAAAAAAATATTAATCTGATGATTTTGGCCTTGTCGAAATTTTTCACATTTATATCTGAACTGCACCTCAGTTAAAATATGCTTCTGATAAAATTCCTTTCCCATTTAGGACATTTCTATAATTAATATTCCTGGGCTTCAAAGATGCCTGTCTCCCGTCTCCCAGAGGGATTATTAACTGCCAGGTCCTAAGGTAGCTGGGATTGCTTCCAACTTGACTTCTTAACCTGGGGTCTGTGTGTAGAATTTGGGATTTCTGTAACTTGGATGGAAGAAAAGTATTTTTATTTTTCCCCCTTTTTTTTAAGCTTTATTTATTTTTAAAGAGAGAGAGAGTGAGCACAAGCAGGAGGGGTAGAAGGGCAGGGAGCGAGAACCCCAAGCAGACTCTGCTCTGATCACCAGCCCAACACAATCTCATGACCCTGAGATCACAACCTGAGCCAAAATCAAGAGTCTGATGCTTAACCAGGAGCTCCACCCAGGTGCCCCCAAAGTATCTTTATTTTCACCAGCCTCTAAATGAAACTTAGCATTTCCTTCCAAATGAATGTGGCAACAAACCCACAGTGGCCTTAGCAGGACCCGTGACTCTGTTACCAACAGCAATCACAGGTAATTTCATATTTACACCATGGCTGTTGCAGATATCTCAAAATATCTTTTATACTCAGCACTGCTGCAAAATTAGGGAGGTTATTAGGTCTGCTGCTAGATCTTAGTAACTGTGTTAATAAAGAAACTCATATAACATGCATATTTTTAGCGAACTTCAGTGGAAGTATAATAAGGTGGGCGTATTTAAAGTGTTAAATGTTATCATTTTTGGCATCCATACACACCATAAAACCACCAGCACAATCATGACATTGAACTTTTCCATCACCTCCAACAGTTTCTTCATGCCCCTCTATAATCCGTCCTTCCCTCCACCTCATCCACAGGCAACCAGAGCTTTGCTTTCTGTCACTATAAACTTATTTCCATTTTTAAGAACCTTACATTAATGGAATCATGCATTACGTGTCTTTTCCAGGAGGGGAGGGGGTTTGGCTTTTTGCTCAACATAATGATTTTGAAATTGACCCATACTGTGTGTATATCATACATTCCTTTTTAGTGCTGAGTAATCCATTGTATGGCTGTACCACAGTCTTTATTTATTTGCCTGCTAAGGGACAGTGAAGCTAGTTCCTGTTTTTTGCTATTACAAGTTAACATGCTATTCACTTTCATGTATGAGTCTTTGTGTCGATTTGTGTTCCCCTTTTTCTTGGGGATCAAATGGCTGGGTCCTATAGTAGGGGGATATTCAACTTTTAGAGAAACTGCCCGACTGTCTTCCAGGCTCCAGGATATGAGAGTCTAGTTGCTCCATATCCTTGCCAACACTTGGTATAGTCAGTCTTTTTAACTTTAGCCAATCTAATAGCTATGTGATGGTATTTCATTATAGTTTAGTTTGCATTTGCATTCCCCTTCTAACTAATGACATTGAGCATCTCTTTGTGTGTCTCTCAGCCATCTGTGTGTCTTCCCTTTTGAAGCGTTGGTTCAAAATTTTTTCCCTTTTTTAAAAATTGAGTTACTTATCTTTTCACTGTGGAGTTGTAAAAATCTTTGTATATTTATTCTACATTCTCCTGTGATTTTTGTATCTGTCTGATGGATGTGTCCTCTACAGCTTCCCTTTTCTTTTCTCAAGTTTGCCTTTGGAAAGAAACACAAGTTTTACTTTTTTTTTTTTTTTAAAGATTTTTATTTATTTGATAGAGAGAGATCACAAGTAGACAGAGAGGCAGGCAGAGAGAGAGGGGGAAGCAGGCTCCCTGCTGAGCAGAGAGCCCGATGAGGGGCTCGATCCCAGGACCCTGGGATCATGACCTGAGCCAAAGGCAGAGGCTTAACCCACTGAGCCACCCAGGCGCCCCAAGTTTTACTTTTTTTTTATTTTAAGATTTTAATTATTTACTTGACAGACCGAGATCACAAGTAGGCAGAGAGGCAGGTAGAGACAGAGAGAGAGGAGGAAGCAGGCTCTCCGCTGAGCAGAGAGCCCGATGCGGGGCTTGATCCCAGGATCCTGAGATCATGACCTGAGCCAAAGGCAGAGGCTTTAACCCACTGAGCCACCCAGGTGCCCCCCAAGTTTTACTTTTTAAAAAAGATTTTATTTATTTGTTTGGCAGAGAGAGAGAGAGAGCACACGCAGGGGGAGTAGGAGAGGGAGAAGCAGGCTCCATGCTGAACAGGGAGCCCAAGGTGGAGCTCGATCCCAGGAGACTGGGATCATGACCAGAGTCAAAGGCAGATGCTTAACCAACTGAGCCACCCAGGTGCCCCAAAGTTTTACATTTTTAATGAAATCCAACTTATGAATGTTTTCTTTCATGACTTGTACCTTTTGTGTCCTGGGGAAGCTTCGCCCAGCCCAAGGCTGGGGTGATATTTATCTAATGTCATCTTTTAGAAGGTTTATGGTTTTAGGTTTAGGGTTGATTTTTCTTTGTCACATGATGTTAGAGTCTAGGTAATTTGTTATTAATTGTCATCAATATTCAGTTTGCTGGCACCATATGTGCATTACGGGTATTTTTCTGTATTTAGAAGCTTTTTTGGTGGCGGGAGGGGAGATGGCCTGAGATTCCACCAGACTGGCATAGAGGTCGCTGGTGGGTGTTCTAGAGATTCCAGCAGAGTGAGAACAGCTGATACCCAGGCAAAGTGTTCTTAGTCTCCGCACAGGAATCCTTCACAGCAGCCCACGTGGTTTGGAGAGACCCTTGCTATGAGAAGGGTTGCTTACTGCCCCCCAGTCCGCTCATGGAAGTCTGCAAACACCTCCCTAGTAAATTTCACATGTTCTTGGTCCTCAGGACATCCCTAAGTCATCCTGCTTAGGCAGGATGGTCCTCTGTCCCAGTTTGCCCGGGACATTCACTCTCCAAAGGTCTTTAGATGAACTTGAGGAGCTCTGATAGTCTTTTCAGATACTCCCTCTGCATTCAGGACCACAAATTCTTTAAGAATGGAGAATGACTTCTGGTTGGATTGTGGAGATCTCTAATGTGTCCCGGTCAGCATTTCTAAGCTCATTGCCCTGATACGTCCCGAAGACCAGGTGATTCTGTTCACTATCAAAGACAGTAGTTGCCCAAAAGCAAGGAGAAAAGAGAAGCCACATGTATTAAAAAGCCAGAAATCTTGTCATTCGATTTGCTTTTCCTCTCTGGGGAAAAAGGAAAGGAAAGAATTGCAGGGGTTTGAAGGAAAGTGCAAGGAGGTAACCTGGCTTAGAGCTCTATGGGTGGTCTTCACGCCAGAATCAGTTTGAGAGCTGATCATGACCAAAGATCTGGGCAACCATCGAGGCATTTGTTCCATTGCTGGGTTTTACGAGCAAGGGGGTAAGGACTCTATCTTATTCTCCTCTCATTGGGCACGTTCTCTGTGGTCTCCTAACTAGTCCCCAAAGGGAAACTTGGACTTCATCCCTCTGGGCTACTCTCCATTCCCCACCTGTGAATCCTCTGGGCCTTTGCTGAAGAACAAATTGAAAGGGAGAGCCTAAAAGAGGAAGAGAAGAAAAACTTGATTTTATCTTGAGCTCTGTTCTGGCTCCTAAGAAGAATGGGCTTCTTGAACACCCTTATTCCTGTTTGTTTATTTCAGGACGGGTGGGAAAGGAAATGGGAGAGGGCCACAAGACCCTGGTCATTTTGTGGGCACGGCATCAAACCCATGCCATATCATTTGTATCTGCCATTCATTCATCACTTACTCGGTGCCTACTCATGCACCAGGCACTGTTCTAGGCCCTGGGGATCTAGCCATGAGCAAAGCATCAAGTGTCTCCTCATATAGAGCTGAGGTTCTAGTGGGAGAGACCACAGTGAATAGAGATAAACAGGCAAATACGTAATGCAGGGTAGCAGTGTGATAAATGTGCTGAATGAGAACAATGGGGGGCAGTGGGATAAAGATGCCATTTTGGACAGGGAGCTCAGGGAGGGGCTCTCTGGGGCAGAGACACGGGGCAGAGATCTGAATGGGTTGGAATGAAACCACTGGCCTGGCTCAGGGAGGGGTAGTGCAGGCCGAGGGAACAGCCGAAGTGGGGGTCTCAATGTCCCTCTCCACATAGGAATGAGCATTTTCCACGGAGCACTGGTGATCCTGAAATTGCACCCAAAAGTGGATAGTCCCCTTATTTGAAATGGGAAGAATTATAATGCATGACATGTCAACCCAATCCCCCAAACAATTTCCTAAAGTGGAACTGAACACTTAACAATCCGGGCCGACTATCCAACTAGCTTGTTAAGATGGTAAAGTGCTTAAAGGCTGGCTTCCTGATCACCACGCAATTTACTTAGGTTGTGTACATGGTGACGCAGCCACATCTGTTTGCAGGTCCCCTTCTTTGCTCCTTGGTGCACTTCTCAAAATGTGACTCGGTGTTGTCGCAATAGTACCTGAAATGTTACTTTCCCTATGTGTCCTGCTGTCCTACCTGTTACTCCGAGAGAAATGCTACTCAGAGTTTTGAGGATACAAATATGAGTTATTTTTTATAAATACTCATCTGATCATTTTGAGAGTCATGCCTTCTATGAAGTTTAGATATTAAATACAAAGAGGCAGGGAGATGTTTTGTGCCCTTGGGTTAGGGAGAATGTAATATTTTATTTTTTTGCTGAAGGGGGCACGTGTTTGCCAAAACACGGGGAGATGTTTTGTGCCCTTGGGTTAGGGAGAATGTAATATTTTATTTTTTTGCTGAAGGGGGCACGTGTTTGCCAAAAGCTCCCTCCCCCAACCCCGGCCACATTACGTATTGTCTCTCTTTTTCTTTAAAGATTTTATTTATTTATTTGAGAGAGCACTACAGAGAGAGAGAGAGAGAGAGAGCGAGCGAGCATGAGCTCTGGGGAGGGAGGGGCAGAGGGAGACTTAGAAGTAGACTCCCCACTGAGCAGGGATCCAGCCAGATGCAGGGCTTGATCCCAGGACCCAGAAATCATGACCTGAACCAAGAGCAGATGCTTAACAGCTAAGCCACCCAGACACTCCTTTATTGCCTCTTTTATAAGGACGCATGGGAAACCTTTTCTCCTATACCAACATCAGGCAAAGTTCTGATAGCTTCAAGTAGTCCTGTTTGTTTCTATCCTGTAGGCATTGGGATTCATGAATGCAGGGAAGCCCTTTGAAATTCATGGTTTTCAATCTTGCCTCTGCAGAACTGGGTGTTCCTTCAAGACTGTCTACAAGTACCCACAGGAGAGAGGTGCGAGACTGGGGCTGGGATCCCTCAGTTCATTCTTCCATCCTGAACTTCTCCGCATGTTTGTTTTTGAGCAAAAGAAAATTTGAAAGCCACTGATGTACTTAATCACCTTTTCCTCTTTGCCTTGACTGCCAGGATGCTCAGCATCTAATTCTCAGCCCACCATTCGACAAGTGCTCAGGACCTCCTAGCCCACATCTTGACTTTCTTTTCTTTTCCTCCCTGTGTTTCCCCTTTTTTTCCTGTTTTAGTTATTCTGTTCCCATATATTTATGTTTTTGCATGCTGCCTCAAATCCTCTTTCGAAAGAATCAAGGTTTAAATGAATGCATTTAAAAAAAAGGGGAGTAATTTTTCTTTGCAGGTGGGGAAGGAATGTGTATAGAAATAAGGCATGATAGGACATAGAGAATACACATGTGTGCTTGTAGGATATGTATATACATGTTGGATACTTTGTGAAGCTTGTATTTTTCCAAGTTAAGCTGGTCTTCTGGCTTTCGAGAACATGTACTTGGAAGACTCTGGTGGGGGGAGGAGGGGTTGTTTTACTCCAGGGTAGGCACGCCTGTGGTCTACACTCCAAAGAGTCTGCTTTATGGTTTAGCATTTTCGGATATTGTCTGGGATTATTTGGCTGGTCATTACAAAACAAGGACAACCACGTCACAAGAAAAAAAATCAAGGGGAAAAAAGGGACAGGAAGAGGGCACTGGTACATAGAAAGGCAGCTGCATTTTGGGTGATCTTCAATAAGAATTGGGAGCCTTAACTCCCATTTGGGGTTCTCCTTCATCTGCCGTGACTCGGTGGTCAAGTTCTTGTTTTCCCAAAGGTGGGGATTCTCACCCTCTGCTGGACACTGGAATCGCCCCGGGGGGGTTAAAAAAAAATACTGATGCCTCAGTCCCTCCCCCCAGAGAGTCTGGTTTAATTGGTCTGGGGTGGGGCCTCAGCATGGGGAGTTTTGAAAGCTCCCTTGGAGATTCTAATGTGCAGTGGGGGGTTGAGAACTGCTGCCCTAAGAAAAGGGAAAAAAAAATAAAATTAATAAGCACCTGCCTCCTGTTTATCTCTCAGGGTGCCGTGGGGGCGTGGCTGCGATGTATGAGATAATGGGCCAAATTCTGGTGAAGGAGTAAGATGAGGTGAGGGGCACAGATTAACCCTTTGTACTCCACAGAGTACCCTCAGCTAATGTGTTTGTCGACATTTCTCCCATGATCTGCGGGAAGAAACCCAGCCTGGCCTGACCCAGCACACACACACACACACACACACACACACACACGCACACACACACACTTAAACTCTTACTGCATGCAGTTCATTGCATATTTTCTAGGCCAGTCTACCCCATTCTATTCCTTTAGGAAAAAAAAAAAAGAAAGAAATCCTACTCACCACTACTGTTTAGATAACATTCTATGAAGGCTCATGGGCCAAGAAAAATTAAACATGTCCGGAGAGCATGAAGACACCCAGTTTATAATGACTTGGGGCATTCTGCGAGATGCTATGGGAAGTGAAGATCTGTGTACAGTAATAATGGTTGAACATCCCTAGTACCAGCTACAGTCATGGTAGAAAGTGTTTACAAGCATGGTCTCAGTGAATTATCACGATGATCATATAATATGGATACTGGTATCTCCATTTTAGAGATGAGGAGATCAAGGCCAAGTTCATGTGCGTGTTCTGCTTCTAGGAATAGGAAAGTCATCCAGGAGCTACAGGTCTGGTGCTTACTCAGCTCATGGAAGGAGAACAGCCATGCTTACTGAATACATTTGCTTCTACCTAAAGTTTTGAGAGTAGAAAGAGGAGAACCAGCTCTGACCAGAGGCGGATGAATGTACAGCTGGGCCTCCAGCATATATAATGTGGGAGCCCTATGGAAGAAAAATAGTAAAGTCCTAAATTAGGTACAAAAGTGAATATCTCTTTGAATTTAAGAAAATCAATCATGACAAATTCAGATTTTAAGAAGCTGAAAAACCACAAACATCACAAAATGCCCAACTCAACTTTTCCTCAGCTGGATCTCGGAAATGGCAATTGGCCACTCCCATCCCATCTATCAGGATCCAGTAGGACAGGGGGAATCAGAACAGAAAGAGACAGTGGTTTTTACCGATTGCAACTGAATGTCCGTATGTTGACAGGTAACTAGAAGTGTGTTCGCAAGGTCACTTTTCACGTCAAATGTACAAAATGTCAGAACCTTAGAAACGGGGCCAGCCAGCAAGGGGCCCCGGAGCTTAAGCTTCATTCGCTTTCCTAGAGCCCCACAACTGGAGTTGAATCTGGATATTATATCTCAAGATCAAGGGTGTTGGGATCAGCCGGACCTGAATTTCAGCCCTGGCTCAGGCACTCTCTGCCTTCTTGGAACTTGGACTTGATCATTTGTAAAATGAGCATGCTTACAGCATCTATCTTTGGGGTCTCTTTTGGGGATTTTATGAGAGAAGGACGGGGTGGGCACACTGGATAAGCTTGGGTTGCCAGGTTGAGCAAAGAAAATATAGGACATTCAGTTAGATTGGGATTTCAGGGAAACAATAAGTTTTGGATATATTACCACCTATTGCATAAGACATGTTTATGCTAAAATTTATTTCTTGATGCTCTGAAATTCAACTTCATCTGAGGACCCGGGTTTTTATTGAGCTTAACAAATGGCAGCGGTTGCTCTTGATTTTGGACGGAAGCATCCTGGGTGCCCCACAGTGAAGCGGTCGGAAGGGAGAAAAAAGCCGCCTAGACTCCATTCCAGACAGTTTATCGTCGGGATGATTGAAAAAGGTGACCAGGAGAGGATGGAGAAAGTGGGGTGCCTCAGTTCAAGTGTGTGTGTGTGGAGAGCGGCTGTGCCACTGACTTTGGGTAAGCCAGTTAGGTTCTTGGGACGTCAATTTCCCTATCTGTAAAGTGGGTGAAAAGTAGGTTTATGATTCTGAACGCTCCTCCCCCCACCCCCCACCCCCAATAGCACCAGCAGTGGCCTTGCTCATAATTCAAGTGTCACCTCCTCGGAGAGGTCTAAGATCACCCTCCCTGCATCCCCAGCACATAAGTCCCACGCCCCATAATAATTCTAACTTTCTGAAATTACCTTGCTTCTCTACTTGTTTGTGGTCTATCTCCCCATGTGCACAAACGAATCTGTCTTGCTCCAGCTGAATCTCGCGGGGGCTGCACCCGACACGGTAGATGCTCAGTGTAGGCTGAATGAATGAATAGTTGGATGAATGAATGAATGAACGTGGGAGTCACTGTCGAGGTGCAGTTCTCAGGGGCCGCGCCTGGGTTGCGGAGGGAGGGGGTACGGGCTGTCGGTGGGTGGGGAGGAGGCTGCGCCCTAGCCTCCTGCAGGACCGGCAGGAGCGGGCGCGCTCGGCTGGGCTGCAGGCGCGGGGAGCAGCGCGGCGGCAGCGGCAGCGGCAGGGCCGAAGCCCCGCGCCGCGCGTCCAGTCGCCGGGGGTGTGCGCCCGCCGAGCCCAGCGCCGCGCCTCGGCGCCCCCACGCGCCCACGCAGCGGCGCGGGGACCGGGCGGGGGCAGAGGGAGGGCCCGGCCCGGGGAGGGGAAGGGGCCGGTCCTCCCCGCGCAGGCAGCGGCCGCGGCAGCCCAGGAGGCGGAGGCAGCGGCGGCGGCGGCAGAGCAGCACGGTGCCCGCCGCAGTCAGCCCGCCCGCGTCGGACCCGCGCCCGCCCGCGCCGGGGCGCCCTCTCCACTGCGCGCGGTGAGTACCGCCCGCGGCGCCCACCTCGGGCCGCCCGCCGGGCTTGGCCGCGCTTCGCCGGGCCCGGGCTGACGCGGACCGGTCGCCTTGCGCCTCGCTCGCGCACCCGCCGGGTCCGGGCCTCCGCAGCTGTCGGGGCGCACGGGGCCCCCAGGGCACCGCGGGCGCGAGGGCGGCGGGGACAGCGGGCGGCTCCCGTGCCGGGAAAGCCGGTCTCCGGGCCTCGGTTTCCTTTTGCGCTCGGGGGGCAGCGACTCAAGTTTGCACTCCCGCGCGCGGGACAAGTGCATGGCGCGCGGGCGGTGTAGACGCGGTGGGCTGCGTTTGGCCCCTTTCATGAAAGGGCCCGGGTCGTCGGCGACCCAGGATGGTCCCCCCATCCCGGTCCGAATCGCAAGAGGCTCGGGGAGCCCAACACACGCCTGCGGGCGCTGTGTGGGGAGCCCCCGGGATGGGGCGGGAACGGCCGCCCCGCCGCCTTCCAGCCGCATTTCTGTTCGAAAGTCCGGCTGCGCCCGGCCTGCTAGGGGCCGGCTCTCGGGGCTTTGTACCGGGGCGGGCGTCCCGGCGCTTGCAGAAGCCGGAGTTGAAAACTTAAAAAAACTTTGCCTCCGAAGACTGTTTAGAACGAGGCTAAGGTTTTGCTGTAATGAGAGAAAGTGGAAACAGGATTTAGCCTTGCAGCCTGGAGGTTCAACGGCCCTGCTGGCCTTAGCTCCTCAAATACATTTCCTGCCCCCAAATAGTCTGTGAACTCCAGGAATCCTAGGAGAGCTTGACCGGTAAAAAATACTCTAAAAAATACTCGCGTCGCACAATCCTCTGAGCGCCTTTATCGGGGGCTCCAAGGGAAGCGCTTTGGCTGGGAGGGTCCCGCGCCTCCCCAGCGCAGTTAGCGTGCCTGCTGCTCTGGACTGAGTTATTTTTGCAAAGAAAGACTGATGCTGCATCTTTATGGATACCATTTTCTTTTCTCCCCTCTTTTCCCGAAACGCTACGTAATCTTTAATTACATATAGATATATAATGTCGAGAAATAAATCAGCCCTGGTGGAGGTAACTTTTAACGACGAGGTGCAGCGAAATGAGTGAGCATCAGAGTCTGGTTGTTAGCAAGAGCAGAGGGAAGGGAGGATGATTTACAAACATCAAGTAAGGATTTGAGTGCTGAATTATGTTTGAGTTACGGAGCTCCCTTCCAAAGGAAATTATAACCAGTGGACAATTGCTGTATTTCCAACTAAATCTGTTCATTTCACGAGCCTTTTTCTTGCTTGAGTGCGATTTCTACTACCAGAGTAATAGTACTGAAGTCATAGCCAGATTTCTAGCCTCTGGGCCTTTTGGGGAGGTGGGGGCAGGGCAGGGAGACCTCCCTTTAGAAAGAATCTTCCGAAAAATCTTTCAGGCAACTTTACCCAAGAAATGTTCATGTTTCCCACTTTCTCCTCCCATCTTTAAACCCCTTAAACATTATACTTCCTTGCATTTAGACATCCTCAGACTAAGTTAATAAAAGAAGGATGTCATAAATGATCATAGTTGACTCTTGCTTTTGACGAAGCCTAAAATTGTGTTTGCATGAAAAATCTCCTTTTGCCTTTGGAGGAAGCCCTACTTTTGGCACTTTTGACCAATACGGCTAGATCCGAAAGGGCCTGAACTTTTTAAAAGCTGTTCGCTGGTCCCACAACTACTTGGTAGTGAGACCATTCTTCCCTTGTAATTTTAGCTTCGCAGTATTAGCTATTTTATCTTAAAGGACTTGGCATTTTTCCTCTGCCTTGAAAACAGCTCGCCTCGTGTTGTAGCTGTGTGAAGGAGAGCACTCTCTAAACAGATCAGTCTCTTTCCTAACGTTAAGTAGCGAAAGGAAAGGAAATAAAATAAAGAGATGTTATCCCAATTCTTTGGGATTTTTAAAAACCAGATGCTTTCATCACTTAAGTTCTAAAGTCTTCTTTTCATGCCTTTTGTGTTGTATTAAACACATCATAAAGAACTATGATTTGTTGACTTGTTATAGGATTACCATTTGGCAAAAACACCCAAGACATGCTGTTTCAAATATGTGGTCTTACTTCTGCTTTAAATTGCACGTACAAAATTGCAAGCCTTGTTCCAGACGGATAAATTGATAAAATGCTAGCTGCTGTTGGATCGGGGCAGAAGTCCTCAGCAGAAGCGCTCTGTGGTAGAGCTGAGTACATTTAGAATTGGGGGAAGCCAGATGGGGGACCCCGGCAGTTTGTGAAAAGGTAGACACGGTCCAAGCACGTCCACTTTAAGACTGCTTTGGGTTCCCCCATGACAAGATGACTCTTTCCCCGCACAGAAGAAACATTTCCTTATTTTTTCGGTTACTTTTCCAAAGATAACTTGTGTTCGGGCGCGAGAGACCAGAGTTATGCAGAAATCCAACCGTAACCGGCTCAGAACGGGGACTCATTGCCGCTTTCTTCCACCAGATGTTTTTTAGGTGTCCTCAGCTGGAATGCCCAGTTTGAAACTAATTAGGCCAGCAATAAACTCCTTGTATAATAAAATCGCAGGCCGTTATGGTCCATAAGCGGGGCTCCCAGCGGCTCATGACAGATGCCTCTGTCCGGCAGAGAGACAGCCCATAGCTGTCAGCAGAAAATGAAGGGACAGGAGATATCTTGTTTAGACATTTGCTCGTCCCCGTATATCCGCGCACACCTCAAACAGCGTGTTCCCTTCTATGGGGCACGGGTGGTGGAAGTCGTATCTAGGTAGAGTTCTGTCTTTGCTGGGCAGGCCTCCTTACCATAAAAAGGCTCGTGGGAGAAATTAGCAGCACAACCGGAGGCGGTGGCCACAGGTCTGAGGTGTGTGTGTGTTTGCACATGTGTGTGCAGGCTGGGTGAGAAGGCTTTCCCGTGGCGGAGTGAAAAATGCATCTGCTTCTCACCTAGGCACAGAGAAAATGCTAGGCTGTCTGGCCTTATCAGGCATTCCTTGGGGGACAGGAGAACCCCCTCCTCCAAAGATATTTTAGAAAGGGGGCATTCGCCTGCCCATGTGCTCTCCTTACCTGTGGGGTTTCTGGAGGTGAAGTGGTTGGTTATTTGGTTAACTCCAAAGGCTGAACCCGCTGACTCTTGCCAACACTGGGTTTTGCTGGTGGGAGGAATTTTTTTTTTTTTTCCCTAGCTAACTGCTCTCGAAAAGGAGTTGGTGGATTCCGCTCAAAAGGAATCTCTACAGAGAATTAACCCCAGAGTTGAGAAAACACAAGCTGTTGACAGAAAACACACACATACACACTCACGCACACTCCCCACCTTCCTCCCCCATCCCCACCCCCCAAATCATAACAGCTTCCTGAATGGCCCATGCCCCACACCCTTTATGGTTAGTGGCAATTCAAACAGTCCCAAACAGACACAGCCAAAAGAATATTCTGGTAGGGAAACAATTAGCAGACACCTTGCTGGAGACAATGCTTCATTTTCTCTATTTGAAGATCTTAACTGGCCTAATGGTGTTTGACTAACTAACACCTCTTCTAATCCGAGGATAAACCCCCTCCATCAGGTGGCAAATACTTGAAGTGACTGGCTCAGACCCACTTGTCTCTGTAAATGAATCAGAGGGGGCAGGAACTTGTTCTTCACGGCATGGGATTTAAAATCAATTTCAAGGTACAAAAGTACCCGCCAGGTGTATTCAGGGGAGACAGAGGACCAAGGAAACCATAGGCTTTTAAATTTGTTTTTGCTGCTTTTTGTTTTTCTTTTCCTTTTTTTTTTTTAAAGATTTTATTTATTTATTTGAGAGAGAGAGAGCACGAGAAGGGGAGAGAGGCAGAGGGAGAGGGAGAAGCAGCCTCCCCCCTAAACAGGGAGTTCGTGCTGGACTCAATCCCACGACCCTGGGATCATGACCTGAGCTGAAAGCCGACGCTTAACCCACTGAGCCACCCAGGCACCCTTTATGTTGCTTTTTCTTCTTTTTTCTCACTCTCCTCCTACTGGGGTCTGTCCTTTCTCTGCATTTGCAAATTTTATCCTTGTGTTGAATAGTCATGAGATGAAAATGCCTGCCATGTATTGAACACTTGTGTGCCAGGCCTGAATTCTTACATTATTATTATTATTATTATTACTAATTAGTATTATTATCATATCCCAACTTTGTTAACAAGGGGACTGAGTCTTAAGTCAAATGCCTCACGAGAGGCTGCAAAGCGAGTAAAACCAGACACGAGGCCCTCAGACCTCTGTAGACTGTGCCTTACCCATGAGCTATGAAAACCTTGGCCCAGAGAACATTCCTGCCCTCCTTTCCCCTAGAGAGAGATGCCAAATTAGGCTGGTGTGAAATGCATGGAACGCAGTTATTTTCTGAATCTGCCGTGTTGTTTGTTTTTTGTTGTTGTTGTTGTTTTATACAGAAGGAAAGTCATATTGAGTATCGAGAAGACACAAACATGAGCCTTTCTGAGTCATGATATTCGGCAGGTTGTGTACAGTTCTGGAAAGGAAAATGTTTATTTCAGGGGCTAATTTGATTTGTTCCTCCGATACTATAATGTTACGCATTTCAGTTCCTAAAAAGAGTCAATAAATTTACAGGCAGTGGTAAGGCCCTAAAATGTTCCGGTAGGCAGTCCAAATCGAGTTTACTGGAAGGTGCTGGATCGCGATGGGTGGGTTGTTGTTTGGGGGAGAGATTATAAACATTTGGAGAGCGAAGAATAATTTGGAACAGGTGGTCTCAAGGGTCAGGTAACCGGAATGATTTATCTTTGCCACTTTGAAGGTTAAGGGAGGACGTCGGTTGCCTGAATCCAGGACAGGCACTCGGAGGGTCAGTGGGGGCCCAGAGGGCCCCCATTTTGGGGACAGAGCCTGGCAGGATGGATGAAAGGGTCGGGGCCTCTTCCCTGTTGTCGCTGCCCTTGGAAGATCCTGGTTTAGGGCACAGATACACCCGCTCATGCTTTTTTATTTTTGCCGGCTCTGCCTCTGTGTTCAGATGTGTGCAGACATGGAAAACAGGAACTCTGATGAATAAATAAAACCTGCCCAGGGAGGCAGGTTTTCATCTTACCGATTTTGAGACTGTGCACACGGTCAGCTTTCTTTGCCCGAGAATGCTAACTTAGCCAGATTTCAAAATGAACGGAGTATTTAAGAGAGGTTAGAACTTAGGCTATCATTTTGTATCAGTCGTATTGTGTTAGTAACACGAAAATCTGTGTGGTTTCAGGAGCACTGGAGTTTCTCCCCTCTCTGTTTTTCCCTTTTGAGTATCTAGTAAAGTTAGATTTTAAAAATCTGTGTGTTCCCAGATGTCGCATATCTGTACGTACCGACTCACAGTCATTCTGAGGAGAATTGTGAACTCCCTGTAAATTTAACTGGACGAAAAGTGATAAAATCGACATTTTTCCTCCAAAGAATGAGGAACTGGAGGGTCTGACTACTGTATGAATATAGCAACTTACTTTTGTCTCGCATCAGCTGAATCTGTCAGCTCTCCTTTCTTTTCTATTCATCTCCCAAGAATGGTCTTTCATAACTGAAATGTACAGCGCATTAGCCAAAAGACATTTTAATTTCGTAAAGAAAAATCATGCCAGAGACAGCCGAGTCTGTTTCAACCATTATTGTTCTGTAGCGTGCATACTTTGGGTTTCATGGTTAAGATGTGGGTTTGCCAAGAAAGAAAATTACAGCGAGAAACTATGTTGAAAACATATACACTTCTGTTTAAGAAATGGGAAAAACACGGAAAAATTCTGCACGGTAATTGCTTTAACGTGAGTTTTAAATGTCATTGTTTGACTTATGTCAAAAAGTCCCTCTTAGCTAATTCTCACATATGCTGTTACCAAATAGCTCACCTTAAAAACTGGCAATTTTTGGCCTTAACTTTGATGCTTCTTTGAGGCATTAAGAGATATCTTTAGTCCTAGTGGAAACATTCCAAATTTTTAGATTGTGCAGGGCATTTTTTTAAGGTTGTTTAGATATCGATTTTATTTTCTTGACCCAAAATAAGAAAATATGGGGAATTCTCAAAAGCTTTTTACAGGCTGCTATTATGACAAGAGAAGCCAAACCAACATGTATTAGGTCATGAGCTTGAAGTTGCATAAATAAGCCCTATGAAGGTCACCAAAACAGAGCAAAAACCACCAGTTCTCCTTACCTCGGCCAACTTTGCATTCCTGCTGGTAGATGTGTTCGGCTGAAGTGAACGAGGAAAGGGGCTACACAGCCCACGGTCGAAAGATCTTGATTTGATTTGGCTTCTAAGGATGACTGAAGACGTTCTTGGGGGCAAATGAGGTGTGGGGGCTGGAATTCCCATCCCCCTCAGGCCCCTCCCCCTCCCAGCTCCCCAGAAAAAGAAAGTTCCGGGGTCACCCCTTCTTCCAAAGCAGAAGTCTCATTCCTGGCATTTGGATCTGCAGCAGCCCGAGGTCGAAATGTCTTTTGTTCCTTCTGGTCAGTTTCTTTACCTCCCATCCCATTCCGGTAGGAACTGCCTGATGAAGATATTTGCTGTTTCCAAAGCAATTTCTTGGTGCCTACGAACACGTATGTGTTTTTTAGCATGCGGGGCACGCTGTGTAAGCACAAATCTTCAGGTCTTCGTTGATGGGCAGCTCCGTGAAATACACAGAGACAGAGAGAGTGTCCACTATGTCCCCGAGTTTGGTAACAACCTCAGTGCTGATAGAAATCCCAAGTAGGGAAGAAGCCTCCTTTCAGAAGAGACAGAAAGTGTGTCAATGCAAAGGGAGTGTTTTCTTTTGCGGGTGTGTATTATTTGTCTGTATGGGGACTTTTGTTTCAGGGTGTTCTAGAAACCTTTGTCTCTCCAGCAAAGGTATGAATGTCCTTCTTGGTGGGGAAGGTGGTGGACGGGAAGGAGCACAGGAGGCAGATTCCTGCACCTCTGGCCTTTTGTGTGACCGGTACAGTAGAGGGAAGTAGGGACTTGTGGGTCACGCGGCATGACAAGTTGTGACTTGCTGCTTGTGTTGTAAACAGCGTTGGCCCCATCCGGCTGGGGGAAAGAATGGGGCCGGGGAGATTATTCACTTCTGGTCTGCCAAGGGCCGGAGCTCTCTGGTGCTGTCCTCTTGCCACCAAGACCATGCTCCCTGGAGACTTGAATGTTGGGATGTGCGGGAAAGGAGGGGAGAAAGAATGTCTTAAACTCAGCAAATGTCTGAAACTCTCCAAATGTCTTCCGCGTTGCGCTGGCACCCACAAGAAAGACAGAGCGAGAAAAGGACACAGAAGCAGACTTTGGGGGGAGGAGGGAGAGAAATTGGAGGGCTTGCTGGTGGTTTGATCTCGAGTGAAGAATTTTCTGACACCTTGAGACCCCTGGAATGCCTTTCTGGAGTATCTTTAGGAACCTGATTTTGGAAATGTCTTTTCCCACATCTGGGCTGTGCTTTCTTTGTGCTTATTATCAGCAAATTGGTTTTGTTTGTTTGGTTTTTTTTAAGGAAACATAAGACTTTTTTGGAAATAACAAGTAGCCCATATTTATTGAACACTTACTATGTGCCAGGCACTGTGCTAAGCAAACACATTTCTGTCTCCAAATAGCCTCAGATGGAATGTGCTCTTATTATGGTGTCTATTTTACAGATGTAAAACTTGAATCTTAGGGAGGTGAAGTAACTTGCCCAAGGTTACATGGCTCATGTTGGAGCAAGGATTGAACCCAGTTTTGATGCCTAACCACAGGGATATCCGGGCTGCCCCCCCCCCCCGGTGTAATACTACCTTTCCTCTGCAAGTCTGGCCTGGAGAGCCAGATTTTAAAGTTCGTCTCCATTTGTTTTGCTTGGGGGATATTAGCTGATGGTCAGATACAAAAGTTGGGCTCAGAAATAAGAGACATCTGCTCATTCTCGCAGAACCTTGAGCCTGTCCTTGTGGAAATCAGAGAAGATTTAGCGTTGGAATATGTTGAAATGGTGACCATGTCTCTGCAGTTAGCTGGCCTCAGCAATTGCCTAGGACGGCTTCTGTGCTTAAATCGCAGAGCTGAGTGGTTGCTACAGACACTGCATGGTCCTTTACGGAATAAGTTTCCTTTCCCCTGAGCTATTGCAATATGACAAGACAAATTTTGTTGACAAGGAAGAACATGCTCTTGCCACACTGCATAGACGATGTCACTGATTTTTGACTTGTTGAGTGTCTCCTGCATGCCTGATCCATTGCATGGTTCTGGGGGAAATTCACAAATGCATTCGTTCTTTCATTCATTGATTCAGCAGTATTTACGGAGCTGTGTTCTAGGTGCCGGGCTAATTACTGGAGATCCAGAGGTAAGAAGGACCCGACCTGGCCCCTCTGTTAGTAGGATCCTAATGCATCTCCACCAACATTGCACACTGCCTCTTTTTTACCCTTGAGGAGCCAGAGGGCAGTGATATGACTTCTTGAACTTCCCAGTACTCAAGCAGCAGGTTGAAGAAATAGACCCTACTTCTTAAACCCTTACTCAAAGAAGCCTTGCTTAATTCAGTAAGAGCAGCATACCGACCGGCTTCTGTGCCTGGAACTGTGTCGTGCACCGTGACCTTCTTTCTGCTTTTGTTAAATGGTGGTGGGGAACAGGTGGTCTTGGTGGGGAGTGGGGGGAATCAGGCTGTCCGAATTTAAGCCTTGGCTCCGACCTACAGCCTAGAGATTAAGAGCATGCACCCGGGAGCCGAGCCGGGCTGCTTGGATTCAAATCCCTGCTCTGCATAAACCAATTATTTAACTTGGAGCCAGTTACCAAATTTTCTGTGCCTTGGTTTCTTTTCTCTTCTTTCTGTAAAACAGACTGGATAACTGTGTACCTTCCCCAAAGAGCTGTGGAGATGGAGTAAATATATATAAAGTGTTTGCAACAGTGCATGGCAAACAGCATGAATTAGATCAGAGTTGGTGGCAATATTTATTGTTGTTGTTGTTGTTATTTACAAGCTGCATGAAACCGGGCTTCCATTTCCTCTCTATAAAATGGAGATGCAGTAATTGCTTCGAAGGGCCATCGTGAGCATTTAAAAAAATTTTTTTATTCGTCTATTTGAGAGAGAGAGAGAGAGCACAGCACAAGGTGGGAAGAGGCAGAGGGAGAGGGAGACGGAGAAGCAGGCTCCCCGCGGAGCAGGGAGCCTGTCACAGGGCTCAGATTCCAGGACCCTGGGATCATGACTCAAGCTGAAGGCAGATCCATTGTGAGAATTTATTTTTTATCTTATTTTTTTATTATGCTATGTTAGTCACCATCCAGTACGTCATTCGTTTTTGATATAGTGTTCCATGATTCATTGTTTGCATATAACACCCAATGCTCCATGCGGTATGTGCCCTCCTTAATACCCACCACTGGGCCAACCCATCCCCCCACCCCCCTCCCCTCGAAAACCCTCAGTTTGTTTCTCCAAGTCCATAGCCTCTCATGGTTCATCTCCGTGTCTGATTCCCCCCACCTTCATTTTTCCCTTCCTTCTCCAAATGTCCTCCATGCTATTCGTTATGTTCCACAAATAAGCGAAACTATATGATGATTGACTTTCTCTGCTTGACTTGTGAGAATTTAAATGACGCTTTGCCCACCTATGGGGAATACCCAGTAGGGGAGCATTTCTGCTCAAGCCGGATCTTCCTGCCCTCAGGGTTATAGGGAATCACGAACTGGGTCCTCCAGGTCCCTTCAAGGTATTGGCCAGTTGGGTCCTTTCTTAATATCAAGAGACTCTGTGGCAGTGGTTAAGAGCATAGACCGTGAGCTAAGACAGACCTGGTCTGAGCCTCAAGCCCTCCACTCACTAACTCTGCCATCTTGGGCTGGGGGCTGACTCTCCTAGCTTCCCAGACGGTGGAGGCCGTGGTCGCTGTTCCCTGGGTGGTGGTGAAGGCTGGGAGAGGTGACACCCATAAACCACGGAGCAGGGTGTTTGGCACATAGTAAGCACTCAATAAATGGTAGCCTGTGTTATTATCACTCCCACTCTTTGCTGCTCCTACACCCCCAGGAAAGCATGGAACATTAGTAAATTTTAATTTGAAAATAAAAGAACACATTTTAAAACTGCCAAACAGATTTAAAATAATATTCATTAAACAAAATTAAAATATTCTATTAAAGCCAGACTTTGGGCTCAGACCAAATTTTTATAACCTAAGCTTAAAGGCCAAGGAGTCCCCCAGCCACAATGGGGACATTGTGATTGAACTTGAGACTTCAACGCTGCTATTGAGCAGTCTTTGAAATGCGCGTTTCCCCGTTAAAATAAAAGGGAAGTCATGGGAAGAAAAAAAAAATGAGGTTCTTGCTCACCCCAACAAACCTTAATGAATCGAAAAAGAAAAACAAAAGATTTCTCATTTCTTTCTTCTGCTGTTTTATCCTGCCAAAGACGCATGGCCCCCTCCTAACCCCACCTTTGAATGGTACTCGTTCAGAATGTTCCAGATCTGATATGTTCTACGTGCTGAGCTCGTCTAAATGCTGGTCTTCACCAGATTTTACAGACGATGGTGTCTCGCCGACAGCGGGAGCGTGAGAGCCCTCCTGCCAGGCTTCACATCCCATCTCTGTGGCTCCTGGCTGTGCCTCAGTTTCCCTCTTTGCTGAACGGAGATAAAATAGCTCCTGCGTCTGGCCGTGGTGAGTGCATGTAAGACTCAGGTACACTTGTCCATGTTTAGTCTGGCGCCGTTTTCTGGTCAATGAAACTGCCCCAGAATTTTGGGACTTTGAAGAATGAGAGAGTACAGATATACCTTCATCTGAGAGTTTTTTGTTTTTGTTTTAAAGATTTTATTTATTTACTTGGGAGAGAGAGAGAGAGCACAAGCAGGGGGAGCAGCAGGCAGAGACAGAGGGAAACGCAGACTTCCCGCTGAGCAGAGAGCCTGATGCGGGGCTCCATCCCAGGACCCTGGGATCATGACCTGAGCCGAAGACAGATGCTCAGCCAAGGCACCCCAATCTGAGAGTTTTGAATGAAAACCATCTCAGTATGCAGGGAGGGGAATGGAGAAGGGAAGAAGTGGATTTTAAAATCTCTCACATGGGCGCCTGGGTGGCTCAGTGGGGTAAAGCCTCTGCCTTCAGCTCAGGTCAGGATCCCAGGGTCCTGGGATCAAGCTCTGTATTGGGATCTCTGCTCAGCAGGGAGCCTGCTTCCCCCCTCTCTCTGCCTGCCTCTCTGCCTGCTTGTGACCTCTGTCTGTCAAATCAATAAATAAAATCTTTGAAAAAAAAAAATCTCCCACAGAAGTTTTGGTGTGTCTGACACTTTGACAAAGCTTGTTTAAGTCTCTCAAAGCAAAATCCCATGACACACCTATTTAACAAATAGGGAAACTGAGGCTTGAACCACTCCAGTGGCTGCTCAGTGAGATTCCACTCCAGGCACAGACCCCCACCTGCAGCCTTGCTCGTGTGCGCGCACAGACAACAGAGACTTCTCCCTTGCTTACCGGTTATCGGTGTCTGATTCCTACATTTCAGTAACAACCTTCATCCTCACGGAGCCTGAGTCTCTGTGGCTTCTGACCTGCCTTGCTATTGAGAACAAATGGATTCTTTCTTGAACAACAAAAAGAGACAGTGATGGTCTGAGGCTGCGACATTCTTCTCTAGGGGACATTTTTGGAGAACCTCTGCAGTTTCTTGCCAACCAAAGGAGGGGGGTGATCTCGTCCTCGGACCCGGCCAGGCCCTTGGCTGTGATGTGGGGCCACCACGCAGGTTGTCTGCGGCTGGGGGGCTGTTGAAGAGGTTGTGGGATGGACTCCCCTCTCCGTCGCCCACCTGCTGTGTGACGTAGGGCGGGAGACTCAGGTCCTGTGAGCCCCAGACTCTTCACCCGATCATAGCGCACGTGCTGTCCATATCGGGTTTGTTACACAGCCTCGGGCAGCCGTGGGTGGGACACACTGTGCAGCTCTGAGAGCAGCGTTCTTAGATATTATGGAATGACACTACCTCCCCCACTCCCTGAAGTACTCCAAAAACCAAGCGAAAGTGAAGGCAGCTCGCCCCTGGGAATACTCCTGACTGTTCCTCAGGTAGCTACCGTCTTGGGATTTTACACATTGGGGAAGAATCTATAATCCTCCGAAGGGCAGTCTTCCTTTTAATGGGGTGTTTGTACCCTTTCCACATTAACTTGAAACATGCACGGAATTTTTTTCTTTCTTCGGAGTTCTGTCTGTATTTTATTATGCATTTGGAAAAGACGTAACAAGCATCTCAAACCAACGGTTTCACAAGTTTTTACGGCTTAAGAGAAAAAAGGTTTAAAACTCAAGTCCATCAGGTAATTACTAGCGTAAGTGGCACAAAGGACTGGCAGAATTCCTAAGTGACGTTTAAGAAACACCAAACCGAATGTGTGAAATACCGCCACTCACAGAACCTTCCACTAGTCAGAATCACAGTTCTGCACTCTGTTCTCAGGGGGAATAAGATGAAACTAATGAGATCTCTCAAGGATGTTGTTAAAGTCAACTCAGGGCACCTTGAGGTCTGGCCTCATTTAGTCTGTGTTATAGATCTTCAAAAGTAGAATGACTTGCCTTTCAATGAATATCATCTTAATAAAAATGACTTCTGAGTGCCTACAACATGTTGGGACCTGTTCTGAATGAGTATAGGTATCAACTCATTTATTCCTTACAATAATTCTATGAAGGAAGTGCTATAATGATTTCCATTTTAGATGAGGAAAGTAAGGCACAGAGAGGTTAAGTGAGTTGTTCAAGGTCACACAGCAGGTAAGAAGCAGAGCCAGGCTTTTGATGCAGGAATGTGGTTCTAGAGGTCATCTTCATAACTCCTGCACTCCCCTGCCTCTTTAACTCCCATAGAAAGACTCAAACTTACGTTCCTTTTGACCTTACTTAACTGGACAATTTATTACTTCTGGACAGGCATGAGAGAGAAGCAAAGGGCATGTGAAACTTAGCTATAATTTTCTTCTTCTTTTTTTTTTTTTTTTTTTTTTGCATATGCTGTGGCTTCAGGTGCAGCATAACACACCTGAGCTGGACCGTCAAGGTTCAAGTCCAGAGTCTACTCCTTACTAGCCTCATGACCTTGGGTTTACATAACTTCTGGTCCGTTTCCTCATTCTTTTTTTTTTTATATATATTTTATTTATTTATTTGACAGAGAGGGCGATCACAAGTAGGCAGAGAGGCAGGCAGAGAGAGGGGGGAAGCAGGTTCCCTGCTGAGCAGAGAGCCCGATACGGGTTTCGATCCCAGGACCCTGAGATCAGGACCTGAGCTGAAGGCAGAGGCTTTAACCCACTGAGCCAGCCAGGCGCCCCTGTTTCCTCATTCTTGAAGGGAGTCCACATCCTAAGGGTTGACAGCACTCACCTGCAGAGAGAGCCCCTGAGACACAGCCCGTGATGGTTAAAGGCCTTTGGTTACCTGTCTAGGGGCAAGGCACTCTAGACATTGCGTCTCCCAGTGGGGCACAAGCGCTTTGGTATGGCCTGGAGTGGGAGACAAGGGGGAGGGTGCCTGGAATGAGAGGCTCGAGCTGGCAAGTGGCTCAGGTTTTTTCCAGATGACTTCGGATAGAGCCAGGGACACTGGCTTTCCTCATCCCCATGTGAGAAGCTGCCAGGACAAGTCCTCCTCGGGCAGCCTGGCAGGCAGAGCCGTCTGGGATTAGAGTGTGCACAGATGAGAAAACTGTCCGAGGCTGAGCAGAGACCCCGGTTCATGCAAACTCCAACGCCAACATAGGCCCTTGCTTCGGGATCTTCATTTTTCTTCTTGTCCTCTTTCTTCTCTGGGGGACAGTGCCTTTTGCTCCAGAAGCATCTTCGTGGTCTTCAGTGACCAGGTGGGCAGACTTCGTGGGTTTGGCTCCTTTCCCTTTCCTCCTCCACCTTACCCGCCCCCCCCCACCTCCGTCACTCCCTTTACTCCTGAATATGGAAAACGGAACTTCTTCGTTCATTTGTTCATTCCAGAATACGTAGAGAGCACCAGCCATGTACCAGGAACTACTCTGGACACGGGGAACACGGTAGAGAACAAAAACAAACAAAGTCTACTTACTCCCTCCCGGAGTTGCCCTGACGTGGAAAAAGACCAAAAATAAACCCCCAGTTAGGTAAAGTACACAGAATGTCAGACGGTGAGACATCTGTGGGGGAAACATCAAGAGAAGGTGATCAGAAGGTGCCCCGGGGGTGGGGGGGGGGCCTCTGAGCCCAGCACCGAAGGACTGAGGGAGCCCTGCTGTCACGGAAGAACATTCTAGAGAGAAGACATGGCGAGCACAAAGCCTTGAGATGGGAGTTGCCGGGGGCCAGCGTGGCTGGGCCAGTGAGTGAGGGGTTGAGGCACATGAGGTCGCGGTGAAGGAACCCCATCGGGTGGGGCCCTGCTCACAATCCGGCAGCCGTTCTGTGCTGGTCCACAATCAAAGTTAGTATCACTTTTGAATGATATTTGACTTCTTGATTAAAAAAAAAAAATGCACAGGACCTGGGGCCCCCCAGGTGGCTCAGTCGGTTAAGCATCTGCCTTTGACTCAGGTCGTGATCCCGGGGTCCTGGGATCAAGCCGCCTGCTGGACTCCACACTTAGGGGGGTGTGTGCTCATCCCTCTCCCTCTGCTCCTCCCCCTGCTTGTGCTCTCTCCCTCAAATAAATAAAGTCTTTAAAAACAAAAATACACGGGACACAGGACCTACATCTGAAACCACTAAGTGGCCCGCACAGGTAATGAAGTTAATGAAATGGGCGTGGTAACTAGCTGGGCGGAGTGCGGGCTCTCTGTTCCCAGGTGTTCTGATCTTTCAGAAGACAATGAAATCGGCATTTTCCGAGACACGCCCCGAGTGTTAAGTCGGCGCGAGAAATCTGCAGAACGCACATCCAGGCTGTCGGTCCGTGACTGCCCTTCCAAGCACCACGCTAGACCTTGGGACTCTCCTTTCCGTGAAAAGCCACGAAGGCTTTATCTTGCTGTCTCTTCTTTTTACCAATTCCCGACCAGAAGGATGCCAAGAGATGCTAAACACTGCTTCCAGGAAAAAGTAGGACTCGAATCCCGTGGGAACGGGGGCGAGGGGGCTGAGACTTCTTCCAAGGAGCAATCTGCCTGCTTCATTTCTATGTTTTTCTCAGGACGTTTTCCTGCTCATCCCTCATTGTGGGTAATGACAACGTGGTCCAAATCTGTTCTCCTTCAGGTTTTCATTAGTTTCCTGATGATTATTATTTTGTCATCTGGGGTTGATTTAGGAGTGGTGAAATGTTTGCAGGTTTCATAATGCTTGTCAGCCACTGTTTAGAATGGCAAAGGATTTCTTGTTCACATTGCAGGGGTGGGGGTGGTAGTTTCCAATGGCTACAGACATAAAAGAGGGAAAGGGGGAGAGCCCTGAAGGAGGGCCACATCAGGGGATTGGAAGTTGAGTCAGTAGGTTGGGGCAGCAGGGGTGCGAAAGGAGAGCTGTCAGTGCTTTAAAGACCTGATATGCCCACCACCACTGAATTCATAGTGTCCCTTCTCCACCCCAAAGCTGGAGTTAGGCAAAAATTGGGCTAAGGGGCCACACGGCTGTTGAGATTGTTCTGGATGGAAATAACAGAAAATATCCGGGTTGGCTTAGGTAAAAGAAAATTGATTGACTTGAAGAAACGAGAAGTTCTGGGGAGTGCTGGTTTCAGGTATGGCTGGATCAAGAAGTCAAATATAGGTGATGTGCCCATCCCTTACTGGATATCTGTGTCTGGGAGGATTCTGTACTCTGCCATGTGTCACCTCTGGATGTAGGGATGGAGTGCAAGAAAGGTAGGCTCCCAAAGTGAAGTCAGCAACATTTGCTGGAAGGGGAAGGTGGACAGGTTCCTTATGGACTCCACAACTGGTTTATAATGCATGTCTACACATGCCCTGTCCACTCCTCATGGACTATAGCACTGTTTGTGAAATTTGTCATTTTTCCAGGCATTATGCTTTGTATACCTGTATGTGTGTCCTCTCCTTTTCTCTTCAAACACTCCTATAAGGATGGTACTTTTGAGACACACTGCAGTTCTGCCCCCCATATGCTCTTTCCTACAAGCCTAGAGGACTATCTTTTATTTCATGTAAAAGGTGTTCAGGGGAAGGTCATCTTTTTTCGTAGCGTCTTGTACTAAATTAGCACTCAGTATTCAGGAGGCTCCAGCCCAGCATGGGAGATGGTCTGGACTTGGGAGGAAAATTAGAATGGAGTCGGTGTTCCTTGGAGTGGAAGGAGTGATTCTGGCTGTGCTGTGCTTACCTTCTCTGGCCTCTGGTCATCAGCCCGCGGTTCCGTTCCTCCTCTGACCTTTGCCCTCCATCACAGCACCCGCTGGATTTCTTCATGTTCCATCTAGTGGCACCACAGTAAAGTCCAAGGCAGCACAGAGATCGCAAGCCGGCAGCCAAGATGCGTTTTGTTTGGTCTGCAGAATATTTAAAATAGAAAATAGAGCCAACATCTGAAAATCTGGACATTTCACACAAGAAGACAGGTTTCTGGCTTCCATTAAAAAATCAGAAGATCTGTCAACGCTCTGCCCCCATTCCCACATTACTTCAATGGACTGGAGCTGGGAAACCTCTTTTAGGTGGATGAGTCTTAGCTCACCATGGTCCCCGCCCTGCCCTATTGTCTCCCCAACACGGGGGGCTCAGTGTGAGTTGCCGTCAACCTGACCGTGGGGATGGTGCTGTTGGCTGCCCTACGGTCAGTGTAAGAGAGAAAGGAAATCTCTCCTGTAGTCAGGTCTCCATCGAAACTCTGAACATGAAGCATACACCAGGTGGGTCACTCGTACGAACAAAATGGGAGGAAAGCATGTGTCTTCGGGTAAGTCAGGGCTCCTCAACTCCGGCACTAGTAACATGTGGGGTTGGACAATTCTTCACGGACGACATCTGTCCTGTGCATCCTGAGGTGGGATTTCACGTGTCCACATAGGGGCCGGTCCCCCTTTCAGAAGTTAATAGTTCCCCGGACACTGGGTACCCGTCACTGGTTTGGTACGAGGCATTCCCGTAAGGAAGAAACACTGTTCTTGCTCTCCATGGTGCCCCAGCAGGCCTGCCTAGGCTTGGCAGTAAAGGTTATGAGTTGGCTGATTTTGGTTTAATCATAGGTAGACTTGCCAACCGTTGAGGCCGTTTACGACTGCCTGTCTAAGATGTTAGAGAAGGAATTCGGCATTGGACGAGAGGCCGAATCGTCTTCAAGAGTCCTTGGAGACTCTTTTCGCTGAGAGGGGCCACGGCAGATGCCACTTTCTATATTCTCCCAAACACTAGGGTCTGTTGGGGAGCGTGGGCAGCAGTCAAGGCTTGTTGAAGAGTGGGGGTTGGGGAAGAAGGACCAGAGGAACTTGGATGTCTCCTCCAGCTCCGGTTCTGAGCTGCGCTCAGAGAGGGCACTGTCGCAAGGCCAGTCCAGTGTGTTGCCTACTATAACTTGGTAGCTCCTAGGGGTGGTCTGCGGTGGAAACCCAAGGGGGCCCTGAATATCCAGAGCAGGAAATCAGTCCCCTGCGCTGGTGCTGTGTGCAATGTGGTGTTTTCTCCTGGGCCTTTTGCCTGTGCCTCGGATCCTATCAAGTGTCTGAAACGCTGTCCCTGCTTGGGTCTTGCATCGTGACAACAATGGGTAGCAGGCAACCATCCAGCACACGTTAGTTGAATGCCCACTGGGAGGCAGCCACTGTTCCAGGCACTTAGCAAGCCACTGAGAGCAAAACCCACCAGGTTCTTGCCCTCGTGGAGCTTATATTTTTCAGGGATGGCAAAGGACGGTGGACAAGAACACAAATGTTTGTGTATATGTATATATACAGTGTGTGTGTGTGTGTGTGTGTGTGTGTGTGTGTTAGTTACAGGAAATGCTGAGTGCTATGGAGAAAAACAGAGCAGGGAGGGGAAAAGGGAATGGTGGGGTGCAGCAGGGAAGAATGGTGTTTTTCGTCTAATTTTAATTTAAAATAGAATGGTCACTGCAGTGACACGCCAGTCCTCTGGCTCTCTGGAAACAAAAGGCCCTGATTTGTAGCATTTGCCACTTCCCATGGGGTGAAGACTCCCCATGTGGCCGATTTTGAGCTGGGCTTTCTGCTCCCCCAGTTCCTGCAAATCTAGGGCGGGGAAGGCAGAGACCTGAGTGGCCCCCGGTGGGGAGCCAGGGAAGCCGGGAAGCCACCGTCCCTGCAGCAGAGAGAGGGGAGGGGGCCGGGAGCCGTGGTAAAGGCCATTTCAGAGATTCAGGGCATTTTAGGCCACCCCTGCCTTTGTGGCCTCCACTCTGAGTGAGGGCGAAGTCGGAGCCCCCCGAGGGCTCTAAGCAGAGGAGGGACGGAACCTGGCTTAGAGCAGCATCCCTCTGGCTGGTGTGAGAAGAGGCTATGAAGGATTGGGAGGCTATGGAGGCAAGAGGTTCTGGTGACTTGGTTGGGGGACAGCATCAGGGACAGGGCAGGGGAGGAAAGGGGAGACAGCAGATGGGTAGCAGGGCTCGGGATGTATTTGGAAGGTAGAGCCAGTAGGATTTGCTGACGGAATGGATCCGGGAAGGGACAAGAGTCCAGGGTGACTCTGGGGTTTGGGGCCCGAGCATCTGGGAGGATGTTTCTCGGGACGGGCGGGGATGGGCAGCTGGGGAAGCGGCTTGGGAAGGAAGGTTGGGAGCCCCTTCCGTCAACCCGGCCTTGAGCAGGTGTTTAAAGCCACACCGTCCCCTTCCATCCTCAGAAAGGGGGTCCTTTTAGTATCCTGCCTTAGAGAAGTTGTGGCAGCCACGGGAGAAGGAATGTGCCCGAAATGGCCCTGCTGGAACATGGCCAGGCCAGATGTCCCAGCCCTCCACCACCCTGGGTCCCGCCGTGTTTTCTTGGCTCGCCCATGTCTCCTCTTTGTTTTGAGGAAAGGAAGGAGGCAGAGAAACTTTACATAGGACCCCCCCCACCCCACCCCGAGGAGCTGAGTCCCTCTCCCTTGTTTGGAAAGAGCTCTCCAGGGGTTTCTGCTGGCATGGGCTGGCTCTGCACAGTAGATCCTTTGCCAGCCCCTTGCCATGACAAATTCATTAGAGTCACCCCATGAAGAGTAATATTTCATGGCAGAACCCACACTTTTTAAAATATTTTCATTCAATTTATCTAAACTTAAAAAACACACACACACACACAAAATATGCATCGCCATGTTTGTTGCAGCGTGATTTTATAATAGCGAAGATTTAGAAACAACCTGTGTCCACTGATAAAGAGATTGTGGTTATATGTTTACAACCGAACATTATTCAGCCATGAAAAAGAATGAAATCTTGCCATGTGTAACAACATGCGTGGACATCGAGGGCGTTAGGCTAAAGTGAAATAAGTCAGATAGGGAAAGACAAATACCATACGATCTCTCTTATCTGTGGACTCTTTAAAAAAAAATTAAGTAGTCGGTAGCTTCGAAGGCTTTGGTTTTGTGCAGACATAGGCTTAAATCCAGACTCCAGCACTTAATAGCTTGGCTGCCCGAGCCTCAGTTTCTTCATCTGTGGAATGGGTGTGTTGAGAGTTGAGAGTTGCTTGGGATGAAATGAGATAATGCATTTAAGGCATTGAGTACTGTGTGTGGCAGAGTTGACACTTACCAATTGGGGGGCGTGGATCTCAGGACCATTTGAGAGAGGGAATTAGAAAAGCGGGTTTAATTTTTAGACAAAGGCTGGCTTACCTTGGAAGCTGGGGTGGGCACAAGGGGCTGTGAAGCTCATGGTGCCTGAGAGCTTTGTGGTTTGGCCTTTTCTTTTCTTATTTGGGTGGAGTAGGTCATGGAGGTAGGAGGCCTCTCTCTGTGCTTCTGCTCTGCTCACCAGGCAGCCCATCCCCGGACACTTACTTGCTCTCTGGGCTCCCGGAGGAGCCGACCTCAGCCCCAGTCTCCTGCCTTGCGTTGTCATTTGTCGAAAGCAGAACAGCATGTTCTCTCGACAAGCAAATCCCCAGATGTGAGCCCATCCGGGGCTGCCACGTTTTTCCTGATGGAATTCCTGACTTGGTGTGTTGTGTTTTTTTAAAAACACGCCCACTGCCTCCAAAAACCTCAGCCGGGGAAGAGAAACATTTCTCGTTGAATTACTGCTTTTTGAAATGGTGTCAAATTATGCCCCACTTTCATGGTCCAGATACGCCACTCTTTCCACTTACTGCTTTTGCGGAGAAGGCTGCTAGATGGCAGAGCGTGGACAGAGTGTAGGCCAGCCGTGGCATGCTACAGATGGGAAAACCGAGGCTCTGAGAGACCAAGGCAGGGGGTGGCACAGGGCACTAAGTCAGGCTCAGAGCCTTGGCCAGACCCAGATCTCTGGATTCCTAGCCGGTTCTCTTCCTCCTCCATCAGAGGTCACAAACGAGCAGCCTGTGGCCACCTCTACCCCCCAGATGTGCTTTCTTTGGCCTAGGACTGTTTTGACTTGAATGAGTTGCCAGCGCTTAAAAATCAGGCGAGTCCGTATAAAAGCCCTGATTTCTGGCTTCTCTTGGACCATGGGGAGATCTGCATTCCTCCGTGGTGACAGTGGAGGATCTCCGATTGCCACAGGCCCCACCCCTCCCTCTAGCATCCCTGGACACCGGGGCCGAATGTCACTTGCCATCGTGGCGTTTCCATTCCTGGGTCTC
This sequence comes from Martes martes, assembly GCF_963455335.1. Lineage (NCBI taxonomy): Eukaryota > Metazoa > Chordata > Mammalia > Carnivora > Mustelidae > Martes > Martes martes. The sequence goes on along the minus strand of NC_137896.1, from coordinate 13,236,825 downwards.
TTCCGGTGAAAAGAAGAGGAAAACATGTCTCTTGAACTTGTGTCTTTATCAGAAACAAAGAACCAAAAGTCAACTCAAGTGGCTACTTGTTTAAAAGCGAACGGTACAGAGCACGACTTATTTATTTTTTTGTGGCAGGGAAGAAAATGTCTATGAATTTAATATGCAAATAATACATCAGTGTCGAAAATTGCCAGCCCCCTCCACTCACTGACGCCGCCTTCCCCTCTCTGCCAGCATTGTAGCTGTGTCCCTGCCATCCCAGGGCCACAGGTCCCACTTATTTTTTTCTTAAGGCAGAATTAAACTCCTCTGACCTAAATCTGCCCCACTTCCCTGAAACCTAAAATACCATTAAACCGAGTTCAGAAATGCAAAAAAGTTAAAATCCTTAATTGCTCAAGAAAGGGCGTGGGTGAGAGTGTGTACGTGCCCGTACATGTGTGTGCGTGCACGGTCACGTATGTGATGTGTTGATTTATGACGGCGGACGGAGTTGGATGGGAGTGTTTTTTCCCCTGGCTCTGGGACCGGCATTTCTGGACTTCACTGTAAATTTAAGCCGGGGTGTGAAGCCAACTGGTTTTCACTCTCCTTTAATGGTGTATCAGTGAGCAAGGTTAAGGTTGGATTCAGACTGCCTTGTCTTCACTAGGGGGCATCTTGGGGGGAGGGGGTTCATGGAGAGAAGAGTGGGGGATACCAAGTTTTCAAAAGGATCGTCACTTTCTTTCTAGGACGGTTGACCAAGAGAAGAGCGGCTGGCACTTTCAGAGTGCCGGCCGTGTGCCAGGCATCCATGCAAAGATTGTCTTTCTGTTTTCCAAAGTGAGCTCTGGAACTTTTTTCTTCTTTTTTTTTAATATTGATGTGTTAATTTTTGTGTGTGTTAGGACAAAATATAGAGAGGTGACTTTGAAATTACCTGAATGAGCTGTTTTTCTTAGAATGAGGCTCAGTTCATCTAAGGGGGGGGGGAAGAATCCATTTAAAGAAAAATATGTAAATGGTACAGGTGGTGTGTGGGTGTAACAGATCATGAATGATGTGATGTGATCGTCACAGCACTCAGGAGCAGTCAGGTAGCCAGCCCACCCCTATGTTTGTAAACCTTCCTAATGCCTTGTACTTCCTCAAAGCACTTAAACTTGTCATTAAACACTTAATTGTGTAATGGCTTGCACAGATCTGTCTGACCCCTTTAAAGTGGGCAGTGCCTGGCATTTCGTTGTTGTGTTCCCAGCACCCAGCAGAGTGCTGGGCACACAGCAGGCGCTCAAGAAAGAATAGTACTGGACTCCTGCAAAGTCAGAATTGCTGTCCCCGTTTTATGGATGAGGAAACCGAGGTGCAGAGGGGCTGAGTGGTTCACTTAACATACCAAGGCCAGGCTATGGCAGCATCAAGATTTGAACTCATGACTCTTGGGCTGCACGAAGCCTGGGAACTTTTGGTCAAACAGCTACACGGAGGACTCGGACTGTGACAGCTGACCCGTAGCAAAACGAGGGAAATGAGGTGCGTGCAGAGAATTTCATGAAGCTAGACTGGTTCAATTTAAAGAATGGTTTGTTATTTTAATTTTCTTTCCATTGAGGGTGTTGATGGTTTTTTTCATTTGTTTTTGACTGCAAAATTTCTCATTTGTTGTTTTTAAACACTTTTCTTGACAGATCCAAATAGCAGCCCCTTTCGGTGGGATCCCCCAGGTTTTTCTGGTTTTCGAGAGATTTTTCTAGTTGGTGGAATCCCAGAGTCTGAGGGTCCTCAAACTCCAGTCTCCCCTTGCGATGTAAATAGGTCAGTCATGAAACCCTTGTCCTCAGTCTCTGACTTCCCCCCAGCTTCAAGTCACTGGTTTCCCCTTCTGGGAATGGAGAGCAGGTATGCATCCCTCCCTCCCAGCCCCAGGGACACGAAGACAGAACCTGGGACAGTGTCTCCAGGACTGGCCCTTTGACCTCTCTGGGTGGCCAGAGCAGGCTCTTGCATGTGTCCAAGGAGGCACCACCTGCCACCCTCTGGGGGAAACAGAAGCTGCCCGGATGCCTGCGGTTGACTGGCACGTCTTCATGGGCTCTGCTCACCTATTTTGGCTTTAGCACAAGGCACATTTCCTCTTCTAGATCAACCCCGACCCTCTCCTCTAGAGGTTACTTCTAACTACCTGCCCAGCAAGGTTTGAAAGTCTGTCCCTGTTGGCCTCCAGTCACTTCTTCCCAGCCTGGAAGCTGGCCAGCTCTCCATACCCTGCCAGGACATCTAGCTGTAGCCCAGCCTTGGTCAGCTTTTAACTGGGGAGTCTCCGGGGTGGGGAGGCTGTGCCAGCAGCTGTGGGGACCTGGGAACAGAAATACCCTGGTCCTCCCCTCAAAGAGCTCGGAGACGAGTAGGTGAGACAAGGGAGGCCCAGATGTCTAGTTGAGCATTTGAGGTTCTGTGTTGAGAGCTGGAGAATGACCTCTCTCTTCTTTTTTTCTTTTTAAGATTTTTATTTATTTATTTGGGGGAGAGAGAGAGAGAGAGAGAGAGAGAGAGAGAACACGAGCGGGGCAGGGGAGGGGAAGAAGAAGAGAGAGGAACAGAGGGAGGAGGGAGGAGCAGACTCCCCGCTGGGCCGGGAGCCCTACCTGGGCCTCAATCCCAGGACCCTGAAACTTCGACCTGAGCAGAAGGCAGACGTTTAAGCACTTAACCGACTGAGCCACCCAGGCGCCCCGGGAGAATGACCTCTTATGCTGCACCACAATTTACAGCTTACAAAGCGCATCCGGGACTTACTCTGTCTCATTTCCACGTTTCCTCCTCTGCACTGGACGATGCCTGGCCCCCCATCTTCCTTTCTTTCCCTTCCTTTCTGGTTCCCGCTGCATTCTCAGGCCATCAACTTACTCCCCAGTTCCAGGTGTAGACCTGTGTGCCCCGGTGTGGACCTGCATGTCCACAGCATTCCATCCCTCTGCCCTCCGGGATTGCTCAGGCACAGGTGTGAGTTCAGGAAGTCGGTCCCCATCCTGGGCACTTGGCTCTGGCTGGCTTAGCTGGGAGACTGTGGCCTTCCTGCTGGGAGGCCCCTGGGATTAAACCCAAGTCACCACCCGGAGGCACACGATTCGCGATGACATCACTAGAGCATCTGGACCCAGCTCTTCCTAAAGCTGGGTTAGAGAATGCCATCTGTACCAGGGGTCATTCGATTATTTTTCATTTACTTAAAAAAGTTTGACTGGACCTTTCTCCCCTAGCTGCAGACTAATACAGTTGGCTCCATTTACCCGTTGCCTTGCTTCCTCTAATCATAATAAAACTCCATTTCATTTTTAAAAGCTCTCTTGAAAGCTTTTTCATAGCAATTGGACTCATTTCTCCGCAACAGTGCTGGCCTAATTTTGTCGATAAGGGATCTCAGGCACAGAAGGGGAGGGTAGAAACTTAGCTTCCCCCCTGTCCCTGGGGGGCACCCTTACCGACTTTCAGTTTGGGGGAAAAACAGTTTTTGATAACTAGGGCACCTGTACCCCAGGAGAGGGGAGAGTGAGGGGATTTGGCGAACAACCCAAGCCAGGTTCTGGGGGCCCCCAACTGCATCATAGAGCCACAGTTTGGGTAATACTAGTAGTAATTTTAGATGCTTAGGAAAGTTCTGGAGGGTGGGAGAGGAAAGAGTGAGCTGCCGATACCCACGGGGAGTGGAACGGGGAAGGAGGGCGACTTTTATTTTTCACTTTGTATACTTTGCTGCACATTTGGAAAACTTAGTAGGGACGTAGCTTGTTTTATATTCAAATAAACAGGGAATTTTGCAATGTAACAGTAGCTGGCTTGCATCTGGGAAAATCAGAGCATCAAACAGTGAATTACAAACCAAACATGAGGGGCGCCTGGGGGGCTCAGTCGGTTGAGCGTTTGCCTTCAGCTCAGGTCATAATCTCAAGGTCCTGGGATTGAGTCCCGCATCGGGGCTCCCTGCTCCGCTGGGGAGTCCGCTTCTCCCGCTCCTTCCGCCTCTCCCGCCTCCCGTGCTGGCTCACTCTCTCTCTCAAATAAATAAATAAATTCCTAAAAAAAAAAAAAAAAAAAGAACATGAAAAAACATGAATCCATGAGCGTATACCAGTAACAAACAGATAAGTCAGTAAACAGGGGAGAGGGAGGTTTCCTGTCCACAGTGGAGTGACAAGGGCCAGCTGGAAACGTGGCAGAGTGCCAGTTTAGACATACATCAGGGTCCAGTGTTTCTGGTAAAGATGGATCCAGTCGGGAATCATCTGTGGGCACTCAGTCTGGGGTGAGGGTTGTTGACAAGGGGTAGGATATCTGCATGCTCGTGAAAGCTCTCCCCACAGATGGCTTATTGATTTCAAGGAGGAGGATCGTTCACTGTGTCATGGAGAAATCAGCCCACTGACTGGGTGATCAGCATCAGCCTGATCAGTGAGGGGAGGCTGGACGTGATGCCGTGAGAGGCACACACCACCCCCCCGTAACGTTCCGGCCAAGAACGCGTAACCAAAACGTAATTATAAGGAAGCAACAGAAGAGCCCAGAATGCAGAACATTCTGGTTCCAAAAAGGCACCTGATTCTTCAAAATGCCAGTATCGTAAAAGGCAGAGGCGGGCTGAGGAAGGATTCTAGATTAAAGGTGCCTAAAGAGATAGGACTGCTGACAACAGTGCTTAATTCTAAACTGCTCCTGGGTGGGAGGGAAAAGCGCTGTAAGGGACATCAGTTGTCTGGGGACAGGTTCTTTTTTTTTTTTAAGATTTTATTTATTTGACAGAGATCACAAGTAGGCAGAGAGGCAGGCAGAGGAAGAGAGGAAGGGAAGCAGGCTCCCCGCTGAGCAGAGAGCCTGATGCGGGGCTTGATCCCAGGACCCTGAGATCATGACCTGAGCCGAAGGCAGAGGCTTTAACCCACTGAGCCACCCAGGCGCCCCTGGGGACAGATTCTAATATTGAGAGAGCATCAGCACGGATTCCATATCAGTGTTAAATTTGCTGACGTTGGTGATGGTCTTGTGATTCCATAAGAGAACGTCCTTTCTTAGGGTATAGACCCTGAAGTATTTAGGAGTAAAGGACATGATATATGTAACTTACTCTGAAATGGTTCAGAAAAAAATAGGTGTGTGTGTGTGTGTGTGTGTGTGTGTGTGTCAGAGAGAGAAAGAGAAATTGCAGTTGACAAATCACATGAGATGTGATGCTAACAGCAGGTGCCTCTGGGTAAAAGACACACACCTGTTCTTTTTACGAGTAAGTTTGAAATTATTTCCAAATGAAAAAATTTTTAAATTACTACCAACAAAAGCAGTCTATATCTGCCTGTCTGTCTCTCTGTCTATATGTCTATCCCTTTATCTATCTCATAATAAGGGTGGTACCTGGCATTTATGGAACAGTGAGACAAAGGTACGTTTTTATGTCATTTAATCCTCAGAGATCCCCAACATCTGGCATCTGAATTAACATGCTTCTCTTCACAGAAGATGAAGCAGAAGCTCAGGGAGGTGAAACTGCCCCCCAAACCCACAGCACATTTGTAGCGAAAGCCGTGTTTTCCCAGCACCCCGTCTCTTATCCAGAACCCACACTCTTACCTACTCAACTGGTCTGTTTCCAAAGTCTGGGACACCTTCCATGTGATGGTGTTTCAATGTTATGCCAATAGAGCATTGGATAACGTAAAATAATGTGTGATTTTTTAAAAAAGATTTTATTTATTTATTTGACATACAGAGATCACAAATAGGCAGAGAGGCAGGCAGAGAGAGAGAGGAGGAAGCAGGCTCCCTGCCGAGCAGAGAGCCCGATGCGGGACATGATCCCAGGACCCTGGGATCATGACCTGAGCCAAAGGCAGAGGCTTAACCCACTGAGCCACCCAGGCGCCCCTCACATGGTGATTTAAAAAAAAAAAATCTCCTTTGAATTCCCTTTCAATTCTTTTAAATCCACGAGAAAGTCTCAGATTGGTGCTTGGTGGTTATGAACACCGAACACTTGCTGATTCTCACTGAAACGACAAGATAGTCACTGGACAAGACAGTAGGCTCTGGAGGGGCCAAATATCTTGCTTGTGGGTTCACCATATTTGTTCTTCTAATTACCTGCTAGTTTGGGGTAATATTTTATATTTGCAATTTCAAAATTTCCTTTTTAAGGAAATTGATTTAAGTTTAAGTTTTAAAAACTGAGTCCATTCAAAGAAAATATTAAGGAAGTGGCAGTGACACCATGTCAGGGACATGAATATGACCAGAGTTTGGGAAAGACAAAGGTTTGAGCAGCTGCAGATGGAAAACTCTCTCAAGGTTATGATGTTTTTAAATCAAGGTGACACTTTCCCATTGGTGGTCCCTACTTTCTTTTTCTTCTTCTTCTTCTTTTTTTTTTTTTTAAGATTTTATTTATTTATTTGACAGAGAGACTGATCACAAGCAGGCAGAGAGGCAGGCAGAGAGAGAGGGGGAAGCAGACTCCCCGCTGAGCAGAGAGCCCGATTCGGGGCTCGATCCCAGGACCCTGAGATCATGACCTGAGCCAAAGGCAGCAGCTTAACCCACTGAGCCACCCAGGCGCCCCCCCTTTTTTTTTTTAACAGAGATAGAGAGAGAGAGATCACAAGTAGGCAGAGAGATAGGCAGAGAGAGAGAGGGCAAAGCAGGCTCCCTGCTGAGCAGAGAGCCTGATGTGGGGCTCGATCCCAGGACCACTGGGTTCATGACCTGAGCTGAAGGCAGAGGCTTAACCCACTGAGCCACCCAGGTAACCCGGTGGTCTCCACTTTCTTAATATGGTCATTTAAGAAGGCCCTCATTTGGGTCATTTTCACCGTTCCCTTGTCCCTTCCTTTAAAGTTGTCCTGGGAATAACTGAGCATTCTCTCTCTCACCAATATATGACATTTCCATAATATGTCCTGTCCCGCGTTTCCAGAACCTTGGAGGAATGAGGCATAGGAGTACTAGGCTAGAAATTCAGCGGTAAGTGGTATGCTCTACACCAAAGTATTATCACCCGAGTGGATTAAACAACAGAAACTTGTGCTCTCTGGAGGTGAGAAGCAGAAAAGCAAGGTGTCAGCAAGGCCATGCTCTCCGTAAGGTCTTATCTCCTCCCAGCTTCCGGTGGTGGTCTCCAGTCCTTGGCATTCCTTGGCTTGTAGCTGCAACCCTCCCATGTCTGCCTCTGTCATCACACGACCTTCTCCCCACGTGTCTTCACATGCCTGTCTTCTTAGGACACCAGTCATACTGAAGGCAGGGCCCCCTCCTCCACTATGACCTCCTCCTAACTGATTACATGTGCAAAAGACTCTATTTCCAAATAAGGTCACATTCTGAGGTGCTGGGGGTTAGGACTTCAACAGATCTTTTTGAGGGACATAATTCAATCCATAACAGAGGTTTATTAAAAAAAAAACTCGAGGAGTGGGAAAGAAAGAGCGATGGCTGCCCCCACAAAAGCACATCCACACGGCAGAAACACCATCTGTGAAATCGAAAGGTAAGTGACAAGCTAGGGAGCATACTTGTGGTGCCTATCACAGAAGAGAGGCTGGTTTTCTCTAACATATAAAACAGAGTTCCTAGAAGTTGATCAGAAGACAGTAACAATAATTTCGTAGACAAACAGATAAAAGATAGGAACAGGCAGTCCACAGAACAAGAAAGTGGAAAGATGTTCTGTCTCACTTAAAATGAGAGATATGCAATTAAAACCACACCCAGAGGATTGGCAGTGGTTCCAGGTTTGCTCATGTACTCTGCTGGCGAGACTGTGGAGAAGCAAGTGTTCTCGCTGGTCAGAGTATGTGTCTGAAAGGTCCTGCACCCAACCTTTGACTTAGTGATCCCACTTTCAGGAATCCATCTCGATTGTCCTTGTGCAAAGTCGTGTGTGCAAGTCTTTAGCGTGGTGTTATTTGTAACAGTGGAACTTTGGGAACACACCAGATGCTCAGATAGAGAACTGGCTCCCTACGGTACGGTTTATTTGTGCAGTGGATTACCACGCACTGTCAAACAGAATGCAGATACTCTCTAGACACTAATTTGATTAAAACCTCCAGAAAAATATGACAAAAGGAAGTTGAAGTGTATGTTACTTTTTGTTGAAAAAAAAAGTAGGAGTGGAGTGAATAAGAGTATACATGTATATTTGCTTCTATTTACATAAAAAACTTGGAAAGGAGGGGCGCCTGGGTGGCTCAATCAGTCGAGCATCTGCCTTTGGCTAGGGTCATGATCCCAGGGTCATGGGATCAAGCCCCGAGTTGGGCTCTTTGCTCACTATGGAGTCTGCTTCTCCCGCTCCCTCTGTGCTCACTTCCTCTCTCTCTCTCTCACTCTTGCTCTCACTCCTTCTTGGAAAGGAAGTTAATTAAAGTGTCTGAGGAGGGAGAGTAGAGTGGCAAAGAGACTCTCACTACATTCCTTTATAATTTTCATTTTTGGATCACATGGATGTAGAACCTGTTTTGTTTTTTTTTTTAAGATTTCATTTATTTATTTGACAGAGAGATCATAAGTGGGCAGAGAGGCAGGCAGAGAGAGAGGAGGAAGCAGGCTCCCTGCTGAGCAGAGAGCCCGATGAGGGGCTGGATCCCAGGACCCTGAGATCATGACCTGAGCTGAAGGCAGAGGCTTAACCCACTGAACCACCCAGGCACCCCTGTAGAACCTGTTTTAAAAAGTAACCCCAAATAAATGCAAGATCTCGGTAGGGGTAAGCTTACCATGTTTTGCTGCACATAATTGCTTTGAACATCCTGAAGTCTCTACTTTTACTCTGGGAGAGAGCGTGCGCCATGGGATAGCCGAGTAGATCAGTGCAGGTCATCTTATGGCCCACAGTGGACAGATTAGCAGCTATGGGAGCCCTGTGTCTTGGACAAGGAAATGGGCCACCTTTACTTCAGTCATTTGCCTTTATGGGGGGCCAAGAAGTGCCTCGGAGAGGTAGACTCTCGCTCAGCGTGGCTGTCCTAAGTTGAGTTTGCCAACACATAAGATGGTCTGAAATTCAGCAAAGTGTGGGAGCAGAGCTGGTGCTATGCACTTGGGCTGGAAGCCACCAGAGCCTCTTGGCTCAGGCAGGAAGAAGTTACCCGGATGCTGGTGTGCAGGAGGTTTTGTGGAAGAACAGCAGCTCAGCAAATAGGGTGACATACGAGCCCCCACACCCTGCGATTTCCCGCCATGGCGTGGACAGTGGCTGAGTGCCGTGGCTTCAGAGCTGAATTCCTGGCACACTCAGCCTCTCACTGATGATGTGACCTCAGGCAAGTCACTTAACTCCTTAAATCCTAGGCTTTGTCATCTGTGAAATGGGTATGTTGATAGTCCCTCTCTCCTAGGGTTTGTGAAGATCAAATGAGGTAATGCAGTGACGTGCACACAGTAGGATTTCAAGCAAGAGAACACGTACAATTACTACAAATAATATTAACAGATAATACTTAATGTCATGCTTGCTGTGCTCTGGGGACACTGTTCTGGGCCCTCCACATATATTTACTCCCTCCTACAACTCTGAAGTAGATATTTTCATTATCCTCATTTTGCAGATGAGTAAACTGAGGCATAGAGATTATACAGCTCCGTAGTGGAGACAGTGGGACTGGGACCCAGGCGGTCTAGCTCTGAGATCACTCTTTTTGGCTTCATCGTTCCGTTGAGCGAGTTCAGGGACGGGAGTTTGAATGGACAGAAAAATGGGAACCCAAAACTGTCAGCAGAAGTCTGGTGGGGCATAAGGCTCTGATTTTCTCAGTACTGCTTTGACCACTCTGTTTTTGTCAAACAAAAATGACGATGATGACAGTAGTAACATCTACCATTTATTGAGCACCTGCTAGGTGCCAAATACCATGAAGGGTGTCTTACACATCTCATTTTATCCTCAGCTGAGCCCTTTGCGGTAGGTGCTGTTGTCCCCATTTTGTAGATGAGAAGACTGAGGTTCAGAGAGGTTCAGAGTCTTAGGCTGCCGATAAGGGGCAGAGACAGAATTGGAAGCCAAGTCTCGCTGATTCCAGAGTCTGGATCGGTCACCACCCCCTAGTCTGCGCCCTTGGGACGCTCTCTCCGGGTTGAGAGCTTTTCTTTGGGTGGCATCTGCCACATCGCTGGGCACATACGATCACTGGTGCTTGGGGTGGTGATATTACTTTTGCTCTTGGAAAATCGACCTTGGTCATGCAGGGGTCTCCCTTCCCTCCTCTGCCAGGTCAGGAGGCGGAGGGGAAGGTCTTCCAGGCACTGCTTTGTGGAAGGGGTTCCAGAAGGTTGTGTGGCCCGGAAGTGGCTCCACACCGATGTCAGGGGCCTCTACCTCCAAACTACTAGCAAATTCTTCCCTCCAACAAGAGCACATTGTGTTCTGGCCCTGCTCTCCCACCCGGGCTCTACTTTAAATGCGGATCCTGCTGCCAACAGCTACTTTTAGCAAGGGCAGACTATCCTAAGGAGAGAAACATACGAGAAAATAGCAAAATGGAGGCATTGTTCCTGAGGGTTTGGAACAGGCTCAGGGAACTGTGGGGTGGGAGAGGCCTGGAGACGTGCTCTGCCATCACAAATAAGTCGTACAAAAAAATAATAATAATAATAAAGTCACTTAAAGTGTTTCCTTAAAGCTGGCAGGAAGGGAGGGCTGGCAGAGCTCACTCTCCAAGGGTCAGGAACCCATAGTCCCGGGGACCCTTATCTGAAGGAGCAGGGAGATGTTTGGAGAAGAGAATCACATGTGGAGACTGGAAGGAGACAGATTGGTGGAGTGATCGTTAGGAAAGGAGGGCAGAATAAGTGTGTGGCTTGAGAGAAGAGGCCCTTTTTTGAGGAAATCAGAGTTCTCAGGAATGAGCTAGGACCATATGAGTAAAGGACACAAGGATGGTTGCAACTAGTCAGAGCTTCTCATGCTGCAAGGAGATTGCTTCATACAGTAGTGAGTGGACCGTCCTTAGAAGCATTCAAGGAGACCCAGGGGGATGTTCCAGGGATGCCAGCATTAAGCTAGGACGCAGGACTTGAGCAGAGACAAACACTTGGGTCATGTGCCAGGCCAAAGAGGCTTGAGTGGTGAGGTTTTCATCCAGAAAGTGAAATTGATGTTTGTTTAAAGGACTGTCCTTTGAGACTGTGCCCTTCCTATATTTGGGTGTTCCAATGTCCATTATAAAATTACCAGTCTGTGAAGTATAAAAGTCTGCAAATATAAGGATTAGGCAATATCCAAGTCTTTCCCACTGCTAAGATTCTGTGATTCTAGGAAATATGCTTCTGATTTGGGTGAAACAGGATAGGGCAACGAGTGTAAAATCAAGCCTAAAACTGATACGTCAAGAAATGGCCATGTCAGCATATTATTGAGAGATGTGGAGCTCATTACCAGAAAGAACAGCTGAAAAAGTTGACAGCGGCTGGCCCCGGAGTCTGAGGCTGGAGGTGAGATTTCTCTTAAGTATCAATCTTGTACTATGATGTGAATTTCAGAGTGACATGCATGTATTATATGATCTTAAATCAAAATAATACACCTTAGAAATAAAAGACAAATGATAACAGCTGCCTATGGATTTTGTGCTAAGAGCTTGTTTGCTATTTTTGTACTTAGTCCCGTCTTAGAGATGAGGAGACAGTCTCAGAGAGGGGAGGTGACTCGTTTCGCTCTACAGCGAGGGGGCCTGTCCTGTGTTTTGACTTGAGAACCCAAGTCAGACTCATACACACGATGCTTCTCAGTTTGGCCTTGATGGGGGAAAGGCAGAGTGAGAGACAGCAGACTGTCTTGAAGAGTCTGTCCCGCGCCAGGCCCCGTGCGAGGAGCCTTACCTAAATATCACACCATCTCGTCCTCTCCGTGACCCTGAGAAATAATAGTGTTCACTGCGGGGTTTCTCAGCCTCGCACTGCTGATGTTGGGGGTCAGATAATTTCCTGTCGTGGGGGGCTGAGCCCTGTAGGATGTTTAACAGCACCCCTGGCCTCTGTCTGCTAGGTGCCAAAAGCATCCCCCACTCTCCCCAAGCCGTGACAGGCAAAGATGTTTCCAGACATTGTTAGATGCCCCCAGAGAGGCAAGACCACCTCCAACTGAGGACCACTGGCTTTCTGTGATCGGACATGTCCTATATATTGTCTTTTCTTTTTCTTTTTTAAGATTTTATTTATTTATTTGAGAGAGAGAGAGAGAGAAAGCACCGAGGTAGAAGGAGAAGCAGGCTCCCCACTGAGCAGAGAGCCAGACACAGGGCTCGATCCCAGGACCCTGAGATCATGACCTGACCAAAGGCAGATGCTTAACCAATGAAGCCATCCAAGCACCCCTTATCTATTGTTCTTAACCACCTTGCCATCATGACATCCATTTTATGGACAAGAGTGCTGAGGCCGGCAGGAGAGGAGAGATGCACCTGGGGTCACACAGTTGTCAGTAGCAGAGCTGAGCGTCCAGCCAAGTCTTTTCAACACTGAACCTACAAAACCAGCTGATGAAAATCTGGGCCCAGACTCAACCCCTGGTAGACCCCCAGGCTGGCACTAAAATGCGGATTGAATCTTTTCTTTTTTTAACAGCTGTATCTTAGAGCAGGTGCTGGTGTTTCATTAAGTTATTTATTTATTTATTTAGTGGACATTTTATTTTATTTTTTTAAAGTTTTTATTTATTCAACAGACAGAGATCACAAGTAGGCAGAGAGGCAGGCAGAGAGAGAGGAGGAAGCAGGCTCCCCGCTGAGCAGAGAGCCTGATGAGGGGCTCGATCCCAGAACCCTGGGATCATGACCTGAGCTGAAGGCAGAGGCTTTAACCCACTGAGCCACCCAGGTGCCCCTTATTTTTTTAATTTTTATTATGATTTTTATAGTTTTTTTAAAGATTTTATTTATTTATTTGACAGAGAGAAATCACAGGTAGGCAGAGAGGCAGGCAGAGAGAGAGGGAGGAGGAAGCAGGCTCCCCGCTGAGCAGGGATCCTAATGTGGATCCCTGGACCCAGGACCCTGGCAGAGGCTTTAACCCACTGAACCACCCAGGCGCCCCTGATTTTTATAGTTTTTTAAAGTCGGCTGAACAGCACCCCATGCACACGAGGATGTGGAGCAGCGGGAACTTTCATTCATTGCCGGCAAGAAGGCTAAACGGTCCCGGCGCTCGGCAGACCGTTTGGTGGTTTCTGTAAAACTAAACATCCTCTTACCAGACAATCCAGCACGTGTGCTCCTCGGTGTTTACCCACAGGAGTTACAAACATGTCCGCACAAAACCTGTACACGGACGTTTATAGCAGCTTTATTCATAATTGCCGAAACTTCAGGCAACCAACATGTCCTTGGCTGGGTGAGTGGGTAAGCAGACTGTGGAGTATTACTTAGCACTAAAAACAAACGCACTCTCGAGCCATGCAAAGACATGGAGGAACCTTAAATTCATATTCCTAAGTGAAAGAAGCCGATCATATATTGCGTCATTCCAACTGCGTGACGTTGCGTAAAAGGCAGAAGTGTAGAGCGGACGCCTGGGTGGCTCAGTCGGTTAAGCGTCTGCCTTCGGCTCAGGTCATGATCTCAGGGTCCTGGGATCGAGCCCCGCGGGGGGCTCCTTGCTAGGCGAGGAGTCTGCTTCTCCCTCGCTTTCTCTGCCCCTCCACCTGCTGGTGTGCGCATTCACTTGCTCTCAAATAAAATCTTTAAAAAAGAAAAGGCAGAAGTGTGGAGATGGTAAGAGGAGCTCTGGTTGCCGGGCGTCAGGAAAGAGGGACGGATGAATAGGCAGAACACAGGGGATCTTCAGGGCAATGAAACTTCTCGGTGTGATACTGTCATGATGGGTGTCTGTCATTATAGTATCCATTTGTCCAAACCCGTGGAACGTACACCACCAAGACTGAGCCCTGATGTAAACTATAGACTCTGGGTGATTTTCATGTGTCCGTTTCAGCTCATTAATTGTAAAAGATGCGCCACTGTGGAGGGGAGTATGGATGGAGGAAGAGGCTATGCATGGGTCGGAGCCAGAGATATATGGGGAATCTCTATACCTTCCTGTCAGTTTTGCTGTGAACTTGAACCCGTGCTGAAAACCCTCAGCAGGCTGGAAGAGTGGTGGCTGAAAGCCTGACCTTGGAGCCAAATGCCTTTATTCCGTCCACTCACCAGCTCGGGAACCCCGGCGTGCTACACTTAATGTCTCTGGGCCTCAGTTTTCTCTGTGAGACGGGGCTCATGGTCATAACTCAGGGTTGTTGTAAGGATGGAGATAATGTGAGCAAAAACGGCCCTTGGCAGGTAGGGCTCAGCATCAGTAAGGAGGAGCTGTTGTTTGCCAGCTTTTAAATCTGTTTCACACAGTCAGATCTGGAACTCGGACCCCAGTGACGTGTTTCAAGGCATCGTTGCTGAAGTAGCTGACTCTGCTCCTTTGCCGTTGGGCCCTGGGGTTGCAATTTGGGTCGATTTTCCGCTGACCACCGAGCAATCATCTCCGGGCTACAGGAGTAGCCAGATTTGGCTGGAGTGTCCCGAGCAGAAGCCATCCAAGCTGATCGAGCATTTGCCTTCCCCACCAATAGGCGTCTCAGGAGAATTATGGAAATATCTTTGCACATGGAAGAGATTAATTCGTGTGGCCACAAATAGCTCGAACACTGTGTCCTCAGCGCCGTGATCTCCCATCCCCTGAAATTGACTCAGGGTGCCTGCTCGGCAGCCAGAAAAGCCACAGGGCCGCCTTAACTGCCCAGCACGCTTAGCTGGGGGGCCTCTCCAGAATTATGGGGGGTGGGATGAGATTAAGTGGTTTGATTGTTTTGAAGTTCAGCCCTCCGCACACACCATAGCCTACTTCTGCCCTCCCCGCATCAGCCAAATGGAACTGCCGCATGGCTCCCTGAGTTCCCACCTCCAGCCCTTGTCTGCCTAGTTCCTGGACTCAGTATACCCTCTTCTTATCCCCATGACCACCTACCAGACTTCACATTGGCGAAATACCATTTTTCAAGCCTGGTGCCACCACCTTTGGTTCCCACTAACGGATCCTAGATGGCTTTCAAGGGTGTGGGATCTGGAGTGGGGTTAAAGCCCCAGCTCTGTTAAGGATAGGCAAGGGGCTTGCTCTCTGTGGCCTCAGTTTGTGCCCTGGTAGGCTGATTGGTAACTTCACCATAGGATTGTTTGGATGAGAGAAGGCATGGTGAGGACTTGGCACTGTGCCGGTAAGCATGTGGTAAGGACCCTACAGGTGAGTGCAGGGCGGGTGCAGAAAGAGATGACTTTAGATGTCTGGGGACCATACCTCCAGGAATTTGGCCAGTAAGGAAACGACGTGCCCACATGGATTTAGGCAGCAACATTAGTCCCGTGGGGCTCCTCCTTCCCAAAGATTCCTTTTAAGTCACAAGATTGACTCTCATTGGTCAGTCACCAGTGCTGGAACCAAGCACTATAGCCAGGGATGGGATGAGGCTCCGATTAGACATGTTTGGGCCACCTGCCCGTCCCTTTGTAAATGACACCATGGGACATAGGAGTGGTCTGCTCCATCCATGATGTGGACAGAGGGAGAGTAGGAGGGATTCTCCAAGGGAAAGTCGGGATGCTGTTAGAGGAGACAAGATGGATGCTGGGCAGGTAGAGATGACAGGTGTCCACCAGACCCTCGAAGAAGATGGCCCGTTGGAGCCTGGTCATGCGGACCGAATAAGAGTTCATCAGCTAGGATGGAGGAACTGGAGTGAGGGAAAGGGAATTTCGGGCAGGGGAACAGCAGGAGCAAAGGCCCAGAGGCACGAGACAACATGTTTAGGAAACCTAAGGGAGCTCCCGTGAGTGGGGCACAGGGAATGGGACTGGGAGGTGGGTAGGCGGGCAAAGGTGGAGGATTGAGTAGGGTCCTTGGATGTGAAATGATTCAAAGAGGAAAGAGCTATGGTTCAGTTTGTGTTTAAAATTCATTCATTCATCTAATACCTGTTTACTGAGCACCTATTATGTGAATAAACAAAGTCCCTGGTTATATTCTAAAGATACCTAAGGGCAATGACAGGAGACCAGACCAGAGATGCTGAATCTGAGGGCAGGGAGTCCAGTGGGGAGGCTGGTGTCCCAGTCCAGGCAGGAGAGGAGAAGACTTAGCTGGGGGCTGGAGCACATTTCCCCCATCATGACTCTGCTCAAATCCAAATCTGTACGAGGTAGAGTGAGTGCACGAGGCAGGATTTTCAGGCTCCTGTTTGATGTGCCTTCGGGGCAGCCTGCAGGGAACTATTTTGCGCCATCTGTTTGCGTAAGCTGCCACCCCCAGAATGAGCCTAGATTTGAACCCTTGGTGCTCTAGGTACTCCTGCCTGTGTGATGTGTATACCTCCCTGGGCCTCAGCCTCCTCCATTAAATGACTCAGTATGGCACCCACTTGGGGGGACCTTGCTAGCACGAGGCATAGGAAATGCTCAATAAGTGGCAGATGTTATGAATTACTATTATTACCACGACTCTCTTCAGGGCAGATCACCTCCTGATAATCATTGTGGAAAATGGGGACCATGACATCACATAACTTAGAGGAGAGGTAAACCACTTAGCGTGTGACCTTGGGCAAATGACGTCACTTCTTTGTGCCTCAGGTTCCTCATCTGAAATAGGGCTAATATTAGTATCTGCTTATAGGGCTGCTATATGAATTAAATAAATTATGTTCATTGCTTTAAAGAGTTCCTGGCACATGGTACCGTCTCGATATATGTCAGAGAAGTAAGGAATAGTAGTAGTAATATATTCTTACTGAGTAGGAGTGGAAGTGATATTTAAGTAAGGCTATGACTGATCACTTATTAAGTGATCAGTATCATCATTTTCCCATCAGATACTTTGAGGGGAAATGACAGCATTTAGTTTGGGGGACAAACAGGACACCATTTCCTCCCACAAAGGCGGATGCCTTTCTCCCAGAACACATGGATATTAAGTATTGCTCCTTGGGTGGGGTGGAAAGACATGAATTGGGGAAAACGGCTCCAAAGCCTGTTCAGACAGGATGGGAGAACGAGGCTGGTCCCCTCCCACTGACCCACTTCTCCCAGGATAACCACAGGGGCATCCACCAGCCCTGGACAGTTGCTCTCTGAAGGCAGCTCGAGCTGTGTTTCAGTTTCCTAACAGGGATTTCTTTGCTCCCTCGTGCCTGGAATAATTTGTGGCTCCGCTTACAAGAGTAAAGCTCTTGCGATCAGCCCCAGTTGGGTCCCGGAAGCAGTGATGCCTGGGAAGCAGTTTGAAAAGGTCAGCTGAGGGCAAAGTCCACAGTGATTTTAAGTGGCCCAGCTGAGTGCCAGGCTGAACGGGGAACCCTTTTAATTTATGACAGTTTTATCCTGCGAAGAAAAAGACAACCCAGCTTTGGAGCAGTTTGATCGCCAAGTAATAAATCCCTTTGTGTTTATAAATAGTACAGATATATCTAGCTCACGTTTCCAAAGGAAAAAAAATCTCTGGTGGCTGGGGTACGGGGATGAACTCGTGTACGTGAACCTATAAGGAAGAACTTCATGGAGAATAAGGATTTTATAACCGTTACACCTTTTTAATTTCCAAGGATTTGATCCAGACTGCCTGACATCCCGACTTCCAAGGCTGTGTGACCCTGAACCTTCCAAGGTTGTGTGACCTTGAACGAGTTATTTCATCTCTTTGTGCCTCCACTCTACAAGGGAAAGAATAATAATACTAGTTTCTAGGGTTGTTTTAAGAATTAAGTGGATTGCTCCACGTCAGGCAATTAGACCAGTGCCTGGAACAGTGGACTTACTTGGTAAGGGTTAGTTACTTTTACCTTATACACACTTTGGTTTGGGGTTAGTGGCAATTTTCTGCCTGGCCCACGGGAAAGCCAGTGGAGAGAGTGGCCTTGTGGTTTGCAATAGAAACCTATAATCGTCTCTTTCTCCTTGGTGTTTTAGCCCAGTAGTCCAATGCATGCACTTCATCATGACTTGATTTTTTTTTTTTTCTTTTTTAATCCAACCTTTTAGGACATGCTTCCAGCAAGGCATTCTGGAATTCTTGAATTCCAGAGATTTTTTTCTGGCCACATCAACTAACAGAGGAACTCTTCAAACCCGAGAGAAGCCTGCAAACCACTGGTTAGAAAATCGACTTATTTCATTCATTCATTCTGCAAATATGTCTTGTGGGCTTACTGTTTGCCAGGTCCCTGTGCCAGGCTTGGGGTACAAAGTAAGCGGAACGTAGTAAAGCTAGCTTTAGGGAGCCAGGCCCTGATTTAGGAGCTCTACATACCTCCATCCATTTCATCATCAGCGTCTCTGTCCTGGGAGATAGACTCCCATTTGACAGATGAGGAGACTGAGGCACAGAGGGTTTAAGGCAACCCCACAGACACACAGCTGGTAAACAGAGTCCAGATTCAAACCCAGGCAGCCTGGTGCCAGTGCCTGCACTCCTCTCTTTTTCCCTCCAGGTTTTTAATTTGGAAAATGTCACACCTCCAATAAGTTTACTGGCATGGAACCATGAACGTTACGTACCTGTCACATAGATTCTCCACCTATTAAGTTTGCCATCTTTGCTTTAGCTCCCTTCCTCTATACATTTGTGTCGCACTCTTGCAGATCTCCAGATTCTTTACCCCTAAATATTTCTGCATAGATAGTAATTATCTATTGCTGTACAACGAATTACCCCCCAAACGAAATGGCTTAAATAAACAGATATTTTTTTCTATCACAGTGCCGTGGGTCAGAATCTAGCTTAGCTGGGTCCTCCGCTTCAGAGTCCATCACTAGGCTGGAATCAAGCATCAGCTGGGGCTGCTTTCCAGTTAGACATCACTATACTCACTCGTGTGCCTGTTGGTGGGAGACCCCAGATCCTTCCCCGTGGGCTGCTTGTAATCCCCTTGCTGGCTTCCCCAAAAGCCACGGATGAGAGAGAGAGGGAGACAAAAATAAAAGGCGGTGGGGGGTGGGGGGACAAGGTGCCAAAAAGGCAAGACCAAAGCCACAGTCTTTTGTAACCTGAACTCGGAAGTAATAAATCTCTTTCTTATGCCAGATAATCCTGGTCATACTGACCAAACTTGTACTGTGTGAGAGGAGCCCTCCCAGGGGTGTGAAGACCAGGAAGCAGAGATCAGCGGGGCCTCTCAGATGCTGGTTAGCATGGGGTGTCTCGCTACACGATCCCAATACTCTGATCATACTCAGGGCATTTGCTCCTAACACTGTACAATGGTCTCATTTACTCCATATCCATGGCTTTCCAGTTGCTCCGTGGTGTCCTTTCGATGAGATCTTTTATCCAGTCTAGGGCCCTGCTCTGCACTTACTAGTCCTGTCCCTTGCCTTTTATTTGGGGGCAGTTCCTCAGTTGTTTGTTTGTTTGCATTTTTGCTTTGTCTTGCAAACCACTGACATTTTTTTTTTTTTAACAATCCAGGCCAGTTATTTTGCACAATGTTTTCAATTTGGACTTATTTGATGTTTCCTGGTGATTGCTCAGGTTAAACATTTTTGTCAGGAATATTGGCATCAGTGACATTGTAGAATCTCCCCTTGTAATCCCTGACTTGGATCACCCAATAGGGAAGACAGTCCTAGAAGGAGTAACAGTTCTGTGTGATAAGTGATGCTAATAAATAGGGGGCATGTAGGATACCACCAAGGGCTCATAGGATATCTGGCCATATAGACCACAGGGCATCTGACCAAGTTTGCTTGGGGGCAGGGCTTGGGAAGCCTTCCAAGGGCAGGTAACGGCACCAGTGAGTGGATGAGTGGCTGTGATCCAGAAAAAGAGGGGGAGATATTCTCGGGAGCAGGAACAGCACATGTGACAGCCCAGAGATGAAGCCCCGCCAACTGGCAGAAATGAAGGAAGTTCTGAGAGGACAAGGGACAGAGACACAGGGAAGTCATTGGGTAGAGTGGGAAGGGACAGTAGCCAGCTTGGGTAGGGTCCAGTAAGTCATTTGGATCCATCACAATCTTAGTTGCAAATAACAGAATCCAATTCAGCTACTTTAAACAGAAGTGGGGGAAGGGCCAAGGGAAAGACATGGTGGCCACATAACCCCTGGGCCACACGTGGGTGCTGTTTCAGGGGATAGTGACCCTGCATGTCCCTTAGCTATTAGCATCACTGATCACACAACAGGTCCCAGACTCTAGAGACCCTTCCTTGACCTAGGCAAGGATGTGGCTGCTGGAACATCTGCCCTTGCTGCTTCTGGAAGCCATTGGCCTTTGCCACCACTGGGATGGATTCTGCATGGCCCATCACCTCCTCTGAGTCATCGACTTTTTTTTTTTTAAAGATTTGATTTATTTATTTGTCAGAGAGAGAGAGAGATAGCGAGAGCGAGCACAGGCAGGCAGAGAGGCAGGCAGAGACAGAGAGAGAAGCCAGCTCCCCGCTGAGCAAGGAGCCCGATGTGGGACTTGATCCCAGGATGCTGGGATCATGACCTGAGCCGAAGGCAGCCGCTTAACCAACTGAGCCACCCAGGCGTCCCGGGTCATCGACTTTTAATCTAAGATCCAGGAGGATGAATCTGAGTGGTGGGTGCCAGGTCCCATGTCTGCATCCTCATTCAAGGGAGGCTAAGAAAGCAGATTTCTCACATATATAAAGTCGGAATTCCCCCAGATGGGAGGAGTGTTCAAAGGTAGTGTCAGCCAACAAGAGAGATAGTTGTCCATGTCATATAGTGAAGAGTTTGAACATCATCTGTGAGTCCCAGGACACCTCTGAATGACTCAAAGCAGAAAGTGCAGTGGCCAGACTTTTGGAGGGAACAGAAGAGGGACAAAGGGACAGCTGGAGGCTGTGGATCTTGCCAGCAATAGGTGAGAGTGTGTCCTAAACTTGGTATTGGCGTTGGGATGGAGAGGAGGGATGGATGGGTTTAAAAGATATCAAAAATGGAGTCTCCCTCTGATTGCAGAAGTGAGAGGGAGGGAAAGGCAAATGATCAGATTTAGGAGCAAAAGAGAGGTCAGAGGTCAGTGTCTTTCGGAAGTGGGGTTATGGCGGTGGGGGGCTGTGGTCTGGGATTCTACACACCGTTGTGCAGGGCTTCCGGCAGCGTGAGGATGGGAACTGCCCCTTCACGGGCAAGTTGAATCACGTGGCTCAGATTCTGCGTCTCTTAGGAGGGGTTAGTGCTTGGGTTTAAGTTCCAGGGCTACTCAGCTGGGCAAGTTGTTTGGACCCTCTATTTCCCCAGCTGCAAAGAGAAACCGGCTACTTGGGCTCTTCCAGACCGACCATTTCAGGCCAGGCCTAGAGAGAGCTGAGGTTTGGGGTTAGTTGACATTTTCTTCTTCTTCCTTTGGTAACTTGCCTTGATTTCCCTTTGAGGAACCCCTCACCCGCTGTGAGGCGGCATGCTTTTGCCTCTGTTCTAATTCTGTGTTGTGCTCTCTTCATTATTTCGAAATTCGAAATAACTTGGCTGTGAGTTGCTGGTCCGGATCCAAACATTCCTCCCCTATTCCCGGTCCACCTGGATCGGGCGGGGCTGACTCCCATCTGCGCGCCCAGGGGCCGACAGGTGACTCGGATCTGGCCAAGGAGCGCTCAGCATCAAGCCGGTGATGGTGATTGGTCCGGGGATGCCACGTGACCTGGGCTGGGCCAATCAGAATAATTCCCAGATTGTAGCTGGTACTATTGGGGGGAAAACTAGGGTAGTTCCCCCCCCCAACCCCCGCCGGCTCGTCCAGCCCCAGGCTCTTAATCCTCAGTCCGAGTTTCCCGGATTTCAGGTACCTGCCATCAACCAGTGGGAAAGCAAGTGATTCTGTTTCTGATTAGTGGCAGGAGGTCAATAGTAGGCTAAGGTTATGTCACAACACCTAATGGCAGTCACGTCACTTCATCTCATCAGGTGGACATTTTGTCATCCTACATCGTCCCAAGAAGAAGGGTGAGTACAGGACAGTAAGATATTTAGAGAGACCACATTCACGTAGCTTTTGTTATGGTATACTGGTATAGTTGTTCTACTTTATTGTTAGTTAATCTACTGTGTCTAATTTATAACTTAAGCTTTATCATAAGTATGTGTGTTTAGGGAAAAAAACATGGTATATACAGGGGTCAGTACTGTCTGTGGTTTCAGGCATCCATTGAGGGTCTTGGAACAGATTCCCCCGTGGATAAGGGGGGACTGTTGGACTGTCTTACCACTGGGGTTGAAAAGCTGTCAGAGCGTCAGGCTGAATGCACCAAGGATTGTCTTTGCCAGCAGCTTGGGGCAGAGGATGCTTAAGAATGAAGCCAACAGGGGCGCCTGGGTGGCTCAGTGGGTTAAAGCCTCTGCCTTTGGCTCAGGTCACGATCTCAGGGTCCTGGGATCGAGCCCCTCATCAGGCTCTCTGCTCAGCAGGGAGCCTGCTTCCCCCTCTCTCTCTGCCTGCCTCTCTGCCTACTTGTGATCTCTCTCTCTTTCTGTCAAATAAATAAAATAAAATAATCTTAAAAAAAAAAAAAAGAATGAAGCCAACATGGAAGAAAACAAAAAGGGCGGGGTGGGGGGTGGTGGTGGTGAGTAATGACTTTATTACTTTTAAATCCCTTGATCAAGCTGTGTCTGAAGCTAGCTACTCCTAAGGTCCAGTTATGTGAGTCAATAAGTTTCCCTTTTTACTTAAACCAATTTGAGCTAAATTTCCTGTCATTTGCAACGGAAAGTGTTCTGACTAATACATGAATCTTCCAGAGAAAGAGAATGATTTACTGTAAAGCCTTACCACAGAAACTAATTTGTTTGCAGCAGAAGTTTGCTATGAGAAAGCAGGGCTGATATTCTTAGAAATCAGAGTGCTTTGCTTTTTGCCCTCTATTTGTAAGGGGTGGAGCAGTGAAAGTTCTAGCTTTTCTACCTTCCATAATGACTATCCCAAGGACGCTCAAGTCCCAGGTCCAATTATTATTGCTGGGAGAGGGGAGAGTAAAATAAAATAATGTATGTTAAGTATAGGGACAGTACTGGGTATATACTAAATGTTCAATAAAACTTAGCCATTCATAATTATTATTAGATGAAAAATGTGTGTGCCTAATGTTGTGCCAGGTTTTGGGGGAAAATACACAAGAAAAATGATATGCCTCCCCCCCAACACTATCTCAGAAATCTTCATAGAGGAGAAAAGACTTGCTCTGGCCTTTCAAGGATTCACCCAAATTTAAAAACATAAATAGATAGAGGGCAGAAACACACATCAACACTAGTAATAGGTTAGCATTTATTGACCACCAACTGTGTACCAGGAGTGGTTATAAGTGCTTTCTTCATGTCAACTTGTGTGAGATGCCTGATGGCCCTTGCAGTGGCCACTATGATGAACTGTTTTACAGAAGAGAATACAGAAGCACAGGGAGGTGAAATCATCCCCCCCCACTCCCCCCCACTACCCTTACAATCATTTGGGTCCTAAGTGATGACCCAGGACTGAATCCCCGCTGGGGTATCAGGATCCAGAACCCACACTCTTAACCATTCTGCCGTTACTACTATTACTAATAACATAAATAAACAAGAATAACAGAGAACATTAGTTATTGAGGTCACACAGCATAAGGCCCAGGGACAAAAGTCAAAAGGTGGTAAGGGTATGAAAGAAAAGGCACAAAGATCTGGCCCTCGAGGGGTTAAACACTTTGCTCCGTGATCTGTGATCATGGCAAGGGCCAAGCAAAGGACTCTGGGAGGGGAAGGCGACAGACAGCTGGTGGCATGGAGGGGGGGGACGGTGGCCAGCTGTCTCCCACTGACCAGGCCTCTCCCGGGTGAGGCCTTGACAGCTGTGGGAGGGGAATGGCGCCTGGCGGCTCCAGCGGCCTGCAGAGCGAGCCGGTGACCCCGAGGTGAAGGATGTGCCTGCCGGCCCCTCAGCCTCCTGACTTGCCATCTGTCTCGCCACCTGGAAGTGCCACTTCTGGGTAAACGGGGGGGGCAGCCTCAGAATAAACAAGAGGAGTTGGGCAAGGTGCCCCCACCTTTCAAAAGCCTGGCACCTGCTGGCCGCCAAGGTGTATTTGATGGAGAAGGTCGGTCGGGGCGCCAGCAGGGAGAGCAGCGTGCCAGACGGTGCGGTGGGACGAGGGGGGCCTTGCAGTCCCATGGGCCCAGGTTCACATCTGGGCTCTGTGCCCCACCCCAACACACACACCTCCCACCCCATTCGTAGCTGTGTGGCCTGGGCAGGCTCTTTCATCTTTCTGGAGCTCAGTTTCTAAATCCCTAAAATAGGGTGATGATACCTATCTCCCAGGACTGTGGTGAGACAGTAAATGCATTACAGTGCATAAAGCCTCTAGAACACTTCAGTGAGCCCTGTTAAGAGAGGTGGTTTAGCTTGGTGGTTAAGAAAACAGATTTTGCCACCTACTAGCTGTGTGACCTGGAACAAGTTACTTCCCCTCTCTGTGCCTCATTTTCCTCATTTGTAACAAGGGGATGCTCAAAACCCCTTGCCTCAAGAATATGCTGTAAGGATTAGATGAAATATTATAAAAGCCTTTGGGGCTTAGCGGTTGAATACAAGGTAGACATTGCCTCTTAATGTTATGAAAGTGTTTGTCGATCTTAAAGTGATTGTCACTAGAGTTATTATTATTTTTTAAAGATTTTATTTTTTTATTTATTTGTCAGAGAGAGAGAGAGAGAGAGAGAGAGAGAGAGCCTAAGCAGGCAGAGTGGCAGGCAGAGGCAGAGAGAGAAGCAGGCTCCCTGCTGAGCAAGCAGCCCGATATGGGACTCGATCCCAGGATCCTGGGATCACAACCTGAGCCAAAGGCAGCGGCTTAACCAACTGAGCCACCCAGGTGTCCCTCACTAGAGTTATTATTAACATTCTTTGTAGAACATTCCTCCCAAGGAGGGGGCAGCGGACAGTCTGAGAAAAGGCACTATTTTATAACAGACCCTCTTAGAGAAAAGATAGGGAATGGGACAAAGGGCCCACTGACATTTGGTGACCTTTTTTTTTGTAGTCAGGAAAACTTAAGAGCTGAGTTCACCCAGCTCCAAACTAGGGTCTCTCGAAGGGCTCCAGCAACTAGCTGCACAGCCTTGAAAGTGAACTTATGTGGCCGAGCATGGGGAG
The DNA here is from genome assembly GCF_963455335.1 of Martes martes. Lineage (NCBI taxonomy): Eukaryota > Metazoa > Chordata > Mammalia > Carnivora > Mustelidae > Martes > Martes martes. The sequence goes on along the minus strand of NC_137896.1, from coordinate 13,211,686 downwards.
CGATGCACCCAGGCTCCAGGGAGAGACTTGCTGGGTTCATGTCCCCTCTCTGACACGAGCTGTGGGACTTTGGGCACGAACAAGTTATTTAACCTCCCTGTGCTGGGTTCCCCCATCTGTAAGATGAGGACACCAGCAGACCTGCTTCCCAGGGAGGATTCTGTGAGTGAGTCCACAGAGAGCAACGGTTCCCAGTCAGGGGTGACTTCATCCCCTAGGGGACATTTAGCAGTGTCTGCAGATGTTAGTGTCACAGCTGGGGGGAGGCTGCTTCAGCATCTGGTGGGTAAAGGTCAGGGATGCTGCTGAACATCCCACAGTGCCCAGGACGGCCCCACAATAGGGAATGATGCAGCCCCAAGTGTCAGTAGTGCCGACAGAAATCCTGACTTAGTATATGGGACTTAGCACAGTGCCGGTAAACAGTTGGTGCTCGTGTTTGTTGAATGACTGAATGAACTTGATCTCTCCAAGGCTCAGCTTCTCCTCGCATGGAAAGAATATATACATGTGTGTATAACGTGTGTGTGTACATATGTGTATCCACATGTGCATACACATGCACTACACACACACACACACACATCACAGATCCACCGTGAGATTCAAGGAGAAAAATCCATGGATGTACCCGGCCGGAAGCATGGCCCTCTGCAGACTGGGTAGAGTCCAGATCCGAGATCTGGGCAGCGTGGCTCACCCAGGAGGCCAGCTTGCCTCAGCTGGGCATGAATTTCTTCTCGTTCAAACTGGTTTCTCCCCGAAGGATTTCCGGGGTGACATGTACGCCAGCAAACAAGGATGGGGGCACAGTGCGCCAAAGAAAGCTAGAGTCGTTTTGGTCGCTGGTGTTCTCCCTCCTCACTAATTGCCGAAGCTCTAAGAATTTTAAGGGAAACTTAATCCACACGTTGTGGCCTCCTGTGCACGTAATTCATCAAAATGCCTTTCTGTAACAGAACCTCTCTGTGGCTTGAAGCCTTCCCTGCACTTTTTTTTTTTGTTTCCCCCCCCCCTTTTTTTTTAAGATTTTATTTATTTATTTGACAGACAGAGATCACAAGTAGGCAGAGAGGCAGGCAGAGAGAGAGTGGAGAAAGCAGGCTCTCCACGGAGCAGAGAGCCCGATGCGGGGCTCTATCCCAGGACCCTGGGATCATGACCTGAGCCGAAGGCAGAGGCTTTAACCCACTGAGCCACCCAGGCGCCCCCCTCCCTGCACTTTTATTTTTATCTTTTTCTTCTGTCTCCACACCTCCCCCTCACCCCCAATCTCTCTCTTTTCTTGCTCATTAAAAAATGCCTTTTCTCTCAAGTACAGGAAGTTGGCTTATGCCAAAAACGAACGGGGTGGATGCTGAAAGCTCCTGGGGTGAGTGAGCTTGGAGCCTCCAAACGCTGGGCCCTGAGCAGCTTTTGGACCAGACGCCTCCTCCCTGTTCTGTCTTCTCTGGGTGGCCCTGGGGAGCCTCAGGGATGGCTTCGGGGTGTGTGGCCAGAGATGCTTACTCCCGCCCTGAGGACAGGGTTGGGGGCTGGGGACAGGATGCCCAAGGGTCCCTTCCCAGCGGTGGCACCTCTGATTCAGCGACAGGTCCACAGGGGCGGCGCGAGCTTCGGGCCAGGTGCGGCCTGGGTCTCCTGGTCTGGGCTCTGGGGGTTCTGAGGGGCAGTTGAGAGTGTAGGGGTGAGGAGTCTATGAGGGGAGGGGCACAGAGTGTGTGTCCGGGCCTGGGGCTTACCAGCCACTGGCACCGCTGCCTCTTCGGGGCATCTCCTAAACCTCGCATCTTCCTCTCCAAGGTGGGGAGAGAAAGAGCACCCGCTCTAGAGTGTTGTTGGGAAGATCCCAGCAGCTCTTTGCTAAGTGCTCCCAGCAGGACCTGGCGTGTAAGTAGGGCTCTGAACCCTTTGTATGTTTAGACCTTGCTGTCCTTTGTTTGGGTTGCTGGAACAAACGACCATCAGCTGGGTGGACAGAACAACAAGCACCTATTTCTCCCAGTTCTGGAGGCTGGAAAATCCAAGATCAAGGTGCCAGCAGGCTTGGTGTCCGGTGAGAGCCCTCTTCCTGGTCGTTCCGTGTCCTCATGTAGCGAAAGAGCAGAGGAGCGAGCGAGCTCCCTGGGGCCTCTTGTAAGAGCACCAGGCCCATTGGTGAAGACTCCACTCTTGTGAGCTCATCGCCTCCCAAAGGCCCCGCCTCCAGATAACCCCCTACCCGGGAGTAGGCTTCCACATACGGATTTGGGGGAGACACAAACATTCAGACCATAGCATGTCTCAGACCTTCCCTAATTCCTGCGTCCCGTGTAGTGAGAAGAGGTTTCAGCTCGGGAAGGAGGGCAGGAGAAAAGGTAGAGATGGTCCATGTACCACGTCCTGGCAGGTCGTTGGGTTCTTGAAAAAGAATGTTCCTCTAGCCATTAGCAGTGGGAAGTTTCTCCCTTTCTCCGGGTGGCCTTAGCTTCTCTGGACCCCAGTTTACTCCTCTGTCTAATGGGGATAATTAGAGTATCTGCACCCTCAGGGTATGGGGGATTGAAGGAGATGTTCTGTGTGAAGAGCCTAGAACGGTGCCTGCCATTTCTTTAGTGCAGCTACAGAGCTGGCCGCACTGAGCCAGGGAGGCGGGCCTCTCATCAGCTCCCTGATGGACCCTTTCAAAGCTCAAGTTGCCTGTTTTTAACCAGCTTCCAACATCTCCGAGGGTTCAGCCACCTCTCCTAGGCCTCGGTGCTTCCATTCCGTAGAAGGAGAATGACTCCACATGCCGTCTACCAAGTTCCCAGAGACGCGCTGCTGGGCATTTGCGAGCTCAGGAGCCCTGCTGGAGCGCAGGCTGCCACAGGTGCCCTTACCATCCTCTGCATTCTCCCGTGCTCTTGGGGGACATGGGAGGCTTGGATTTGTGTAAACTTTTCATGACGGGGCTCCGGTCATCGTCAGGGCATTTGATGGTTTTGGACGAGGGCTGCCTTTCAGCTCCGTGGCCTGCTGGGCCCTTCTGGGTGTGTTGCAGGAAGGGAATGCATCATTTCTCCTACTTGCTGAGTCAGCTTTTGCAGCAAGTTCCTGCTAGGACAGTTGTGTGTTTCGTTTAGCTTCTCCGACCTTTTGCAGGCTTCGCTGCACAGGGCGGAGGTGCTGAGGCAATCCGAGCAAGTCTTTGGCGGCCAACAGTGGGCCTGGCTAGGTCTCACTTGGAGGAGACGCTGGGCTGTCCTGCTCTGGCCTGCAGCTCGGCACCTGGGGTCTCGTGTGCCGGGACTCAGGGCACACAGAAGACCCTGAGCCCCGAGGATCTCAAGAATTAAAGGTTGACCTTGGGATCTGGGTCCCGTTTCCCAGTGGAGGTTAGTCTCCATCCCCAAGGTTGTTTGTCTCAAGAGTCTGCCTGTATTTGAACTTCCTCCTCTGGACCTCGCCCATTGCGTCCCAGTAGGACCATCGGACCCTCTGCCAAGATGGGCCCTCAGTGGGGAAGGCTGCTCTCTCCTTACTTCTAAGCTCAAAACCCTGGGAGGTCTTGCCTGTGGAGATGGGGTGCGTGGCTTTGTGTTTTATTACTATTTATTGTTCTTGTTATTTTAACATTTATGAGCACGTCTTAGCTGTGAACTCATTTCTTGAGCGTCACTGCGGTCAAAATCTCTCCAGGGTGCTGGGCCAGGGGTTACTTTGATTCGTTTTTGGCTTTTGCCCTATTTACTTTATTAAAAATATCATCCTGCTTGGGACTGCCTTTGTTCTAAAGGCTTTTCTGGATATGGCCCTGGGTCCACCCTAAGCCCCTGTACACCATTGTTTGAACGTGACCTGGGGCATGCATGAGCAAACATTTTCTGTAGAGAGCAAGATGGGAGAATTTTAGGCTTTGCAGTCCCTGTTCTCTGTTGCAGTTACTCAACTACAGTGTCATGGCAGGAAAGCAGCCACAGAAAACAAGCAAATGAATAAAACTTTATTTATGAAAACTGATGGCAGCTGGAATTTGGCCCACGGCCATAGTTTCCTGACCCTAATGTAGATGATGGCAGCTCTGTTCTTCTAATAGGATTTCATCTTTGATTCTTCCATGGATCTAAAATGTAAGTCACTTTTACATTTCAGCCTGATTCTACCTCATTGTTTGATCCCGTAGAGCAGGGGTCAGCCGGCTGTGGCCCACAGGTCAAATCTGGCCACCTGCCTGTTTTGTCAATAAAGTTTTATTAGAACAGGGCCATACCCACTGACTTCTGTATGGTCTGTGGCTACTCCCCTCTTGCTCACATCGGCAGAGTTGAGTAGTTGTGACAGAGACCTCTTGGCCCCCATAACCTAAAATATTTACTGTCTGGCTCTTCACAGAAAATGTCCCTCACCCTAGAGAGTTGGAGAATGGCTGGAAAGCATCCCTTTTTTTCCCACATACACAAAGTATACAAACTAACCCCTTCAAACTCATCTCCTTAGGCCTTTGATCCCAAGTTCTCTCGTCTAGTCCTCCCAATATTTTAGACGTTCTTTTCCGGACACTAAGCTTTTTCCACTGCTTTTAAACCCTTTTTGACCAGGAATCTCAGAAATGTATCTATGACAACCTTGTAATAACATAAAAAAGGAAAACCACACATGCACACAGCAGACACACCCCCACCACCAGCACCACACAAAACACGCATATAAGTAAAAGTTTCTAGAAACAATACTTACTCGTATTACATGCAGTACACTCTCATGTTTTCCATTAGTATCAGTCAGGATTGGCTTGACTCTTCCGTGGTAACAAATAACCCCAAATCTGAGTAACTTTAAGTCAGCAGACATTTATTTATTGCTCCTGCTCCATTTCTTTCCTTGGTCTTCTGGAGACTGAAGCTGCAGAATTCACACATTGGCCCCCCAAGAGTCTGCCCAGAAGGATCCCTTGTCATTTCCTTTAACACTTCTTTGGTCCAGGACTAGGGCTGAGTTCAGGTTTAGCTGGATCAGGGCTCAGGGGATGCAGTCAGGATTTCAGTTGCTTTCTGGCTCTGAACTTGGGTTTTGTGCTCCACTGTTTGGGGCTTGATCTTCACACTGGACATGGATAGATGGTGCGGGTGGCTCCGTCTGCACTTCCTGTCAGGCACACAGTAGGTGCTCAGCAAATATTTATTGGATGAATGGATTGCTTATGATTGGCTTAAACAGTTGATGTTTTCAAGTGTGAAGTTGATCCCCACTTTAAGACTTCTGCGCATTTGTCTATGTACCGCAGAGAAGTTACAAGCGAAGCCCATGGCTTTGGTCGCAACCTCAGGCTGTACCACTTACTCACCACATGGCTGTGGGCGAGGGTCACCAACTCTGTTTGCCTCCGTTCTGCATCCGTGCAGTGGAAGCTAAGGATAGCACCCACCTCATGGAGTTGCCAGGACATTGAAATGAGGCCACAGTAGTGTTTCCTCTGCTGATAGCTCACTGAGAGTCAAGCACTGTCCTAAGAGATGTACGTGTGTTCATTTACCGAATCCTCACAACCACCCAGTGAATTATGCACTCACATGACACACGGAAGCGTGACGGGGAGGCTGAGAGGCTTGTGTGAGGTGAGCGCCAGAGTTGGGGTGCGCACCCAGCAGTCTGATCCCAGAGCCCGTGCTTTTCCCCACTGTGGGTGCAAAGGTCTTAATTAACACAGTGCCTGGCACGTAGCAAGCACAGTAATTGAAACAGTCATCAATGAACACCTGTTTGAAGGTGAGAGTGAGACACAGAGAAGTTGTGCCCAAAAGGAGTTGAAGTCCGGTTCCTACTGCTGAGCGTGGCCCAGCCATGTCTGTTCAGCCCCACTGAACCCCCTGCTGCAGGCAGTGCCCACACTCACCCTGCAGGAACCTCACACCATGTCAGTCCCGCTGGGCAGGGCATCCTAAGACTTTTATGGAAGAAGCTCTATTCTCAGTTGTTTTAAGATGCAGAACTTCAGCCATGTCCCCAGGGCAATGAAGGTAAAGGAGTCACTCTGTGTCTCCGTGTACAGAAAATGGGACTTCGTCAATATTTCCGATTCATTCTATTTCAGTTTTGTGCAACTTATATCACTCCATCTTCAAGTGTCCTCCCATTGTAAGAAACCCAATGTTTGAAGTCCTGGAACTCTGTTTTTAAAAAAAAAATGTGTTAATACTCTTATTTCTAATAGTAAAATGTGGAAAAGGTAAAGAGATAGTTGAGTAATCATAATAGCTTAATGTTTGTCTAATATTTAGTAATGTGCGTCTATTTGATGCTTTTTGTGTACTAATTCATTTATTCTTCATGACAACCCTCCGAGGCAGGTTTACTACTAACCCTGTGTTACACATGGGGAAACTGAGGTCCCTCAGTAACTTCCCTTAAGCTAACCCAGTGAGTAGAAGGGGCCCACAAGCTGTGTCAGTAGCCACTACACTATGTTAATCCAGTTGTGACACCTGACCTGAAGGAATATGATACTATCATAGGTAGTATGTATAAAAAAATCTTGAAGTGTGTTCCCCCATCCCTTTTGCCCTCGCCCACCACACTCCAGCTGCTCTGTTATGCTTTCTATTCCTTAGACACTCTGGGCTCATTTCCACCTCAGGGCCTTTGCACATCCTGCCCTGCCTGGTTGCTCTTCCCTTCCTCCTCTACACATCACTTATTAGTCCACATCAAGTGTTGGCTCACCTGTCACCAAGAGGCCATCCCTGGTCATCCTGTCTGGAATGTTTGTGTGCCCCCCTCCACTCATTGTCTGTATCCCCCACTAGAATGTCAGCTCCGGGAGCACTGGGACTCTGTTTACTGTTCCATGCCCCAAATCTCAAAGAATGCTGGATACATAGTAAAAGTTCAATAAATCCTGTGGAAGGAGGGAGAAAGAAGAAGAGAAAGGGAGGAAGAAAGGAAAGAAGGAGAACAACTAAAAAAAAAAAAATACAATCCATAAATTTAGGAGCTTACAGTAAAGGAGACATCCCGCTCCCCACACAGCTGTGTTTCTCTCTAAATCCCAACTTATTTTGACTTGTGGTTTATAGACAAAAGATTTACATAGCAAACAGGCTCTGGGCAGCTAGCTCCCCTTGAGGGAAGACATTCATGTGATCTTCACGCTGCCTTTCTCCAGCAATACCATGCTGCTGAGTGACCTATGTTAACACAGCAGCAATCCCATGAACCGGTGCTCCTTCCGCTGAGCCGGTGAGCGACTGGAGACACTCTGACGTTTCACCACCTCATCCTCTTTGTGGTCCCCTTCTCAGCCTGGAGCAGAGCTGAGTTCAGATCAGCCATCTCACAGGGCAGCGGGCTCTGATGACACTAGGCTCTTACTGTGAGGCGCGCGCCCTGCCAAAGGGAGGCCGAACTGTGGTCTGTGGGCCACAGATTTTTGGCAGAGGACTTATTCTAGGTTCTTTTGTTTGTTGGTTTGCCTTGATTTGGGGGTGAGGAAGAAGCAAGAACAGTCCCTTCGGTGATTCTAAAGGTCAGACTAGAATGTCAGCACATCCTGTGGGCGCTTTCTCAGCCCCGGTTGACATTCTGGTGTTTGCTGGGTGAGCAGGGCTTTGCCTTTTATTTTCTCTTCTTGTCATTCTTTGTTGCATTATTCATTTCCTTCAATGCTTGTCCCTGTCGTTGTCATACATTTAATGAGCACCTACTGTTTGCCAGGCAAGCCCCAGCCTGGCATTTTGAGAAACAGAAGAGGTATGAGAACTGACCCTCAACAAATTCCATATCACCAGCAACAACCCTTATACTCTTTCGGGTTCAAATTTCTTGCGACATTTTTCTTTCTTCATTGGTTTTATTTGGGATCGCAGGAGAAATTAACATGCGCATCATGAACCAGTAAGATGACACTGACATATAAAAAGAAGTGGATATTCCCAGGTTCCCTCTTCCAACACGAGCACTGTCCATTGTTGGATGGGTGCTCCCGCTTGCCGTGGTTTAATATGTGTGGAAATTATCCTACAGGTTCATGTGGTTTTCTTTGCACAAAGTTGGACCAGACTTTATGCACTCAACTAACTATGCAGCCTAGCTTACCTGTTGTGATATGTGACCCTAAGGAATAGGACACTATCATAGGTAGCGTGTATCTTGTGGACATCTTTCCGTGCCAGCACATCTAGATCTTATCTGCCTCGCTTTGGGCCATAGTTTACCAACCTGTGACCTTTTAGTCTTCCACATTTTTCTCCATATTCACATGTTCCTAAACAGATGGATTTTGGTTTGGTTTGAATTGGTTTTGAGGTTTGTTTGGGTTTTTGATTTTTTGTTTTTTGTTTTGTTTTGTTTTGTTTTGTTTTTTTGGTGGGTGGGAGGGTTTGGAGGGGGAAGAAGAATCACTGTTTGGTTGTTTTTTTTTGTAAATAACATATTACACATGCTTAGCATCTTCTTTCCATCTTTAAGTGACATTCATTGAGTGGGCTTCAGGACTACTGGTATAACTCTTACCAATCGTTTCCAGTGGCCACAGAACATTCCATCATATGGAGAGATTATCAGTATCGGTTAGTGCTGTCACAAGTAAGTCCTGTCATCTCAGGGCTTCACACAATAACAGCTGATTTCTCACTCACATGCAGATCAGCAACAGCGTTCCTGGTGGACAATTTGTCCTGATGTGGTCCACCAGGGACTCAGGCTCCTTCTGTCGGTAGCTCTCTGTCCTCTAGGGCCTCAGAGGTGAGTCAGGTCAGCAGGCAGATGAGAAAAGAACAATCAAGCATTAGAGTCTTTTTTTTTTTTTTAAAGATTTTATTTATTTATTTATTTATGCTGCCTTTCTCTAGCAATACCATAAATAAATGACAGAGATAGAGAGAGCACCAGTAAGCAGAGCAGCAGGCGGAGGGAGAGAGAGAAGCGGGCTCTCTCCTGAGCAGGGAGTCTGATGCGGGGCTTGATCCCAGGACCCTGGAATCATGACCTGAGCCAAAGGCAGAGGCTTAACCAGCTGAGCCACCCAGACGCCCCAAGCATTAGAGTCTTTATAGACCAGGCCTGTACGTTGTGAATATTCCTTCTGCCCATGATCTGTTGGCCAGAACTCATCTATTGGCTGACCCTAACTTTGAGATAACCTGGGAAGTAGTCTAGATATGTGTTCAGAAGCAGGAAGAGCCCAGTTTCAGTGCACATAGAAACATCTCTGTCTTAAGAATCCCACGTCTTATGGACGGAGCCCACGACAGATGCTACCACAGTTATCACAAACCAGGATTGCTGCGTCGTTCTGACTTTGTGATGCTCTTAAGACCTGTTGTGGGCTCTTTGCCCTGCAGAGCGCTGCCCTTCTACCTCCTTCTCCACGCTTCTAGTCCTTTATCAACGTGAAAGCTGATTATGCCGACTTGTCAGGATTTCGCTGTAAAAATGAGCCAATTCCTAAGGCAGTAGAACGAACATGGCCCGAAAAGTAGCAGGTCCTAATCGTTAGCACCCGCAAATGTTGCCTGGCAGGGCACAGACCTCCCAGGACCATCGCAGTCGTGACGGAGGTGACTGGGCCGGGAGACAGGCCATGCTTTGTTGGAATAAGACTTCATGATTTTTGATGTGTCTGCATCTGTGTTTTCTATAATTATGAGAAACACATGACCATGTGTCATTTTCCACTGACAGTTCACGTAAAGCTAGCAACACTGTAGAACTAAGCACGAACATTCCCGCAAGGGACTCTCATTTATCCCACACCATCCAGCCCATAGTAGATGCTCAGGAAATAGGTGTGGAAGACATCAGTGCATCTGAAAAACAGATCTGACTGAGTCGCAAAGATCTCTTGATTTGCATTTGCGCCTGTCACTGTGTGCCATGAGACCCTTCCAGCTAGACTGGAGCTTCTGAACCTCACCGCTATCAAGATTTTAGGCTGGGTAGTTCTCTGTCATGTGGAGCTCTCCTGTGCGTTGCGGATGCCATACTCTCCCAGTTTTGACGACTGAAAATGTCTCCAGGGATTGCCCAATGTCCCTTGGGGACATAGTCGCCGCCAGCACCTGGCTGCCATCAGGGGCATCTCTTCTCTCTCGAGTCTCCAAGCCTCTCAGTCCCATCAACGTCAACAGGAGCTCCGTGTGCAGAGGGGTGGTGTGGGGGAATGTCAGAAACTGCTGGCCCATTGTTTTTCTTTACCTTCTGAAATCTCCAAAAGGGGTTGTGTGGAAGGGGTTGCAAGAAAACAACTTTCAATAGGGCCCCTCTGGCCACACCTGGAAGATTCAGGCGAAGTAAGGAAGCCTGAGCTCAGGGCCGGAGCTGCAATCCGCCCAAGTTTTGTTTTGCTTTGTTTTACTGGCTGTATCAGTCTGGGAGGTGATAACATTAACTTCGGCTGCCGAGCTCCCGTTATGTACTGTGGCAAAGCACTTGCCGTGAATTTGCTCATTTCATCCCTTGACAACCCTGGAGGTGGGTACTATTATTATTATCCCATTTTACAGCTAATAAAATGGAGGCTGGGAGAGTCACCTTGTCTGAGGACACACCTAGTAGGAAAAGCAGCTGGGATTCAATTTCGAGACTGTCTGCTTCCAGATAGTAATAATAAATGTAGCTGAGATGTACTGATGTGTTTGCCACATGCCACACACTGTGTAGAGTGTTTTATGTAAATTAATTTATTTAAGCTTCCCTACTACCATATGAACTATGCACTTTTATGATTCCCACGGATGAGTGAAGGAACTAAGGCACAAAGAGGTTAGGTGATTTGCCGGTCCTTAAGCCCTATACTCAAGTGCACTAGACAAACTACATCTCAAGGATCAAATCTGGCCCACTGCCTGCTTTTGTAAATAAAGTTTTATTGAGACATAGCTGTGCCCATTCATTTAGATGTAGCTGCTTTTGTAGCCATGGAGTTGAGCAGCTGCCAAAGAGAGAGTGATCCACAAAGCCTGAAATATTTACAGAAATATTTTATGGCCCTTTACAAAAACATTTGCCAACCCCTGTGCTAGGATCTTCCCCGATCACCCCACAGCCTGCCGGATTTGAAGTGTATTTTATAGGTTTAAACAAGGGAGCATTTTGGCAGCTACTGGAGAGAAAACCAGTGTCCCAGGAGGTGCTGTGGAAGTGCCTTCAGAAGGCTGACTTCTCATCTCCATTATGTTCCTTGGGGGTTTGCTTTGAGATTAGCAACAAGTGTGGAGTCACCTTCCCCAGGCCTGGGGGAAGAGAGAGGGGCATAAAAATCTAAGACTCCTTCCGCTCAGCTTATTTAACCCAGGACAAGCAAACAAATAAATGCACAGCTACTTTAGATTGGAAAGAATGATAAAATCAGTTTGGAGAAAATAAAACAGGAGGACATGCTCAGCCTAAGGGTTCTAGGTCTCATACTCACTGGGGAATTTTTTTAAATGCTGATGTTCAGGCCTCCCCCCCTAAAATTACCTGGATTCATTTGATCTGAAATAAGGCCTGGGCATTGGTTTAAAAAACAAAACAGAACTCCCAAGGTTTTGAAGTTGCGAGTGAGGCAATGGTCCAGGGATGGGGAAGTTGCCTTTGGTTAAGCCAAATGGACAAGCAAGGAGAGTGCCGTAGGCAGAAGAAACAGCATGTGCAAAGGCCCAGTGGCAAGAAGGAATATGATGCCGGAGGATTCGGCATGACCAGAACGTAGGCTGCCGGAATGCGTGGGGAGAGACCAGGCTGAAGGGCTGCCGGGGCCTGGGTCAGAGAGTTCTTAAACCAGTGTTGTTCAGACTATAGGTCTTAACACATTGGTGGGTCGTGAAATCACTTTGGTGGGCCTCAGCCAGCATGGGGGGGAAAAAAAACAATGGAATAGAAAATACCCGTCTGTGTCACACATGAGGTCAATGTGGTTTCTTAAAACTTTTATTTCAAGTTCTATAAAGGTGTACACTGCACTGCATTGTAAAATGTGTTTCTTAATGTGAGTCTCAAAGATTTTTGAAAGCCACTGTTTTTAGCCCCTGTGAAAGTTTGGAATTTAGCCTGAGGGCAATAGGGAGCCATTAAAAAGGTTTTAGTGGGGGGCATGACAAGGTCAGATTTATGTTTAAAAATCTCACTCCCGAGTACATGGAGAACAGATTCGGGGCAGGGGGCAGTGGAGGTTTGGTGGGGGCGGGGCAGGAGGGGACAGAGTTGGTCCTCAGCAGGTGAGGATGAGACCCAAGTCATTTCTGGCACACAGAAGGCCTGCAGGTAGCTGTTGAAGGGACGCATGCCCCCACAACCATGCCAGGGAGTAGGGGAGCTAGAGGGTTGAAAGGCTGAGTTTCAGGTTCTGCCTCCCACCCCTCCCCAGGGAGCCCTGGCCCCGACTTGTCACCTTTCCTGTGGCCCAGGTATTTTAGGCACAACAGACATTGGGTTCTTTTGTTTTTGTTTTTGTGGGTTTTGGGTTTTTTTTTGGAGCACCTCCTGTTTGTGAAACACTCTGTTAAAAATGCTGTCCACGATGAAGTAATTTGATACCCTCACAACAACCCTTTGGGTGGGTGCTATTATCCCCATTTTATAGATGGGGAAACTGAGGTCCAAAGGGGATAAAGTACTTGCCCAATCAAGGTCACTGTGGTCATCAAGGTGCAGGACTGGGACTCCAACCAGGCACTGGGGTCACAGAGTCCATGTTCTCCGGTGTATGTGGCAGTTACAGGGGAGCCAAATTGCCTGACTTAGAAATTAAGGGGTAGTAATAGCCGAGTGTTGTCACATGGGGTCCATGAGCAGAGCATTCAGCGAGCACTACGCTCAGAGCTGTGGCCCACTGGACTGCTAGATGCCAGATCGGTGACAGTTAGTGATGCTGCAAGCATCCCCCCACTAGATGAACTAAAGAGTGGAGTTGGGGTTTAAACCCACCCAACCGGTGAACAGAATGGCGGCTCCGGCTGCCAGGGTTCGAGTCCCGCCTCTGCCATTTGCTCTCTGGGTTGCCGAGGCAAGGTACCAGGGTTGACTTCTGCCACTAGGCACTCTATGTCAGGGACTTGCCCTGAGCCCAGCCTACTCTGGTGACCCATTCCAGGGGGGTAGGTGCTACTGCTGAGGGTCAAACAGGAGTACAAGTGCCAAGACCGGGGTTCAGGCTCCAAACCGGCTCACTCTTGAGCAACGAAATCTCTTTAAAAGGGGCCAAGACGCCAAGTCTGGTTTCTCTCCTCACCTCTCAAATCCTTAATCCCCTCTCCCTGCCTCCGACCCCCAACAGTGGACAGGATAGGGCTTCAGGCTCGATGGGGCCATCAAGGTCCCTGGGCACCCCGGAGCCTTGGGAGTGCGGCAGGCCCAGCCTGACACGGCCACACCATGCTGCGTAGCTCCTGAGTGTGACCCAGGGTACCTTCTTCACGTCTTGTCACTGAGAACTGTTTTCTTTGGCGTGTGCAGGAGACAGGTGACCCCAACTGGCTGGTTCCAGCCTAGGCTTGTTCAGCCTCCCAAACACTCTTGGCCTTGGCCTCTTGACTTCCCTGGTTTGGCACCGCCTTACCCACCTTGGCTCCTGTCCGCCGTGCTGTTCCCTGCAAGTATGAGTGGTCCTTCTAGAACGTGTTTGTCCAGTCAAGGTTGATAGACTTCTCAAGCTGCCATCTGTTGACTTTTCTAAGAGCCTTCTGGCTGCCGGGTTGCCGTGGATGACTCTCAAAGCCCTGTCTCCCCTCTTGGGGCGTGGAGTCAGCTAAGACGGCAAGGGCACTGGCTGTGTTCACAGGACTGTGTCTGGAGAGAAAGCTGGGGCCCCTATTGGCTGGGATTAGGCAGGGGAAAGAACTGTATTTCTATGGATATAGTCCCTGGTGATTGTTGGGAGAATTTTAAAACACCATGTACAAACACACTGTTCTTGACAACCAGGATACGAATGAGACGAGCTCTCGCAGCCTCTTAGATTTTATTTATTCATTCATTCAACAAATATTTATTCAGCAAATATTCCATGCCAGGCGCTGTTCTAAGCACCAGGGAGAGAGCAGGAAAAATCTAGTTAGGATCTCTGTCCTCATGGAGTGTACGAAGCTCTCAAGGAGCCCTGTCCAGTACAAATGTAATGTAAGCTGCGGGTGTGATTCTAAATTTTCTGGTAGCCACATAAAAAATACAAAAAGAAACAAGGGGAATTCATGTTAGTAATATATCTTGTTGTGTCTGATATATTAAGAAATACCGTTTCAATATATAATCAGGATTTTTAAGCTTATTAATGTGTTGCTTGTGTATTTCCTTTTGTACAGTCTATGAGATCTGGGGTGTGTTTGGACTAGCCACATTTCACATTTCACTGGCTTGTGGCTACTAACTACGAACTACAGAGATAAGCCTTATACAACTAAATAATCAGCTAATTATTAAGTGCAGTGGTAATAAATGTCATGAATGAAAATTCAAGATGCAGCGAAGACTCTTCCAGTAAGGGAGAGTGTGGCAGGGGTGGTGGTCGGGGGAGGCTTCCTGGAGGCAGTGGCGTTGAGCTATTAATGCAGAAACCTACAGGTGGCAGGGTTCAGGGGAGATGAGCATCAAGGGCAGAGGGGACAGCAGAGCCCAAGGTGTGTAGACTGCAAGGTGGCAGGAAGCATGCTGCTTTGGAGGGGCAACAGTTAGAATGCTGGTGTCACTGAGTGGCATAGTGAGGGATGGGATGGGAGAGAGTGGCGGGGTCCAGGTCACCAAAGCCCCCAGCACAGTGTCTGATGCTGGGGGAGGCCACACTATGAATGACTGCTGGCACTTGGAGGACCAGCTGCGGCTTGCAGTTGTGTCAGACTTCTGGAAGATTGGCTTGGCCAGTGTAATCTTGTAGGGGCTGCTTTGGCTCAGCCAACAGCTCTGGCCCCTCTTCCGGGGCAACAGAGCCTGGTCTTGTTTGGTTGGCCATGTGCTCAGGCCGAAAGGATGAAGGACGATTAGACTAAGGCCCTTTACCATGATCCAGTGCTCACCAGGGAAGCATAAGGGACAGTCTGGAAGAAGCTGCCAGAGACGTTCCTCTAAGATAAAATGAGGGGGGTCTACGGAGGGCGCCCCCTGTTTCCCCACCTTCCTGCTTGGGATAGGGTCATGTCAAGTCATAGTGCTTGGAGCTGTGTGTTGTGACATCTGTAACCAAAGGGGGAGGCCAAGAGATATGCAGAGGTGCTTGACACTGTCGGCCCTCTGAGGCCACAGTCACCAGCGGTCCTGTGCATAGGACAGCCCATGTCTGTGTGGTCGGTTGCCATGTGTGGAAGGAGAATGGACCAGGCTCTTTGCAGAGCCCTGTATCTCACTTCATCCTCTCTGCCCCTGTCTTTGCCCCCGTTGTACGGGTGAACCAGAACAACACCCTGGCTTTCTGGCTGTTTTTAACCCCCATGGTTTGGAAAGCTCCCCGTGCCCCCCCGCCCCCAACCACCACCAGAACAGTCCTCTAATACAGGGTTTCTCAACCTTGGCAGTTTGGACCTTTTGAGTCAGATGATTCTTTGCTGTGGGACAGTTCTGTGCACTGAAGGATGTTTAGTAGCGTCCCTGACCTCTACTCACTAAATGTCAGTAGCACTTTACCCAACTGTGACAACTGGAAATGTCTCTGGATATTTTGCCAAGTGACCCCCGGAGGACAAAATGGCCGCCCACTGAGAACCTCGGCTCTAAGAGATGGGTAGCTCTGTACCCTTGTGCAGGTTGTGTAATCTCTCTGGCCCTCAGTTTTTTCTTCTATAAAATGGGTGTGTGGGGGGGGTAGGTAGAAGGACATAATATTATTTACCTCAGGCTTTGTTTTGAAGATAAAATGAGTGAATATATGTAAAGCACCTAACATGGTGCTTGGTGCCTGAGGAGCTCTTTCATAATGTGAAGATCTGGCTCAGATGTCCATCCGTCTGACCTGCTAGCTGGATTTTACCAGCATGAGTGAATTCCATGATCCCACTGTGAAATCTCCTAGGATGTTGGCTCTGGGAGTCAGGGGTGCCATCTGTCTTGCCCCTCACTGGATTCTCGGGAATTAGATCAGAACAAGGTACATAGTAGGTGCTTAGTAGTATTTATTGAGTGAATAAGTCTTAAATCCTTGTGACTATCTGTAAAACAATTTTTTTAGATCTCTCAAGGTTTCTTTCGTTCTGCTCTTCCTTTGTAAAATTTGTTTTTACTATTTTTTTTTTGTTTTTACTGTTTTGTTTTTTACTTTATTTTTCCTATGGCTGTGTTTTTACCAACATCAGAAATTACAGATCCTGAGGCTTCTTTAGGCCTGCTGTGAGCTGGGCCAGCTTTACTCGGGAGCCTCAAATCTGTTTTAGTAATCCTCCTGGCCTGTTTTAGCCCCACGATGCACCCTTTTAGGGTTTAATATTTTTCCCAGAAGGTTCTGGCTGGATATTAAATCTTGGCCAAGGGCAGATCTCAGCAGAGGGTGGGTGCTTAAATGCTGTTGAGTTTAGGTTTCAGTTAGAATTTGGAAGTCCCTCCCCCTTTTCTGTACAGGTACCATTATAATCCAATTTATTATTAAATGTGAGGGAGAAGAGGGATGAAGAAAGTCGTGCATGTTCCCTGAAATATAACCCTATCATTGATTGAATGTTGCACCATAAAAATTAGGATATTGTTCCAATCTGTAAGCTAGTTGTGTAAAATATATCTCATGTTCTTCCATCAGATTTGCTGATTTGAGGCATGATGTTAAAAAGCAGATCAACTCAAGGAGTCTTAGGTTGACATGATAAATTTGCAGACACTAACTGCAGTTCCTTGTAAAGAATCCATTCTCAGATTTTCGCAGTAAGCATGACAGAAGCACAAGCTAAAGTACTTACTAAAATCCAGAGTGGGTATCAACGTATTTTTCTCAAAGGCCACCATTTTGAAAACTCTTTAGTTTCCATTTCTTTCCTGGACCCCCTGGAGAAATCGGAGTGTTCTACTTGTTTAAGTGTAGATATAAGTATTTGGAGGAGAGGTCCTCAACCAGGGGTGGTTCTGACCCCAAGAGACGTTTGACAATGTCTGGAGACATTTTAAGTGGTTACAAATGGGGAGAGGTGTGCTGCTATTATCTGGTGAGGAGTGGGGCCGGGCTTGCTGCAAGACAGTGTACAATCCTCAGGCAGCCCCCAAAGAGAAAAGAATCATCCAGGGGCGCCTGGGTGGCTTAGTTGGTTGAGCACCTTCCTTCGGCTCAGGTCATGGTCTCAGAGTCCTGGCAAAGAGCCCTTCATCAGGCTCCCAGATCAGTGGTGAGACTGATTCTCCCTCTGCCCCTTCCTCTGCTTGTGTCCTCTCTCTCTCTCTCAAATAAATAAATAAAATCTTTTTTAAAAAGATTTTATTTACTAGAGAGAGAGAGAGCACAAGCAGGGGGAGCGGCAGAGGGAGAGGGAGAAGCAGGTTCCCCACCAAGCAGGGAACCCGACACAGGGCTTGATCCCAGGACCCTGGGATCATGATCTGAGCTAAAGGCAGAGGCTTAACTGACTGAGCCACCCAGGTGCCCCAGTAAATAAAATCTTAAAAAAAATCATCTAGACCCAAAATCTCAAGAGTGCCAAAGCTGAGAAATCCTGAGATAGATGTTCATTGCATTAATTAAAATTGAAGAAGAAAAAAAAAATAGAAAACCTATATATAACCTAAATGTCCATCACTTGGGAAATGGTTAAAATAAACTTTGGTACATTGTTTCCATGGAATGCTATGCAGACACTATAAAGAGTTAGGTGGATTTATGCGTGCGGATTAGAAAATTGTCCATGGTGTATTTTTAAATGGGGAAACAAATACACAACATAGTTTTTGTTAAAATAAATTAATATCTGCTTTTAGTGATACAAAGGAATTTTGTAGGCATGCTAATGGTATTGTGGCTGTTTTCAGAAGAAGTCTTTCTTTTTTTCTTTTTAGAGAGATATGCATAGTGAAATGTTTGCAGATGAAAGTATATTATGGCTGGGATTTGTTTCCAAGTTCTGTGAGGGGAAAAGTAGATGGGGTGGAAATGGGATAGGATTGGCCATGACTTAGCTGTTGTTGAGGCTGTGTAATGGGCAAAGGAGATTCGTAGGGTGAGCCTGGGTATTTTTGTGTATGTTTAAAATTCATCATAATACAAAGTTGCTGCACACAAACATACACCTCCATAAATGCACTGAAGAAAATCCAGAGTGGGTATCAATGTATTTTTCTCAAGATGATAGATAGATTGGTTGATACACTCAAATGTAAATTTGGCTCTTTGTAACAAATAACCGTCATAATGGCATAACTAGCCCAAAAGTTTATTTTTCTCTCGTGTGAAAGTCTGGGCTGACACAGCAGCTCGGCTCTGCAGGGTCAGCAGTGGCCCAGACTCTTTCCATCTTGTTACACCATTCTGAATGTGCCGCCCTTTACCCTGTCATGCTGTGTTGCAGCAGGTAGGAATGGGAAAAAGGTCAAGCAAGGTTCCCCCGATTCCTTTAAGGCTGTGCCCTGCATGCTGAATGCATCACTTTCGATTACATCCTGTTGACCATAACTTAGGCACGTGGCCACAGCCTCACTGCAAAGGAGGCTGGGAAATTCCCTCTGGGTGGCTGCATGCCCTGCTAGGGATCAGGAATTCTTTTATTGTATAAGAAGGTGAGAAGAGAAAGAATACTGGGGACCATCTAACAGACTCTGCCAGAGCGTACCCCAAACTGTGAATGATGGTTAATACCGACCAGTGGGGGGAAGTCTATCTTTTTAGGTTATATGTCTATTCAACTCTCTTACCATGCGCCAATATTTCTTTTTCTTTTGTAGAAAGAATTAAATATAAAAAATGCTGTTGCTAACCAGTGTGCACATGGTCCTTGTATATGACTGTGAGGCTGGAGGACCCTCATTCATTTAACTGCTACTTGTCGCTACAGTGCCAATTTCACTGTATTAAATCAATTGTATTAATACAGTTTCACTGTATTAAATACTAAGTGTACAGCAGTGAAGAAGACAAAGTCACCTTCCCCTCAGAAGGTGAACAAATAAATATATAGTGTGTTTTAAGATATCGGTCAGAATTGTAAAGATGAGAGGCGCCGGGTGGCTCAGCTGGTAAAGCATCTGCGTTTGGCTCAGGTCATGATCTCAGGGTCCTGGGATGGAGCCATGCATCAGGCTCCCTGCCTGGCAGGGAGTCTGCTTCTCCCTCTCCCTTCCCACCCTCCACCCCCCCTCCCCATCCCACCCAACCCCCCCACCATGCTCTCTCTCTCTCAAATAAATAGATAAAATAAAAAAAATAAATAAATAGATAAAATCTTTACTGGAAAAAGAATTGTAAAGACGAATATAGCAGGGTCAAAAGATAGAAGGTGAGGGTGCGGTTGGAAAGATGGAAGAATGGGCTTGATAATCTGATCAGGGTTAGCATCTCTGAGGAGGTGACCTTTGAGAGGGAGAGAACACCTAAACAAAGCAAGAGACGAGTCAGGAAAAGATCTGGGGAAGAGGATTTGTGGCAGAAGGAACAGCGTATACAAAACCATGACATGGGAACTAACTCACCAGGTCTGAGTCACAGCAAAAGGGATAGCGTCCCTGCAGGAGAGGGAGTCAGCACAGAGCCCCCAGGAGGTTCAGTTGGAGGGGTGCTAGGGTCCATGTTGTGTGGGGCTGTGGATGAGGTTGTTCTAGGAAGCTGTGTAGGTATTACTCTGAGCCATTATGGCCAAAAGGTGTTTCCTAATTATTTGCAATTATTTTCAAAATGTGGGAAGACACCCCATGAAGACAATGGAATGCAGAGGAACGAGATAGATGCTTGTGGCTGTTGTTAGCTGTGGGACCTGAGGCCATTGACTCAACTTATTGGCCCTGGCTTCACTTGTAAGGGTGGAGAAGAAAGTTCGCTCTGTTCTGAGAACTTGACAAGTAGCGAGTCATTCATCCTCAAAAATCCCTAAGCCATGGGGGCCATCTGCATCCCCATTTAACAGGTGAGAAACTCGAGGCAGGGAAGCCAAGCGAGATCCCATACCATCAGTAAGAGGCAGAGCCAGGATTTGAACCCAAGCACCCGGGCACCCAAGGGGGCTTGCCTTATCATCCCACTGATCCGGGTTCCCACTGGCTTATGGGCTGGCCGGGGGAGGGCAGTGAAGAAAGATCTGTGACTGCAATTTGCAAGAATATAGGTGCTAAACAAATGTGTTACTGTTACTGTAATGCTCTTCTCGCTCTTCTTTAAAAATAGATTTTTTTACATTTCTAAACCCCTAATGGAATAATCAGTTCAGGCTATGAGCATGAGTGGGCTGAAGCCATTAGGGCAGAGGTTTGCAGGGACCTCCATAATGGCAGAAGCAGGTGTGTGACCTGTGTTAGGATTAGTGGGAAGGAGACCCGGGACAACTTGCCCCTGTGATGTGATGTCTCGGAAAGAGCTCGGCACCGCTCTGAAGCTTTACTGCTCCCCCCATTAATCTGAATCCTCGTATTTTAAAGAGATTTTGTGGGAAATATGGTAGAAAGAGAAATAAGTTAACAACACCATGGGGAAGCAAACAAAAATCCAGGACACGAGGTACTCTCCAAGACAGCTAACCTAGTTTCTTTAATTCTGCATAAAAAGGAGAGGGAAGGGGGGCACCTGGGTGGCTCAGTGGGTTAAGCATCTGCCCTCAGTTCAGGTCATGGTCTCAGGGTCCCGGGATCGAGCCCCACGTCAGGCTCTCTGCTGAACTGAGTCTGCTGCTTCTCCCTCTGTCTCGCCCCCACCCCCCACCCCACTCATACACGCGCTCTCTCTCTCTCTCTCGCTCTCAAATAAAATCTTTAAAAAGTGGGGGGGGGGAGCTATTCTAAAGCAAATAAATGTAAAGACATAATAAGCAAACATAACGTGTGGATTTTGTTTGGATCTTGAATCTTCTGGCATTGAAAGACTATTATATTGGTTTTCAGGTGTGCAACATAGTGATTCAACAATTATGTAGTTCACGAAACATTCGCCACCATAAGTATATCCCTATCCTTCACCATACAACGTTGTTACAGTTATGACTGACTGACCGTATTCTCTGTGCTGTGCTTTTCATCCCCATGACTTATTTATTTTATACCTGAGGTTTATATTTTATAACCCCCTTTACGTATTTTACCTGTCCCGCCACCCAAGATCCTGAATCTTTTTTTTTTTTTTAAAGATTTTATTTATTTGAGAGAGAATACAGGAGCAGGGGGAGGGGCAGAAGGAGATGCAGACTCCCCAAGGAGCAAGGAGCCCTAGATCCTGAATCTTATAAACCAACATTAAAAGGGCTTGTGGAGAGAGTTGGGAAGATTGGGTATGGGCTGTGTGTTCAAGAAGGCACGAAGAGTTATTGTGAAAGTGTCGAAATTTTTAAATGAAGTACAGCAGAGAGAAGAGACTTCAAGTTCGAATTTGCTTTAATGACGTCACCGAAGAGAAAAATAAATCAAAAAGCTTAGAAGAGACACATATGGTCAGATCTTGAAAAATGTTGAATCTGATAGGTGCTCGGTGATTTATTTTACTATTCTGTCTGCTTTTGCGTATGTTGGGGATTTTTCCTTAAAAAAAAAACTTCTGGCCCTTACCATGAAACCATCTGACCAAAAAAAAAAAAAGAGAGAGAGAAAAGAAATCTCACTGTATGAAATGGCATAAAACTGAGCCAACCTCAAAACAAGAAGAAAAACATTAAAAAAAAAAAAATACGAACCGGTGCATGGCCCCTTCAATTTCAGGGTAACGATGTAATTAGAGATCAGTCATTAAGAAAGATTAATGTTAAGACATCTGCTGCAGTCTGTGGCAGATGGCAGGAGAGGGGAACGTTCAGAGTCAGACTTCCTGGCTTTCAGTCCATCACTCCCACTTACGGCTGATTTCAGGCAAGTGACTTAAACTTCCTGTCCTCGCTTTTCTTATCTATGAAATGGGATCTTCACTCTGCTGATCTCATAGGGACTGTTGGGGAAATTGAGTGAGCGCAAACACAGAAAGCACTCAAAACAATGCCTGGCTTCTAGACAGCGTGTGAACTGTTACTGTGTTTCGGCTTCTTGGGGGCACAAATAAGGATTTGGGTAAAAGGAAGATATTCTAAAATTCAGCTTTTAGTATTGTCTTCAGTGTTTCTCTCCCACCCATTCCCCTTCACTCAAATTAAAATGTCCAACTCTGTAGCATCAAAACGCATCTCTCCGTGGTCCTAAGTGGGTCCAGGTCACTGCGGTGTGCTGTGGTTGGGTGTACAAGTGAGAGGAACAGCGTTGCTGGTGGGTAAGGACGGCACACTCACAATGAAATGTCTTTGCCTCCGAGGGAATGCTGCCTCTCGCCTGCTGCTTGCTGCATGCCTTGGGGGGACAGGGTGGGGGCCCTGGGGTTCTGCATGGCCTCTAGCCCTTGACGTCCCCCAGCCATCACTGGCAAGGGCGGGCCTTCCCTTACAGTGAGACTCCTTGGTATTTTACTTCGTGCCTTGTTTTGTTGGTTGTGGGTTGGGGCTTTTTTTTTTTTTTTTAATGGCTCCGCATGAGAAGTATTCTATAAAGTTTTGCCTTTTGCTCCAGGGCTTTGCTGAACCCAACCCGAAATCAGCAGAACGTGTGTGGTCCTCTCTCAGTCTGTCACCGCACACTGGGTGCTTTTTTGAAGGCTGTCCCTTGTGGGCCTAGTAAATATTGGAAAACGCATTATGAAATGCAGTCATCTGAACTTGAGTCGTGTTAACAGCAAAAGAGCCAATCACAAGAGGTCATACACTGTATGATTCCATTTAATACCATTCCCAAATTGACATTTCAGAGAGGAAGAATGGATTCGGGATTTCCAAGGGTTAAGGGAGTTTGGGGATCTGGGGAAGAGGGTGGGCATGCCTGTGAAGGGAGAAGTTGTATCTTTGTGGTGAACGACATAGTCCACTGTCTTGACTGCAGGGGTGGTCACATGTATCTACGTGTGTGAAAAAACAACACTGAGCTACACACACACTTACGCAGCCCCAATGCCAATGTCCTGGGTTTGATGTGGTGCTGGAGTTACGGAAGGTGGAATCACCTGGGAAAAGCTGAATGAAGGGTACCCAGGACCTCTCTGTCCTGTGTTTTGCAACTTCTTATAAATCTATAATGATCCCAAAATAAAAAGTTTTAAAAAAGAGCCCATGGATAGCAAAACTGGATTATGAAAACAGTAGGCCCTTGTTTTCCCATGCTATCAGGAATGAGAGAAACATCGTAAAACTATCCCATCAACCATTTTTATTCTGCACCAAGTTCATATGATTTATGAACTTACGGAGCATGAGTGAGAGAGCTTGTTCTGGGACTAAGATGCCAGACCCAGGCTGGTTTTCCTTTCTTCTCTTTTAAAAACATTTTCCTTATTTATCTGGGAGAGAGAGCAAGAGAGTACAAGCAGGAGGAGGAGGACAGGGAGAGGGAGAAGCAGGCTTCCCCCTGAACAGGGAGCCTGATGCGGGACTCGATCCCAGGACCCTGAGATCATGACCCAAGCCAAAGGCAGACGCTTAACCGACTGAGCCACCCAGGCACCCCCGGTTCTCCTTTCTGACACACGACTCCCTAGAACTTCATCTGCTTGGCTGAACAGTGGGGCTATGGAGGCAGGTTGCTGAAATTGTTCGTCTTCCTAAGAGAATTTTGGATAAAAAGCTTTCAGATCAGGGGGTAGAAACCGTGCAGGGTGTGAAAATGAGACATGGCCATTGGGAGTATAAATTGGACCAGCCACTCTGAGAGGTAATTTGCAAATGTTCTTTGCGATTAGAGCCAGCAATTTGACTTCGGGGTATCACTCCCAGAGAACTGCAGGCATGTGGCCCCAGGAGGGCCTGTCCCAGGCGGTGTGGCCTTTAGTTATAATAACAAAACTTAAGAAACCTGGGGAGTGGTCTGAATAACTGCGGTGTAGACATACCTGGGAATCCTATGCAGCAGTTAAAAAGGCTAGGCTAGATGTCTGTATTGTGACATTGAATGAGCACGAAGCTATTTTATTATTCAGGTAAAAACAGTCCCGGAGCAGGATGCATGGATCAGTGACACTGACAAAACGATACTATGTGTTTTTAAGGAAACACACGGGTGTTTGTGTTCATGACTAGGAACAGGTCTGCAGAGCTGTTCATCCTGTCAGTAACTATGGCTAGAGCTGGTGGGAGATCATGGCCAAAGGCGATTCGAATTTTATCTGAAATTTTAAAAGGTATTTGCAAATGTTTTGAGATAGTGCCTCCTGGTTAAAATCTTCTCTTAAGAGAAGGTCATACAGTTATCTTCTCAGCAGGAGGAGACACATCCCTACAACTGTTGAGATCGATGTCCCAGCTCTCTGGGCCTCGCCCATTGATGAATTCCACCCGAGACTGGATACAAACTCCCACTCTAGAACATGGAGGCAGGGAGCTTGTCTGATTCAGCGCCGCATCCCCAGTGCCTAGAACAGTTCCTGGCCTTCCCAGAAAATAAGGTGAAGGCAATTACTGAATGAACAGCCACCTTTCTTTCTTGATATGCAAGGTAAATAGAGTCCATGGGTCTAAACCATGGGCTGCCCAGCTCAGTGAATGAACCAGTGGATGGATTCAGCACCCGCTGTGCCCTCCTTCGTCAGCCTTCTCTCTAGCCTTTGCAAAGGAGACTGACTGCCCCTTGTTTGCCTGGGGAGAGGGCTCCCTAGACCCCTTCAACTTCTGTTAAGTGACACCTTCGCCACTGTAAGGGAGACAGGCTGGGGGAGGAAGATGTGGACAGGAGGAGGGGCTTGTCACCTCTCCAGGGCAGCTCGTGGGGTCTTTCCCCATGGATGCTGCCTGTGGCACAGTGACAGCAGCCCCCAGATTTCACTGACTAAACTTGCAGTTTACTCCTATTCTACCTTTCACATTGAATGCTGAGGATGGGGTGCGCAGGTACCAGAACGGGGGTCATAACCTTCTAAGACCATGCTACTCAAAGGGAGACTGGGGACCCTGACTGCCACGAGCTCCAGGTGGACACCTCCCAGGGTTCACATGCAGTGGGAAAGAGCATCTCTTCTTTAACAGTCCATCCTGGGCCTCTCATTGGTCGCACTGGCTCATGTGACCACCATCCCTGAGCCAATCCCTGTAGACTGAGGGGAAGGAGATGCTAATTGCCAGCTCAAGACCCATTAGTAATGCCAGCCTCACGCAAGCTACATAGACAGAGAGTATGGGGAGATGCAGTTCCCCCAAGGAAAGAAAACATGCTCTTACCACAAGACCAATTCAAATGCCAGGACCCCCATGGCTCCCGCCCTGTCGCCACTCCTCCTCCATGCTGTGGCTCTGGACGTGTCCACTTTCTCCTCCTGTTTTTGAATCTCAAAGCAGGACCACCAGAATCATTTTTGCAATATATACATATATCATATATACATATATATATATATGTATATATATACATATACATATATCATATATATATATATATATGATATATGTATCAATATATATACATATATCATATATATATATGATATATCAAGTCATATATACATATACATATACATATATCAAGTCATACATATATCATATATCAAGTCATCTCACTGTACACCTTAAACTTACAATATGTCGGTTGTGTCTCAGTCAAGCTGGGGAACACGCCTAAGAGGGGGGCCAGCAG
This sequence comes from Martes martes, assembly GCF_963455335.1. Lineage (NCBI taxonomy): Eukaryota > Metazoa > Chordata > Mammalia > Carnivora > Mustelidae > Martes > Martes martes. The sequence goes on along the minus strand of NC_137896.1, from coordinate 13,186,030 downwards.
AACTGCCAAGGTCATGACAGCCAGGTAGAGCTTAATAGTAAATAACCATAGTTCACAAACACCTTGTGTTATTGGGGAAGGAGCTTCTGGGATGGACTGGGGCGGGGTGGGGGCTGGGGACAGTAACATCCAATGTCCACATTCTGCTGACTGTGTCCCACTGTGTGGAGGCCTCACGCTAGGAAGAAAAGTAGACTTGAAGGTCTCAAACTCAGTGCGTAGAGGGCCCTGGCAGGTGATATAAATGTGTACTTCATCCAGGGTGGTGACAGTGACCATGACCAGCAGTGTTTGGCACGAATAGCAGACACTCAATTCATACTGGTTGAATGAGTCCATTTATTCATATGGCAGTTCATTCATTATGCAAGAAATATTTATTGTTTTAAATTTTTATTTATTTGAGAGACAGAGCACGAGCAGGGGAAGGGGCAGAGGGACAAGCAGACTCTCTTCTGAGCACAAGCCTCACACAGGGCTCCATCCCAGGACCCTGAGATCATGACCTGAGCTGAAGTCAGACGCTCAACCAACTGAGTCACCGAGGCACCCCCTCCAAAAAGTATTTATTAAACAGTTATCAAAGGCCAGACCCTGCAGGAGATTTGGGGAATGTAATGGTGGACAAAATAGACAAAATCCTTGCCATCAGGGAGTATACAGTCTGGTAAGAAAGACAGATGAAAATTAAATAATGTCCAAACACTCCCCCAAAATTGGGTGACTGGTGTAGGGAGAGGGACATGGCCCCCCGTGGAGGCTGGTGCAGGGGCATGGGCCCCACTTGGGGAAGGCCTAGGGAGATCATGGTAGCTAAGACCTCTGAAGGGTGAACAGGAGGGATTGGTGTCCCAGGCAGAGAGAACAGCATGTGCAAAGGCCTCGTGACAGGAGGGAGCATGGAGTGGGAGAAAGGCCAGTGTGCCAGAATGAGACCTCCCTTGCAGGGAAGCCAAATCAAGGCTGTGTTCTAAAGTCTTGAGGACAATCGGAGGTTATAAGCAAGGATGTGACGAGGAAGGCAGGTTCAGATTTATGTTGTCAGGAACTCCTGAGTCTGCTGCCTAAGGAACAAACCGGATGGAGGCTAGTCTAGCCCCATGGAAATGGGCACAGAGGCTGCGGTAGCTGTCCGGGGCAGAGATGGTGATGACTTGGGCCAAGCGATGCCCATGGAGGTGGAGAGCGCTGGGTGCATTCCGTGGATGTTTCCAAGGTGGATTTAACAACACCTGGTGATGGACTGGGTGTGAGAGCTGAAGGAGAATGAGGAGGGGGGTATGGTCCTGGGCTTCTGGTGTGAGCAACTTCACATACACCCCTGCCCCCGCCCCCGCCAGATGGGGGAGACGGGGGCCGAGGCGAGTTTGCGATGAGCAGATGTATTTTGAATGAAATGAAATGAGGGTGGTGGAGGCAACGAGAAACGTCCAGGTTTGGGCCACAGCTGTTGTCTATCCAGAAGCCTGTGATTGCTGTTGGCAGGTTTGGGTTTCTAAGCCCTTGAAAGATGCTGGGAATTGGCCCTCTCTGAAGTCCCCTTGGCTGACTGGCCATCTGTCCTCTCCATCCAGCAGGCAGGGCCACTGCTCTCAGCCAAGGTAGCCAGGGCACTCAGGGGGTGTGGAAAGGTGAGCCACCCACCCGCCTGGGACCCTCCATCTGCTTTTGATCTTTCACTGCCTTTGAAGTCCCCCCGCCCCCCACCCTCCAGCTGTCATCTCTTGGGCTCCTCCGGCAGCCCCGTGCTCCCCCAGTGCTTCTCAGTCCCCGGGGACAGGGGTGGTGACAAGGGTAACAAATGGTGCAAGCCGCTGGCAGCAGCAGGCCAAAGAGGAGGCCAGAGGGCGGGGGCTTTTGAATGCCTCTTTCTTCCCATTCCTCTTGGTCTGGTTCTGAAGCAGCAGGGGTATCAGGGTTTTGCAACGATGCAACGGGGGAAAAATTTTTTTGTAAATGAATCCCATGCGTTTGCTTCCTTTCCCTGACTTCATGAAAGAGAAGCTAAGTCTTTCTCCTCCCACCCTCCAGACTCCGTTGTTAAGACTGTCTGATTTCCCTCTTCCCTCCCCTGCAAAGAGAATAAGCTGTTCTCCTATTTCAGGTAATTGTGAGCAGGGGAGAAGGGGGAGAATGTGAGTGAGGGAAGCCTCTCCACCAACTGCAAGAGAATTCAACTCTGCCTGTCAAACTACAATAGGAACCAGTGGTTTCTAGATGATCCTCGTGACAGTTCCTAGTATCTCCCTGGAATGAAACTAAGAGTGTCTTTTGTCGGTGTGGATGCCTTCTCTAACTTAATCTGCACATAACCTACTGGGGAAGGTACTGTTATTTTCTCCATTCTTATGGATAAGGTTCAGAGAATTTACATAACTCTCCCAAGGTCATACAACTGATAAGACGCAAAGCTGGAATTTGAACCCATGTGTCACATGACAGAGCCAGAGCTCTGACCGCATGGCTTAGTGGATATTGGAGTTGGATGGGCCCTGGGTTCAATTTTTGACCCAGTTTTATTTGCACACTGTGGTTAAGAGCATAGACCTGTTCCTGATGAACATGGATGCAGAAACCCTCAACAAAATATTAACAAATCAAATTCAGGAATACATTAAAAGTATCATTCATCATGATCAAGTAGGATTTAATCTAGGAATACGGGGTGATTCAGTTTTCACTAATCAATCAATGTGAAATATTGAGGCAGGATAAAAACCAGATAATCATCTCGATAGACGCAGAAAAAACATTTGGCAAAATTCAACATCCACGTATTATAAAAACTCAAAAAAGTACATTTAGAGGTAATATACCTCAAAATAATGAAGGCTATATATGAAAAACCCACAGCTAACATCATATTTAGTGGTGAAATACTGAAAGCTTTTCCTCCAAGATCAGGAACAAGACAAGGATGTCCACTATCAGCACTTATATTCAACATAGTACTGGAACTCCTGGCCATAGCAATCAGACAAGAAAAAGAAATGAAAAGAATATAAAGAAGAAGTAAAACTGTCACTTTTGTAGATGGCACGAGACTGTGCATAGAAAACCCTGAGACTCCTCAAAATAACTATTAGAACTCAAGTGAATTCAGTAAAGTTGCAGGATACAAAATTAATATGCAGAAATCTTCTGTGTTTCTATATACTAATAATAAAGTAGCAGAAAGAAAAATTTTAAAACAGTTCCATTTACAATTGCACCAAATGGATTAAAATACCCAGGGATAAATTTAACCAAGGAGATAAAAGACCTATACTCTTAAAAACTATAAGACATAGATGAAAGAAAATGAAGATGATACAAATGGAAAGATACACCATACTCACAGACTGGAAGAATTAATATTGTTGAAATGTTCATTCTACCCAAAGCAATCTACAGATCAATGAGAGGTTACTTCATACCAGTCCAAATGACTAGTGTCAAAAAGACAAGAAATAACAGGTGTTGGCAAGGACACAGAGTAAAGGGAACCATCATGCACTGTTGGTGGGAATGTAGGTTGGTACAACCACTGTGGAAAATAGTGTGGCAGTTCCTCAAAAAATTAAGTAGTAATACCGTATGATCTAGAAATTCCACTAGTGGATATTTACCCAAAGAAAATGAAAACACTAATTGAAAAGATATATGTACTACTATGTTTATTGCAGCATTAATACAGTAGCCAATACACGGAAGCAATCCAAGTGCCCATCAATAGACGAACGGATAAAGATGTGAGATACACATGCGCGCGTGCTTGGTGAAATACTACTTGGCCATGAAAAGGAATGAAATCTTGCCATTCTTGCTATGGGTGGATCTAGAGGGTATTATGCTAAGTGAAATAAGTCAAACACAGAAAGACAACATGTGATTCATTTGTACATAAAATCTAAAAGACAAAACAAACAGACTCTTAAATACAAATGTGATGCCCAGAGAGGAGGTGGCTGGAGTGATGGGCAGATTAGGTAAAGGGGATTAAGAGGCACAAACTTGCAATTATAAAATAAATAAGTCACAGAGATGAAAAGTACAGCATAGGGAATATAGCCAATAATATTGTAATAACAGTGTATGGGGACGAATGGTGACTACATTTATCCTGATGAGCACTGAGTAATGTAGAGAATTGTCAAATCACTATGTTGTATACCTGAAACTAATATGACGTTGTATGTCAACTGTACTTCAGTAATAATTAATTAATTTAAAAAATAGAGCACAGACCTTAGAGCCAGACCACCTGGTTATGAATCCTGGTTCTACCATTAGCTAACAGGTCACTTTCTGAACCTCAGTCTCTTCATCTCTACCCACCTCACAGGACTAACCAAGCCAATATATGCAGAGAGCTCTTGGCCCTAGACTAACTGATCTTCGAGTGTTCATTAGTTTTATTTCTATTATCTGTAAACTAAGCACTATAATCAGGGCCAGGTTAAGACCTTCAGGGGTCTCAAAACACCAAACAGATCAGCCTCCTTCCTCTGCTGCCCCATGTAATTCAATAATAAAACAATATGACCCATAAAACTCAAATCCGAAACTCACTGTGCGCTGAAATTTTAACTACTTTTCAGATCCTCATGGCAGAACAGGATGAGTTCACCAAGCAGGAATGAGTCATGTTTCCTTGGTGCTTATGCTGTGCCCAGACCTAAACCTGTATTTAGTCGACCTGCTGGGAAATAGAGGGCGGACCTTTATATCTCCCTGCATAGTGGAGAGAATTTGAAGTAGGTGATGTAAAGGTGATGGGGGAAACTCCCTGGTGTAGAATGGGTGCTTGGGAAATGGGAGCTATGATTAAAATTTTTGGAAGGGTTTGCTCACTGAACTGTTCATACTGCCATACTTGGTGATTAATATTTTGCTTTTGCAAGATAGAAGTACCCGTAAGTTCTAGTTGGCAATGGGAAAGGATTGTCAGGGTCCTGTTTACTTTGTGAGAACTAACATTTCTATTGCTTTGGCTTTGTTAGTGATGCTTATTTATTTTCCTCCAAAGGAGGACGTGTTTGAATTGCTGTTGGTATGTTTGAAGTTGAGATCTTGAATTACCTAACAAAGATCTAGGCTCTTTATTCCTTTTTAGAGCCAATACCATGCAAATTAGTTTTGGGAAGGGCAAACTTCCTAATTGTTATATCTTCATTCTTTTATCATTACAGTATGTTCCTCTAAATCTCTAGTAGTGGTTTTTATTTTCAAGTCTATTTGAAATTATGTTAGCTTTCTTTTATTTGGTATTTGCTTCATGTGGATTTTTACAACTTTTTGCTCTGAGTCTTTGTGTGTCTTTATATTTAAAAGGGGTATCTTGTAATAAACATGTGGTTAGTTTTTTAATCCAGTCTTGTAATATTTGTCTTTTAGCGGGAGTACTTATTCCTTAAGGTAAATGGACATTAAATGGTTACATTTATTGATAAACCTGAATTTAAATCTATCTTTTTTTCCCATTTGTTCCATCTCTTCTTTGTTTCTTTCTTTATACTTTCTTACTTTCTTTTGGATTAATGAAGTATTTTCATTGTTCCATTTTCTCCTCTAGGAACCTGTTGGTATGCACTTTTATTTTTCTCTAAGTAGTTACTCTAAAGATTATAGCATGTATCCTTATAAATTTTAAAGTTTGCTATAAATTAGTACTTGTACCACTTCCAGGAAAATGCAGTGTCCTTAGAACATGTAAACTTCATGTACCCCCCTCTTATTTACATATTTATCCTTTTATGTTGTTCTCCATCCTTGGCCAAATTTTCATGCTTCCAAAGCGTTCTTTTGTAGTGCAAATGTACTGGTGACAAATAATCTTAATTTTTGTTTGTTTCATTTTCATCTTCATTTTTTAAAAAGAATTTATTTATTTACTTGACAGAGATCACAAGCAGGCAGAGAGGCAGGCAGAGAGAGAGGGGGAAGCAGGCTCCCTGCTGAGCAGAGAGCCCGATTCGGGGCTCCATCCCAGGACCCTGGGATCATGACCTCAGCTGAAGGCAGAGGCTTTAACCCACTGAGCCACCCAGGCGCCCCTTTATCTTCATTTTTGAAGGTTTTTTTGTTTTGTTTTGTTTTTTTTGCTGGCACAGAATACTGTGTTAGCAGATGAAATTCCATTGTTTTTGGTTTCCATCATACTTGCAGAGAAGTCTTATTATTCCTTCTTTAAAAATAATTTGCATTTTATTTCTTTTTTTTCCATTGTATTTTATTTTATTTCTTTCAGTGTTCCAAAATTCATTGTTTATATACCACACCCAGTGCTCCATACAATATGTGCCTTTTATTTTATTTATTTATTTGAGAGAGAGATAGCAAGTGAGAGAGAAAGCACACGAGCAGAGGGGAGAGGGAGACGCAGGCTCCCCGCTGAGCAGGGAGCCCAACACGGGGCTCGACCTGAATCCCAGGACCCTGAGATCATGACCTGAGCCGAAGGCAGATGCTTAACTGACTGAGCCACCCAGGAGCCCTGATAATTTGTCTTTTATTCACCCTCTGGCTGCTTTTAAGATAATATAGTCTCACATGTGTATAGTTTGACTACGATATGCTCAGGAGTGTTTTCCTCTGTATTTATTTTTCTTCTGATTTGCAGAACTTGCTGATTGCATTGGCTTGATGTCTTTATCAGTCTTGGAAGATTTTCTGTCAGATTCTTGCTGATTCTTGATTCTTTTTTTTTAATTTTTTTTAATATTTTATTTATTTATTTATCTGACACACAGAGAGAGATCACAAGCAGGCAGAGAGGCAGGCGGGGCGGGGGGGAAGCAGGCTCCCTCCTGAGCAAGAAGCCTGACGTGGGGCTCAATCCCAGAACCCTGAGATTATGACTTGCGCCAAAGGCAGAGGCTTAACCCACTGAGCCACCCAGACGTCCCACTGAATATTGTTTCTGATTTGTTTTCTCTTTTCTTTCCTTCTGTGGCCCCTGTTACATGTATGCAGGACCTTTTCTCCATGTCCCATATTTTTTTATTTTATTTTATTTTTTTACCTATTTTCCTTTCCAACCTTCTTTCTGTGATTTGTCTGCTGACTTATCTTCCAGTTCTTTATGCCTTTCTTTTGCTACCTCAAATCCATAGTTCAGCTGCTCTATGGAGCTCTTAATTTCAATTATTATATTTTCCAGTTTTAGAATTTTCATTTGATTTTTTAAAAATATTCTAGTTCTCTAGTAGTAGTCTTCATTTAAATCTATTTTCTTGATCATATTATCAAGGTAGTTTGGGAGTCCATGTTTGATAACTCCAATATCTGAATCTTATTATGGGTTTGGTTTTTTTGTCTTAGTTTTTTATCCTTTGGCCTTGTCTCCTTGCATGCCTCGTAATTTTTATTAAGTGCTAAACATTGCATATGAAAAATTATGGAAACTCGGGAAGATAATACCTTCCCCAAAAGAAAGTTACATTTCTTCTGCCAAGTGGTGATACTAGAGGTAAATCGCTTTGAACCAATAAGGGATTATTGGATGACAAATCAGGATATATTTGGTTTGCCCATCCTCTAAGGGAGTAACTTTTCAGAAGTCTTAGTTAAAAGTCTGGTGTGTTTACCAAGGATTCTCATCCTTGATGGACCATGAACTCCAATTTTCACCTCCCTACTACTGGGAGATTGCCAAAAACTCTGCTTCATTCCTTGTCTTCTTAGCTACCTCCCTGTGTTTTGTTTCTCTCACTCTCACCCCACCCAGCTTAGGTATCACCAAACTCCTCAAAGGTTTTAATTGTCAGCAATGTCAGGATCACTCCTCTGTGGTTCTCATAGCTGTATGATCTTTGCTCCTTGGGTTCTAGCTACCTTAGCCCTGAACTCCAGTTGCTGTCTCCCCAGCCCAATGAGATTGGAAAACCCTAATCTGTTCTTTTTTCTTCTGTGCTAAAAAATTGGCAGGTGTTTTGAGGGGAAAAGTGGTAGAAGTCAGACTTAACTCAGTCCATGTCTCATCTCTCTAGGATCTTGGGCCCTCAAGCCCTCCTTTGGTTGCTGTCTGATACCTTAAAACAATGTTTTATAGCTTTTATTTTGTATTGTGATAGTGAGATTGAACCAAAATTACAAACTATCCCATCACAGCTGGAAGGTGAACTCAGTTGAAGAGTTTACTACATACTAGGAAAAATGGCTTATTTTTATTTGCTCCAATATTGGAGAAAAATGCAACTCTAAACCATATTAAAAGGAAGATTCCAGACGAATTAAAGGCTTAAACATAAAAGTTAAAATTCTAAGTGAATACGGAAATATAAACAAATTAAAATATGGACACATTTTAATATCCTAGGGTTAGAGAAATAATTTTACACCTAGAAAAAAATACTGGGTAAGTATATTAGAAATTTTTTGATTTCCAAAACACCATAAGTAAAGAAAACAAATGAAAACTTAAGGAAAGGAATTTATAGCATCTGAAACCAGCAATGAACTAGCATCTAGACTCTACAAGGCATCCAGCAAATCAGCAAGAAAAGGCTAAAAGAAAACCCAATAGAAAAATGGGCAAAGATAAAAGATATAAATAGACAGTTCCTAGAAACTCTCATGTCCCACAATTATGTGACTATGTGCTCAAACTCACTAGTAATTATAGAAATGCAAAGTAGAACAACTATATCACTTTCCACTCATTAGTTTGACAAAAATTAGAAAGCTGTATGATGCCAAATGTTAGCAAGAGTTTATGAAATGAGAACACTTATGCACTTTTTTAAAAAGTAGGCTCCATGCCCAGTGTGGAGCCCAGTGTGGGGCTCGAACTCACAACCCTGAGATCAAGGCTTGAGCCAAGACCAAAAGTTGGATGCTCAACCGACTGAGCCACTCAGGTGCCTCTGACTTGTGTACTTCTGATGGAAATCTAGATTAGCACAGGAATTAATGAGGAACAGTCTACTAGTACTTGGTCAAATTCACTTCATATACACCCAATGACAGAAATTATCCTTGCATATATATATATACATTTTAAGAATGTGTATGCATGTAAACACTTATATATATATATGTATCTATATATACGTGTGTGTGTGTGTGTGTGTGTGTGTATTTTAATGAAGATGTTCATTGCAGCATTGTTTATAGTAGCTGAAAGATGAAGCCTTCCTGGATGTTTATCGCTAGGGCAATACATAAATACAATTGAGTGACCACACAGTATAGAATTCTTTTTTTTTTTTTTTAAGATTTTATTTAATTATTTGACAGAGGCAGAGATCACAAGTAGGCAGAGAGGCAGGCAGAGAGAGAGGGGGAAGCAGGCTCCCTGTTGAGCAGAGAGCCCGATACGGGGCTCGATCCAAGGACCCTGGGATCATGACCTGAGCCAAAGCAGAGGCTTAACCCACTGAGCCACCCAGGCGCCCCCAGTATGGAATTCTAACTATAAGCTAGATGACTATTCAGCAATATGTACACATTATGGAATCATAGTGCAGACTGGAAAGGAAAAGCCTAATAAACAGGACAAGATCTCATGCACAGCTCTATTCACGTAAATTAAAACACAAGTCACACATAAAACAATACATCACTCTATAAGGGAACGCATTTACATATTTAATACATTAAAAGTCATCGTCTAAGATGGAGTGGAAAATGAGAATATATGGGAATGTTTAAAAAAATTTTTGTTTGAAGAAGCTAATCGTCCAATTATAGATTTCCTCCTTCCCTGTCTCCCTTCCATCTCTCTTTCCTCGCACCCTTCTGCAGGTGGTAACAGGATAACAACAGAATGACCAAGATTCTGGGTCAGGTGTTGTGGGGGAAATCAGGTGATTTCCATGTTGGCCTGGCCTTCAAGGATGTTAGGCAAAAGTCGAAGGGGAGCACACCAAAAGCTTTCCTTAGCAGTGCTCTGTCCCAGGGCTAGAACTCACAAGCGCCTTCCTGCTCTGAGTTCCTGAGAATGACAGCAGCACTTGGTAAAGTAAATAAGCAACTCGACCAAGCCCAGAGTCATAGTGCTCCTTCTTTCCCCGTCAGGCAGATGTTTACCTGCTCACGGAAAGATATAAACACTAGGAGCTCACTTGTGTGGAATTCTCTCATCAGATTAAAAAGTGTATATAAAGTACTTCCTGTGTCCAGTCCTGGCATAAGAGATTTCTTTGGTGTTTTGTTTTGTTTTTTTATTTGACAGACAGAAATCACAAGTAGGCAGAGAGGCAGGCAGGGAGAGAGGAGGAAGCAGGCTCCTGCTGAGCAGAGAGCCCGACGTGGGGCTCGATCCCAGGACCCTGGGATCATGACCTGAGCTGAAGGCAGAGGCTTTTACCCACTGAGCCACCCAGGCGCCCCTTCTTTGGTGTTTTGTTGTTGTTGTTGTTGTTGTTGTTGTTGTTGTTTAATTATTCAGTGTTTCGGGCCCACAAAGTTGTGTAGTGGCCACATCACAGTGGTATGCCCACCAGTAAAACGGGAGTTGGCAAGCTTTTTCTGCTGATGGCAGAAATATGTCCAGCTGGGCAGGTCTCGTCACAACTACTGTACCCAGAAGGTATGGTGTGAAATTAGTCCCAGACGATCCAGCCAACCAACAGTCAGGACTGCGTTCAGAGAACACTTTGCTTATGGACTTAACTGCAGTTTTCACAGGTCGTGAAATGTTATCCTTTTTTCAATTTGTTTCTAACCATTTCAAAACACGAAAGCTGGGATGCCTGGGTGGCTCAGTCGGTGAGGCATCTGGCTCCCGATTTCAGCTCAGGTTGTGATCTCAGCGTTGTGCGATCGAGCCTCGTGTCGGGCTCCTCCCTGGGCGTGGAACCTGCTTGAGATTCTCTCTCTCCCTCTGCCCCCCACTCCCCTTCTCTAAAATAAATAAAAAATAGTAGACAATAAAAACGTGAAAGCCATTCTTAGCTCATGGTTCCCACGGAAAGATGGGCGGGATTTGGATGGACCCCAGGGTGTCCACCCCTGAACTAAAATGTTACAAACTCAGCTGAGGTCCCCAGGATACCACTTCCCAAAGTGCCTTCCCCTCACCATCCCCAGAGTCAGCCATTCTCTGAAATTTGTATTTTTCATCCTATACATACTATTACCTGTGAATTGCATATGCGCATATCCCTAAATGGTGTATAGTATTGATTTGTATGTTTCGTTCTTCATAGAAATTATATCCTACTTTGGACACCCTTCTACCCCTCTGCTTAGGACTCTGTCCGCCCTGCTGTGTGTGGAGCCCCAGCTTAGTCTTTTTCACTCCAGTATGATACTCCGCTGTGCGCACATACCACCTTTAATTATTCTTTCTCAGGAATATGTGGGCGTTTAGGTTGCTGTCCACAAAGACCTTTCCTTGCAGGTACCACCTGTTTCCTTCCTCACCATGACCTTTCCAGGGAGATACTCTAACAACCCCATTATCCAGATGAGCCAGCTTTTCACTTAAGCAATTCAGTAACTTTCTCAAAGTCGTGAGGAGTGACACCGAAATTTGAATCCATGACCTTTTCATGGTGGAACCTGAGTTTATAACCACTTTGCCATCGGTCGGTACGTTGTGTTTTATTAAAGTAATGATAACAGGTCCTCCCAACGATGACCTCGCAATACTGATGTGCGTACGCTTTCTCTGAGGACACCTTGAGTCAGCGCCAATCATTACTACTTATAGTTTAGCCCTTTGGAAACCTCCAGGCATGGTACCATGCACATGAACCAGAAACCTCACTTCCTAACCACGGCGGGTAGGAATTTAGGAGGAATAACTATCAGCCACGGTGCAAGGACTGAACAGTTTTCAATAAAAAGAGAAAGACCCAGGAGACTTGTCCCACATTTTCCCTGCCCTCCATATCATTTTATCAACGCCGTAATTCGGGAGCTAGCGTTTCCTTGCCCTTGTTGGGGACCAGAGTGATGGGCTGGGAGTTTGGCCACCAAAAGGGACTTGTTAAATATTGTGAATGCCTTCTGAGCCTCTGTCTGTCCATCTAACTAACATCATGTCCATTTTTCCCTCGAAACTGCAGTCAACCCCCTCCGCTCCCTAAGCCTCTGCTTTGGGGAATCCAAACTCCAACTCTCCCTCTCCGCCTGTCTCTCCCTTCCTCTGCTGGGAAGGCTCCCTCGCTCGCTCCAGCTCATTCAGATGACATTTAAAAGAGACCGGAATACAATTTTTCTAATGGCAAAGTACCGTATGAAGGAGGGGAAAGTTTTAATCAAGTGGGTGTATTCTCCGGAGGGGAGCAAGTACTTCATTTTAATTCTTCATTTCCCTTTGATGAAAAGTTTAGTGAATTTTTATTATGTAGAATTTATAAGACGGCCGGGTTTAGGTAATCAGCTTTAATATTTATACTCTTAGGGAAAGAAATAGGAATCATTAGTAAGCATGCATAATTAATGAATAAATTATATTTCCCTTTGTTTTCTTCCAGGTACAAGGAAATGCTAGAACTGGTGATCTCACCCAGCCTCACTGTAAACCGCGATCGTCCAGGTAAAGCGAAGCTTAACCGTGCGGACGCCGATGTCTGGACTCTGAGTGACGTAGAAGGTAGGCCTCCCGGTGTGAGTGTTGGTGGGCCTGTGGTGGTCGCACTCGCCCCGCGGAATTTAGTTAAGGGACCAACAGCCTTCGACACGTGTCCTTTCCCAAGTACCGTCATTATGACAATCTCTCCGCTTGCCGTTGGGATTGTTGCCTCTGGACCCGAACTTTGGCGTGCATTGCTAACAATGCTGTCTAGTCATTAGAGGGGCAAGTGTGCTTGTTCGTGTCCCAAACTTCCTGTGCCAAGAAATGCTGACACCTCCTGGGACGATAGGCAGTTTCGGGTGTGTTCCAGGGCCTGGCCCTGGGTGTGTCCCGCAGGGTCGGGGCTCCAGCTCCGAGTCTGTCCCCCAGCACCGTCCTGCCATCACGCATCCTGGCGGGCGATTTGTTTACAAAGGTTTGACGCTGGGACAAGAACTCATCTGCCTTTTGCTTTCGGGTTGGGTTAGAGTCAAGGAAGCAGAGGAGAGTTAAGCTGTTTAAAAAATTATTGGCAAGTGATGCGGCCGAACTAGTTTTCACTAGAACAATTCCAGCTATTGTTTGCCCTGTTTGGGATCTGTCAGCCCTCCTGGGAGAGCTGGGAGGTAGCAGAAGGCATTAAGCTATTATGTTTAACCATTGGACTTAACCCTTTATGTGGCCAGCTTTGGGATTTGACGCTGGTGTCCTGAGATCCCGGGGTGTCTCTCCTTCCCTGTCTGTGTTTGATAACAGTTCAAGGGACAGAAGTGCTACGTAACCATCGTGGAAAACCAGAGACTTGTGTCTAGTCAAATACAGCATCGCCAGGAATTTGCTCTTAAGCAACTCCAGGCTACAGGGAGTAATCCTTGCTGTCACCAGGACAATGACATTTCCCTTGCATGCTGATAGTGAAGCTGGGACAAGCCCACTCAAAGACCACCAGGAGGGTCTGGGATTCCCAGCCCCCGCACCAAACCACATGCTGGAGAACACACCCTCATTCTTCTTGGCACTTTGGAGTGTCCGTGTTGACCCCCCTGGGCTCTTTGAGAGTTGGAGACAGTTTATTAAGCCCTGTTCAAAAATAGTCATTCTCCTCTTTCCGAGTGGAGGCACTCTTCAACCTAGGGCTTCATTTCAGAGCTGGGAGAGCTAGGAGGAGGAGAAGGAGGAGGTTGCTGGGTGAGGAGGATCCAAGGCTAAACCCCAGACCCACTGCTTCCCAGCCAGATGGCCTCCAGCAAATTGTTTCACCTTTCTGAGCCTCCATTTTCTCACCTGTCAAATGGGGGCATAGTCATGACCCACTTCATAGCATGCTTACTGCTGCCGGCCAGGGTTGGTACCAGGACGTGTGGTACCAGGATTAAACGTAGCATTGTATGGTCATTCGTCTTGGAGCCAAATCACCACAGGGACTGTAAAACCAGGGTTGCAAACCGCAGCTCACAGCCAAATCTGGTCCTCATGAATGCCTTTGTTTGGTTTACACTCCACTTTAAATAAAAGTGAACTTGTAAAAACCAGGAGCATTCACATAAAAATCTGAATTTCTACCTGCTTTTGATACGCTGAACGCTTTAGAGACTCGAGGCCCACATTCCCACCTGGCTGCCACTAGTGGGAGCTGGGGAGCAGCTGTCCCTGAGATGAGTACTGGCCACTTCCTTCGTCCTTAATTTTTGTGAGCAGGTACTTAGTGCAGGCACCGTGAAAAGCAGCGTAACTGCAGATTAACCCTCCTCCTCCTCTGCCCCGGCAGAGGAAACATATGGCCCTTGCTGTGTACCAGGCATGGATGTCTAACTCACTGAATCCCCACAACCCCTGTGGTTAAGCTTTGTGTTACCAGTGAGGGAACTGAGGCACAGAGAGGTCAAGAGATTGTGAGGTCACTTGATCGAGATGACACAGTTCAGTCACTGCCAGAATTTGAACCTAAGCCGTCTAACCCTGAAATCTCTTCTCCTAATCAGTACACTATCATGTTTATCACTGAGTTATTACACCCCTATTAGGCTATGAGCCCATCTTACAGATGCATAAGTTGAGGCACGGGAGAATTAAATATTAAGTAAGCGGCCCAAAGACACACAACCAGTGGCAGGGCCAGGAAACAAACCCAGGCACTCCAGCTCCAGAGTCCCCACTTCTAAACCTCAGACTTACTTTCTCCCAAGCCCTGAAGAGTCCTCAGGCCCCAGATTATTTGTCCCCCACAGTGGTAGCACCCACAGACTGTCTCTCTCCTGTCCTCACCCTTTCCACTGCCCTGGAGCAGTTGCTCCCAAATTCAGAGCAGGCAGAGCCAATAGGGTCAGGTTACGCGTGCACGCGCGCGTATCCCCACACACACGCACCCACACGCTTTTCTTTCTCTTGAGATGGATGTTGAGCTCCTGGGCTCTGCAGGGAACATTCCGCCCTAGTTGTGGCCTCTAGTGCCAGGTTCATCAGCTGCCCTTCCAGCCTGGCCTCGTGGGCCCTTCCGTGCTGTCATTATTGACTGCAGGGGCCCGGATCCGGGGAGGGCCCGAGGTGGGGGACACAAGCCAGAGGGCCTCCATTCAGGGTGTTCTGGAAGGAATCTGAAACCCAGAAACCCCCCGGTGGCCCCCACTGCATTCGTGCTGCCTCTTACCACCTGGGGGTCCCCAGCGTGGTCACCCAGCCTCTTTGGAATTTCTTTGCCTCCTCTGTTAAAGGGGAGTAATTGTTCCATGGACCTCTCTGAGTTGATGTGAGGATGAAATAGTTAAAACATGGAAAGGACTAAGCTTTTCTTAAAAAGTATAGAATAAGATCTAATTTCCTTCCTTTCGGGCACCAGGCTCGCCTTGTCTGTCGCCGCCAGCCTCTCCAGCTCGGCTCCTCCCCATCCCCTTTGCTCAGTAGACCTAGCCTTGGCCTTGTTTCTTTTGCTGTAAATCAGGAGCGTGATGCTGCCCTCGGGGCCTTGGTACGTGCTGTCCCCTTGGCCTGGACCAGCCTCCCCATCTATGGGGCCATCCCTCAGCCTTCAGGGCTCATCCAGAGAGGTCTTTTCCTCTTCCTATCAGAAGTAACGGTTCATTCACTCATGCAACAGGTGTTTCTTCAGCCGCCTGCCCAGCTTTGTTTTAAGCACTAGGAAGTCAGCATACGAAGGCCTCTGCCTTCCTGGAGTCTGCCCCAAGGGGCTGGCAGGCCAGAGGCTGATAATAACAGTAAATAAGCAAAATACAGAGCGTGTCAGGCAGTGATACATGTTGTGGGTGGGGGAGGCAGGGGGTGAAGCTGGGGAGGAGGATGGGGAACGCAGGGGTGTGGGGATGTCCCTGGGAAGATAACACTTAAGTAAAGACCTTAAGGAGGTGAAGGAGGGTGTTGCTGTCGATGAGGAAGGAGAGCCTTGTACAGGGAGGGAACTCCAAGTGCAAAGGCTCCGGGGCAGCCTCGTCCCCAGAGTGCCTGAGAGTGGTAAGGAGGCGGCGTGGCTGGAGCCCAGTGAGCCAGGGCCGGTGGGGGAGAGGAGGTCCGGACAGTGGCCAGGCTCAGACCTTGAGAGCCACAGGAAGGACCTTGGCTCCTACCCTGAGTGAGATGGGAGCTCTGGGAAGGTTTGGCGCAGAGGAGAGACCTCTGATCTGTGTACTGACAGGACCCCTCGGGCCATATGTGAGAATGACTGGGTGTGGGGACCCACAGGGAACCCACGGACCAGCGAGGGAGGCGTTGCAGTAACCCAGGTGAGAGGCGCCGGTGCCTTGGACCTGGGCAGGGAGAAGGGGCAGATTCAGGACCGGATTTGAGGGTAGAGCTGACAGAACCCCCACCCACATGGTTCTGTGTCCTGTTTCCTTTTCTTCATCATCCTTCTCTCTGTCAGAAGGCAGGTGTTTGTTTGCCTGTTCTGTATCGTGTCCCCGGCCCGAATGTCAGTTCTCAGAAGGCAGACCTGGCCCACCTCAGTCACCTGTGTTTCCCCCACTGCTGAGAACAGTGTGTGACGCCTCGTAGGTGCTTCAGAAATCCTCCAAATGAGTGAGGACAGAAGCCGGAGCCCTGCCCATGACCGTGAACACTCCCCTCTGTCAGACCCATACGCCTTCACACCTCACGGTCCTTGCCACCCTGTACCCCTGCGAGAGCCCTTCCTTTTCCTCTGTTTCTCTGCGACACATCAGTTTCTGCTCACCAGCCAATACAGAAACACACAATCCTTACAAAGACTTGAAACACTGGCCCACATCTACCCGAAATGGGTGCCTCTTTCCTTCCCCGAAAGTAACCACTGTGATCTGTTTTGTGTGTCTGTCAAGGCCGTTCTGTAAGCAGTCACATCTGTATCAACGTGTATTTATGTGACTTAGGTGTGTATATTTTTATATATTTAAACATGTATGTTTACCATAGAAATTACAGTATCTCTGGAAAAAAATCATATACAAAAGCTATCGCTTATGTGATACATATTTGTTATAACTTGCTCTGCTCACTCGGGACCCATTAAGTAATGATTTACCTCTTTTTTGTTTGACCGAATGACACACCGAAGAACGGCGGTGCCCAGTTCATGAAGCCGTCCCCCTGGGGAGGAGCATGAGGTTATCTGCAATTTTTTGCTCTTACAGACAATGCTAGGGGTATCGTCATGCTGCTGCTGTTTGAACACGTGTCCTGCTTCTCTAGGCAAGAGGCTGAGAGGGGGAGGGACGGCGTCACAGGTCTCCCCTCCCTGGCCTTACGGACTCCCCCTCAGCCTCATCGCAAAACCTCCTGAGCCCCTCCGGCTGGTTGGTAGCTTCTCGTTCATTTCTTCCGTTTCTGTAGCCATGCGGTCAACAGTTTGTTTGATGCGCCTGCTGGGCACAAGGCCCTGGGGACCCCCTCCCCACTGCCTGCTTTCGGGGCCTTTGCAGGTCATTCTGCTCCCAGAGGCACTTTCAGTGTCTCCCCATGGTCGCTGCACCCCACATCCTACAGGCTTTGGGCTCAGCCTGAACTCAGTGTGTATCCCAGCTCTGTCACTTGCCCCCCCGTGTGACCTTGACCAAATTCCTATTCTCCGCCAGCCTGTGTCCTCACCTGGATAATGAAGATATGTTTGCTGCTTGTGTTTGGTAAATTGTTCCAGATTGCCTGCTGTGAGCCAGCCCCTGGTGTAGGTGGTGGGGATGTAAAGGTGGATGAGACAGACAAGTCCCCCTCCTAGAGCTCCTCTTCTGGTGGAAGAGACAGGTACTGAATTTTTAAACCGAAAAGGGATTTCAGATGGTGGTGGTTTCTATGAGGAGGTAAAGCAGGGATGTGGAGGCTGACCTGCAGGCGGGCCAGTGGTTAGAAGGGCTTTCGAGTGATTATGCTAAAGCCTTGCAGAGTGCTTAGAAAGCACTCAGTAGAGGTTAGCTCCGTGTCTCTCCCTCTTTAATGGGCATAGTCTCGGTCGGGGACTTTGTTAAATTGCAGACCCTAAGAGTCCACGTTTCTAACAGGCCCCCTGGCGATGCCAATGCTCTGCTCGGCTTCACCAGCCACTCTTAGGGGTCAGGGGTTAGCTTGGCTGTGCATCAGAATTACTTTGCAAGTTTTCTTAGCACGCACATGGCAGGACTCCACTCCTAGCATTGCTGATTCAGTAAAGGTTTGGTCTGGGGCCCAAAAATTTGTGTTTCTGACAAGTTTCAGGTAATACTGATACTGCTGGCCCAAAAACCACACCCTGAGAACAAGGCTTCTGCACTGGTTTTAAACCTGGCTGCACACCGAAATCTCCTGGGAAGTTTAAAAGTTTTTAAAAAGACTCATGTCCAGATCCCACACCCAGAGAATCTGATTTAATTGGTCAGAAGTATGACCCATGCAATGGGATTTTTCTAAAGCTCTCCAGATGAGTTTACTGTGTACCAGGATTGAGAACAGTTGTTTTAGATGGTGAATTCCTCCAGGACAAGGATAGATTTTTATTCCTAGATATGTATTTAAATTATTGTCCCTGATTAGCACACAGCTCAGTCTATGGCTCATGGTAGATCCTTAAAAATTGTTAATGGGTGGATAGGTAGATAGATTAATGGATGGAAGAGTAAAGGATAGATGGCTGGAGGATGGATGGATGGATGGATGGATGGATGGATGAATGGATGGATGGATGGATGGATGGAGAATGGGTAGATGGGTGGAGCATGGATATGGATCAGTGGAGGGCAGATGCGTGGATGGGGAAGGATCGTGGATGGCTGGAGGATGGATGGACGGGAGGAGAATGGATGTGGATGGATGGAGCATGGATGAATCGGTCGGTGGATGAATGGATCAAGGATGGGAAGATGGATGGATGGATGGAGGATAGATGTGTGGATGAGTGGGTAGATGGATGGATGGATGGATGGATGAATGAATGAATGAATGAATACAGGGTGGTCTTGAGAATCACAGATAACTTGAGGCTGATTTAGCTTTGAATCCTTAATAAAGTTTCCTTAATTTCCCCTGCCTTATTTCCATATCTGTAAAATACAGATAATAACTTTCTCATTGGGCTGTTATGGACAACAATAGAGATAAGTCTCATGCAGTCCTTAGCACAGTGTCTGGCTTACAGAAACCGCTTGAGAAATATTAGCTATCATTCATTACTAATCAAGGGAAAATTGGATTTGAATTGTATCCTGCCTTCTAGAAGGAGAGGAAAAAATGTTACAGAACTGAGAAAGCAAAACTGAATAAAGAAAAATGTTTGTTTAAAATGCTGGTATGGGGATGCTTGGGTGACTCAGTGGGTTAAACAGTTGCCTTCAGCTCAGGTCATGATTCCAGGGTCCTGGGATCGAGTCCTGCATCGGGCTCTCTGCTCAGTGAGGAGCCTGCTTCTCTCTCTTCCTCTGCCTGCTGCTCCCCCTACTTGTGCACTATCTCTGTAAATAAATAAATAAAAATCTTTTAAAAAATAAAATGCTGATACAAAAAAAAAAGAGAGAGAGAGAGAGATACATTTTGCAGAGGCCAATGTTATCATCTCAGTAAGGGTTTCCTCTGAGAGGTAAGACTGTGCCCACAGGAGAAGCTGGGCTGTCTACTCTCAGACCTCCTGTTCCTCCTCTGCGCTGGGTATGATAGGGTCTGATTTTTCGGTTCCCATCTCTCCGGTTCCAGCCTGGAGCTGGCAGGTTTTGATTCATCTCATCCAAGCCAGGTGGAGCTGCCCAGACTTCTGCCCAAGTCCTCACCTGGGGAGACGAAGATCAGCTTCAACTCTCCCACCCCGTAGCCTTCCCCAGCTGGCTTCCTGGGGTCCTCAGCACCCAACACAACCCCTACCTGAACAGAACAGAAATCCCACTCTGGGGGTGTTGGTGTAGTGTGAAGGAAATTGCCAATCCCCTCTTTATGAGAAAGGGCACGGGTGATTATTAATTATTGAGCGCCTTCCCTACATGAAGAGCTCTCGCCCCTGGCAATGTCTCCGGAAGTCCCCACCTTCTCCAGCCACTCTCTGCGGTATGTGGGTACCATCTCTCCTGTTGCTGGCTTACTGACTTTTCTTTAAAACAATTCCCTTTCAGTACATTCATTTTATTTATTTATATTTTAAGATTTTATTTATTTGACAGGGAGATCACAAGTAGGCAGAGAGGCAGGCAGAGAGAGAGAGAGGAAGAAGCAGGCTCCCTGCAGCCCGATGCGGGGCTCGATCCCGGGACCCTGGGATCATGACCTGAGCCAAAGGCAGAGGCTTTAATCCACTGAGCCACCCAGGCGCTCCAGTACATTCCTTTTAAAAGGATGACTTAACACCTGTTCCAGCAATGAAAAGTATTGCCTTTGATAGTCTTGCTGTGGTTCTAATATATGCATTTAGATAAATCGGTGTTGGTTTATGGGCGCCTGGGTGGCTCAGTGAGTTAAAGTCTCTGCCTTTGGCTCAGGTCATTATCTCCGGGTCCTGGGATCAAGCCCCACATCAGGGTCTCTGCTCAGCGGGGAGCCTGCTTCCCCTTCTCCCTGCCTCTCTGCCTACTTGTGATCTCTGTCTGTCAAATAAATAAATAAAATCTTTAAAAAAAAATCAGTGATGGTTTAAATAGAAGAATGTGTATTTACGTACCCTCTCAAATCCTCGCACTCTGGGATATCCCAGTCTTGTTCCTTGCAGTCCTCAGGAACACCCCTCCAAGGGACAGATGCCTTGTTCACTGTCACACAGCCACTCAATGAGAGTCAAAACTGGGGTTAGTGCTTCTGGACTCCTAACACAGTGCTCTCTCCTGCTGTCCTTGTCCCTGGCCCGAGAGCACTTTAAACCACCCATACAGACGAGATAAGCTGACTTGGTTAGTAGACTTGCATCTTTCATAGCAAAGACCTGCCTCAAGATGTCTCATACTAGAAACTGTCTCATCCTGTGGGGATCATAGAAGCAGGCCCCTGGGGTCAGATTAGGCAACATAGTAGTGGCTGCTGCTTTCAGAATCATTAGCTTCTTAATCCTCCCAGTGAGAGGTAAAAAAGTGTGAACATTCAAATTGGGCTCATGGATTCAAGTGGCTTAAGCAAGGGCCCCATGAGAACGGGAAGCTGATATGAGCTTCTGCCCAGGGAGCCTTGGCAGGTACCTGCCTTTGCAATGCGGCAACAGCTCTGCAGGTGTGAGGTATGGTCCCATCTTGTGGATGTGGACACCAAGGCTTAGAGAGAGGAAGGGACAGGCACAAGGTCATGTGGTTATTTTGCTGCAGCTGCAGGATTTGAATTTGGGTCTGATCCCTTATGCCTGTGTGATTTTTTAGGGAAGAACTTTAAGTTGACAAATTAGAGAGATTTGGGCTGTAGATCTGGCCCACCCACAGCAGGTGCATGGAGGCCCAGATGAAGGAACGAAGTATGAAGCCCCTGCACAAGTTTCTTCACACAGTCACGGGTACACATGGTCATGTACAAGTGTGCATTCACGCACATAGACCTAGCTTTATTTGCCTTATTTTATTTTATTTTTTAAATATTTTATTTATTTATTTGACAGAGAGAGATCACAACTAGGCAGAGAGGCAGGCAGAGAGAGAGGGGGGAAGCAGGCTCCCCACTGAGCAGAGAGCCCAACGCGGGGTTCAATCACAGGACCCTGGGATCATGACCTGAGCTGAAGGCAGAGGCTTTAACCCACTGAGCCACCCAGGCGCCCCTGTTTGCCTTATTTTAAAAACCAGATCTTACAACTTGCTCATCTATATTGTCTCCTGGGCCCCGTATGCATTTGAGTTTGTGACTTCCAGAAGGGAGATTTCTTTTTCTGAACCTGGAATTGGGATACTTTTTAATGACTCGCAGGGGTTTTCTTAGCCTGTAGCCCAAACTCTCGCCACTCAGAAGTGTGGTTTCCTGGCCTCCTGTGTCAGTCTCACCAGGGAGCTTCTTTTTTCTTTCAGGATTTCACTTAAATTCAAGTTAGTTAACATCTAGTGTAGTATTAGTTTCAGGGGTAGAATTTAGTCTTTCATCAGTTGGACCCAATACCCAATGCTCATTCCATCACGAGCCCTCCTTAATGCCCATCCCCCGGTTATCCCATCCTCCTACCCCCCACCCCTCCAGCCACCCTCAGTCTGTTTCTTAGAGTTAAGAGTCTTTTATAGTTTTTCTCCCTCTGTTTTCATCTTATTTTTCCTTCCCTTCCCTTATGCTCATCTGTTTTGTTTCTTAAATTCCACACATGAATGAAGTCATCTGGTGTTTGTCTTTCTCTGATTGACTTATTTTGCTTAACATTATACCGTCTAGTTCCATCCATGTCGGTGCAAATGGTAAGATTTCATTTTTGATGGCTGCATAATATTCCACTGTATATCTACCCCACATCTTCTTTACCCATTCATCTGTTGATGGACATCTCAGCTCTTTCCATAGTTTGGCTATTGTGGACATTGCTGCTGTAAACATTGGGCTGCACATGCCCCTTTGGATCACTACGTTTGCACCCTTTGGATAAACACCTACTAGTGCAATTGCTGCGTCATAGGGTAGTTCTAGCTTTAATTTTTTGAGGAACCTCTGTACTGTTACTGGGATCTTTCTTGGCCTGCAGGCTGGGAGTCTGCATCTTCACAAGGTCCCCGGGGAGTCCTGTGCAGGGTAAGGCACCAGGTGCACTGCTCTGTACCATCCACTTTCTTCCTTTGCACTTGTTCTCATTATAATTAAGCATTTATTTGCATAATCCTTTGTTTGCCATCCATCTTCTCCACTTAGCCTGTTCTGGACTGCTTTAGCTCATTGTTATAAACCAGTTCCTAGCACATGCCTGGTGCAGGTAGGCAACGAATAAGGGAATGAGTGAATGAATGAATGAATGAATGGGCTCATTCCAGAGGCTGTGGCCATCTGTTTAATCCTCCTCCTCTGCTAATCCTTCTCCTTTTACCCATGGGAAGCTGGGGAGGAAGGGGAGACTTAAGAGTTTTAAATTCAGAATTAAATGGAGGAGGCTCTGTCTCCCACCCCCCTTGAGAGCTAGCTGTCCTGTTTTATGTGTCAACCACATCCCCCAAGACACGTGGTGAGACTTGGAGATTAGCTACCTTGGGCCAAGTCACTAGGGCAGGTTTCACCTCTGCCAACATGGATATGGTTGAAGCCCCGTTGACCTCAGCCTCATCCATCATGGCAAGTTCAGTGGCACTAACAATGTTGAGAACAAGAAGCTGTGGTCAGTGCAAGTCCAGGCTCTAGACCCCAGCAGCAGGAGTGTGGGCCGCTGCAGCTTCTGATATAGTGTTTCCGGCACCCTGAAGATGCTGGGGGCTCACTTGACGAGTGCAGTCCGAGGGTCACCTGCCCCTTGTGCCGGTGACCCCATGTTGGTGTTGGGGTAACCATGAGGAGTATGACCTCCCCCTAGATTGTGCTCCACTACTCCCACTGCCAGACTCTGTAACACTCTGGCATCATGCAGGGACTCATGACCACGGTCCACTGACTGACTGCCTCTCTGGCAAACTGTAGTACCGTGGTCGTGCAGCTGGCCAGAGCGTCATGCCTGCACGCAGCAGCGGCACCCGCATGGCTGGGGGTAGGGATTGTTCCTCCGCTGCATGGAGAGCTCAGAGGCCTGGCCTCCCGAGTCTCCACCCTCAGTGGGTCTCTCTGGCTCTGACTACCATCCAGATAAAGCTGTCAGGTACAGTGGCATTCAGAAAGTGGTGAAGCGGGCCTCGGGGGGGATCACCGAGAGCCGTCCTGGGCTGTACTGAGGTCTAGATTGTCACCTACAACTTGAACAGCGATGTCACTACTGGGGCTGGCACTGCCCATAGGATTGTCCCTTCAGGCCCACATCCTAGTATGCAGACGATGATAACTGCAGGCAGGCCTCCTGGTCCTCATGACCTCCAAGGACATAGCGTTAGACCACAGCAGCAGCACCGGACAGAAAGAGAAGCTCTCCGCTCCTGGCAAGTCCCTGCCTCCCCTCCGCGCCCAAAGCACTGAGCGCCCCCGTCCTTGACATAGTCCCACCCAGGCCCCCAGAAGAAGGAAGGAGCTTAAAAGCCCCACCTTGTCACAAGCCATCAGGATTTCCAATGACGTGTACAGCATTGCCCCCTGCAGTTAAAGGCAGAAGGGAAGGGTGGCAGGTAGGGAAGGAGGAAGGGGGTCGTTCCATATATAATGTACTTATTTTCCAGGTTTCCCTGCCCAGGTCCCTTGGGATGAAAAGTTCAATATGATACCCACCCACAAAAGATAAAAGCCTGTGTTTTTCAAAAGTCTCACAGCCTGTAGAAGGCACATCTTTCACTGAATACCCATCTCTCACTTGCACAGTCGTCTGGGGGTGTGCTGGGGCGGGAAGGGGAGAGGATTGTAGGTTTGCACAGCAGGAGAGGGAGACCTGCCCACGTGGGGAAGCCAGGTTGCTCAGCAATTCAGAGCAGGGGAAGCTGGAGTGAGGCAAACATGCAAATCACAGCACGGAGACTGGGGCAGAAAGATGCCTCAAATTTACAGAACGCCAAGTTCATCCAAGCCCATAGGAATGTTTCCATAAGATGCGATTTTTATGAATATTTACATATTTATTTAAGAAAACATATTCAAAATGTTTAATTCAGTAACTTATGCATTACCAAATGCATTGAGATCATGGGCTTTTACCAATAATGACACTGTGGCTGCTTCCGAATGAGGCAGTTCATTCTCTAGTCCTGGGGGAGGATGAGGACGGGTGCTGGAGGTCCTGCCTGGGGCAGCGCACCCCAACTAAGCACAGTAGCATTGAGGGAGCACCTACAGCACTTTCCTTGACATTAGACCACGGCTGTTCTCGACACATAGTAAGAAATGTATTTTTTTTTAAAGATTTTATTTATTTATTTGACAGACAGAGATCACAAGTAGGCAGAGAGGCAGGCAGAGAGAGGAGGGGAAGCAGGCTCCCTGTCGAGCAGAAAGCCCAATTTGGGGCTCGATCCCAGGACCCTGAGATCATGACCCGAGCCAAAGGCAGAGGCTTTAACCCACTGAGCCATCCAGGCACCCCAAGAAATGTATTTTTGCACGCCACTCAGCACATGCACACGCCTGTGCCCTCCCCCCCCACCCCCAGACACACCCCACAGCACATTCTCATGTCTGTAACTGGAACAAAAGTCTCACCCAAACCCTTCTTACTCTAGGCAGTACATGCTGCCGTTGTCTATTTTATTTTATTGTTTGGCTCTAGCTGTTAGTCCCTGAAGGGGCTTCAGGACTCCTGCCCTTGACCCCGGGGGTCTGGGACCCCAACAGAATTTGACTCAGCCAGGGAGGCAGTTCAGGGAATGGACTTGGGACTCACAGGGCCCTGGGATTCAAGTCCCAGTTCCAGTGCCCTCAGGCTATGTGGCCTGAGCAGGGTCCTTAGTCTTCCCCTGTTTCTTCATCTGTACAGTGGGGACAGTGACATCACCTACCTTGTAGCATTGTTGCGGGGACTGAGTAAGGTCACGCATATGAGCAGTTAGCGCAGGGCCTGGCACGAAGCGAGCTCCTACGTGGACACTGGTCGCTGTCCTTAGGATGAGAGCCAGCGTGGGCTGCAGCGCCCTGGGGCCAGACCACCTGAGTTCAAATCACAGATCTGCCCCTTCTGACCTCCATGGCCTTGGGTGAGTTATTTAAACTCTCTGTGCTCTTCATCTGTAACATGGGGGTATGGATAGAACCCCCCTCATGGGGTGATTATGAGGATTAATAATAACTAGCCCAGGTAACAGACTTCGAAGAGAGCTTGGCACATAATAGACACTGGGTAAATGACTGACGTCGTTATCATCTTCGCATTTAAGGCACACGCATCCTCGTGGGATCAGCTTTTCCCCATTTCACAGGAGGGAACACTGAGGTCCAGAGACTCAAGGAAAGCTGCCTGAAGTCTCATTGCTACGGAGTCATAGAGTTGGAATTGCAAGTTGCTGTTCTGAGCCTCCAGCTCCGGGGCTAGAGAGGCTCAGAGCTCTGGAGACCTTGGAGCGTTTCTCAAGAGGCACAGGGACACCCCAGCCACATACCCCAGGACATAGGCACTGCCCTGCACACAAGGGAGCATGAATCAGCAGGCTGATACAATCAGAAGATGTGTTCTCTGGTATTTGCCAGGGCTTCCCTGTAAGGACATTGAGTTGCACTGTTCAAGATGACAGAGCGCAGTCCCCAGTGGACTGTCCATGTGTAAAATTAGCCTCTTGAAAATCTCCATCCCAGCTTAATTCCACCACCTGTTCATCCCCTCTTGCATTATTGTCTCCCACTGACAGTCGCATGCATGGTGCCCAGGGATACACTTGAATGAGGAGCCCAGGCCCCTTCTGTCTTCCTGCTCCACACCCTAGCTGGAGCCTAGGAGATGAGCCAAGATGTGCCTTCCCCTAAGTGCTGGAGCCAGCCCCACCTGAACCCCATGGACCAAAACTAGGGTGGGAGAAGAAGAACGTCAAGGTGATGTCATCAGAAGAAGGGAAATGGATGTCGGCTAATCAAAACCAGCTGGTGTCTGCTATTCTCAGGTTCTTGGGGTTGCCTTTGAGGCAGGGAAGGGAGCAGCTCTCTACCAAGAAGTGGAAATGGCGCCAGACTGGGCGTCAGGAAACCTGGGTCAGGTCCCAGCTGTGCTGCTCTCTAATTATGTGACCTCGCTCATACATGCTCTCTCTGTCCCTTTGGCCTCAGTGTCCCTGTCCACGCAAGATGTAAGAGAGAGTGTTCTCCTCTGATGTTTCAAGATGCTCTAGACCCTTCCGTTAGTGCCTGGAGACAGCAGTCACCCAGAAAGGGTTTTCAAGAAGGAAAGTGCTCAAATGTTGTGCCTTGGATGAGCTTTTGTGGTTGAGAAAGTCCCTGGCAGCAATTCTCTGAGTTTCTTCCCACTCAGGTCAGCGTCTAAAGTCACAGCTTCCGTGGGTCGTCACTCTGACAGCTAAAGCCCTTCTAATTTTTCTTTTCCCTCCAGGCATCACCACATCAGCCTCCCCGAGTGTGTCTCAGCTCTTCACAAGGTGAGCGCCCTGGCCCCGCTCCTCTTCCTCCCTCGCTTTCTCCACCTGGGCAAAGGCTCTGTGGCCAGAGTCCCCGGAGGGGAATCCCAGCACCAGCACTTCCCAGCCGAGCCACCTTGAGCATGTGACTCCACGGGCCTCAGTCTCCCCACCCTTAGGAGAGGGACCATCACGATGCCTGCCCCCATGAAATGGGCTAGAACATGTCAGAAAGGCTTAGAATGAAGCCTGGAGCAGAGTGTTGCGTGCTGGGCTTTCTCCCGTCTTCTCTTTGTTCTTTTTGTTCATCCTTCTCTTCCCCTCCCCTTCCTCTCCTTTCCTGGGCAGACCCCTTCTCATTCTTCCCACCCTCCCTTTGTCCCCACCTCCCTCCCTCTGTTCCTTCCTCCTTCCTTTCCCCTCCCGTCTTCACTCATCTCCCCCTTCCCTCCCTGTCCTGCTCCCTCCGCCCCCCTCTCACCTAACCCCCTCGCCTCCTCCCTCTTTCATCCTCTCTTCCGGCCCCAACACCCACCCAGCCCTCTTTCAGGCCACATTCCACAGGAGATGCCAATCCCAGAGATGGGTGAGGCGTGGCCCCTGCCCTCGGGTAGTTGCCCATCCAAGGGAGGAGACAGGCCAGTAAAGCAGAGACCCCCTCCCATGGGCGGGCGGCATCAGTGCTCCACCAGCGGCGCCCTGCGCACGGGGCAGAGCCAGCTCCCGGATGGCCACGGCTCCCTGAGAGGCCTCGGGGAGCTGCCAGCCTGCAGCCTGCAGCGTGGGAAGCCTGCAGTGCTCCCGGCCAGGTGGCCAAAGTGCCCCCAGTCTAGAGGGTCAGCTCCTCCCAATGCAGACGTGCGCCTCCCTTGACAACACCGGAAAAGCTGCTTAGAAGGAGCACCTTCCTCAGCCTTCCTTTCCCTGCAGATGTTTTGAAGGTGCTTAGTAGCAACGGAGGTCTGTCAGATGTACCTAAACTTTTCTTCAAGGCCTCGGGGTTCTGCTCCTCTTTCTCTAGGTTTTCACTATAGCCCCACCCAGTTTAATCTGCGAGGGGGAAACGGCTTCTGATGGGAAGCCAGAGTCGATGGCTGGGAGTTGCCACCTTCTAGTTCCAAGGACAGGTGTAAATTGGGAGCAGGGTCAGATAAGGTTCTGTGCTCCGCACTAAGTCCCGACCCTTGGGACGCATCCTGGGGCACTGCCCCAAGTGGGAACACTCGTGGATAAAACCCTCCAGGACCGGGTCTGGGATCTCTGAGTTAAAGTCACACACAAGCTCCCCACCACCGTCTATCACAGTAGTAGTCCGAAAGAAAGAAGGGCAGGAGAACATCTTTTTGTGATACTGTAAAGTTTTGTACCCATCTCACACCTGCCATGAGGCTTCTTATGGAGGAGGAGGTCCGGAAATGAACAGGTTTTACCCAAAGAGATGTAACCAGAACGGAAGCCGGTGTAGAGATGGGGATCTCACTACCATCTACTGGCAGAGCAGCTAGATACAGGATGTCGGGTGCAGACGGCCCTTGCGCCAGGTGTGGGAGCTCATGGGAGAGAGTGGCCCCATGGAGTGGTGAAGGGCATGGCCTCTGCATCAGCTGTGCACACTTAGTACGGCCCTTAGTCTCTCTCAGCCTCGGTTTCCTTATCTGTAAAATGGGATTAGGAGCAGTAACTACCTCCAGGGGTTGTCATTGTTGTTATGAGGCTTAAATGAGCCAATACACAGCAAGGAATTAGGATAGTGCCTGGCACATAATAAATAGTACAACAATTTTTAGCTGTTTTTAACACTAAAGGAGGCGGACCCTGCAGGGGATGTTGCAAATGAATGTGATAGAGAAGTGGCCGCTGCTCAGATCAATTGATAATGTCACGCAGGAGTGCAAACCTAGGCTTGCTGAAGCCTCTGCTTTGTGGGGGTGTGTGGGGGGCGGGGAGAGAGAGAGAGAGGAAAAGAGAAACCTCATGGTTTGAAAATAATAGTGATGAATTCAAATTTCAAGAAAATCAACTACACTAGCCAAAGAAATTATATCCATGGATCCAAGGGCCGCCTCTGGCTCCTGGGCCGCCATCTTGTCCCCTTCCTTCTAGAACAACCCACCTTGACTTGACATTGCTGCCTGTAGGGCTGGGTGAGTCTCAGTCCTGTCAGTGAGAAGCAGCACAGTTACAGGTGGGGACACTGGAATCAGAGCCCAAGTTTAAGTTCTAGATTCCCCCACTTTCTAGCTGTGACTTCAGGTCCCTCAGCTTTGGTTTCCTCTTCTCGAAAATGGGAGTTACAAGAGCCCCCACCCCCGGGAGTTGATGTGAGCGTCCAGTGAGCTACACTGCATGTGTCAGGCCTACAGGACACAATTCGAGCCCATGGTAAAAACACAGTGGTTGGAAGCGCTCATTACATTACAGATATCTTAGGAAGCGGCCCTTTAAATCCTAGGCCTTCATGGAACCTGTCATTCACCAGGGAGAGCAGAATCCAATTGTGTTCTTGGGTTGCATGTAACAGAATATAGGCTCCAGCTGATGTCCACCCAAAAGGACTTTCTTGGAAAATCTGGAGTAGCTTACAGTGTCAATGAGAGCAGAATAATCAGACCTTGAGGAAGACCAAGAAAAGGATAGCTTCTGGGATCCCGGCAACAGGAAGGAATGAAGACAGGGTTTTCAGAGTGTAGCTGCTGGAATGAACCGATCAGCCCAAGATTTAAATTCCCAGGACAGAACGTGATTGGATGCTCTTCCATCATGAGCCCACCCCTTGGCTAAGAGCAGGGCATCAGCTGGGAAGGTGTCTAAGTTAGGGTAGATAAGATAGGACAGAGAGGCTGCAGTCATTAGTGGTGTAGACGCAGTGACATCACACAACAAAGGCTTGTTTGTGGTTCACCAAAAGTTCAGTGTGGACTGGAAGAAACTCCCCAGGGCAGCTGTCCTCTACGTGCTGATGCGGGATCTGGGAGATAATCCATACTAGAGCTCTGTCCCCTCAATCTTGACAGTTGCTGGCAAAAGAGGAGAGAGGACAGGAGGGTCACAGGGGATGGTTTTATTAGCCAGAACTGGGAGAGGCTTATACATTCTATGGGAGGGAATCCGGTCCCATGGTGGATCTGACTCAAGGCAGACAAGAAATAAAATCTTCCTGGTGTCCAGGAAGAGGAAAATGGAATGGGATCTGATGAATATGTAAGTTATTTCTGCCCTGGAAATAGTCAATACTCAAAGGAAAATGGGGGAAGGGATGCTGGGCTAGGATTGGAGATTTAATCTTGTCTCTTTCCCTGCAGACCTTGCCCACACGTCCTGCCCAGCCAGCCCGCCACGGCCATGGCAGCCTACGGCCAGACACAGTACAGTGCGGGGATCCAGCAGGCTGCCCCCTACACTACGTACCCACCCCCAGCACAAGCCTACGGAATCCCTTCTTACAGTGAGTACCAGACCAAGCCCTGGCTTTCCCGCTGTGGTCCCCGATATCATGGTCTTTCTTTTATCCTGTTGCCTCAGTTAAATGCAAAATGGCAAAGGTAGCCAGCCTAGGTTTGGATTGGAAATAGAGGGACAGGACAGACACATTTAAATGTGGTTCTAGTTCAACAAACTATATCAAGGCCTCTTTTGATTATAAGACTAAGAAACTCAACACTAGCTGGCTTAGGGAAAATAGAAATTTAATTCCCAGTAGTCCCACCAGAATCTCTAGGGGCCCTCGTTGGCCAGTTGGGTCACATGGCAATGCTTCAGTCTGGGCAAGGAAGTGAAAGTACGAGAAATAAGGAGGCTGAAGTCTGTGGATTGTATCTGAGGGAGAGATGGTTCTCTCCAAGGAAAGTCAATGGATGCCAGGAAGACAAAGGAAGACAAGACTCAGGAAGGGCTGGATTTTCAGCTCCAGTCTGAAGGCAGGAAAAGACCCATGTCCCAGCTCAAGCACTCAGGCAGGAGTCCCCTCTTACTCAGCCCTTTGTTCTATTCAGGTCTTCAACTGATGAGATGAGGCCCACCCACCTTAGGAAGGGCAGTCGGCTTTATTCCGTCTACAGATTCAAATGTTAATCTCCTTCAGAGAACTCTCACACAGATACACCCAGAATAATGTTTGACCAGATGTCTGAGCACCTTGGGGCCCAGTGAAGGTGACACGGCCAATTAACTATCACACAGGCTCTGGCTGTTACTCGTGCTAGTCCTTCCCATCATAATTGAGGTATCAACCAAAAGCTCTTTTGGTAGCAAATGAGAAAAACCCAGTGTTAATTAGTGTAAGGAAATAAGGGTTTTTATTGCAAACGTAACTGAACAATCTAAGGGTACTAGCTTTAGGCAGCGAGCACTAAATTCAGATACTCAAGTGATAATAGGAGGCATCAGTTTCTCTGCTTCCCTTTGGAAGGTTAGCATCAGTCTCAGACAGGCCTTTCCACTGAGGTGCCAAAGACAGCCTCAACAGTGCCATGTTGTAACTCCCCCCCCCCCAAAAAGAGAGCTTCTCTCATCTGGGACTTCCTGCACCATCCCAAAGATTACTCTGACTGAACTCCCACAGCCATCGCTGACCCAGACACTGGAGCAGAGAAGATAGAATGCTCTGGATGGCCACATTGGGCTACATGTCCACCCATGGAACCAGGAGTCAGGGCAAGCTCACCCAAGAAAGAGAACCGATCTGAATGTGAGGAAGGGGGGGTAGGTAGAAACCAGAGATGTCTAGTAGACAGAATGTAGGATTGGTAGGCAGGACACCTGGCTTCCAGGCCCACCTCCCTCCGATCTCCCCAGTCCTCAGTGTCCTCAACTGTCAACATTAATATCTCATGTTACCTTCCGAACCAGATGGTATGGCTTGAGTGCAGAGACGCAATCTTGTATTTTTTTTTTCCTGCCCTCTTCTCCCTCTCTACCTCTGCTCTCCGTGTGTTCTTTGATTCATTCCTTCATGACACTGGGTCATGTGCTAGCCAGTAGAGGTCAACAAAGCAGAGCTGGGCCCTCCCTGGAGCTTATAGTCTGGAACAGAGGCTGAAAAGTGAAAGCCAATGGGTAATGTGGGTAGCTCTCTTAACCTATAAAATACACTTGACATTTTAAAAATTAATTGTCAATTTTAAAATGTGAAATGCTAACATAAAAAAATTATATTTCTAATGTCTTTAAAAAGAGAAATGATCCGGCAGCACTGACCCCGCGGTTTTTGTGTGGGAATAGGTGCCTCTGAGTAGGGCTGAGCCCATTAGCCTAAATTCGTCATGCTCCCCACCCAGCTCACATGACTCATTTGAATTATCTGCTGGTCCTCTGAAGACATTTGAGTTTGCAACCCCCAGCCTAAAGGGAGAAAAAAAAAAAACTAAAGATTTAAAAATCTCTATGTGTTTCAAACTATGATTGTGTGACAGAAGGAAGAGAAGTAGGTCATGAGAAAGAACAGAAGGAAGACTTCATCTCGGATCCAACATCAGGGAGGGCTCTTAGACGAGGAGCTGATTCAGCTAAGAATTGAGACCGCATCCAGCCAGGGGGACCACCCGTGGGAAGGCCCCTGAGATGGGGAGGAATTGGGCAAATCCAAGAAGCCCAGTAGCAAGAGCACAGTGGGAGATGAGGTAGGAGAGGTGGGCAGAACCCTGGAGGCCTGGGGAGGATTTGGGATTTTTATTCCAAGTGAAACGGGAACTCACTGTGGGTTTATAAGCAGAGGCCTATATTCTACAATCTGGGTTTTTTCAAGATCATTTTGGCCACTGTAGGGAGCCTAGATCGGAGGGAAGGAAGAGGGAAGCAGGCAGGCTAGTGGTGACTGAGGAAGCGGATGGACAGGGTGATGGTGGAGGCCTGGGGCAAGGCTGACACAGGAGCAACTCTAGACGTGGGAGTGATGTGTCCTGGGGGAACAACAGACCAGGCGTTGGTAACAGTCACCAGCAGGGAGCTGCTGCCACCCTGAGGCCCTCAGTGCTCTGTGTCCTTACCAGAGAGGGTACATAAATCGCCCAGAGTCGTCCAGCTGGTCGGTGGCATTAAACCCAAGCAGCCTGGCCCCGGAGTCCAAGCTCTTAACCACTGAGCTCTGCTGCCCAAGCCACTGTCTGTTAATGCTTGGGGATTACCTATGGGATTACCAATGGGATTACCAATGACAGACCTCTGCCAACAGGTGTGGGCACTGTTTCCAACTTTCTGTCCCTCCTGTGCTGGAAGACTTGTGATAAAATCACACTAAGTTACCCCACCTGGCTGAGAGCCAGGGAAAATGAAGCCGTATTATTTTTCGTTGTTAAGGAGAAAAGTAGCCCTATTCCCAGAAAAAGCGTGGCAGGTGGTAAGAGCACGTGTCCTGGCCTCACACGCCACCTCTGCCACTTGCTGGTCCTAACACACTGGGCAAGCCACCTCTGTCTCCTCATTCATGCAGTGGGAGGGATGCCAAGTCTAGGCTCCTCCCAGTTTTCGTGAAGATTAAATTAGATTATCTATATCAAAGGTCAGCTACCATTTTCTGCAAAAGTCCTGAGGGTTACTTCTGGCTTTGAGGACCGTAGAGCTATTCGGCTCTACTACCGTAGTGTGAAAGCAGCCAGGCAATATGTAAACAAATGGGTGTGTCTGTGTTCCAATAAAACTTTATTTACACAGACAGGAAGTGAGTCAGATTTGGTCTGCAGACCCTAATTTGTCAGCCCTTGATCTACATGAAGGGCTTAGCTCACAGGGCCGGCCCAGGGGAAATGCTCAGTCAGTGCTGTAGGGCCCAAGCTGCCACACACACCTGGAACGTTCAAGTCACTGAATAATGACAGGGAAGATGAAAAGCCGTTTTCCTTCACGTGCGCCTGTGCCTGAGCAAGCAGTGTTTGCTCATTGTCTGGACAAACCTTGTTGAATCTTGTTAGGAAACTTTTCTCATTGCTGCTTGGCAAATAGCATTATTTACTTTTGTTGAAAAAGCGTCAAGGAAATAATACATTTGAGCAAACTAGAGGGAAGGAGGTGAGGGGTATTCAATATGGTTTTCCTCAGTTTATTACGCAACATTTAAGACATCTGTAAAAGCATAAAGAGTAATAGCACAAATGCCCATGAGCTGACCATCCAACTTAAGAGGTAAAAAATAAAAGGTTTATTTGTTTGACTACTCAGAGATACCCACACTCCTGGATTTGATGTTTATCATTCGTCTGTATTTCTTTATATAAAACAGAGGTCAGCAAAATTTTTCTGTGAAGAGCCTGACAGTAAATATTTGTAGTTTCGCAGGTCATACACAATCTATCACAACCACTCAACTGCTCCACTGTAGTGCAGAAGCGGCCATAGTACATAAATGAATGATGTGTCTGTTTCAGTAAAACTTCATTTACAAAAACAGGTAGCAGGTCACATTTGGCCGTGGGCTAATGTGGAATATTATTTTGCATGTTTTACAACTTTATATATTGTTTCCTCTGGTATCCATTCTTTTTTTGAAAGGGAGAGCGCAAGCAAGTGGGAGATGGTGGGTAGGAAGGGCAGAGGGAGAAAGAGAGAGAGAATGCTTGGGGTTCTCAGCCCAGCACAGAGCCTGACATGGGGCTCGATCCCACAACCCTGAGATCATGGCCTGAGCTGAAATCAAGAGTTGGACGCTCAACCGACTGAGCCACCCAGGCGCCCCTAGTATCCATTCTTTTGTTACTTGCTTTTTCCACCCAACCTATGTCTATGAAATTTTTTTAAAGATTTTATTTATTTATTTGACAGACAGAGATTACAAGTAGGCAAGAGAGGCAGGCAGGGAGAGAGAGGAGGAAGCAGGCTCTCTGCTCCGAGGGGTAAATACCCAGTAGTGCGATTTCTGGGTCGTAGGGTAGCTCTATTTTCAACTTTTTTTTTTTAAGATTTTATTTATTTATTTGACAGAGAGATCACAAGTTGGCAGAGAGGCAGGCAGAGAGAGGGGAAAGCAGGCTCCCTGCTGAGCAGAGAGCCCGTTGTTAGGTTCAATCCCAGGACCCTGGGATCATGACCTGAGCTGAAGGCAGAGGCTTTAACCCACTGAGCCACCCAGGCACCCCTATATCTTGAAATTTATCCCTGTTCATGCATGGCTGTAGTTCATACATTTTCACTGCTGTATAATAGTCCATTATTTAACTGTACCACAACTCATTTATCTATTACACCCAATACTTAATCACTTAAAACAACACCCTGATATATTATTTCTGGTGCTTCTTTGGGTTGACCGGGTAGGCTTTCTGCGGGTCTCCCCTGGTCTCCCTCATGCAGCTATATTTGGCTGGCAGGTTAGCTGGCATGGCTGGGCCTCTTAACCGGGGCTTTCATCCTGTGCTTGTTCACTGCATGCTGGTCTCAGGTTTCCAGAAGAGCCGAGGTAGAAATTTCAAAGCTGCTTGACTCCTAGTCTCCAAAACTCCCATCACTCAGCCACTGCTACGAGTCAAAACAAATCATAAGGCCAGGGGAGATTCTAGGAGTGTGAACATAGACTCTGCCTGTTGACAAGAGGAGCTGTAAAATATTGGGATTGTGTTTGTCGGTCTACCCGAGTATATCTGAATTTCTTAACAAAGAAGCGGGAGTCTGCCCAAACAGGAAGTGAATCTTTTGGAATTGAATGGTGGGTGACATTGGAAACTCAGGAACCAAACTCAAGAACTCAGTACTCTGAGCATACAATAGACTTCCCCATGTCTATCTCACAGAATCTTGTGACATCTTCCCGTGTTGCTCAGGAGAGAATAATGGGCCAGCCTCAGTGCTATCTCTAAATGCAAGGGTAGGCTTTTCTTCCAGAAAGTTTCTGGGGCTGGAAAGCAGGGACTTTCCTCCCTCTTTCTTTTGCTCCCCCATGACTTAGAAGCATTGTCTTTGTTCACAAGACTGAATGGGGGAAAAGGAAGGAACCACAGTTACCAAACTGGCCCCAGAACTAGAAACGTCCTTTGAAGAGATATAAACAGTATTGAGACACTATTTAGGGGTGCCTGGGTGGCTCAGTAGGTTAAAGCCTCTGCCTTCAGCTCAGGTCATGATCCCAGCGTCCTAGGTCTCTCCTGGTCTCTGCTCGGCAGGGAGCCTTCCTCCCTGCCCCTCTGCCTGCCTCTCTGCCTACTTGTGATCTCTGTCTGTCAAATAAATAAATAAAATCTTTTTTTAAAAAAGATACTATTTAACACCTGTAAGATAAACAGTTTATTACATTTTCAATAAAGATACAGTGTGTGGGCTACTGATGATAGATCAGGCCCCCTCTCCCAATACGGTCCCTTCTCTAGCCTGTTGCTCATAGAATGAGTGTCTGTGCTTTGGGGCAGCATGTCAGACTTTGGCTGGGAAGGGGGCACATTTTTAACTGTGGCCTTTGGAGAAACAGATTCCCCACTCAGTAAGAGTGGAAAGTGTGTTAAGTGGCAGCATCTTTACCAAAGAAGGATGATTCATTTGATACAGCCCTTCAAATCCTGCTGGATATTAACCATACGTGTTGCTACTCTATAGGTACGAGTTTGAAAACTCCTTACCCTTAGAGCCAGGCAGGAAGAATGAAGCTGACTCTATGTGCAAAATATGAGCCCCTCTTGACCTGCCTTTCCCTACTTTTGACAATGTCCTAGGATGTAAAAAAAAAAAAAAAAAAGTGCAACTGTAACAAAAAAATAACACCTTAAAACCATTAATGTCTCAGAACATTAATGTCTCAGAGACAGTGCAGTATTTATGGTGCCCTGGGGAACCTACCCAGGTGGTCTGTTGTCCTATGAGAATGGAGGCACGGTATAGCTAGACCATCTTGTTGCTCAGCTGAAGCTGTAAGTCCAAATTTTTTGGTGAAATCTCCTGATTTTTAAACAAAAGGAACTCATTTCAGATTTTCCTTAAAAATACACAGGGTCATGCAAAATACATCTATAGGCTAACTTTGCCTGACAAGCTACTAGTTTGCAGCTCCTGGTTTAGAAGCTGATAAAATTGTGTGCTGATCTTGACTCAGTAGCTCTTCTGTAGGTGACAAGGGAGCATCCTAATCATGTGTCCCTGGTGCTTCTTTCTCCTCCTTCTAAAGGCATCAAGACAGAAGACAGCTTGAACCATTCCCCGAGCCAGAGTGGATTCCTCAGCTACGGCTCCAGCTTCAGCACCCCACCCACTGGACAGAGCCCGTACACCTACCAGATGCACGGTCAGTGTGGCGCTGTGGCCCCTCCCTGTCCACCCCTAAGGCATTGCCTAAGTTAGGTGGCCAGTCATTCATTCATTTACTGGCCAGATTTCTTGAGTACCTACTATGTGCCAGAGTTTATCTCAAGGAGAGCGGCGGACTGAACAGAATAGATATGATACCTGCCCTCATGGCAATTACACAGCAGGAGGGAGAGATTGCCAATGAGCAAGGCAACAAATAAACAGCTAATTTTGGAAGAGGTTGAGTGCCATGAAGCAAATATGGTATTTGGGTAGACAGTGATGGGACATTGAAGGGCCAAGAATGGTGGGATATGTAATTGTGGAGGGAGTCATCAGGGAGGACTCTAAAGAGATGACATTGGGCAGAGACCCGAAGGGTAAGGCAGAGCCAGCGCTGGGCGGACCTGGAGGAAGAGCATTCCTGGCAGAGGGAAAACCCCGTGCAAAAGCTTTATGCGGGGAAAGGTCTGATATGTTTGCGGCACAGAACAGAAACTAGCAAGGCTGGAGCAGGGTCAGGGGATGTGGAAAGGAGACAGTCTTAGAGAGAGAACAGAGCCAAATCACGCAGGGTCCTGAGGGCTATGGATAGGAGCTGGCTTTGATTTAAGTGTGATAGAAAAGGCAAGTCCATCATAGACTCAGAGAAATGCCAGGTGGTGGGAGTCAGGGACAGGAAGGTAAAGAAGCCATAATTCCAAGCAGGAGGTTCCGTGCTCTGCGTCACCGTAGGGTGACCTTAGGGAAGAAAACTCCAGTGCGTAGTTACTCCCACCCCACATCCCCAGCTGGCTTGCTGAATTCTTCTGTCCCCACCTCCGCTCGTTGACCATCCTAGGCCCCCTTCTCTTCTTAGAGCCCCCTGGGAGCACGTTGGGGCTGATGCATGGAGTAGATGGCTGGTGGCAGTAATTTGGGGGATTCTCCTCCTGGCATTTTTTTTTCCTTTCATGAAAGCTGGTAAAAATGACCATCAAGGATCTGAAAAGTAATATGCAAGAAAGAAAGAGTGATAACAAGTCTATGGGCTAATGAGTGATTGTACTTTTCTTAAAAACAAAAACAAAACTATTTGCAAGTCTTGTCACTTCATCTTTTTAAATTTTTTATTAAGGAAGTAAGGAGGCAGTAGAGATGGATCTCAAGGGCAGCCTTTCAGGGAAAAACACTGCAGAGGAACAGCAAATGGTCTTAGGAGTTTGTGTAGAGAAAGGGGCTGATGAGAATCGATGAGAATTGATGCCCAGCCCTTGCAATAGCTTCCTCGTAAAGGCCCACATCAGAGTTTGTTGGCGACACCATCTGCTAACATTCACCTTGCACTTACCCCATGCCACATGGTGTTGTGTGGATGATCCTACAAAGTGTTGGTGCTGGTTTAGATTTTACTGCATAGGCAACGCAAGCGACCATGTCGAGCCTCTCAGGGGTCTGGTGGAATCCTACCCCCCAGCTTCACCCAAAGCCCATGCACACTCTTCTCTGCTTCTGCTGTCACCTCTGGCTCCCCACAGCGGCCTTTCTGAGTCCCACCGAAGGGACTTCAAGTGGAAAGTGAATTACAGCACCAATCCTGATAATAAAGACTTGTGAAGACACTGAACTTGAACTTGGCATTTGGATCACTCTCAGGCAAGTGTTTTCTAGCTCTGCAAATAGAGAGAGGACTTACTGCCTTAGAGCTTCTAAGGTTGTGGAGCAAATACAGTCCCCTACCCCATTTTGACATCTTCCCGCCCCCTCCCCAGCCCCCATGGCCTTGCAGGATAAGAAGTGCGTTCAGTTCTTTCACTGTATAATATTGAGTACGAGTTCTGTGCCTGGCACCCTTCTAGGCCTCGAGACACACAGCCATCAACAACGACAATCCGTCATGGAGAGAGACAGACAATAATCAACTGACAAATAAGCAGATAATTACAGATTTTGATAGGGTTGTGACGGACAAAGACAGGGCAGGGCAATGGGCAGTGATGAGGGGAGTGGTGGTTGATATCACCCGGGTTGTTAGGGAGACCTGAGTGACAAAAAGGAAACAGCCACATGAGCCACTGGAGGCTCTCCCAAAGGAGAACCATGAATCTGGGGGCAGGGAGTATGGGGGATGAGACTAGAAAGCAAAGCAGGAACCACCCCCGCAGACCAGGACATAAAGAATATGTTATTTCTTCTCCAGTCCTTACAGGAGCCCCATGTGGAGGGCACCATCACATCTGTCTCATACATGATGAAAGCAAGGCTCAGAGTAGGAAGAGACTTACCCAAGCTCACACAGCCAATAAGTGTTCAGAGCTGGGATTCAGACTTGGGTTTCTAGAATTCCAGAGCCTTTGCTGTTTCCTCCAAGTGCTATTGCCTAGACTCCTTCAGGACTCCACATAGCCTCCTAAACTGCGTATACACTGTACTCTTTTCCCCTGATATTCCTCCTGATAGCCCTGTGATATAGGTTCTGTCATTATCCCCATCTTACAGATGGGGAAGCTGAGGCATAAATTGGTAAAGTAACATGCCTCAGGTCACATGGCTGTGGCAGTGGGATTTGAAGACAGGCAGCTGCTCTCCAGAGCCCAGGCACAAAACCTCCACACCATCCTGCCCTTCCTCCTCTCGCAGAACCATCTAGAAGACGATCCTCCATGGATGAGCCCTGGCCTACACCCCACCTCCCCACCTCGGTCCCCGCCAGCCCTTCACAAATCGAAAAACGTCTCCTGCTCTGTTCCCACTGGACCATGGGAATAATCCAGGTTATGTTCTTATCGTCTTTGTGGCAGCAGCTGGACTCTGTCCCGCTTAACGGCCTTCAGTCTAATGCTAATGGCCATAAACTGCTCGGGAGACAGCCCAGGCATTTTGCAAGCCTGACATATTCCTCCTTAAGTATTTTTTTTTCAAACACAAACACACAGAACGCTCACACACCATGCCCATGTGCTTCCTATTAACTTTTTTTTCAAGTTGTTCCAGAGGAGAAATAAACTCTCAAACTACTCTGTGTGTTTCGGAATGGAAGACGTCAGCTGAGCTTAGTTTTTCAGACAAGGAAGGGAATGAAGAGGGGACCTGAAAACACGAATAGAGTGAAATTGATCCATGTTTAGAAGCTGGGATGAGTCTTTCCCCTCTCTAGGAATTAAAATCATAATTTCATAGAAGCAAAAAGTACCCAAGCAGGGACCACTGCCTCATTTTACAGATGAGTAAATCGAGGCACTGCCACAGAGTGGCTTCTGTAAGGTCACAGAGCAAGCATTAGATAAGCTGGACTGCCTCCCCCTAAGTCTTCTACCTACTCTCATAAACTTCCAGAAACTTCTACGGGTTCCTCACCCCCTCAGGGCCCTGCTTTGAGATCTCTTTCTGTTTGGATAACACTGCCCCTCCACCAAATGTACAACAAACGTAAAAGAGAAAAGTTCACGGCACTCGTTCAGCCTTTGCTCATTTGTTTATTTTCTTTTTTTAAGTTCACCCAAGGGTTTTTATAACTGAAACGTATTTCTTATGGGTTTGATTTTTTTGTTGTTTCTTTTTTGTTGTTCTTCTCCTGCTGAAACACTGTTATTCACAGAACTGGCCCCAACTATTAAAAGAAGAAAGTATCTTGAGAGTGTTTGTAAGAACTTGCTGGGGCCATGGAGGAATTGAGAGCCAGACCTGGGCTGCAGTCAGGCCTCGCTGTGTCCCATACACTCCATGAACTTGGAGGAGGCACTTGACTTCCCCATGTCTGTTCCCTTGCCCAGAACTGGCATCCTAGGAAGAGAGATGACCTCATGGGCCTCTCAGAAGTTCTAATTGGAGTGATTCCTGGGCACATCAGAGGATGTCCCTAAAGGCTGGGTGCTCTCTTTATTATTATTGGTTTTTTGTTTTGTTTTGTTTTGTTTTTATAACATAGGTGTTAAAAGCAGTAACCCTGAAGTCAGGCCAAGTGAACTTCCCAGTTCTACAATGTACCGGCTTATGACATTGAACCCATTACTCCTCAGTATCTCAGGTTCTTCCCCTATAAAATAGGATACCGGTAGTGCTTACACATGGAGTGCGATGATAATTAAATGAGTTAATTAATATATGTGAAGTATTTAGAACAGTGCCTGGCATAAACTTAGGGCTCTACAAATGTTAGTTGTTATTCAGTTGACCTTTAGGCAACACAGGCTTGAACTGCACTGGTCCACTTATACACACATTTTTTTCAGTAAGTACAGTCCTATCAATGTATTTTCTGTTCTTTTAATAACATTTTCATTTCTTAGCTTACTTTATTACAGGAATATAGTATGTAATACATATAACACACAAAATTTGTGTTAATTAACTATTTTGGTTATTGGTAAGGCAATGTAGACTATGAGTAGTTTTCTTTTTATCACTTTTCCCCCATCACGATAAGCATACTCTGTAGCAAAGTTCTTGGGGAGCCAAAAGTCATACAGGGAATTTTAATTTCATTTTAACTGTTGGCACTCCTCATCCTCGTGTGTTCAAGAGACAACTGTACTCCTCTTCTAATTGCAAGTCTGATGGTCTGTGTTCTTCCCAAGTTCACCTGCATTTCCTGAACTTTGTTTTACTAAATAGTCCTGGTAAGAGAAAAGAGGAAAATGAATTTGAGACTGTTGAATCTCCCACAACAGCATAAACTCCACTTCTGGTGAAATCTGCATTATTGGGGGACTTTAAAATAGCAGGAGAGCTCTTCAATGGGGATTCCTTTTGTACTTACCAAAGGCCAGGGACTATTAATACTGTTAATACCGAGGCTGAGAACCCAGCTTGAGCCATTGAGCAGCAGGGAAAGCATGTGATTCGGGGATGTGTAGGAGAATTAAAAGCCCATCAAAAGGGTTTGTAAGCCGATGATCTCAGCCAGAGACTTCAGGGGCCAGTTTGGCAGGCGGAGGGGGGAGTGGTTTGTGATGTCTGGCATGGTTTCTGACACCAGAAAGCTTCATGACTTTGGACAAGTCATTGAAGTTTCAAGATCTGTATCTTACTGTTCTGGTGTTCACAGATGCTCACTGAAAAAATTGAGAGGTCAGAAAAGTTCATTGTCGGCTGCATCAGATAGATTTGGTAAATAGTGAGCAGCACAGAGCTAAATAGATGTATTTGCTGCAGGACTTTTCAGGTCCTTTGCAGCCTGATGACGCCTTGTATTTTCTTGAGGAATGGAATTCGGTATCTAGTTTTTCCAGGTAGAGCTGAATGGGGACCTTCTCCGCAAAGGACTCCTCCGTACTCAGTGGGAAGTCTTGGGTGTGATGGTCCTTAGAACCCTTTCTGTGTTAAAGTTGTATGAGTCTCTTATTTATTTATTTATTTATTTATTTATTTATTATAAAGATTCTATTTATTTGACAGACAGAGCGAGAGAGGGAACACAAGCAGTGGGAGAGGGAGAGGGAGAAGCAGGCTTCCTGACGAGCAGGGAGCCCGATGCGGGGCTTGATCCCAGGACCCTGAGGCCACCCAGGTGCCCCAGAGTCTCTAATTTAAAGAAAAAAAGGGTTAGTGGTGCCTGGGTGGGCTCAGTCGGTTAAGCATCTGCCTTCAGCTCAGGTCATAATCCCAGGGTCCTGGGATCAAGTCTTGCCTCAGGCTCTCTGCTCAGTGGGTAGCCTGCTTCTCCCTCTCCCTCTGCCCCTCTCTCTGCTTGTGCTTGCTCTCTCACCATTTCTCTCTCTCCATCAAATAGATGAATAAAATCTTTTTTAAAAAAAAATGTTGAACCTGCATATATTTTCTTTTTTATGTATTTCAGTTAGTTTCTGCAAAGATATAATTCACTCATCATAAAATACATCCTTTTTAAGTATACAGTTCAGTGCTTTTCCTATATTCACAAAGTTGGGCAACCTTCACTACTCTCCAATTCCACATTTTCATTACACCTCTTTCAGGGTTCCTGGGTCCCAATCCAACTCGGGAGTCCCATACACACACACACCAAGTGATTCTCGGATACCAATGTGGTGTTCGAGAATTCAGCTCAATTCTGACACTATCTACCTGGAGGCAGCATCAGATTCCACAGGTCAAGGGTTCAGTCCTGCAAGACTACCTTATCCTCCCTTCAGATACCAGGCACAAGCCCTGGCTATTATCTCTCCTTCCCACCGACTGGCTACAGATTGGAGCTTCCAGTGACCCCCTCCTTAGGTTCAAATGATTCGCTAGAGTGGCTCTCAGAATTCAGGGAAACATGTTTACCAGTTTATTAGAAGATATGAATCAGTAGTCAGATGAAGAGATACATAGGGCAAATTCCCAAAGGAAGGAGCTTCTGTCCTCATGGAGCTCTGGGCCTGGCTCTGTGGCTCATGGGGGCATTCTGGTTCCCCAGGCATGGAAACACCCTGACAAAAACCAAAAATCTGCTCTCTCAGGTTTTTATGAAGGCTTCATTATGTAGTAAGGATTAGCTAAGTCATTGGGCCTTGGCTGATTCAGCATCCAGACCCCTCTGCTCCCCAGAGGTCAGGGAGTGGGACCAAAACCTCCAGGCCTTTAATCACATGGGTGGTCCTCCTGGTGACCAGCTCCCACCCTTGCGTAGGTCCAAATGTCACTTCCATTAATAACAAGACACCTGTTTCACCTTAATGGCTCTGAAATGTTTTCAGAATTGGATAAAGACCACATATATCTGAGAATTATGTTTTGGTCATCTGAATGATCAAATATACATTTCTTATGAATTATTATTTCATAACCCCAGAATGAAACCCCATGCCCATTAGCCATCAGTCTCGATTCCCCTCCCACCAATATATTTTCTTTTGTAACAAGGGGAAAAGAGATACATTTAAAACTACTCTTCCTTTATATTATTTTTTGAACAGTTTATGTGTTTATCTAGTTTAAATATCTATAGAACTCTTTCTGCCACCCTTGTCCTACATCCACTCAGTTTCCAAAGCCCCAGTGGTTAACCATTTATACTAGGTTCTTATGAACCCATCCAGAATTGGTTTTTTTTTTTTTCTGCAAGTGTAGGCAAACATGAGCAATCAATTAAATTGCATGTTTCTATGACAAGAATTAGCTCATATGTGATTCATAAATAAGGAAATGATGTCAGCTCTGTTTTCAAATGATAACTCTGAAGTTGCTTTGGTTCATCTGCTTTTCAGATTTTCTCCTTATCACTGTTTTTAAGCAATTTCATTTTTGATGCCTTGGTGTCATTTTCCTCATGATTCTAGTACTTTGGATTCATTGAGCTTCTTTTTTTTTTTTAAGATTTTATTT
The DNA here is from genome assembly GCF_963455335.1 of Martes martes. Taxonomy (NCBI): domain Eukaryota; kingdom Metazoa; phylum Chordata; class Mammalia; order Carnivora; family Mustelidae; genus Martes; species Martes martes. The sequence continues at coordinate 13,141,588 of NC_137896.1, read as the reverse complement.
ATTTATTTGACAGAGAGAGAGTGATCACAAGTAGGCAGAGAAGCAGGCAAAGAGAGAGAGGGAAGCAGGCTCCCCGCTGGGCAGAAAGCCTGATGTGGGGCTTGATCCCAGGATTCTGAGATCACAACCTGAGCTGAAGGCAGAGGCTTAACCCATTGAGCCACCCAGGCACCCCTTCATTGAGCTTCTTAATCTGTGAGTGTTTTTATCAAATTTGGAAACATTCTGGCCATTATTTCTTTAAATATTTCCTCCCCACCGTGTCTTCAAGTTCACTAAACTTTTCTTCTATAGTATCTGATCTGCTGTGAATTGCACTCAGGGCATTTTTTTCATCTTCAGGAATTTGATCTGTGTTTTTGTTTTTTTGTTTTTCTTATCTTTCATGCCTCTATTGAGCATGTCTCTCTTGTGGCTCCTTGAACAAACTGAATACAGTTATAGTAACTGTCTTAATGTGTTTGTCAGCTAGTTTTGTCATCTATATAATTTCTGGGTTATTTTTCATTTATTTTTCTCCTTGTTATAGGTCATATTTCATGTTGCCTTTGCATACGTAAGTTTTGATTATATGCCAGGCATTGAGAATTTTACTTTGTTGGGTGCTAGACATTTTTATATTTCTACGAATGTTCTTGAGCTCTGTTCTGGGATGTAGTAAAGGTGCATGGAAACAATTTGTTCCTCTCCAGCCTTGCTTTCAGCTTTGTTAGGTAGAGCAGAGCAGCATTTGGTCTAGAGCTATCTGGACCTAACAAAATTTTCCCACTACTGAGGAAGGCTTTCTGAGTGTTCTACCCAATGCCCCATGAATTATGAGATTTTTCCACTCTGGCTGGCAGGAGTAAGAACTATTTACAGCTCTGTTGTGAGCTCTGAGGACTGCTTCTTCTAATCTTTTCAAGTGGTTCTCCTCTAGTCTTGGTAATTTCCTTCCAGGCTCATCAGGACGTGGGTGGACACCAGAGGGGAAATGTCCACAAATGTCCAGAACACTCTTGCAGTGCAGCTCTGTCTTCTAGTACTCTGCTCTGTGAATTCTCTCTGTTACTTTGGCTTCCCTGAACTTGCAGCTCTATCTGTTCAACTTAGAGAGATGACTGGGTGCCATCTGGGTGGTCCTTCCTGGTACCCGTCACACTGGGGCAATCCCATGGCTCACCCCTCATTTCCCTGCTTTCAAGGATTGCTATCTTTCACTGTCTGATGCTCCATATCTTGGGTATCTAGTTTTTAAACTATTTCACGTGGGAGGATAAGTCTAGTCCCCATGACTCAGTCTTGGCCAGGAGTGGAAGTACAGCTGTGTTGGTTTATTTGCACTTTTTCCCAGCACATACGGTAACAGCAGCTGAATGCAAAATACTTAACATGGGTAAAGGCTACAAGCCTTAGAGGAATACAGTTCTGTTCCTGGTGCCCTGTGTTCTTCCTCTGGCCTCAGTTTGGCCACATGCTCTAGTGCTGAAGAATTCATTTTACAATTTCCCCAATATTTGGTGCATTTTGCCCTAGTTTCCATAATTCAGCACTTCCACTGTCCTTATACACCCTTCCACCAAGGTACTTCCTCTTCCTTTTTAAAGCTGAGTCCTCTAATGGAGCACTTCTCTATGTATTACTGTTTTTTGTTGAGATTATTATGGCTTTTGTCAACACTCTGTTTACAAAGTTGCATTGCTTTTGAGAAGTCTGCCCGACCCTACTCTCTCCCATAAGCCCTATTATTTCAGTGCACAGTTTTGCACAACCCATGGCCATTCAGGAAGAAATTGATCACATTCTGGCAGTAACACTTGTATATATTCTTATTTTTATAGGCAATGTCCATACACGATCTTCTGCACTTTGCTTTCTTCATTCAGCAATATACTGAGGAACTTTCCAAGTCAGGGTCTAGAAAGAGCCTCCTCTGTTTTCAGATGCCTATTATTCCACTGAGTGATGCTCTATAAGTGATTTAATCATTTTCTCATTGGGTGTTTCCAATAACCACCAGCATGGCTCTGAATAACCCTGAATGTGTATCATTTTGTCTTTCTGCAAGTACATCTGAAGGGCAGGTTTTGCAGAAGTGGAATTCTGGGTCGAAGGGAAAGTCTATATTTAAATTTGGGAGATATCTCCAAGTTACTCTCGATAGTGATTCCACCAGTTTAAACTCTCAGCTGCAGTGTCCAAGAATACCTATCTGGCCAAACTAGTATCGTCTAGTTATTACATGTTTTTCCCAATTGTATGCATGAAAACAGTTTCTTAGTGTAATACTGATTTGTGTGTTTTATGAGATTGAGCATCTTTTCAGATCTTTAGCCAATTTGTGGTTACTTTTCTGTGAACTGGAAGATGATATTTGAAACACTTTGCAGAAGAAAGATGAAATGCTAGGCATATCAACATTTAAGAATATTGTAAAACTTCAATAACCAAAATGGCTTGGTTTGGGAACATAGACTGATTGACCAATATTGGGGAGTGTGACACCGAGAAAGAGACAAAACATATCCGGGAATTATGTACATGGGGCAGATGGCTTGTCAGTGGGAGAAGATGGAATAGTCAATGAATGGTGTTGGAACTACTCGTTAGCCATCTGGAAGGGGGAAAAAAATCCATTCATTTTACTATATACCAGGAAGAAAATTCAAATGGATCAACAGTTAACTTTTTTTCTTCAAATTTTTATTTAAATTCTAGTTAGTTAACATATAGTGTCATACTGGTTTCAGGAGTAGAATTTAGTGATTCATCATTTTCCTATAAAACCCAGTGCTCATCATAACAAGTGCCCTCCTTAATCCCCATCACGCATCTGGGCCATCCCTCACCCCCTCCCCTGCCGAATCAGCAGTTTAAATGTCAAAAGTAAAATCATAAAAGAACTAGGATGAAAATAAGCAAAATTTTTATAACCCTAGAGTAGAAAAGTCTTTTCTAACTGTGACTCAGAAACGCAAAGCCATCAACGAAAAGACAGCAAGTTTAACTACAGATTGTTTGCACAGGAGGGGGGTACATGGCAGAGAACACCAGAAGTAAAGTCAAAACAACAAAAACAAACTAAACAAAAAACAAATGGCAAACTGAAAAGAAACATTTACATCCCAAATTACACACAAGTTGTTACTCTTTTCAGAATGATTCTACAATTCTGTAGATTGAACCTGCTCTGGGATGGGATTCTTCTCAATGAGAAGTGAGGCAGGTGTAATGTTATAGGGAGCGGTGGGACTTGGAACACAGGGACACTACACGTCCACTGGGGCTTTAGCCCATTGCAGCCACACTAGAATGGGCCCTCGGGAGGCTAAGTCTTTCCATAGTTCAGGATAATCCCCAATGTGAGATCTCATTCTTTTTCAGTATTGGCAAACTGATTTAAACACTCTCTTTAAAATACCTTGTGTGCCTGGGTGGCTCAGTCATTGGGTGTCTGCCTTCAGCTAGGGTCATGATCCCAGGATCCTGGGATCGAGCCCCACGTCCGGCTCCCTGCTCTGCGGGAAGCCTGCTTCTCCCTTTCCGAGTCCCCCTGCTAGTGTTCCCTCTCTCACGGTGTCTCTATCAAATGAATGAGTAAAATCTTTTTAAATAAATAAATAAATAAAACAAAATACCTCGGGAAGCAGACAACCATGTATAAGTCTGGTCTTCATGCTTCCATCTTAAAATCTGGTTCCGTATATTCTTAACTGAACCACAGATCTTGATACCAGAGGTCCATGGAGAAAATTACCAGCCAGGTGGTGACTTGGGGATCTAGGAAAATCACCCCCTTCTACACACTCCCCATCTCTGTCCTGTTTCATCATTGAGGCATGTCCCAGGGGACTGGAGTGATGGGCGTGGTTATGTTATAGGATTTTTGTTCCCTTAGTCCCTGAGGTTCTTGGTCATGCTGCTTTGAAGAATGAGGAGGTAGACCAGACCAAGAGTGCTGAGCAGCAAAGAAAAACTTACAGAGCGATAGTACAAGGCTCCCAGAGACGGAGGGGACCTGAGAGGGTTGCCATTTTGGCGTTCAAATCTAGGGGGTTTTATAAGCTCTTTCGAGGAACTATCTTAAGCATTCTGAGTGTAGGCCCCCTGTGGATTGGCTGCTAAGCTGTGCCCATCAGGGCTTTAATCATGCACCTGTCTCCCTATCAGGTTATCGTTCACATGTTGCTGGTCTTTTGGGCTGACATTTGGAGACTAACTGCTCAACCTGTGATAGTGACCAATGTTTTATAGTTGTGTTGTTTCAGGATGTTTAACAAAAGTAACCCCTGCAGAGGCTGCTAGACGGATTGCTCTTGTGGTCTCGTCTAAGCTGTAAAGCAAGGTGCTGGTGCGGTTTCGTCTTAGTTGTCCTGGGTTCTTTGCTTTCTTGCTGGGGACCCTGGCTCCGACTCCCTAAGCATCCAATTAACTCCTGACCCTTACAGCTGAACCAGGAGCCCCGTGGCCTCCCCCCAGTGAAGTGGGGTGATTTCCCCATGTCTTCTTGGCAGCAACCAGCTGCATTAGGATGTCCCAGCCCAGCCGGTCTTGAGCAGACCAAGTCCGCCTGGTCTCACTCTGTCAGTCCAGACAGAAGCCAGGCTTGGCATCCCGTGGGTTCCTGGCCCGAGGTCAGGTTTCCTGGTGTGAATCAGCAACTTTTCTGCACACGACGAAGTGGGTGAGGTTTCCCGATACCTGTCAGCACTCTTGGGCCATGTGGCACCGCCACCCTGGCAGTCACCTTCTCGTCACCTTCACCAGCGTTGGCAGACTTGCTGCCTCCTGCTTGCGCCCAAGTCTTTTAGGTTTAGGGCGTATAGGGTTTAAATGGGTAGTCTTTTCTTCTGGTCGTATAACAAAATTTGCTTAGTCACCCCATCTCCAAATGCCACTGAAGATGACAGATTGGAGCAGCTGGGGTGATGGGGCATGCGTTTGGGGGTCAGGAGGGAGTTTCATCAACAACGATCCATGAAGGCAGTGCTGGCCCATAGACTTCCTGTGATGATGGGAAAGTTCTGCATCCATGCCTCCCAGCATGGCGGCCACGAGCCACACGTGGCTGTTGAGCATTAGCCCACACAGCCAAAGAACTGAAGTTGTCCTGTTTACTCTTAATTAGAACACCTGTAAATGTGGCCGGTGGTCACCGTGTCTGGCAGCACAGCTCCGAGAGATCATTAAAAGCCAACTCTCCTAGTTCATGATGGGGCCAGGGGAGGGTCATTAGCAGGTGTTAGAGAATGAATGTGTCCCCCTAAAATCCATCTGTTGAGGCTCTGACCCCCACTGTGACAGTATTTGGAGATGCCGCCTTGGCAGGCAGTTAGTGCTAGATGAGCCCTGAGGAAGGGGCCTTCCTGCAGAGATTGGTGTCTTCTGGGAAGAAGGAGAGGGAGATCTGTGTCTCTCCTCCACCTCCCCGAGTGCGTACCCCGATGAGAGGCCATGTGAGGGCATGGCGAGAAGGGGGCCATCGCAATCCAGAAAGAGGGCTCTCACGAGGAACCAGACCAGCCGGCATCCTGATTTTGAACTCCCCGGACTCCAGAACTGTAGGACATAAATGTCTGCTGCTTTAAAGCAGCCAGATTCTGGTATTTTGTCGTGAAAACCCAAGCTGATAGAGATGGTTGGTTTTTCTGAGACACACAGAAGTGGAAGTAGAAACACAAACGCTGAGAGTTGGAACATTTTTTTTTTTATTATTTATCTTTTGGAGACACTCCACCTCCTCCTCTTCTTGCTACAGAACTGAGGGCATAGAAAGCTGCCCTCGGGGGTCTGCCTGTGGAGCGGAGAGCTCCGGGGGGCACAGACTGGTCCCCTCATGCGGCCATGATTGCAGCAGATGTTAACGGAGCCTCTTGCTGTGCCAGGCGCTGCACCAGGTGCTGGGGACGCGGAGCTGAGCGAGACAGATGTGGTCCCTGCCCCCATGGCATTTGCAGCCCAACATGGCATTTGCAGCAGACGGTAAATGACTGATGGCACAACGTAGGTAAAACTGCGCCTGGGAAGCGCGAGGGGTGACGGCAAGAGCGACTCCACAGTTGTCTGGCTCCGAGCCTGTCCCCTTCAAACCAACATGCCCAGGAGCCCGGCCCACAGGTCAACCTATGGGGCCAGTGGGTTGAGGCCCGTGATGAACCGAGGCTCCCTAGCCGACCATAAAAGGGGGTAGCCGTACGCCACTAAAACTGATGGGTGCCATGCAGTGGGTCAGTTATTCCAAAGTAAACAAACAAACAAAAATGAAAACCCAGAGTTCTGGAACTCTGTAAGATCTTTCCCGATTTAAAGAACTTAAACTGGTAGCAACAAATTAAAAAGAGCTACTTCTACCCATAGGCTGCCATTTTGCTAACCCAGTTCTACATGGTGACCGTGGGGGAAGACTGATGTCAGGGCGAGCTCTGAGCTCCTTCAAGCAGCTGATAGTCCAGCCCACAGAAAATGGTGCCCATCAGTCCCAGCAAACAGCTCCTGGGACTTTGTCTCCAGAGCTGACTCTGAGGTGCTGGTGGAATAAGTTCGTTCGTTCATTCATTCATTCATTCATTCAACAAATATGTATGGACTAAAACAGGGGAAATCTCAGCCCTCCCGAAGCTGGCGTTCTGTGGCAGGAGATAGATAATAAATAAGAGAAACAAGTTACACAGTACATGAGCGGGGGACAAGAATTAAGGGGAAAACTAGAGAAGCAAGTGCTGGGTTAGTGATGTTTTTTGAGACAGAGTGATCGAGGAAGGCTTCGTGGAGGAAGAGAGTAAAGCGGTGGTCTGGGGAAGGAGCAGGAGGGGCCATGTGCTGCAGGGGAGCAGTCCAGGCTGCATGCATGCATGTCAGGATGGCCATGTGGCTGGAGTATAGTGAGTGGAGGGATGGTGGGGGAGATGGGGCTGCTCAGACAGGGCCCAGAGGGTCAGTAAGAAAACTTCGGCTTTTGCTCTGACTATCCAAGGTCAGGCATGGAGGGGTTTGAATAGGAGGGTGATACGTCTTAGTTTTAACAGGCTTCCTCTGGCCACATGGGAGAAGAGGTTGTAGAGGCAACACAGGCTATAAGACCAGTGAGGAGGCACCTGCCATCATCCAAGCGAGAGAGGATGGTGCTTGGCTTAGGGGTGATGGCAGAGGTGGGGAGACCTGGCCAGATTCTGGATGTGTTGTGCCTGTGACATTGACAGCAATTGCTGATGGATCAGATGTGAGGAATGAACCAGAAATATACATGGAGGGTGAGGGGGGCGGACCCAGGAAGGTCTGCTCCCTGTCTGGCATGCAGCCTGTTCCAGAAGGGAAGCTCTCCCAGCCAGGGAAGGAGCTTCCCTTTCAATCCCAGTTTCCCTCAGAAAGCAATTGGGTCTGGGATGGGAGAGCCGCTGTGTTGTTTTCTGCATAATGTAACTAAATACTGTTAAATATTCAGTTAAAAATAATCCAAGACATCATAGCATGGTATAGTTATTACCATTGACCTCGCTATAGTGGCTTTCCTGCAAGTTTTCACAGGCATGAAAATCCTGAAAAAAAAAATCCTTTGTAGGTATGTGTGGAATGGACTGCTGTACTAGGATCGGGGTTAGCAAACCCTTTCTGTAAAAGAGCCAGAGAGCAAATATTTTAGATTCTGTGGGCCTTATGTCTCTATTCTAATGACTTGTAATTCTGCCATTGTAGCTTGAAACCGTGGATGATATTCAGTGAATGGGCAAGGCTGTTTTCCAATAAAATATTATTTCCAAAAACAGGCAGTGGGCTGGACTTGGCCCTCCGGGTATAGTTCGCTGACCCCTGTTGTTGTAGGAGCATATCGTGAAAGCCAGGTCTTTGCCTGTGTGAACGTCTGGTGGGCCATTGGAAAGCCAGATGAGACTGGAAAAATCTTCATTTTTGCTGGACTGTTGCATGCCTTGCAGAACATCTGGGACCCCTGTCACCTACCCACAAAATGCCATTAATGGCCCCAATAAAAGTGTCCCCACAAATTTCCAAGCACTCTTAGGGGGCACTACAGTGCCCTTGAGAACTGCTGGTTTATGTGGCAGCATGTTTGGGCCTGGGGAGGATTGTGTGGGTGTGTAGGAAAGACCATCTATCGTTCACTCAGCAAACATTCATGAGCACCAGCTCTGATCTGGGCGGTGTGCTGGGTGCAGGCCCTTCAGCCCTGAGCTGACAGTGGAGCCCTGCCTTCGTGGGATTTCTGTCCCCATGAAGGGGTACAGACCACGTCCTCGTCTGCTGGGGTTGCCATAATGGAATCTCATATACTGGGGGCCAAACTGCAGACATGAATTTTTCCACACTTCTGGAGGCTCAAAGGCCCCAGACTGAGGCACCTGCAGATTTCAGTTTCTGGTAAGTGCTCTCCTGGCACGGGGATGGCCACCTTCTCGAGGCATCTTCACATGGCATGAAGATGGAAAGCCTTCCCTGGGATCTCTTTCTGTTCTTATAAGGACACCAGACCTATAGGATTAGAGCCACCCTATGACCCCCTTTAACCTTAATGACCTCCCTAGAGGCCCCAACTCCAAATACAGTCTCATTGGGAGGTAGGGCTTCAATATACGAATTGGGGGACTTGGTGGGGAGGGCAGAATTCAGTGCATAACAGATGGTGAGCAAGGAAATTATCAAACGGCTGTGGTGAGCGCTTGAAGAATGAGCAGGGAGATGTGGTACAGAGGGTCTGGGGAAGGGGGGGGTCCAGGTGGGAGGGGTGGGCAGAGCAGGGTCTCTGAGGAGGTGACAACAGAGCCGGTCCATATAAATTAAGGCAAGCAGCCACGGGTCAGGAGTGTTCCTGCCAACAGGAGGGCAGGTGGCCTCTACTGTGAAGGGGGGAGGGGTGGAGGGTGGGGCCGGAAGGTGGGGAGACAGGACCTCACAGAGCCTTGGGGCCAAGTGAAGGCATTTGGATTTTGTCTTGAGAGCACCAGGCAGCCCTTGGGGGGTTTTAAAACAGACAGGTTGATAGGGTTTGCATCTTGGAAAGACCAGTTAGTTGCTCTGGTCTGAGTGCATTACAGGGGGTTGTGGAAGAAGCAAGGAGACTGGGAGGAAGCTATCTCCTGGAGACCAGCTCCAGCCTTTTCTCTCTCCAGACCTCGAGGTCAGATACAATGGAGCCAATGCCAAAGTTCACAGAACTTGCCTCTAATGACATCTGCCAGTTCCCAGCAACCCCACTCAGAAAATTCTAGAATCATCCCAACTTATCCTTGGACTCCCCAAGGAACAAAGCTTCAGAGGGGTCTTTGATGTTGCTGCTCTGGTGTCATTTGTTTTTCATTCCTACTTCTGACATTTCAAGGAAATAGGAACTGAGCTCACACCAGGGTCTGGGTCTGTAAAATTTGTTAAAAATATGGCAGAATTGGGGTACCGTGGGTGGCTCAGTAGGTTAAGTGTCCAACTGTTGTTTTTTATTTTATTTTATTTTATTTTATTTTATTTTTTCGGTGTTCCAAGATTCATTGTTTATGTACCACACCCAGTGCTCCATGCAATATGTGCCCTCCTTAATACCCAGCACCAGGTTCACCCATCCCCCCATTGCCCTCCCCTCCAAAACCCTCAGTTTGTTTCTCAGAGTCCACAGTCTCTCATGCTTCATCTCCCCCTCCAATTTCCCCCAATTCACTTTCCTTCTCCTAATGTCCTCCATGTTTATTCCTTATGCTCCACAAGTGAGTGAAATCATATGATAATTGACTCTCTCTGCTTGATTTTTTTCACTCAGTGTAATCTCCAGTCCCATCCATGTTGATACAAAAGTTGGGAATTTCCATATAACGTATGAATTTCCATATAACGTATTATGTCGTCTGAGAAAAGAGAGAGTTTGACTTCTTCTTTGCCAATTTGAATACCTTTTATTTCTCTTTGTTGTCTGATTACTGTTGCTAGGACTTCTACTACTATGTTGAACAACAGTGGCAAGACTGCGCATCCTTGTCGTGTTCTGATCTCAAAAGGAAGGCTGTCAGCTTTTCCCCATTGAGAATGATATTCACTGTGGTTTTTCATAGATAGATTTTATGAAATCGAGGAATGTTCCCTCTATCCCTCTACTTTGAAGAGTTTTAATCAGGAACGGATGCTGTATTTTGTCAAATGCTTTTTCTGCATCCGTTGAGAGGACCATGTGGTTCTTCTCTCTTCTCTTATTGATTTGTTCTATCACATTGATTGATTTGCAAATGTTGAACCACCCTTGCATCCAAGGGATAAAATCCCACCTGGTCGTGGTGGATAATCTTTTTAATGTACTGTTGGATCCTATTAGCTAGGATCTTGTTGAGAATCTTGGCATCCATATTCATCAGGGATATTGGTCTGAAATTCTCCTTTTTGATGGGGTCTTGCCTGGTTTGGCAATCAGGGTAATGCTGGCTTTATAGAAAGAGTCTGGAAGTTTTCCTTCTATTTCTCCAACTATTGGTTTTGACTCAGGTCATGATTTCATGATCATGAGCTCGAGCCTCGCGTCAGGCTCTAAGCTCAGTGGGGAGTTTGCTTGAGCTTTTCTCCCTCTGCCCCTACCCCTGCTCTCACTCTCCCTCAAATACATAAATAAATCTTAAAAAAAATATATGGCAGAATCAATCTCTCTGATCATTTTGGTGGAGAAGGGGGAGGAATAAAAAGAAAACAACAGTGAACCAAAAACCCACAGACCCAAAAACAGAGAGTCCTGTTTGAGGTACCAGTCCCACCGGTACCGCTCCAGTTTCTTGGAGACAAAAGTAATGAGCCTGCTCCCAGCCCAGGCTGCCGGGCCTTCTGCTCAGGAGCTGGAAAAGATAATTAAGGGAGGGGTAAAATACAGCTTCAGGCTGGGAGCCATTGATTAGGTGGGACACACACACACCCCAACACTGCAAATTCATCTTCGCTCAGAGAGAAGCCACAAGTCAGCCGTGGGATACATAATTTATACCCTTAAAGCAAATCAAGCTTTTTCTACTCCCCAAAGTTCAGTTGGTAAAGGAGAACAGGGAACGTTCACGGAATTACTCTGCTTCTCTCAGCATGGGACCCTCTGCCCCCCTCTCTGCCTTATTTCATGTCCCGTGCTGTCCGCAAGCCCCGGGCATAAGCCTCCAGACCCGAATTCACCTGCCTTTCTCTACTGCTTTTTCATTTTTCGTATATTTATTTTCAATCACATAAGCAGCACTAGTGTCTTTCTTTCTGTGCCCATGCACGTGTGTTTCCTCCTGCAACTAGAGAATTCCTCTTTTTTTTTTTTTAAACAAATGATATCTTGTTGTACATCTTGTTTGATAAATGGCCTTTTGTGTTTTTCACTAAAGAAGATGCTTTAGAGCTCTTGCAAAGTCAGTTCAAATAAAGCCACCTTCTTCTGTTGTCTGGCTTCCTAGTATGCCGTTGAGAAAGCCAGGCACCTGGGTTTGAATCCCGGCACCACTGCTCGCTAGCCGTGCGACTTTAGGCAGATAAGGTCTCTGATACTTGATTTTAGTCCGTAGAAGGAGCTGACCTCGGGGGCTGCTATAGAGCTGGGTGCCGGTGGTCCATGCGCGGGGCTTAAGAGCAGTGGAGGAACTGCAGGGTCGTCTGTTAGTGCTCTTACCAATACACCCTCGAGTTTAGCCGTTCCCCTTGGGTGGGCAATTAGATCATTTCCAGCATCTCACTACATTTACCTCCTCTGAAGCTCTTACCGCTACACTTATTCCGGCCCTGGGTATAGTCACTACCCTGGAGTATCAGTTGCTGTACGGCAACTATGGTTGTTAACAGGCCGTTTGCTGTCCCTGCTGCTTTGTCCCGGGATCCTCGTCTCCCCAGGTCTCCCCAGACCTTGCATCTCTGCTAACCCAGACCTAAATTGTGGTCTCTAAGATCTGGCTGCTCAAAAGGATTGTGCAACCCCAAAACCATAGCCCTGGGCCATCCCAGCTGCTGCTGCCTTTGAGCCCCAATCAGCTGCCTGCCCTTTTAAGTTCTCCAGGCTTCTCTGACTGTTCTCATTACAGACCCCTGGGACCAATATAGGGATGTGGCTGCAGAGATGTGCAGGAGGACTCTGTCTTGGGGGAGGGGGTGGGATTTGTGACCTCGGGGGCCCAGAGTCTTAGAATTTGCTGTTGCTGAGGCTTTAACTGCTCTCAAGCCTTGTGACCTGCTTGGGGGTCATCAATCACAGGGACATTTGATACTGCACGTTGGAACAGCTGGCTGATTGCTCTGGCCTGGAACGTTGAGGCAGGTTATTAAAAGGGAGGGTGGGGAGGGGCGCCTGGGTGGTTCAGTGGGTTAAAGCCTCTGCCTTCGGCTCAGGTCATGATCTCAGGGTCCTGGGATCGAGCCCTGCATCAGGCTCTCTGCTCCACAGGGAGCCTGCTTCTCCCTCTCTCTCTGCCTGCCTCTCTGCCTACTTGTGATCTCTGTCTGTCAAATAAATAAATAAAATCTTTTTTAAAAAATGGTTTAAAAGGGAGGGTGGGGAGCCTGGGTGGCTCAGTCAGTTAAGCATATGCCTTTGGCTGAAGTCATGATCTTGGGGTCCTGGGATCAAGCCCCACATCAGCTCCCTGCTCAGCAGGAAGTCTGCTTCTCCATCTGCCTCTGATTCTCCCACCCACTTGTGCCTGCTCTCAACACTCTCTCTCTCTCTCAAATAAATAAAATCTTTTTTTTTAAGGGAGGGGTGCTCATCTTCTGGTGTTTGCCCAGCATGCAACAGGGTCAGGGATAACGTACCCTTCTCTGCAGGACTCAGCTTTCTCATCTGTAAAATGGGAGAACTGAACTAGAAGGCAGTGGCTCTCAACATTTTTTGATGACAGCCCACACTAAGAGGGACACTGCATTGCAGCCCCATATGTGATGTGTGGACATTCGCGTGCATGACTGGTTACAAAGTCTGTGCAAAAAGAATCCACTCTTACTGTACAATTTTATGCTCTGATATTTTCTGTTTCACTGGAAAAAAAAAAAGCAACAGAAACAAAACACAGTCCTTTTCTATTTCACGTAAAGCATTGCCGGTCAGGACACGTCCGTTTGTTGGTGGCGTCCAGTTTGGGACTCTGGACAAGATCTCTAAAGCACTTGATGGTGATGGCTTGGGGAAAAGAGGGCTGGATTTTTTTTTTTAATGATAATTTCTTGCTTGACTTTACAACTATTGTGTGTTCATTGTGAAATCATTGGAAAAGACTATAAAAGCACAGTAAAGAAAATTCTATTAATATTCTTTATTCCCACCATCTGATGAAGCCACTTTATCTTTGGTTCTACTGGTTCCTTTTATGATTTTAATTTAGTGTATATATATAGTTGTGAGGAAATTAAGATTATGTTGAATCCATAGACTTTGTGGGTTTTTTAGCATTGCGTGCATTTTCTCATCTCATCGAACCTTCTTTGCAAACATGCTCTCGAGTGACTTTATAATACTCCACTGAATCAGTGTTCTGTAATTAACAACTCATAATGAGAGGCACTGAAGGAGCTGCCAGCGTTTTCCATCTCCTACAGGGGTCAGCAAACTACAGCTGAACAGCCAGCAGCCTATATTTATAAATAAAGTTTTATTAGAACACCACCACACCCATTCATGTTTGTGTTATCTACAGCTGCTTTCTCACTACCATGGCAGAGCTGAGTAGTTGCAAGAGAGACCCAGTGGCCTGAAAGGCCTAAAATATTTACTATTTGGCCCTTCACAGAAAAAGTTAGCTGTCCCCAGTCTAAGAGACGATGCCACAAGGATTGTATTTATATTCACAACATTGGGCCATGTTTGTCTATTTCCTCCTTTTCAAGGACATATATTAAATGTATTAAAATGTAATTTGGTAAAACCCTGAAGTTTGGCTTGCTTTGGTTCCCAGAATGAAATGTAAATGACTAGGTTAAAATGAAGAAAAAAGACAGTTCTTTTTATTTAGTAGTGCTGTGGTTGGAGTGACCATGTAATTTATTGCCTGAACCTATACATTTTTTGGTATGACAGGGAACACCATTAATAATTATGCCAGGACAACAGCCTAATCTGGGGTGGGCATGGGTCCACAGGACATACCCTAGCCATGGAGAATGCATGGAATCTTGTAGAAATCATGCTTAAATTATGATTCTGGAGAGGGTGTGGGTCCTGGTCTTCCACTAACTGCTGGGCGACTTGAGACAAGTCATTGTGCGTGTGTGGTCCTTCATGTTCTCCTATGCCAGCTACCCCCACCGCTCTTCGGCAAGTTACCAAAACCCAATGCAAACTAGGTTAAGAATCATAAAGTCCTGTATCGGCTCATGGAAGCAAACCTAGACGGGGGAGCATGGCTGATCTCAGGGACCCAGAACCAGGGATGCAAACCCTCTTGTTAAGTTACTTAACCTTTCTTCCACCAGAAGGACAACAATAATCCCTGCTTATAGGATTGTTGTGAAGATAAAAGGAGTTAGTATTTAAGAACTACACAGAATAGTGCCTGGCATATAGTATATGCTTAATAAACACAAGCAGTTGTGTTCGACTAATTCTGTTATTATTTTCCCGAGGAGTTCTTTATAATGTTAGTATAAGACTCAAGTCCATAGAGTACTTTTGGTCTCTCAAGGACAAAAGAATAGAGGGCAAGAAAGAGCAAATGTCAAAATCTACCAGAGATAATGCAGATTTCAGAACTGTGCTTCTAGAAGGGATGCGAAGGATCATCTAGGTCCTAGGTCAGAAAACTCTCTGTAAAGGGCCAAGTAGGAAATATTTTAGGCTTCACAAGCCATATAATCCTTTGCAACTACTCAACTTTGTCATTGTAGCATGAATGTGGCCATAGACAATACATAAATGAATGGCATGCCTGTATTCTGATAAAACTTTATTCACACAAATGAGTCACCAGACCATAGTTTGCCAACTCTTGGTAGGGTGATTTAGGTCAACCCATCCCTAGGTCTGGGTGAGTCCCTGTGGCTGCAGTAGTACTCTTTCCAGCTTTCAGTGATCCAGAATGACCCAGAATAGCAAGATTAAAGTTCTTGCCCTTGCTGTGGCTGGGAGGGGTTGGAGGAGAGGCAACTAATCTGGCCACTGAGTTGTGAGCGGAAATGATAAGCTGGCTCCAGGCCTTAGCATTCAGCAGCCAATACAAGACCCTCCATGAGCTCTTTTCTCAGACTGGGATGAGGGCTCCCCCTTTACTGATGTGCCTGAGTGACTCCAGTGAACAGAGCCCCTAGCCGCCCTTCAGTGGACGAATAGCATGAGAGAGAAATCAATTTGATTGTATTTAAGCCGTTGAAATATTGGGAATGTCTATTACCATAGCACACCACGACCGGCCCAGACTGATTTATCGTCATAGAGATGATGTCACATGGCACAGGAAGATGGCAGCAAGAGCCTCCCCCTTTCCCTCCTATTTCTGTCTTTTTGGTTCAGTGACAAAGCAAGTAGGGAAGTCTCTATTTAGTGCATAGGTCTCTACCACCTTCTAATTCCTGCAAATAAATATTTCATTTTATTTTATTTTAAAATAGGAGGAGAACTGAGGTTTGGGGTCCTCGGCAAGTCCCCGTATTTAGCTAGAACTAAGAAGATTTGTTTTCTGTGTATTTTCTGTTTGTTTTCATTACTGATGGCCAGTGGCACTGATTTTCTCTTTACAGCGGTGGCATAAAATCTCCTTCGCAGACAACTTTATTCAAATAAAAACAATGAGTGATTTTATAGATATTATGGGTGAGGAGAAAGCTGAGGTTTACAAAAATGTAAGTCCGGCTGAAGTTGACCTAGATGAAATGACGGCGCAGGTGGTGTGAAGACGTGGTAAAAAGCGTACAGCGGTAGGGAGATGAGTCAGTCTGGATACACAAATCCAGGTCAGTTTCTTCCTTGCACGGGTGTGGAAGTGTGAGCTCAGAGAGAGCACGTGCTCTGGCTGGGGTGACCGAGCTCCCCCGCGGCAGGGCCAGGAGGCATCCGATTTTGCGATTCAGAGGCCAGACTGCCCTCCTACCCATGGCCCTGTCCCAGCCAAAGTCTCAGGGGAAACTGATCAATGCCGGCAAGGCAGCCAGATCCCCTATACCCTAGACCCATCATCTACAGCTTTGCTTTCCCTGATTCCAGTTACCCACAGTCAGCGTGCTCCGGAAGCAGAGGACTCCCCTCCTGACCCACGGTCAGAAGGGCGGTAGTGGCCTCACACCACGTCACAGGGCCTCACTGTATGTCACCATGAAGGCATTTTGTCATCTCCTATCATCACAAGAAGGGTGAGGACAGTACAGTAAGATATTCTAAGAGAGACAGAGAGAAATCACATTGGCATAACTGAGAGTGTACTGTTAGAATTATTCTGTGTTTATTATTAGTCGTTGTTGTTCATCCCTTACTGCTCCTGATTTACAAATTGAACTTCATCATCGCCACGTATGTGTGTTTAGGAAAAAAGGTACATGCACGGTTCAGTACCGTCCGTGGTCTCGGGCATCTACCGGGGGTCTTAGACTGGACCCCTCTGCAGACAAGGAATGACTGCATTAGTTTCCTAAAGCTGCCATGAGGCACCATAACCCGGCTGGCTTTAAAGAATATAAATTCATCGTCTCACGGTTCTGGAGGCTTGAAGTCTGAAATCAAGACATTGGCAAGGCTGGTTCCTTCTGGAGGTTCTGAGGGAGAGTCGGTTTGTGCCTCTCTCCTAGCTTCTGGGGGCTACTGGCAGCCGACGGCGTTCCAGTGTCTGCCTTGGTCCTCCTGTGACATTCTCCCTGTGTGTCTGCACCCAAATACCCCTTTTCTTTTTTTCTTTTTTTTTTTTTAAGATTTTATTTATTTATTTGGCAAACAGAGATCACAAGTAGGCAGAGAGGCAGGCAGAGAGAGAGGAGGAAGCAGGCTCCCTACTGAGCAGAGAGCCTGATGCGGTGCTCTATCCAGGACCCTGGGATTATGACCTGAGCCGAAGGCAGAGGCTTTAACCCACTGAGCCACCCAGGCGCCTCCCAAATACTCCCTTTTCTGATAAGGGCACCAGTCACTACATTGGGGGCCCAGCCTAATCCAGTGGGACCTCATCTTAACTCATTAACATTTGCCAGGACCCAATCGCAATAGGGTCACGTTCACAGACACCAGGAGTTAGGAGTCGAACGTATCCTTTGGGGGACACAATTCAACCCACAGCATCACCCATCCGGGGTCCCTGCCGGAGCAGCACAAGGCAGGGGCCGAGTGCCATGTTCTGTCCCTGCAGTGGCTGGACTCTGCAAAAATTGAAACCACCCAAGCGGGAGAGGTCACTCAAGGCGTCGGCTGCTCAGCTGGCTTGCATTAGTCTCAGTCTAAGACTGTGGCGGCAAAGGCAGCCCAGATCCAGCAAGTTCGACAAGGAGAAGCTGCCGTCAGCAAAGGTCAGGGCTCACTCTTTACAGTATAAATATAACCGCCTTCCCGGCCACCCCCTACCCCAGCCACACAATATCTCTTTCAAAGATCTCAAAACACCAAAGCAGACCGTACCAAATTGACTTTATTGTTTTAAAACCGGACCCTTCTGTCCGCCACCACCCGCCACCCCCTCCCCAAGGGGAAAAAATTTCATACTAGATGTCTCTCCAGTGTGCACTCCCCCCCCGCCCCGCCCCACTCTCTCTAATGGCAGCTCAGGACCCTCAGGCGGTGACTCGAATAGTGTGTCCTCCCAACCAGCACTCATTTGCCAAATATTCACCGACCACCAGCCTCATCATGGCCCCCATGAATCAATCAGTGGCCACTATAGTGACAGAGCTGTCCTGGAGGGCTTCTGGGGACCAGGCACCAGGCTGAGTGCTGTGCCCGCATCCCCTCCCTCGCTCCTCACTTTAGTGCTCGTGGCAAGTTCATTGCCACTGGACAGGTGAGAAGACTGAGGCTCCAAGGACGGAAGTCACAGGGCCCGGGAGGGACATAACCAGGATTAGGGCGGGGGGAAGGGGAGGCAAGCAAGGCTTTCTTCCCATCTGTGAAATTCGCAGAGGGTTCCGGAAGCTCGAAACCAAGATAAATATTTAGATGTACATTGAAAAATAGTCAAGGCCTATGCAAAGAAGCTCTGATGAACAAAGTATCAAAACGTTAAATAAGGACAGTTTGCTCATGTTTGTTTCACCAGGTAGCATCAGCGTGCAGAGGCAACCATTGTTTCCAGCCACACAAGGTGGGTCCCTGGGGGTCCTGCTCTTGCCACGTGGGTCTGGGAGTGTGTGCAAACAGAGCTGGCAACACGAGGCTTTATATGTAGTCATGCTTTTTGATTGTGGAGCGTTTAATCACTTTTCCACTTGGTTCAGAATATGGGAGGTTATTCTGGTAAATGCGTCCGGGAACGTGCGTTTTGCTGGCTCGGCACTGACAGGCTTCTCCTCCAGGCAGCCTCCAGAAGTGCCTATCTTTAGGGACACCCAGGTGACTCAGTTGGTTAAGTGTCTGACTCTTGGTTTCGGCTCAGGTCGTGATCTCAGGGTCGTGAGATCGAGCCCCGCAGCGGGCTCCGCCCTGGGTGTAGAACCTGCTTTAAGATTGCCTCTTTCCCTCTCACTCTGCCCTCCCCTGTCCTCTCCACCCACCCCAATATCGCTCTCTCTAAAAAAAAAAACAAACAAAAAACAAGTCCCTGTCTTTAACTATTCCCTTCTGGTAGGTTCTACAACGCTGCACACAGGATCTCCTGTAATCCTCATAACCATGCACGGACATTCAGAAGGTGGCCTGTGAACCCGGACCGCCGGGGTCCACATCCGAGCCCGGCCATTTCATAGCTGCGTGATGGGCAAGCAGCTTTGCCTTTCCAGGTCTCAGTTTCTACCTTTATGAGATTCGGGTCTTGGATGTCTCTGTCTTATCAGCTGTGCTGTTGTAAGATTATCATAAGGACTGGATTAGCCAGAACGTGGATGAGCAGAGCCTGGTACAGAGGCAGTGCTGATGGGCATTATTATTATTATTATTATCCATGAGTGTTATTATGCTCATTTTTTGTGGCTGTTGTAGCAAATTGCCATGAAATTAGTGGCTTCACACAGCACATATTTGCTATTTTGCAGTTCTGGAGGTCAAAAGTTGGACTCACTGAGCTAAACTCAAGGGGTCGGCAGGGTGGTGTTTCTTCTGGAAACCTTTTCCACCCCTGAAGGTGTCCGCACTCTCAGGCTAGTGGCCCCTCCCCAGTGGTGGGTCAGGTCCTGCTTGCGCCACATCGCTTTGATCTTCTGTGGTTCTCTCTCTTTCTGACCCTCTCTCCCGCCCCCCTCTTCCACTGACACTGCCCTTTCCCCCCATAATCCAGGATGCTCTCTCTGTCTGAAGGTTGGATGATTAGCAACCTTAGTTATATCTGCAACCTTAATTCTCTTTGTCATGCAACTGAACATATTCGTGATTCCAGGATGAGGGGAGGTATCTTTGGGGAATGGAGGGATCCTGTTCTGCTCACCACACACACTCACTCACTCACTTGTCAACCATAATTTATTCTTAGCAGCCACTGTGCACAAGGTTCGGGGTCCCAGCAGTGACAGAACAGAGAAAAACTTCACCCTTGCACAGCTTACATCCTAGCAGGGGGGACACAGACAATAAGATTCTTTTTTTTTTAAGTAGCATTCATGATGTTTTCAACAGTGATGGATTCTGGCAGGAAAAGAGACCAGGGGAGGGGACTGGTATGAAGCAGATGCAACTTAGGTATTGGGGCAGTCAGGGCTGGCCTCGCCTAGAAGGTGAATTAGAGCCAAGACCACAGGGGCAGGAGGGAAGTCTGGGGAAGGGCATTTCAGGTGGCAGTGCCACCTGGAGGTCTGAGAAGCAGGGAAGGGGCCGGGTGGTTGAAGGGAGGTAATGGGAAGTGTGGGGGAGAGGTGAGGCCACGAGCTGATGATGGGCCTGGTCTGGTGGACCGCTGTGAGGGCGGTAGCCTCACTCGAGTGAGGTAGGAAAGGCAGGAGGAAGGACAGGATCCAATTTGGGTTCTGTACAACTTTCCTGGGGCTGCTGCGACAAACAGCCACCCGCTGGGTATGTCTCACAGCTCTGGAGGCCGGATGTCTGGAAGCAAGGTGCGGCAGGGTGGTGCTCCCTTTGAAGACCCTGGGGGAGAGTCCTTCCTTCCTCTCCCAGCTCCTGGGGGCTCCTTTCCTCCCCATGTCTCTGTGTCCTTTTCTGTCTTTTATAAGGACACTGTTATTGGATTTAGGGCTTAGCCCAATCCAGGGAGATCTCACCCCAATTCTTAACTTGATTACATCTGCAAAAACCCTCTTTCCAATAAGGTCCCATTCTGAGGTTCTGGGTAGATGTGAATGGGGGTGGGAGCACAATGCAACCAACCCCAAGTTCTAGTAAGTTCTGCAGCATGGAGAGTGCTCTGTAGGCAGATGCTGGGCTCAGGGAGACCCCTGGGAGGAGGTGACTGTCATAGTCCAGGGGAGAGGAGAGACATGGCCCCTGTAAAGGGCAGGAGCTGGTGAGCAGCCCACTAGTGGCCCTGTCCTCACCCAGGCTGGGAGACAGCCTGTCTGTCCCTAGGCAGGAGGGCCAAAGGTCAGCAAAGGGCCTCTTCTGTCCCCTGCCATGCGGGAGGGGGTCTCAAACTTACAGTGGGACAGATCAGCTGCTGCTTCTGCCACAGGAATGCTCCTGAGACAAAACCGCAGAGGCCAAGAGAAACCCTGGGGTATGGGTGTGTGTGTGTGTGTGTGTGTGTGTGGTGGTAAAAAGCATTTAACATAAAATTTATCATCTTAACCATTTTTAAGTGAACATTACAGTAGCGTTAACTATACTCACATTTTTGTGCCACAGCTCTCCACGTTTTCATCCTGTGAAACTGAAACCCTATCCGTTGAACATCTCATTCCCCCTCCCGCCGCCACTGGCACCCATCATTCTACTTCCTGTTTTCAAGAGCTTAACTACTTTAGAGACCTCTTAGAACTAGAATCAGTTAGCATTTGCCTCCTGAGGGGCCTTTTTATTTATTTTTTTTAAGATTTTATTTATTTATTTGACAGAGAGAGATAGCCAGAGAGGGAACACAAGCTGGGGGGAGGGACAGAGGGAGAACTCCACAGGCTCCCCACTGAGCAGGGAGCCCGATGTGGGGCTCGATCCCAGGACCCTGGGATCATGACCCAAGCCGAAGGCAGACACTGAACGACTGAGCCACCCAGGCGCCCCTGAGGGGCCTTTTTAAACAGGTGAATAGACACTTTCAGAAACAGGAGGGCAGAAGTACACAAAAGCTGTGGAACCGTGAGTTTCAAACATTTGGACCTAGACTAAGTGTGGGGTAACCATGACCCAGTCTGTCTCCCGCCCGTTTTTGTCCAGCTCGGGAGCTGAGAAGGGTTCCTACACATCAGACAGAGGAAGAAATCAAAAGAAGAACAATATTTCATGACACCTAAGAATGATATGAGATTCAAAATTTCAGTGTCCACAAATAAAGTTTTATTGGTACACAGCCCCTTCCATTCAGTTCCATAACGCCATGGCCACTTTCGCGCTGCCGGGGCACAATTGAATATTTGCAACACAGACCTTATGGCCAAAGCAGAAAATATTTACCGTCTGGCCCTTGACAGGAAGTGTTTACCTGTCCCCTGATCTGGACCCACAGGAAGAAATACAGTTCTTTGTTATCACGACGCAGGAGCTCGTGGGTGGGCGTGGCTACCCAGGCCTTCCTCAGAGATGTTGCAGGTTCAGCTCCAGACCGCTGCGGTAAAGCAAATACCGCAGTAAATCAAGTCGGATAAATTTGTGGATTTCCCAGTAAATGTAAAAGTTACGTTTATACTATACTTGCGCCTGTTAAGTTTGTAAGAGCATTATGTCTAAGACAACAATATATGTACCTTAATTTTAAAATACTTTATTACTAGGGTCATCTGGGTGGCTCAGTGGGTTAAAGCCTCTGCCTTCGGCTCGGGTCATGATCTCAGGGTCCTGGGGTCAAGCCCCGCATCGACTCTCTGCTCAGCAGGGAGCCTCCTTCCCCCTCTCTCTCTGCCTGCCTCTCTGCCTACTTGTGATCTCTCTCTCTCTGTCAAATAAATAAATAAAATCTTTTAAAAAATTAAATAAAATACTTTATTACTAGAAAACGCTAAGCGCCATGTGAGCTTTGCAGGACGCCGTAATCCCTTTGCTGGTGGAGGGTCCTGCCTCGATGCTCGTGGCTGCTGACGGACCAGGGTTTCTGTCCAAATTCAATGCTGTCACCGCTGTGTTGAACTGTCTCTAGAAAAGGAAGTGTCTGGGGGCCAGGAGGAGGGGAGAGAGATCCAGTGGCTTGTCGCCAAATAGCACCTTGGTGTACCCCAGGTGTGTGTGTGTAGAGCTGCAGGGGCACAAAAGCACCCTGTGGGGCTCCTGCAGGTGATCAGTTTAAACCGCTCCCTGCAGGGAAGTTAGATAAGCAGCAGGGGGACAGCCCTGAAGCAGGACCAGGAGCTCAGCTGACACCTCTGCCCCCAGGGGTGGGAGGGAGGGATTCGCAATTCTGTAGCAAGCCTGGCTTTTGATTCTCTGGTGTTTAAAACCCTGATCCTCAGGAAACCCAGGAACATAGGCAACTCTAACCTGCCGTAAAAATTCCCCCTCCCTAGGCACTTTCTTTTCAGGATGTATTAGGTTTGCTGAATGGCTAACATATGCACATAGTACAAAGGTAGTCACATCTGCATCCTGGCCCTGTCCCACAGCCACCCACATCGTGTCCCCAGAAGCAACCCCTGTCACCAGTTTCTTGCGTGTCTTTCCAGAGATTGTCTGTGCATGTCTAAGCACATTTGCACGATGGAAACTTTTTATGCAAATGTTAAAAACCCAACCGTAAACCAATTGGAACTCAGTCCTTGAGCAGCTCGCTGCCGGCAGCCTACTGGTCTGATCTCTCCATCACCAGGGCGTAGTGTCAGGTTCTGGATTTTGTCAGAACCGGACCAGCTGAGGAAGTCACTGGTGAATTTTCTAGCTGGCCTCCATGGAAAGGTGTGTGGGGATCAGTTCATGGAATCTGCTGTGCCCACAGGAGGGCATGTATGGGGGGGTGATACAGATTTTCTCCCTTGGTCTAGAAAGTGTTTCCCCAACTTCAGGCACTCAAACATCTTATTCATGATTTTGTCACAGCTAAATACCACCTCTACTGTTATTTGATTTTTAAAAAAATTTACAGGCTTCTTTTGCCTTAAAATAAATTCATTTTAAAAGGCAAATTTATAGCACTGCCTTTGGTGGAAAGCCACCATTGTTTGCCAAAAATGGAAGGAGTTGATAAAAATAAAGTCACCAAAAGGAAAACAGTATTATTAAATTCTAGCTAAGGCTCTGGACCTGATGCCTGCCTGTGTTCTCTTTGCTAAAAAGAGAGATTAGTGACTGTTACAGATTTTCTCCTTGACCTAATAATAATTAGTATTTGTTTAATACTGTGTTTCAGGTGCTACCTCATTAAATGTTCACAATTACTATATAATATAGAAATTATATTGTGCCTATTTACAGAGGAGGAAACAGGCACAACGAGGGCCAATAACATGGGCAAGGTCATTCACCTAATAAGTCGTGAAAGCAGGATTTGGACCGAAACAGTCTAGCTCCAGAGTCCAAGCTCTTCACCTCTGATCTGGCTAACTGTGAGATACATTAAAAGAGAATTAAAGGGACGCCTGGGTGGCTCAGTCAGCTGAGTGTCTGCCTTTTGCTCAGGTGATGATCCCAGGGTCCTGGTGGGATCGAGTCCCACATTGGGCTCCTTGCACAGTGGGGAGCCTCCTTCTCCCTCTGCCTGCCACTCCCCCTGCTTGCGCTGTCTCTCTCTGACAAGTGAATAAAGTAATGGAAAAAAACTTTAATTAAAAAAAGAATTAAAAAGAAAGTTATCTTAAATTATCTTTGTCTCACTACTGGGGGTTTCTGTCACACTTTGGGACCCCTGGGCCAGCAGAAGCAGCAAAATTAGAAGCAGACGTAAGACCTAAGTCTGAGTTCTAATCCATCTCTCACAAATTTGTACATGACCCTGGTCCTTCAGTCACTGATCCTCAATCTCCCCGCTCTGTAAAGTACAGAAGTTGGCCTATATTTAAGGTTCTGGTTAGCAGGAACCATCCCTTATCCCTCAGGACCCATGGCCCACATTATCAGAGTACATTCAGCCGCAAGCAGTAGAGAAGTCAGTGTTCCAACTTCCCTCTGACTTTCATCTTGATTCTTGTCACCTCACAGTCATGACATGGCTGCTTTATCTCCAGCCCTTACATCCATATTCCAGGCAGGCAGAAGAAGGGAGAATCCAGAAGGAATAATGCTATGATTCAGAAAGCTAAAGTTTTCAGATTTTGTTTTATGGGTTTGATTTGTGTCTTATGCCTACTCTGTGCTGCAGGAAAGACTAGAGAAGTGATGACTTTTACCTGAGTGCATTGCTATCCCAAGTCGCCTCTCTCTCGCTCACTCGCTCTCTCTCTCTTTTTAAGTAGGCTCCACACCCAGTGTGGAGCCCAGTGTGGGGCTTGAATTCACAATTTTGAGATCAAGACCTGAGGTGAGATCAAGAGTCAGCCACTTAACGGACTGAGCTTCCCAGGCACCCCAGTTTCTCTTAAGAATGGGGAGGAAATGAATATTATGTAGGTAACCATCAGGAAACTAGAAATGCTTGAAGAAGGAAAAAGGAGGGAAGGAGGAGCGGGCTTATCCCTCAGACCCCTACCAGCTCTCTAGGACTGTGATCAAAGAATGTTCGTCCTCCCCTCTCTTATGGAGCTCAGTGCCCAAGAGCACGAATATTGTATTTTTCCATAAAAGGGCTTTTCTGTGAACTCCTACATGTCGAGGCCACTTTTGTTTTTACTGGCAACCTTACTCCAGGGGAATGAAAGTTCACCACGGTGCAGATGTATATTTCAGTACGACGGGAGGCACAGGCAGGGAACCCATAGAAAGGGAACTCTGGAAAAAGGGAAGGCAAACTTTCCACCTGGGAAGGTCACATACAAGTCTCTGGAAGAATGAATGGGTCAGGTGCCTTCAGCTACAGCCAAGGATAGGACGTGGCCTTAGAGCCAGTGTTACTTGTCCCCAGCTGCTACGGCCATGTGTGTGGACCACATTTTTTTTCATGTGCCCAGCCAGCACCCTTCCTACACTGCTCCGCTCACAAGGCAGCACGTCTCCTTTCGTTTATGACCTGGCCTGACTTAGCATTTTCCCATCTCTTTCTAACTGGGTGGCCTTGGACAAGTTTCTTCCTCTCTCTGTTCCACAGCGCTCTCCTCTGTTTACTGAGCTGAGGATAATACCCACTTCATCAAAGTTTGAGAGTTAATATCTCTAAGAAGCTCACAGAGACTTCCCTGGTACATAATAAGCTCTCAGTTAATGTTATGGTGTCATCATGATTGTCATCTTTGTCCTGCATGAATGGGTCAATGGAAAGTGACACCTGCCCTATCCGTGTGGGGCAGTCCTTGAGTGATTGTCTCATTTTTGCAGTGGGCCAGAGGGATAACTCAGTGTGAGGAGGTTTTGGGGATTCCAGGGAAGTTGTCCAGAGATCACACCGTGTTTGGAGAGAGAGGTGTTCATGGGGCTTGTTGGAGGACAACAGAGCTGGGTGCTGTGTCTGAGCATAGCTCTTCCCGCCAGGGCTCAGCTTTTGGTTTTATGCAACTCCAGGGGGCACCCTCCATCAGAGTCATCATGGTCTTACACAGGCACCAGGACCATTGTCAACAGATGGCACTTAAATGTCTTGAGAATGTGAAGGGTCTTCAAAGAGGGCTGCTTTCCGTGTGGTCGTGTCCACACTTCTGTGAGCCATGGACCCTCATGAATACTCATTCTGTCAGTCAACAAATGTTTGTTGACATCTACTATGTCCTGGGCATGGTTCGAGATGTCTCAGGGAACAAAAGAGACCAAAAAAATATTTTTGTGATGGGAAAGATAGACAAAACCAAGATAAGTAATAGAATGAATAAGCAAGTGCCTTATCTGTGAGAAATGTTGTCTATAGAGGAAGAACAAAGTGGAGTGGCCAGGAGGACCCGAGATGTGGTTGTGGGAACCAGTTGCACTGTTCCATTGTGATGATCGGGCCAGGTCTCACCAGGAAGGCACAGCTGAGTACTTCGTTCATTCACCCATCAAATATTTGTAGAAGTTGGTTACATCGCTGTTTCATTCCTTCACTCAACAAGTACATCTTGAGGGCATGCTATGTACCAGACTCCACACCAGTTGCATAACTAACATTCTCCCATTTCATCTCATGAAAATCCTAGGAGGGAATTTCTCCCAGTTTGTAACGAGCAAATCAAGTTTCAGAGAGGCAAAGTGACCTGCCCAGAGTCACACAATCAGGAAGAGGAAGAGCCAGGTCTGAGAAGCTCCCAAGTACACCCTTCCTACCACTTCAGTGTGCTAAACAGATAATCACACTAACTAAGCCATTGCAGTTGTGATCATGGCTATGAAGGAAGAGTACAAGGAGTTTTGAGGAACTCTCACTGGGCTTAGATAAAGACAAAGAAAAATAACAGCCCCTGCCTTTGAATTGGCCACTGCTGTGTAACAAACCACCCCAAGACTTAGTGGCTTGCAGTAGCCACAACATACTCTTTCTCACAATTTCTTGTCTTGGCTGGGCTCAGCAGGGTGGTTTTCCTGCCCTCCCTGGTGATGTTCGCACAGTTGCGTTCAGCTGAGATGTCCAGGAAGGGTGTACTCACTCATCTGGCACTTGGGGCTATAGGCTTGGGTGCCTGCCTTCTCCTCCACGTGGCCTGTCTTCCTCCAGTGTCTTGCCAGCTTCCTTACAGCATGGCAGCTGGGTGCCAAGAAAGTGAAGGTGGAGACTGCCAACACTCTTAAGGTCTGGACTTGGAAGTTCCAGAACATCGCTTCTGCCATAGGTGATTATACGGTCAGTAGGTCACAAGGCCACGCCACGTTCAAGGAGAAGGGAAGGAAGCCCCACCACTTCTGCAAACAGGGATCAGAGGAATTCTTGGCAGCCCTGTTTAAAGGGGACCTACCGCATTTGGTCTTAAATGCTGACTGCAGAGTGGCCGGAAGGCAGTGTTCCTGCGGATTTGTCATTGGAAGGAACTTTTGCTTGGACGGCCCTGTCCTTTGCCTCAACTTCTTTACCCAGACACCTGCGTAAGCAGTGGAATCGCTGTAAAACCAAGAGAATTTTTCTTGTGGAATTGGCAGGGCCCTGTCTTTGACAGTTTTACTTGGCATCCCTGGTGTATGAGGATTTGGGAATAGTGTCCAGGTACGTGCTCAGCTGCTTTAGCAGTGGTTTGATGGGACTGCAGTGTATTTCTCTCTGGTGGACATTCTGGATGTGAGCAGCTCTGCAGTTAAGAAGTTAGGAGTTAGGAAGCTCAGCAGCCCCCCTCCCTTTCGATGTTCACAGTACCTAAGGTTGCTACCCTTACCCAGGTGACCTAGAATGGCTCACCTAGGATGGCCCTCTGGATGGCCAGCCAGAGGGAAGGAGGAGGAAGTGGAAGGCAAAGACCACCCTCCCTTTGAGGGTGCAACCCAGATATGGCACCCCACACACCTTCTCATGTGACTTTGGCCAGGTCTTAGACACTTGGCCAACCTAGCTGCAAGGGAAGTTGGGAGATACAGTATTTATTCGGGATGGCCATCGACCCAGCTAAAACTTGGGCGCTTTTTTACAATGAGAGAGAAGGAAGAACAGGGGAACCTAGGCGGCTCAGTCAGTTAAGCGTCTGCTTTTGGCTCAGGTTATGATCTCAGGATCCTGGGATCGAGCCTCGTATTGGGCTTAGTGCTCAGTGGCAGAGAGTCTGCTTCTCTCTCTGTCTCTGCCTCCCCCCCCACAATGTGTGTGCTCTCACTCTCTCTCCCTCAAATAAATAAATAAAATCTTGTAAGAAAATGAAGGCAAGCACAAACACTGAGGGTAGACATCTGGCTCGGCCACCCGTGGCTGTCGTAGGCAGCAGCGTGCAGATCAGTCAGCTGTGGGCTGCCCACTGGAATTGCCATCCCTGTCTGGGTACAAATGTCCAGTGTGTGGGCTTGGATGGAGGGCTTGTGTTAGGGGTGGATTGGATCCAAGCCCTCCCAGCCAAGTGCAGAGTAAGTGCTGAGCTGCCTTTTCTGGACCAGTCCTTCATCTGCTCGGAACGCGTCATTAAGTGGCTATAACCGCAACCAGCCCGGCGCGGGGCCAGCTCTGGGCTCGGTTTGTCACTCTAAAATGCGCCACCACTTAAGGGCTGACTGTTAAGTTGAGTACAGGAGTTCAGCAGCTTGGGATGCTCCTGGGGCAGGTTCCAGCAGGTCTGAGCTGCGTCCAGGACGCGGCACAGGCTACTGTTGGAGCTGGCTTGTCAGTTACGGGCTGTGCAACCTTAAACATGCTACTTAACTTCTCTGAGCTTCAGATCCCTTATTTTTTTTTTTTAAAAGATTTTACTTATTTATTTGACAGAGAGAGAAGGATCACAAGTAGGCAGAGAGGCAGGCAGAGAGAGAGAGGGAAGCAGGCTCGCCGCCGAGCAGAGAGCCCGATGCGGGGCTCGATCCCAGGACCCCGAGACCATGACCCGAGCCAAAGGCAGAGGCTCAACCCACCGAGCCACCCAGGCACCCCCCAGATCCCTTATTTTTAAGAGGTCAGGATTGGAGATGGTGTCTGTCCCCCAGGTTACTGTGAAGACAAAACTAAAATAAACTGGGGCAGCTTGTTCATTTTCTTTAAATTCATTCTGAGTGTGTGTCCAACGGCGTGATTCTTCTCTTTTCAAAGTTAAGTGCCATATTTGATTTCCTTGAATATCCACTTAGACTGTAAGATCCTTAAAGGCAGGGCTCATGTCTTAGTCCCCATTATTTTCCCCAGTGAGTAACTATAAAGCACGTGTGCATGAATGAGTGAAGAATGAGTGAACGATACAAGGCTCCTGGGCAAGGGGCAGCAAACACCAGCGTCCACAGACACAGGGCAGGTCACACAGTGAGGAACACGGGCTGAGCCAAAGAAAAATTAGGTGACCCCTGCTATATTTTTCTGTCTTGCTTTCATTAGAGACATGGGTACTGTGTCATTGTGCAATTGGTACCATAGCAAATTGCCACAGACTTAGTGGCTTTAACAATGAAATTCATTATCTTCTAGTATTGGAGGTCAGAATTCTAAACTCAAGGTGTTGGCGGGTCTGTGTTCCTTCTGGAGCTTCTAGGGAAGAAGCCGTCTTGTTGAGGCTGCCTGCGTCCTTTGGATCATGGCCCCTTCTTCCATCTCCAAAGCCCATCACTGCAACCTCTGCTTCCAGGCCACGTCTCCTCTCTGACGCTGACCCGCCTGGCTCCCTCTTGTTAAGACCTTTGTGCTCACGTTAGGCTTACTTGGATAATCCAGGATCATCTCCCCAACTCAAGAACCTTAACTTAATCATCTCTGAAAAGTTCCTTTTTCCATGTAAAGTAACATGTAGGTTCTAGGGATTTGGATGTAGACATTTGGGGGCCATTATTCAGCCAACCACAAAGATACAGAAGCATTTTTTTTATTTTTTAAATCTTTTTAACTAATTTTTTAATTTGTGAGTTTGAACCCCACATTGGACGTAGAGATTACTTAAAAATAAAATCTTTAAAAATAAATAGAAAGAAAGATATCAGACAAAGGATGATAGATTTAGCCTCAGTGTGGGGAGACAATAGGGAGGGGTGGGGAGTGTGGTCACATGGAGAGCACATGCCCCCAAAAGGGGCAGCCACTACTCACTTCGAGTGTCTGATTGTAGGTGGGAATGTAAGCCCAGTTTTCCAGAGCATCCCTCAATTTTTTGTTCAAATAGAAGCCCCAGATCTCGATTCTTATGTGAAATTATTAGATTTTATCAGTTTCTTTTTAAGATTTTATTTATTTATCTGAGAGAGAGAGCATGCACGCCAGCATGGGGAGGAGCAGAAGGAGAGGGGCAAGCAGACTCTAAGCTGAGCGCAGAGCCTGGCACAGGACTCGATCCCACAACCATGAGATCATGACCTGAGCCAAAACTAGGAGTCAGACGCTTTGACCAACTGAGCCACTCAGGTGCCCCAGGTGCCCCCAACTTTACCAGTTTTTAAAATATGCAGCAGGGACACCTGGGTGGCTCAGTTGGTTAAGCGACTGCCTTCAGCTCAGGTCATGATCCCAGGGTCCTGGGACTGAGTCCCGCATTGGACTCTCTGCTCAGCGGGGAGCCTACTTCTCCCTCTGCCGCTCCCCCTGCTTGTGCTCTCTCTCAAATAAATAAATAAAATCATTTTTAAAAAATAAAATAAAATATTATGTAGCATTTCCCTGCAGATATTATGAATGCACCAGGTTGGGATGGTGCTGGAGGATTCTGAATTACTATATGCATTTCACTCCATTCTTTCCCAGCAAAAGATAAATAATGGAAGTGAGAGTAACAAGAATAATGACACTATTGATGGATGGCATCCATCCCAAAGTTGCTGAGGACCAGATGCATTTTGAACATATGAGTATTAACTCATGTGATTCTCACAGTGACCTTGTGAGGTATGTGCTATTTTAATACCCATTTTACAGATGGAGAGAGTAAGGCACAGAGAGGTTAAGTAACTTGCATGAGGTCACATAGCCAGTAAGTAGCAGACTTAAATTCTGCCCATCAGAATCTGTTATTTTTTTTTTTTTAAACTCTTTAGGGGCACCTGGTGCCTCGGTTGGGAGAGCATATGATTATCGATCTCAAGGTTGTGAGTTTGAACCCCGCATTGGACATAGAGATTACTTAAAAATAAAATCTTCAAAAATAAATAAAACTGTCTATTTTGAAAGAAGTTTAGACTTACAGAACAGTTGCCAAGATAGTACAGAGGGTTCCTAGCTACAACTTAACAAAATCTCTGTCCAGTGGTCAAAACCAGGAAATGGACGGTAGCTCTCTGCTCTAACTGAACGACAGACTTATCCAAAGACCACCAGTCTTTCCACAAACATCCATTTTCTGTTCCCAGGGTCCAACCCAGCATGTCACATTGTGTTTAGTGGTTGTGCCTCTTCTGTGACAGCCCCTCTGTCTTTCATGACCTTGATTCCTTGTTGAACACTAGTCAGGCATTTTGTTGAATGTCCCTGGCGACCTAAGTCTGTCTGGTGTTTTCTCATGATTAGATTGAGGTTGTGTGTTTGGGGCTGGGAGACCACACAGGCAATGCCGTATCCTCCGTGCATCTTACCAGGGGCTACGTGGTGTTGGTCTGCCTTATTACTGGCCACATTGACCTCGATCAGCAGAGTCCCCACCCTATAACCCCTTGGTTTAAATGCTTTCCTTGTGTAGCAAGAGGGAAAAAGATAAAAACATATGTTCCATAGGCCACGCCAGCAGGGCCTCCTCTATCCCTTGGGCTGACCTCAGCCATACAGCGTGCTCTGGAAATGTGAGCACTCCACCGAGTTGGAAGACGGGCTCAAAAGCACCCACTGGTGATGGTGGGAGTGGGGAAGGGCAACACCCAAATTCTGGGCCTTGGGAATTACTTTCAGCTACAGAGACTGGAAGAGCTGGCCGGAGAACGGGGAATAAATCCAGCAGAGATGAAAGCCGGGGTCCGCAGCTGCTGGGTCCATCAAATCTTTAAAAGCAACGTGAGGTTTTAGGGCAAGAAGTGAATTATGGCCGTTAGGACCAAGGACAAGACGGCTTTGATCTGAACGTGGGAGATATCTTAAGGGAAGCTGTGGCCTTTGCGTGTGTCATTCCCACATCCTCCCGGGGTACTTCAGATGGGCCGGCTTGGAATTTACAGGTCTGCAGAAAGGGCCTCCCTGCTAATGGTAAACACTTGGACCGGGCAGCTTGGTGAGTAGAGGGGCGGAGCTGCCATTCAGAGGGAAGGAGCCCGCTGCCCCTGCAAAGGTACCTGAGAAGAACGTAGCGTTTTACGAGGCTCTTGGCCCATCCGTCGGGCAGATGGAGGATTTTTATCTTATGAGGCACTGGAGGATTGCCGTGGGAGGTCATTTCGGCGAGCACTTGACCTCTCTATTTGAAAAAAGTATCAATTTGGAGAAGGTTGTCTTTACTACCAGGAAACTTTAGACTAGAGGCTGTACCGTGGCTGTTTAGGGCCACCCTGTCACAAACCAGATGTTGGCCTCTGCTAGCCCCAGGGCGAGGCCCCAGCCTGCAGCCAACTTCCCCTTGCTGAGCTCTGGCCACCGGGGAGCCGGGCAAGTGTGTCCCGCAGGGTTCCACATTGCGGTGTGGCCACGGTGCGGGAGGCTGGCCTCACAAACCACAACCAAAACAGCCCAGCGAGCCATCTGCCGCTGGGGAATCAGACCCCCATGCAGCCGCACCCGCATTCGGGGTGCACTGGGAGTGAATGGAGGAGGAGAGGCATTTTCCGCTAGGCTAAATCAAACACCCTCTGAAACTATTAATAAACCATCCAGTGGGGTGGGAATTTACCAGCAGAAAGGAGGCGGGAGAACACTGAGGTGAAAAACGATGGACCCCAGAGTCAGACAGCCCCAGGTTCAAATCCCAGCTGTGCCACTTACAGTCTCAGAGTTGTAAGCTGCAAATTTTGTAACCTCTGTAAGCTTCAATCTTTCACATCTTACAAATCTTTGCTCAAATCCAGAGCCTTCTGTGACCACCCACCACTACCTGAGTTCCCTAGGTCCCACCAAATGCACATGTTTATTCCCTTTCAGCCCCTCCCCGCTAGGACGTCAGCTCCACGGGGCCAGTGTTTACCTCATCTTGTCCGTGACTCTACCCTTAGTGCTTGGGACGGCTGGCACATAGTAGGTGCTCAGTAAACATCGGCAGAATGATTGATAAGGGACAATAAGAGAGCCTCCTTGGCGCTGTTCTCCTTGTTGGGTGGGGGATAAACTAGGATAACCAGGGGAAGGGCTTAGCAGAGTTCCGGACACAGTACATGCTGCATAATCAGAAAACGACTATCCAGGTTGGTTCATTTGCTCTTTTAATTAATTCATTCAATATATGGTTATTCAATGTCTGTTAGATGCCAGCCCCTGTTCTAGAAGCTGGAAATAGTGCCAAGAACAAGACAGACATTCTTTTTGTTTTTCTCAAAAATTACCTTAAGAGAGCTGCCGTGTGCTGCTGACTTTCCCAGAAACCAGGCACCAAGCAGTAAACAGAGACAAAGTCCCAGCTCGCACAAGCTTACATCCTAGTGAGAATAAGATGAACAGTAAATGTGTTTCTAAATAAGGTGGTTCCAGGGGTGTGAATTCCAGCAAAGGGAAACAGCCACACCAGAGTGACTTGTAAGGTGCGGCCGGGGTTGGGGGAGGCTGGGGAGCGGGCCTGCCCTGGAGTAGCCGGGGACGGTCACAGCTGAGCAGAGACCTGGCTGACCAGGGGCCGCCAGCTGTGGGAGGGGTCAGGGCTTCCGGCTCTGGTCCCTAGTCTGACCGCATCCGCATCACCAGGGAGAGGGTTAGTAATTCCGGTCTCACCCAGAACTTGCAGAATCTGCTTTCTGACGGGATCCCCAGGGAGTTGTAGGGACATTAACCTTGGGGACATGCTGGCCTATGAACAGGTATTGCAGGCAGGGGGACAAGTAAACACACACGTCCTAAAATCTCCTGGTGGCCAGGTGGCTGGAAGGAGGCAAGGGGGGTGGCAGTGTGACTTGCTAGGGCTGCTGTCACAGAAACCCCGCACACTGGGTGGCCGAAAATGACAGGGACATATTCTCTTACAGTTCTGGAAGTCCAAAGTCCAGACTCCAGGCTTGGTTCCTTCTGGAGGCCCTGGGGGAGAATCTGTTCGTTGCCTGTTTCCCAGCTCCCGCTGGTTGCTGGCAGTCCTGGGCTTGGAGGCCCATCGCTGCCTCCAGCTTGACCCGGCGCTCTTCCCTCTGCGTCTCCGTCCAGACTTTCCTCTTTGTACGAGGACTCCAGTCCCTGCATGAGGTCCCACGCCGATCCAGTAGGACCTCATCGTAACTTGATGCCATCGGCAAAGACCCCCGTTTCCAAATAGGTCACGTTCAAAGGTACCGGGGCGAGGACTGGAAGCTATCTTTTGAGGCAGACACAGATCAACCCATAATAGGCCCGAAAGATCGGGCTCAGTGAGGTCAGAGAAGAGGCAAGTCACAGCAGGCCTGTGGACTCCGTGAAGGGAAGCCGAGGATGTTGTGACTGATGGGGAAAAGAGCTCTGGGAGGCCGTGAGGACAGCGGATGGAGCCAGGGTCAGGCAGAGGCAGGCAAATCAGCAAGGAGGTGAGGCGGTCCCAGGCAAAGAAATGGTAGAGGCGTGGAGGTGGAGAAAGGGGGGCAGTCTTCCAGGACTTTCAGGGACGCTGTGCACAGAAATCAGCGACGGTATCTAGATGGGTGAGAAGGGGAGAGGCACCGAGGGGGAGGATTCAGTCATCCGTCTCTTCTCCCGGCAGACATCTTTTTTGCACATCTGGGCAGTGAAAACTGGGTGTGTTATCTCTTTGGGGAGGAGGACAGTCATGCGAATGCCTGGTGCTCTCCCCGTAGCCAAGTGGCCACAGCCCTCCAGCCTCTTGACCATACGACACCTGGCGATGTCCTCTCATTCAGGCCTGCTTAGCTGAGATGCACGTCCCTGATGCAGTCTTTGTCGTCAGGGGAATGTGATGCGCTGATTGGTCCAGGCTGCGTCGCATACTCCAACGCTGCCAAATTTCCACCAGAGCGGTATAAGGTGCATCTACCCCAGGGCCTTCCCTTGGCACTAGATCAGTGAAAATCTCTCTCCATCATGTGTAACTTGTCCCAGAAGCCCTGATATTTATGGGTTACCACTCTTGACAGTCCCTCCAGAGGAGATCCTTGGCAGTAAGAACAATGCACTTGGTCTTGGGATCCACTGTGACCCTCTGATCTGTTTCCGCTCCACTGAGTGAAGTCACACAGTCCATCCTTCCCTGTGTTGGATCAGATCATGTCACTCCTCTGCTGAAAACGCACCATGTGAGGCTTCCTGCTGCAGTCAGAAATAATGCCAGTGCCTCACTGTGACCTCCCCACAATGAAGCCCTGTTTGATTCAGCCCCCGAAGACCTCTCTGACCTCGTGACACATACCGCACCCCCATCTCTCCATTTCACACACACTGGCCTTCTTCACACTCCTCCTACCTCGGGGCCTTTTTATTTTACTCTTGCCCCCAACCTGAAATGCTTTCCCCAGATCTTCTCTGTGGCTAGCGCCTTCTGTCCATTTAGCTTCTGCTCGACTGCCACCTCCTCTAGGAAGCCCTCCAGCTCTATCAATCCTCTGCATAACTGCCCTGCATAAACAGCAACGTTTAGTCTGGAGTGTGCTCACGATTGCCACTTGCCTTTTCCCAGCTGGCACCACGTGTTGGCTCTCTTTGCAGCCCAGCACACATGAATCTGCACGTGGTCGCCTCTGCTCTTCTTGGTCCCTTTCCCCATCTCTGCCCCGACATCACTCCTGCTCGTGAGGCAGAGATGCAATGACAGGCAGCCTATCTGAAACGGCATTCTCAGGAATGCGGATTGTTTTATTGCCAGTTAAATATGCTTTATGCTACCTGTGAATGAGGCCATTGTGACATTTAGCAACTGATTTGATTAAACGCAGATGTGGGCTGGACTCCACGTGCAGCCAAGATGCAGGAAGACAGGCTCCGGGTGCATATTTGGATTTTTTTTTTTTTAAGATGGCAAAATAGACTAGATGACTCGGTGCCAGCAAATGGGTATGGATGCCTCCCTCCCCGGCGTGTGGACCATGCATCCCTGTTGGTCTTAGAGCTCAAAGCTCAATCTAGATCTCCCCAAATCCTTTGTTTTCATCTGGAATCTTCTGTTTGGCCCTACCCAAATTGTTGTTGTGTTTTTTCAACCTTCCTCCAATGTCTTTATTCCCACAAATTTTTTTTTAAATGGTAGATCAATGGAATACTAGCTGATATTGTTGACATCTTGATGGTGATTATTAACACATCAAGAATAATAATCCCAGCTACCATTTATGGAACATTTACTCTGTGTGGGCTTTCCCTTTTATATGCCGTAGCTTACAGAATCCTCATAATAAACCAAATAAACCATTTAGTTCCATTTTACATATGGGGAAACTGAGGCTTAGCACTTTCAACCACAGTCCATAGTCACCAGGGCAAATAATCAGTTATGCATGGATTCTCTGTCATCTTCCACTCCTTCCAGGCCCCAAGATCCAAGAAAACAGGACCTACCTCTTTCCCAAAACAGAAATCGTAGCACACACTAGGCAGTCAGCAAGTATTTATTGAACAAAAGAGTGACTGCCTAGATGAACACAGGAGGTCAGGGGCAAGGCCAGAGCTAATCAGGTCAAGGCAGGGCTTGGCCTTCACCACGAGGTATTCTGGGCAAAGAAAAGAAACAGAGCCCTGAACCTGGGGAGATCTGGGATTTGTCCCTTTGTGGGCAAATGGGCTACAGATAGGGTGGCTGACTGGGTGGGGCTCACTTCTGTCTGCTTACTTGTGGCTTTTCCATTCTACACGTTACGTGGCGATAACTTTTTATATCACCCCCGGTTACACAACCAGGTCTTTTCACTGGCTGCCCTGGTGTGTTTTCAGCAGTTTTGAACACCGGCGTCAGTAAGACTTCATTAAGATGAACAACTACTTGTTTTTGAGTATAATGTGGACCCGGGACAGTAGGTCCCTTGGCTGCAGGGAAAGAAATCATAAGGTGGATTCCAAAGCAAGTAGCATCGATGAGGGGCCGCTTTTCACTGGGATCATCCACGGGGCTTTCTTTGCGCTGCCGGGAGTGACACGTCAAGCCTGTGGTGACAGGGACATCGGGTTGGCTGGAGAACCGAGGCAGGCAGTGACCTGTGCTGTTTCCCAGAGCTGCTGGGAAGGCAGGGCCGCATGCTGGCTGGGTGCCACGGCTTCAGGGTCAGGCCGACCCGGGCTTGAACCCTGCTCTGCCACTTCCCACTAGGACCGACTTCCTAGGCTTGTGGTCTAGATGAAGCAAGATACTGCTTGTACGGCGACTAGCCCTGGGGAAGGAAGGGCTCCGTAAATGGAGGCCATTCTTATTATTTTATTATTCATCTAAGTGCTAATGCCAGGAACTAAGGTTTCCAAGGGCTTGGGTTCACTTAAAGCTGAGCTTGGCCCAAGAGAAGGAGGAGAGGTTTCCATAGTGACTGTCACCATCTCCTTGGAAAGCAGAGGGGATCCAGAAGGCAACAAGCCCAAGAAGGAGGTGCACAGTCACTGGTAATCAGAGAAATGTGAATTAAAGACAACAAGGCAGATATCCTGTTAGTCCTATTAGGATAACAACACTTAGCTATTGCTGGGGATGCAGGGGTGGGGGGCCATCAGCACTGCAGGGGGAGGGAGGCGTGCACCTGCAGCCAGGACCTCTGGCCCGGCCCTTAGGAAGACCGGGTCTTAGGACAATGGGACGCAGCCGTCCCACTTCTGGAGACACATCCCAAGGAGACTCACACACAGGTCTACAGGGGATGGCCCAAGGGTGTTTGTGATGTCATGGGTGGAGATGGAGGTGCCCCGGGCAGATACCAAGAATGCACCCAAAGGGCGGACAGGGCAGTTGCCAGGACAGCAGGGGAGCAGTGCCTCTGGCAATGGGGACAGAGCCCAAGGACTTAGTGCCGGGCAAAAAAAATGGGGAAACCATATGGAATATAATTAAACGAAACAAACAGGATAAACTCACAGCAACGTAGACGGGTCTTAAGAACTTCCTGATGAGTGAAAAAAACGAGAAATCATAGGAAATCTAACACAGAATTCACAAAAGTTATGTGGCTGCTCACAAAGCACTGGGCACACTTTTGCAGGAAAACATAGAAATGGTGGGACATGCCTCAGCCCTGCTAGAATTACTGCCTATGAAGTGACGAGGAATGAAAGGAAACACATTTTTTAAAAAAAAGAGGTCTTAGGTGTACTGGTGAGGAAAACATGCCATGAACTTGGATTCACTTGACAATTTGTCCCCCAGCATTTTGCGGGTGGGCTGATGTCTCAGACTGTCCACACGGGCTCCCTGACGCTGGTGGAGGCCCAGTTCCAGGGACATAAAGGATCCCTCTGTGTCTTGTCCAGCAGGTATAAATCTTGATCTGTAAGCTCCGGGAGGTAAAAAGTGGATCTGACTTTATTTTTCAGCCTTTCAACATGATTTCTAGTTGGAGCTACCATTCCCCTGGGCCGGTGGCAAGTTTCATTGTAGTCTTTCAAGGCTTTCTCCAAATTCTCCGGAATTTTGGCCACGGGTCTGGCATCTTACCCCATGCCAGTGTGTCACAGTGTCCCGGACTCCCCATCCTCCCTCACTGAGACCCAGGCTGCTGCCGACTTGTCCACCCTCTCAGTCCATGAGGCTCCTTCTGGTCTGGGGCTCTCCGTCGCCGTGTCTTTGCCACACTGTGGGCACAGCAATGTTTCGTTGTTCTCTCCTCCTAGACCAGAGGTCACAAACTGGAAACCCACAGGCCACATCCCCTGCAAATATGTTTTTGTTTGTTTGGGGTTTGTTTTTTTTGGGGGGGGTCCCAACTAATTCATATTTGTTGCCTACATATAAAC
The DNA here is from genome assembly GCF_963455335.1 of Martes martes. Taxonomy (NCBI): domain Eukaryota; kingdom Metazoa; phylum Chordata; class Mammalia; order Carnivora; family Mustelidae; genus Martes; species Martes martes. The sequence goes on along the minus strand of NC_137896.1, from coordinate 13,102,919 downwards.
ATTGGGAAATTTCATATATAAACCCAGATTTTTCACTCCTTTGGAAAAATCAGAAGCCTGGCTACATTAAATCACACTTCTGGGGACAGGGGTCAGTTGGAGCTGAGCAGCACTGTATCAGTCAGGAATGCTTGAACTGCTAGTAACAAAAAGCCCAACTAATCTTGGCATAACCCATAATAACATTTATTGTGCATTTAGCAAGAAGTCTGGCCCTAAGATTGATTTGGTAGCTCATTTTTACCTTAAGGAGGAGAAGCCTGGGAGGAGAAGCCCCAGGTTCTTTTTATCCTTCCAATCCTTTATCCTGTGGGCCTTTTGCTTTTATATCTGAAGCCTCATGCCCCAAGATGGCTGCTGTAACTCCAGGCATTACATCTTTACATAATCCAGGGGAGGGGCTGGCAGGGGAACAAAAAAAAAAAAGGCTTTCCCAGAAGCCCCTTGGCTGGAACTAGATTACACAGCCATCCCAGAACTGCAAGGGAAACTGGGAAAGCAAGGGAGGTAACTGGCAAGGAGAAAGGAACTGAGAATGCCTGTGGGGAACCAAGCAGAGTCTGCCACAAGCTGCTGCCCCCTTAAATAAAACTGTGCTTCCCAGGGGCGCCTGGCTGGCTCTTGCGGTGTAGCATATGACTCTTGATCTTGGGGTTGTAAAGTTCGAGCCCCACATCAGATGTGGATATTAGTCAAAAATAAAATCTTTAAAAACAAGAAAACCTGCACATTCCAGTTTGCCACAATCCCCACCACCCCCTATTGTTTCCCAACACTGATACTATGTGTCAGTTGCCATTTACCGTTGTGGCTGCACAGTTCCTTCCCTCACCTCCCTCTCCTGTTGGGCATGGAATGTTCTGAGGACTGCCTATCTCAGACTCAGTACACACAGCCCCTTCCTGTGAAGGGGAGGCTTGCTACTTTCTCCATACCTGTGCGTGGGTACAGAGAATCACTCTGCCTCGGGACTCCTTGCTCATTCTCATTTTCTTCCCCTGCCCACCACCTCGCCTTCCTTCTTGCCCGACCCCATTTCTCTAGCCAGTGGGCTCTCCCATCCCCCCAAGAGAATCCTTCCTTTGGATTTCTTAAGCCATTTTGCCTACATCAATCTAATTCTTAGTTGGACCACCAACTGGGGCCAGTCCACAAACTCACTGGCCTTTGATAACATAAGTACAGTACTGAGAGTAAGAGAGAGAAACTTTCCCAGCAGTTAAAGACTAAATTCTGCTCCGGCCACCAGGCACGCAATCCCTGGTTCATCTCAGCACAGGAGGCAGACCCATCTGGGGGTGTGGATCACACAGTAAATTATGTGTGGCACAAGTTGCGTGCTGGTTAGGCAACCATGTCTTTGTTAAACACTGGTCCTTCCCTGACAGTTTGAGAAGCATTAGCATGCACCTCAAATCCTCCCAGACTCCAGGGCTTAAACTTCAGAACACAAGAGCTGGGATAATTCATTTCTGCTAATTCTTCTGCCCCCCTGTGCATCCTGCCTCAGGACCCAGGACCCTGATGGGAATGGGAGGAGAAGCCACAGTTACCCTGACATGCTTGCCGTCCTCCTCTCATCCCACAATGGCTTGCCACCTCTCACTTGTGATTGTGTGGCGAGGAGTAGCAGGTGGAGGAAGGAACAGTGAAACCAGATCGTGCCCCTCGGAGCACTGTGGGAGCGCTTTGTCCACAGGGAATTTGGAGAGAAGTGTCCAGAAAGTGCGCACCCTCAGCACGTTCCCTAGTATCTCTCCATTAAACATCCCCATATGGATATGGTTCCCGGTTGTCTCGTCTGCCTTGTAAAACCCCAGTAGCACATCGGGCACTGGCTTCACGGGGAATTCTACAGAATCGGGGCAGGTGCCACCGCTTTTGCATAGTTACCTCCGTGGTGGGGCTGACGGGGGGCGGGGGGCGCTCAGCAGGGAGGGCTCAGCATCGTGGGCCAGTACCAGTGTAGTCAACAAGTTCGCTTCACGGTTTACATGGAGCGCGTCCCCCGACGGCCTGGCCCTCCTGACAGCAGTAATAAAGGTGGTGGGTCTTTGCGCACTGACGGCGGTTGAAAAATCCCAAATGCCACCTGTACTGTACGGGGGTCCCTGCATGTGAGAGCTGCTCGGTGATCCCGGAAAGTGGCCCACTGTTGCCGGGGAGAGGCCGACCCAGCTTGTCCCGCCCCACCCCAATTCTGAAGAGCCTTCTGCAGGGACTCTCACAGCCTGGTCAGATGAAGCCATGATCCTTCCAACAAAGGGGAAGGAGAAAATAGGAAGGGAACTGGAAGTTGGTGCCGAAGAGGTGGGGACAGGCGTGGTTCCCTGGTGGGTGACCACACAAGGAATCCCAGAGATGCTGATATCATCTCTTATCTCCAAGCCCGAGGAGCGCCCAGCAGAACAGCAGAAGGAAGAGTCCTGAACTCTCGGGGCGGCTCCGTATCCCTCCTTTGCTGTTGCCTGGGAGGCCGGCTGTGGGACGCTGCTCGGGGGCAGTGGAAGCAGCAACTTTGTTTTACTTTCAAGGGAGATCAAAGTCGTGTAAGAGTAACCAGTTCAGGGTGCACAGCTGGTGGCATCTAGTGCCTTCATTGTGCAAACACCACCTCTGTCCAGTTCCAAGATATTCTTATCACCCCAAAAGGAGAGTCCATCACCCACGAAACTCTCACTCCCGCTTCAGCTCTGCCCCCAGCTCCCAGCAGCCACGAGTCTACTTTGGTCTCCATGGATCGCTGTCCTGGGCTTCTCATATAAATGCAAATCAGACCGTACGTGGTCTTTGACATCTAACTTTTTCCTCTCAACGTTTCCGACTTCATCCATGCTGTAGCAGGCGTCAGGACTCCATTCCTTTTTACAGTTGAATAATGTTCCATTGTCTGCCTGTGCCACAGACCATTTATCCATCCACCAGCCGATGGACACTGGGCGTGGTCTGCCTTTTGACTATTGTGAATAGTGCTGCAGGAACATTTGCGTACAGCTTTTTGTCTGAACATCTGTTTTCAACTCTTTGGGGTGTGCACCCGGGAGGGGGATTGCTGGGTCACTTGGTAATTCTGTGTGCACCTTTGGGAGGCATCAGCAAACCTCCTTCCACAGTAGCTACACACCTTACACTCCTACTCGCAGTGTGCAAGCTTTCCGGTTTCTCCACATCCTTGCCAGCACTTGCTTTTTCCACTTTGTGGGAGTTTTTGGGGGGGTTTTTTAATGGCCTACCTGGTAGATGCATAAGAGTAGATGTCCAGCAGCTCAGATGCTGTTGGACAAGCCAGGGAATGTTCCAACACTGAGTTTTTGTAAACTACGTAACACTATCTACCTTGGAGGGTGGACAGCTGCATTGAACAAGTCCCGTGCATAACAACGTGCAATACAGGGGGCGTCTTTCCTTGGCCCCGAGCCCACCTCCAGGGGCTGGATTACCCAGGACTTCACATGTTCACTGTGATGAAGGGTCAGGGGTTTTTCCTTCATTTAGTGTAAAACACAGTAAAAATGAATCTCTAAAACTTGTCTGATTGGGGGCAATATCACCCCCAAAGGGAGCAGAAAATGGTTCTCAGAGTGGGGGCAAAAACACCTTACTCTTTTTGCGTGAAGCACAAATATACCTAGATGCCAAAACAGATACGCGATTGTCTATAACATTAGAATTTCACAGGAGAAGGGGTAAGTAGAAGAAAAATGCCAAAAAGTATGGGACAACCATAAAAAAATAGAGAGAGAAACAATGAAATTTTTTAAAAGACACACCAATTACAAGTCCTGATTTTTTAGTGTCAGATTCGGCAGACAAGGGACATCCTACATACCCTCTCCCGATTTCTTTGCTCATCCAGAACACCTCGCGAGCAGGTCCCAGCCCATAGTCCACAGCTCAGTAATGCTGTGTTTGGATCTGGAATCATCTTAAGTCTTTGTGTGTTTATCCGCTTGACTGTGTTCTGTCTCCTCCGTGAATGTAAGCTTCAGCCCCTTACGCCACATCCACAACCCTGCCTGACAACCGTGATCCATTTCAGTAGAAACTGTATTGTTGAACAAATGGATGGATATCCACTTGAAAATCGTATCGCTGAGTTGGTGGTTCTGGTCTGCAAATGGGTCAGGGGTCCAAGCTCCTTACATCTTGATGCTCAGCTGTGTGATCCCAGATGACTCTATTTTGCAGGCCCTACCCCTGCCCTGTAAGGGCATACTCAGGAAATTGCACACATTAACTTATTACCATCCCCTTGACTAGAACTCACCACATGGCCACACCCACCACACTGAGAAAAGTAGTGTATATCAGGCATGTGCCCAGCTTAAAAGCAAAGACACTATTGACACGAGACAGAAGGGGTGAATGGATATTGGGGGTGGCCCCAGCAGGACTGTGCCATCACTTTAGGAAAGGACGTTTTCCACATCTCACCCTTGCCTTCCCCAATCCTCCCGTGGGCACCCCACCAGCCAGATGGAGTCAAGAAGTCGGTGTTTAACATTCCAGCTCAAGATTGTCCATTTGGAAAACCCACATATTGTGGCACAAGATTTCTGGGACCATATGCCCCCGCCCTCCTGGGTCTTCAGGCAGGGGATGGCTGTCTCCCCCTGCAGGGGCTCTGGGAATGCCCTCCGCACACCACAGTTTGTTTGTGGTTGTAAACAAACAAGAGGCTGTTTGGGGGAAAGAATACCAACGGGCCAGACTGTGGTCTGTTTGTTTTCAAACCTGCTCAACGTCGTCATTCAGAAGATGGACGCAAAAGAAAAGAGAAATCAGAACAGAAAACACTGCGGCCAAGGCTCTTCCTAGGGCAGTGTGTTTCTAAGCTTTAGCAGGTAGGGTCACCATGGTAACCGTGACCCCAAAAATGATTTAGAATGGAATAGGCCAGCCTAGACCTTCTGTGGACGTGTCTGAACAGGCCACTGAGGACAGAAAGGGATCTTAGCATGCCACACTATTGTGGACAAATTCTGTGGGTTCTGGTCCTTGGACCAGGTGTCATGGACACGCCGAGGTGTGGTCATGTTCCTGGTCCTTCCTCTCTTCACCTGGCTGACTCTAACTCATCCTTCAGAGATTAGTTTAGGTGTCACTTCTCCCAGGAAAGCTTCCCTGGCCCCTCCACTCCCTGGCAGGCATTACGGAACCCGTCCTGGGGTCCAGCACGGGATCCTTCTCACCCCTCGGTATGGGAAGAGTTTATTTTGCAGATTTCACTTTGGAGCCACTTCAATATTTTAGGTAATTACAAAACACATCTGAAAACTCCCAAAATTTGATAGCAAAATTTCATAGACCTAACTGCATATTGATTTGTTTGGCATAGCCATACAGAAAGGAGACTTAATTTACCCTTATTTTTACTTTTTTCTTTTTTCTTTCTCCCTCCTGATGTTCCAAGAGTCCTTTTTAAAATTTTCTGCCTGGGGGTGCCTGGGTGGCTCAGTGGGTTAAAGCCTCTGCCTTGGCTCAGGTGGTGATCCCAGGGTCCTGAGATCAAGTCCCCAGGGTCCTGGGATCGAGCCCCACATCGAACTCTCTGCTCAGCAGGGAGCCTGCTTCCCCCTCTCTTTCTGCCTGCCTCTCTGCCTACTTGTGATCTCTGTCTGTCAAATAAGTAAATAAATTCTTTAAAAAAAAAAAATTTCCTGCCTGTTCCAAGAACTTCCTGTACTCACCTTCTCAGAGTATGTCTGCCGTGACAGATTTTCTTAGTTTTCCTTCATTTAAGAATGTCTTGATTTTCCCTTTCCCCCTGAAGGATATTTTCTCTGGATGTAGGATTCTGGGTTGAGAAATGTGTCTCTTCCTTCTGGCCAACAAAAATCAACAAGCTCATTCTAAAGTAGATATGTAAATACTAAGTTTATACATAGAAGCCAAAACAATCTTGAAAAAGAAGAACAAAAGGAGAACTTATGCTATCTGATTTCAGAACTTACTATAAAGCTTCAGTAACCAGGTCAGGATGGAATTGGTAGAGGCTAGATACATGGGTGGAACAGAGTCCAGAAATAAACCCTCACATTAACTGTCAATTAATTTTTGGTAAAGGTGCCAAGTAATTTAGTGAGGAAAAGGATAAACTTTTTGCAGTGGTGCTGGAACAACCAGATATCCATGTGAAAAATATTCATTTAGACCCCTACCTCACCCCACACACACAGAATTAACTTACATTAGATCATAGAGCTAGAACTGTAAAATTTCTAGAAGAAAACGTAGGAAAGAATCTGATCTTGGATTAATCAGTAAAAGCAGAATCCATAAGGAGGATATTGATTTAAAAAAAAAAAAAAAAAAGCTTCTGCTCTTCAAAAGACACCATAAAGAAAATGAAAGAACAAGCTACAGACTTGGAGGTATATTTACACATTGTATATCTGATAAAGGACTTGTGTCCAGAGTATATAAGAAATTCTTTTTTTTTAAAGATTTTATTTATTTATTTGACAGACAGAGATCACAAGTAGGCAGAGAGGCGGACAGAGAGATAGAGGAGGAAGCAGGCTCCCTGCTGAGCTGAGAGCCTGATGTGGGGCTTGATCCCAGGACCCTGGGACCACGACCTGAGCCGAAGGCAGAGGCTTCAACCCACTGAGCCACCCAGGCACCCCGAGAGCATATAAGAAATTCTTACAACAAAATGTTAAGAGGACATACCTTTTTTTTTAAATGGACAAAAGATTTGAAGAGATCTTCGTCTAAAAAGATACATGAATGGCTGATAAGCACATGAAAAGATGCCCGACATGGTTAATCGTTGGACAAACACCACCTAAAACCACACAGATATACCACTGCATACCTACTGGAATGGCTATGATCAAAAAGACTGAAAATACCAAGTGCTGAAAAGAACGGAGGTCTCATACACTGCTAGTAGGTTCGTGAAATGGTACAGCCACTCAGAAGACACTTTGACTACGTCTTTAAAAAGGAAAACACAGTCTTGCCACATGATTTCACGCTCCTACTCCCTGGGATGTGCCCAAGGGGAATGAAAACATATATCCACACAAGGACTCTATGAAATGTTTACAGCCTCTTTATTTGGAATAGCCCCAACTTGGATGCGGTGCATCCCCACACTCAGTACAATTCAGCAATGAGAAGCCATGAACTGCTGATCCATGGATGGGCTTCGGCAGCCTTATGTGGAAGGAGGAGGCCAGATACAAGTACATCTCTTCTGATCCCACTTCTGTGAAATTTCTAGAAAAGGCAAAACTCTAGAATCAGCAGTGGCTCAGCTGCCTGATGCTGGGGCCAGGGGTGGGGGATGAGTGCAGAGAGGCACAAGGGAACTTTGGGAGAGATGGAAATGTTCTGAAACCGCACTGTGGTAACGGGCGCACAATTATATGGATTTACTTTAAAAATCATCCAACTGACCCCAGTGGAGGAATTGTATAGTATATAAGTTATAACCCCCAAAAGAACAGTTTATAAAGCAGCAGCAACAGCAGCACAGAGAGGTGTTGAAAACTCAAGTCAGACTGCCCGGTTCCCACCCCAGCAGCTGTCACTTACTCTCTGTGCTCCCTTGGGCACGTCGCTTAACTTTTCTGGACCTCAGTTTGTCCAGGAAGAGCTCAGAACAGCACCTGAAACACACAAGTTCACCATGGCTCTTCCTGCAGCCGCCCTCTTCCCTCCCTGGGCTCCTGCCTCACTGGCCTTGCCTCTCTCACCTGCCAAGCGAATCCTTGCTGTGCACTCAGCGTGCGTGAACACTCTTTTCCCAGGCTGTGTCCATCGCTGACACGTGTCCACTCCAGTGTCACCTCGGAGAGGCCTTGCCTGACCACCCAGTCTTCAGTGACACCCCACGCACCACTCACTCATTCATTCAATAAATCGCATTTTCTAGTACTAATAGTAGAAGTGTCATTTTTATTCCCATTTTACAGATGGGGCAACCGAGGCTCAGAGGGCAAAAGTCCTTTTGTGCCTTTATTCAGTTTACCACCATTCAGTTTATTCATTTACCACCTCCCACCCCTTAGAATGGTTACTATCTAAAAAAAGAAAGAAAAGGAAAGGAGGAAGGGAGGAAGAGTTGACAAGGATGTGGAGAAATTTGGATCCCTGTGCACTGTTGGTGGGAATGTAAAATGATGGAACGCTGGAAACAACAGTAAGTGGTTCCTCAAAAAATTGAAAAAGCAAATGATCATATCCAGTAATTCTACTTCTGGGTATCTACCCAAAAGACTTGAAAGCAGGGTCTAAAAGAGCCATTTGTATCCCCATATTCATAACAGCATTATTCACGATAGCCAAAAAATGGAAGCAATCCAAGTGCCCATTGACAGATGAATGGATAAACAAAATGTGGTATATGGTCCTAACTATGGGGCGCCTGGGTGGCTCAGTGGGTTAAGCACCTGCCTTCGGCTCAGGTCATGATCCCAGGGTCCTGGAATTGAGCCCTGCATCGAGCTCCCTGCACCACTTCCCCTGCTTTTCCTCTCTCTCTGTCAAATAAATAAACAAAATATATATATTTTTTAATGTAGTGTATGGGTGGCTGGGTGGCTCAGTGGGTTAAGCCTCTGCCTTCAGCTGAGGTCATGATCTCGGGGTCCTGGAATTGAGCCCCGCATCAGGCTCTCTGCTCAGCAGGGAGCCTGCTTCCTCCTCTCTCTCTGCCTGCCTCTCTGCCTACTTGTGATCGCTCTCTCTGGCAAATAAATAAATAAAATCTTTAAAAATTTTTTTAAAAAATTTTTTAAATGTAGTGTATGGTACAATGGAATGTTATGCTGGCACCTGCTGCAATGTGGACCAAACTTGAAGACGTGATGCTAAATGAAATAAGCCAATCACAAGAGGACAAGTACTACGTGATTCCGCTTATGTGCACCTCCTGGTCACATTCCTAGACACACTCCTAGAATAGTCACATTCGTAGAGAAAGTAGAATGGTAGAGGCCGGGGGTGGAGGGAGGGGAGGAATGGGGAGTTATTATTTATTGGGGACACAACACAGTTTTGCAAGATGAAAAGAATTCTGGGTATGGAAGGTGGAGACGGTCACACAATGACACAAATGTACCGAATATCACTCAACTGTGTGGTTAGAAATAGTTAAAACAGTTAGTTTTATGTCATGGACGCTTACCACAATTATTTTAAAGATGTTATTTATTTATTTAAGAGAGAGACAGCACGAGCAGGGCAGAGAGGGGCAAGCGGACTCCCAGCTGAGCAGGGAGCCCAATGCGGGGCTCGATCCCAGGGCTCTAGGATCATGACCTGAGCCAAAGGCAGACACTTAACCGACTGAGCCACCCAGGCGCCCCGGCTTCCCACAATTTTTAAATAAATATTTTTGAAACGTAACTCCTGAGAACCAGAATCTTTATTGCATACACGATCTCATTTGTTGCTCACCACAACCCTTTGATGGCAGAGTTACTTATTTTAATTCGTGAATTGACAGAACTGAGCAGCAGAGAGATTTGGTAACCTGCCAAGGTCACAGGTTCCATCCCAGGTTGTCAGCCCTCAAAAAGCCCACGGGTCTGCCGCATCTTTCTTCTCCACATCCCTCTCTGACTGTAAGAAACCTCATCTGTACCCATTCCTCCTTCCTGCAGGCACCGCGGGGATCTACCAAGGAGCAAATGGCCTGACCAATGCAGCCGGATTCGGAAGTGTGCACCAGGTAGATGTCGCTCCCTACCACTTGTATTCCGTTTCCTTAAATAGCCCCCTTAAATAAGGGCACCCCGAGAGTCCACTCCCACCCACGACCCCCACCAGAAATGCAGTCTCTGATTCCCTGGCTTTAGTGACCACAGGAGTCAGATCGTGCGCAAAAAGACCATCAGAAAGATACAGGGTAGAGACAGAGAAATTGGAATTACTAGCGGGTTTCCAAGATGACACAAGCAATATTATATATAACATCTTGCCTGAACCTGAAATGCCCGTGACTGTTGAATCTAGCATGTATGAAATGCAAATGCTTGTGCTCTCTTGACCTTCTCAAGCGTAAGACTCTATCATCTTCACCTCTGCGTTCCAGGGCCAAGTGCCCAGCACACAATAGGGGTTTTATAAATGCTTGTTCAATCACACCAGGTCAACCCTGTAAAGATGAACACTGGCCAATAGTTTGTCTTGTTTTCCACTTAGTAAATTAAGAATGAGAGGGGGAACTCTGTCCTATTTGTGCATCTCTTCTATTAAGTCTAAAATTATTTCAAAATAAAACTATTTCAAAACAGTTATTTCAAAACATGCTTTAGGGCTGGCATTAAAATTACCACAGAGTCGGTGGGCTTTATGGAATATTTAAAGTTTAAATAGGAGGAATGCACTGTGTCTTCTTCAGGGAGCTAAAGAATCTAAATTATTTAAACCTTGGAAGATTAGGAGATAGTTTCTGTATTTCTGTATTATTCTGAGTATACTATGTACATGGATAAAATACTCATAAATACAACAGTCCTTTTTAATGTGTGATTCTTCACTCTGGGTGTTTTCCCATTTCACCAAGAGGAGCTTGTCAAAAGCAGATTCCCTAAATGCCACCTCCAGAAATTCCAATTTTGTAGGGCTGGAGTGGGGGTCCAGGAAGCTGAACTTCCCATGAGTTTTCACAGGATTGAGAAGCATTGGTTTATGGTGATGGTGGGGCAGAATATTGGAGAGGTAGGGCTGGGGGCCGTGGAGGGTAGGGAGAGAAAAAATGAAACAAGATGGGATTGGGAGGGAGACAAACCATAAGAGACTCTTAATTTCATGAAACAAACTGAGGGTGACTGGGGCGTAGGGGAGTAGGGATAGGGTGGCTGGGTGATGGACATTGGGGAGGGTATGTGCTATGGTGAGTGCTGTGAAGTGTGTAAACCTGGTGATTCACTGACCTGCACCCCTGGGCCAAATAATACATTATATGTTAATAAATAAAAAGAATAAGTTAAAAAAAGAATATTTGAAACAATGATTATTATGGGAGACTTGGAATATCTGGCTGGGTTAAGCAAAACTTAGTCAAAGGGGAATGGTATTCTTTGATTTGATCTCTGAGATTTCCTCATAGAAGATTCTAGATCCCTAATGCTGTATAGGTGCTGCTGTAATTGTACCTCTTGTGAACTTAAGATGTCACCCAGTCTCCTGGGTATGTGTGTATGTGGTCCTTATAACTCATTCATTGGTTCATTGATTTAACTAGTATTTCTTGAGTTCCCCTCCATGCCTGGCACTGTTCCAGGTGCTAGGGATATAACAACAGTCAAGGCAGACACCGACAGAGCCACACCCACATCCCTCAGGGTGCACCTGCTGGGGATTCCCTAGGACCAGAGCACAGGGCAGGAGGGAAGTGCCAGGGAATGAAGACCACTGAGAGCAGCTCTCAAACAAAGCCTAGCTGGAGATGGCGGATGGACATCCCAGCATCCTTGCCCCTGGGAAAGATCATCCTGAGGGTGTTTTATACCATCCCAGTGTTTCCCAGGGGACTTCCCTCCAGTCCCCACTTAAAAGCCCCCAAACTGGCTGCTTTTCCTTCTTCCCTTTCCTGTCGCACTTCCCCATCCCCCAACGGGGGTGTCTTTCGCCTCCCAAATACTTGCACTTGCCTCCTTGTCTCAGGGTCTGCATCTGGGGCAAGTCCCTGCCCTCATGGAGCTTTTGTTCTAGTGGGAGGGATGGAGACAGACACAGGAGACCCACCCATGAGGCCCCTCACCACTGTCAGCCTGTGACTGGGCCAACAGAAGGCTCAGACAGGCTTCCTCACTCAACGCCCTGTGTGTTTCCCTTTCCAGGACTATCCTTCCTATCCTGGCTTCCCCCAGAGCCAGTATTCCCAGTATTACAGCTCGTCCTACAGCCCTCCTTACGTCCCGGCCAGCAGCATCTGCCCTTCTCCCCTCTCCACTTCCACCTACGTCCTCCAGGAGGCATCTCACAGCGTCCCCAGCCAGAGTTCTGAGTTGCTTGGCGGTAAGTATAGTCGCTGTGTCGTGGTTATTATTGGCTATGATCTGAGCTCTCATAGGAAGGATGGACCAGACATGGGTCCCAGTTGTAACGAACCGGTCACCCAAGAGCTAAATCCAGGCCTCGGATATATTTGGTTGGCCTCTCTCTATGTGTGTGTCTTTAATTGTACCCATGTTTAAATTTTTTAACTAAAAATTCTCATTTCTACTTTGCCTTGAGAGTAGATCTGGTCTTCTCTCAAAAGCAAAACTGGACCTGGTCCCTTAGGTCTCCCTTCCTAAGTGACGACATTTGGCTGGCTGAGTAATGTCTCCCCCATTCAGACAGGGCACACGTGATTCCACATCTGGCCAATGTACATCAGGTTCATTACCCACCTGGCCCGTGCAGGCACTGGAGTTGGTGAGCCCTAGTCCTCAAGGAAGAGAAACTAGTATTTGTTGCCCATCTGCAATGTGCCAAGCACATATCTTGTGGTCTTCTCATTTCACTTATTTGTATATTGATTCAACAAATATTCATAAAGCACCTGCCGATTTCCAGGCACTCCTTAGTTTAAGAAATAAAATATAGTGCAACATCAACTTGATTCTTATAGACAGTAATTAAATAATCACATAAATAATTACAGATGATGATAAGGAAAGTCACAATCCTCACAAAAACTGGCTTTTAGGTACCCTCTCTTTTCCAGATAAGAACAATGAAGATCAGAGTAATAAGTAATTTGCTAGTAATTGGTGGAACTGGGATTTGAACCCATGCCTGTTGGGCCCCATAACCAGTGCTCCTGGATAGTCAGTAGCCGCACATAGCTGAGATTATGTTATCTAAAACCAATTTCAGAACAGAAGGGCAGGGGCATCAAACCTTGGTTCTCTCATCGAGAATTCTAGAATCTTTTAAAAAGTCCTCATGTGTATGTTTTCAATAGCACAAGAGCTTCAGAAATCCTTTCTACTGGGGTGCCTGGGTGGCTCAGTCAGTTAAACATTTGTCTTTGGCCCAGGTCATGATCCCAGGGTCCTGGGATCAAACCCTGCGTCGGGCTCCCTGCTCAGTGGGGAGTCTACTTCTCCTTCTCCCTCTGCCACCCCCTGCTTCTGCGCACGTGCATGCCTCTCTCTCTCTCAAATAAATAAATAAAATCTTTTTTAAAAAGAGGAAGCCCTTTTATTGGTCAGGACTTTTTTGACTTCAAAAGATAGAAGATGCAACTCAAAAGTTTAAGCAAAAAAATGAATTTTTTTTAAGATTTTATTTATTTATTTGACAGACAGATCACAAGTAGGCAGAGAGGCAGGCAGAGAGAGAAGGGAGGAAGCAGGCTCCCTGCTGAGCAGAGAGCCCAACGCGGGGCTCGATCCCAGGACGCTGGGATCATGACCTGAGCCGAAGGCAGTGGCTTTAACCCACTGAGCCACCCAGGCGCCCCAAAAAAATGAATTTTTTTAAGATTGATTTATTCATTTTAGAGAGAGAGTGTACACACGAGCATGGGAAGGGTAGAGGGAGAGAGAATCTCAAGCAGACCCCCACTGAGATGGACACAGGGCTTAATTCCACCACCCTAAGATCATGACCTGAGCCAAAACCAACTGTCAGACTCTCAACCAACTGCGCTACCCAGGTGCCCACCAAAAAGGAATTTTTAAACATACGTAGTCAAGAGTCCAGGGGTTCAGATGATAATTTGGGGCCTCAGTCTCTTTCTTCCTCTGGCTCTTCATTTTCCTGGGCTCATTTCACTCTCAAGCGGGTTCTCCCATGATGGTGGCAAAGATGGTCACTGGCTGCTCCAGGATTCAGTCCTTCCTGCTTATCTACCCTCAGAGAGAGTTCCTCCTTCCTAACAGACCCTGCAGAAGTCCCAGGCATGTGTGGCTTCTGTTGGCCCAGCTTAGGTCCCATACCTATCCTCACACCACTCTCTGTGGCTGTGGATAGAATGCTGGGATGGGACAGCAAACCTAGATCTCATGCCCACAGCAGGAGCTAGAGTTGGGTCATCGCCACCCAACCCCCTTCCCAGAGGAAGACAAAAGAGACACTGGGTGGGCCAAAGAAACAAGTATCTACAACCCATGATTAGGGGTTGGAGCAACATACGGAAGCATCCATGTCCTGACCCCCGGGTGATGTACATCCCTGTGCAACTAATTCAGAGCCTGTGGGTTCATTCACCCAGCTTGCAAACTTCCGGAGAGCTGCTATGCACAGATCTTCTATGAGATGGTTTAGGCTTATCATTAAATGACATGACAGTAATAAATTAGAATGCCCAAATGTAAAGTAGATATCATTGTGTTTTATTCTCTTTCCTTTTCAGTGGGTTTTTCAGAACCCACGGATATTCTGGGGCTTGTAGAAGCTAAGCGAACATGACAGTGTGTGGCCATTCCTTCAACAAATACTGGTTGATGGTTAGGAAAAGAACAGTAATGGAGACTAACTTCTTTTGTTCCTGAGGTTGTTGGCACATTGCTGGGGACAAGTTAATTGTCCTTGGTTTGGTGACAAATGGAGATAACATGGCCAGGCATTTTTAAGTCAGTTTTGTTTAAGTAGGCTCCACATCCAGAGTGGAGCCCAGTGCAGGGCTCGAACTCATGATCCTGAGATCAAGACTTGCGCTGAGATCAAGAAGCAGACACTTGACTGACTGAGCCATGCAAACGCCCTTTTAAGCCAACTTTTAAGCAAGTTTAGGGCTTGAGCATTGATTTCCATCATTGTGATTTCATCACAGTAATGAATCCATAGTACCTAGGTAACAACTTCTAAATTGCTTTCTTTGAAGGGTATGAAGTTTAAAAAAATTTTCTTTGTCATAGTACTAAATTATCTTTGACCATCCTGGTTTTCAGAGTGTGGCCACTCCAGTTGGCTTCAGAGAGGAGATATAAACAGAAATCCTTAAGTAGATGCCACCTTCTATGTATAATTTGGAACTGGATTCCCAAGACTTACTTCCCAAGACTTTGGGATATATGGGAAGGTTATCTTTGTTCTTCATCAAGAGCAAACATGAAGGTTCAGTTTATCTCTTTGAAATTTTTCTGTATTATGTCCCCCTGTTCTTCATTTATCCCTTGGTCTAAGGTTCAACAATAAGTGGTTGAGGTGGTTTTTACTGTGTGTCTAACAAGCTCACATAAAATCTAATGACATAAATAGTTGTCAGCTATAACTGAGGTCTCTTGCCTCTTTTCCCCAGTGTCTGTTATAAACGAAGGGCACGTAAGCAAGCATGTGTGCACATGTGTGCACACGCGCACACACACACATGCATGCACGCTCTGAAAATTTCCCATAAAAACTCCACTTTTGAAATTCTCCAGGATCTCCTTGAGTGGTTGGTTCCAAATTCCAGAGCCCCAAGAGGTTTATACATTACCGATAGATCGTGTTCCCTCTCTGCACTGCCTGGATACAGTATCCTGATGCCTTCTCCACCCTGGCCCCCAGCCCAGCCTGCATCGATATGCATTAACAATTATATGAAGTCCCAACAATTTACAGATGAATGCAGGGCAATTCGCTGAGGTAGAGGGCAAAATCTGAACATATAATGTTACTCAAGAGAAAAAACAAATTAGTAGTGGTTGCTTAAGGGCTCTTTTCAGACTTTTCAGTATGATGCAGATTATCTAAAAAGATAATTGGATAGACTTTGGAGCTCCTGATTCTCATGCCTTTGGATTCCTGGACTTATACCAGTGGGGCCCAACTCCTCCAGACTCCCCCTACCCCCAGTTCTCAGGCCCTCAGCCTCAGACTAAATTATACCATTGGCCTTCTTGGTTTTCCAGCTTGCAAATACCAGATTGTGGGACTTCCTGATTTCTTTTTTTTTTTTTTTAAGATTTTATTTATTTATTTATTTATTTATTTATTTGACAGAGAGAGAGAGATCACAAGTAGGCAGAGAGGCAGGCAGAGAGAGAGGGGGAAGCAGGTTCCCTGCTGAGCAGAGAGCCCAATGCAGGACTTGATCCCAGAACCTTGGGACCATGACCTGAGCCGAAGGCAGGGGCTTAACCCACTGAGCCACCCAGGCGCCCCGACTTCCTGACTTCTATAATTGCATAAGCCAATTCCATAGGAATTCCATAGGAATTGGCTTATGCAATTATAGAAGTCAGGAAGTCGGGGCGCCTGGGTGGCTCAGTGGGTTAAGCCTCTGCCTTCGGCTCATGCATCCTATTGGTTCTGTTTCTTGGGAGAATCCTGATTAATATACCATGGGTCAAAGAAATAAACAAAAGAAAATGTAAAAGTATTTTGAACTTAACAAAAATTAAAACACAATATGTCAACATTTGTAGAATGTCACAAAAGCAGTACATAAAGGGGAAATTTATAGTACAAATGCCTATGTTAAAAAGAAGAAAAATTGCAAGCCAAACACCTCATCTTTCCCCCTTAAGAAACTAGAAAAAGGAGAGCAAATTACACTCAAAGTAAGAAGAAGAAGGGAAACAAAGATCAGAGTGGAAATCAATGAAAACTGAAAGAAGAAACACGAGAGACAAAATCAGTGAAACCAAAAGCTGATTCTTTGAGAAGATAAAGCTGATAAAACTTTAGATAGGCTGATACAGAAAAAAGAGAGAAGATATAAATTACCAATAAAATGAGAGTGGTAACATCACTATAGACCCTACAGATATTTAAAGACAATACTGCAATTTTGTGAACAACATCATACCAATAAATTTAACAACTTAGATGAAATGGACAAAGTCATTATAGGCTAAAAACTTCTAAAACTCCCTCAAGAAGAAATAGCTGACCTAAGCAGATCTATATCTTTAATAAGCCTATATCTATTAAATTAAGTGAATTTTTTGTTTGAAATCTTCCCAAGAAATCAACAGGCCCTGATGGCCTCACTGATTAAGACTACCAAACATTTAAGTAAAAGCTGTCAATTCTACAAACATTTTTAAGAAAATTGAAGAGGAAAAAATACTTCCCAACTCATTCTATGAGGCCAGCATGACCCTGATGCCAAAACTAGATAAAAACATGATAAGAAAAGGAAACTAGTGGTATGTGGGTGGCTCAGTCATTTAAGCATCTGCCTTCAGCTCAGGTCATGGGCCTGGAGTCCCAGGATCAATCCCGGCATTAGGGTCCCTGCTCAGCAGGGAGTCAGCTTCTCCCTCTTACCCTCCCCTGTCTCATGCGCTCTCTCTCTCTCAAATAAATAATTTTTTTTAAAAAAAGGAAAAAAGGAAAGGAAACTATAGACCAATATCCCTGATAAATGTAGATAAAAAATTTCTAAACAAAATGTTAGCAAATCAAATCCAGCAATATATGAAAGAAGAATAATATATTATGTCCAAGTGGGATTTGTCCCAAAGATGCAAAGTTGGTTTAAAATTTGAAAATCAAAATTTGCCATAATTAATTAACTGGAAAGAAAAAAAAGGTAATCAAAATAGATGCAAAGAAAGCATTTAACAAAATTTATCATCTGTTCCTGATAAAAATTCCAAATTAGGAATAGAAGGGCACACTTTATTAGAAAAAGACAAGCTATGGACTGAATGTGTGTGTTCCCCTTCAGATTCATATGTTGAAGTCCTAATCCCCGAAGTGATGGTATTTGGAGGTGGAATCTCTGAGAAGTAATTAGCTAATGAGGGTGGAGCCCTCATGAATGGGGTTAGTGTCATGATAAGGAGACACAAGAGAGATAATATCTCTCTCTCTCTCCACCATGTGTGGATATAACAAGAAGGCATCCATCTGAAAATCTTCTTCCTGGTTCTTCCTGGAATAAAATTGGCCAGTCCTCTGATCTTGGACTTCCCAGCCTCCAGAAAATTGGGAAATAAATCTTTGCTGTTTAAGCCACCCAGTCTGTGACATTTTTGTCATAGCAGCCCAAGATGACTAAAATAGGATAGGTGCAAAAAACCTACAGCTACTCCCCAAGATCAGAAGCAAGACAAAGATGTTTACTCTTACAAATTATAGTCACCATTGTACTGGAGACTCTAGCCAGTGCAATAAGGCAAGAAAAATAAATTAAATTCTCCATATTGGAAAAGAAGCAAAACTTTATAAAGGGAAAAGAAATAAAATGATACAGTCACATATGTAGAAAATTAATAGAATTTATTAAAAAGCTAAAACTAAAAAATGAGTTTAGCAACGTTTCAGAATACTAGGTGAATCTATAAAAATCAACTGTATTTCTATGTAGTAACAACAAGCAATAGGAAATAGGACAGATTTTTTTAAAGAGTTATTTGTTTATTTAAGAGAAAGCACAGGGGAGAGGCAGAGGGAGAGAGAAACTTAAGCAAACTCTGTGCTAAGCACGGATCTGGCTATGAAGGTTGATCTCAAGACTGTAAGACCATGACCTGAGCCAAAACCAAGAGTTGGACACTTAATTGACTATACCTCCCAGGCACCTGAAAATAAGATAGTTTTAAAGGCCATTTATAGTACTATCAAAAAATATTGAATACTTTCATTTCAGTGCTATTTCACTTTATTTCATTTCATATTCAGTGCTATTGAATAAATCTAACAAAAGATGTACAAGAGTTGTACATTTAAAACTACAAACCACCTACTGGGTATTTACCCTAAGGATACAAACGTAGTGATCCGAAGGGGCACGTGCACCCGAATGTTTATAGCAGCAATGTCTATAATAGCCAAACTATGGAAAGAACCTAGATGTCCATCAACAGATGAATGGATAAAGAAGATGTGGTGTATATATACTGTGGTGTGTATATATATACACACACACACACACACACACACACATATATATATATATGTGGTGTGTATATATATATATATACACATATATATGTATATATGTATATATATGTATATGTATATATGTATATGTATATGTATATATGTATATGTATATATGTATATATGTATATATATGTATGTATATATATACATATATATACCACATATATATATGTGTGTATATATATATATATGTGGTATATATATAAGATGTGGTGTATATATGGAATACTATGCAGCCATCAAAAGAAATGAAATCTTGCCATTTGCGACGACGTGGCTAAGTCAGTCAGAGAAAGACAACTATCATACGATCTCACTGATATGAGGAAGTGGAGATGGAACATGGGGGGTTAGGAGGGTAGGAGAAGAATAAATGAAACAAGATGGGATCGGGTGGGAGACAAACCGTAAGTGACTCTGAATCTCACAAAACAAACTGAGGGTTGCTGGAGGGAGGGGGGGCGAGAGAGGGGGGTGAGGTTATGGACATTGGGGAGGGTATGTGCTATGGTGAGTGCTGTGAAGTATGTAAACCTGGTGATTCACAGACCTGTACCCCTGGGGATAAAAATACATTATATGTTTATAAAAAAATTTTTAAAATAAACTACAAAGCACTACTGAAAGAAGTGAAGACTTTAGTAAAGGTAAAGGGCTCACAGCTCAGAGGACTTAATATTATTAATGTGTCAGTTCTCTGGGACGCCTGGGGCGCTCAGTCATTAAGCATCTGCCTTCAGCTCAGGTCATGATCCCAGGGTCCTGGGATCGAGCCCTGCATTGGGCTCCCTGCTCAGCAGGAAGTCTGATTCTCCCTCTCCCACTCCCCCTGCTTGCATTCCCTTTCTCACTGTGTCTCTGTCTGTTGATTAAATAATAAAAATCTTTTTTAAAAAAAGATGTCAGTTCTCTACTAATTGATCTATGTATTTAACACAGTCTCTGTCAACATCCCACTCTTTTCTGTAGAGATTGGCAAGCTGATTCTGAACTTCATAGGGAAAAACAAAGGACTTGGAATAGCCTCAGTAGCTCTGATACAGAAAAACAACGTTGGAAGGCTAACACAACCTGATTTTAAGACTTATTACAGAGCCACAGTAATCATGGCAAAATGGGAGACAAGACAATCATGGCATAAAGATAGACAAGTAGATCAATGTACCAGAATAAAGAATGCAGAAATAAATGCACATGTATTTGGACAAGTGATTTTTTAAAAGATTTTATTTATTTATTTATTTGACAGACAGAGATCACAAGTAGGCAGAGAGGCAGGCAGAGAGAGAGGGGGAGGAAGCAGGCTCCCTGCTGAGTAGAGAGACCGATGTGGGGCTCGATCCCAGGACCCTGAGATCATAACCCGAGCTGAAGGCAGAGGCTTAACCCACTTAGCCACCCAGGTGCCCTGGACAAGTGATTTTTTATAAAATTTCAAGACAATTCAGTGGAGAAAGGACAGTCTTCTCAACAAAAGATTCTGAAACAACTGGATATCTCTATATTCAGAAAAACTGTACTTCAGTCCATATCTCACATGACATAAAAAAGTTAACATAGAATAGATCATAGACCTAAACATAAAACCATAAAACTTCTAAGGAAAACAGGAGAAAGTCTTTGTGACTTTGGGCTAGGCAAACAGTTCTCATATAAGACACCAACACATCCAAAAAGAAAATAAATTATATAAATTGGCTTCACAAAATTTTAAAACAGTTGCTCTTTGAAAGACACTGTTAGGAGAATGAAAAGAGAAGACACAGTGTGGGAAAAAAAAAATTGCAAAGCATGTATCTGAGAAAGTATGTTGTATTAGAGTTCTCCAAAGAAACCAGTAGGATAGAGAGAGAGCGAGCAGGAGAGAGAGATAAGAGGAGGTTTATTGTAAGAAATGGCTCAGATCAGCAAGTCCCATGATCCGCCACCTGCAAGCCGGAGAGCCAGGAAAGCCGGTAGTGCAATTTAGTCTGAGTCAGAAGTTCTGAGAACCAGGAGCTCCAATGTTGGAGGCAGGCAAGGATGGACATTTCCACTCAAGGAGAAAGATAATTTGCCTTTTCTCCGCCTTTTTGTTCTATGTGGGCCATCAGTGGAATGGGTGATGCACCTCTCCCCCCCACTGGTGAGGACAGATCTCTTCTCAGTCTACTGATCCAATTGCTAATCTCTTCTAGAGACACCCGCATAGACACACCCAGAAATAATGCTTTACCCGCCCGTCAACTTGACACACAAGATTAACCATCGCATGCATGTAATATATAAGGAATTCTCAAAACCCAAGACTCAGAAAACAAACAACTCAGTAATGAAATGGGCAAAATATTTGAGCAGACACTTTACCAAAGAAGACACAGGAGCCACACGGACAGAAAAAAAAAAGTACATAATTAAGATGCTGATCATTAGTTATTAGAGAAGTACAAATCAAATCCACAATGTGTACCTCTTAGAATAGCTGTAGTTGTGAAGACGGACCATACCAAAGGTTGGCAGGGATGTGGAGCAAACTAGAAGTCTCTTACCCCTCTGGTGGGAGTGTGAAATGGTACAACCACTTTGGAAAACCACTTAGCAGTCTCTTAAAAAGTCAAACATAGACGCACCACCTGACCTTGTAATCACGCTGGTGAAAAGAAGGCTGACATCATGCATACCAGGATCGATGTGTGAATGTTCACAGCAGCTTCATTCCATCCCAGAACTGGAATCAATCAAAATGTTCATCTACAGGTGAACAGACGGAGGGTGGTATATCCATACGATAGAATTGTGCTCAGCAACACGAAGGAACGGTCTGTCCATATACGTGACAACATGGATTGAATCACAAAACAGTAATTCTGGCTGGAAGAAGCCAGACAGAAAAGAATACATACTGCCTGATTCCATTTATTTAAAACTCTGGAAAAAGCAAACTAATTTCTAATGAGAGAAAGTGTATCCGTGGTCA
Source organism: Martes martes (assembly GCF_963455335.1). Classification (NCBI taxonomy): domain Eukaryota; kingdom Metazoa; phylum Chordata; class Mammalia; order Carnivora; family Mustelidae; genus Martes; species Martes martes. The sequence goes on along the minus strand of NC_137896.1, from coordinate 13,081,186 downwards.
CCTGGGGAGTGGGACGGGAGGAAGAGATCACAGAGGGCTTACAAGGAAACTCTTGGAAGTCTTGTAAAAGCGTAAGGAGGGAGAAAGAGAAAGAGTGAAATGACCCCAAAGAAGGTTTACATAAATTGCTTTAGCCTGTGTACCTCTGACCGTGAACTTTGAATCCTGGCACTTCATTCTCAAGAATGTAAAAGGTTGGGGAAAGGGCTGCTTTCAGAGGTGGGAAGGGAGACTATTTATTTTTTTAAGATTTTATTTATTTGAGAGAGAGAGCAGGGGGAGAGAGAGAGCTTATGTGGGAGGGGGCGGGGAGGAGGGGCAGAGGGAGAGGGAGAAGCAGGCTCCCTGTTGAGCAAGGAGCCCCTACCTATGGGCGGCCCAGTCCCAGGACCCTGAGATCAGAACCCGAGCCGAAGGCAGATGTTTAGCCATGCAGGCGCCTCAGGGGACTCAGTATATTGGCTTCCCCCACATCTTCTGTAGACATTTCTTAGATGCCTGGTGTATCTCCCTTTTTTAATAATATTTTCCTGGATTTTGATAGGATCAGCATGTTTTCTAAGCCCCCATAGCCTCAGAACTACCATATGAATCAGGATAAACCTTATCTACGACTCTTAAACATCTGTGAATTTCTCTACCGCCTCTTCCCCACCGTCCAGAAGAAAGTCTTGGCAAGATGGATATTTGGGAATCTCTCATGCTGTGTCCTGAAAATGCTGGGGAGCTGGAGATGGCCCCGCAGTCCTGACAACGCAAAGCCAAGCCTTTTCTTATTATGTCCTTAGTCTGCTAAGAAGTTTTAGAAATATTAAATAAACCAAGTTCAGTCCCTTGGGTTTTGGAGGGAAATCGTCCTTCCAGGGTAGGGAAAAAAATCAGTCCATTGCCAAGGAGTTTTAGACAAAAGCATTTCCCTCCTTATGATCCAAGAACTGGCAATTATGGAAGGAGAGATGAAGTCCTCAGGATACATTTAGGAGCTAATCCCAGCAGCTGTAAAATGAGAGAGCGGGATGGGGTGCCCTCCATGGTTCCGCACCGTTGTAGGCTTCTGTCACTCTAGCGATGGGGACTGGCCCAGACTTCGCTTCTGCCTCTAACATTAGTGTCCAGGGTAACACAGATGAACGTCATCCTACTTCACAAGTTCAATAAAGACGGTAAACTCTGATAAAAAGCCATGTATTTCAAACTTCTGTGCTTAAAAACACAACACAGCGCAGATGCTGGCTTTGGGACCTGGGTCCCAGGAGGGTACTGCTCACTCAAGCAGGGTCATCAGACAGCTTCCTGAGGGCATGAGCAGGGCAGCCTCTCTGTGCCTTCTAGAAGCTCCAGCTCAGTGGAAGCCGCAGGTGGCCGCCTTCTGCCCTGCACCCTCTCACTGACCCCGCATGTACGTGGGTCCAGCCAGAACTTAGTTTAGATTGTTTACTAACGTGTCCTCAGGGCCAGCCCTGTGCTTTTCATAGAGAACGGAACAAGCCACAGAAAGCAACACAGAGAATTCTCCCCGTATACCTCCCATTCACCCAAGCCGGGTGTCTCTTAAAGATAGAAAAGTTTGGGGGCATCTGGGTGGCTCAGTTGTTAAGCATCTGCCTTCAGCTCAGGTCGTGATCCCAGGGTCCTGGGATCGAGCCCCGCATCGGGCTCCCTGCTCATCGGGAAGTCTGCTTCTCCCTCTCCCACTCCCCCTGCTTGTGTTCCCTCTCTCACTGTGTCTCTCTCTGTCAAATAATAAATAAAATCTTTAAAAAAAAAAAAAAAAGATAGAAAAGTTTGCTGCCCAGCTCCTTTTAAATACCGATTTTCTTCCTTCTGTTTGTCTGGGGATTCTCAGGCTTTGGGATATAGAGTTGCAAACATAAAACTCGCTCCCTATCCCTACAGCTCCCCCATCAGCCCATTCTCCCTGCCCTAGATCTCCCCTCAGGTGTCCCCTTACCCTTGAGGCCCTCCCTGACTAGTCCCAGAGCAGTTAGTAACCTCCCAGCACTCCCCGCCCGCATCCCATTTGTAACACCGGTCCTCACCTAGCCTGTTAGATACTCACTTGTTTGCCTAACGCCCCTCTCCTCCCTCCAGAAGTTAAGGACTGTGAGAAGCAGGGCCTGGGACTATGCCTGCTCAATGAGCCCTTTCCCCGGGAGGGAATGGTTGTGAACAGGCAGCAGGAGGGACCATCCGGAGCAGTTCTGATCCCATGAGATCTTTGCCTTCTGTGCTGCCCCTGGGGCCTAGAACTGTGGACTTGGTTCCAGTCGGGAGATATTTCCCCGGGAGGCGACACTCAGCCGAGCTTCTGATATGTCCACACTTCTGTTTCCTGCACCAGGCGAATACAACACGCACAACGGACCCTCCACGCCGGCGAAAGAGGGAGACGTGGACCGGCCGCCCCGGGCCTCCGATGGGAAGCTCCGAGGCCGCTCCAAGCGGAGCAGCGACCCCTCCCCAGCCGGGGACAGTGAGATCGAGGTAACTCCAGACTGCCTCTTGGGCTTGGGGAATGTAATCTCCACCTGTGGCCGGAACAGGAGTGGGGGGGGGGGGGCAGAGTTCTGTCCACGCACACAGGGGAGAAAGGCCCTTTGTGTCCACAAAGCTCTGTAGCAGAGGAAAGGATGCTTGATGGGAAGGTAGAGAATTCTGTTGGCCATAAGGAAGCACTGTTGACAGACCAAGCTAGGAAGGGTAACCCTGAAGATAGCAAAGAACGTAAAACACCGGTTCTCAAGCATAGGCGATAGCAGAATCACCTGGAGGCCCGTGAAAACCCAGGCGGCTGGGTCCCAACCCAGAGTTTCCAATTTGGTAGATTCAGGGGCGGGGTCGGGTGCTGAGAATTGCATTTCCACCAAGTTCCCGGAACATGCTGATGCCGCAGGGTTGAGGACCACCCTTTGAGAGGCCCTGGTAAAGACACCAGTGGGCAGTGGGCTTTCCCAGCTGGGTTAGAGGGTTCTTAACCCTGGCTACCTATGAGTGTCACCTGGGATGCTTTTTCAAATGCAGGTGCCCAGGCCCCATCGCACACTAATTAAATACACATTTTGAGGGAGTTCTTGGGCACTAACTCACAACCTGAGCTGCACCTTTGAATCTCCAGGGGAGCACTGAGAGCCCTTCATTCTCAAGCTGCACCCTAGATCAGTGAAATGCCGGTCCTTGAGGGAGGGACAAAGGCATCAGCATTTTAAAACTCCCCAAGGGATTTCCTTCGCGCAGCCCAGGCTGAGAATGGCTGATCTGAGGGATGTGCCGATCTTTATTGTAATAAAGCAAGTGTAGGATTATTGTTCAAGCACTGACATTTTCCCAAACAAAAAAGAACCACATGCATGAGAGAAGGGGAAGGTTACTAGTGGGGACAGAGGCAAAACGGATGCTCCAGAAAACAGACAGAAGCAACCAATCAACATCTAGGGAGAAAAAATGGGCATCTTCATTAGTTCATACTTCTTCACCAAAGGCAGAAATACAGGAGGGCACATCTGTTGGCTTGAGTGCACTATGGGTATATGGGCAGTATCAGCAAAGTCTGGGTCCGTGCTAAGAGATCCAAAGGCGTATCCCATCTGTGTTCATAGCCCCGCACAATGTATGCAGGAACTATGAGGCTCAGCCCACAAACTCACATGTGCTAAGAAATGTCATTTTCATCATCTCCTTAATTAAAGTCAGTGTAATTTTGACTCTGAGTCCCCATCCCATCAGGGTGGTTAAGAAACCCCACCTTGGGCGCCTGGGTGGCTCAGTGGGTTAAAACCTCTGCCTTCGGCTCAGGTCATGGTCTCAGGGTCCTGGGATCAAGCCCCGCATCAGGCTCTCTGCTCCGCAGGGAGCCTGCTTCCTCCCCCTCTCTCTGCCTGCCTCTCTGCCTACTTGTGATCTCTATCTGTCAAATAAATAAATAAAATCTTTTTAAAAAAAGAAGAAGAAGAAGAAGAAGAAAGAAAGAAACCCCACCTCATTATTGGGGTCTCTTGCCCCCAGAATTATATGAGAATCTCAGAGCTCAAGTGGTCTCAGAAGACAAAGAGCCTCTCGTGTCCAGGACTGGGATGGTGGCTGCTCCCTTCCCCGCTGTCAGTACCCGCTGTGGTCAAGGAGAGTCCAGCCAGGGTCTGGACTTCTGGGTTTCTGTGCCATACGCTGGGCGTAGAAATCCTTGTTGAAAATGGGAACCTTGGAGGATGAGATACAATCCTTCGGTTGCAAGCAACAGAAACCAGTTCTGGTTACTTAAAACGGAATCTATGCAGAGGGAGCAACATGGAGAGAAAGTCATAAAACCAAGGCTAGAAAGAACAGTAGCAAACAGAGGCCGGACTGGGCAATCTTAGGAACGTTGAGGAAGCTGCCCCCACTGGAGAGTGTGACATTCCGGCTCCGCTCGACTCGGTGTCTGACGCCAAGGAGACAGCAGCCCTCTGGCCTGGCTCAGGCTTGCCCTTGATTGACAGTTCCACCGAGACAGCACAGAACGGGAAAAGAAAACCAGAGTGCTCGTATTGGGCAGGGACGGTTGCCGGGCACCCAACAACAAATGCCAGCCCCAGGGCTTTTGAGACTTAGCCCGTGTTTACTAGTAGAACTGTACTAGTTAGCCGGTGTTCACTGGGAGAGCTGTACTAGTTAGCCGGCGTTCACTGGGAGAGCTGTACTAGTTAGCCAGTGTTCACTGGCAGGATTTTTAGTGCTTATTTTTGGCCAGTGTCTGTTCCAGCTTTCCCAGTAGGTGTTAAATATTTTGAACGCTGTGCTCGTCTCCTTCCCTTGATCGGCCTCCTGAGGTAGACCCGCAGCCATCCTCGCTGAGAGCTTGCCCCCCTGGGGACCTGCCACAGAGCCGGCGTCCCCACTGCTCATGGGATGGCTCTCAGGCCAAGGGATTTGTTCTCACTTTGCCTCTAATTCTTGAAGGCCTCTCGTTCCAACACCAAGAAGACTTTACACCATCCCCTCAGCAGGATTAGGTCTTTGCAAAAGGCTAGAAGAAAATTCATTTGCCTCAAGTTGTCTTTGTTTTTTCTGCCTCCCCTATTCCTGAGGATTTCCTGCAGCTTCGAGTGGCAGATCTAAGGAAATCACCGAGAGCAGCACATACATAAATGTCTTTTTTTTTTTTTCATTATTCAGTCACTTAATGTGGCTCCTGCTCTTGGTAGGGGTGGGGATAGACATTTTCTGCTGAGCTGAGAAGGCAGTGGGAGTGCATGGAAGTCTGGGATTGCGGGGCTATATCATTCTGGAAACCTCTGCTTCTGGATTCCAGAGGAAAGAACCACTAGGCAAGAACAGTTGAAAAGGTGCGAGCTGTGTTTCACTTCCGTGCTTAATGTCAGCATGGAGGGTTTGCCCCGGTCGCACCTCCTAAGTCTTTGGCCGTGTTGCTAATGACGGAAGCCCACGAGAGAGAAGTTATGCAGAGAAGTGGAAAGGAGAGAAATTCTGACTGTAGATTAGTTACAATCCCTCGACTACAGGTGCCAGAAACCAACTTGATCTAGCTTAAGTGAAAAAGCAGAAGTTATTTTAGGGATACCGAGATTCTCGTAGAACCCCAGGGCAGGGGACAGGGGAGTGTCAGCAAGATCCTGGAACCAGGAGGTACACAGGGCAAGGAAGTGTGTTTACCCCTTCTCTCCCCACGCAGCATAGCAGAGGTGCTTCTAGAATCCCCAACCAGCCATGGTATCTTTTCAGCGCAGGCGTGCTCTGGTTCCTGGGCTCCACTCTCCCCCAGCCTGGCTCTGCCTCCGACTGAAACCAGGTCCTGGAAGTGTGCAGGGTGGTCTTTCCATCTTCCTCCCTCTCTTCCCTGGAGACTGGCCCTCCCTGTCCTGCAGAGTATGTGGCTGCCAACAGCCACTCAAAGATGAGGAATGGCTTTCTAGGTTCCGATTTCAAGTTTCCAAGGAAAGACCTCTGACTCAGTTGGGATTAAGGGCTTTCCCTGGCCCAGACCACGGTGGGCTAAGGAGTAGGGTCACCTGCTGAATAGCTACCAGGAACCTACCCACAGCAGATCTAGGGCAGGGGAGGGAGACAAACGTTCTTCTGAGGGAATGTAGTAGATCACGGAACGGAGTCTGCATCCAATTTGAACATATTGACTGATTTTTCTAAATTCCCTTACCAAAATTTCTCAGTTTCACTGATCCAACTGAGTTAGTTCAGATAAACTAGGACTTAGCATACTGAAACCCAGAGGCCCTCCTTAAAAAACTTTTTCTTTTTTTACTGTGACCCTTAATAAGAACTACATTTACTACCGTGACCCAGCACATACACACCCATAACTATAACTAGACCCAAAGAGTCATGACATAATACTCAGATATTCTGATTGCTTTGAAGACCCCTGCACTAACTGACCTTTTCCTCCTACAGACCACCCTTCCCTTTACTGTTAAAAGCATGGCAAAGGGCCATGTGTAAGTACAGCCGTTCACCTCCAGAGAAGTTTCCAGGGTGGCCCATTCAAGATGGCAGACAGAGTACGTGACCTTGGCCTCTGCCCCCAACACCAGCTACACATACAATCAGTCAGGCCCCTTGCTCTTAAACACACTGATCACCAGGAAAACAAGGAAAACCAACAATGTGAAAAATAAGGCCAGGGTAAGGTAATAGGACAAGTGAAAGGTAATTTAAGAAACAGGAATGTAGGAAAATTCTGATTGGTTTTCTTATAAGGATCCAAAGGAGCTCTTGCATCCATAAAATAAGAAATGGAGGCTCCTGGGAAGGAAATAACTCAGAGACAAAGTAAGAGTCACTGGAAATTTTTAAAATGACAGAATCAGAAGTTTAATGGAAGGGTTGGGAGGAAATGTTTAAGAAACTTCCCAGAACACAGATCAAAAGGACAAAATTATAGAGAATATATTTTTTTAAGTATAAGCCTTATCCATCAAAAAAAGGTCTAATTTGACTGTTGGGAATTCCAGCAAGAGGAAACAGTGGAAAAGGTAGGAGGAAATCATTTTAAAAAATAAGATTGAAAATGCGAGGTACTGAACAGTATGAATGCCAAAAGACCACACTTGGGTCTATCTTCATGGAACTTGAGGTTTGCAAATATAAAGATCCTAAAGTGTCCAAGAGGGGGAAAAAAAGCAAAACCTACATAGGACTGAAGATCAGTGAGACATCACACTTCTCACCAGTCACACTGAGCATCAAGCTAATGGAGGAATGCTTTCCAACATCTAGAGGGCATTATTTTCCGATTGGAATTCTGTACCCAGAGGTACCATAGAGGAAAATCAAGATAGATCAGCTATGTAGGAATTCTACTTTCTAAGCACCCTTTCAGAAGAAGCAGCTTAAGGATGTACTCAGGTAAAACAAAGAAGAAAAGCAAGAGAGAGGGGACCTGGATGGCTCCGTTGGTTAAGCATCCAACTCTTGGTTTCAGCTCAGGTCATGATCTCGTGTGCCTGGGATCGAGCCCCAAGATGGGCTCTATACTCAGCGCAGAGTTTGCTTGTCCCTCTCCCTCCTCTTCTGCTCCTACCCACTTGCACTCCTTCCCCCCTCACACCTGTGCTCCCTTGCTCTCTCTCAAATAAATAAAATCCTTAAAAAAAAAGAAAGAAAGATAAGAAGACCAAGAGAGAGCCTTGGGATCCAGGAAACAGTGGATCTCATCTGGAAATGCAGTAAAAGGACGTCTCAAGATGCTACTAGCTCTGCAGCAAGCCTGAAGATGATCCAGTCCACACTGGAACATTCTGTCACTGAGGAGGAACATCTTTGATACAGAGGGTGTGGCCGAATTTAAGATTCTAATAAAAGACACATCCTTGGAAACAAGAAAAGAATTAAATCAGTTAATAAACTCTAGCAAAAACAAAATGTTAGTCCAGACAGGCATGGCTCCTATGTGAACAAACCGGGATATGGCATGATTTTAATTGAGAAGGAGCACAGGAAAGGACGTGACCTTAGTGGGAGGAACAGTCTCCTGAAAGTGGCTCTGGGGTTAGGACACTGGATACGCAGAGAAGGAAGCGAAATCCCATCAGTTTCCTTGCCTCTGCAGTGAAACGTAATCACAAGATGTGGGCGCTCGTTACTGGTCACCAACTTTGAAAGCCAACATCTAGACGGAGCACAGAAGCTTGAAGTACAGCCCTGAAAGGAAATGTGGTCTATCCTCTTTGGCGGTGGGAAAGGAAGGCTAATGCTGCTCAGATGAGAGTGAGGAGGAGGTTGGGGAGGGGATGGGGTCACCAACAGCCAGAGTCTTCCATGGCGGACTCACTGTTTCAGCTGGGGAGAGTGTCCAGAGTGAATGGTCTCGGAACTAGCGGGGCTCACATATGTGAAAAATGTCAAGTCCTAGAGAAATGAGCTAAACTCTCATCGTTTGCATTACTCCGTCAAGAGCTATTATCTAAAGTTGGCAAACTGGTAAGTGAAGAAGGCATAAATCTGTTACGGAGGTAAACACTAGAATTACTGAAAAACAGGAGTATTGAGAAGTCGTTGGGCTTACGGTGAGCGGTGAATGCAAAAAAGGTAGTACTTCATTTTTTCAAATGAGTTATATGATTTTTATTGTTGTTTTTGGCCTGAGCTCCTCCATTTTTGAGCTTTTATGTGGAAGGCAAGAACAGGCTTCTTGGTTCTGGCATCTCTGGGTTGATAGGAGCCCAAAATTGGCCATCAGAATACACTTTACACGGCTAAGGTTGGATGGGGACCCAGTGACACATCAGTGAGTCACATGTTTTATAACTTAAAGATAATGTTTTTCAAGATTTCTTTCTCCTCCCGGGGAATTAATTTCTGCAGACATTAAGTCAGAAGCAAGTGAGTCCATTTGTCTCCATTCTCTTCCTTTCTTTCATCACAGCGTGTGTTCGTGTGGGATTTGGATGAGACGATAATTATTTTTCACTCCTTACTCACCGGGACTTTCGCATCCAGATACGGGAAGGTAAGAATCCATTTTGTCTCTTCTCTCTCTGTCTCTTTTTTTGTTTGTTTTTTGGGTTTTTTTTTTTTTTTCCAACATGACGGTCTGTCCAGCTGGTTTGTCCTGGGAATTGTGGGGGCAGTTTATTGAGGCGGCTTCTCCAACAAAAGCTGCCCCTCTAGGTCAGTCTGGGTTTGAGAGCTCCTATGGAATGTTCCCTCAACATGTGAAAATTTAATTAGCTTCCCCTTCTGTCGTCCCCCATGCCTTCCTTCCAACACATGAAGTGTTCACCGTTCACTTGATGGGATATAAGTTCAGAGTCTTCGGCTGTCTCCCTCCTAAGAGGGCGAGGATACATGGCAGCCAAAAACAGTAATCTTAGCTAAAAAAACGAGGTGAAGTATTTTTCTAGTTCCCTGTTGTTTATCTTAGTGTCTCCGGCAGATGAATTCCATTTTCCTTCCGTTTTTCTGAGACGAGGGGGAGGCATCTTGTCCGTTCCAGCATGGACCTTTGCAACAGTTTTGCAAACGTACTGTGGACAAAGTATGTCACGGAACCCTCCAGTTAGGATTTTGGGCAAATGTTATCGGCTGAGCGGTGGTGAATGGAAGAATCCCTGAAACCACCTTCATAAAGCAAAAGTGAACCCAGCTGCTCACACCCACAGCCTGCCGGTTCTCTGCATTCGCCGCCCGTTGGCTTCCCAGCAAACCACATGTGGGGGCCGTCTCTTCGGGGAGACAGGTGGGGGTGGCAAGGCAGAGCTTTAGAGAACAGGCAAGCTGTCATCTCCGAGGCGAGCGACCTGTTGGCAACTGCTTCCACGCATGGGTAGGAACCATGAGACTCACCAGCGCCTGGAAAATATTTCTGTTTCTGTTTAGAGACCAGAAATATGATTTGACATCACCTCATGGCTTTTCCAGCTGCTCGTGTTTTTTATGGGGGTTATAACAAGCTGGATGTGTAATTAGCAAGATAGATTTATCATCTGCCATTATGTTGTAAAGAATATAAAAATGGTGTCGGTGGTGCAGAAATCTCTTGCCACGTAGAGACGCCATTAATATGTCTAGCAGTGCCTGCGGGAAATCCGGCGTGCGATCTTGGACAGAGCACAGCTTCGGTAAAGGATGGCAGAGTCCAGAGCTGCTCAAAAGACCAGAGTGGACTTGGCAGCCACTGCAAAAAGTGGGGCCATCCCAAAGGGGCTGCAGTAGTGAGTTACCTGCTAGTCTGGGTGTCTTAGGGCTTTTCTAACCACCCCGGTAAAGCCCCCTACCCCCTAAAAAAGCTTGCCTTCCCCCTTCTTGCCTTTAGAGGTAGCCCACTCTGAGGTCCTACAGCTGTGTGCAACAGCTGGGCTCTCGGGGATTGTGCAAGGCTGTGTAATCTCGGGGATGGTCTTCGTGTCTGTGTCACCACCATTCCTGAAACCGAACTTTGGGCATCCTCAAGACAGGGACAAAGCCCAGAGAGCCTTTCTAGCCCGTGCCACGTGATCCTCTCTCCAACCCTAATACAACCACCTAATCCGAGCTACCTCTACCGCCAGCTGTGGACCTTGCCCTTTACAGCTGCCTACAGAGGGCTCATCCCACAGCCCAGGCCCAGGGGAGTCATGTCACTTCCCTGCTGGAAAATGGTCACTGGCTTCCCCGTGGACAAACGCTAATCCCAGCCTCCCAAGGCCCTTCATGGGCTAACTCCTGCGTCCCTCTGCAGCCCCGTTTCCCGCTACTCATCCTAAGTTACTTTCTGTCCTCAAAGCTGGCCACATTCTCTCGCATCTCTGCTGGGTTTCTCCCAGGACGCACCAGGTGTAGAGTGGGAAAGTGAGATGGGGGAGGGGAGGCGGCCAATACACGTTGCACAAAGAGTTAACCACTGCAGGTCCCTGGGGCCCTTGGGAGATTCTGTAGGACACACCTCCGAGTGGACCACCAACGAGTGAGGTTGCTGGGATATCTGTTCCATCATAGGCTGAGGGCTTCTGCTGGATTGTTACCTCCCTGCACTTCTGGCCTGCCCCAAGAATGCCATAGAGCACAGTGCTCACAACTGAAAACCTCTGCGTGTACAGTAAGGGACACAGCTGAGGGGATATGGGAAACGGGCACACCGGAAGCCTCTGCTGTAATCTAGAATGTTCTAGCATGTTCTTTTACTAGATGAAATCTTACTTTCAGTTCCCATTTTAAATGTAGCTTCCTTCAAGAGCACTTAGCTAACCACTCCCCTTTATCTAAATTGCAACTCTCGCTATTACTGTGTTTTTCATCTCTATTATGCACTCACCGTCTATCTCCCTTCTAGGCTATACGTACCATGAGGGCAGGGGCTGTGAACACTTTTTTACCTACCCAGCCAAACGGTGCCTGGGCCAGAATTGCTCAATGAATATTTGTTGCATGAGTAAGTCAGGACGATCCGCTGGAATGAAAGCTACATGATGACAGGCACATTTTTTGCCCTGTTTTGTTCATTGCTTTATTCCCAGTGCATAGAACAGTACCCCCCACTTAGAAAGCTTCAAATAAATATTTGTTGAAGGAAGGAAGGAAGGAAAATAGTATCAAAACAAAAAATGCCTAGCTGGTGGCCAACAACCAAATTCAGCCTGCAGACATTTTTGTTTGGCCCCTAGAGTGTTTGAAAAAATGTGAATTTGTCGCCAACATTTAAAAATCAGGAGATTGCAGAGACCAAAACAATCCAGATTTCCAGCTCTTCTTGAAAAATTAGAAAATCTGGCAATCCTACATTCTCATGTGGCAGCAATCAACGGGAGCTGAGTAGTGACTGGCCTCGGGGCGGGGCGGGGGGGTCCACTCTGCAGCCCAACCACAGCCCCCCATTAGCCTGTTTAACCCACTTATGGGAGCATCCTGGCCCCACTGGCATCTGAGTTCCAACTGTCCTAGAATTTCAGAACCACAGAAGGTCACAGTTGGAATGACCTAGGAGACCACCATGCCCAAATAGTCTCCATAGTACGGAAGGAGAAACTGAGGCCCAGAGAGAGTAAGATCACCCAGGAGAGAATGAGAGTCATATTTCAGGCTCGCTTGCCTCCCCCGGAGCCCCCAGGATGCCCAGGGAAAACTGAGATGAGAAGCTCTTGGAGCATCCAAGTCCCCTGTGCCATATTCACTCCAATTCTAGAATTCACCGCTCCCTCCTCTAGCTCTCCCCTAGGTGAGGAATGGGGTGCATTTTTTTTTTTAATTTGCAAAAGCCAGGCACCTCGAGAGAGACCCAAAATAACCATGGCTTATACAAGACCATTTATTTCTTCCTCGTAACAGTGCAAGTGTCAGCAGCTCAAGCTGGTAGGGCTGCTACACAGCACAAGGCACTGAGGCCCTACTTGTCCTCTGCCATCCCAGGACATCACCCTCACTGGCAAGATAAAACCTAGCTGACCCCCATGTGTATATTCCAGTCAGTGGGAAGGGGGAACAGGAAAAAGAGAATTAACCCTTCTTTATCTTACTTTATTTTTATTTGTCCCCCGCTCTGTTAAGGGCCAGACTCAGAATCTGTATATAGCATTTCTGTTCACATCCCATTGGCTGAAACTTGATCATGTGGCTGCATGTAGCTGCAAGGGAGTCTGGGAAATGTAGTCCAGTCACATGCCCCTTTGACATTCAGGAATTCTATTATTCTGGAGGGAGAAAGAAAGAGTGGATATCGGAGGACAGCTAGCGTTTCCTAGCACAAAGTTCCATCTACATCTAAAAAGGGGAAGAACAATGAAAGAGGAAAATGTTGAGGAAAAAGATCCCAGAGGGCAATCATATTTGAGGGTCTAAAGCTCCAAAGAGAAATCTTGGCTACAGCAATATACGTGGAAGTCAGAGAAGTATCGAGCACCCAGAGGAATAAGAGTGTGGCCCCCATTTTGCAGACAGAGTAACTAAGGCACAGGGAGATGATATAGTCAGGGTATTCATTTTGTTTTATTTTATTTTATTTTATTTTATTTTATTTTATTTTATTTTATCTGTTTGACAGAGATCACATGTAGGCAGAGAGGCAGGCAGAGAGAGGCGGGGAGGCAGGCTCCCTGCCGAGCAGAGAGCCCGATACGGGGCTCGATCCCAGGACCCTGGGATCATGACCTGAGCCGAAGGCAGAGGCTTTAACCCACTGAGCCACCCAGGTGCCCCTTTTGTTTTATTTTATTGTGTTATGTTAGTCACCATATAGTACATCATTATTTTTTGATGTAGTGTTCCATGATTCATTGTTTGCATATAACACCAGTGCTTCATGCAATACATGCCCTCCTTAGAACTAAAATTCATGGCCTTGACTTTTGGCCCACAGCTCTTTCTCTTTGCACTTTTTCTAGGAGCTATAGCTATGTGAAGCTCATTATTAAAAGCTGGTATCAAGCAGGAGTCCATTTGAAGCATGGAGTGTTTAAGCTATAACGATATTTATTGGATCACAGTAATTGAACAACTCAGAGGTAACTGGAATTCAGGTTGGGCTGGATCCAGAAGCACCAGCAGTGTTCTCAGGGCTTGGTCTTTCTGTATCCCTCAGCCGACTTCCTTCATATAGTAACTCCCTGTCAGCAATCCCAACTGAGAAAGAAGACCTACTTCCTGGAATTCAAGCACAGCTCCCAGGCTTGAATCTCATTGGCCCAACCTCTGTGGCTCTGATTAGCCAGGCTAGATCAGGAGCCAATGCCCAGAGAGAGTAGAGGAACAGGTCAGCTCCATCCCAACTAAATGCACAGAATGGGCTAGGAATGTTTCCCAAAGGAAATTAAAATGCTCTTTCTAGAAGAGGGTGAGGACCATGGAGTTCCAGAATGGGTTCTGAAGGGCGAGACACCCTATATACATCCATGCCAAGGCCCCATGGCTCTTTGCTTGTGGCCACTGCATTGAGCACTGTATAGAAAGCAGGAATCATACCAAATGAGGTCCCAGCCAAAGGGGTAACTTGCTGTTTACTTAGGGAAACAAGACCGACAGAGCTAAAATGATTAAGGAATGATTCAAAACAGAGTGTTTGAATTTTCAAACAGAAACTGGGCTCTCTTCCTGTTCCCAATCAGAGGCATGTGCTGCTCGAGGCTGTCATTTCTCCATTTCCTTTCCATCTCTTCCTACCCAATGCTCAGAGCCAGAGCATCCCCCTTTGGTAGCTGTACCTCCCTCATCTTGTGGATCCATTAGAGAATCCCTGGAGAGCTGGAGAAGCCAGCAGTCACCGCCTCTTCCCTAACCTCTCCTCCTCCCACCTCACTCCCAGCAGTCCCTGAACTCCATTTTTTCCATCCTGGATCAGGCAAATGCAAGGTGGTCAGGAGTCTTTCTTTCCCTGTGGCCGGGAAAGGACTCTAAGAGGGATTCATCGGCTGTGCCCCCGCCCCGGGGTTCACAGTAGGTCGGCCCTGACTCCTCCCCTTTTGCCTTGCCTTCCAGGCAGCTCAGCACCAGTTGGAAACTCAACTCCAGGACCAGTGATGTGTGTCTTTTTAATAACAGCTTTCTGGAGAGAGAATCCATGTGCTCTACCTGGACATTTCAGCCTGTACAAATCACTGGTTTTTAGGATCTCGAGAGTTGTGCAACCATCACCACCATCGAACTTTAGAACATTGTCATCACCCCAAAAAGAAACCCCGTGTCCCTCAGCGGTCACTCCCTGTTTCCCCCAGTCCCTGGTCACTACTCCTCTACTTTTGGTCTCCATTGATTTGCCTTTTCTAGACAGTTCTTATCAAATAAGTTCTACAGTACGTGGTCTTTTGTGACCAGCGTCTTTCACTTAGCATCCTGTTTTCGAGATCCGTCCATGCCGTAGTGGGTACCAGGACACCATCCCTTCTCATCACTGTGTGATTCTCCCTTGTACGGACTGTACTGCATTTTGTCTGTCCCTTCATGAGTTGAGGGACAGCTGGGTTTGGGGCTTTTATGAAAAATGCTGCTGCAAGCACCTGAGGACAAGCTTTTTCAGGGACCTATGTCTTCAGTTCTCTTAGGTATATACCCAGGAGTGGAATTGCTGGGTCCTATAGGAACGCTAGGCTTAACATTTTGACCAACTGCTGGGCTGTTTTTCAGAGTTGTTTCCCCATGTCATGATCCTCTAAGCAGTGCGTAAGGTTCCAATTTCTCCACCTTGTGCAATTGTCCAATTTCTCCACCAACACTTGTGCATGTCTTTTCAGTTACAGTCCTCCCGATCTGTGTGCAGTGGCATCTCCCGGTGGTTTTGATTCATATGGCCTTAATGACTAATTACGTTGACCAATGATGTTTTCCTGTGCTTATTCGCCACTTGTAGTCTCCTCTTTAGAGAAATAGCTATTCAAATCCTTTGCCCACTTCTCAATTGGTTTATGTCTTTTTCTTATTGGCTTTTAAGAGATTTTTTTATATTCTGGATATATATATGTATATATATATCCAGTTTTTCATATATTCTGGATATATACATTTATTTTAGAGATGTATAATTTATAAATATATGATTATATATGATATGTATAATTATATGACATATATATACACACACACACACACACACATACACGATTTGCAACATTTTGCCATGGTAGATATGTGATTTGCAGATATGTTTTCCCCATTCAGTGGGTTGTCTTTTCACTTTGTGGATGGTGTTCTTAGAAGTATTTCAAGTATTTCAGAGGAGAGAGATTGAAATTAAATTTAGAAGAGGCCTCATGGAGAAGCTGAATGTTGAATAAAGACTTGAAGGGGGGTGCCGGGTGGCTCAGTCAGTTCAACATCTGCCTTCAGCTCAGGTCATGATCTCAGGGCCCTGGGATTGAGCTCCCCGTCAGGCTCCCTGCTCAGCAGGGAGTCTGCTTCCCCCTCTTCCTCTGCCCCTCCTGACCAATCATGCTCTCTCTCTCCCAAATAAATGAACAAAATCTTTAAAAAAAAAAAAAAAAGGCTTAAAGGAAGCAAAGGAACAGATAAATATCTGGTGGAAGAGCAGAGGGAACAGCAAGTGCTAAGGCCCTGAGGCAGAAGTTTGCCTGGTGAGTTTTAGGGACAACAAGGAAGTTGGAGCAGAGGAAGCAAGGATGAGAATAATAATGCACCAGGCTTTTCCTCTGAAGTGAGAGCCATGGAGGCTGGGAGGAGAAGAAGGACAGGGTCTGAGTTCCATTTCTAAAGAATCCCTCTGGCTGCTCCCCTGGGGAGAGTAGAGCACAGGGGAGCAAGGGTGGAAGCAGGGAGACCAGTGAGCAGGCTACTGCAACAGTTCAGCTGAAAGACGATGGTTGTTTGGACCAGGGTGGGAGAGGTGGAGCGGTGAGAAGTGTGGCAACCTGGATATATTTTGGAAGAGGAACCAACCACAGATGAAGAACCCAACACAATTCCTCATTCTCCTGCACTGGGCTACAGAGATGTCCTATTTTCTGTCTAGGGTCTTCCTCTGAAGAGACCTGACCTATTCACCCCCTATTGCCAACTAGCAAATTCCTCTTGAACAAATTCTCCTATTTTTGCACAGTGCACTCTGTGCCAAGTACTCTGCTGTGAGCACTATTATTTTTTAAGTTGGACCTCACATGCAGACGCTGAGTTATTCATACTCTTTGTGCACGCAAAGCCCATCTCTTGTTTCACGGGGGTACAACGTGTGTTTCCCTTTAGGCCCATTTGGATCTTCCTCCTCCTCTCCCCTTGTTTCAATGTGGTAGATTCTGTTTGTCTTCCTGCGACATATGTACTGGGATTTTTCACGTACATTTTTGTCACATCTGTAAACAGCGCTGTTTACATACCCCATGTTTCTCACTTCTTTCCTTCTGCTCTGTGGTTTGGATCCTTCCACGTCACCATACAGCCAACAGCAGTGTTCTGACTCAGTGGCTCTCATCTGGAGGTGACCTGGCCCCCAAGGGACATTTGGCAATGCCACAGCCATTTTGGGTTTTCACAACTTAGAGGGGTGCTCCTGGCATCTAGTGGCTGGAGGCCAGGGATGCTGGGGAAACATCCCGCAATGCACAGGCGGCCCCCCGCCCCGCAGAGATTGATCTGACCCCAAACATCCATAGAGCTGCAGTTGAGAAATCCTGCCCCTAACCACTGCCCAGAATTCCACATTAACCTTCTCTGCCTTCCCCATGAGGAGAACACCCAGGCTGCCCCACCTACCCACCCACACAGACCACGCTGTGACAAGCAACCTTCAGGGACTCTCGAATTTTTTGGCACGTTCTGTCTCACTGAATCCCCACCACAAGCCTGTAAGGCATGGCTGCTCCTCTTACAACCATTTCTGGAGAAACTGATGCTCAGATTGGTGGGGGGATTCAGCCGTAGTCGCCCGGCTTGGACGGGATGAAAGCCAGGGTGCAGCGCACTGCTCCCAACCACGCATCTGAACGGCACCCCTGGCGATCCATGTGAATGTTCTCAGGGTAAAAATGAAAAGCCGCTAGGGTGAACTCTTCTACATGACCATGAACTCCAAGGACGCACGGACTGGATCTGATGTGTTCATAGCTTCATCCCCTGGCACCCAGCAGTGCCCGGTACATCTGCTTGACAAATATTTGTTGAATAAACAAATAAATAAATAGCTTGCAGGCAGGGAGTTTTTAAGGGCGAGCGATTGCGAGCACTGCAGAAGTGAGATTCCAGGGCGCCTACCCTCGAGGGAACAGATGTCCACACACATGACAGGACAGGGGCTTGTCAGCATCTCTCTGGGGCCAAGATGCTAGGTGCCAGCCTGGCCTGGCCTCACCCAGAGCTTGGCCCACAGCAGGGGCTCAGCGAAGGCCATGGAGTATTGTGCAAGGGGCCCATCTAGGCAGGCTAGTGGCCAGGGACATTTTGGCAGGTGGGGGACCTGGGCTGGAGCCAGGTGACCCTTGATGCCTGCCTGAGCAGAGTCCTATCCAGGGTTTCTGTCCACGTGGCGCCTTTAGGGGGCCATGCCTTGCTGAATCCGAAAAGATTCAAGGTTTCAAACCGACAATGTAGGGCCAAATGGGGCCCAAAGACAGGTTTATTCTGGCCCCCTGGCATTTCTTGAAGCTCTCAATTCATTGCTGGTATTTTTTTATATCTCTTTTTTTTAAAAAGATTTTATTTATTTTTTTATTTGATGGAGAGAGAGAGAGAGAGACCATGAGCAGGGGGGAGGAGCAAGGGGAGAGGGAGAAGTGGGCTCCCTGCGCGGGACTCGACCCCAGGGCCCTGGGATTATGACCTGAGCTGAAGGCAGGTGCTTAAACGGCGGAGCCACCCAGGCACCCTATATCTCCTTTTTTTGTTTGTTTGTTTTTGTTTTTGTTTTTTTTTTTGAGAGAGAGAGAGAGCACACGTGTGCGGGGAGAGGGGCAGAGGGAGAGGGTGAGAAAGAATCCTAAGCGGGCTCCATGTCCAGCACAGAGCCCAACACGGGGCCAATCCCATGACCCTGAGATCATGATCTGAGCCAAAACCGAGAGTCCAGAGCTTAATCAACTGAGCCACTTGTGCACCTTGGCAGTATTTTTAAATCTGGATATTTTACATAAAAATCTGGATGTCTCATGTCTCTTGAAAACTGGAGGGGTCTGGCAACAGCAAGCCTGAACTTTCAAAGAGCAGGGACCTCTGACAGGATATATGCCCTCAGGTGCCCCTCAGCCCCCTCACTGGGCAGTGGACTGTGGAGCTCTTCCCCTCGTGGATGGCGCCTCCTTTGTCCCAGGAGACACTTACCTTTGTGACCCACCCATGCCAGGTCATTCCCAGAGTGTGTAGGATGTGTGGGGGCAGAGGTTACTGGCCCCTGGTTCCCTCCAGGGGCCTCGAAGCTTCGTCCGTTCATCCTAAACTGTGCCTTTAACATCCTCTCAGAAGCGCAGGCCGTCTCCTGCCTCATGAGCATCTGTCCAGGCATGCTGTCATGGCTGGGGGTCTGTTCACTCAGAGTATGTAAACCCCTGCCACCTGCTCCAGCTCCCCCTCCTCCAGCAGCTGGAAGGGAAGCAGGGCTCCCCACCTAGGGTCCGCACCCAGGGCTCTCTGCCCTTCCTGACGAGGTCTAAACCCCCTCCCGACGGCTCAGACCCCCACAGAGCTTGTCACAGCGCCTTCTGCTGTGGTTCCTCTCTTGCTGGGATTACCTGGCGATAGTGTCACATCGCCAGCATCATCATGAGGTGGCGAGGACGGAATTTTCATTCCAGCGGCCCTGTGAACGCCCTGCCCTGTCCCCGTAGCCCTCCCCATTCCTGTGGGCATGCTGGCTTCCCTCTGCCAGGACCTGTGACACTCTGGGGGGTTCTTCGCAGTCTCCCAGACGTCCCCAGTTACACACAGCAGTGACCCACTCACCGACCCACCTGGGTGTTGACTTCCTTCCCCGGCCCCCACTTCTCTACTGTGCCGCCCATGCTTCTAGGGTCTCTTCCCAGCTAAACTGCTCGCACCAGCATCCCAGGATCAGGGGCTGCTTCTGGGGAGACAGACTAAGATTCCAAGGAGGTCCGAGTGTTCATACTTCCTCCCGATTTCAGGAACGGGAAGTCCTCATCAGCAGAACCCTGTTGTCCCTTAAGCCGTCCCGGCAACGTGAAGTGTGGTCCGGGGCCCGCCATCGGCAGGGAGCTGTTAGAAATGCACAGTCTCGGGTTCCAGATGTGCTGAACCAGAATGGACGTGTAAACTTGACTCGCAGGTGATTCCTTCACACATCAGTCTGTGCCGCAAGACATAAGCCATGAACTCACTTAGTGACAACTTTTCTCAAAGATCCGGCCCGCCCGCCAGCGTCTTTGTGCGTCTGGAAGAGGCTGGGTAGAGCGAGCCTGGCCAGATCTGGGCTCTAGGCCCATAGCCTCCCCCCCACCGCGGCTCCTCTGCCCCTTCCGACCGGCCACAGCCCTCCCCCACTCCTCAGAGGGTGTCATTACGTGATTCCGGCTCGGATTCCGGAATCCAATACCTAGCGCGGTGCCATCAGGATTCAATCAGATCCAGTCGGCGATACATGGCTGAGCCTGTCCGTTACCGCTTTACAGACTGAGAAGAAATAAAAAACCCCGGTTTTATGACCCAGCAGTTAAAAACTATTTGTAGAAGTTGCTACGGTTCAAATCAAAAGTGCCCTCCCTGGAGGACTATTAGTTAATTCAGAGGCCCGCGGATTCTTTCCTTCTCTTTCTTTTTACCCCGTCTACCTTGAGACGAAGCTCCAATTCGCTTCTGCTGCTCAGACATCCAGCGCTTTCCATCCTTTGACAAACACAAGCCAAAGTGCTTAAGGACATCTGTTTATTTTATTTCTTTAATGAGAAAACCTTCCAATTTCTCCGGGCTCAGCTGTGTTTATTGACTCTGTGTTAGCCATGTGAGGCTAGCACCTTGGAAGTTTAAAGTCCTGGCGGGGCCCTCGCAGCGGCCTCCAGCTCTGAAAGGCAGTCAGCCCTGCCCAAGGAAAACAGAGTCCTTGGAACTCTATAAAATAGATTTTCAAAATAAATACTGCCTAATTCACTCGGTAGATGTGGATTAAGTCAAGATGAATACAATTTGGAAAGGATTTTCTGAGGAAGTCGGAGATTTCTTTCCCCCACTGGGGGTTAAACCTTGTATTTAAATCTTTGTTTTTCCCCCTCCAGCTCTCTTTTCAGTTAAGTGAAAGGTATTTAGTCTTTGTGGCTAATAAAGAAATGAGGGCTTAGATTGGCCTTCGAGAGAGCGGTGATTATTTTCTTTGTGGGACCGGGGATGGCGACTTTGCGGGCAGCTCCATTCCATCCATTAGGGCCAGAAGCAAGCAAGCGTCTGTGGTTGTCATTCTGGCGGGGGTGGGTGAGGAAGAGGTTGGAAACGCTTTGAAGGATGTCCTAGAGGTGAATGACAGTTGGAGGGGCCATGGGCAGGGGGTAGTACCCTTTGTAGAGTTAATCCCCTGTAATAGCGCTTCCCTGAGCAAGTGGGTCTCCATGCCAAGTCCCTCTGCTTATGTATTTTGGGGCATTAAAGGATTATTTCCAACATAAAATATATTTTAGAGATGGTTTGGGGTTGTCAGAAAAGTGCTCATTAGCAGGGACTTTCTTTGAAGCCCTGTGCTCTCTGCTGCTTGGAGAGGGACCATTTCCTTGCAGAATCAACTTAGGTTGCGGCTTTTCAAGCTGGTTAAGACCCCTGATTTTCCGCCCACAAATTTAGCAGATGCCGACCGCTTCCCAAGACTTCTTTCGCCAACTTTTTGTTTTGTTTTGTTGTTCCCTTCTTTAGTTCTACCTTTCCGTGAATGCTGAAGGGGATCTGAAAAAAAAAAAAAGTAATAATAATAAGGGGGTTTAAATCTATGCAAAACCTACAACAGATTGTCGGTTGGGCTCGAGTGAGGAGCTCTTTGTCTTCTGTAAATATAGGGGTTGGTCCTCACAATGATAAGGCATGAAAAAATATCCCAGGCACCCTGTGAACCTAAATAATGGGAACAATTTTCCCTTATGCTTAACTAGCAGGTTGAGAAGCAGCCTTCCCCCTCGCCCCACCTGCACTTTTTATGGTACTTATTTTCTGACAATAGGGCTCTTGAGCTGTTCCAAGATCGCTGGAATTGCTGTGAGCCTCTAGGGATGAAGGTGTCACTCGGTGAATGGCAGGAAGGTGTCAGCGCGGTTGTTTTGGGGGTTGACTTTGACAGGGAATTAGGAGGTTCCCCCCACCCTGCCTGCTTCCTCCACTTCCTCTGAATGAGTAAACTTATAGGTCCTTCTGACGGCCGAGGGGGAAAGCTCTGACCCAAGTCCCCCCACGGGGCCTAGTTCAAAGTAGAAATATGCAAGTTGTAGGATTTCTTTGGAAATGTCCATCAACAGATGAATAGGTAAACACATCTTGGGATGTTTGTTCGTACAATAGAATGTTTTTCAGCCATAAAAATGCATGGTGTGCTGATCTGTGCTACGAGATGGACAGACCCTAAAAACGTTGCACTACGTATAAGAAGCCCAATGCAAACGTCATGCGTCGTGTGGTTCCATTTCTACAAAACATCCAGAATCTGTAAATCCATACTGACAGAACACAGGCAGGGGGTTACCAGGGCCTGGGGGGGGGGGGTTGGAGGGACAGGGAGCAACAGCCTTGTGGGTATGGGGTTTTCTTTTGAGCTGATGAAAATATGTAGGAATGAGAGGGGTTTGTTCATCTGTAAAATCAGAATAATATTCCTGCCCCATGGACCTCAAAAGACCAGTTGAGGAGTTGGTTTTGTTTTTTGTTTTTTGTTTTTTAAATAATTCCTTCATCGGGTTTTGGGGTCAAGGTAACACTGACCTCATAAAATGAGTTGGGAGGCACCGTCTTCTGTTTTCTGGAAGAGACTGTGGAGAATTGGTGCTAATTCTTCTTGAACTGTTTGGTAGAATTCTCCAGTGAAACCATCTGGACCTGGAGGTTCTGTTCTCCAGGAGGTTTTTAACTGTGACTTCGATCCCTTTAATGCTTGCTGCTAGTTCACCCTGGGTGAGTTTTGGGAGTTTGTGGTTTTCGAGGAATTGGTTCATTTCGTTTGTTGTCAAATTTATGTGTGTAAAAGCTAAAAAAAAAAAAAAAAAAAAAAAAGTATTTACTTTTATGGTGACTTTCAGTTTGTAGCATATAACCATCCCAGGAGCCTTCAAGTATAGGGATAGAATCCCTCCCCCCATGTACGTGATACTGGGTCACGAGTCATCCCCTTGGTCCTCAAGACAAATCCACAAAGGCAGATGGGGTGATCCCCATTCTACCCAGAAGGACACTGCCCCAGAACGCCAAGCTAGTAAGGGTCAGAGAAGCAGTCAGACCCAAGAGCTCCAAAGGCCATTCTGAGTGCCAAGGCCACCAGAGCACACGACAGCCAATCACAAGGTCCCCAAGTTCTTGGGCCAGCGTTCAGACCTTCACTCCAACCTAGTTCTTCCCTATGCCAGACATCATGCTGGGGGGAAGGAAAGGGGTCCACTGGCCACAAGTGACGCACAACCATATTTTTTGTTGCATTTTTAAAATTAGTTGCCAGCATTAAAATTGGGAGATTTCACAGGGCCCCTGGGTGACTCCGTTGATTTTGCCTCCATATATTGGTTTTGGCTCAGGTTGTGAGATCAAACCCCACGCTCAGCAGGGAATCTGCTTGAGATTCTCTCCCCCTCCCTCTGCCTCTCCCCCTGCTCATGTGTGCATGTACACACTCTCTCTCAAATAAATAAATAATCTTTTTAAAAAATAAAATTGGGAGATTTCACATAAAAATTCAGATTTCTGGGTTCTCTTAAAAAAATCAGAAGGTCTGGCCATGCGGCACCCACAGTCCCAAATGGCATCACTTGGCTGGAGCTGCCCCTCTCAGTGGGGCTGGTGGACTCCAGATTGCCACAGTCCCCACTACTCCCCATTGCCGAGGGCCAGATATCAGTCATCATTACTTTCCCTTGCACTGTTGTCTTTCTAGGAAGAGTCAAGAGGAAAGTTAAATATTTCTCGTAGCAGGAGTTAGAGAATGACAGACAGTAAGGCCCTGTTACACCCAGCCCATTATTCTGTTTATTTGTGTGAGCTGCTTAGTCTCTGTCAGTCTGGCTGTCTTTGGTGCCTCATGTACAGAATGAAGCCCAAATTCTGTGGGCCGGCTTCCAGACCCTTCTATATCCTTTCTCCCCTCAGCTCTGAGATTCTCAAGTTTATATTTTAGGCTGCAGCTTTGCAGTTGCATCAAGAAACTCTGGACCTTTTTCTATGCTGTTCCCTCAAGCAGGAATGCTATTCTCACTTGCCACCCATTTGCCCAGCTAATTCTCACTTAGCCTTCAGGTCTTATCCTGGATGTCTCCACCTCCAGGAAGCTTTCCTTGACTGTCCTGGGTTAGGCATCCTTCCTGTGTGCTCCCTTAGCACCCTGCACTTGCCCCTCTTACAGCATTTATCACTAGATGTTTTATTGCCTCTTTACTTGCCTGACTCCCCAACTAGACTGTAGCTTCTCAAGTGCAGGGATAGTGACTGTGTCTTCAGATCCCCACTTTCTAGCACAGCATGTATGATGTGCCCATAATTGCTGTCAAATCAACTTCCATTCAGTTATAAGTAACAGAAACTCAACTTAAGCTGACAAGCAGAAAAGTGAATTCATTGGCTTTTATAACCAAAACGTTCAGGACTTCATTGGCTTCAGGCGCGGCTGAATCCAGGGGCTCAAGCAATGTCAGCAGAACTCAGTTTTCTTTCATTTGCGGTGGCAAAAATGGCCCCCTAGCAGCACAAGACCAATATCCTGCCAGCTCAGTAACCCCAGTAAATAGAGACTACCTCTTTCCCAGTAGTTCTGGCCAACTCCTAGACAACGCTCTTCTTGACCTGGCTGGAACCAGTCACCCTGGTGTTAGGGTCAGCTTCGTCATAACTACACAGATAGGATGTGCTGAAAATCAGACTCCTTGAAAAACACTTACGATGCTATTACTAGCAGGTGGGCTGGATGCTATGCAGACAAGAACAGCAAACACTGCCTTCCACATGTATGTTGTAAGCCACACGGAAGCCAAGAGCCTGCATGATCTTACCCAGCATGTAATAGGTGTTCATTAAATGTTTGAAGATGAAATGTAATCTGGCCAGTTACCAGGGTCCATGCCCTTACATGTGACCCTAAGGAGACTGGTCCATTTCCTCTATGCCCTCTTCTTACACTCCTCTCCTCCCCCACTCTGACCCAGCCACACTGGCCTCCTTGGTGGTACTCAAACCTGCCAGACACACTCCCACCTCAGGAACTTTGAACACTTGGTTCCCTCTATCTGAGATGCTCCTCTTCCCACATGGCTTCCTCCCTCTCCCCCTGAAAAATCTTCTGAAATGCCACCGTCTCAGCAAATACCTCCTTAACCATTCTGTGAAATTGCCACACCTCCTACACAGCCCACATACATGACACAGATTCTTTGCCATATTTTTTTTTTCCTGTAGTGTTTTCCATCATCTGGCAGAAGTGCAGAATATGCAGTGCTCAACTCCAGGAGGCACTACTTTCATGGTGGTCTATGTGAATGGTCCCCCTGGAGTTATGCAGTGCACAACCTGTGCGGCCATACATAGCATCCCTGCCATCAGACATACTGCAAATCTTGCTTTACTCATTTATATGACTGTTTTGTTTGCTGATGTATCCCAATGCCTGGAACAGTGCCTGGCATAAAAGACACTCAGTAAATATTTGTAGAATAAATGAAAGGATGGATGAATGAATTTCTGTTGCTCTCAACAATGCTGTACCTTGTCAGCTAAGGTGAAGTGTGAGGGAAGAGGAGTCCTGTGTCCTGATGGATGTCTATGAGCCACATGCAGTGACCTCTAGTTCCTTCTCAGAACCCTTCTTAGATGCTGGGAGTCCAACCGACAATATGCTGAGCACTCTGACACCACTTAAGAGGAAATTGATTTTGCTACTTGAAATGATTGTTAGTTCTCCCCTATGCTTTTCCCATTCTTTAGGTTCCCTGGTAGGGGGGTTATAGGACCCTTGACGCTGCTCATCATACCATGACACACCATCAGTGTTTGTAAGTTGTTTCGCTTCTCTGCAGACTGAACCCAGGCCAGTATCGACTCGTGCCAAACCCCCTCACGTTCCTGATCCTCAACACAGAGAGACCTCTGGGCTGAGAGATGACGGTCCAAGCAGCCCACATCCTCTAGGGCTGAGTGACAGGGGAGGAAAGGATGGGATTGGAGCAGACCATCCTGGAGCTGAGTTCCATCTGTTAGGACGGTGGGGATTCGCTGAGCCCCAGACCTTCATCGTGAAATGGGTATAATAACAATACCTACCTCCCTGGCTTTTTGGTTGGATAGGATGGCATAGTGCTATGAAGGCAGCCCAGGTGATCAATTTTGGATATAGATCAGAGGGCCTCACCTGATTATCCCACCTGGCTCTCTCCTCCCACTCCCACTTAATGAACTCACTGCACAGCCTTCTTTCTGTTCTCCGACATACAGAGCTTGCTCCTGCCTCATGGCCTTTGCACTTGCTGTTCCTGCTACATAAGCATCCTGCGGCCAGCTCCTTTGTTTCACTGGGGTCTTTGTCCCGGTGTTAGAGCCTCAGAGAGAGCTTGCCTGCCCACCCCAACTCTAGTAGCCTTCCCCCAAACACACACCCACACGCAGTTAATCCTCTGGCTCTCTCGGTTTCTCTCTTCATGTTTCATTTTCTTCATCTCAATGTTTCATGTTCATCTTCATGTTTCATTTTCTTCAGAACACTTGTCCCTAGCTGAAATGAAATGTTTTTTATTTATCGTGGCCCTCCCCCTCCAATAGAATGTGGGCTCTCTGCAGCAAGGGACATTCACTGTCAGAGAGCAAAGAGACAGTATAGCGTAGTGCTGGACCACAAGAGTTGGCGAACTCTATCCTTCTCACGGGCCAAAGCTGGCCTGCCACCTGTTTCTTTTTTAATAAAGTTTTATTAGAACACAGGCATGCTCAACCACTTACATATTGCCTGTGGCTGCTTTTGTGCTGCAGCAGCAGAGCTGAGTACTGACAAAGACCATCTGGGCCACAGAGCCTAAAATACTGGCCATTTGTAGAAAAGTTCACCTATTCTAGAAAATTTCGCCTCCGGTCTAGAACCTGGGCTCTTAAGCCAGACCACTCAAGTTCAAAGCCTACTCTCTTCCCTAGCCATATGACCTCAGTCAAGTCATTTTGCCTCTCTGGGCCTCAGTTTCCACCTCTGCAGCATGGGTGTAGTATCAGTAACAGCTCAGCATCCCTGGGGGAGGATTCAGTGAGTTAATACATGGGAAGTGCTTGGAACAGAGCCTGCTATGTAGCAAACGGTCTTTGTAGGGTAAATGAATAATAAATATCATAATAACTAACAATAAGTGAAGAAATAAATGCCTTTTGAAGAACCGAGTCCTCAGAAGCACATTGCTGATTGTGTAAGTATGTCCTCTCAGGGCACGATAAGCCCGAGTAGCGTGATCCGGGCAAATAAGGAGAAGCCGAAGACTCCCGGCGTTGAGGGCGTGTCTGTGCTGGCCGGA
This sequence comes from Martes martes, assembly GCF_963455335.1. Lineage (NCBI taxonomy): Eukaryota > Metazoa > Chordata > Mammalia > Carnivora > Mustelidae > Martes > Martes martes. The sequence goes on along the minus strand of NC_137896.1, from coordinate 13,054,169 downwards.
AGCAGTGGGCACTTGGTGGGCGGCAGGCCCTGTTCTAAGCACTTATGTGAACTTCCAAAAATGCACTGGTCTCCTGTGCCATCAAGCGGCCCTTGGTCCTGGACAGTGACTCCCTTGGCATAGGTAACCATATCCTGGGATCTGTCTGGAACTTTCCCGGTCTTAGCACTCCAAGTCCAAAGTCCCAGGAAATCCCTTAATGTGGGCAAATCAGGACAGCGGGGCCCTCTGCCCCACATCCAGATCTGCTTACTTCTGGTTTTTTGTTTTTGGGGGGTTTTTCTTGCCTTTGAATTTACACCTTCGGAAAGTGCTTTAAAAGCTGCCAGATACCTCCAGCTGAAAGAACATTGTTCAAAGGCTGCGAATTGAAGAATCGGAGTTGTCGGTTAAAACTCCCAAAGAGGAACCAGCTTAGACATCTTTGTTCGTTCTTTTAGATTTGAATATGATTTTATCATTTGCAGTCGGCTTGGCTCTTGTGTGACTCAGTGGTGAAGGGATTTATCCTACGGTTTTTTTGGTAACGGTCTCGTTAGGACAAATAGACCCATTTGCTGAGCTAAGAAGATTTTTTTCTCTTTTCTGTGTTCTCCTGTGAAACTGCCAAAGAAGCCAAGTTGTTGGGTGTTGGTTTTTTTTTTTTTTTTAACTTCACTGTTTAAACATGTGAATCAAACTATTTTTTTTTCTTTTCAACCATCATTTTCTTGTCCTCCTCTTTTAAACAAGCTGATCTGTTTTCCAGGAGTTTCCAAGTAATTAAACCCAATTAAAATCATTAAATTCTTTCTTTTAATGACAACTTTATTATTAAAAGCAAACCACAAGGAGGAGATTTAACTGGCAAAGCCCTCCATTGTGTGCTAATCCGTCCCTAACCTCTGGCTGACACTTCCACGAGATAAACCCCACAGAAGAGTGAGGCTGGTTTAATGAATAGCTTTAATTAATACTTTTCTTCCTTGTGGCAGCGTAATTATTTGTTCAGCTTGTAAACAGCTACTTGGCAGTGATTTTTTTAAAGGCCCAGTTGGCTTGCATGGTGTGATGGCTTTGATTGGTTTTGTGTGTTTGTGTGGCCTTTTTTTTCTTTTTTCCTTAAAAGAAGGGGAGAGTTTCCAGAATATGCAGGAGCGCGTTGTCCTGAAGCCTGGGGTGTCAGGGTGATCCACAGAGAAGAAAAGCAGGGCCAGGTGGCGGGCTGCCTGTATTTTCAAGAACCGTCTCCAGAGTGGGCAAGTCTGCAAGCCCAGGCAGGGTCCCCGCCAGACACAAGCCCGGCGAGTGGCAGTCTGGGTGCTAAGAGGAGGGAGGGCGGGGAACTGCAAAACGCCAGGCCAGCCTCCCACCCCATGTCTCCCCTGGCCTTCCCTTCAGGTGACAGCACGGGGGATGCTGGGTGTGGCCAGGGAGGCCCCAGAGGAGTGAGGCTATGAATAAGAGTGACGAGCCCGCAGGCGGTGTGTGTCCCCAGCCTGGCACCCCTCTAGGTGCTCTCGTGTGTCTGCTCACTGACTTGTCGTCGCTTGAGGCAGGTGCTGGAGTTACCCCCACCTCCCACGGACAGGAAATGGGCCCACGACGTGCCCACAGTCACACACGTTCTGGGCAGGGAGGGCAGAGCCCAGGTGTGCCAGCAGGTGTCAGGCGGCAGTGGTGGTTCTGAGCCACTAGGTCACACAGCCCCTGGGGATACAAAAGTGGCACCTTTCACTCAGCTGGGTGGGAGATTTAGGTGTGGGTTTTGCTTTGTTTTTTTTTTTTTAATTTAATTTAGTTCATCACTTAGGAAGCTAATTTCATTAATAAGAGTGCTCACTCTACAAACACAATGTTCATTGACACTAAGGATGAGCCTTGTCATTATTTTTTAATGATTTAGAGCAGTGGTTCTCTGCTGAGGGTAATGTTGTCTCCCAGGTCCCCGTGACAAAGTCTGGAGGCATTTTTGGTTGTCACGAACTGGGGGGGGGGGGGGCACCACAGGCACCTGGTGGGGGAGAGGCCAGGGGTGCTCCCACTTATCCTGCAATGGCCAGGATGCCTGCCATGACAAAGAATGATCTAGATTAAATGTCAACAGTGCCAAGGATGAAAAAACCCTGATCTATGGAATCCTCAATTTTTTTATTCTAGAGACATTTTGTAAACATGCAAAAGTAGTTCTTTTTCTTTTAAGATTTTATTTATTTATTTGACAGAGAGAACACAAGCGGCAGGGGGCGGGGGGGGGGGTGGCAAGTGGAGGGAATTGGAGAAGCAGGTTCCCTGGGGAGCAGGGAGCCTGATGCGAGCCTTGATCCCCGGACCCTGGGATCATGACCTGAGCCAAAGGCAGACACTTAATCAAATGAGCCACACTGGTGCCCCACAAATTACCCACCCCTAATAGGTGGCTTCATTTGCGTTGTTTTTAATTGGTTAGCTACATTAATTAGTTATCATGGTGATCTTGACTGTTGACCACGCTATGGAAGTTTTTCCAAAACACACGTAAGGGACTAAGAGTTCTTAACCAAACATTAGCTCTTGAAGAACCTTGCATGAGTATCTGAAGACCCCTTCCCAAGTCCCCAGACACCAACCTTATTTGTGACCCAGGTTTCTTTAAGAAAATGCCTCATGAAGAGCACGAAGCAGGGTTAACTCATTTCACCATCCAAGAAGCTTCGTGCTAAGTGTTCAGAAATTCCCAGGTGCCTCTTTCAAGCCACCAGGACTCCCCCACCCTGGGAGCATCCGAGCTGTGTCTGGAGCAGAAAAGATAAGCAGACAGTCCAGGACGGCTTGCCTCTGGGACTGGTTCTGCTTAGAGACTGGAAGTGGGTTTAACACTTAGGATGTCAGACTCTCAGCCGCTCGGAGCAAAGACGGGACTTCCCTGTCCTCGTGTCCAAGGACCAATCATGTCGTTCCAGCAGAGACACCCTGGTTAGGAGGAAAGAGACATCCCCTGGGACTCACCGACCGTGGGTCACTGTGAGAACAAGGCAGCGTGCACAGGGTTGTTTTTTGTGCGATTGTTGGATGGCCGGCTTCTGAAAAATACTTTCAGAAGCACTGCCTTTGATAACCAATAATGGCTCTAAAGAGACCCTAAAGTCAGTGACCGAAATGAGTCTTCCCACAGCACATCTCCTTTTTGACTCCCACAAGGACATCCTAAAAAGTTATGGGCTGCCAATAAGTGGGGGCAAGGCTGGGCAAAAGAAGGATTCGGAGCCCTTCAGGGGCGGCTAAAGCGATCTGATTTCCAATCTCAGCCAAGGTGTCTGGTTCCTGCAGCCTGGCCTGGGGGGCAGGGAGGAGGGCAGCTGAGAAATGAGGGATTTACCGGGGGAACTTCGCTTTTCCATATCAAGTCCAGGAAATGAAAGGCACAAATGCTCAGAGGCAATAAGGGGAGATCCTTTCCCACCCCTGGGCCCTCCTTTTATCCTCTCAGAAGCCCAGCAGTTATTAGAAAGGCGAGCCAGCCTGAGACCTGAGGAAAGAGGCGGGGCAGCCGCCTGTCATTTCTCCCAACTTTGCAAGTGCAATTTAATTAAACGAACCATTTATTTCATTAAAAGTAGAGATCGACAGTTTTAAATCAGGCATTTGCAAAAAAGAAAAACCTCATTATAATCTGCCTTAAGCCTCGTCTCCCGAATAAAATACTTTGTGCTGTTAGTTCCTGTGAAGACGTAGTCCACGAGGAAAGTGGGTAAGATTTTGGTTTCTTAGATAGTCACGAGTTTGCAGCCCAGCTCTGCCCCTTACAAGTAGCATGACCCTGGACAAGTCACTTCATGGCTTTGCATCTTGATTTTAATGTAAAACAGGGAAAAGAAGATTCAAGGGAGAAATGTATTAATGTAGGTGAAACTCACAAATGCTGAGACATCCATTTAAAAAATACTTACCTGGAGCAACTGCTGTTTACTGGGCTCTGTTCCAGCCTCAGGGGCCATGGCAGTAGCTCTCCCAGAGCTTGCCTTCTGGTTGAGGGAGAAACACCAAAAATCATAAATAAGAAAGAGCATTTCAGATCATGCTGAATGCTGTGAAAACCTGTACCAGGGTGAGGGAGGGAAGCAGAGTGAATGTGGTTGGCATCAGGGTTAGATGGAATGATCGGAGAAGGCCTATCTGGTACTGAAAGTGGGAACCAGATGTCATGAAGGAACCAGCCATGAAAGCACCTGGGGGAAGGAAATTCCAGGCACAGGGAACAGCAAGTGCAAAGGCCCTGAGGCCAGAACGGGTTTGGCAAGGTGAGGGAGCAGAGAGCTGGGTTGGAGAGAAGTCGATGGTGGCCGCTAAGAGATGTTAGCTTTATTCAGAGGGCCAGGGGAAGTTAGTGGATTTTAAATGCGGAAAAACAGTTCTGATTTTTGTCTTAAAAAGAGTACTCTGGCTGCCCCATAGACCCCAGATCTGGGGGAGAAGGGAAGCTAACTGTCTCTATATGTAGCCCAGCACACAGACACAGTTATTCTCTTCCTCCCTCTCCTGGTGAGGGACTAAAGGCCCCTGGGAGGGGTGCCTGGGTGGCTCAGTGGGTTGGGCCTCTGCCTTCAGCTCAGGTCATGATCTCAGAGTCCTGGGATCAAGCCCTGTATCCGGCTCTCTGCTCAGCAGGGAGCCTGCTTCTCCCTCTCTCTCTGCCTGCCTCTCTGCCTACTTGTGATCTCTCTCTCTCTCTCTCTCTCTGTCAAATAAATAAAATCTTAAAAATAAATAAATAAATAAAGGCCCCTGGGAAATAAGGTAAAGCACTAAGCACAGGGCTTAGCACTTAGCAGGCACTCAAAAACCAGGAGAGCTCTAATAATGAGTATTATGATTTGGAGGAAGCTGTCTTAACCCCTTGCTTTTGAAGAAAGCGGGGAGGTTGAGGTGTAAGGACAAAGTGAAAATTGAAGTCCTGCAGCCGATGGGGACGTTTGGAAACTGCAGCCACATGGGCTCTGCTCCCTCCCTCCCAGCGCAAGAGAGTCACCTGCCCCGAAACACATTGCAGTGACTTAGGGGCTGGGCCCAAGGACCCAGGGGGCATCCTACAGGACCAGCGAGAGTTCTTGGCTTTGTGCAGGATAGGAATCAAGTACAGCCAGGAGGAAGAGAGCCTCGTTTACTGAATAGTGTGAGTGATAAGAGTAGAACAGACAGGGCATCTGGGAGACTCCGAAAAGGAAAGGTGAGTCTCCCTGCCGCTTGGGGTTAGGGGTTTACACTGGACAAGGGTCCGGGATAGATGTTCCTTCAGGAATCCAGGGTAGGGTCCCATCGAGGTAAACAATAGGTGTTATTCCCTAAACCACCCAAGGCAGGGGTGTTGATCCCGATGTCAACTGAGGTTTGTTCGAAACTAATGTCCTCCAGCTCGGGATCTGACTCTTCTTAGATGTTATCAGGGGTTTGGGGCCTAGAATGAAACTCCGAGAATGATTCACTCTCTTGCTTCCCCCTTGAGACAGGGAAATCACTTCTTTGGTTGACTCAGATGCAAGGTGAAATGTAGAATAGGAGTAAATGGGGCCTAGCAGAGAAGCAACAGAGAGAGAGAGAGAGAGAGAGAGCGCCTTTCCAAACTGCTTCCCTATCTTGGTAGGGGACAGTCGACAGCGTGGTTGCACTTGGCCTCTAGATTTGAGGCACTGCTCTGCTGCCAGATTTTCCTAAAGCAGATTTCAACTTGATCACCCCACCCAAAGCCCCTTTTTCATTTTTAAAAATTTTTTTAAAAGCCCCTTTTAAAATAAATAACTTAAAATGCCCCATTTACTACCCTGAAATGAAAATCTAAATAATGCAGCCCACCCACTCACAACTTAAAAGAAAAAGAATATAATATCATGAATGTAACATAATGAAAAGAAATGAAAGAAAACACATTTTAATATATATTTCAATATGTAAACACCCAGGCCTGACGACAATAGGAGACACAGTGAAGGAACGTGGTACGTGTACCTGCTTCTCATTAAAAAGATTTGCATTTAAGAGAGGAAAATCCAGAGCCATTCTGAAGGAGTAGAACTGGGTGTTTATGGAGTTTCTATCACATCAGCATGACTGGTTAAATCAGTGGCCATTGGGATTGAACTCAACCTCCAGCCCCTCACCCCTCCTCCCCCCAGAGGTCAGGGAGTGAGGCTGAAAGTTCAGCCCTCTAATCCCTTGTTGGTTTCCCTGGCAACCAGCCCCCATCTTTAGGGGCTTTTTTTTTTTTTTTTTAAGATTTTATTTATTTATTTGATGGAAAAAGAGATCACAAGCCGGGGTAGCAGGGAGGGGAGAAGCAGGCAGGGAGCCCAATGCGGGGCTTGATCTCAAGACCCTGGGATGATGACCTGAGCCAAAACCAGGAGCCACCCAGGCATCCCTTCAGGGACTTTGCAAAAGGCACTTCATTAACATAAACTCGCTGTGGTCCGAAGGGTCTTGTTCTGAACAAGACACCCAGTTCACCTTCAGTGCTCTCATCACTTAGGAAATTCCAGGGTTTTAGGAGCTCTGTGCCGGGAAAGGGGACAAAAACCAAATATATATTTCGTATCACACACTCCCAAGTACTACTAACCACCCCACCCCAGCCAATTACTATGACCATGAAAACCACCAGTCCTTCTCCAGGAGCTGGGCCACCTCTGCCGAGAACCACCGCCTTAAAGCCTAGTACGGAAGACGATGTGCCCAGAGGAGCAGCATTTTGTAATTTCATCATCGCCTGATGTGGAAGGCAGACCAGTGGCCCCTGAAAGATCTCCACGTCCAGTCCCCAGGACCTGTGACTGTTACCTTCTATGGTAGATGTGATTAAGTGGCCCCAGTGTGATCACGAGGGTCCTTGCAGAGGGAGGCAGGAGATCGGAGCGCAGAGCAGGAGATAGGACAGAAGGAAGGGGTTGAAGCGGGGGCACCGGGCGTGCAGGTGGCCTCCAGCAGCTGAAAAAGGCAGCCCAGGGACCCAACACCGCTGCTTGTCTTCATGCTTACCTCCCAGTTACAGTGACTGGAACCGACTTGCCATTTACATTGTGATAAGAACCTTGTTTCTCAACTATATGCATTCAAGTTAAAAAAAAAAAAACAAAAAGGCAGGGAGGGTATCTGAATTAAAGGAAAATGTTAAGTTAGCCCGGTTGCCCTGCGGTGGGACAGAACTTACAGAGGTGTAACGAGTATGGCTGTGGGCTGGAAGATACCAGGTTAAACTATTGCATGGGAATTTCCAAGAAGGGAAAGTATTCTGTTGGAAGATTCTGGTCCCTGCTGCTTTTTGCTAATAATGCCTAAACACCAGGAGCCGGTCATCGCGCATGCATTAGCCTCCAGGATTCCTGGGAGGGACTCGTTGATTGTATTCAGATGAGGAAACTGAGGCCCAGGAAGTATGAACATCTCATCCAAGGTCATGTCCTTGGGGTTTTGGGGGGAAAAAAAAAGGCTTTGAACTCAGGTCCCACGAACTGCATGGTTCATGCTCTCGGCGATTTTTGCTCTATGGAGCTGCTTGTCTATGGCCACTTCAAACACACGTTTGAAAGTGGAGACAATTTGGGGTCATCATTTGCAGGAAGCCAGTTGCCTCATTAGACAGTGCTGTGTGGAAGAGAGACTGATGCTCTCAGACCAGATAATTACCGGATCTTGGTTTATATCACCTTGGGAAGGGGCTGTTAAGAGGTTCCATCAGAAGACAAGACATTCAGTCTTTCTGAAGTGCCACGTGGCAGAACTTGATTGTTGTTAAGATGTAGAGAAGCATTTGAGCTTGACCACTGGACACTGGCAATGTTGGAAACACCCAGTTTTGCCCAGACATGGGGAGACGGCAAGCAGAGTCAAGAATTTTAGATTATAAGTGACAAAAGCTCAACACACATTAGTTTAAGCCAAAAAGGAAAATGTATCTACTCCTATGACCAATATGTCCCAAAGGGGACTTCAGGAACAGTGGGATCTAGTCCCCAAATAATTTTGTCTGAACCTATATGCCCTGTCAGGGAGGCTCTGCCAATGTGATGACAAAGATGGCTGCCGGCAACTTCCAGCAGAAGTTCTCCCAGCTCGCACCGGGGGTGAGAAGCTGCCACTTTCCCAGCAGTTACAGCTAACGTCCTGGTGCCAATTCTCAGGGGCTTCCATTGGCCACATGACCATCCATCACAATGGCTCAGCCCAGGCCTGGGTTATGAAATCATCCTGGGAGGCCAATAATGGGTACTATTTTTGCTAAAAATTAATAACTGCTTATTTATAGAGTTGAAAGTTCATTCCCAGAGAGATTAGGTCTCTGCACAATATCATGCCACTGCCCCTTTTCCTCACTAGTTGGTGTTTTTGCAAAGTGTCTAATGAAGACCCCAAGTCGGGGGCCCTCAAGACCACCCCCAGGCTCGATGAGCTGCTAGGAGGACCCACAGGACTCAGAAGAGCTATTATGTTCACCGTTAGAGTTTATTACAGTGAAAGGACGCAGGTTAAAATCAACAAAGGGAAAAGGCACATGGAATAAGATCCAGGAGAAAGTAGAGACCACCTTCCAGAATCCTCTCCCAGTGGAGCACAGACTTTCCAGTGACTTCTGCCGGCACTGATCTGACCACACATGCCGGGTGTGGCCAACCACTGGTGCTCACCTGAACCCTGGTGTCCAGGATCTTACTGGGCTCCGTGCTGTAAGCACACAGTGCCTCAGCGACCCAGACTCCAGCCCCCCAAAACAAAAACGGGCACTCTCCCTAATTCCATTGTTAGCAAACACTGATCAACCAGCATTGCACGGCCCAAGGCTCATCTGTCAGGAGCGGGCCAAGGACCAGTCTTGAAGAGGACTCGCTTAGGAATGCAAAGGGTTCTAGCAACACTGGCCTGCCCGGTTAACGCTTTCCTGACAGACAACCTCTGAAGCTTCACAGCAAGGAGCCCACAGGAAACCAACCAAATGGCTCAGCTCATGGAGACCACTGGATGCTGGGCCTGGTCCATCAGGATATCCCAGGGGCGACGTCACGCTTCTTTCCAGTCATGCAGCTGAACCATGGAAGGTAGACACGTCCTCAGAGCAAAGACGCCCTGACAGGCATCATGACATAACCAGAGGATTGTGGTGTCAGGTCAGACCTGGGTTCTAGTCCCAAAGCGGCCTCAGGAAGAGATGCATTTTATACCATGACCCATCTCTGCCCCTCCCCCACCCTCCCTCTGTCTCAAACACACACAAACACACACTCCAACTGAAATAGAAGTTCACCATTACTGTGAATGACATACTTGGGTATTTGCCGTCTATTCTGGGGATTGGCAAACTTTTCCTGTAAAGGGGTAATAACGGGCACCTGGGTGGCTCAGTAGGTTGAGCATCTGCCTTTGGGTCAGGTAGTGATCCCAGGGTCCCGGGATTGAGCCCCACATTGTGTTCCCCACTCAGGGGAGAGCCTGCCTCTCTCTCTCCCTCTGCCCCTCTCCCCCACCCCAACCCCCACTCATGATCTTGCCCTCTATTTTAGATAGGTAGATAGAGAGATAGACAGATAATAAATATTTTAGACTTAGGCCAGGCTCTGTAGTACCTACCAACCCTGCCACTGGAGCACAGAGGCAGCCATAAACATTAAGTGGACAAATGGACATCACTGTGTTGCAATAAAACTTTATTTACAAAAACAGACCATGGGCCACAGATTCTCTTGTATTTCTTCCATTCTTTTTTTTCTTTTGTAATGCTGGCCATTAAAGTAAACTTTCAGTAGCAATTATAACGAGCGCTTTGAAAAAGGCATTTGATTCTTACAACAACCCTGTGTGGTAAGTAACCCCATTTTACAGATGACAAACTGAGGTGTGCTGAAGTTAAGTAACTTGTACAAGGTCATCTAACTGGTAAGAGGTGGAATTGGCGTTGGCCATAAGCAGTCTGGCTGAGAGCCCACTCTCTTAGTCTCTACTCCAGAGCATTCAAAAAGTAGCTGTTAACATTATCACTCAACCAGCCACGAAAGAACCTTAAGGCCCACAGTCACCTGAAGTTTCAGGATAAGATTAGGACAAACCCTCCTTTAGTTCAAAGGGTTGTTGTGATGTTGAATAAAGAGTGTGCGCATCTCACTTCTTTAAACGAAACGTGCGTTAAAACCATCTACAACCAAAGCACTACATGCTTCAAAACAGAAAACAGGGTTAGCTCAGAGAAGAGATTTCTATAGTGGACAGGTAGAGTTACTCATTTAAATGACTGTTTGGCAAAAACGTGGACTCCTTTTGAAATGAAAATGTTGCCTTCTAATAGATAGAGGAATGGGAAGTAGACCTCCAAGAATATGGCTTAAAAATGGGGAGCTCGTAAATTTGGGCACAATGGAGACTTGGTATTAAACAGCCACCGTCGTCTTAATTAACCCAAGTAACCTTTGTGTTCGGAAATGGAAACCTCCAAGAATCCATATGCTGTTTTCTTCATTCGAGTTTGTTTGACATCAGATTACTTTCCTTTTAGGAAAGATTTTCGATTTCACGCTCTTACCGTATCCCACCCATCTAGGAGACACAACCGTGCATCACAAGACAACTGAGTTACTGATCCACAGGGCAGATCTTAGAACAGCCCAGGTGGAGAAAGTTCCTGCCATCCTCCTCTTGTTAGAGAACTTCACCAGGAATGCGTAATAATTAGATCCCAGAGCTGCATCCAGGTCCACAGCACCCCCCCCCCCCCCGAGGCAGGGTGTCAAGTCTTGGAGCCTCCACGTCCGTCTCCTGAATGAACGCTCGCACAGCACAGCTCGCCACGTCACTCTCAGTGTTCCTTAGAACACGTAGAAAAAATCTGCAGTGCCTTTGATTTGTCCCCTCTCCGGGAGAGAACCACCCCAAACTGTTAAGTCAAATAAAGATGACGTTCCGTCCACCCAACACCACCTGGCCCCAGCACAGTCCTTTGATGGACAAGTTACAAATAGAAGCCTATTTGGGCGGGGGGATCCCTTTTTTCAGTCCTCCCTTCTGGTTTAAATTGATCATTTGTTAAAAACAATCTGGGTATGCTGTTGCTTATTTAGGAAATGAACCTAAACAAGCTGATGATTTTTTAATCCAAAGAGTATGTCATGATTAAGAAGTGGTTTTCATGCAGTACCACCTGATTTGGGGTGTTCGGGCTGGGTTTATAGACACAGGTTCTTGGCGTAAGGGTTCAAGGACGTGGCCTGGGGGATTTTGACAATGACCAGTGCTGGTAGAGTGTCTGCTGCATAAACCTCACAGCGATCTCGGGTATTAGAGGGGTCAGAGTGAGTTTGAATGGGTCATTGGCCTGTTTGTAGCTAAAGAACGTGGCGTGAAGGTTTCTCTATGTTAGGCTTTATTTGACAGGGTGGTGTGCTAGATCAGAAAGAGGATCCCCCTCCAAGTTGCACAGAGCGACTAAAACCAACAGACCAAGGTGGTGTGTTTGTGGAGTAAATTAGGAACAGATTGGGCAGGTAGCAAGAGACAAAACCAGGGGCTTTCTCTTGCCCTCACTGTGGATGTGTTTCATGTTAATTACTGCTGAATCCCCGCCCATTTTATTTTTTCCTTAGTTTCTCAGTCTTTGCAATCCTGGAAAAACATTTTCTACTTGGGTAAAGTGGTCTGGCTCAGGGTCACACTTTGTATTACTTAATTCCTGGGACAGTTGGGCTATTCCAGACTTTTCTGCCTCTTACAGCTAGTTAATATCAAATTCCTTAAAAAGAGGTCCCACCTACAGAGTTCAGAACAATCCCCAGCCAGCATGCAGGCAGATTTTAGGAAAACCTGAAACAATGAGAATCTCAAGGAGTAGATGGGCATTCTAAAGGTTCCTCTCAGAAACATCTGGGTGTTTTTAAAATTTTGTTTGAATTTTTTTTAAGATTTTATTTTTAAGTAATCTCTATACCCAACATGGAGCTCAGATATACAACCCTGAGATCAAGAGTCTCACATTCCACGAATCGACTGAGACAGGTGCCTCAAAATTTTGTTTTAATTTTGATTATATGATAAGTATGTGAATCCCTTCTCTTTCAAAACAATTTAGAATATTCTAGCTCGTGCTAAAGTTCACGTTCATCTTTACCTCGAATTCCTGTCCTCTCCACTGTGCCTTCCAGAAGTAGTTACTGTTCTGACTCTGGGTATATCCTTCCAGAAACTTATAAATATAAAGTGACTATGGAAAATATGTAGTAGCATTGTGTGTGTTTCTAGTAAATGCCAGTAACATGCAGTACATAACTTTCAGAAAACTGTTAATTTCACTTGGTATTATTTTTTTGACATGTCCCTATTAATACGTGGAGATGTGGTTCATTTCTTTCAATTAAATTTAGTTTTCCACCGAACAAATATACTACATTTTATTTCTCTAGTAACCTTTGGCCAGACAGCTAAATTGTTCAATCTTTGGTATTTACAAATAATTCTGTAATGAATGACTTTTTACATGTCCCCTGTTCCTCTGCATGGGTTTTTCTCTAGGGAATTACTCAGTATGTTCCCTTTTACTTTTAATTTTGCTTTTTTTAATCTAGGAAGTACATGCATAGAGTTTAAAACTCATATAGATCTACAAAAGAAAGTGTTAGGGGAAACAGCAGTCCCCAGTGGACCCCACACATACCCTTCCTTTCTGCCCACAGGCAACAACTTTCAACCCTTGCCGATTCTTTTGGTACTTATCTCCAAATTTCTAAGTAACCTGCTTATGTTATTACTTCTTGATTTTTCATTTCCATTTTAGGCATGCTCCCTGACTTCCCAAACTAGAGGATGAGCATTTAGCTCTCTTTCCTCACCCTGGCCCCCATCAGGCACACGCAGACTTCCTCCCCACATCCTACCGGTATCAGTAAGATGTCATGTCAGCTGTATCAATATTGAACATTTGCCTTCTTCTAGCTACACAAAATACTTTTCACGGACAGCCCATCCCATACGCAATAATTGCTTTTCCTGTTTTATGCGCTGGCCTGGGAGCAGACATTTTTCTATATAAATCCTTTCAGCGGGTGAGTGTAGACGGCAGCTTCTCATTCTTGTCCAGCGCACGGAAGCCTGCTCACCCGTGGTTGGGTGCGCGGCTTCAGAACGTACAATCGCGCAGGGGTGAAATGGTTCGGGGGTGAGTCATGTGTGGAAACACCCCCCCCCACCACCAAAACCATTTCCCGGGTCACACACCAATTCCCTGCTTGACCCAAAACGTTTGCTTTCCTTGTTTTTTCTTCATTTCTCACTGAGTACCCTGCCACCTTCAAGCCAGGACCCGGAGTGCTAAGCTTTGGCTTCTGGGGCCCTAATGAGGTGTTTCACCTAATTTCTCTGTTCCTGGGCTTGATTCTTCACAGTTGTGTGTGTGAGCTGAGATCACCAGCTGCATTGTTCCCCCTTTTTTTTTTCAGGGTCAAGAAGGGTTTATGTCGTTAATTATTTATTTTTATATTAGAAGTGAGACAGCCTCCTGGTGAAAAATTCAAGCAGGAAAAGACGTGTACAAGGTCCCCTTCACGCCTCCTGCCACCACAGCCCCTCCAAGGCCTCTGCACAAGGAGGGCTGCTCTGGGGCCCCGTGACCTGGGTTCACATCCCAGCACTCACTAGCTGCGGGGCCTTGAGTAAGTTACCTAACCGTTTTGGGCCTCAGTTTTCTCATCTGTAAAATGGGAAAATAGTAATGCTCAACTCGTAAGTCTTTGTGGGACTTAAATGAGTTAATTTGTACAGTGGCACAGAGAAAGCACTTAATAGATATTAACCTGGAGTATTACCAAGGATATACGAGTGTTGTATATCCTTTTAGACCAGTGGTTCTTACCTTGGCCACTCATTCAAATTAGGAGAGTGGAGAGATTTCAAAATGTCTGATGCCTGGACCCCATCCTCAGAAATTCTGATTTTATTGGCCCAGGAGAGGGCCTGAGCATCAGGATTTTTACCTGCTCCCAATCATTGCAGCGTGCAGCCAGAACTGAGAGCCATCGTGCCGAATATTTTTCACATGTATCAGTTAGGATAGGTGAGGTTATGCTGCAGTAACAAACACCTCCAGGATGTCATCCACTTCTCTTTTATGGTGTATGCCTGTTCTGGTTTGTTGCAGCTCTGACCCACGTCATCTTGTCTCTGGAGCATTTAGTCTTGTGAAGTGAGAGGAGAGAGCATGACCAGCCATGCACTGGCTTTCATTGTTTTTATTTTTATTTTATTTTTTCAGTGTTCCAAGATTCATTGTTTATGCACCATACCCAGTGCGCCATCCAATACATTCCCTCCTTAATACCCACCACCAGGCTCACCTAATACCCCACCACCCTCCCCTTCAAAACCCTCAGTTTTTTTCTCAGAGTCCACAGTCTCTCATGGTTCGTCTCCTCCTCCAATTTCCCAATTCACTTTTTCTTAATGTCCTCCATGTTATTTCTTATGCTCCACAAGTGAATCCATATGATAATTGACTCTCTCTGCCTGACATATTGCACTCAGCATAATCTTCTCCAGTCCTGTCCACGCTGATACAAAAGTTGGGAATTCATCCTTTATGATGGAGGCGTAATATTCCGTTGTATCTATGGACCACATCTTCTTTTTTTTTTTTTTTAAAGCTTTTATTTATTTATTTGACAGACAGAGATCACAAATAGGCAGACAGGCAGGCAGAGAGAGAGGAGGTAGCAGGCTCCCTGCAGAGCAGAGAGGCCAACACGGGGCTCGATCCCAGGACCCTGGGACCATGACCTGAGCCGAAGGCAGAGGCTTTAACCCACCGAGCCACCCAGGCACCCCTGGACGACATCTTCTTTATCCGTTCGTCTGCTGAAGGGCATCTTGGCTCTTTCCACAGTTTGGCAATTGTGGCCATTGCTGCTATGAACATTGGGGTACAGATGGCCCTTCTTTTCACCACATCTGAATCTTTGGGGTAAATACCCAGTACTATGCACTTGCTTTTAAAACTTTGGACCAGAAATGAAACACAACTTCGGCTCACATAACATTTGCAAGTCACACAGTCACATCTGAGTAAAACAGGGAGGGTATATTTCAGGGGTCGCCAGACTTTTCCTGCAAAGGCCAGATGGTAAATATTTCAGGCTTTGCAGGACACCTGGTCTCTGTGGCTCCTGCTCTCCTCTGCTTTCAAAGCGCCAAACTTGCCACAGACAACACACTGTTGAAGAATGGAAAAAGTCAGGGCGCCTGGGTAGCTCAGTTGGTTGAGTGTCCAACTCTTGATTTCGGCTCAGGTCATGACCTCGGGGTCATGGGGTTGAGCCCTGCATCGGGCTCCATGCTGGGTGTGGAGCCTGCCAAAGATTCTTTCTTCCCACTTCCCCTCCCCCCACTTGCACACACATGCACTCTCTCTCTCTCTCTCAAAAAAAATTTTTTTTAATGTGGAAATTCATTCCTAGCTCATGAGCCATACGCCAACAAGCAGGAGGCCAGACTGGGCCCGTGGATGTAGTGTGCCAATGCCCGGTGTGGGTCATCCTCCTGCAGGGAGAAGCGCTCCAGGAAGAGACCCCAAATATGGGTGAAGAGTCCCACAGTCCACCACAGCCTGTGTATAGGGGAGACGGAAAAAGAAGGGACCTTTGTACTGCACAGTTGTTACTTCATATCTTGGTGATAGTTTCACATCGGGAACTCCCACATGACTTTACTTTTTTTTTTTTTTTTAAGATTTTTATTTATTTATTTGACAGCAGAGAGCACAAGTAGGCAGAAAGGCAGGCAGAGAGAGAGAGGAGGAAGCAGCAGGCTCCCTGCCGAGCAGAGAACCCGATGTGGGGCTCGATCACAGGACCCTGGGATCATGACCTTAGCCGAAGGCAGAGGCTTTAACCCACCGAGCCACCCAGGCGCCCCATGACTTTACTTTTTTAATGGCGGCCTAGATTTCCGGGGTAACGATAGGCCATCATGGGGTTTTGTTTGTGCGTTTGTTTTTATAATTAATCCTCTTGTGAGGTCACCGTGATATTGCACATATCGAGAGGAGTATGACGGCATCCACAGAGAGACTGTAGTAAAGAGACAACCAACATGTCGGCTCTCATGGTGGGTTTTATACAGTGTGCGCCACTTCCCTGCAGTCTTCCAGGCCTCCCTGGAAGGGGAAAGGCTGGGAGGGGATCTCCTTTCTTGCTGCCATTCCCGGATCTGGCAACGCTGAGCACCGTCGCAGTTGCGGGGGCGTTTAGGGGAGAGGGCTAGTAGAAACTAGGGGCGCCTAGAAGGGAAATCTCAGAAGCCGTCGGGCATCGTCACCCTGACCCCACATGGAGACACATCTGAGGCCGCGTGGGAGCCCATCGGGAATGACCCTGACAGCAGGGGGGATGGGAGAGAGAGGCGCCGCCGGCAGGTGACTCTGTCCTTTCTTTCTACCAGGACACCACGACGTCGGTGCGCATCGGCCTGATGATGGAAGAAATGATCTTCAACCTTGCAGATACACATCTGTTCTTCAACGACCTGGAGGTTTGGCACCCCCTGCCCCGTCCCGCATCATAGTCCCCATGCTTAACGACCTGCGGTGGGTTCAGGGGAAGAGATGCTGCCGTCTCTCTTTTCTGTTTTTCCTTTTTTCCTTCGGAGGCTAGAAACTTTTGCTGACAACCCCCAAGAAGGCACAACGCTGTGGCCAGCGACAGTTTATTGAAAACACACTTGGCCAGCTGATCACCGCAGCTGCCCCATGCGGCCAGTGGGCTTCTCGCCACTCTGGCGGCGATGTCCACTGGCGGTTTCGCTAATCCAATTAAGGCCATGCGGTCGCTTCCTCCTGAAACTTACTATTTAATAAGTTTATTGAGGCAAATTAGTACAGATCCTCCTGGGTCAGTAATATTTAGCAGTGGGCCAGGATGGAAGCTTTTAAAAACAATTTACATTCCCCTGAAAACACATTTTACGGAGAAAGAGAGCAAGCAGAGGGACTGGTGCTTATTTAGTGTCTGCTTCTGTGCCTGAAGCAAGTGGCAAAAGAGATAGGAAAGGGGAAGGGGGCAGCGTCAGAAATGAATTTAACTCCTTTGTTTGTATCCAGCTTTGAGAAGGATTTCACATGGAAAACGTATTTAAAATTGAACTATTAAAGCAAAGCAAAAGAATAGAAAGCTAAGTTAATGAATAAGGGTAAGGCACTGTACCAAAAAATCTAGCTGAGGCGAACTACTGCCATGAAGTTCAGAATTAATCTCTCTGAGCTCCCTGGTAGCCAAAGCAAGGAGGGAAATACAATGTATGACTTACCTCTGATGAAAGAGCAAGCAGCTTTCTATAAGGTGAGAAGGGGTTTGGTGTGGGGGGTTTGGTTTTTTGGGGGGTTTTTTTTGGCTCATAAGAGGATTAATGGAGGGATCAAATGGCTTTGTAAATTATATTTACATTTTTGGTTTACCAGATTGAAAAATGAAGGTAACATAAAATTATACTGTGTATGAAAGAACAATCCACGTTATCTTAGCAGGAATATTTCTTCCTGGAATCAAAAATCCCTGGGACTAGCCTGTGAAGTAGAAACATGAAGGCTCTGAATTCAGATCCAGCCTGGTTGGCCCAGAGCATGACTAACACGCATCATGAGGAAGGTTTTCCTTCCCTCACCCCCTCCCCTCCAGCAGCCCTGTTTGTTTCCTGTGATTAAGAGTCTCTTACAGTTTGTCTTTCTCTCTGACTTCATCTTGTCTTATTTTTCCCTCCCTTCCCCTATGATCCTGTGTTTTGTGTCTTAAATTCCACACATGAGTGAGATCATTTGATAATTGTCTTTCTCTGGTTGACTTATTTCGCTCAGCATAATACCTTCTAGTTCCATCCACGTCATTGCAAATGCCAAGATTTCATTTTTTTTGATGGCTGAGTAGTATTCCAGTGTGTATATATACCACATCTTCTTTATCCATTCATCTTCGAAGGACATCTGGGCTCTTTCCATAGTTTGGCTATTGTGGACACTGCTGCTATAAACATTGGGGTGCGGGTGGCCCTTTGGATCACTACATTTGCATCTTTGGGATAAATACCGAGTAATGCAACTGCTGGGTCATAGGGCAGCTCTATTTTCAACTTTTTGAGGAATCAAAGAGAGGATATATGTAGAAAGTCATTGATGACAAAAGAGAACATTGGCATAGTAGGTTGTTCTGTGCGTATCAAGCCCAGGACTGTCCCTTCGGTCAGATGCAACATCCAGGCCCGCTTTACAGTGACCTCTCATGTCTTGGGAGAAAAGAGGGAGGTGGGAGGGAGGGAGAGAACAAATGAGCAAAACAAACACTACAGTTGAATTCAGCAAATATTTATGGAGCCTAATGTAATACAGAGTCGGCTGATTGCAAATCACGAAACCTGATTGGCTTTAGCAAAGGAAGAGCAATTATTGGCTCTTGCAGTTGAAAATCCAGGCTGGATTTAGTCTCTCAAGATCTCCTCCTTAAAATGTTGGTTCCATGAGGGCAGGAACTCCAGCCATGTCACCTTCAATCCCCGGGACCTCGGCAGTAAACAGCCAAACAAATCCATAAATGAGAAAGCCCATTTAATGAGAAGGTCGTGAAGAAAATACAACAATGAGATATGATATTGAGTGATGGGAGAGAGGGGTAGGCTGTGGGGAGGTGGTCAGCATTTCTCGAGGGAGTCAGGAGAGGCCTCTGGAGAAGGGGACCCTTGAGCCGAGGCTTGAATGAGGACAGCAGCCAGCCAGGTGGAGATCTAGAGAGGCGGGACCAGCACAGGCAAAGGCCCTGTGGTGGGAAGTGTGTGAAGGCCACAGTGACTGTAGTGAATGAGTGAAAGCACAGGGGTGACTGGGATAAGAGAGTCTGGAGAGGGAGGTGTGGGCCAGACATGGGTCGTGGATATCAGAGTTTATCCTACATACTGTACACAACATGGGGCCAGGGAGCATTAAACAGGAAAAGCTGTGTGATCTCATTTATGTTTTAAAAGGACTACTCTGGCTGCTGTGTGGAGAATGGGCAACAGGAGGCAAAGGGTGGAGGCTGGGAGACCAGCAAAGAAATTATTGCAGTTGTCCAAGCAACAGAAGAAAGTTGGTTGGATCAAGGCTTCAGGGTTGCGCTAAAGCCAAGAGGGCTCCTGAGGGTTTGGATGGGGGATGAGGCAGAGAGAAGAGTTGGGGTGCGGCGGGAGGTTTGACTTGACAAGGGGTACAGCGCCATCCTATTTTTTATTTTCTTAGAGTGGAGGGTAGAGGCCGAGGGAGAGGGAGAAAGAGAACCTGAAGCAGACTCCACGCCCAGCAGGGAGCCCGACCTGGGGCTCGATCCCATGCCCCTGAGATCATGATCTGAGCCAAAATCAAGAGTCAAATGCTTAATGGACTGAGCCACCCAGGGAACCCTGAAATGAGGGTTTTAAACGTCTGAAAAGGAGAACAGATTTCAAGATAAAATGAGAAGTAAACGAAAGGGGCTTCTATAGATCAAACTCCAAGACGGTTCCACGTGAAGGACCGGAGCCTGGAACCACGGCCGTGGAGGCTCCCACTCCCCAGAGAGGCCTCGCGCTGGGAAGAGAATGGGGACGCTACCCCGGCATCAGAAGGACCCAGGTTCAAATCCCCATCCCACTCCTTCTTAGCTCGAAGACCTTGAGCAAGACACTGAGTCTGGCCGAGTCACCACTTCTTCTGCAGGTCCCTGTGGGACTGAAATGAGGGAAAGCCTTCAAAATGGGTCATTCTCCCCTCCCGCACTTCCGCTTCCTACCGCGCAGGGAGCACTAGCATTTTTGAAAAAGCAAACCATGACCATTTAAAAGGTAAAGACCAGCATCCTTTCTTGAGCAATTAAGCAGTAAAATAGAGTTTGATTGGGTACATCACAAACAGTAGTGGTGAATATTGTTGGAAAGTTGTTTCAGTCATAGAAATTATGTTTTGGTAATTAAAATCTCTGTGAGATAGCAAATGTATTTCTTACGGAAGTCACGGTCAAAGCCATTTGGAAGCCGATGCTCTAGAGTGGTCCCATCTGGTAGATTTTTCTACAGTGCTGTAAATGTTCTGTCCAGTACAGTAGCCACTGGTCATGTGGGGCTAGGAAGCCCTTGAATTATGTCTAGCACAACTGAGACCCAGAATTTCTATTGTATTTAATTTTAACTCATTTTTTAAAGAGTTTATATATTTATTGGAGAGCTAGAGACAGGGAGAGAGAGCAGGAGCAGGGAGGAGAGGGAGAAGCAGGCTCTCGCTGAGCAGGGAGCCCGATGTGGGGCACATAACTTGTGTAATCCTCGTTGTTCCACGTTGTCTTAGTCTGCTGGGGCTACCACAACAGAACACCGCAGACTGAATGGTCTAAGCAACAGAAAGGAATTTTCTCACAGTTCTGGAGCCTAGAGGTCCCCAACCGAGGTGCTGGAAGATCTGGTTTCTGGCAAGGACTCTCTTTCTGGCTGGTGGAAGGCCACCTCCTCCCCGTGTTCTCGTGGCCTCTCCTCAGTGTGTGTGCAGAGACTGGGAAAGGGGGCTCTCTGACGGCCCTTCCTTGAAGGGCGCTAATCCTATTAGATCAGGGCCCCCCCCTTCTGACCTCATTTAACCTTAACATTTACTTTCTTAGAGGCCACAGCTCCAAATACTGGGATTCAGGGCTTCACCTTATGGATTGTGGGGGGGACACAGACATTCAGTCCAAAGCACCCATTTTACAAATGAAGAAACTGAGGCATGGAGAGGTTAAGTGAACAGCCCAGAGTCACACAGTTGGCGGTGGCGGTATTCAGACCCGGGCAGCCGGGCTCCGGAGTCTGAGGGCTCACCCACCGCGCTCTGCTGCCTCTCCCACGGGGAGTGACCGCCATCTGACTGGGGAAAGAAGGTTCCCCAGACTCAATACGGTGCTGTAGACAATAGGTTCATAGGGAAAGAGAGAGCAGAGAGGGTTGGTGTAGCCAGGACGATGTCTGGAGAAAGACAAGCAAGGTCCAACAGCAAGAGAAGAAACTCCTGACGTAAATGCGCAAGACAAAGACAAAAGCTCCCCCAGGAGTTAACACACCACCTTCCCATTGTATACACAAAACAGAAGCCCCACAGGTAACAACAGAAGCCTGAGGACCCATGACGTCGCCCTCACGCCCCACCCGGAAGGTGGACAGAGCAATAGAGGATCTGAATTCATTTCTAGAAAGAAGGACACAGGCTGTGGCAGGAGCTGAGCAGAGGACACAGCCAGGAATGATAAACACGGTCACAGCCCCAGCTGACACGTACCTCATACTGTCCACAGGGGCCACCTGCACTCATTGACTCAGGCCTTTCGCCACCGCAGATGCTAAATACTGAGACATACCCCCATTTCTGAGATGGGAAAACTGAGGCACCACGATGCTAACTTGCCCGGCGCACACATTACTGAGCTCCCGTCTGGGCAGCACACGTGCATTTCCTCACTCACATCTCACCGCAGCCTGCGAGGGACGGTTCTTCGGCTCTGTTTGACAGATGAGGAACCCGAGGCCCAGAGAGATCCCACGGTACGAGCAGCGCACAGGCGGAAGCCCAGGCCAAGCTGACTGCAGCACAGTTCTGAGATGAACCGAGGAGGCGAAGAAGGCACACGATCGGCAGAGAGCAGGCGAGGAAAGAGTCTTCTCTAAGAAACAAGAGGGACCTAAAGGTTTGGGGCCGGATTCTGGAGTGGCCGGGCGGGCAGGCGAGCCCAAGGGGGAGCGTTTAGACGTGCTGCCAGAGCTTCAGGAAGGATCTCGCTAGAGGGAGTCCGGAGGGGCTGGAGTCCGGGCACGCTGCGGCTGCTCGCCGGCCACACAGTCCGATGGCGGCTGCCGTCTGCTGTAGTTCTCCGTGTCAGCCCCCAGCTGCTCTCCCAGGCACCCCGCCAGCCGGCCGTCCATGCGGCGCGGCCCACGGCCTCTTCGGTGCTCCGCAGATGAGTCCCCAACACTTAGACAACACATGAGCGACAGCCCGGGTTTCCCTCCCAGGGAGCAGGCCCCTCTCCGGCTCGTCTAGAGGCCGCAGGACGCGATCGCACTTGGAAACATACCTGCCTCGAAAGAGGAGGAGTGGCCGGGGAGTCCATCCGGCCGGTCACAAGAGTGATTTTTCTTTTTCTTTTTCTTTTTTTTTTAAGAGTGATTTTTCTAAAGCAAATGTGTCAACAGTTTCCTTTTGGCATTCGCATCTCCAGGCAGCCAAGGACAAAAAGGAACGGATCAGACCTCAGCAGCGCAGGCTGGGGAAACCCCAGCTGTCGCCGGCTTGAACAGAACGAGTCTCGACACATATTTATCCCTGAGCTCGCTGTTCAGAACTGAACGACGACGGGAAGCCCAAGTATCCAAGCCTGCGGGAGGCCAGGAAAAGATGAGCCAGCCTTAAGTTACGTTTTTATTAGTAAAACAGGAAAATCAAAAAGACCATGAAGGAAGATAAGCCTTTGGCAAGGATGAGCTAGGAAAAAAGAAAAGAGGTCGAGGTGATAAGCCACATCCAGAATGAAAGGATGGACGTTATTGTAGATTCAGGGGAGATGCCGTTTTTTTAATTAGGAGAATACGGTACAGTATTATGCCGATGAACTTGAAACCTAGATGAGGTTGACACTTGGCAGGAAGACCTAAGTTACCAGAATTAACCCAAGGGGAAATTTAAAAATAAATAAACCAATGATGGTGAGAGACTAAAAAGGCAGTCAAGGACGTAGTCTGAAAAAAGGCACCAGGTTGAGCTGGTGGTAAACAGGAATTCCACCAAACATACAAGGAAAGGATAAATCCCATTTTGCACAAACTACAAAGCAAAGAAAAAGAAGAGATGCTCTCCCCCCCCCCCATTTTATGAAAGGAGCCTCCCCCGGAAACTAAATCTGGACCTCGAGCACAGGACAAACGGACAGATCACTGTCATTGCTGATGAAAGGCGGGACACCCCTGCGGGTCCCACAGATACTCTCCCCCACACCTCATGACTCTTCACATAAGTTCCATTTAGGCCCTCTCTGGGCTTCGATTTCGGACCCCTGGTGAAAGAGGGATCTAGGTTGTAACTGGTACATTTCTCAGGCCTGCCACATGCTTTGTGACACACCTACAAATGGGTATACGAACCATGTTTCATCATTTTTTTTTGTTCCATAATTTTTAAAAAAAGAAACTAGAGACTTTGTCACCCAAGAGAGCCCCGAAACGCTGACGCTCTGGTAGCAGTGGGCACCCCCGGTGCCCAGATCTTGGGTTCTGTGACCATTTTCCAGGAGGAGGAACCAGGGCTCCGTGGAGAAGTGGCTGACTCTAGGGCTGGACCAAGAAATACACATTATTACATGTGGAGCATCTTAAGGTGCCAGAAAGTAAGGAAGTGCTCCAAAAACCACACAGGGACGGAGGATGTTAGAGGGACCCAGGGGCTCCCTGGAGGAGTTCTGAGTAGCCAAAGCTGGAGCACTTGGGCTACGAAAACAAGGAACACACTATTGGACTCTGAGTATTAAAAACCACCCATGAGTCCACAATGATGCAGATAACGATTAAACCAATAAGTAAGTGGAGGGGAATAGGAGACTCTCCCATGCAGAAAATTCTGAATCATTTATTTTCTAAAAGATTTTATTTATTTGAGAGAGAGTACACGTGGATGGGGGAGGGGCAGAGGGAGAGAGAAAATCTCAAGCAGACTCCCCAGTGAGCACAGAGCCAGAAGCGAGGCTCGATCTCACGACCCTGAGGTCATAACCTGAGCTGAAACCGACTGAGCCCCCCAGGTGCCCCCTGAATCATTGATTTAGATTCTCCATCCCAACTCTGTGCTTTGCATGGTGACTTCCTTTCAGAGAGTGCAGCATGGAAAGGAGAGGAGAGTCACCTTACAGTGGATGAACCTGATGGAGACCACCTGAGCCAGGGGGTCAAGGTCAACATGAGCAGTGGGAAGTCATGTTGATAGGATGCACCTTTGACATGATGCATTTGGGAATGGCATTTCCTTCTGCAGCCCTGCTCACCAAAACCCATAACCCCGTCTACCCATGAGAGAAACAACGGGCAAATTCCTGTTGGGAGACATTCTGCAAAACAGCTGACTGGTACCCCTTGAAAGTGTTAGCAACTCCAAGGAAAGTCGGAGAAACTGTCACAGCCCGGAGGAACCTAAAGAGAGAAGAGGACAGAATGTGGTGTGATGCCCTGAAGGCGATTCTGGAAGAGAAAAAGGACATGAGGGAGAAAACTAAGTTCTGAATAAACAATGGACATTAGTTGGGCCGGCCTGTCTCAGAGGAGGAGGCCCAGAGGTGGCAGCCACACGCCCAGCCAGAATGATCCTGAAGCCCCATTTCCACGAGGACTGACAGTGGCAGGTGGCGACGTGGTTCCAGCAGCAGACATGGCAGAGCCACAGAGGCAGGGCCCAGCGAGCCAAGGCACACTGCTTTGACCATGCCCTGCATCGGAACCCATCCGGCCCATCGTGGGCTGCCCCCCGGTGAGGCATCGCAGTGAAATCCAGCTGGCAGGAGCTTCTGCTTGGAAGGGTTACTGCGCCTGGCATCCCCAAGAAGGTGGCACAGACAATTGGGAATCTCAGTGGCTCCAAGAAAGCCGAACACATCCACATGGTCCCTACAGACTAGCTCTGCCGAAGAACTCAGATTGGGCACCCAGCTGACGAGCCGGGTCATGCCCACACGGAATGTCCCATAAGGAGAGAGCCGGGGTCCTCCCAGAGGAGAAGAAATGCAGGCTGTCTGCCAGTCTTCACGTGGCCCCTGCCAATGCCCGGCTCTTTGGCTTCCGGGCAAAAAGGACCAAGGAAGCTGCAGAACAGAATGTTGAAAAGAAAAATTAAAGTGCCATTCAACTTGTGATTTAAAAAAAAAGGAATTGACATTCGTTAATAAGGATATAGTAATAGTTATTAGTTGTGACATGTGCACCATACAAATATAAGATGTTAGGCCGCCTGGGTGGCTCAGTCAGTTAAGCGTCTGACTCTTGGTTTCGGCTTAGGTCACGATCTCAGGGTCCTGAGATCAAATCCCACGTCTGACTCCACGCTCAGCATGCAGTCTGTCCCTCTCCCCCCTCTACTTCTCCTCCTCTCTCTCTCTTTCTTTCATAAATAAGTAAAATCTTTAAAATCCATATATATGTAAGATTTATATAGATTATATATATATATATATATATATATATATATATAATGTTAACAATAAGGGAAACTGAGCTTGGGATATATGGGAACTCTCCGTACTATATTTGCAAATTTTCTGTAATCTAAAGTCATTCTAAAAAGAAAAGTTTGATGTTAAGTAAGCCACCCAGGTTCACGCACCTAGAATACGGCAGGGCTGGGACTGAAGCGCAGGGAGGGGCATTTGAACACCAATTGCAACGTCCAGGAGATGCGAACCTGAACGTCGCTACCAGTTCTCTCCTGCCCCTGCTCCCTGAGACGCATGAGTGCACGGCGTCCTGACACGTTGGTGGGGTTTGACTGAGGAATTTTTCTGCATTTTTCTGCTCTGCTTCTAAATTGCCTTATCTGCAGGGTTGGCCGTCCATGAG
This sequence comes from Martes martes, assembly GCF_963455335.1. Taxonomy (NCBI): domain Eukaryota; kingdom Metazoa; phylum Chordata; class Mammalia; order Carnivora; family Mustelidae; genus Martes; species Martes martes. The sequence continues at coordinate 13,028,591 of NC_137896.1, read as the reverse complement.
CTTCTCTTGATGGTGAACTCTGTTCCACTTTGACCATTACTGTACCAGGCACAGAGTTCAGGCCTATAGGATTCAAATTAGTGATAATAGCAGGAATTTTCATTTTCTCTCCTTTTCAGAGTGCCTTAGCTCTACTGACTCATTTAATCCTGGCAGTACCCCAGTGTGGTAAGTAGTGTTCCAGAGCCCAGTTGTGGATCGGAAGCTGAGGGTCAAAAAGATTCAATACTTTGTCCAAGGTCATCCAGTTCCTGAGTGGCAGGACCAGAGCTTGAACCTGGGGTCCAGAGTCTGTGCTCTTAACTACTATATTCTCTGATGGATGCTATCTTTTTTTTTTTTTTTTTTGATGGATGCTATCTTTAGAGTTTTTCCAAATTCCCAGATAAGAGTAGAGATTGGCCATTATATTAGACCTAGGTAGTCCTAGAGGCCCCATAAAGTGGGACAACAAAGACAAGTTACTTGTCCCGATGTAAGGTGGCACTGGGGCCGTTTTTACAAAGGAGATTATATCAACAGAGCCTCTTCAGGCTTTTAGCAAATGGAAAGGGAAAGAAAAGCATTTGAAATAGAAGGGACAGCAGGTGCAAAGGCCCTGCAGCGGGAGTGTACCAGTTGTTGAAGGAATAGCAGGAGGCTGCCGTGTCTGCAAGTGCAGTGAGAGATGGTGGGAGGTGGAGGCGGGGTGCAGCACGCAGGGCCCTCCTTTGTGAGGACCGCGCTTTTATTCCAAGGGAGGTGGGAACCATTGTGGGGTTTTGAGTAGAGAGGGACGGGACCTGACTTAGGAGTGAACAGGACCCCACTGGCTGCAGGATGTGGACTGGGCTGGCAGGATGGGGCGTAGAAAGGGGAGAAGCAGGGAGAGTGAGGAAATGACCCAAGAGTCTGAGTCAGAGGTCCCCAAACTTCTTCTGTAAAGAGCCAGGTAGTAGCTAGTTCAGGCTTTGCAGGTCACACTGTCTCTGTCTTGACTACTCAGTTCTCTCATTGTAGGACAAAAGCAGCCATGGACACTAGTAAATGAATGAACTTGATGGTGCTGCAATAAAGCTCTATTTGGGGGCGCCTGGGTGGCTCAGTGGGTTAAAGCCTCTGCTTAGGTCATGATCCCAGGGTCCTGGGATCGAGCCCTGAATCAGGCTCTCTGCTCCGTGGGGAGCCTGCTTCCTCCTCTCTCTCTGCCTGCCTCTCTGCCTACTTGTGATCTCTGTCTGTCAAATAAATAAATAAAATCTTTTTTCAAAAAATAAATAAATAAAGCTTTATTCGCACAGGGAGGCTGTAGTTTGCTGAGCACTGATCTCAGTGGGAGATAAGGAGGGCTTGGAGCGTGGTGGGAGCAGTAGAGGAGGTGCGAATTGACTTATCATGAATACATTGACTTATCATGAATATCATGAACATATTTTGACTTATGGTGGATATACATTGATGGGAGAGCCATCAGGATTTGCTGATGGGTTCGTAGACGAATGTGAGGGGAAGCAAGGAGTCGGGGACTGTTCCAGGACACAAGCAGGATCCAGCCTAGTGTTGGGTACATAGTAGGTGATCAGTAGGTCTGTGCGTTGAATGAGCAGTGCAGCCTCTCATGTACGTGTACCTCCTCTTTCCCAGTGATATGTTAAGGACCTGGAAGGCAAGAGCCACTTTTCATCCTTGAAACCTCCCTGCTCTTGACCCATGCATTGTGTGATGTGGTTCTGGGGCCACAAGAAGTGTTTTTACAAATGGTTTTTGTAGATCTGGGCTCCTCCTCTCCCTCACTGTGTAGCCTCAGGCACTGTATCCGTTTGCTGTGGCTCCCAGAACAAAGTGTACACACTGGGTGGCCGAAACGACAGGAACACTGTGTTACGGTTCTTGAGACCAGAAATCTAAGATCAAGGTGCTGGCAGGGTTGGTTCCTTCTGACGCCGGTGAGGGAGAGTCTGTGCCATGCCTCCCTGTCCTCATGTTCAGTCGGCATTCTCCCTGCCTGTGTCTGTCTCTGTGTCAACACTTCCCCTTTTTATAAGGATTAGAGCCACCACCCTCATGATCTCACCTTAACCTGATCATCTACAAAGAGCTTATTTCCAAATAAGGTCTGTTTGCAGGTCCTGGGGGCTGGGGTTTCACAATCACAACTCAGACCACAACGGCAAGTTTCTGCACTTCTCCCCACTTTGTTTTTTCCTCCGTGAGACGGCATGTCAACGGTACCCCCTTAATATAGGCAAAGTGCTGGGCGCCTGGGTGGCTCAGTTGGTTAAGCATTTGCCTTCGGCTCACGTCATAATTCCAGGGTCCTGGAACCAAGTAGTGCATCAGGCCCCGCTGGGCAGAGCAATCTGCTTCTCCCTCTCCCTTGATCCCTCCCCCTGCTCCTGTGTTAGATCCTGTCTGTCTCCTTCCCATGAAACATTTCCCGTTTTCAAAGGCAATGCATGTGGGCATTATCCTTATAAAAAAAGAGAGAGCGGAGGAGGGAGAGAAGGAGGGAGTAAGCCTCCTTTGACCACTAACCCAATCCCAGTGCCTTCCCAGATAGAACTGCTGCTTCCAATCAGATGCGTAAGCTTCCAGATCTTTCTTTTTCCATTTATGTATATGTAAAATATAAAATATTTTCTTTGTTTTTAATGGGTTTTTAAAAATACAGTTGATGCTTAAATAACATGGTTTTTTTTTTAAGATTTTTTTATTAGAGACAGCAGGGGGAGGAGGCAGGGAAAGGGACAAGCAGACTCCACACTAAGCACAGAGCCCAACATGGGGCTCGATCTCGTGACCCCGAGATCATCACCTGAGCCAAAACCAAGAGTCAGATGCTCAGCCGATTTCCAGTTGAGCTGCCCAGGCACTCCAACATGAGTCTGAATTGCATAGATCTACAGATATGCAGATTTTTAAATAAATACAGCACAGTCCTGTATTTATTAAAAGTAAAAAGTATTTTCCTTATGATTTTCTTAATACTTTGTTTTGTGTAGCTCACTTTATTATAAGAATACAGTATATAATAAATATAATATATAAAATAGGTGGCAACTGACTGTTTATATTTACCAGTAAGGCTTCCAATCAACAATAGCTATTAGCAGTTAAGTTTGGGGGTAGTCCGAAGTCGTACACAGATTTTTGACTGCGTGGGGGTCAGCGCTCCAAACCCGCATGTTGTTCCTTGGTCAACAGCATATGTACAGTGTGAACCTGGCTGTATTGTTCTCCAGGCTGCTCTTTTTTCCCCCACACAATGGGATGTCTTGGGAATACTTCCATGTGCTAACATAAAAGTCTCCCTGACTCTTCTGACCCGCCAGGCAGGAATCCGCTGAATGGACGTACCACAGTGTATTTAGCGATGGTCCAGTTGAGGGAACTTGAGGCGTTTTCCTGCTTTTCACTGGGATGATGGACATTCTTGCACAAGCCAATGTGTGGGTGTTTCTCTGGATCAGAAAATGTGAATTCCCTGTGGCTGGGATTGCATGGAGGCCCAGGCGTCTCACCCAGGTCGGGGCATGAGAACCCTTCCTCTGTCTTTATGAGCGGATCCTGCTCAGACCCCGCAGGATGGCCACACTGGACCCCGAAGAGGCAAGAAACACCCTAGGCTGTGAAAAGCCAGCATCCCACCTCCAAAGCCTGGCCCTCCACGCAGGAGCTTTGGGGGCTATAGGATCTTCCTCCCCCAGAGCTCCCCTCCTCGGCACTGTCGCACTCCCCTCCCTGCCAGCCCAGGCCCAGCAGGTAACAGGATCCAGGTCAGCTGGTGGAGTATGAGGTAGCGTCTAGCTGAGCGCCATGGTATTTTATGAAGCCCGAAATGTGATCGCTACTGTTGTCACACTTTAGCGCCCCCAACAATCCCCTTGCAAATGAGAAAACCAGAGCCTCCCACATGCCTTTCCCCTGACATCAGGGAAAGCACAGGGAACCCTGCCCAGGGGCCTGAGCCCGTGTGACCCCCGCAGCAGCTTTTGAGCTTGAGGCAAGGACTGGAGAGCAGAAGGAGGTGTTTTTCCAATTTCAGGCAAAGCCATGGACGGGGGGTAGAAGTCTGCTACTAATTTTGTTTTCTCTGTGCCTGGGTCTTCAAAGTCAGCGTTGGCTTTTAAAGACCATTTTCATGAACATATCAGGCTTGCTGGTCGAGGACCCTTCCATCGAGGTAAGATTTCTGCAGCTCAGAGGGCTCCAACTAGCATGCCCACTGGGGCCATGTAAGCAGGTAACGTGAAAGGCAAAAAACCCAGAGGCGCCTGCAGAGCCCTGGAAAGGGCCAAGAAAGGCTGGGATGGATGAATGCAAACCCCACACTTCCAGAGCGTGTAAAGTCTCAGAGTAGTCGAAAATCTGGAAAGACAGAGGAAGAGAGTGAGAACAAGAAGGGAGAAGGGGAGACAAGGCGAGGAGAAAAAGAGAGGTCTCCCGAGTTTACATATTGGCTATCGTTCCAAAAAAAATGTTTCAAGCATAGCGTGGGCTGAGTAAGCTCGGTCTCCAGCCCGGCTCGCAAGCTCTTCCCTAAGTGAGCTTATCAACACAGAAGAATCGTCAGCCTGGTTCCTTTACCCCTCGACAGCAGCACTGTCCACTAGAATTTTCTGTGACGATGGGCATACATGCACTGTCTGGTACGGTAGCCAGTGGCCACATGTAGCTACTGAGCACTTGAAATAGGCCTAAGGAACTAAATTTTGTATGCTGTTGAATTTAAGTTTATTTAAAAATAACTATCGGGGCGCCTGGGTGGCTCAGTGGGTTAAAGCCTCTGCCTTCGGCTCAGGTCATGATCCCAGGGTCCTGGGATCGAGCCCTACATCGGGCTCTCTGCTCAGCGGCGAGCCTGCTTCCCCCCTCTCACACTGCTTGCCTCTCTGCCTACTTGTGATCTCTCTCTGTCAAATAAATTTTAAAAATAAATAAATAAATAAAATAACTATCAATAGCCACATGTGGCTAATCACTACTGTATTAGACAGCGTGACTGTAGAACCTTTCAAGCTGGGGTGTGCCGTTGTGTTCTGCTATTTTAGGAAAGGTCTTGGGGAGACCTGAGACCACCAAATACCAATGAGAATTCCAGGCCCATGGAAAAAAAGGAAGTGCAGAGTGAGGAACAGTAGAGGTTTGGGTGTAAGCTAGCTCAAGAGTGGTCACTCCGTAGCCCCAGTTTTTTCCCAGTGGCCCCCAAAGAGCTTCTCAGTTGGGTTCGCCACTTAACATCCCCCATGTTCATTGCCCTCCGCCCCTACTCCCACCTGCCCGCATGGCGGAACTTCCCCACGGCCCTTCCCACCCAGGCCTGTCAGAGCACACTGCTGCCCAGGCCCAGGCGTGGTCCCAGGCCCACGGATGTGAGAGGTCCCAGGTGTCAGGACTCGAGGTCATACTTTGCCACAGGGCTGTGTGTGCCAGCGTGTGCCAGGGACTCTGGAAGCAAACCTCACCCTCTGGCAAACCCCTTTGCAATCCAAAGCCCATTCAGGGGACCAGAGAGAGACCAGTGGCCACACCACCCCTTTCTGCCAGGCTCCAGCCTTTAGCCCCACAGAGTAGCCCAGGCTGCCCCAAACGCCACTGTCCCCACCCCCACATCTCCATAACAACATGGTTACCCCTATAGGCCTTTAAAAATTAATGAGGGGAGGGGTTCCCATCATTCCCACCCCCGGCAGAGCTCCTATTCTCGAAGATAAATTCAAGCCTCTTCCTTAAGTAAAAAGAGATGTGCTCAAAACGTTGATACCATTTTTTTTTCCCCAGATTCTGCCCTCCCATCAAGAAGCCAGAGATGTCCCCACCAGTTTTTTTCTTAGAGGTCAACCTCAGAGTTCCGTGTGCTTCCCCTCTCCCTTGTAGTGTTTTCCAGGAGACACCTGCCTCCTGAAATTACCTTGCAACCAAAATGTGGACATTCCTAAATCTTAACACAGTGATAGAAACTACCATTCGTGCCACACCCGCCGTGTTCCAGCCCCGGCGCTAGGTGCTTTCAGCCCAGCACCTCCCTTCTCACGCCAAGTCTGTGAAGGAGCTTCCCCTGTCTCGAATTTCCCTAGGCAATCTTGGAGGCTCAGGGTGGTCATGCCTCTGGCTCCGGGTCACACAGCCGGGAGGTGGTCAGATTCCGGAGCCTGGGGGTCACCAGGATCCGGAGCAGGCACAGCACGCTCGCGGTTTTCACCTGGTTATCCCGCCACCTGGGTGGACTTCCTGGCGGGGGCAGAGGTGACCCCCTCTGGCTGGATGTTGTGTGTAGCTTCGTGGAGGCAGTTGTGTCACCTGGTTGCAAAGTGACAGAAATCCAACTCCACTAGCTCAAACCGGAGAGCCCAGGGAGTCGTTTCCTGTGGCGGCTGTAACCGATCACCACACACTCAGTGGTTTAAGCTGTGTGTTCCCTTATCGTTCTGGAGGCCGGGCGTCCAGAAGCAGTTTCAGTGGGCTGAGTATGCTGGCAAGGCTGGTTTCCTCTGGAGGCTCTGAGGGGAGGAGACTGGGCCTTTTTTGGTGTCTGGTGGGCACCCGTATTTCCGGGCTTGTGGCTCTTTCCTCCATCTCCTGAGTACCCCAATGCCATCCCAATCCTATTCTCCTCTCTGTCGTCAAATACCCCTCTGCTTCTTACTCACAGGACCCCTTATAATTACACTTAGGGCCCACCCGGATAATCCAGAGTCATGTCCCCATCTCAGGACCTTTCACTTAATCCTATCTTGCAAAGTCCCTTACGCCATATAAGGAGCCTGGGACTGGGGCATGGGCATTTGCGAGGTGGAGGGGGGGTATTAATTACTCAGGTTACCACGGTCAGGGTGGTCTGGTTTCTGGTTTCAGCTGGGGCTAGATCCCGGGGATCAAATACTGTGATCAGGGCCTCATCCCTCTCCAGTTCTCAGATCTGCTTTTCTCCAGGCTGAATCCCACCACCCGGCAGCTGCGGTAAAGGAGAGGCCCCCTCCCCAAGATCTCAGCCGGAGTCCCGGGCCGGCCCTCACTGGTCTAGTTTAGACCACATGCTCCCCTTTCACACCATCACTGAGGCCGGAAGGCTCCTGAGTCTCTCTGATTGGTTGGGCCTGGGTCACATGCCCACCTCTGTCAGCTCCTCCCCTCGGTCTTAACTCACCTGTGCTAAGGTGTTTCCCCAAAGAGAACTGAGCGGTGAGTGGTGGAGAGCTGCAGGGCACGGGAGTCTGTGGAACGGCGAGCCCCGTACATTATACATTATGATAAGTACCCGATCGATGCTGGCCACAGATCACGGGACACAGAGCGGGCCTGGGGAAGGGGGTGCCTCTGGAAGTGAATGCCTGATCGATCCAAGCTTCACTGCACTGATGAAGGCAGAAGAGCCTTCCACGCAGAGGACATACCTTGATTAAGGCAAAGCTTTCGACCGCAGGGCCGGGATGCCCGTATGTCCTCACACACCCGACGGCAGAGGCAGGTGGTCCTGTTCTGTGCCTGTCCTCCCAATGCAATCTTAACAGCAGTCCCTTTACTTGCAAAACAGTCTGGGTGTGCCTGATAAATTACATGGTCACTCCCCCTCAACAGCCAACCTCATTTATAAGGGTCCCAAAGGCAACAGAAGGCATGAGACTTCATGGGAGATCACCTAACCTTTAGGGGCTAAGTTCACACCAGAATCCAGGACTCCTGACTCCCAGGCCAGTGCTCAGCATATGAAACTGACTCTCTCTGAGACTACAGTCACACTTCCTCTTTTTCTCCTCTTGCCACATTCTCCGTAGGATTGTGACCAGATCCACGTTGACGACGTCTCATCTGATGACAATGGGCAAGACCTAAGGTAGGAATTTGGAGGGCCCAAACTGCCCCTTTTGATTGGTTATTGAGCTTGCCTTCCACCAGAAGCGGAGAGGAGGGGCGGGCTGGGTTATGAGGGTGAGTGTACCTGCCTGGGTCAGAGCCCCAGGTCGCAGCCCCAGCCCCCAGCCTGCAGCCTTCTCCGCATCACCCAGTCACAGAGATTTCCAGAGACTCTCTGTGACTCTGCTTATGTTCACCCCTCGGCGGTTTCTTGTCAGCTGCCTAAAGCAATGCATGCATATTGGTTAAAAAAAAAAAAAATCAAACACCACTTCTGACCTTGCCTCCCAGAATCACCACCACCAAGAGTTTGGCACCTCTTCTTCAAAGGCTTGATTGCTTCATTAGCATACATATATTATTTAATATAAATGTTGATACAGTCGATACTCAGAAAAATATTTCTTGACCAAGTAAGCGGTATGTCTAGTTTCTAGGGGAAAACACGGGTAGGACATGGGTTCCAGAAATAAGGTATCCCACCGCTCAAAACGAGACAGCTTTCAGAGGAATGTGGCTGGAATGTTCCAAGCCTGCCCCTGAGAAAACCTTATAAAAATGGAGCCATAGTTAATCTGTGCTTATCCAAAATTATCCCAGCCCAGTAACTCTCGCCCCATCAAAAATATTACTAGACTGCATGGTGTTTTGCTTATGGGACCAGGAACTTCACTTAGTGTTTGCTTCCTAGATGCGTCTTCCATCTTACTCCAAAGAAAGAAATCAAAGCTTCTGTCACTGGGCCCTGGAAGTCTTTTCAAAGCCCAGCACAACTAGGAGGGATAGGCAGGCGCCTGCTTCGTATTAATTAGCCATTCTGAAAATCCCTCGCAGTCAGGACTGGCAAGGAGCAAGGTTCCAGTGCCAGCCGGGGCTTCTCTATTTGTGGAGTAAATAAACCCCAGATCAAGGTTAATCGTGTCCTTTCCACGACGTCATAGCTGGGAACCACTCTTCCCTTCACGGCAACGAGCAACCAGGATTCCGTGTTTATAACATCTCCCCTGTAGCTGGCTGGCGTGGGACTGAGAGCAGCCTCCGCTGAAGGCCGTCTCGTGCTGAGCTGTTTGGGATCTCACTTCCAGAAGCCATGATCCAAGGATGGTTTTCCCCATAGACACCAAACTCTCCATGCATTCATTTGAGAAGTCTCTCTCTTTTTTTTTTCTTTTAATTATTTATTCACTTGATAGACAGAGATCATGAGTAGGCAGAGAGGCAGGCAGAGAGAGAGAGGAGGAAGCAGGCTCCCCGCAGAGCAGAGAGCCCGATGCGGGGCTCGATCCCAGGACCCCGAGATCACGACCTGAGCCGAAGGCAGAGGCTTAACCCACTGAGCCACCCAGGTGCCCCGAGAAGTCTCTTTTGAGTACCTACTGTGTGCCGGGCACCAAGCATCAAATGCCCCTTCTTGTTTTCTTCAATTCCCAGCAGAAACCCACCTTGGTAATGCCCTTATTTTGCACCATGCCCTATCCCAGGTGCCTTTTGTGCATTAACTCCCTCATCTTCACGGTTACCGCAGGGAAAAACACAAGCTCTTCTCTTCCTCCCCCTTTTACAGCTGGGGAGGTTAAATAACAGGGAGGTTAAGTACCCTGCCGAACCTCACACAGCTGGTACGTGGGGGTGGTAGGGTTCATGGACATCCTTCCCTACCCTCCTGGTCTCTGGGCAGAACATCCAGGCACCTCCCCCAGGATGTCCTCGGAGTTTTTAGCATGTCGTGTTCTTTCTCAAGAACCAATTATCTGGCCTTTCCACACTACTCCGAGAGGGGCCCATAAGGCGTAGTCCTGGGTTCCCTTCGTAACTTAAAGGAAACTTCCACCATGTCCCGAGCCCTTGATGTCCTGCCACTGGGGCAGGAGGATGTCCTCAAATTTCTTGCAGCCGGAACTCACTTCGGTGGCACCAACCCTGACTTCCACACGGAACCGTACGTGCACAGAGGGAAGAGTATTGGCGCAGGGCGCCTGGGTGGCTCAGGTCATGGGATCGAGCCCCGCATCGGGCTCTGCTCAGCAGGGAGCCTGCTTCTCCCTCTCCCGCTCTCCCTGCTTGTGTTTCCTCTCTTGCTCTCTATTAAATAAATAAAATCTTTATTTAAAAAAAAAAAGCATTGGTGCATACATCATAAATCTGAAGAGAACGTGGGAGAAGCTCCACAGGCCAGCTCATCACGTGGTCGCCGTTGAAGACCTGGCGGATGGCCGTGTCCTAGCCTCTGGGAATACTGGCCAGTGAGCTGTGTCGTGCTGCTGCTGCTGCCGCGGGGGCCAGTGCCATGGCAGGCCGCCTCCCTCCCGGAACCTTCACTGACCAGATCCACACAGCCTTCTGGGAGCCACGACCTCTGGTGAGAGAGAGAGCCCAGCCTCCCACGGTGGTCTGCCCTGGGATCAGTAGCCACCAGTGGGGCCACTCTGCCTACGACGTCTCCGTGTCACAGACTCTCCCCCACGCCGTGTGGACCCTGCCACCCCATCCAGCAACAAGGGAGCTCCCGCAGCAGGTCCCCTGTGGTGGGTCTGCCGTGGCAGGCGCTGGCCCGGGAGGTCCCGCATGTCTGTGGCACCATCTCCTGTGAGCACCCACGGGAGGTCACACCTGATCGTGGCTCCTGCAGAGACTTCTGAAGAGACTGAGAAGGAAGAGCAGGCCGCTGCTGGAAAGGCCGTGACCAAGGAGGAGTTTCGGGGTGAAGGACTGTTCTGGCTCCCAAGTTCACTGCTGCTCGACACGAGGCTGCAGACGGGTCAGGAGGCGCACCAGAGTCTACCTCTGAGGCCCTGAGGATCAAGTCACCTGGGCCAGTGTCCTGGCCTGCATGCCCCAGGGAGCCCCCAAGGGCCTGGCCTCTGCTCGAGTAAGGCTGAGCCCCAGGCACAGTACAGGGGGTCACAGTGGCATGTCCCATCCTGCTGTGATCGGGCGCTGGACACGGCAGATGCTGCACAGGGACCATGACCCAGCACTTTGCACTTTCCAAATGCCCGTTGATCTCCGCAGCAGCAGGGCCCTGAAGCCCAGGGATGGATGTGAGATACAATTTCCAAGTCTTGCTTCATTCCTGCTGCAGCACGTCTTTGTAAAAAATAACGTGTCTTTATTTCCACTCTTCAACTCATCGTAGAACATCTAGAAAGTGCGAAGTAGTACAAGAGGGGGGAAATCAGCTAGACTCACTCCCTGAAACAGCCAGAGAACCACCCTGGCCTGTCTCCTTCTGCTCTTTTCCAGGAAGAGACTCGGTGGGGGTTGGGGGGTGCACAGAGGAAGAGAGAGACCACCTCAAGCGGGCTGCACACCCACAGTGGGGCCCCATGCAGGGCTCGATCTCACAACCCTGAGATCACGACCGGAGCCAAAATCAAGAGTCCGACGCTGAACCGACTGAGCCACACAGGTGCCCTGGGAAGAGACTCATTTTTGAAGCTTTGGGTCATGCTCTACACACATCCCTTGTCACGCTCTGGTTTTCCCCTGCAACGTTGTGATTTTGCAAACCTCCGGCAAGGCTTCTGGCAGAGGGGAAAGAAGATGGGGGTCTCTGGTACGTTGGGGTTTTCATTCTCACGTGCTGGTTGCGGTGGGCGGCGATTCGCCCCCACTCTCCCGTCCGCGTTCCCAGCTGCCGCCTCTGTCGTCAGCTCCGTGAGACACTCGGACCTGTCCCCAGTCCACACAGAGCCCTGCTTAGGCCGGCATGCTGCATCCGGACCGGAGGATTGTGCCTGCGAAGCACCAGCAATCAGCTCTGCCTCATTTAACAAATCAAAAAAATCAGGCTATGATTATTCCTGTGAAAGACAGGGAGATGTCACAGCGTGGGAAGAAAGGGTCGGCAGCCAGGCCTTCCAGGGGACACGGAGCAGCGCTGACTTGGGGATCGAAGTAGCGGGAACTAACGTGGGTCCTTCTGGACTCTTCCGTTGGGATGAACCAGCTGCAACCTTTCTTTGGAATTCCCTTCTAGCTTCCAATTCTAAAGGGCGGGGGGGAGGGGCTTATCCTAGCTTGGCCACTGCACGGGCTTCACGCTCCGGCTCCAAAGCCCTCGCCCACCGCCCACCGCCCACCGACCGTGTCTCTCCCCTCCCTCCCCCCAGCACGTACAACTTCTCGGCCGACGGCTTCCACAGCTCGGCCCCGGGAGCCAACATGTGCCTGGGCTCCGGCGTCCACGGCGGCGTGGACTGGATGAGGAAGCTGGCCTTCCGCTACCGGCGGGTGAAGGAGATGTACAACACCTACAAGAACAACGTCGGCGGTGAGTGGTCGGAGCCCCCCCACCCGGGGCGGGGGGACTGCCCTGCTCAGGCCGCACCCCTGGCTGAGGCAGGGTCAAGGGCAGCCGTGGTCCCTTGCGTGCGCAGACAACAGCTTGCTCGGTGTGTACCTTCGGGGCACGCTCTGGAAGGGGACGCGAGCATTTCCACGTCCTCACTTGGGGTTGCGGGGAGACGGAGGAATAGACGACACAGCCTGCCCGGGATCCCGCAGCCCACAAGCAGTGGAGCAGGTCTGGGGGCCGGCCTCCCCCCCCACGGCTACATCAGGTGTGGTCCGAGGCTGGGGTGGCCCGGCCACCTGTGTTCCAACACACCCTGGGCGACTCCGTCACTCGCTGGAGTTGGGGGACCAGTGGCTTCAGCCCCCGATGCTCAGACAGTGGGCTGTGGACCAGCCGCGTAAGTATCACCTTTGTTGTCAGACTCTCGGGCCCCCCTCCAGGCCACTGGGTCAGAATCGGCATTTTAAACAAGATCCCCGGGTAATCCGTGGAAACGCTGAAGTTGGAGAAGGCCTAGAAGCCGCTGGCTCTCATACTGGAACCACCTGGGGCATTTCCAGCTCTGATCTTGGCCTGGCTGCAGCCGGGGTTGGGATCACAGGGTTCAGGCCCTGACGTGCGGTCAAGGTGAAAGCCGCCGGTTTCGGCAGCACGAGAGCATTGGTCAGGGCACCAGAATGAGGAGTCCGGAAGGGGCTGTGGGCAAGGCCCTAGATGCCAGGCCCTAGATCAATATTTCTGGAATTCTCTGAGCTGGTGGTTCTTAACAGGAGGTGATACTGCTTCTCCTCCAGGAGGCATGTGAGGGTGTTTTGATGGTCACAGTGTGCGGAAGCAGCTACAGGCCCATAAAGGGAAAAGGTCTGAGTAGGCAGCAGGTAGTGTCTGCAAAGCTTCTAGGGCTCCCTCCCCCCGCCCCAGAAAGAATCTTGGGTCTCAAACTGGACAGAACCTACTTCCAGTCCCAATGCCTCCACTCTCTGTCTGGCTACCTCCCTGAGCCTCAGTATCTCAATCTGTGATATGGGGATAAAAGTAATTCTGTCTCCCTGGGTTTTGGAAACATTTGTTAATGGCCACAGAAGTCATGACTCTGTGCCTAAGGCAGGGACTCAAGTAAACGGTCGCATTGGTCACTAGCTCCTCTCGTTTTGCTTGGGAGTCTTTCAGGTTCTTCTGCGTCTGCCGGCCATGGCTGTGGTCCTAATGCAGCCCTGGGGAGAGCTAGTGCCTACTGAGCACTCAGTGTACGCCAGGCTCTGTTCTGAGGGCTTTTCATCTAATATCTTATTTGCTCTTTACAACATCCCTGTGAAGTAAGCGCTTTCCTCGTCTGTGTGGTGTAAAGGTGGAAACTGAGATCACAGATGTTAAGTAACCCGCCCAGCATCACACAGCCCACGGGGCAGAGCCACCACAGTGGAGTCTGAGGCCGGCTTCTTCGCCACCTCTGCCCACACTCCATGGCCTCTCACACCCAAATCTGTGGACTTCGAGAGTGAGGCAGAGAGCTGCAGGTTCAGCCCTGCCTGCTCAGCCGCCCTGATGTGCACAAAGGAGGGGAGCAGGTGCGCTTGGAGGAGAGAAGAGAGGGTTGGAGTCGGCCAACAGAGGCCACCTGCTCCTCATCTAGGTTAAGCCCCAGGAAGAGCCCAGAGTTCCTGTCAGGCTGCTCTGGTCCCCCCTAAGCTGAGGGGAAACTGCCCAGTGTGTCAACAGGCGAAGGGAGCCTGCATCTGGCAGGATACCGTGGGGAGCCCCCCTGCCCCCACCCCAGTTTCTGCATGCTCCCTCCCCCGCTCCTCTCCCCCAGCTCTCTCTGCATCCCAGAACTAGCCTGGGGGTCACCACACACCCCAGGATCCCGAGGGTTTGGGAAGTTGTGCTCAGAAGAGAGACATCCCCAAGAAACAGGATGAAAATAGAAAAGGCTTAACAAATCCACATCAGGAGGCAGGGCTGGGTTCAGAGGCCTTTGCCTGATTTTACACCTCCCTCTGCCACGTCCTGTTATAACCCTTGAGCAGGTTACTTAACCCATGTGTGCCTCAGTTTCCTCAGGTGTAAGGTGAGAATAATGATGCTGCCCGACTCCTAGGATAAATGTCAGGATAATATGAATTAACACACAGGACTGGCTTGGAACTGTGCCACGGCGCAGTGAGCATTTCTTGAATGTTGCTCTTGTCTGGGGAAGGAGACCAGCCTGGGGAAAAGCTGCGGATCGGAGGCAAGCAGACAGAAGCTTGAAGCATACTTCCCTAGCAGGTGCAAAGTAGGAGGGGTTGACCAGCTGGCTGCCCGTGAAAGCACATGTGACACCTCTTGTAAACTCTGTGGTCCTGTGCGCCCAGCAGTTTCTATCATTATTAAGGGCTGTGAGGAAGGTGCAGAGAGAAGGCAAGCCAGAGACCATCTACAGCAGTGTGTCCCAGTGAATCCCTTCTCCCTTGAACAAATACCGATTCAGCACCAACCTCACACCAGCCCCTGTGATAACGCCGCCCAGGGGCTGGTTCCGCCGTGGTGGACAAAACCAGCTCGGTCCCTGCCCTTGTGGGGCCAACAGCATGGTGAGCAAAGCAGACATTGAACACGTGATCACACAGATGTGTGTAAAATCCTAGTTGTGACAAATACGATGGACAAGAGGCGCAGGGTGTTGGGAGAGTGTAAAATAGAGACCTGACCAGGGCAGGCCTTCCAGAAGAAATGACATTGAAACGGAGTGTAAAGGACTTAGCCAAAAGGGAAGATAAGATATAAAGAGGGGTCTAGGTTCTCAGATGGGGTGTGCAAAGGTCCTGAGGCAGAAATATACTTGGTGTGTCAGGGGACAAAGAGGAGGCCACTAGGGAGGGAACAGAAGGACACCAGGGGAATGGCAAGAAATGAGACCAGGAACTAAGCAGGCTCAGGGGCCAGGGCTCTGGAGGCTTAACTTTATCTCAAGGGCCTTGATGGCTGAGAGACTTGACAGTCAGGTCTCGAGAGCCCGCTGCCTTGGTGCCACACCTGTCTCCCACTTCCTGCGGTGAGCAAGTCTGTTGACCTCACTAAGCCCCACTTCTCCACCTGACTTACACAGTGTTATTTGTCAATTATATCTCAATTAAAAAAAAAAGAAAGAAAGAAAATGTCCACCTCTAGGGTCACTATGAAAATCAATGAAATAAATCATATTAAAAGCCCAGGCCATACACACAGTAAGCACTCAATAAATGTTTTATTATTCATTTTTTGTGTCCACTGTAACAGTATAAATGCTATAATCTGCATTTTTTGTTCATCTGTATATGCAGTGTCTATTACAATACTGAGTACACAGAAGGGACTCCCAAATTCTTTGTTGGATGGATGGGCAGAGGGAGGGAAGGGTGGATGGGTAGGTGTGCCGATGCATGGATCAGTTCCGGGCGAGGATGACTGGTCAATCAATCCCAAAGTAAGATTAAAATTACTGGATAAAGTTGACCTTGGGTACCATCTGATTTGAAACCTCAGGGTACCTGTAGCTAGACTCCCCTTCCCTAACCACCACCCCCCAGACCTCTCAAATGATAAATACCATGTCTTTATTTCCCTTATCCATAGGTTTGATAGGAGCTCCCAAAAGAGAGACTTGGCTACAGCTCCGAGCCGAGCTGGAAGCCTTGACCGACCTCTGGCTGACCCACTCTCTGAAGGCGCTCAACCTCATCAATTCCCGGTAGGTGGGAGCCCCCGTTTGCCTTCCTGCCCTTGAACTTTCTCCCATTTGAGGGCGGGGGCTCCTCCATTTCCATACTTGGAGAATCGAACTCTCCCACACTTTCTGGACCTTTGATAAAGCTGAGGTCTCACACAGAACCGTGAACACCTTGTACCACCGCTGAGCAAACAGGTGCTGAGACTTCTCAGGGTCCAGCAGAGCCAAAGACCTTTGCACGTAGGCTGGTCTGTCCCACCCGCTGTTGCCCACACCTGCTGGTCACAACAAAGCCCTCTGAAAACCATTGTATAGTGGGCCGCAGATCATCCGGCGGGCAGTTACAAGGTAAGGAGGGTCTGGTTTCATTCCAGACCACCCAATAAATTGCCTCTTGCTCTTTAACAAGATCATCTGAGCCAGAGAACAAATAACTCTCTGCACTAGCATCCCAAAATCTTGTGACCCAGCATGTGAATGGTGACAAGATGCTGGCCCGTGAGCCAGCTCCATCCCACGGATATGTCCTGTTTGATACACATTTTGTCCCAAAGACTGGGAAAGGAATCCATAGCTCCAGATTTCTAGGTTCTGTCAAAATATCAGAACTGGCAGGTGTTCTCCAGTTTGCCCCAGTCCTCACCGCTCCCTGTTGTCCTACACCTGATCCGTATTCCTCATTTCTATCCCTGAAAGGTAGCTGCAGCTATGTGTGTGTCCTTACAAGAAGCATTTGTTTTACTTAAGTATTACATTCTAACTCTGTAAATAATATGACAGGATTGTGTCTCAATGCGCCAGGCAGCCTCAGGCTTAAGAGAGGAAGAGCTGAAGGATCCTTGGGCCTTCCCTCACCTGAAGATGACTTAACCAGAGCTCCAAATCCCAGAGCTCCTGCCAACTCCTGCCAACTCCAGGCTCGTGCTGCAGGGTGAGGAGGCCTGGCCTTGGTGTTCTGACCTAAGTCTTCTTTGTCCTCAGGCCCAACTGTGTCAACGTGCTGGTCACCACCACTCAACTAATCCCTGCCTTAGCCAAAGTCCTGCTGTATGGACTGGGCTCCGTGTTTCCTATTGAGAACATCTACAGTGCAACCAAGACAGGTAGGGAGAACCCAGCCTTGGGGTGATGCAGGGAGGAAGGGTGAGGCTAGCTCTTCATCCTGCGTTTGGGAAGCTTAAGGAAAACAGCACTAAGGAAGTTAAAGAACTGGTCTCTGGGCATGACTCGGATCCCCAGAACAATCCCGCAAACCACTCGCTTTAACCTCAGCTCCCAGAGTGGTTAGGACCATTGTTTTCTGAAGTGTGGGTATTAGTAAGGATACCTACAAAGCTGCTGTAACAGACACACACCGAATACAAGGGCTTACATCAGAATCCGAGCTCCTTTCTCTCTCGCGTGTCAACAGACTAGAGGTGACTGATGCAGGCTAGTGGGGAAACCCTGTCCTCTTCCCACCTTATTTTTCCACCATCCCCTGTGGTTTTATTCCCATTTGGGGTTAAATCAGAATCCTGCCACACTGTCATTCCGACTTCTGGGAAGAGGGGAAGGAGGAAGGAGTAATACATGTCGAATGTTTTAAAGCCAGAACTCAGTTTGGGATACCCGGTGCTTCTACTCACCTCTTATTGGCCCCTGCTTAGTCACATGGCCACGAGTAGTGGCATGGGAGGCTGGGAAATGTAGTCCATAGCTAAGTGCCATGAACATAGGTAAGTCATGGAACTCTATTACTAAGAAGAGGAAAATAAGCCCCACATCCAGCTCCCTCCCTCAGGAGGGAGTCTGCTTCTCCCTCCTGCTATTGCTTTGTGTGTCTCTCTATCAAATGAATAAATAAAATCTTAAAAAAAAAAATAGTTTCCACCATAGCATGGCACGTGAGGTAATTTTAATTTAGGTGGTACAAGTCGTCAAATAACCTTGAATCTAACCTTGAACCACACAGAGAGAAAATTTGGGGGTTTTTGTTGTTGTTGTTTTTTCTCTTTTAAGGAGAGAGTCTCAGTTTAGTGTTATCTTGCTTTGACACCTCTCTTAATGCTTGATAATCTTTATTAACAAAGAGAACAAGCCTTAGGCTCAGACCTTCCATCAGATAAGAGAATTTAATACCTAGAAACGAACAGCATCATTTATCATCAGGGCAAGTCCTATTGGTTTCCCGGAGGGAGGGGCTGGGATTTTTTATTCTTACATCACCTAAAACTATATAATAATACAAAATAAATCCAGTTAAGTTGCTTTTATTTTTTTTAAGATTTTATTTATTTATTTAACAGAGAGAGAGATCACAAGTAGGCAGAGAGGCAGAGAGAGGGGGGGAAGCAGGCTCCCTGCAGAAAGCCCCATGCGGGGCTCGATCCCAGGACCCTGAGAGCATGACCCAAACCGAAGGCACCCACTGTGCCACCCAGGCAACCCAAGTTAAGATCCTTTTAATTAGAAATTTTTAACCTTGTTTTTTTTCTGGACCAACAACAAAAAAATTGTAGTACTTGGGAAGCATTTCCCCAGAGCAGTTTTTGTCTTTACTCAAGTTCTAGCTCTGAACATTACAGAAAATTGCCTTTAGATTTTTAGGTTTTAAAATCATGAAACTCAGGCCCTGACGCCCACGAGAGCTTCTGTAGCAGGCCTTGGTCACCCTGTCGTCGTCTTTCTGCTGTAGTCATGTGCCTTTGCAGGCTCCTTGAGAACCTCTTTCTTAAATACGCCTTATCTTTAATTGTGGAAAAATATACGTAGCACGAAATTTACCATCTTCACCATTTCTCAGTGTACAGTCCAGGGATGTGAGCCACGTTTACACCGTTGTGCCACCATCCCCATCGTCTAGCCCCAGGACTCTTTCCATCTTGTAGACCTGAAGCTGGGTCTGCATTAAACAGGAAGTCCCCGTTCCTGCCTGCCCCCCGCCCCTGGCAAACACCCTTCTACTTTCTGCCTCTAGGAATGACTGCTCTGGGGACCTCGTAGAAATTGAAACATAGAATATTTCTTTTTGTGACTGGCTTATTTCACATAACATAATGTCCTCAAGGGTCTTCTCTATGATGTGGCCTGTGTCAGAATCCCGTTCCTTTTAAAAGCTGAGTAATAGTCCATTTACGTCTGTGCTACATTTTCTTTATCCATTCATCCATCTACGGACACTCATAGATGCTTCCCCATCTTGGCTATTGTAAAAAAGTGCTGCTATGAACATGGGTATACAAATCTCTCTTCAAGACTCTGGTTTCAATTCTTTGGGATGTATATCCGGTGGTAGAATTGGTGAGCCGTAGGGTAATTTTTCATTTTTTGAGGAACCGCCATACTGTTTTCCATAGCGGACGCACCATTGTGCATTCCCACCAACAGGGCCCAAGGGTTCCAGTTTCTCCACATCCTCACCAACATCTGTTCTGTTCTCTCCCTTTTTGATGATAACTATCCTAATGGGTGTGAGGGGACTGGGTTTTTTTAATTATTATTAACATATAATGTATTTGTTATAGGGGTACAGGTCTGTGATTCATCAGTCTTACATAACACCCAGCACTCACAACGCATACCCTCCCCAGTGTCCATCACCCAGCCATCCCCACCCCCACGACCCCCTCCACCTAGCACCCCTCAGTTTGTTTCCTGAGATTAAGGGGCTCTTATGGTTTGTCTCCCTCTCTGGTTTTGTCTTATTTCATTTCTTCCTCTCTTCCCCTAAGATCCTCTATCTTGTTTCTCAAATTCCACGTATCAGTGAGATCATATGATAATTGTCTTTCTCTGATTGACTTATTTCACTTAGCATAATACCCTCTAGTTCCATCCACATTGTTGTAAATGGCAAGGTTTCATTTTTTGATGACTATGTAATATTCCAATGTATATACATATATATACCACATCTTCTTTATTCATCTGTCAATGGACATCAGGGCTCTTTCCGTAGTTTGGCTATTGTGGGCACTGCTGCTATAAACATTTGGGTGCACGTGCCCCTTTGGATCACTACATTTGTATCTTTGGGGTAAAGACCCAGTAGTGCAATTGCTAGGTCATAGGGTACTCTACTTCCTACTTTTAGAGGAACGTCCATACTGTTTTCCAGAGTGGCTGCACCAGCCTGCATTCCCACCAACAGTATAGGAGGGTTCCCCTTTTTCTGCATCCTCTCCAACATCTGTCATTTCCTGACTTGTTAATTTTAGCCATTCTGACTGGTGTGAGGTGGTATCTCTTGTGGTTTTGATTTATGTTTCCCTGATGCCGAGTGATGTTAAGCACTTTCTCATGAGTCTATTGGCCATTTGGATGTCTTCTTTGCAGAAATATCTGTTCATGTCCTCTGCCCATTTCTTGATTGGATTATTTGTTCCTTGAGTGTTGAGTTTAATTCTTATAGATTTTGGATACTAACCCTTTACCTGACATGTCATTTGCAAATATCTTATCCCATTCTGTCAGTTGTCTTTTGGTTTTGTTGACTATTTCCTTTGCTGTGCAAAAGCTTTTGATCTTGATGAAGTCCCAATAGTTCATTTTCGCCCTTGCTTCCCTTGCCTTTGGAGATGTTTCTAGGAAGAAGTTGCTGTGGCTGAGGTCAAAGAACTTGCTGCCTATGTTCTCCTCAAAGATTTTGATGGATTCCTGTCTCACATTGAGGTCTTTCATCCATTTTGAGTCTTTTTTTGTGTGTGGTATAAGGAAATGGTCCAGTTTCATTCTTCTGCATGTGGCTGTCCAATTTTCCCAACACTATTTGTTGAAGAGACTGTTTTTTTCCCACTGGACATTCTTTCCTGCTTTGTCAAAGATTAGTTGACCATAGAGTTAAGGGTCCATTTCTGAATTCTCTGTTCTGTTCCACTGATCTATGTGTCTGTTTTTGTGCCAGTACCATACTGTCTTGATGATGACAGCTTCATAATATAGCTTGAAGTCCGGAATTGTGATGCCACCAACTTTGCTTTTCTTTTTCAACATTCCTCTGACTATTCGGGGTCTTCACTGGTTCCATATAAATTTTAGGATTATTTTTCCATTTCTTTGAAAAAAAATTGGTATTTTGATAGGGATTGTGTTAAATGTGTAGATTGCTTTAGATAGCATAGACATCTTAACAATGTTTGTTCTTCCAGTCCATGAGCATGGAACGTGTTTCCATTTCTTTGTGTCTTCCTCAATTTCTTTTGTGAGTATTCTATAGTTTTCTGAGAACAGATTCTTTGCCTCTTTTGTTAGATTTGCTCCTAGGTATCTTAGGGTTTTGGGTGCAATTATAAATGGGATTGACTCCTTAATTTCTCTTTCTTCTGTCTCATTGTTGGTGTTGTAACTGATGTCTGTGCATTGATTTTTATATCCTGACACTTCACTGAATTCCCATATGAGTTCTAGCGGTTTTGGAGTGGAGTCTTTTGGGTCTTCTACATAAAGTATCATATCATCTACAAAGAGTGAGTGTTTGAACTCTTCTTTGCTGATCTGGATGCCTTTTATTTCTTTTTGTTGTCTGATTGCTGACGCTAGGACTTCTTGTACTATGTTGAACAGCAGTGGTGATAGTGGACATCCCTGCCATGTTCCTGACCTTAGAGGGGAAGCTCTCAGTTTTTCCCCATTGAGAATGATATTCGCTGTGGGTTTTTCATAGATGGCTTTGATGACATTGAGGTATGTACCCCCATCCCTACACTGTGAAGAGTTTTGATCAAGAAAGGATGCTGTACTTTGTCAAATGCTTTTTCAGCATCTATGGAGAGTGTCATACGGTTCTTGTTCTTTCTTTTATTAATGTATTGTATCAGATGGGTTGATTTGCAGATGTTGAACCAACCTTGCAGCCCAGGAATAAATCCCACTTGGTCATGATGAATAATCCCTTTTAATGTACTGTTGGATCCTATTGGCTAGTGTTTTGGTGAGAACTTTCATATCTGTGTTCATCAAGGATATTGGTCTGTAATTCTCTTTTTGATGGGGATCTTTGTCTGGTTTTGGGGTCATGGTAATGCTGGCCTGATAAAATGAGTTTGGAAGTTTTCCTTCCATTTCTATTTTTTGGAACAGTTTCAGGAGAATAGGTACTAATTCTTCTTTAAATGTTTGGTAAGATTCCTCTGGGAAGCCGTCTGGCCCTGGGCTCTTGTTTGTTGGGAGATTTTTGATGACTGCTTCAATCTCCTTATTGGTTATGGGTCTGTTCAGATTTTCTGTTTCTTCCTGGTTCAGTTTTGGTAGTTTATATGTCTCTAGGAATGCATCCATTTCTTCCAGATTGTCAAATTTGCTGGCATATAGTTGTTCATGACATGTTCTTATAATTGTTTGTATTTCTTTGGTGTTGGTTGTGATCTCTCCTCTTTCATTCATGAATTTATTAATTTGGGTCCTTTCTCTTTTCTTTTTGATAAGTCTGGCCAGGGGTTTATCAATCTTATTAATTCTTTCAAAGAACTGGCTCCTAGTTCATTGATCTGTTCTACTATTCTTTTGGTTTTTATTTCATTGATTTCTGCTCTGATCTTTATAATTTCTCTTCTGCTGGGTTGAGGCTTTCTTTGCTGTTCTTTCTCCAGCTCCTTTACATGTAGAGTTAGGTTGTGTACTTGAGACCTTTCTAGTTTCTTGAGAAAGGCTAGTATCAATATATACTTTCCTCTCAGGACTGCCTTTGCCATGTCCCACAGATTTTGAACAGTTGTGTTTTCATTTTCATTTGTTTCCATGAATTTTTAAAATTCTTCTTTAATTTCCTAGATGACCCATTCATTCTTTAGTAGGAAGCTCTTTAGCTTCCATGTATTTGAGTTCTTTCCAACTTTCCTCTTGTGATTGAGTTCTAGCTTCAGAGCATTGTCGTCTGAAAATATGCAGGGAATGATCCCAGTCTTTTGGTACCGGTTGAGACCTGATTTGTGACCAGGATGTGTGATCTATTCTGGAGAATGTTCCATCTGCCCTAGAGAAGAATGTGTATTCTGTTGCTTTGGGATGGAATGTTCTGAATATATCCGTGATGTCCATCTGGTCCAGTGTGTCATTTAATGCCTTTATTTCCTTGTTGATCTTTTGCTTGGATGATCTGTCCATTCCAGTGAGGGGAGTATTAAAGTCCCCTACTATTATTGTATTATTGTTGATGTGTTTCTTTGATTTTGTTATTAATTGGTTTATATAGTTGGCTGCTCCCATGTTAGGGGCATAGATATTTAAAATTGTTAGATCTTGTTGGACAGACCCTTTAAGTATGATATAGTGTCCTTCCTCATCTCTTAGTATAGTCT
The DNA here is from genome assembly GCF_963455335.1 of Martes martes. Taxonomy (NCBI): domain Eukaryota; kingdom Metazoa; phylum Chordata; class Mammalia; order Carnivora; family Mustelidae; genus Martes; species Martes martes. The sequence goes on along the minus strand of NC_137896.1, from coordinate 13,005,496 downwards.
TTGGCTTAACATCTAATTTATCTGATATAAGGATTGCCACCCCAGCTTTCTTCTGATGTCCATTAGCATGGTAAATTTTTTTCCACCCCCTCACTTTAAATCTGGAGGTGTCTTTGGGTCTAAAGTGAGTTTCTTGTAGACAGCATATTGATGGGTTTTGGTTTTTTATCCATTCTGATACCCTGAGCCTTTTGATTGGGGCATTTAGCCCATTTACATTCAGGGTAACTATTGAAAGATATTAATTTAGTGCTATTGTATCGCCTGTAAGGTGACTGTTACTGTATATTGTCTCTGTTCCTTTCTGGTCTACTACTTTTAGGCTCTCTCTTTGCTTAGAGGACCCCTTTCAATATTTCCTGTAGGACTGGTTTGGTGTTTGCAAATTCTTTTAATTTTTGTTTGTCCTGGCAGCTTTTTTTTTTTTTTAAGATTTTTATTCATTTATTTGACAGACAGAGATCACAAGTATGCACAGAGACAGGCAGAAAGAGGACCCTGGGATCACGACCCAAGCCGAAGGCAGAGGCTTTAACCCACTGAGCCACCCAGGCGCCCTGTCCTGGCAGCTTTTTATCTCTCCTATTTTCAATGATAGCCTAGCTGGATGTAGTATTCTTGGCTGCATATTTTTTTTCATTCAGTGCTCTGAATATATCATGCCAGCCCTTCCTGGCCCGCCAGGTCTCTGTGGCTAAGTCTGTTGCCACTCTAATATTTCTTCCATTGTATGTTACAGACTTCTTGTCCCGAGCTGCTTTCAGGATTTTCTCTTTGTCACTAATACTTGTAAGTTTTACTATTAGATGATGGGGTGTGGACCTATTTTTATTGATTTTAAGGGGGGAATCTGTATGCCTCCTGGATTTTGATGCTTGTTCCCTTCACCAAATTAGGGAAATTCTCTACTATAATTTGCTCCAATATACCTTTTGCCCCTCTCTCTTTCTTCCTCTTCTGGGATCCCAATTATTCTAATATTGTTTCGTCTTATGGTATCACTTCTCTCTCAAATTCTCCCCTCGTGGTCCAGGAAGTTGTTTGTCTCTCCTTTGCTCAACTTCTTTATTCTCCATCATTTGGTCTTCTGTATCACTAATTCTCTCTTCTGCCTCATTTATCCTAGCAGCAAGAACCTCCATTTTTTATTGCATCTCATTAATAGCTTTTTTGATTTCAGGTTGGTTAGATTTTAGTACTTTTATTTCTCCAGAAAGGGATTCTCTAATATCTTCCATGGTTTTTTTGAGCCCAGCTAGCACCTTGAAAATCATTATTCTGAACTCTAGTTCTGACATACTACTAATGTCTATATTGATTAGGTCTCTATCCATTGGTATTGCCTCTTGTTCTTTTTTTTTTTTTGTGGTGAGTTTTAATGCCTTGTCATTTTATCCAGATAAGAACAGATGAATGAGAGAACAAAATACTAAAAGGGTAGCAGTGACCCCAGAAACCAAATCAGAAGAGACCTGAAACTGGGAGGAAAAGAAAGGGGAAACAAAAAATTACACACACACACACACACACACACACACACACACACATATATACATACACACACACAAAAACAAAAAAAAAAATTGTTATATAAAAACATACACACACACACACACACACACACACACACACACACACACACACATATACATGTATATATTTTAGACTGGTGAATAGAACAGAGCCACACACTCAGTTTGGGGCGTATTTTGGTCTGTTAGAAGAAACTACCTCCCAAAATTTTAAAGAAAGAAAAACTTATATATATACAAAAATAAGGGTAAAATGATGAAGGGATGGAATATGACTGTAAAGATGAAAATTTTAAAAAGGAATTGATAAGTTGATTAAAAAAAAGTGGGGGGGGAGAATGTGATCAGGCTGGAGACTAGAACAAAACCATGTGCTAGACTTAAAGTATATTTTAATCTATTAGAAGAAATTGTTTCCCAAAATTTTAAAGAAGAAAAAACCTATATGTATACAAAAAACAAGGTTAAATACAATGAAGGGATAAAATAGGACTATAACAATAAAAATTTTTAAAGATTTTTTTAAAGGTATTGATAAAATAGTTTAAAAAAGTTAAAATGGGGAAGGAAAAATTTTAAAACAGAATAAGAAAAAAATAAAATTTTAAGAATTTAACTCTGAAAGACAAAAGGATCATGGGGGAAAAGCTATGAATTCTATGCGTTGATTTCCCCTAGCTCCGGAGTTCTGCAGTTCTCATTGAGTAGTGAGCTTGGTCTTGGCTGGATGTTCTTGTTGATCTTCTGCGGGACGGGCATGTTGTAGTGATTCTGAAATGTCTTTGCCCGAGGAGGAATTGCTCTTGCCAGGGGCTGGGCTAAGTAATCTGCTCGGGTTCTCGGGTTCACGCTGGGGAGCTTTTGTCCCTTGAAGGCTTTCTGTAGCGCTCTGGAGGACAGGAATGAAGATGGCGGCCTCCCAGTCTCTGGCTCGGAGGAGCCGAGAGCTGGGGGCCCCACTCCTCAGTGTGCCCTTGGAGAAAAGCGCTCAATCACTCCCGTCTCCCTGGTCTCTGGCCACACTCCGAGCTCCCCCCGGCCTGTGACTGAGCATTTCTCTCTCTGGTGCACGGCCCCGTTTGGATTCTCCAAACCCAGCACATTCCTGCCACGCTGCTCTTCCAGCAGAGGAAGGTGGGTCTCCCCGGATCTGCCACTTGTGGGGTCCCTGCTCGAAGAGCAATGGCCTGAATGTGTCTCAGATCAAGGTAACCCCGAGCTGAGAGCCCCCTCTTCATCTCTGTCTCTACAGCTGGCTTCCCAGCTCCAATACCTGGGAGCTCTGCTACCGACACCCCCAGTCTTTCTGTGACCCCGTGGGACCTGGGACCACACTGTCCCCACGAGGGCTCCACCCTCCACCACTTAGCCTCTAGAGCGACATCCCTCAGTGGAGCAGACTTCTAGAAGTTCCAGTTTTGTGCTCCGCTGCTCCGCCGCTTGCTGGGAGCCGGCCCCTCCCCCTGCGGTCTGTCTTCCCGTATGTGACCTTGGATTCACTTCTCCGCCTGTCCTACCTTCCAGAAAGTGGTCGCTTAGAATTGCTGCTATTCTTTGCTTCGATCTCCTGTTGAGTTCATAGGTGTTCAGGATGGTCTGATAGCTATTGAGCAGAATTCCTGGGACCCAACGAAATTTAGGTCTCCTACTCCTCTGTCATCTTGGATTCTCAATCTAGTGTTCTTTTTAATATAGTGCTTCTATTCTGTATTTTTAAATGAATTCATTTCAGTAATAATAGAAGTGGGAGTTGTTTTTTAGGATTACATAACAGGAGTTCCCAGATTTGGTCACAACGGTGAGGGTAGTTCTGGAATGTTTGAGAAACTCTGGTCCATGAGGACACGTCTCACGACCAGATTCATGAACAGGGGATCCATTCAGTGGCCAGATGAGTATGGAAAACCCACAATGAACATGAACAGGCCAAAGACTCCATTCAGTCCTATGATAAAAGTTTTAAAGCAAAGTTTCATTTAACAGCACCTTTTTTCTGTAGATTTTGCAAGAAAGGAATCCATAACCCAGGCACGTCTAAAATTTCCATTCAGCCCATTGATTCTGCCATCAGGGACATGTTAGAGCAACTTCCTTCCCACTTGGGGAGCCTGAAGGTCGACACACTGAGGGAAATCAGAGTTGAGACTGCGTAGAAATTTGGCCTCCAGCTCCCGGTTTTAACTTAAAAAGCATCACTTTTTTCAATGGTCAGTTTTCTGCCCTGATAAGGCTGCATAACAAACATTCAGTGGCTGACAGTATATATTTCTCACTCACGCCTTTGGGGAACCCACTGTGGCTCCACTGGGACCGCATCCAGGTTCTGGTCTGTTCTGCATATCCTCTCACTGTGGGACCATCACTCACTGTGGCCATCAGGGACACATTCTTCTCCTGACAGATGGGAGAAGTGAAGGGAGCCAAGCCACACCGCCCACACACACTTCCCGTGGCAGGTCTCTAGCCATCCAGCATTTGTCAAAGTGAGTCACGTGGCCAACTCAGTATCAGCGGGGTGGGGAGTAGGCTCCACCTCCTGTAGCGAAAGGCTTGGCAAAGTGGTGATGTAATTCTGCTACCTCAGAAGACAGGATTCACAGCTCTGACCCGGCCGGGGCTCCCATGGAGAGGGATTCAGCAGGGCTGAGTCCTACATAGAGCAGCAGAACAGAGTAGCTCAGAGCTCAGGCAACTGGGGCAGCCTAGATTCGAATCCCAGCTCTGCGCCTGCTAGCCGGGTGACCCAGGTTAAGTGGCTTCTCAGTCTGTAAAAACGGATCAAAATCCCCGTAAGCGTCTGACGCAAGGGAGTAGTACATGTTCCCAGCAGAGCACAAGTGCTCACAGATAAGAGCTGTGTTGTTATTATTGTAACTACTGTTGATACTCCTCCTCTGCTCTTCTTTATGGCCCTCCGCCAGCCTCGGTTTCTTTATCTCTAAAATGGGCATTCTGTTCATTGCAATTCCGTAAGGACTGCCGGGATGACGGTAAATGAAAAACCTAACTCAGTACTTCCCAACAGAGTGGGGAAGCATTTTGCCTCCCGGGAGATCTCTGGCAACATCTGGAGACATTGTTTTATTTTTCACGTGCAGGAGGTGTTACAGGCATCTCCAGGGTGGAGACGAGGGACACCCCTTCCCCATCCCCCAGGATTGGGGCAGCCCCCTCGGCAAAGCCCCGTCCTGCCCCACATGCCAGTAACGCCGCGGCTGAACGCTTCCGATGTGGGTACAGTGGGTACAGTGCTCGGCAGCGCGCCTCGCACGTGGTAGAGCCGGGGAGCGACCACTATTTCTGGCACCGCTGTTTGCCTTTTTGCTGCTACACTCACTGCCCCGACCACCGGGAGAGCTAAGATCTGAATCCAGTACGTCTGGACTAACACTGCTGCCCCCCCCCACCTGGGAAGGAGGCAGATATGAAGGGGTGGTCGTCCTCGGGGAGCAAGGAAAGAACTGGGCAGGGCAATCGCCCTGAGGGCCAAGTCTGTCACCAGGCTGCCCCCCGGACGTGTGAATCCCCGGCACCTCAGTCACATCGCCTGATGTCCTCCGCTGTGAAGTGAGTCGGGCGCCCTGCACCAGCCGGCCGTGTAGACTCCGGAGCCTGCTTCGAGCCTCTGCACTCCCTCTTCTGTGTCACCCTGTCATCTCTGCGCTGTCACCCCTCACGTGGGGATGGTGACCGGGCGCACGCTGCTTGAGGACGACCCGATCAGTGCTTGGCCCTCAGGCGGACGGCTGCTCCCAGCAAGCTCCTGGGTTGCAGTGAGGGGTCCCCGCGAGCCTCGTCTTGTCTTTCTCCCCTTCTTGCGTGCGCAGGGAAGGAGAGCTGTTTCGAGAGGATAATGCAGCGATTTGGCAGAAAAGCTGTCTACATTGTCATCGGTGATGGCGTGGAAGAGGAGCAGGGGGCGAAGAAGGTACTCTGTCCGTCTGTCCGTCTCTCGCGCTGTGCTGCTTCTCCCCTGGAGACAGGCTCGGGGCTCTCCTGGGCTCCCCGAGGATTCCCTACCCCCCATCCGGCTGGCTGGGTCCCCTCCTTCCCAGGCTCTTAGCTCCCCCATTCCTTCCCATTTGCAATTGCAGAAACATCCTGAGTAATTTCCTTCTGCAAATCCCCTCGGTGCCTCTGGCTGCCCCCCCACGGGTAGCCCTGGATTTTTTCTAGGACAACTGCTCGGGAGCCCGGAGACACTCTGTCAGGCAGGCTGGTGGGGGGCTGGTGCACGTGTGCACGCTTTATTTCATACTTACTGATCATATGTTCCAGGAACCCTTCCCAGTTAATAAAGACAGCATTAAGCTAATGAGAAAGAAAATCCTGCATTTGTGATCTTGGGCCCAGGAGGAGAGGGGCAGGGGGTTCTTGTGGCCTCGGCTCTGCTCTTGGAAAAGAAACAGCTGCCAAAGTCCTGGGTCTGGACCTGTCAACAGCATCCCAGAGAGGCTGCCACCCCCCACCCAGAGGCCTGGGAAGTGGATTGTTAATGTCACAGAGCTTAATTGGGAGGACCTGGTTTCCCCTTGCCCTCCCCCAGCAACAAATTCCAGGGAAATGCAGAAATGTTTAGGGTCTCAGTGGACAAAGCCTGAAAAAAGGGGGAGGGCCCCAAGGGTCCCAGGAGAGGGCCTGGGGGAGGAGCTAAAGGCCTTGCCACCTGCAAGGTTCCTCCCCTTCCCAGCTCCTGCAGACTCCGCCTTTAGGCCTCACACTCCAGCAGCACTACAGAGGGAGGAATTCCCTGACCAGCTACCACTCTGGCCTTTCAATGACACAGGCCTGTCCAGAACTCCCTCCGCAGCTGTCCATAGTCTTTGTTTGGGCCTTTCTGACCAGGGTCTTCATCGTAGCCACTGCAGCTCGTGGATAAGCTCTGTTAGCTGAGCATCTACTGCGTGCCAGCGGCTGGAGCCCGTGCTCAGGAGCCTGCCGGGCGCGGGAGGGTCAGGCTCTCACCCCTCGCTCGGCTCCAGCCTGGAGCAGGTGGTAGACACAAGAGGGTAACGTGTGTGAGGTGGTGACCAGAGCTTTGGAGAAAAAGCAGGGACTGGGGACAGATGGGACTATGGGGGTGGGGCAGGTGGCCAGTGGACACAGTGGTCAAGGTAGGCCTCACTGCCAGGTGACATCTGAGCAAAAAGAGGAGGAGAGGAAGTGAGCCAAGTAGATATCAGAGGGAAGGCAGTCCCAGAGAGGAACCAAGAGATTCCAAGGGCTGGAGGCTGGAGCTTTGCGCAGGGAGCCAGCCTGGTCACGGCCGTGGGCTGCACGGGTGGCGAGTGCCAGGAGGAGAGGTCCCCAGAGGAGCCTGAGCACTTTTCCAAACATATTCCTTTAACTTTAAAAATGAATTAATTGGGACACCTGGGTGGCTCAGTTGGTTAAGCGGCTGCCTTCGGCCCTGGTCATGATCCCAGCGTCGGGGGATAGAGTCCCACATCAGGCTCCTTGCTCGGCAGGGTGCCTGCTTCTCCCTCTGCCTCTGCCTGCCTGTGCTCCCTCTCGATCTGACAAATAAATAAAATCTTTAAAAACAAAAAAAATGAATTGATTTAGCAAGAAAAATATTAAGTAGATAATTGTCATAGAGGTGATACACAAGGACTGTCCAAGGCAGTAGCAGGAATCACACGAATTACCACGAATTACTGGTGTTCCAGAAACACCATGCCAGGTCAACAGCACGGGCTGTGTGATGAGACTAGCCCCTGACAGGGGCTCTCGAGCCCCCTCTCCAAGTTGAGCTCTAACCCCGAACTCTGCCCTCAACCTGGGACAGCCATCAGAATAAAGCTTTGCTTCAAGCACAGCTGGCCTGGAGAACCAGCCTAGGCCTGCGGCCCCCGGCTCCCCTCCCCTGCCCTCCGGCCCTTGCCCAGACAGGGACAAGGACCTCAGTGGAGCAGCCACTGAGATGCTCCTGCCTTCTCGCAACTGGAAAGCGTTTGTTAGGGCAACACAGGAAATGTTTTTGAAATGACCCCCTTACTCTGCTGAAATGAAATACAAATGGTCATGGGCACTATAACCACAATGGCCAAGATATCAAGATCGAATGGTATTATCAAAGAGAAATAAAGTTATTTACACTCACAGTAACGTGCGCTTCAACATGTAAGTGGGCACAAAATCCCAGTGCTTGGACCCAAGCGTGCCGTGCCCGTGAGCCAGCCAACACGAGGGACCCAGGTGTGCGGTTTCAGCCACTCAGGAGCCAGGTGAGGGGCTGCGGCCCTAACCTGATCTCTCCAAACTGCTAAGCCACTCGTGGAGAGATTCGGAATAAAGAAATACAGACTTCCCTTGCTTTACACAGTAGTTGCCCTCCTAGAAATGCAGCTTTTATTAAAAGCATGGAAAGGATACTCTAGATTTCTACATGACGGGTCCAGTGCTAAGAGTCCAGGCTCGGGTTATTACATCAGGTTTGTACATACTTATCTGACTGGACATTCGAAAATCAGTCAGGTCCCAGGTGCATGAGATGAGGCAGGACCCCACCGGCACTGCCCCCCAAGTCATTAGGAGTCCAAGTTCACACCTCTAGAAATTTCCACAGTGACCCCTGGGGTGGGGCAGGCTTTTCCTCCTTTGAGAACAGCTAGTCTTGACTGGCCTTCCTGTACCAACCGGGCACCTCCTTGGCCTCACCCTCCTGCCAGCCCGGCTCCCACAGAAAGATACGACCAGGGGCACAAGTGCAACCCTAAATGCTAGCTCTGCCATTTGGGGCTGTGTGGCTTGAGCAGATGACACCCCCTCTCCGAGCAGCCCTTCCTCATCTGTCACAGCTGCCGGGAACAGGCACCCAGGGCTGAGTAGAGGAACCCTGCAGAGTGAGTCCCCAGCAGCCCGAGCCTCCGTCTTGCTCCCTGGGACGGTGGGGCGGGAGAGGAGGGATAACACAGCCTTCAGAAGCCGAGGAGATTCGGTCTCCAGTAGAACCAGTGGAGATAGGAAATAAGAATGCGAATTTGCACATAAGGTGAGAACTCACCCACGTCTCTTCGTTTGCTCAGAGCCCACAGAAGACGCTTGTGACCAAGACAGGTGGAGGGGTGGAGAGGATGGTCTCCAGCAGGGCCGGGGGGCGGGGGTGGTTCTCGGCAGGGCCAGCGCCGCCCAGGTTCTGTGAGCGGGGTTGGGGTGGCCAGAGACGCTGGACGGCCGTTTGAACAGCAGAGAGAGCGGGTTCTCCTGTCTCCCGTAAGACACATGAGCTCCAACACCGGGGACCCAGGCTCCCTCCGTCTTGTTGCTCTGCCTGTCCCAGGACTGCTCTCAGGCCACTGCCCCCCCATCTGCACGGCGGCCCTGGCAATGGAAAGGGGGAGGCTGCAGCATCCCTAAGGGTACAGGGGATATGGGGGAACGGCACTGCTGCTCGGATCCCAGTGGCCAGATCTGGGTCACATGATCACACCTTATGATGGCGCTAGCTGGGAGATATCACCTTTATTCTCAGCCATGTCCCCAGCTAAGAAAAACGGGGCTGCTTCTGAGAGAGGGGGGCAGCTGAGGGGTCTCCCTTACAGCTGGCATGTGGCAGGGTGGTCACTGACTGACCTAACCACAGGCCCGGACCCCTCCTCTTGACTAGTGCCGTCGTTGTTTTAGTGAGTCCTCAATCCCTCCTGCAGAGCGGGTATCATCTGCTTCATTTTATAGAGGCTGCTTTTGAGACTCAGAGAGGTTCATTAATGTACCTCAGGTCACACAGCTACACATGCAAACTAATGTGTGTTTTGCTCCAAATGCCAAGCAGGCAGGAGGTGGACCTAGGAGTTTCAAACACTCTGTCCTCACTCATGAGCTGGTCAGATAAGAGTGGGAGTCTACCAGAGAAGACCAGGGTCCACACACCTCCGTACACTGGGCTCCCCTGAAAACCTCTGCAACTATCTGCAGCAGCAGCCCCAGCCCGTTAGCGAGAAATGCTGTGCACCAGCCACTCTCCCCACCTGATGGATGGGAGTCATTAGGCCAGGCTGCCGGACACCTGAGCAGCGTGAAATACGGCGACAGGACCAGGGGCTGGGACTGTCAGGGCCGACAGTGTTGTTAATATCTCCATTTTAGTGGGCCATTTGTCCCCACCTCTCCGCAAGTGATAAATCCACCCGTGCTCTAGGCCTGGGATGGAGGCTCTCTTCCACCTTTGCTCATTTCCTCCCAGAAAAATGAATTACACTCCTTAAAGGGGGACAGGATTGGCCCGGCAGGAACCAAAATCCATCTTGGCAGAGACAGGAAGGTTTGGCTGGGTGAGGAGAGGGTGGGGGAGCTGGGGGAGCTGGAAGGCGTTAAAGAAATGGCATCTGTTGCCCGTGATGGATAGTATGCGGCTTCTTTTGAGCGAAAGAGAAACTTTGAGAAGTCTGCCTTCCTTCTCGTCCCCCCTCCCTTCCTCTTCATTCCTTCCCTGTGTGTTTCTTGAGCACCTACTATGTGCCAGGAACCATGCTATGCTGCAGTGAACATGCCATTCCAAGCTCTGTCTTCAGGGCCTTTGCACTTGCTTTGTCTTCTGCCTCGATTATCTCTCCCCCCCAAGGTTTACACCTCCTTCTTGCCTTCTGCGGCCTGCTTAACTGTCACCCCCTAGAGAGGCCTTCCCAGACCCCAGCTATCAGAATAGTCACCCTCCCCCAGCTGCTCTCCACCTGCCTCCCTGTTCTGTTGCCTTCAGAGTGCTCACAACACAAAACCACCCTGTTCATTTCGTACCTGTGGATTTCTTCTCTGGGACTCCAGTGGGGACCCGGTGTGTACGTGCCAGCTGTGCAGGAGGCCCCCACCCCGAGCACACGGCAGGGGACCTTCAGACACAGTCCCTGCCCTCTGGATCATCTCCCCATCTCAAGATCCCTCATTTAATCACAGCCACCAAATCCCTTTATTTACAGGTTCTAGGGATCCGTTGGACATCTTTAGGGGCTATTCTTCTGCCTACCACAGAGCAGAAAGGTGAAGATAAACGACGATATAAAGAGTTGGCAGAGCAGTAAGTGCAGAGCTCCCAGAGGCAGAAAAGAATTTGATGTGCTCCACGAGCCAAAAGGACGCCTGTATAGTTGCTAGTCTATGGACACGGCACCTCACAGGGCAGAAGTCCAGGCATCCAAATGTTCATCAAGCACCATCTGCTCACTCAGTAAATAATTTAAGGCCAATGACTGTCTTGTGGAGGCTCAGTATCTTTTAGCTGCAGGTAGCAAAAAGCCTATGTAATGGTGAGTTAAACACTTGCTACCCAGTAAGATTCGAAACAGTTGTGCCCTAGGTTGTTGCCGTGGGTCAGAAATTCACCAAGCATCACTTCCTATCATTTCACTCTACCTTTCTAACCATCTTCAGGATTTTCTGATTTGTTGTCTCGTGACCTCAAAATGGCTACCACAGCTCCAGGCATCACATGGTAATGTGACAGCATCCAAATAGGAAGGGAAAGTAAGGAGGAAGCAGTTCTCTCCTCAGGTGCCTCCCTTTAATCCTAGAGGAAAACCTTTCCCGGAAGCCCCTCCCCACCTTCCTCACTGGCTTTGGTGGATCCCAAGTCAAGAGGGATACAGGACTGGGGCACCTGGGTGGCTCATTCAGTTAAGCGTCTGCCTTCAGCTCAGGTCATGATCTCTGGGTCCTGGGATTGAGTCCCACATCAGGCTCCCTGCTCACTGGGGAGTCTGCTTCTCCCTCTGCCCCCAACTCATTCTCTCCCTCCATCTCTCTCTCTCCAAATAAACAAAATCTTTAAAAGAAAAAAAAAAAGTCTGGGGGAACAGGACAAGTCCCTGGCAAACAAGGCTGGGGTTGTCACAGCTTGCTGGGGTTGTCATAGCTCATCCTCTAGATGTGGGCCCAGCGCTGCCAAATTCTGAGTTATGGAAGCAAGAAAGAAGAGAGTGGTGTTGGGCAGGCAAGAACTTTAGCCGGTGATTAAATTTTCCGGTGATAAAAACGCAGTCAGTTGTCTTCTCGGGAGCCTGACATGACCTCTCTGTGGCTCAGTGTCCTCATCCGTGAGATAAGACAGAGTGCCTCCCTGAGCATTCGCGACCGGGTTACACGAGGTCATGTGTGTGGCCCAGAACATGCACGCTCACCCAACGTTAATGACCGTGACTGTGAGGGCAGTTCGTTCCAGCGTGCGGCAATTTAACTCTGGTTACATCAATTCTCTTCTTTCTCACTCTCATGCCCACTTGGAAAAGGTGCTCGTGTTTTTGTCTGGCCAGGTCGGTGAGCTAGGAAACAAAGCACTAGCCCAGGGTCTGGCTCCGGAACACTGGCCCTAACACACTATTATCTGAGACGCTGGGTGGCACAGGCTGACACCGTGGAATCCAAACCCTGCATCGTGACACTGAGGGACTCACTAGCCAGCCTCCCCCCACCCCCAGCCCTGCACACCGGCACACGCACCCATGCGACCATGTTCCTCGCCCTTGCGACCTCGTGTGCCTCGACATAATCATAGTAGCCACCCTGAGCCAACATGCCAGGCGCCAGGAAGAGCCACAACCGCTGTGGGCGGCAAATAGGATGCGCAGTGCCCGGGCAGGAAGACGAGCCGCCGCCCCGTCCGCCGCGCCCGCCTGCGCAGCCCGGGCTGGGACCGGCTCCGGCCATTCGGAGACGAGCAAATGGCAGGGACAGGTGCGAGCCACACAAGCCCCCAGCTGAGACTTTCTTCTCCAGGTGGCAGGATCCAGGACAACTCTTTTAAGAAGGAACGGCCGTCTCACTGCCGGATTCCCTCCCGGGTCAGCGCGCCACCTGTGCCCTAAGACCTTCCCAAAGATGGGGAGAGGGTCCACCCGTGTGCCAGGCTGCTCGGGATGAGCCGGGCCGCCCGGGCTCCGAGGGAATACATAACCGCGCGGCCCGACCCGGGGGCCACCGGCCAGTGGAGGTGGGGGGGCGGGGATCGGGGAGATGTCCCATGGTGCAGGAAACGCCCACAGGACACAGCCTGCGGGGATTCGGGATCGGCCTCGGGCCCCCCGGGCAGGGGTGCTGCGGGGGGCGCGGCACGGGGCCCTAACCCCGCGGCTGGTGTTCTGTGTTGCAGCACAACATGCCCTTCTGGCGGATATCCTGCCACGCGGACCTGGAGGCGCTGCGGCACGCCCTGGAGCTGGAGTATTTATAGCGGAGCCGCCGCCTCGCCACCTGCCACGCGGGCGCATCCCACGCACCCCCCCACACACACACGCCCTCGCCGTCCCCGCCTCCCCGCCAGATGCCGGACGCCGGGCAGGGCCCCTGCGGCCGAGAGGACGTGCCTGGTGACCATCTCAGCGGCTGTCCCTGTAGTCCGAGCGCGGGTCTGGAGACGCCGGGAAGCCCACAGTGGCTCTGGAACATTTAACTTTGGAGAAGAGGACTGGCTCGGAGACCAGGCCTTCCTACGAGACCCACAGAACAAAAGCGAGGAATTGCTGATTTGGGGGAGGGCCGGTCATGAGGAGGGGACAGGCCTGGGATTTTTTTTGTTCTGTTTTGTTTTTCTTTTTTAATTTATGGACTAATCTCATTACTCCGGTATTATGCCCTTGTACCTTGTGTTGTCGGTTTTCTTAGTCGTTGGTTTGGTTTGGTTTTCTAACCTGGCATGTGGGCTGGTGCAGTTGGCATTTACATACTCTCTGCTCCAAGTTGTGCTCTGGGGGGACAATCATTCTTTGAACAATTGGTGAGGGAGGCGATTCGGGGCTGATGGGAAGACTGTTGCTTATTTTTGTTTTTAAAGACCTAACCTGACGTCATGTGGACAGTGCACGTGCCTTATGCTGCCATCTTGTTTTCTAGGAAGAGGGGACCCTGGGGAGGAGGCGGTACTTTGTGACGGATAAAAGGCATTAAATAAAACCACGTTTACATTTTTTTTTTAATTTATTTATTTGTTAGAGAGAGAGAGCGAGAGAGCACAGGCAGAGTGGTAGGCAGAGGCAGAGGGAGAAGCAGGCTCCCCGCCGAGCAAGGAGCCCGATGTAGGACTCGATCCCAGGACGCTGAGATCATGACCTGAGCCGAAGGCAGCTGCTTAACCAACTGAGCCACCCAGGCGTCCCCCACGTTTACATTTTGAAGTGGGCTAGGGTGTCCCTACTTTATGACCATGCTCGAGGCTTCCATTAGAGGCACTAACAGACATCCAGCCATCCAGAGAGAGGAGCTTTGGGTGAAACAGACAGACCCGCCCCTTATTCCTGAAATTAACTACCCAGGTTTGTCAACCACTGTTCTGTTGTGAGGACTAAATGTCCCGTGGTGGTTTTGACGGAAGCTGGGATTCCACAGTCTGTAAGGTAAGTGTTATTTGCCTGCATTCTAGAGGACCCAGAACTCCCAGTGGTCAAGGATAGGGTCTTCCTCATTCTGTATACTCAGTCCCCATCACAGTCTGACATAGATACAGCACTGAGGGCTGACGGATGGATAGATGGATGGGATGATGGATGGATAGACGGTCAGACAGACGGCGGCAGATGGGTTATGGATGGGGGTGGGAGGATGGATGGATGGGTGGTGGATAGCCAAGATTCACTGGCCCCAGGCTGCTTAATCATCACTGTTTCCCCAGGAGTGTCTTGCATCTCTGGAGAACAATTTCAGAAGTAGAGGAACTACACTATTCAGCGCTCACAGGCAAAAGCCCTTGGCCTCCCAGAAGTCTGAGTATGACTTGAGAACTTCCTGACCAGCCCAGACAGAGACCCAAGGAAGTCCTCAGGTCAACCTCTGGGTCTGCCTATCCAAGGGTTTTAGAAATCAGAGAGCAACCACTTGGATTTCTTTCCCTTGCAAAGGAAAGAGACACAACAGAGGAGGCGTAAACCAAACAACAGAATTCTTTGGCTTACTTGACTGAAAAGTTTAGGGATGTGTGACTTCAGACACCCCCATCCCAAATGCAGAATTCAAGACATGGCTTGAAATTTTTTAACTCAGTCTCTTTCTCTCCATCTTTGGACGCTTCAGTGTGGTTTCATTTATAGGCAGATACTTAGAGTGGAAGATTTCCACTGATATAGCACTAATTCTTAAAAGGACAACTGTTTTGGAAAGTCAGGTTATATCTATTATGTGAGTTAACAAAAGTCCTCGTGGTTCAAATATTTTTAATTGGTTCTTCCTTAGTTACTTGTAACCAAAAGCATCCCAACTTCTATAGCACGTAATAGTGTTATTAGTAGTAGTGTTACATCTCACAGGCTCAGATTTCTACTCAGAATATCATTCATTCATATTACCAACACCTGGAGCTGGGTATCTGTCACCAGATATTACTCAAGCATCTAAAATGCACTGGCAGGGGTGCCTGGGTGGCTCAGTGGTTAAGCGTCTGCCTTCGGTTCAGGTCACGATCCCAGGGTCCTGAGCTCCAGCCCTGCATCGGGCTCTCTGCTCAGTGGGAAGCCTGCTTCTCCCTCTCCCACACCCCCTGCTTGTGTTCCCTCTCTCACTGTGTCTCTCTCTGTCAAATAAACAAATCTTTTAATAAATAATTAATTAAATGCTTGAAGGCTAGCGGCGTCTGGCTGGCTCAGTCAGGAAGCATGATGTGACTCTGGATCTTGGGGTTATAGGTTCAAGCCCCAAGAGATTACTTAAAAAAAAAAAAGTCTAGAAAAAAATTTCTTAAAGATTGTATCCATTCATTTGACAGAGAGAAAGACAGCACAAGCAGGAGGAGCAGGAGAGGGAGAAGCAGGCTCCTACTAAGCAGGGAGCCCAAACACCCAGGTGCCCCTAAAAAAAATTTTTTTTAATTGCCTGAGGGCTACAAAACAAACATTTTACTTTTTTTTTTTTTTAAGATTTTATTTTTTAGAGGGGCGCCTGGGTGGCTCAGTCAGTTAAGCATCTGCCTTCAGCTCAGGTCATGATCCCTGGGTCCTGGAATCAACCCCTGTGTCAGACTCCCTGCTCGGCAGAGAACGTGTTTCTCCCTCTCCCTCTGCCTGCCACTCTGCCTACTTGTGCTCTTTATCTCTCTGTCAAATGAATAAATCTTTAAAAAAAAAAAAAGATTTTGGGGGCACCAGGGTGGCTCAGTGGGTTAAGCCTCTGCCTTCGGTTCAGGTCATGATCTCAGGGTCCTAGGATCGAGCCCTGCATTGGGCTCTCTGCTCAACAGGGAGCCTGCTTCTCCCTCTCTCTCTGCCTGCCTCTCTGCCTACTTGTGATCTCTGTCTATCAAATAAATAAATAAATCTTTAAGAAGAAAAAAAAGATTTTATTTTTTAGGGATGCCTGGATGGCTCAGTTGACTAAGCATCCGCCTTCAGCTCAGGATCCCAGGGTCCTGGGATCGAGTCCTGCATCACAAGGAGCCTGCTTCTCCCTCTAGCTGCCTCTCCCCCTGCTTGTGCTCCCTCTAACAAATAAAATCTTGAAAAAAAAAAAAAAAAGAGAGAGAGACATTTCATTTTATAAGTAATCTCTCCATCCAATGTGGGGCTCCAATCCACAGCCCTGAGATCAAGAGTCACCTGCTTCACCAACTGAGCCAGCCAGGGGGTGCCCTACATTTTTTCCAAAAAAAAACTACTACTTGGGGCACCTGGCTGGCTCAGTCTGTGAAGCATGCAACTCTCGCTCTCAGGGATGTGAGTTCAAGCCCCACAATGGGTGTAAAATAAAATCTTTTAAAAAATAAAACTGCTTTTTAAACTTACAAAAAGATGGTCACTGAGATACACTGAGATACCACTTTCCACATCACATTGGCAAAAACATGAAAGTTCTGGGCCTTCTGGTACCAGCGGAGCTGTGGGGCCCCTCGCAGATTGCTGGCAGAAGCTGAAACTGGCAGAGCTCCCCAAGAGGGGAAGTTGGCAGTGTTTACCCAATTTGTAAATGGTATACAGCAATTCCACTTCTGAGAACTGATCTATAGATATATTCATGTGGGTGTGAAAACTCCATGCAGATTTATTTTCTACAACATTGTCTGTAATAGCAAAGAATGAAAACCACCAAAACACCCGTCAGTGGTGCACGGGTTAAAGGACGGCAAGGTCACGGGGTGGACTACTACGCAACCATGAAAAAGAACACGGCTCTTCCCTACGTATCAGTCTGGGAAGGTTGCCTAAACACATCACTAAGTGAAAAGGGGCAGTTTCAGAACGGCACATGTCACAAGCCACCTTTTGTATAAAAATGGAGAAAAAAAGTAAAACCTGTAGGATCCTTCGGCGAAAAGAAACTTCGGAAGAAGATACGCGAAACTAATGAAAATGGTGACCCACAGGAGCTATGAGACATGTGGGCATAAGTGGGAGTGTGCCTTCCTTATATAGTGAATGCTGAACGTCTTGAAGATCGGATGTCAGTTCTAGAGATTTCTCAGTCACAGCTGGTTGCTGTAGGTAGCTCGTATCTAGCCAGGTCCCCCCAAGTGGCAACACTAGCCCTTTCCTGTGGGACTCTGGGTGCGAGTGGGAGGCTGAGGAAAGCTGGTCTGTGAAGCAGGCAACCTCCTTGTTGCCCGTCCCAGCAAGCATGGTCTCTGACAAGCCACCATCACCAAAAGCGGGGCAGTGGTGGTCTCCGAGGTCAGAGCCAGGGACGCCTGATAAAGCCCTGTCCCGTTTCAAAGCCACGGTGCTAGCCGTTCATCCTGCCACCAGAGGAAGCCGGGGTCTACCACTCACCAGGTGCTCTGCTCGGCCCGTGGCCATGGACGTGAAAACAGACCAAGGCTTTCCCGCCCCCCGCATGGAGCGGACTTCCCCGCAGAGGACAGAGGCCACTAGCAGGCAAACTGACCGCACAGGCTTGTGCCACAACCCAACTCCCCTTCCAAGAACCACCTTGAGGGCAGCAGAGCAGCAGCCGGGGGGCCCTCACAGGGAGGAGAAGGGGAATCTTGGAGGCCTAAGCCAGCCAATTTCCAAAAGCCGGCCCGAGGGGAGCCTGGGGGGCTCAGAAGGTTAAGCGTCCCACTCTTCATCTCAGCTCAGGTCTTGATCTCAGGTTCGGGAGTTCAAGGCCCTCACTGGGCTCCACTCTGGGTCCAGAGCCTACCCTAAAAGGGGGAGGGGGGAGCCTAAGAACATCCTTTTGAAGGAGAGCCCAGGATCTGTCCAGTGCAACATTCAGGGCCCAAAAAGCAGCCTCTTGTCCAGCAGATAAACACTGAGGGTCTCTTTGCTGGTTGAGATTGTGACTTCCCGAGTACACACGCGGCGGTGCTGGGTCAACGAGGGAGCTGCTGTCCTCTCAGACACTGGCTGGAGTCCAGACGGGAGCATCGGGGTGACGAGGCCCAGAGTCACCAGAACAGTGTGGGGACGCTGTGGACAGCCGGCCCCTCTCCGAGCAGGTGGCACCTGAGCTCAGACCTGGCTGGTGAGAAAATCCACAGCAAGCTCTCCAGGGAGAAAGAAGGAAGTCCAGGACTTGTGGGCACACAAAGCTTTCAAGCTGGAGGGAAAGAAGGGAAACCTGGGAAAACTGGAGGTGAGGTCACAGGTCATGGGGTCAGAGGGTAAGGCCCAGGCGGATGTGGTCGGAGCCTTTTGGAATTTTGGATTTGGAATTTTACTAGGGCCGAGATTTTATTCTAAGTCCAATGAGGACCCACGAGAGGGTTTTAAGCAGGAGACTGGCATGATCGGACTGGTATTTTTAAAAATGGCTACTGTGGGGACAGTGGTTTGGAGGGAGAAGGATAGAAGTAGGGTGTCCAGGGGCGCCTGGGTGGCTCAGTGGGTTAAGCCTCTGCCTTCAGCTCACGTCATGATCTCAGGGTCCTGGGATCGAGCCCCGCATCAGGCTCTCTGCTCAGCGGGGAGCCTGCTTCCCCCTCTCTACCTACTTGTGATCTCCCCGTCAAATAAATAAATACAATCTTAAAAAAAAAAAAAAAAAGAAGTAGGGTGTCCGGTCAAAAACAACTGGAATTCCTCATGAACTTAAATAATTTTATAATTAATTTTTTTTTAATTTATTTTTATTTTGACAGAGAGATCACAAGTAGGCAGAGAGGAAGGCAGAGAGAGAGGGGAAGCAGGCTCCCCGCAGAGCAGAGAGCCCGATGTGGGGCTCGATCCCAGGACCCTGGGATCATGACCTGAGCTGAAGGCAGAGGCTTTAACCCACTGAGCCACCCAGGTGCCCCGAACTTAAATAATTTTAAATTTCATCTTATAACCTACAGAGAGTTTCCTGCCCAATGTTTAAGTATGCAACTTGATGTATTTTTACCTAGGATCACACTTGGGTAACCACCGCCCAGATCAAGATGGAAGAGCTTTCTAGGAACCCCCAAAAGACTCCTTCACAGCCTCTCCCAGCCTCTACCCACATTCCATCGCTCGTCCAGATCGCTGACCAGTCTCCCCAGGGTGCGCATTCCACCGCTGTTGATGCTAGCTCCGCTCCGGGAAAAGCTATTCCTCTGGTGACCACCAGAGGGCAGTGCGACCCCGCAGCTGGGCCCAGCCGCCCTCCAGTGCCACTCTAAGCCGGGCCTGGAAACAATGCTAGGCTGCCCTTGAAAGGATTCAGAGAGCGTTATAAAATTCAGCATGAAGTATCTGGCCCCAAATGAGTAGCCGGTAAACTCTGGCTGTAGGTGAGACGCCCTTGCAGACATCAGCCCTCTCCACGGTAGCAGAGTCAGCAGAGTTCCGGGCCTCTTCTTCCTCACCCCTTCCTTGGATCCCCCATGGCCTCCTGCTGTGGTTGAATGAGAAGCTGCAAACACAAGCCCAGCTTCTAACACTAAGCACCTGCTATGTCCCAGGCACCACGCTAAGCCCTTGACCCACATTAGCTCAGGTCACCCCCACGGGAGAGGAAGCATGGCACAGTGCTCAGGCAGGGGACGTTGGGTTAAATCCCAGCTCTTTCCGTTTCTCTCTGAATCTCACTTTTCAGCTGTAACATGGGGGCAACAATAGAACCAGCCTCACGGATTGCTCACAGCACTGAACGTGCGCAGACAGGACCAGTACCTAGAACGGCGGCCTCCGGACTTTTCTGACTGCACTCCACAGTGAGCGGTGCCGATTACATCAAACCGAGGAGAACACGTACCTGGGTATGTACACACACGTGTGTGTGTGTGTTGTCTGTGTCTGAAATAGGCTTCACCAAGCAATGCCTCCCCCATCTTACTGTGACACATCCTAGTCTATGCCATCTGCTCTATTATATTTTAAATGGCGCAGGTCATGATCTATTACGACAGTTTCGCTTATAACCCAGGGTTCGGAAGATGCTACTTTAGAACAACGTTCGGCCAACAGTGCGTCCATCTTCCAATTAACTGCGGGGTTCACAAGCCCCATTTTACAGAGGGGGAAATGGAGGCCCAGAGGGGTGTTGTGGCGTGCCCTTGACCTTGCAGCCAGAATGTGGCCGAGCTGAACCCCAACCCAGCATCCTTGCCAAATGACTGTTTTTCGGCCCAAGGCTGCCAACTGGTGGCTCACAGTCCAGACTGGGCCCACAGAGACATTTCATTGTTCACGTTAATGCATTCAAACGTTGACCCAACTGTTCAAAACTTGAGAGATTTGGGGCGCCTGGGTGGCTCAGCGGGTTAAAGCCTCTGCCTTCGGCTCAGGTCATGATCTCAGGGTCCTGGGATTGAGCCCCACATCGGGCTCTCTGCTCGGTGGGGAGTCTGCTTCCACCACCCCCCCCGCCCCCACGTGCCTCTGCCTACTTGTGATCTCTGTCAAATAAATAAATAAAATCTTTAAAAAAAAAAATAAAACTTGAGAGATTTAACTCAAAATCCACTCTTCCAACTTCTCTCCAAAAACAAAGCAGAGGATAGGCCAACACTGGGCCTGCAGGTGCACACGATCAGCTGGGGCCCCTGCGCAGCTCCTGCTGTCACTGCTCCAACCTCGCCAAATGCCACCGTCCCCGCCATGCCCTGTCACCTCCCTGACACATCACCTACCATCACACACGGCAGCTGGTTTTTCCATAGAAAACACATTTTTCTATCAAAAGTGGAAGGAAAATAAAAACTAAACTAAGAACTACAGATTTCAAGAAGAAAATAGAGGCATGAGTCTATTCTAACATGTTTGATATTTAAAAAATACACATCTGTGTCCACTCTCCCCCAACCTCTTTCACTAGTTTCTGTTCCCCACCTGGTCCTGGGAGCAGAGCTGGCGACTCCCATCTTACCACTACCTCGTAGCTACATCTCTTTGTCCACAGTTGTGTCCCCGGCACCTGAAACTGCCCAGCCAAGAATGGGTGCCTAATAAGGGAGGGAGGGAGGAAGTAGCTTTTATACAAAAGCTTCTCAAATGATGACAAACATAAAGGTTAAGAGCAGACATTCCTTTGCATCATCAGACTGGGTTCAAGTCGTTTCTGCCACTAACTAGCTGTGTGACCTCAGACAGCTTCCTCAACCTCTCTGGGTCTGGTATCCTCAGCTGCCAAGTGCAGGTTATTAGGATTCAGTGCACATAAATTGCGTGGAATGTAAAATATGCTACAGAAATGAAGTCGCCTTCTCCTGCAGATCACCAAAGTGAACCAAGGTCAGTAACAGTTGTCTTAACAAGCTGTCTACAGCCCAGCTGACCTGGCCTTGTATTATCTCCTGGGCCAGGGAGGCAATGGTTTTCCATAAATATCATGCCCTCAAGAGAGCCTAGGACAGATAGAGCCCTGGGCCAGATGGGAAAGCCAAGGGTTTGATCCCCAGCCACAACTCTGGGTGAGAAATGACTTGTTCAGATTCAACCATTGCCCCTCCTTGGGCTGTGCTTTCCTGAATGGAGAGGCGGAAAAGCTGGAAACTCTTCTCCAGGTGCCCTTACAGCCAGGGGTCTGGAGCACTGAGGGCCCCCACAAATCAGCAACGTTCACGAGAGACCCCTATTTGGTACTAAGAAGGGGAGAAAGCGGGCTGCACACGGGGCATCCGGCCTGCAGGTGGAGACGAGAGCAATGCTGTGTGGGTCAGGCCCCAGGAGCTGGAGCAGCTGCTGCGTATCAACAGCGGGGCTTCCTCATCCTGGAAGAGCAGCACCCCGCGCCCGCCCCCCACCCACCCCACACCCAGCCGACGGCCCTGCCACGAGGCTGCCTCAGCCCTCCTCCTGAGTCTGTAAACACTCATCCTCTATCAGATCCAATCAGGGAAGCACCCAGATTTGGCGAATGAGTTAGGGGTGAGATATGTATTATGGGACTTAGGTCTTCTACGGGAGTCAGAGGAGTTGGAAAAGCGGCGCCCAGAGTCACCAACGAGGCAAACAGAAGCCGTGGGGCATGTCCAGCCACCAAAGTGAGTCTGCAGGGAGGCGCCAGAGAGAAATCGACGAAGAACCTTGGCCTCTGCAGCCAAGCACCCAGGGGCGGCGGGCCAGCTGCTGGTGTGCACGAGTCAGAAACAAGGCCCGCGTGGAGCACAGAGGCCAGCAAGGACAAGCTGGAGTCTGAGGGCACGTCTGCAGCCGTCCTAGCCACAGCAGCCTTGCAAGAGAACGAGCTGCTGCTTCCCTTCCGCCTTCAAAATCACAGGTGAGTCCCCTTCGGGTCAATTCTAACTCGGCACCATTCAAGGGAAAGGATTCTGGGAAATGTAGTTCCAGCCCCGCCGACTTGCCGCGGGCTTCCCTACACCCTTCCGCTTTACCTGGCCGGGTGAATTCTGCTGGCCAGAATTCTGGCCAGACTGACAGAGACTCTGGAAAGTTCTGCAGGGGCCGCTGACAATGTTTTTGTCAACCCAAGGCCTTTTGTTTGGGCAATTTCCTACCTTAGGCGTCTGCAGCAGAAGAAACCTGAATCCCACCTTCCCAGCCTTCCTTGCGGTTAAGACGTAGGCATGTGACCTAGATTTAACCAATCAGAGATCCCCAGCTGGAGACTCAGCCAATCAAGTACCCCCAAGCGCTATTTAGACTCAATCGGACACAACAAGTGCAACCTGTTTAGACCCATCCAGATACGCTCGCATGTGAAAGCAATGGGATTCTGCAACGTGCTTTCTGATGCGTGGGATCCAATCTTGCAAGGAGGCAGGATGGACAGGCCCAGTATCACCAGTGAGAGCTGCAGTGTCTGGGCCCAGTGGCCGTGAAGGGAAGGTCCTGTGATGTGACTTGGCCGGTTTCTCCTCCTCCGGGAGGTCTGTGAGTCCCGCAATATCCTTTAATGGATTCCTTTCCTGCCAGATTACCTAGAGTGTTGTTTGCAACTAAAACCCTGTCCCCTTTAAATTCATGGAAGCCTGAGTCTCACAGAGAGAAGAGTACCCACCCCGTGGACAGTGGCGGGGAGTCCGGAAAAGAGGGTCCCTGGAGGTCATTTCGTAAACTGACCGCGGTGTCGCAGTCACGGGGGATCCAATCTGAATCCTGACTCTGGCACTAACCAGTTGTGTCACCTTGGGCAAGTCACTTCCCTCATCCTGCCCCGTGCGGTTATCATGAAGACCAAAAGATGACAGCATGGAAAACCCTCAGCCCATACCAGGGACGGTGGAAGGAATGTGGTGACCTTTGTTTCCCTGGATGAAAGAAAATGTAGGGGGTGTCCCGATGTGCCCTGATATGAAAGCTAAAGTTTGGAAAACATTTCTATGTGTGAAACACAACTCTAATTAATGCTACTGAGTTTTACACTTAAAAATGGTTTAAAGCGGGGCGCCTGGGTGGGTCAGTCCATTAAGCGTCTGCCTTCACCTCAGGTCATGATCTTGGGGTCCTGGGATCAACCCCGGCATGAGGCTCCCTGTTCAATGGGGAGTCTGCTTCTCCCTCTCTGTTCCTTCCCCTGCTTGTGCGCGTGCTCTCTCTCTCTCAAATAATTTTTTTAAGAAAATGGCTTAAAAGGGCAGATTTTGTTATATACATATTTTACAATTAAAATAATAATGTAATATACCCGGAATCACTGAATTACTTCAAATGGGTAGATTGTATAGTATGTGAATTATATCTCAATTAAGCTGTTAAAAATGAAAACCACCCACCCGGCTCGCCATCTGCTTTGGAGCACAGTGCGCACCCAGCCTCTTCCTCTCTCCGCCCATCAGCCCCACCCCCCACCTGGAATCCCTCCGCTCTGGCCTCAGGGGCCTTCCTTCTCTTCCTGGAAGATGCCGGAACCACCTCAGGCCTCTTACATTTGTTCTTCCACCCGGGACATTCTTCCAACCAGGTTAATGGCTCTCGGCTCTGGCTGCCCAGTAGGATCACCTGAGAAACTTTAAAAGGACAGAAGACCAAACCCCAGCCCGGAGAGTGGGATGTCATTATTTGGGGAAAGCAGGTAGGGTCTCAGCATTTACCTGTTTGTTATTCAAAAACAAACAAACAAACAAAAACAAAACAAACAAACAAAAAAAAACCTTCCCAGGTGCTTCTGATGTTCTGCTGAGAATAACCAATGCCCTGGTCATCACAGCTCGGCACCCCTTCCTTCAGGTTTCTGCTCGGGGACCAGATCCTTTGAGAGGCCGTCTCCAAACATACCATCAACCTCCCCTCCACGCCCGGCTTATTTACCTTCAGCATTATCTGTCCCACCTAGGATCATGTTATCTGCATAGTTGCTTCCCGTGGAGAATGTCAGATGAGGACAGAGGCTGCATCTGTTTTGTAAGTACTGTGTCCTCAGTGCTTAGTCCAGAGTGCTCGGTAAGCCGCTGTCCCCTGAGTGATCGGCTTTGTCCCACCTCTCTGTCCCCCGTGCTCTAGCTCCGGCTCTGGGGCTGCAGTTCTAGGCGAGGGCCACCAGGTGGCGAGAGTGCCCGATCGCGTTATGGTCCTCCGCAGCAGGTCCTGCCCCGCACCGGGCCATCCTTAAAAGGTAAGGAGGACCATGGCAAACCTCTCTGTGTCCTCCCTCTTCTCGTTCGTCGATCCAGACTCTTCAGGCATCTGAAAATACTTGACCGGGACTAGCGCCAGCGAGGGAGTCTCCGCACCCTGTCTGGAAGCTTGGAGTAGTCCCTCCTTTGTCTGGTTTCTCACAGACCCTCTGGTGCAGGCTTGGAGGACTCCCACCCTATGGCCAGTGTTTGGGGACTATCCGAAGACCCACTCCTGGGGGCTGTGATGTGCACTGTCCTCTTGCAACCCAGGGTGACGGACCCACAGGGCAATGAAGAGGTGTTGGGGAAATGCCCCAGACCTCAGGATAAGTTAAAAACGCAACAAGACAGGAGGGTGTGTGTCAAATGCTGCCGGTTATGTTCCAAAAAAGAGAAAAAAACTGCCTCCCCACAGGGGTCTGTAAATGCGCAGACTGAAGGGTGCACAGGAGAGTGACCAGGGAGAGTCAGGGAGGCTGGGAGCACACCCATGTCTTTCCAAATGGGAGGCACGGACCTAGTCAAATATATAGTAAAATTCAACATTTTTTAAAAACCACCACTTTCTCTACCACTTCCTCCTCGGGTGCTGCCTTCCCTAGGAGGCTGCAGCTGAGACCCCTGGGTGCAGGGTCGGGGTGCTAGGGAACCTCACAGTGAGGAAGGCTCCGAGGTTGCCCCTGCTTAAACTCGGCCCCACCCAGAAACCCTGCATCCTTCCAAACCCTGGCGACACAGCTCACCTGTGACTGGGACACACAAGAGGAAGTCATAAATATGTATTAACTTTGCTCAAGGATAGGAAAACTAGTAAGAGGCTGGGACAGAGGACAATGGGGGGAGGGGAGTGGCTGCTTCAGAGGTGACACCTGAAAGACAATCCAAGATGCCAGCCACAGAAGGGTGCGCCAGGCCAAGGGCACAGCAAGTGCGAGGGCCCTGGGGCCGGATAGGGGCTGGTTTGCAAGAGCTGAAAAAACGGGGTACTGCAGTACTGCTTACCACCTCAGCCTCGTTCTCTAAGGTGGGGCTGTGTCCACTGCCCCTCTGTGGTCTTCAAATGAGACGGCAAGGGGCACATACATGCCCAATGAAAGGAAGTTGAGGTGCGCCTGGGTGGCTCAGTGGGTTAAGCCTCTGCCTTCAGCCCAGGTCATGATCTCAGGGTTCTGGGATCGAGCCCCGCATCGGGCTCTCTGCTCACCAGGGAGCCTGCTTCCCCCTCTCTCTCTGCCTGCCCACTTGTGCTCTCTGTGAAATAAGTAAATAAAATCTTAAAAAAAAAAAAAAAAGGAAGGAAGCTCAAAAAATTTCTAATCCAAAAAAAGATGATGGCCTATTTGCTGGAAAAAGCATTCAGTAGCAGTCCAATTAGAATTTCACCAGCTCCATGGCCTTGAGCTAGTTACTTCTTTGGGCCTGTTTCTACAAGAGCCCCTGGCAGCTCCCATCACCGTGGCCTACACCCTCCGCATGACTATCAGGGACCACTGACCCTACATGCAGTGCCCTCCCCACCTCCACTCCTCTCAGCCATACCAGCCACCCTGCAGACCCTCAAGCATGTCAAGCTCACAGTGAATACCCCAGGGCCTTTGTACCTGCTGGTTCCTGTCTACGATGCTCACCCACTCCAGGTCCCCACAGCCAGCTGTTCATTCAGATCTCAGGTCAAACCCCCAGCAGAGAGAAGTCACCTTCACCCCTTGGTGTTATTTAAAATATGCCCATTTTTGGTTCGATCCTGGGTTTTAGCACCATAAATAAATAAAAATTAATTGATGAATGAAAAAATAAAGTATCCCCATTTTGTTCCTTTCCCAGCAGTGGTCAGCAAATGGCCTGTGGCCCAAAACCAGCCCATCCTCTGCTTTTGTAAGGCCCATGAGCTGAGCATACGGTATTTACATTTTCAAATGATTGATAAAAAAATCAGAATGTGACCCACAGAAGCCAAATGACGAGGGTGAACCTAAGCCGTATTAAGGTCGCATGCTGGCCACGCCATTCCCGAAAGCTCAGGCCCCAACCCTCGCCACGGGAAGACTGTCCCCCTCCCCCTCTGTCTTGCAAAGACGGACCAGGATTTCCCTTCAGGTTGGTGTGTCCCTGTCAACAGATTCCAAGGAACAGGACCTCCTAGGAAAGGTGCCCACTGACGGCCCCCATTGTGTGCTCACCACCTGTGGAGATGTCCTTGACTTCCTTTGCTGGGTCGTGCAGACCTGACACGGCCATCCCGACCCAATGGAAAACTGCAAATTTGAGGACGACCGAGCCATTTTTCCAAAAACAGTTTAATTAAAAAAAGGTGAAGAATCTGAAAAAACCGGGGGGCGGGGGAGGGGCAGAACCCAAAAGAGCATAACGGTGCGAGTCCACTGGCTCAGTCACAAAGAAACACCATCATCAAAAAAGATATTTAAGTTTAATACAAATTTTATACAAAGAAAATGTGAAAAAATACTTCCATATGCTAAAAGCAATTATGCTTCACAAATAAGGCCAGCTAGGCTATTTTTTTTTTGACAACTGCAATTCACAAATGTTCTTTCTCTCTTTTTCTTCTAATACTCTGTGTAGTTCTTCTCTAATATGGGGAACTAGCTGGAAACTGTACACAGTTTGCATCCTCTTATCAACAACGAAGAGAAAGTAAACAGGACTAAAATGTACAACAGAATGTACTGGAATGATATCGTACAATTAATTTTCTCATATACATACATCACCTTTTGCTTTGTTCAATGCTTTTTGTTTTACACAA
Organism: Martes martes; assembly: GCF_963455335.1. Taxonomy (NCBI): domain Eukaryota; kingdom Metazoa; phylum Chordata; class Mammalia; order Carnivora; family Mustelidae; genus Martes; species Martes martes. Next base: position 12,978,369 of record NC_137896.1, on the reverse strand, counting down.
CATACAAAATGGTACTACAGTATGCGTAGTGTAACAGACAGCACGGCTGACGTCTTGCTTTCTCTCACACCGCCTTTGTTTCATGCGTACATAAAAACGTAAAATTCCATCGTATAAATAATACATACATGCTCTTCATCCCAGACTCAAATGTCCTCTGCGTGCATCTGGCCTCTGAGTGATTGCTTCCAAGAAGCACGGCATCACTTACCAAGTATGTGTGAGTGTGTTTAAAAAGGAACCACAAAGCAAAGAAAAGATTTCTCTTTGTTTCGGAGCTTACGACCCTCACGCTTTCTCCGTCCTCTCCTGCGGTGGAGCGGAATGGGGCTTGTTTCCGTCTTCTGGAAACAAGGACCTTATTTCTTCCCTTTTAGGAGTAGTCATCATTGAAACCACACAAAATAAACTAGCTTCTCCAGGTGTCCTTCCGGTCCTGAGAGCTGGCATCGCGTAACACAGGAACGCAGCATCAGAAAAGGGCCGATGGCTTGATGGGATGTGCCCACAACGGCACAGGACCTGTGCCCAACCCCTGGTCCCGATGCGCTGCGTACAGACGCCTGAACGCCAATGGCTCATGTCCCCCCGCGGCACCCACGGATGAGGGCCTGTGTGCCACACGATCCCAGGACCCAGGCTCCATGCCGCGGTGACAGAGGGGCTGAACAACCATCCCTCTTCCAACGTCCAAACATTCTTTTCGTTGTTGGGGTTTTTTTTTAATTGTTGTTCTTTTTCTTTTTTTTTGTATAAGTTAAAGTCAATACAAATATAAAAAGGGGAAGGTACTCTAGGTTCAAGGACATCCACAAATTGTACATTATTTACACCTAAAGCATAGGTTTCGTGTGGGTCCAACAGTCCTTAGTCGATGCTAATGCCGGACGCTATGTAGTGTAGGCCGCCCTCCGTGCCAAGGGCGAAGGCCAAGTCCGCGTGTCTGGCGCTCTCCAGTCTGAAGGTGGCTGCTCTCCTGTTTCACGTTTCTTTGCTGCTTCCTAGTGCCCTGGTGTCTGGTTTTTTTTTCCTCCATGGCGTGGGTGGCTTGTGTCGTGACTTGTCCCTAGTCCCAGAAGGTGTCCAGCCGAGACTCTTTCGGGAGGAGACTCTTCGAACTGGAGCTGGCGTTGTGCTCGGAGCGTGCGGGTCCTCGCTTCTCGTCGCTGCTGCTCCAGCAACTAGACTTACTGCTCCGGGAATGGTCTGCAGAAGAAAAGCGACAGAAGGGGACGTTGAGCGTTCCCGCCAGCGGCACCGAGGCACACCCGCCCCGGCCTCCGGCCTCCTCTGCGGGCCGCCGCTCTGCCTGCCCGCCCGCCCGCCCAGGCACCGCAGCCAGTGCCTCCGACCGCTCCCCGACGACGTTGGGGGAGGGGGAGTCTCCAAAGGACAAAGGTAGAACGATTTAGTGTTTTAGGATTCAACAGCGGATCAGAGAAACAGCAGGCTGTCACGCTGTGGACAATCAAGACTGGGGAGGAAGGTACGCAAGTGCCGAGGAGGGCAGGTCTCATGCTGCACCCAGAACCGTGAACCTGTATTACATGGGGGACCGACACCGAGCACCCCCTGGACGCGTCTGCGTCCCAGCTCAGCTGCTGCAAAGTGGCACTGAAATCTTGGCTTTTGATTTACTTCCTCCTCTTAGTGGAGTTTCTTTAGTCAATTTATAGACAACTTGAAAAACAGACCCACAACCAAACCACCTGAGGGAGAGGATCACAAAGGAGAAGGAGAAAGGGCCGGAATGGCTAAGTCCGTCCAGAAACACAGACCCATGGACTCCCAGCAAGGACAGGCTGAGGGGTCACCAAAGGACACAGAACTAGAGATAAGACCTAGGACGGCTTCGAGGACGTGGGTACCACAAGAAGCTCAACAGCGGTAGAGGAATCTAGAAGAGGTTAAAGCAAGAGCCAAATGAGGCCCCTCGAAGCTGTCGCACAGCACGGTCAGCTTGGCCAGCGTGGCCAACGTCGAGAGAGCCATCAGCACACCGCCAAGACCCCGTCACACCCCGGATCGTCTGCCAAGGTCAGAGAGGCTGGGACGGAACTTTGCTTTTAAACTTCCTGAGGTGGGATGACCTTTAATTGAAAGAAGCCAACGGTCAAGCTCAGACAGAATGAGAATGAGTGAGGAAGGGACCAGATCAGAGCCGGGGGATGACGCTTCTCACCGCCTGGTAAAAAGGAATGCGCGTGTTTGGTCATGCGTCCTGGTTTTGGAAGCTAAGTAATGAAGAGAACGACAAAAATCTCCCAAGAGTAATGTGTTCAGTCAGGAGGGACGTCTTTTTAACCACCGGCATCAGTCTCGCCAGAAGAGGGGGGATTCGGGGAGACAGCACTGGGGTCAAGGGCAAGTCTTCCCAAGACTCCTGAATCCGTCTCCTCTTCGCATTCGTCCCTGTACGTGACACCCACCCGGGATGGTTCCACAGGAAGGTCTACAGGGAGCAGTGCGGCCGATCATCAGCCAACGTGAGAAAACCCTACGACAACGCGGTCAGGCTTAGACCCCTACACCAAGGAGCCAGGCCAGCCAGGCCCATGTCTCTGCAGAGCCCCGCTCCTCACGCTAAGGGGACGCACGGCGATGGCGGGTACGGCCGATCGCTGCAGGGGAGAATCAGCGCTAACCCAGGAGCTTTTCTGAAAAACAGCAAGGACGACCCCTTCCAGAAGCCAAACCATACACTCTGGCTCTCGTTTCCCACTGCGGTTTTCTGTGGCCACGCGAGGCACAGCTAAGAAGTGCGAGAAGAAAGAACAAGCCCCATCTATCTGAAAATAGAAGACACGTCCACGAAGAGAAATGTACACGCACGCGCGCGTGCGCACACACACACACACACGCATGCATGTACCACGAGGCTTCTGCAGGCCCGGAACGATTCCTGGCGGCTCTGGGGACACGGTTCCACTTCCCCTTGTGGGCCAGGTAGGTGGGGCACGGGCTGCCGGGCTGTGGCACTCAGGGCTTTAGCAGGCCACTTGCCACACCGCCGGGGACCGAAGAGCTGGTCCAGGCGGCCTCGGAGACCGTCAGGGAGCTCGGGGGCCCCGAATCCTACCATTGGCTACTTGTGTTCATCAAGATGCTGCCCGCTGTTCTCAGAACCGTGAGCTCTCTATCAGCTCACCCTTCTCCAACCGGAGGCACGCACAGGGGACTGGCGCCCTTTCACTGTGCACGCTGAGCTGCACGCAGGGTCCCCCCGGCCACCAGCGGTGTGATGGGCGGATAAGGTGCACAAAGACAGAAAAGCAACTCTGTGAGCCACGAATTCGGAAGCATGTCAAAGCACAATTCTCAGAACAACCAGCTCTGCGCACAGCCTAATTCCACCAGGGAAACAGGGGCCGGAACCATACTGAGGCGGAGTGCATCCCCCAAGGGAGAGGATTACTGAAAGGGAATCACAACTCCTCTCCACTGACGGAGGGCGGGGACGGTGAGGAAGGCGCCCTGGCCAGGACTGAGGAAGGGGCTACAGATGAGGTATCGAGGGACCAACATCCTGATGACGGGACCCTAAAAAATTACATCTGAAACCGAAGAGCCAAAAATCAGTGATATGAAAGGGCTTTCCGAGGACACGAGGGTCATGGGGTCCAGCGAAGAGCTTGGTGCAGAAGAACTGGCGGTCGGACAAAAGGACAAAACAAACTCCAGGAGAAGGTACAACTGTGCCCGAACGGGCACGTAATCCTGGCAGCCCAAGCACCTCCTCGGCCAGAAAGACAAGCTCGGGATGGTGGAAACCCAGCCTCGAGGTCTCCAGCTCGGCTGCCGGCTGCCAGCGAGAAGACTCAGCCGTGGTCACGGACAGATGCACCTGTTCTCAACACTGAGGATGGGAGGTCATAGCGGAGCAGAGGGCAGCCACCGAGGGAGGGGACAAGAGACTCCATCTCTAGTTGACAGAACCCGAACTAAAGAATGCGCATCGTATCTGACCCAGGGAACCCCTACGGCATGTAAACAGCGACACAGGTCATCAGGGAGGCGGGGGAAAAAGAGAGGTCATCCATGAGCCCAACTCTCATCTTCTAAAGCCAGAAGTCAAAAAGAAATGTGGAAAACTAACATCCAGAAACAAACGGACAAGGAAATATATTATTTGTACATAAGGAGGTTAAGTACCAGGAGTATCAGTGGGGACTAGGCCTAGAAACGGTCCTTCTCTGTACAATTTTATTTTCTCTAACTACATGCATGTTTTGCTTTAAAATCTCAAAATTAAAATTTGATAAGCAAGCAGCAAGGAAGAGCATTCTCCCTCCGACTGCCTCCTCCTCACCCGCCCAGCACCAGGAGCTACTCGGAGCTCAGGAGCCCCCAGTGGGTTTCGGAGCCCACTCCCTCCCCTCTGCGAGACTCCACCTCACGGCCACCGCGCCCGATGGCAAAAGCCAGCAGAAGTTAAATGCGACGTACAAGGAGTTCGAAGGGGAAGCAAGCAAGCCCGTCTTTCCGCTTTTGCACGATCCCCAGCATAAACCGTTTTGTGAGAAATAGAGGAAAATCGTAAGACGGCAAGTCTATTGTCCTGACCAGGCCTCTGGGCACCTCCCATGCATGTCCCTCCCGCTCATGCTCCTCGATGTCACAGCAACACTGCCTGAAAATACTCTGCTTCCTCCAGTCTCTAACAGTGAGCTCTGGGGTGCTACCCCCACTTGCTAATATGCCGCCCGTGCAGCCTCGTCCCACGTCCTAAACATGGACGTCTCCCGAGTGCGGCCCCAGATGCACCCCTTTCTTTACCCAAGACCTGCCAAGAAGATCCCTTCTGCTGCGGGGATCCTGGGACTCTGGCCAATCTCGTCTTTGTGAGACAAAGTCTCAAAACGCCGTTTAGAATTTAAGACGTCCACAGTGATTCATGGCTCAGCGGTCAATGGTGACTGCACCAAGACAGAAACCACACGGCGTGAGCGCAGCAGTACGTGAGAGAGCGAGAGGCAGGCTGGAACAAGTCTTAGACAGACATCGACCTGGGCTGGGGACGGAGACAGGTAGTAGACAGGTTGTGGTAGCCACTAGCCACATGATGCTATTTAAACAAAGTAAAAGAAAATGTTAACTTCTATTCCTCAGTCTCCTCGGCCACAGTTCAAAGGTCCAGCAGCCAGATGTGCAAGCGGCTCCCAGGGGACAGCACAGGTGGAGAACAAGGCCATCACCGCAGAATGTTCTAGGGGGGCAGCACTGCTCTAGGGGGAGATGCAGGGCGTCAAGGAAGGGACCTAGAAGTACAGGAGGCTATTTAAATGCCATGGGAGAAGGAGGTGCCTGGGTGGCTCAGTCGGTTAGGCGCCCAACTCGGTTTCAGCTCAGGTCATGATCTTAGGGTTATGAGATCAAGCTTCACGACGGGCTCCACGCTCAACAAGGAGTCAGCTTGGGGACTCTCTCTCCATTTCTGTCCTTCCCCTACTCGTGTGCGCGCCTTCTCTCAAATAAATAAATCTTTTTAAAGTAAAGAGACAGGGGACACCTGGGGGGCTCAGTCATTCAGTGTCTGCCTTTGGCTCAGGTCCTGAACTGAGGGTCCTGGGATCGAGCCCCACGTCGGGCTCCCTGCTCAGTGGGAAGCCTGCTTCTCCCTCTCCCACTCCCCCTGCTTATGTTCCCTCGCTCGCTGTCAAATAATAATCTTCTTTAAAGAAATAAAAATAGATAGCTAACAGCCACAGAAAGGAAGCAACTGCAAGTAATACATCTGGCTATGAGGACAGGGAGGGAAAAGACAGACGGCCGGGGTTTGTCCAACGTGGGGTTCTGCCAAATAGACACTGAGAAAACCAGAAGGCATGGGAGGCTGGGTTACAGGGGGCTGCTGGGAGGAGCCATGGAAACGGAGCTGGGAAGGAGGAAGGAAAGAGGGAAGTGAAGAAAGGGAAGAGTGAGTAGGTCCGGAAGCGGAGGCGGAGGGGAGAGGACGCCCTGACCGTCCCCACACACCAGCACCTTAGCAGCTGGGTTACACGAAATGGCTCACATTCGACCATTTTTGACTCACAGTTTCATACGGGCCAACCTAAGCACTCAGAGCACCGTGGCTTCACCGAGGGGACTGGACTGAAGTCCTGGCCGTGATCGTCACTCACGGGGTTACTCGTGCATGTCACCTCACCCCCCACGGCCTCACCATCCTCACCTGCTTAACGGAAATAGGAACGTCTCTCCCAGAAGCTGGGAATAAACGCGCTAAGGTGTCTGTCGGTGTCACACTCTTCCATAAGCATCAATTAAGCGCCCCTCTGCCTTCCCCTGCAGCTCTAGAAGACGGGAGCTGTCGGCCTTATTCCTCCTATACCCTACATTCTCAGGGAGAATTCCAGATCCTGCTCCCCCTCCCCCTCCCACCATCCTGTCACCAGACTCCTCAGGGATAATTCTCTGCCTGTTTTCTGCTCCCACCCACCCAGTACCAAATCATCAGCCTCTTCTGGGGCTTCTAGCCTCCTCTCCCCAACGTGAACCCTCCTTTCCTCCCACGCGAGACAGCCATGTGCTTCAGGTCAGGGGTCCGCCAACAATGCTCCAGGACCAAATCCACCCCAACGCCTGAGTTTTCTAATACAGATTTTCCTTGGTGCACAGCCACACTCACGGTAACTCAAGCACCGCTCACCTTATCCATGTCACCTTCACAGATCTGACACAGACCACCGGGCCCACAAAGCCTAAAATACCCACTCACTGACCCTTTAGGGAAAGTTGGCCAACCCCTGGGCTGGGTAATACCTCATCACCTCAGACGTGACCATCCCCTAACCACGTTCCTGCATGCAGTCCTCCGCACTGCACCGGATTCCGGACAGCAGACAATGTCCCCAGTGGCACACTGAGCCCACGTCCCCGCTCCAAAACCCCAGCAGCGCCCCCTTCTGAAGCGATGCTCCCCGACCCTGCCCTTTCGCACACCACATCCACAATTCCCACAAGCCACAGTAACCCTAACATACTGCCCAGTCCGTGTTTTCCTTTTTAGCTCACTTTAAATTTCAACGAATTTTAAATCACTACCTACATCACCAACAGCAAATCGACAATACATGCCACAGATAGAAGGCAGCTCGACAAATAAACGTAATGAAAACCACACTGTAGTACGCACATCGAGGTAGACACCACGTCTGCTCTGTCTTTGTTAAAAGGAGAAACTAGCAAGTATCAAGGAGGTGCGAAAGGCATCGTAGCACGAAACTGAACTGCTCTTGGGATTCAGCCAGGGGACTGGGGGGAAGGGAGCAGGGAATGACCTTCTCAACAGGCGGGTCAATGTTGTTTTAATTCCAAGTTCACCTTCTCCCTAAAACGGATCGTCCCACTCCCTCTCACCCCCCTTCCCTCAATCTGAATCCCACTCCCCAGCCCCTCCGGGAAACCTTCCCCAGCTACGGATGCTAACAATGGCCATCACCTCCTTCTCGGTGCACTGAGTACACAGAAGGGAAGTAACGTGTGGTTTTCTGCTAAAGAGAACCATATAGCAGACAGAAAGATCCTAGAGCTAAGGGACGCTGAATAAAGCAAATTGTCCTCAATGGGGGCACCTTCTTCTGCGAACCCTCTGGAATCACCCAAAACTGGTTTAGGAAGGGACAGGAAAAGTGACCCTTCGGGCTAGAATGGAGGACAGCTCAAACCCCACAGAGGAGGAAAAACTAAAAACTTAGTCCCAGAAAATACCCCAAAACAACCTACTGGGTTATTCCTCAACAGGAAAGATTTCTACAGAAAGATCAAACACCTAAAAATTTTCTTTTCTCTAAAAAGTCTCACCTGCCCTCGCCCACCCAATGCAGGAGGTGAGACCTCAGGAATAAGAGTTCTAGGTGGTTGCGCTCACTGGGGTCATTTCCCTGAGGGCAGAAGAACTGCCCGACCCCACCCCAAGTCAGCAACAGAACCCTTGTTTCGAATCAAGTTTTATGGGGAACCCCAAAAAATAAAGCAAACCCAGGGTAACTACTGATCGGTTTGGAGAGGGGCCTGAAAGCTGCCTTGCCCGGCCATTCCCTCACCCCCACCCCAACGACCTGCCCAGGGCACCCCCAAAGATTCCTAAGGATCCACAGTGGTTGGAAAACCACTGCCATAAACCCTTAAAGTTTTCCCTGAGAAAATGGCTTCCCCTCTGCCCGGGAGGAATGGTGAGAGTACGGTCCACCCACCAGGGGGCAACATACCAGAGCCTTGGTTGGAGCCTAAGAGAATGGAGGAGGGCGTCTCCCTGGAGCCAGAAAGGTCGAGGGTCTAAAAATACAAAAAGAGAGAGATGGACACAAGGCACGGGGGCCAATGTAGCCCCCCCCCAGGGAAGCCTAGGGATCCATGGGGGTGCTCATCGCTGCCCCCAAGGCACCTGTGTGCCCTCTGCCTGGCGAGCTCAGGCAGGGGAGGCCAGGTCAGCTGGGGTGGCCCTACACCTGTGCTCAGTCTCCCAGAATGAACAGGCTGGAACACAGTAACGGGGTGGCCCTTCCTCAACCCTACGGCCTTAGCTTCTAGAACATTCACTGACCTACCTACCCTTCAGAGTTTGGCCCACATCTAAAAAGGAGGTGTATGGCTTCAAAAGGATTATCAGCTCCCATTTATTTCACGTTAACCCCTGCCCAGGCCAATATTATCAATGAGATCAAAGGGTTTAGATGGATGGCATAAAGACTTATTCTTTTCCTAATACACATCGAAATAAATACATAATGCTACAAACGTAAAAACGTTATCAAGGTGCCACCGAAAGTAACTTTTGCGTACAATCCATGTGACATCCAACACACGCTGGGAGCTAGGAGGTGCAACTTTCGCTCTCCAATATGGCAGTGACCGGCCTGATGTGACTATTTGTATTTCAATGAATTAAAATTAAAACTGAAAGTGCACGTCTTTGCTCACACCAGCCAGGGTGCAAACGCTCAGCCACCCCAGGTGGCTAACGGATCCCACGCTGGGCAGAGCAGACACAGAACACTCCCATCACTGCAGAAGGTTCTACTGGACGACACTGTTGTGAACTGTGAGAGTCCCCAGAGAGCAGCTGCCAGGTCACACGAATGTCCACTCGGGCTCCGCGTCCCTCGGCCCCAGCCCTGGCCCGCACGCCCACTGGTGAAAAGCGGCTAAGACCGCCCCCTCCCCCCCCAAGCAGCAGCCTGCCGGCCTCGACCACCTTGCAGACAAGCCTCCTACCACGTGGGACTTGCAGAGGCGGCAGACATGGGGACGGGTGCGCAGCCCCGAGTGTTGTTGTCACTGGCCCGAGGCGAGTGGCTACTCACCGACCCGCTGTCCTTGCTTTTCTCCGCTGGCGCCTCCTTGTCTTTCGAGGTGCTGGCTGTTTCCGTAGGGGCGGCCTGAGTGCCGGAAGAGCTCCCCTGCGATGGCTTGTTTAGTGTCTCCGAGTTCACCTCGGCATCTGCTTCCTGCTGAGGAGCCGTAGCTGCGGGGGGGGGGGGAGAGAAGCCACGGGTGAGCCGAGCGCCTCGGCTTCCAGAACGGCAGGAAGCCCCACTCTGTGTGAGGCCCAGAAGGACTCTGACCCACCCACCATCCGAACAGAGGCAGCTTCTCTGCAGCCCCACCCAGGGGCTTTTCAGAGTTTTCCAGAAGCTGAATTCCAGACTTAGTGCGAAAATACGCTCATTTTTTAACAGCTCATTAATTCAAGTTTTATTAAGTCACTCTGGAGACGAAAGCACGGTGGCAGAGCAGATGAAGCCCATCGGCAGAGGCAGCCTGTTACGGCTGATCCAGCTTTACTCGTTCCGCAATTTCTCATTTCACACCTATTCTAGCCCCTGGATTTGCTTCCTTCTAAAGCAAGGCAGGGAAGTCCACGTGAAAAAAAAAACAACTCGGTGTCTAAGGCAGAGAATATCTGGCTGGAGAGGGCAGAAGCTGGGAGCACCTGAGAGCAGCTCAGAAAGATGGACATTATTATGCCACAAAGGAAGGAAAACTGAAGGACATTATGGGCATCTTGTCAAAGTAACAACAAAAGGGTCATCAGACACATACATTCCAGAGCTTAGGAGAATCTAACTCCACTGTGCGAAGAGATTTAAAATAGCGATTAAGAAGACATCTCCCTAAAGGTAAAAGGACCCGGCAATGTATGGCTCAATATGACCTTTTTAAAATTAATAAAACAGAACATCTGTCTAGGGTAGGAGCGGCCATATTAGCGCTACTTAATTTTTGTCAATAAAGTTTTATTGGAACACAGCCACGCCCACCACTTAACACACTGTCTAGGACTGCAGTCTCCCCAAATCAGCACAACAGAGCAGTTCCAACAAACCACACAGCCCACAGAGCCAGAAATATTTACTCTGTGGGCCTTCAAAGGAAACGTCTGCCAACCCCTGGCCTTGGGAGTGCCTCTCAATCCTGGGCATTCACATGCCACCTTCAAAAAGTTTACCAGTCTAACAGACACACCACCTTAATAATTATGTCATTTTTAATTAAATGAATTCTTTAAAATGGAGGCTTTTGGAGCACCTGGGTGGCTCAGTCAGTTAAGCATCTGCCTTTGGCTCAGGTCATGATCCCAGGGTCCTGGGATTGAGCCCCGAGTTGGGCTCCCTCATCAGCAGGGAGCCTGCTTCTATCTCTCTAGCTCTCTCTGCTTGTGTTCTGTCTCTCTCTTTCTCTCTCTGTCAAATAACTAAAACCTTAAAAAGAAATAAAGAAAGTGTCCAACTCTTGATTTAAACTCAGGTCATGATCTCAGGGTCGTGAGATCGAGCCCCAAGTTGGGCTTTGCACTGAGCAGAGCCTGATTAATATTTTAAGATTCTCTGTTTATAGCAGCAATGTCCACAATGGCCAAACTGTGGGAAAAACCTAGATGTCCATCAACAGATGAATGGGGCTGGGGGTGGGGGAGCACTGTCCTGTGCATTGCGGGGAGCTTGACGGCATTCCTGGCCTCTCCTCTCGGGAGGTCAGCAGCGCCTGCCTTGGTCAGGATGGCCACAACTGTCTGCAGTCACTGCCAGTGTCTCGGGGTGGGGACCAAATTCACCCCGTTGAGAACCACGACACCTCCCATGAAGCTACCCTCAGCCAAGTAACAGCGAGGAGGCCCCAATTCAAAAGCTCATGCGTCAGCTATGTGTGTGCACGAGAGTGGCAAGCCACCCAGCTTGCGGACCTGCAGGCCAGGGGGGAGCCGGACACCCACCGCCACTCACCCCTGGGGCCGGGATGTACCCCGTGTGGCCATACCTGACTGGGTACAAGACTTCATGTGCTCGGGCCAGTGGGCCTGCTGGCAGGGGTAGTCACAGTAGCTGGTGTTCCAGCAGCAGTAGAAAATGGCCTCCTTCTTGCAGTTGGCGCACCACTGCTTCTTCTTGGTCTCGTCCACCGCCTGCTGCTTCTCCAGCTCCAGCTGCTTCTTCACCTCGGCCATGAGCCGGTCCCGCTCCTGCTCCAGGCTCTGCCGCATCTCCGCCATGGTCAGCTCTGACAGGGGAGGGACGAGGACACCGGCGTCATCAGCGGTCCCCCGGCCCAGGGCAGGGAGGTCTTTATACCAGATCAGAAAGGAAGCCCAGGACGTGGGTTCCACCAGACAAAGAGTGCGGGTCCTGGCTCAGAGGTGCCTTGGCTGTGTGACTCCCCGCCGGGGTGAGAATCCTAGCCTGGCCACGCCCCAACATCTACACCCGCAGAATAAGCACTCATCACGCTGATCTGCGTGTCACGAGGAGTGTCAGGTCCCCGGCATACAGATAACCTGCCCCCTGATGCCATGGGAAAACCTCAAATAAACCTTCGAAGCAGTTTCCATGAAGCTCGCTTTGAGTTTTACCATCAGTATAAGCTTTCCTATCCACCAAACACCTACACAGCCCCCAGCCTGCACGTGCAGGTGTGTTTTCTGACCACCTGTACCAACCCACTTCATCTTCGTACTCACCCTATGAGACGAGCTCTACTATAATACCCCTTTCACAGATAAGGAAACTGAGGCACCCAGCTAATGAGGGCAGAGCAGGCGCTGGATCTCAGACACACTTTCTATTTAGTGTGTGCAGGGGCGGTGGATGAGACTGACCACCACACAGGGCCCCGTGACTGATCATTACGGTTGATCAACTATCGAAATGCTCAGTCTACTGACCCTTTCCTCCTCTCACTTCAGGCAAAAAGTCCCTGCACAATTCCCCTGGGAGTGACCTGCACGCCAACAGAAAAATAAAGGATCCCTCGATCGTTAAAATGATCTTCCTGAAATTAACGCACACACCCCTCTAAAAACACCAGGACAAGATGGGGGAACCTAGATGGCTCAGTCGGTTAAGTGTCCAACGCTTGGTTTCTGCTCAGGTCATAAACCTCACATCAGGCTCCGTGCTGGGCAGGGAGTCTGCTCAGAATTCTCTCTCCTTCTCCTTCTGCTCCTCCTCAAACTGGCTCTCTAGTATACAAGTGAAGTCTCGCTCTCTCAAAACTTATTAATTAAAATTTTAAAAAACAACAGAAAGAAAATTAACCCCTTCCACTTGCACCAGACACAGCCTCTCTGCCACTCGCCGCTGCCTTTAACAAGGAGTCTGCAGACCTTGGTAAGTTCTGGCCAGCCCTCACGTATTTTTTTCCAAACGTGCAGCCAATTATTTAAAAATGGAGAGATTCGGGGTGCCTGGATGGCTCAGTGGGTTAAAGCCTCTGCCTTCGGCTCAGGTCATGATCCTAGAGTCCTGGGATCGAGCCCCGCATTGGGCTCTCTGCTCAGTGGGGAGAGCCTGCCTCCCCGCCCCGCCCCCCCCACCGCTGCTCTGCCTACTTGTGATCTGTCAAAAAAATATAAACAAAATATTAAAAAAAAAATGGAGAGATTCTACATAAAAACAGGTTCTTTGACTTTATTAGAGAAACGAGAAGTCACAACATCCAACTCAACTTTCTCCATGGGAACAACCTAAGGAGCGGAGGGGTCCCTCCCCGGGCAGCTTCATAAGGATTCGCATTTGCAATGCGTGCTTTCGGGATCCATCACCTGTGAGGGGGCGGGCACACCTGGGCATGCTCTCCCTAACACGGGACACGCGACAGCTGCCAGCATCTGGACACTGGTGCTGACACTACATGCCTCTACCTTTGTGGAGAAAGCCTGTAACAACATGGACACGGAATGGCAAGCCACAACAGCACCTAGTCTAAACCAGGGAGCAACACAGTAGCCTCCCCCGCAGTGTGGGGCAGCAGGAGGTGTCTGAGACTTTGTTAAAATGCCCAGTACTCAATAGGCCGGAGGAAACGTCTGGAGCCCCAGCGCCCAGACCGGAATCCCAGCTGTGGGACTCCCAACAAACTTGCCCAGCGCGTCTGTGCCTCACTCGCTTCACCTGGAAAATGGGCTAACAGCCCTGTCTCAGAAGGGTTCCCGGGAGAATTACATTCAAAGTGAATTCACAGAGAAGTACTGAAGACCGTTCTTGGCCCAAAGTCAGAATTCAGGACCGCGGCTGTTACTGTTTCGCTACTGATGCTGGCACCTTGCAGAGAAAAGAGGAGAGCACGCCCTGACATCTGCTCTGGGATTCAACTCTCCAGGATTCTGTGGTCTCCCCGGCAGGGGGACATCCCCAAGCCTACTTCAGACTCAATCCACACCTGGACCTGCCTCCACACCTGGACCTGCTGCAAAGAAGCCCACACCCCATAACCGTCCTCAGTACGGACCACCCCGCCGGGCCTCACCTAGGTTGTGTTTCATTTCCGAGAGCTCCTGCTGGTGCAGCCACTGTAGCTTCTCTATCTCGATCCTCAGCCTGCGAATCTGTAACGAGAGAGAGGGGGACTCTTAGAAGGCATGTCTGGGGGGGCGGGGGGGGGGGGGGCATTCGGCAACAGGCTTAGAACTTGACCTCCAGCTGGAAGAGTCAATGCCACGCGGCAGACGGAGGCATAGGCAGCCTGGCTGCTGCAGTCCAGAGAGGTGGGCACCCGTGCGTGACCCAAATTCAAGAGAAATTCTGTTTCCAAAAACAAAATACAGTTGATCTCTGAACAACATGGGGGGAGGGGGGAGGTCAGGGGGCACCAGCACCCCCACGCAGTCAAAATCGACACGTAACTTTTGACTCTCCAAAAACTTAACAGCCTACTCTTAACCAGGAAGCCTTACCAGAAACAGAAGCAGCTGATGAACACACACATAATGTGTGTTAGACACTGTATCTATACAATCAGGTAAGCGTAAGACAGTATTAAGAAAATCACAAGAAGGAAAAAACACAGTATACAGTACTGTACTGGAAAAAATCCACATATAATGGATGAGCACAGTTCAAACCCATTTTTCAAGGGTCAACAACACAAGCAGTCCTTCTTTTCCAAGAAATACTGGCTCCAGAAAAAGCCACTTCAAGTAAAAACAAGGGGGAGAGAGGGCGCCCGGCCGGCTCCGTTGCTAGAACATGGCAACTCCTGATCTCGGGGCTGTCCCACCCTGGGCACAGAGTTTACTTTAAACATGGATGAATAAATGAATGATGAATGAAGTAAAAACAAGGACCAGATTTTCATAATAAATTGAAACATGAAAGGTTTGATTAGAACTTTGGTCTAAAAAAAAAAATGCAACTGGGGTGCCTGGGGGGCTCATTCCATCAGGTGTCTGCCTTCAGCTCAGGTCATGATCTCAGGGTCCTGGGATGGAGGCCCCCACTGGGATCCCTGCTTAGTGGGGCGTCTGCTTCTCCCTCTCCCTTTGCCTGCTATTCCCTTTGCTTGTGTTCTCTCCCTGTCAAATCAATAAATGAAATCTTTAAAAAAAACAAAAAAAACAAAAAAACTTGAACAAATAAATATAGCTTTGTTTTACCTCTCATCTAACATTTTAGGTGGAATCCACAGTCATTCCCCTGAAATTCCAAAGCCTAACGTCTCTGGAGACCAAAGGCTATTTTGGAGGGAGGGGTTAAGTGTTGCAGGAAAGTCATCTGGAGGGGAAAATTACACTCGACCTGAACTGCTTTGGGGCTATTCGCAGAGTTTGAGGACCACAGTCCTTCTCTGCAGCGGCGATGTGGCCCTCCGCACTCCCTCCAGGACAGTGCAATGTCTCAAGACATCTGGCCTGACCCCATTGAGGGCTGCTACGGCCAACAGGAGGTAGAAGCCTGGGTTGCTGCTAATTGGCCTACGATGGACAGGGCAGCCCCCATAACAAGGAATTATCAGGCACAAATGTCAGCAGTGCTGAGGTTAAGAAACCCTGACTTATCCCACGTGCTGTGAACAAGCATATTTCACAGCAGAAATGGGGTGGGGTGTGCATATTGCCTTTTTAGATTCCGAAAAATTCTGCCCACATCTGGACCCCAAGGATTCAAAGGAGACATTATGGATCCGTATTCACAACCACATGCCAATTCTTAAACCGAACAAAAAAACAATTAAGTATGGCCGGGGGGTGGGGGGGAGGCATGCTTTACTAAGCCAACACTGCCCTTTCTTGTTTGTGACATCCTTGCCCTAATCAAAAAGAGGGTCACATGAGCAAAATAAAATCTGAAGGGGCTCACTGATTCCTCTCGGGACCTCTCTCAATGTTTTATATTCACACTGCTCTGAGTTTAAAGCCCTATTAGAACATCTTCCTGGAGATTTTCTCTTCTGAGGGCCTGCCTAACCCTGCCAGGCCCTTGTAGGTCAATGGTTTGCGTGGAACGTCCGGGTCTCCAACCTCACTTGGAAGGACCTCAAGAAATCCTGCCACTCGTCATTTCACCTGGTGACACCACCCCGCCCCCAGCATCTGGCTCACAGTGAATCAGCCTAAGGAAGGCAGTTCAAGGAGGTCTATTTTTATAAAAGGTCACTTGGTAAGTGGACAATTTAATGTCTTAACCACTCTACTCCCTAGGCAACCACATAATTGCGGAGGCTCTCGGTACACGAATTCTTAGACAACAAGGATCACTGGGATTAAAAAAGCCCACACTTAGAGAGAGCCGGGAGACAATTACACTGACCAGGGGGTGAACTCAAGCTCGGGGGTGAACTCAAGCTCCGGTCAGGGGCCGTCCTCTGCTCACACAAAGCAGGGTGTGTCCCCAGAGAGCCAGCCTTTCTGGCTCAATGAAGAAGTACCCTCCCACCAACCACAGTCCGCAGAGCACCCGGAGGGACTTCCAGAGAAGTGGCTTCCTGGCCCCACCTTACAGCAGCCCATAAAACACTCTCAGCAAGTAAAGAATTACGTGTCATCGCTGACCTCGGCTATTGTGCTTCCCGTAGTGTTTTTAGAAAGATCATTGTAGATCTCTGTCATCGTTCCTTTTATCGCATCCATCATCTGAAAGATAGAAACAGAAACAATTCCCGTGATCACCTCCCTGAGGCTTTTCAAGAGGACATACATCTAAAATCTACCTAACTTAAAGCAGCCGTTCGCAACAGGGGGGCTATTCTGCCCCTTGCAGGACATTTGGCATTTGTAATTGTCCTGGGTGGAGGTCAAGGTTAAGCTAAATGGCCTACAATACACAGAACAGCCTCCACAACAAAGACTTCTCCAGTCCAAAATGTCACGGGTCCTAAGCTTAAGGAACTGGTATAAACCAGGAGGATAGTGATGAATCACCTATAAATAAAGCTACTTTCTGTAGTCACAGGCTCATCTGGAGGGAACGAATGTGGGGCCCTGGCATGTTTGGTGGGGCCAGCGCTGTGGGTTCGAGGCAGGGGACGTTTCCTTTTGTCAATGTTGCTTCTTAATTCCTGCCCCTTAAAACAAAACAAAACAACACAAAAACCACAAACAGAGAAACAGAAACAAACAGAACGACCCGTTTTATTGAGATCTCAATCGTACACCAATTCGGCCACTCAGAGGGCACAAATCAATAGCTTCTAGGAGATTCAGAGTTGCACACCCATCCCCACGGTTCAGACCTTCCCAGCACCACGAAAAGAAACCCCGCTGCCCTTCAGCTTCCCCCCCTTGAAGAGCCCCATGGGCCCCCCACCACTGATCTGCTTTCCATGCCTAAGGATTTGCTTCATCTAGATACTTTGTATCTACAGAGTCACACCATCTGTGGACCTCCGTGACTGCCTTCTTCAACTCAGCGCAGAGTTTTCAAGATTGGTCTATGTCACGGGGCCTGGAAGTACTTCATTCCCTTTTATGGACGACTACTATAGTGCACGGTGTGGACACAGCCGATGGTTATCTGAAGGCCTTAGGTCAGGGCATTCATTCGCTGCCTTTCCAGTTTGCTTCCCACCTTCCCTTGCTCTCACCATTTGAGCCCTGAAGGCATCAGCGAGTTTGTGACATCAGCTCAGGTCCAGGCAGCAAGGGGCCAGCTAGTTACATGCTGACTGAACAGTGTCTGTAGGATGATTTCTCCCTCCCACTTGCTGGCTGATCCTGTGCCCATCACGGGGTGGGGGGCAGGAGACCAAACAGGGCCGCTAGGCCTGGGCTGGCCACTGCCAAGTGTCCACTGTGTTTTGCAGCTGGCTCTGATCCGGCGAGAAGGCAAGACACAGACCCCCCCCCCCTTGTATCCAATGCCCGAGATTTGCTCCCACTATCGTCCTCTCTCTGAGCCTCGGTTTCCCCATGTAGAAAACAAGGATAACTACGGTGCCCCATGTAGGGTGAGCACAAAGATTACGAGAAGTCCACGTAAAGATTATGGTTCAGGGTAGGCGTTCAGAAATGCCTGCTCATCTTATTCCTACAGAAAAAAAATGCACACGACCTGTAACTATGAAACTGCCAACCCCCAAAATACTAACCCCCAAATTCACCCCAAAATGGGAAGAAAATGAATACAACGTCTATTGGGATTTCTGCTCCTAGCTTGTTCCGGGGGCCACACAAGCACACTGCCAGGAGAAACACTTTGTGCTTTACGCCGTCCCTCTCTTTGGGCCATCCTGTCCTGCTGGACCAACCATGTAGATTTAAAATATTAGAGCTAAATGGCTTTACGAGAAAACTTCAGAAAGCGGATGAAATTCAATACATTACTAATGCAATGGTTACATTCCATTTTAAAGAAATCATGGATTTGTGGACGGACTTTCACTTTCTTCCAAATATAGCCAAGAACGCAGCATTACTGAAGGGCGCCCTTCTGCCAAAACACACAAATCTGGGTCTTTAACTCCGAGACAGGGAAGTTCATCAGCTCCAAAAGTATGTCACTGTGTTCATTTTCTTAACTGCAAAGACAGTGTCTATCAAGAAGTTCATCCCTTAGTTTTGCTGTAAGAGCAAAAAGGGCAGCCAAAGGTCATGGAATAAAACTAGATGCAGAAGCTCAGAAAACTAGCTAGAGCCGCTCGGTGGGCCTCAGTTTCCCCATCTGTAAATAGGCAGCTTGGACCAAATCAGTGCAAGGTGGTTACGGCTGGTCTACAAGTAGAAGAGACCATTCAGACCAGACGAGACACCTTCTTAAATCAGTAATGAAAACATGACCCCCCCCCTTCCAATCTCCTGTAACTCTGCACATCCCGTTAGGAAGAAAGTCTCAGCTCAGTGCCAGTACAGACCAAACACTTTTATGACAATCTCTCCTTTTAACCAAAGGAACACAGACTTGGACTTCAAGCTTTGACAAGGAATGGTGTGGCAATGTTAGGCTCAATTTTATTTTAGTTCTTCAATAAAGTCAATTTAAACAAAATTAAGTTCAACAAAAATATAAAATCAGTAACTAGAGGGCGGACAGGTTAAGACTAAAATCCTGAGAATGGCCATAAATGACCTTGAATACTTGCTGTTCTGACATTCAGTGACTATGACAATTCATGCATTTTTTTTAAGAAGGTTTTTATTTGTTTGTTTGACGGGGGTGGGAGGGGGAGGAGGTGGGGGAAAGGTAGAGAGAGAGAGGGAGAAAGCAATCACAGGCAGAGGACATGGCCGGCAGGGGAGAAGCAGGCTCCCCGCTCAGCAAAGAGCCCAGTGTGGGGCTTGATCCCAGGACCCTGAGATCATGGCCTGAGCTGAAGGCAGAGGCTTAACGAACTGAGCCACCCAAGTGTCCCAATTCATGCATTTTATTCAAAAGGAAGACAGATATAGTCAACGAGTGACAAAGTCATCCCTGAGACCAGTTCCGATTCTAGCTGGGGGGAGGGGGAGACTGGGGAAGCAGGGGGACATGAGGTAGGGTTGCTTAAAAAAGCCACGTGCAAGACCAACAAGTTCAAGGACAGTGGACCTCTGTGGTCGGTAGGCTTCACAGGGATTTACAAAGCAGAGGACCTAGCAGAGCCATGCCAACTCCTGGCTGCATGGGACTTGTTCTCCGTTGCTACGTTTTGTGGTTATCTATTATGCAGGGATACCTGATACACCTCGAGAAAAGGGATACAAAGAAAATGACCAACAAAAACACACCGGTAAAAGATGATAAATCTCTAAAAGGGAGCCTACCTTCAACACAACACAGTGATGCAGCTCTTCATCGTGAGACGTCAAGAATTCTAGATACAACTATTCCCAACAACCGTCACCCCACTCTTTCTAGAAACCTGAATACTTTATTCATTGTTAATTAGTAACTGATTCACTTGTGAAGTGTAAATTATCATTACTGCCAACTTTAGTAACATGCTAAATACTCTTCCTAGGTTACTACTCATTAACTACTACTTTTTTTTTAAGATGTTATTTATTTATTTGACAGAGATCACAAGTAGGCAGAGAGGCAGGCGGGGGGGGGGGGGCGCGGAGGAGGCTCCCCGCCGAGCAGCAAGCAGGATTCGGGGCTCGATCCCAGGACGCTGGGATCATGACCTGAGCCGAAGGCAGAGGCTTAACCCACGGAGCCACCCAGCCGCCCCTCATTAACTACTATTAATAGCCACAGAGAACAACAAGCCTGATAAAGAGGCGTCAGGCACCCACAAGCAATCGCTCGACAACTCTGTATCGACACCTACTGTGTGCCGGGCACTTTTCTAGGCCCCGGAGGCAAGGCAAACAGACAAAACCCTGCTCTTGTGGAGCTGACATTCTGGTGGTCATTCTGCTACGAAGCAGTCTGTCGCATCAACCTGCACAAAACACCAGGGCGCTCTCACGTGACGGTGAGAACGGCTCCAGGAAGTATCCGCCTGAACGCGACAGTGAGCACAGATGCACCTGCCAGTTCAGAGGAAGAACCTGCAGCAGAGGACACCCACGAATGAGCCCACTGTGGGGATCCCCGCCGCCATGCCCTGGCAGGTGGGCGCATCGGGAGGGAAGCCACGACTCCCTGGGCCATTTGGTTCCTGGAAAACCCTAGAGGTGAGCATCGCACCTTTACACATCTCGTGCTTACGACTCTGTCGCTTTGCTCCACGAGGCTTCTAAATGCAAACCAAGCCCCTGGTATGTTATTAACTGGCAGAACAGTAACTTGTTCCAGCACTTAAAGAAACGGTCTCAATGAGTGATGTGAATTCCGAAAGGTGATTCTGACACCATGTCACGTTCCTCACGGTGTACTGACTTTAGCATCAGAGCCCTAAGAATAAGATGCAGTACATTCTAGATTTCTCTGCCTGGATCCAACTTCAGACCCAAACGTAAGAATGCGGGCTTGGAGGGCCTCAGGAAAAACAGGGTCTCCCCACCTCAGCACCCTGGAAAGCCTGCAAGGTCATGATCCTCCTGGCTCCCATCAGAAAGCGGGTCCTCTGACACCCCACCCCCACCCCCGGGCGCCACGGGCACTCACTTTGCTAGTGTACTTGGCAATGTCCGCAGCGACGTCAGCAGAAGCGGTCGCGATGGGCAGGTCTGCACTGACCGAGGATGCAAGGGTGCTCGTGGACCCTGAGCTGGTGACCAGGGGCGATGACTGAGTGCTGGTCACCAGGGTGATGGTGGAGGTGGATGGGCTCTGCGTGATCTCCTTCTGCTGGACGGCTAGGAAAGCAAAGCGTGCTGGGTCACCCCCCTGTCACGGGAAGGGCCCGACCCAGCACGAAGCTACCCAGAGGGACGGCGGTCCCTGACGTACACCCCTTGAGCTCGTCTACATTAAAGTGACAAACATTCTCCCCTTGATCAGACTCTGGCCAGGATCCTCTCAGCCTTTCCTGGGACAAGGTCTCAAGCATGACCCATAAAGCCTTGTGTAAACACGGATGCGGTTTCTAACAGTTCAAGGTCGAAACCCTAGGGTGATCCCAGACACCCCTAACGTGACTGCCTAGGAAAACAAGGCTGCCAAATGAATTTACTACTTGTTCCAGCCAACACCCTATGGCCCCTGTCTCCCAGTCTCTACGGGAGGGTAGGAGCAACTCCACGAGGGTTTCACATGGACCAACCCCCACTTCCTATTTTTTTTTTTGTAAAATTTCACATCCTTGACTCTACTGGAGTCCCCACTCAGCCCCTTTCCTATCCCCCCATTCTCCCTCTAAAATGCCCAGTCACCTCTGTACCAATTGGGGTTGGCTTCAGTTCATCCTGGACTTTTTTCTCCCTATCATAACAACACACACTGATTAAAACCCGTCCTTACCACTTTCACTAGCACCCAGGTTGTCTGTCTCTGACAAAGGACAATCTGGAAACTCAGAACCACACCCATCAATGGGCCTCTTCTGGACAGCACCTAAGTTCCCCTGGGGAAGCCTGTAACCTTTACAGGGCACGAACACAGAAAAGACTGGAACTAGTCATCCTGACCTCAACTATCCTCAATTCACTTCCGTCCCACCAGCTCTTTCCATACCAGGAGCGTTCCAGCTGCTCTCGCACGGGGCCCGTGCAATCTGTCAGGCCTCCTTCCCCCAGTCTTCTAGGGGTTCTCTGGGGCTGCTTCAAGACCTGGCTAGCTTTCAACCCATAGCTTCAGCTCGTTACAGCTCTACTCACAAGGGGACACTCAGTATATGAGAGTTTCGACCAAAGACCTCAACCACCAAGGATCAAGATGCAGGCTTCCTAAGGGACAAGCTCAGCACCAGCGCTCATGAAAGCTGGGCCCACGGGTACCCACCCGAGTAGTGCCAGATGGAGCGCCTGCAGCCACGGGGGCTTGATGCTGACTCTCTTTCTGTAGGTGGCTAATCCCTAGTGATTAAGGTACCCTTTGCTACCAACTCCTCACACCGGACCCTTCCCAAAATAATGCCAAGAGGTTCCCGGGTGTGCACAAGAAAACTTACAGAAAGGTATTCATTGCAGCACTGTTTACAACAGAAAAAACAAAAACAAAAACAAAAACAAAAAAACTGGGAGCAACCTAAATGCTCACCATCAGGCGAATACTTGATTTAAATCAACTGTGGAAATACTATGCAGCAGTCCAAAAGAATAATGTAGATAGAGTTATTATGTACTAACACGGATGAACCCCTAAAACATGCTGATGGGTAAGAAAAAAAAAAAGAAAAAGAAGAAGAAGTGGGGGAGGAAAAAAGCAAGTATGGTATCATTTTTATGTTTAAAAAAAAAAGGAAAAAGAAGAAAAAGTACTGTTTGTATGGAGGGTCATATATACGTAAATATATATGCGTACATGCATCAAAAAGGTTTCACGGTTAACAGTGGCCACTGAGAAAAGGTGAAGAATGAAATGGAAGTTTGGTCAAGACAACAGACTGCGGGGCAAATATTTTACCCCTTTCTAAGAAGCCTATATGCATGTATCGTTTCTAACAACAGAGGGGGGTGGAAATAAAAGTGAAAAAAAAAAAAAAAAAAAACAAGTCGCCAAACGATTTTTTTAAAAATGCCACATGGAACGCGCGAGGCCTTCAAGATACGACGGCCACAAAACAAAAAGGAACTGAAAAAAAGAAAAAAAAAAGAAAAAGAAAGAAAACGGTTCTGTCTCTCCTGTCGATGTGGCGAGAAGGGAGCGGGCGCCACGTGGAACAGAAGGGGGCGTGGTACCTTTCACAGCCTGTCTGGTCTGATATCTCGTCCCCTGGGAAGACTGAGGCTGCTGGGTCTGCTGCTGGGTCTGCTGCTGGCGTTGCATCTTCTGCATGTGCCACTTTTGGGAAGACGTTTGAAACTTACTTGACGAGTTCCACGCGACCCGCTGCACGGCCGGGGCAGTCTCCTTCGGTAAAAGCGGCCTCTGCTTTTTCACCGGGCTCCCCGTGGTGGTGGCGGTGGCGGTGGCCGTGGCGGTGGCGGCGGCGGCAGTGGTGGCGGCGGCAGCGGCGGCGGCGGCAGTGGCAGTGGTGGCCGGGGCCGTGACGGTGGACGTGGTGCTGGTGGTGACCGTGACACCAGCCATGGGAGTTTGGGAGGAGGAGCGGGTGAGGAGCGGAGTTTCGGGTGGGGACTGGCTGCCCGCTGTAGTGGATGGTGGAGCTTTACCTACGACTAAAGCCGACGCATGAAGAAAAGTAAACGAAAAGTGGAGATTGGACTCGGCTTGGCACATGGCCAGCACGTTCTGGGTCAGAGAGAGCGAGGCCAGCCACAAATGTCGAACAAACTCAGTATGGCCGGGACCCCCCCCCCGCCAGTGCAGGAGCACATCTCACCTCGCGCACAGAGGCCGCTTCTGCACACCTGTCTCAGAGTGTCAGCCTCCTCTCGTGAGCACCTGCCCACATCTGAGACTGCTATTCGGCCTCTGGGAGAAACGGGGTGAAGTGGACCCAGCCCCTGCCCTCAAGCAGCCCACCAATGAGTGATGAACAGAATCTGCCCGCGGTTTGTTTTCTAATTAAAACCAGGTTAAGCACTTTTGGAAAGACCCAGCCGAAGTCAATCCAGAGATAAAGAGAATCCCCCGTGGCTAGGAACCATAAAGCGTGTAGCCCCGAGAATCAAGTGGCTTCCCAAGGGCCAAAGCACTGAACACCATGAAGTCACCCACAAAGAAAGTCTCCCTTGACCTCTCATTCCCTCCAGGACTAAGTCCCAGTGTGCTGCTAATGGCCTTGACCCCTGACACTAAAGGGAATTCCAACCCATACCCAGAACCTTCCCAACACAAGGGTACTGCCAAGTCAGGAGACTTGCTTTTGTTGTTGCTGTTGTTGTTTTATTATTTTTTTTAAATTTTAATTCCAGCAGAGTTCACGTACAGTGTTCTTGCTGCAGGTGGACAGTATCGTGATTCGACAATACTACATGTTACTTAGAGCTTATCGTGGTCAGTGCCCATCTCGCTTTTACTCTGACCATATTCCCGCTGCCACCTTCTATCAGGCAGTACTGGTTTACTTCCCATGCAGTAGTCAGACCTACACCTAAAATGATTCTGCAAAGCGTAAGTTGCTTTAAGTAAAAATATAAAGAATTATACAAGCAGGACTTGGGACAGGCCAAACTAGTGAATGTGAATGACAAGTTTGGAAAAAGCTGCCTTCCGGAGTCTGTCTTCTGGGAAGGGCGGGGGACGGGGGTGTGGCAGGGCGGGTAGGATTTCAACAGGCAGAAGTGAGAATTTGGGGCGGGTGACAGCATCAGCCAAGACGTGTTTAGGAACAGGCAGCATTTCGGTCAGTGAGAGTAGGCAGTGAGGAGTGGGCGGAAGGCGGGTTAGAGCCAGAAGCACTGAGCAGACCAGAAGGGGCGGCCCCGTGGCGCTCATCTGTAAAGGGGGGGAGGGGACCCTAAGTCAGTCATCACTACAGAGGTCCCAGCCACCAGTGGGGCCGGTCTGACACCCCTCCCCTAGAGGATGCCCGGGGATCACACCCAAAACACGGGTATAAGGTCAGCACCCCCATCGGAGACAACGGAAGGAGGATATTGTCTGTTCTTTTAGATTTATGTAACCCCGGAAAAGACCTGACCTTGATCATCCTAAGGAGGATTTTTCAGTACGCTGGGTTTTAGGAAGTCAAGGACTTTTTTTCCTTTAAAAAAAAAAAAAAGCTGAATTTCCTGACTCCTCCACTTGAGTGTGGGGGGCTTTCTCCGTGGTCATCACATCTGCCTGACCCTCCTCTGTCCTTCTGCTCCTGAGTCCCCTCCAGGTCATGGGCAAGGGCACAGGCAGAGCCAGAAGGGAGGCTCCCCAAGCAGTGAGGATTCTTCCCCGGGGTGACAGGACACGCCAGATACTGGATGCTGCCCCTGCACCTTGCAGGTGAGGAGGGGGCTCTGAACCCAGGTTTCCTAGGAACGGTGCACCAGGGCGATCCCGCTGTGGTTTCTAACCTGCGCATGCACTCTCCCTGCCTCCCTTTCCTCCCAGGTGACCAAAAAATATCCCGTTACTGTTGAGGAGCGAGCCTAGCCCCTCTCCTTAGACAACAGGTCCTCCTCTTTCTACTGATTTGCAGAAGCACACAGCTGGCTTCACAGAAGGGCTGCTGCTCTGCAGTGACAACGGCTGGCCCTCTGTTCCAAATAAAAACCTGGAATGTGCAACCCGAAAAGATTTTAGGCTTAAGGCACCCTTTGGGGTTACTACTTAGACACTAAAATATTTTGATTTCTAGAAGATTCTAGCAGTTTACAGAAGGGAAAAAAGGCCATAGGAAATTCCATTTCACCTAGAAATTTGGAATGTATACTCTTATCACCTACATAGCCCAGAAAAGAGGGAATCTCTTAAGCGCTAACATTCCAGAAGCTGCCCCTGCTTATCAACCTGTTTATTGTAGAGTTTGGTCACAGGCTTTCTAAGAAAAGAATGGAAAGTACTGATGTTGTACGGTAAACACAGCAACAGCAAGGTCTCTACGGAAGCTCTCTCTTTGCCTCTATCCTAAGTTCACCAGCTAGAAAGCGTTTTGCTACCTAAGGCTCCAAATTCTATACGTAAGCTTCATTCCCAGCTGAAGGTGAACTCAAGGTTACCACAGCACACTCCAGAATGCCCTTCACTTCATAAACTTGTAAGTGAAAACACAACGCTGAAAAAACTGCTCTACTGCAGAGTCTGATACAAAGCTGATTCTTCAGGGCGCCTGGGTGGCGCAGTGGGTTAAGCTTCTGCCTCTGGCTCGGGTCGTGATCTGAGGGTCCTGGGATTAAGCCCCACATCGGGCTCTCTGCTCAGCAGAGAGCCTGCTTCGCCCCTCTCTCTGCCTACTTGTGATCTCTCTCTCTGTCAAATAAACAAATAAAATCTTAAAAAAAAAAAAAAAAGCTGATTCTTCAAGATCAAAACTACCATCAAGGGACTCCAGATTAAAGACTGGTAGTCTTTGTCCCAACCCCTGGGACAATGCCCTACCTGAATTATGTTTTAGAATCACCTTCAGCTTAATTACATACACCACACACATGGGGTCTCCCAGACATAATTCCTTCAGACATCAGTGCAAGGAAGAGCTGTGTTTCATTTAATCAACTGGGATTATTATTATTATTATTATTATTATTGAAAAAGAGGAGATCCTTTAAGGGACTGTATTTCCCTTGTTGCATTGACTGCTAGGAAGCTCACAGCCAAAATGAAAGTCCAACTGTGCTAACTCTGAAGGCTAGAACATATTTCTGTGCATAAAACGTTCCCAGACCGCTTCCTATTCTACTTTCATCTTTTACAGACTTTATTTACATTCTGTTTTGTGGTTAAATATTCTTGTCAATCTGTTACGGAGTCTTTCTGGAAGGGGAAGAGTCATAAAACCAAACCATCCAAAGGTACGTTCTAGAAAATAAGGAACTGTTTCGTTCACAGGAGCACTGTGCCATCTCTGTATCCAAATATTCCCACAAACCACATGGAACAAATGCTACCCCCCTATTGTTTTCTGCCACATTTGCCTCAAACCGCAATCCATAACACTTCATCTGATTTTTCAGAGGCCAGCCGGAAATCTAAGGTTACCCAGGAATGGGGTGCTGTTCTTAACTTCCTGCCCCACTCAACTGCTTCTCTTTCTCCCTCCACTGCCCCATTCAGAGACATTCCATCCTCTTCTGAAGAACTGCAAGAATTCTCGCACCTTAACTGAGATTCCACAGCAAACCAGGTGGACAAGGACTACTCGCTCTAAGCAGCCAGGCTCAGAAACCCCCAGGGGGCATAGAACCACATCTTACTCAAGAGTATGGTTGAGAAGTCTGCTGTCAAAAGTTGGGCATGGTCCAAAACCCTTCAGGTGTTCACAGAGTACATAGTTTTGTGCCTATGACCACCAGCTTGTCCTTAGGCAATCTTTTTCCTGGGCCCTTAATTAATTCTTCAATTTTATCTTTCTCGGGCATTGGAATCACCTCATACCCACGTGCCAAACCAACTGGAAAACGTGCTGACTGCTCTGACCCAGGGAACGACACCTTTCCCATCCTTCCCATGTTCCTTCTGGAGGGTCTGCCAACACGCCTGGGCCGCGCAGGCTTGCGGGCAGTTACTGCTGGTTCAGCCTGTAACAGCGCCAATGGAAGCACCACCGGGATCAGGCAGTGGTTCTCAGCTAGAAGAGACACTCGCCTCCCAGGGAACCAATGGCAATGTCAAGACATCTCTCACCGCCGTAACTGAGCAGATGCTCCTGGCATCTGGTGGGTAGAGGCCCAGGATGCTATTAAACATCCTCCAATGCACAGACATGAAGTATTACTCTACACAAAATGTCAACAGCGTCAGTGCTGAGAAATCCTGGACTCGGGTCAGCGAAACACACATGCCGTGGAACACCATTTCAGGTGCCCACCATCCAACACCGTCCCCAAATCTATGGCCCCAAGAAGCACTCAGCTCTCCAGTACCACCTCCCCAAATGATCTCCTAATTCCAGTAAGAAAATACCTGGGGAGGTGCCTGGGCAGCATGAAGGGAAGAAAGGGAGCTGAACTCCTCAAGATCTTTGAACCGAACTCTTCTAACAATTTCAACCTTGTCACATGTCTAAACGTGGACAAACACTTTAGGGAAATAAGTAAGCCTATTGGGAAAGCAGGTGCTTCGGCTAAAAATGACCTTGATGCTAGAAACACCTACTGTTTTTCACTTTTCTGGGCTCAAAATCAACCACATTGGGTACTAAGCAGATGCAATGCCAGCAGGCCTTGTGGGGGGGCGGGCGTCAGCCATGGGCCTGATCAGTGACTTAGCCAGGTGACCTCGACCCAACCAAAGCTCCACTCTAGTACCTCCCTTTCCGATGTCGGAGGGTCACATAACTTCTGGAAATACAAATGCAAGGTGGCACTCTAAACCAAACCAAGAAACCGGAAACTGGTGCGATCACTTACCATCCTGCTTGGGAGATGTTTCTTTGGGTTCCTTCTTATTTTTACGACCCTCCCGCCCAGAATGGTCTTCTCCTAAATCTATGACAAGTTCACTTTCTGAATCGGAGTCCAGGCCCAAATGTACCGTTGGGGAATCGGTCTCATCCTTCCCCTTCAGTTTATCCTTTGTGGGATGAGGGGAGGCTTTCGCTTTCTCTGAAAAGTCCTTCTCGGGCGGGGGGCTTGCTTTTTCCTTCACTGAGCCCAGATCCGCTTTCTCGCTGGCTGGTGAAGTGCTTTTCAGCTCTTCCTTAGGCTCCACCGGGCTGGCCAGTTTGGGCTTTTTTTTGACAGCCGATGGCTCTTTGTCCACCCGGCTACCCTCTTTGTCTTCTGCGTCTTCTGGCTCATTCTTGGACTTCTGCTCATCGTCACTGATATACTCACTATCGCTACTATCAGACTTCTCGGAATCTTCCGAATCGCTGTGCTCTACGGCCGTGTAAACATCTTCCGAGATTTCATTTATGCCTAAATTCAAAGAGAAAACCCAGCATGTGGCGTAGTCACAAAATAAAGAGCAGGACCTAAAACGCAAACATTTTCCACGCCAAATGCTGGAATAAAAAAAAAAAAAAAAACACATTTCAAATCTCATCACACTGGCCTGGTGGGCTTACCGGTGAGCTGCAGCTGACAAACGGAACTCGGGTTTGCAGAGGGTTTCAGTTACTGACACTCAGAGATGACAATGGACCAGACCATGTAAACTTTAAATTTATCCGGAGCTACATCTCTGCGTCCCTGATAACTCACTGAGATGTAGAGGATGGGAGGGATGGAAGGGAACAACAGAGATGAGCTGTTAAAATGGGTCCATTTTACAGATCAGAAAATAGAGGCCCAGAGAAATCCCTTATGCTAGGACCAAGACAGAGGCAAGGCCAGAACCCTGGGCTCCTGACAGACCACTAGCACTCTTCCCACAAATTCCCGAAGCATTCAAGTCCTTTTCCCTTTGTCTCCAGGACTCTGAGAAATAAGCCAGAGCCTTAAAGCAGAGGCTGCCAACTCACAGCCCCCAAGCCACATCAGGCCAGCACACATGTTATGTAGGAAGCAAGAATTTGGACCAGCAGGTATTTTGTTGTTTGCTTTTCACTTAGAACGAACGTACCTCCCAATTCACAAGAAAGGAAATTTCACACAGAAATCAAGACAGCAGGCTTATATGCAAAGAGCAGAGGATCTGGCCCCTCTGGGTCACAGGCCTGCAAGGCAGTGGCTGCCTAGAGCCATGAAGCCCCTCACAGCTTCCCTCAGGGACACACCACCTCCGGCTGACCCAAGAGCCCAGGCCTCCCTCCTGCTCCCTGCGCTGATGCCGCATCAAGCCACCATCTTGTCTGCCCTGACAGCGGAGTCAAGAGCAAAGTCACGCCCTTGCGCATCTCTACCCAAAGCTAGACAAAATGACAACGTGGCAGGTGTTCCTCACTCACTCACACACATACACACAGGAAAAAGTGTATTCCGTTTAACCCAATTCTGTGTCCTGCTCCCAGTAATGACTGTCCTCTGGCCACAGGTAAACAATACTACCCCCTAAAAGTCTAAAATAAGAAAAACCCAATTTGTACGGTCTTCATTCTAGAGCAATGGCCACCATGACAGGGGGTGGAGGGAGTGGTGGGGGAAGGTAGTCACTCTCCTGACCCAGACACACTGAAAGGAAACCGCAAACAGATAAAAGCCATGAGCAGCCTAGCAGAATCATTATGGAATTACATGCCTCCACCGGGACTTGATCCAAACCAGGAAAAGCCAAAATACCAAAACTCAGACCTAGTATAACGTCTGGGACCCTAAGGCTTATACTACTGTAGTTAACAGTCAAGACACCAGGACAAGTGTGACCACATATGTGATAAGAAAAGCTTGGACACCAGAGCCCAAAGGACATGAATTCAAATCCTGCATTTGTATTCACTGTGTGACCTCAACTACTGACCTAGCTCTCTGAGCCTCAGTTTCTTCATCTGCAAAATGGGACTGATAATTGTTTCAACCTCCCAGGACAAGCTATGCACCGTGAATAGTACAGTGCAAGGTACGCAGGAAATGGTGAACAGAAATATTAAAATTCTTATTAACGTTAATCATGAATTGAGGAGTTAGACCAGCTGCGTGGAAGGACCCAAAGTGCGTATTTAAACAGCCTGCAAAATTTCAACCACGCTATTCAATGTCCTAATCGAACAGAAAATCCAACAAGAAATGTCCTCTTCTGGCCTTTCTGGAGGGCCCCTGACTATAGCTTATTCATCCCAAGGTCCACAGCACCCAGACACTGCAAACCTCACCATGGTGGGCTCTCTCTCCTGAGGCCAGCCATCAGCTACTTCTCTGCAAATACTCTCCTGGCTTTGTTCACTAAGTCAACAGACATTCCAGAGCCATCTATTACATACACAAGTACTGTGGAGAACATAAATGCTTGTAAGGCAGGCTCCCTCCCCTCTAGGAGCTCCCAATCTGGCTTCCAGTCTAGAGGGACCCACCCTCTCCCCCAAACACAAAGAGACCGCTGATGCTTCCAAGCAATAAAGTGAGACAGGAGGCAGCAGACAGGGAGGGGAGGGCAATCAGAGGAGACTTCCTGGGTGAGGCGATGCCTGAGGTCAGCCTTAGGGAAAGCGTTTCGGGAGGCAGTGTGAAGGCAGGCAGCACGGGGAAGATGGAGGGAGGCAAGAGGCATACAAGCAGAACGCGAGTGCCGGGTGGGAAGGGCTCAGTCCGCAGCAGAAGAGTCTGTGTTGGACATGTGCGTGGGACACTCTGGATCCTGACACTAGGACCCTGACGTAGGCTGAAAAGGGAGCATGGGGCAAACTCAGGAGAATCACTCCCCTTGCAAACTCCCCTACCACCTGCACCTTGAGTCTGCAGGCTGCCACAACCAGAGCATATGCTGGGTGGAACTGGTAGAACCCTTCCGGACCACTAACTGGCAAATCTGAAACATTGTGCCGTGAGTGAGGCTGTTCTTCCGTTGCACAAACAAGGCCAAGGTCAAGCAGCTGCCAACAGCAGCCGGGATCCAACTTCGGCTTCGTCCGGGCAGTGACCCCATACAAAGAGTCAACGGTGACGATGGAGACCAACAGCACCTGTGCGAGCAAACCAAAGGACGTACCTAATTGTGCTTTGCAACTCTCTATGGTCTTGTCAAGATTGAGCTGGAACCTGCTTCGGATCTGCCGCTTGGGCGAGATGAGGGGAACAGGCGCCGTCTGCTGCTGGACCGACTCGCTCAGCTCCTTCAGGTCCATCTCGGCCTTGCTCCGATCTGAAAGACACGGTCACAGCCCCGTCAGGCAGGCGCTGGGCGGAGGACTAGGCAACGCTCATCGCTTAGCTTCCTTCTCATAAACATGCGCTCTAGAACACAGCAGGGAGAGAAACCTCCAACCTTCTCACTGTCTGTCCCAGCAACATCATCTGCTCGACGACGGGCTGACTTGGAGATAAAAGCCCGAGAACACATTTGGCAGGTTTACCCAGTCTACTGAACAGTCGCCTGGGTGGCTTTCAATATTTAAAATGCACAATCCCAGCCAGATGGTTGTCTGCGGAACGCCGCGTCATTGGGGAGCTCCGAAGCCAAAGGTTACAGTAATATATTCAATCTCAGTATCAGCAGATAAAGTCACACCAAGTCTGGCCAGAGTGTACTTCTAACTCCAGGCCCAGATCAGAGAGGGCTTGTACCCAAGGGATGTGGAGCGCCTCCCCCACCACGACCGCCCCGGAGCGTGCACACGGAACTGGAGGCCCGGTTCCTCGTTTACCACGGAGACTTCACTTTTCGTTCCTAGCTGATCTAGACAGGAGCTCAAGTCAGAAAAGGAGGGCACGTGTCGGATGGGCAGACCTCCTGCTTTGGGGCCAGGCATCCTTCTGAAGACAGATGAACAGATTAGCCCTGGATATTCAACCTGTGTCTTCTCGCTCAGATACAGTGAGAGCTCCTGGCCCTGGTCCCAGGCAAAGGCCTCTGACGGAGGACTCAGGGCTAGGGGTCCAGCCACCCTCCCCACTTCTGCCACAGGCTCCTTATATGACCAAGTAGAACAGATTCCATGGGTCTGTGAGCTAGCGTTGCTTGAATTCCTCCCCCACCTCCTCCAGAACCCCCTAAAACAGAAGAAAGGGACCAAATGAAGGTGTCTGCACAGGCCCAGAAAGCAATGAGACTTCACAGGCCTCCCTGCCTGCCACCCTCTGGTGTGCCCCTCTCTCTCCCCTCTACCCCAAGCAGAGAATGTGGGGCACACGCCCTGCCCTGGCCAATTTCAGAAAAAAACTGGAACGCGTGTGACATCCACCAAGGACAAAGACAAGAAGCCACCTCTGAGCCTGCTGCCACCACCTGGGAGCTCACTCTTGGACATCCTCCATCTCCCTGCTCCCTCCGCAAACGCCACCTTGCTCCAGCAGGCCAGGGTATGGTCAGAGAGCTGGACCACCCGGGCTGCTCAAAACCTTCATTCTCTGCTCGTTTCCATTT
The DNA here is from genome assembly GCF_963455335.1 of Martes martes. Classification (NCBI taxonomy): domain Eukaryota; kingdom Metazoa; phylum Chordata; class Mammalia; order Carnivora; family Mustelidae; genus Martes; species Martes martes. The sequence goes on along the minus strand of NC_137896.1, from coordinate 12,945,676 downwards.
TCCATCATGACCCACGCACCTTCCCCTTCACCCAAGAATGGGGCCGTCTCCCACCCTGCACACCCAGAGATTTGTTCCTTTAGAGCAACCAGAGGGAGGCAGCTTCCCAAGGCCCCAGCCAGCCCACTGACAGCTAACCAGAGCAACGAACCACTCCAAGTTGATTTTATCACCATAATGAGGTCCTGACCAAGGTAGGATTAGGAAGGGCCCTTTCCCAAAAACATACTGGGAGGCGGGGGAGCCCTCAGAGAGATTCCGGGTGTGAGCTGCTCACAGCAAGCAGACACCATCCTTGTCCTGCGAGACAGGGCTCCATATCCGGCTGTGAGTGTGAGTGTACATGTGCGCGGGCATCCGTGTGCACATGTGTGTGCAGGACTGGACATGCTCACAGAGAGGATGGGGTGAAGGCACAGGCACTTCGGAAGTCAGGGGAAGAACCTTCATGCAAATTAACCTGCGAAGCAGCTCAAAAAGAGAACGCAGGGGCCAAACGGTAATAAAACAGCAAGGGGGGGCGGGGCGCAGAGGAGGAGGAAGAGGACCAGGGACACCGCAAGAAAAAAGAAACCCCTGATTCAAGAGCAGTACTGGCAGGACTTAAGGCTCCAACAGTTGAGTTGCGGATGTGACAGGCAAGGGGGGGAGGCAGGGGAGGGGGGGAGGCTGTCTCCTAACTTCCGCTTTCAGAAATGAGAAAGTGGGCAGGATTCCTAAGGGAAAAAGGCAGCCTTTCAAGTATAAAGTTGTCAAAGAAAAAATCTCACAAAACCATATTCCCTCAGCGTCCTCAATAATGTTCTGAAGCCAGTTACCAAAAAAACACCATCTACGCTACCAGGAGTCAGCCAAGTTTTTCTATAGAACGCCAAAGTGACCTGGGCTCTGCGGGCCATGCAGGCTCTGCTGCCAAAGTGGCCCTACATGATGTGTAAACAAACTGATGACACTGTGTTCCAATAAAACTTTATTTACAAAAACAGTTGGAGGCCGGGTTTGGTCCAAAGACTGTAATAAAATCTGCCACCCCCTCTTGCCATGTTAATTGCAATCTTATCTGCACAATGAAATCACCTACAGAGCTTTAAAAAGAAAAAAAGCCTTGTTCCTCCCTCCCAGAGAATGTGAATTAACTGGGGCGGGGGTCAGGACATTGGCCCTCTCCAGACCCGAGGCCAGGCTGGTTAGGTGGGTTGAGCCCTTGAGTCCGTGACTCTTGATCTCAGGGTCATGAGTTCAAGCCTCACATTGGGCAGGGAGCCTACTTAAAAATAATAATAATTAGATTTAAAAAAAAAAAAAAAAGGGACCCAGATGATTCTAACTGGCAGCTAAGGCTGAGAACCCCTGTATTAGCCCAATCTTCTATGTGAGTTTAAAAAAAAATCATCCTGGGGTGCCTGGACGACTCAGTCCGTTAAGGCTCAGGTCATGATCTCTGGGTTAGGAGATCGAGCTCTCTCTCTCAAATAAATAAATAAATAAATAAATAAATAAATCTTTAAGAAAAAAGAAAACTCCTCCTGATTTGCCTTAACCTTTGTATCTCTGTGTTAACCTTCTAAACCTAGGGCTCATTAAGAGACCAACACCTCACCAGAACACTCCTGTGTGTGCGCGTTAACTGTATGTCTAACAGTAAACGCAATCTTTTAAATTTAGCCTAAAAAGGCTGCCCTCGGAAATACTCATCATCAGGAGGAATGAAAAGAAGGTAAAGGACCTCATTTTACAGTGAAGGTTTCTCTGGTCGATAAGCCACAGTAATGTTTATCCTAACAAGAACCCACCAAAAGCCAGGAAGGGCCTGGGATCAGGTCCCTAGGAGCAGACCTTCAGGAGTTTAGCCAAATCTAATTAATTTTCTCGAATTGTCAGCTGCGTTTGAGTTTCCCGTGCCTCTTGTTTAGCTAAAAGTGGCTTATCGGGACATCTTCCACCCCTGCCCTTCTGTATCAGGAATATCTTCAGAATCCACCTTTGCTGCCAACATTTTGAACTTTTCCGCTGATACGAAGACAGCTTGGGCTATAAATGGAAACCAGGGTGAAAAAAATACCAACGCTAGAGAAAGAGACATGATCTTACATTTCTGGAGGGAGCATGTATCAGAAGCATCCCTTCAGAGGGCAATTTGGCAGTATCTCTCACAACGTCAACCACACACGGCCTCTGACCGGAGATTCTACTTCTAGGAACTCATCCTATGGCTATGCTCCCACATGGGCTAAAAGGCTCTTCACTGCAGCTATTTTCAACAGCAAAACAGCCTAGAGCCAATAAATAAGTCAACACTTCACCTTGAGGCGGAACAAAATACCGCTGCTACATGAAAACCGTATCAGATCTTTATGTGCTGTTCTAGAAAAGCCAATCTATTTAATGAAAACGAAGGTGACAACCGGAGGGACACATTAGTGCTGGTGTAGGGGAGGAAAGAAGGAACTGGAACACAGATCTGAATATGTGTGTTCTTGGGATTTCTCAATGCTGGCCCTATTGGTATTTGGGGCTGGATAAGTCTTTGTGGGGGCCAGTAGGGAAGTGGGAGGCTGGCGGGGGGCATCCTGTGCATTGTCGGCTGGTCAGCGCTTTCCTGGCCTCACCCACCAGATGCCAGCAGCACCCATATCCCAGTTGTGACCATAAAAATGTCTCTAGGGCCGCCTCCAGACGGCTCCCGTGCTGCTCACTCTTGATCTCTACACCTCACGTTGGGTATGGAGATTACCGAAAAATAACACCGCCACAGATTGCCAAATGTCCCCCTAGCAGACAAAAATCACCCAGGTTGAAAACTGGTGTAACCGTGGTCCTCTGTTGGGTGGGGCACGGAGACGTGATCAGGTTACAGACAAACTGGCTTTTCATTAAACATCTTCTGTCCTCTTAAACGTCTCTTACCATGTGCCTCCATGACTTATAAAAAATAAACTCTTTATAAGAAAAATATAAAAAAGAAAAAGAAAAATATAAGCACATCTTTTTCAACTGAAAAAAAAAATAGATTTCTTGGGGTGCCTGGGTGGCTCAGCTAAGGAAGCGTTCCACTCTTCATCTGGGCTCAGGTCATGATCTCAGGGTCTGGGCTCTGGGCTGCTTGGGATTCTCCCTCTCCCTTTCCCTCTGCACTCTCCACCTCCCTCCTCTTGTGAGGTCCCTCTATCAAGACAAAAAAAAAAAAAAAAAAAAGAAAAGAAAGAAAGAAACAGATTTCCTCTGTTCAAAAGCTCCTGGGTGACTGTAACCGATAGAGTTCCAGGAGCTACAAAATGGTGGCTCCTTCAAGGGAATAGTACCACCCAGCCCACAGACCCTGGTAAATATCTCTTATCAATCAAAGCCAAGCAGAGTTCTTCCTCATGTCACCCACGGGGTGGGGGGGAGGGGGGAAGATCAAGACAATCTGTGGAAAGCCTGGGTCTCGAACACATGCTCTCAAGGGATGCCTGACTTCAAGGTATCACTTTATCCAGAGAAAGAAAGGCGACCTCCCATCAGTGACAGCCAAGGGAATAACCAAGCAGCAGCGCGCCGGGTCTGACAACTTCCCGTTGCTGTCAGCATCTCTCACTGAGCACCAGACACATGTGTGTTACCAACAGGATCACTCAACTGCTGTGTTTGTTCAGTCCAAAGCAAACACCCTGCGTGATAAGAGAAGACAAGATTCCTGGAGACAGAAACGGGGTCTGGAAGATGAAAAGAATCAGGCCTTCCTCCTCTTGTCCTGACTGATGACTTATTTTCCATACAGTCACAGAAAGGGGCTGTAACCATCCACCAGCCTTCTGCTCTGTGTTTCAGAGCCGCCAGGAGGCCTGAGACAGCCAATGAGGGCCCGGCGTCTCCGCGAACAGGCGACAACAGCCTCTGCAGAAGCTTTCCCCTTCGTCATGCGCCAAAATTAAGTCTAAGAATCATACACGCAGCTGATGACCCATGGGCTGGGCTTCGGTATTCTGGGTTGGACTTCTCTGTTTTGACTAAAGAGAGTTCTCATTTTTAATGCAATTGATTACCGATTTTTAAAAACGAGAAAGAGTTCATATAAAAATCTGCATTCCTGTGTTTTCTGGAAAACTCAGCGTCTGACACACAGGTTCTACTTGTGGGAGCTGCATCCTTCGAAAAAGCAATCCGTCCTCCGCAGGAGTGCCCATTCGAAATCCTCACCCTACCCCCCCACCCCCACCCCACAGCTAGGCCAACGTAACCAAAGGCACAAGAAGCTGTGTCCGGGGCCTGCCAGCATCCGGACACGGCCCTGTCTTGCAGCGCGGTAGCTCACGTAACGTGGCTGAGAGCACAAAGTACAAGGCAGACAGGCCTGAGGCCACAGGCCAAACGTGACGGCGAACCACAGGATGCTGGCAGAGCAGCTAACTTCGCTTCTCTGTGCCTCAGTTTCTACTGCACTAAAACGGGGCTGTTATCTACCTTGGAGACTGCTGTAGTTTTTTCAACAGTTTTAATTTACAGAGAGTAAAACCCAGGGGGAAATATAGTTGTAGGAGCTTTAACACCTTTCTACAGGTGTGTGTAACCAGTGTCACCATTCAAAGAATCCCTTCGCAGTTTGTAGTCAAGACCTCCCTGACCCCAACCCCATGCCCCCCCGACCCCGCCTAAAAGAAATCACTCAGGATTTCCAGCTCTCTCATTTGGTCTTTTCCAGTCTTTTTTTTTTTTTTTTCCCTAAATGAAATACCATTTTGTTAGATATAATAATGTTGTCAGCATCCCCAGCACAGTCTCATTTCTATCTGCTTAAAGTAGTTACACAGATACCAGACATGAAAAAAAAAAGCCCCACGGGATGCCAGGATGGCTCAGTGGGTTAAGTGTCCAACTCTTGATCTCAGGGTCATGAGTTCAAGCCCTACACTGGGTGGTTCCATGCTGGGTGTGGAGCCTACTTAAAAAGAAAAAAAAAGAAAAAGAAAAAAAAAAAAAAAAAAAACAAAGAAAAGTAGCCCCATATAAAGCATCAGCCCTGACCCAGGCAGGCTCTTGAGGATTATCTAGAACTTCCCTCTACTGTCTGATCCTTCTACTCAGCCACGACACTTTCCACCGGTCCCTCTCTGATCCTCTTCCCATTAGGTAACTGAAACGCTGCCCCATAAAACACCCGGATTCCCAATGCTTTTGTTCCCACTGACAAACAAAGCATGTGTCCTAGAATGGGAGGAGCCGGGGGCGGCGGGGGACGGGGGGGGGGGGGGGGGGGCACGTCTGCACAGGAGAGCCTCAGGTCCCACCATGCCCACCCACCGGCACACACAATGAGAAGAAATTCTTCACCGCCACCACGGATAGGCCAACCTGAAAGACTCCCCCCCCCACGCCCCCCCACCCCGCCATCACAAGGATGTCCAAGAAAGGAGCTACTGTGGCCACACATGACTGGCAGAGAGAAGCGTGACCATGAGAACAGCCTCTGCACACTGTTCCTTTTCAGGGTGTGGAGGTGGAGGGAGGGTGTGAGAAAGCAAACCACACTAGTGAGATCAACGAATGTGCCCCAGGGGCGCAAAGGGGTCTGTTTTGTGCAAGTGAGCAATTTGCACCAGCCCATCTGAGCTGGAGCCCCGGAAGTTACCATTCTGCCTGCCGGAGCACATCTGGGCTGCACTAACAGGGGAGCCAGGGCAGACCAGGCTCTGGGCTCCATGGACCCACGAGCTTCTTCTAGCCCGGCCGCCTACTGGCTCCGTGATCCTGGGCACCTGCAGCCTCCCCCCCCAGACCCCTGTGTCTCCATCTGAAAGGGCACTGGGCACTGCAGGACAAGATCAACCAGGAGAGTACTGGCCTCCAGAGTCTGTGAATTCACACTGAGCACCATTCCACACAGGAAGCTGCAATCCCTCTCTTCCTAAAACCCTGGGTTCTGAGTCTCCCTTCCCGGCTCTGACAACGAAAAATGTCTCCAGACTTTGCCTAGTGTCCCCTGGAAGGGGAGTGAGGGAACAGCCCCGGGGAAGACAGCTGCATAGGCTATCCTCAACACAGCACCAAGCATGGTCCTTCGAAAATGCTCAGTCAGCTCACATCCCTCCGATGCTCCAATAGCCCCATGCCAGGGTCTGCGCCAGGGTCTGCACCAGGGTCCACACCAGGGTCCACAGGGCTGACAGACCTCAGCTCCTCACCTTTCTCCCACTCACCCACTGGGACAACCACCTTGGCCTCCCCGTCAGCATCCCTTATCCTAAGGCTTGTAAATCTCTAGTTACTCCTTCAAGGTTTTCCTCCCAATACAGGGATGGATAGTTTTTCTTCTCATGCCAATCTAAGTTTAAATACCACCTCAAGTCAGCTCAGTGGCGAGCCTGTGAGATGGGAGCCCGCTTCTCCCTCTCCCACTCCCCCTGCCTGTCTTCCTTCTCTAGCTGTCTGTCAAATAAAAACTTTTTAAAAATACATAACATGCATACATACCACCTCGCCAACGCCTTCCCGAACCACTGCCTCTTCCAAACCACACCCAACCTGCCTCTCACTCTCCTTCCCATGTTAGCACACTTGACCTTCTCTCACAGGGGGAACTGTCCTGTTCATTTACCTTATCTCTCTCTCATTTTCTAGAACCCAGATCTGTGTGAGAGCAGGACCCTCGCTCACCAATCCCTGCCCCGTGCCTGAAACAGCACACAGCATGTAATTCTCAATGAAAATCTATGATCATCGCTTCTCGGCCTTTTGGCTAAGATCAAGTGAAAATCTATGATCATGATGGAATGAATCAATAAAATAACTTCACAAATGAATATTTAGCATTTCCGGTGATAATTTTTATGAAAACTTTCGCCTGAGGTAGTGATTTAAAAAAAAAAAAAAAAAAAACAGGGGTGCCTGGTGGCTCAGTGGGTTAAAGCCTCTGCCTTCAGCTTAGGTCATGATCCCAGGGTCCTGAGATCGAGCCCCACTTCGGGCTCTCTGCTCAGAAGGGAGCCTGCTTCTGCCTGCCTCTCTGTGAAATAAATAAATAAAATATTTAAAAAAAAAAAATGAACTCCAATGGGGGTGGGGGGACAAGCTACTAAGTCAGGGTTAAAGACCAGCATTTTTTTAAAAATTAAAAGAGAATTTTAAAAAAAAATGTATATCAGAATGCACTGCACATAGAAAAAGGAACTACTATTCATAAAACTTTATATACATCGTGTGTGTGTGCATAAAACATTAAAAAGGGCGCCTGGGTGGCTCAGTGGGTTAAAGCCTCTGCCTTTGGCTCAGGTCATGAACCCAGGGTCCTGGGATGGAGCCCCATATTGGGCTCTCTGCTCAGCAGGGAGCCTGCTTTCCTCCTCTCTCTCTGCCTACTTGTGATCTCTGTCTGTCAAATAAATAAATAAAATCTTTATTTAAAAAAAAAACCATTAAACATATACATACACACAAAGGGAACCCAAGTGACCTAGTCGGTTAAGCGTTAAGACTCTTGATTTCAGCTCAGGTCAGGATCTCAGGGTCTTAAGATCCAGCCTCCTGACCGCCTCCAAGCTCTATGCAGTCTCTGCTTGAGATCCTCTCTCTGCCCTCTGACCCTCCCTGCGCTCCTGTGCACGCAATCTCTCTCTCTCAAATAAATACATCTTTCAAAAACATACAGATACATATCTAAGAACCAGGTTACTGTGCTCAAGGACGTGAAATGGCTGTAAACACTAGCCTAAGGTACTTCAAGATGAAACAACTCTGCATGTCAGCAAGCCCCAGGAAATCCCTTACTTGCTCCTCTTCCCGAACTCTCTGCATCTCTGGCCAGTGTACCTTTTATGTATTTTGCAAAGAGAGAGGAGTTCAGAGTTCAAGAACCACACGCAAAAGAGGACATCACAACTTGCAAGCCTATTCAAAACTGTTGCAGAGAGAGATTTCCAAAAATTCCCACTGACCCAAGTTAAGATTCAGGATGCTTCCAGTGCTGGAGGTTTTGTCCGTTTTCGTGGTGATGGGTGTTGATGCTTGAGGGGAGAAAGTTTTCGGGCTGCCAGATAAACTCCCCGCTTGTCCCGTCTTCGCAGAGGCTGGCGAAGCTGGAAAAGGATGTTCATTGTTACAAGACGGATTTACAAATAAAGAAACAAATCAAACTTGTGTGCACCGGGGGAGAGGAGAGAAATCGTAATTTGATTTCAACAAGCCCCCACCCGAGCACCACAGACGAGGCGCCGTGGGAAGGGCTGGCCGTTCATGTCAGGTGTCACAAGCTTTAACCCAATGTGAAGCCACTAGAGCCGTGACAGGAGAAGGCCTCCCCATCCCCGGTCATTCTATTCCACACAAAACTCTAAGACAAATCGGCTAAGATGCCACTGAAATTGGTTTGGCCCACTCACGGGTGTAAATCTCAAAATAAACATGGATTACACCAGCCCCCAGCACAGGTCCAGGGGCAGAGACCGGAGCCAGGCTTACAAACAGCAAGCCGTCCGTTCGGGGGAGATGCACGAGCTGGCTGGCACAGTGACTGCACCTGCCGGAGGCCAAGTCAACCCCTTGGGGGATCTCCGGCTTCCCACGTCAACGGTTCTGTGATGCTGAATGAAGCCAAACCCGGCACCAGACAGAGTGAGCTGGGCAATTACCTCCTTCCTTACTATGTTCCAAACTTTTACGGGAGGAGAGAGAATCCTACCTAAGCCCCAGTCTTTTAAAAATACCTTGTAACTACCTACATACAGCTCCCCTGGGCCTCACCCACTGAGCTGGGGGTAGGACAGAACCCAAACCGTGTGACAAAATGTGTTCAGTGTTCAGATGGGCCATGCCTCCTGGAGATCCTGCCCCTTGGCCTAAAGAGTCCGTCGTTTCTGCTACTGTCCTGTTACTAAATTCACGCCAGACAACCTAAGGCTGGCCTTCCTCAGACGCACAAGAAACACGGATTTGGCAGTGGTCTGGTCCTTAGAAGAAGCTGTTGGTGGCAAAGAGGTCTCAAATTGGGACATCCTGAGGACTTCAAAAGAACTCAGGGGCGCCTGGGTGGCTCAGTGGGTTAAAGCCTCTGCCTTTTGGCTCAGGTCATGATCTCAGGGTACTGGATCGAGCCCCACATCGGGCTCTCTGCTCAGCAAGCAGCCTGCTTCCCCTGCTCTCTCTGCCTGCCTCTCTGCTTACTTGTGATCTCTCTCTGTCAAATAAATAAACAAAATCACTTTAAAAAAAAAAAAAAAAAAAAAAAGCTCACACACTCTGGTGGACGTTTGCCTCGGTTTGCTCCCCCGCCAAATGGGCGGATACTGAGAATGAGGATCTAACGGGTGAAACTCATGTACCCACACAGCTCTAGCCAGGCCCTGTCAACACGACCTTTAATGTAATAGGGAAGGAAAGACCAGATGCAGACAGAGGTGCCACAAGCATGCATCAGGAACCAGACACTGGGTTTGAAGTCCAACTCTGCAGCTGACCTGCGGGGTGTCCTTGGGCAAGTTACCTGACCTTTGTCAATCTCCTTTCCTACTAGCCTCAAAGAGGCACATTGATATATAATACAAAAGGATAGGTCAAAGTCCCTACCTCACTGAGTTGTAAGGATCAAATAAATTCATCATCTACCCAGTGCCGGGCATTGGCTAAGTACTGTATTACTATTATTTGCTGTCTGTATAGTAGTATTTTCTATTTTCCTGTTAACCTCGAGGGCTTTGGTTTCAATCATCTGAACAAGCAGTTTTTGGCCACGGGTGCTTTTGCCATACAGGACGCACCGGGTAATGTCTGCAGACATTTTTGGCTGTCACCACGAGGGGAGGGGAGGGTGCCACCGGCATCGAACAGCTGGCGACCAGAGACGCTGCTCAGCATCCTGTAAAGCACAGCCCCCCGAAACAAATAATTCTCTTTGATCCCAAAGGTCAGTAGTGCTGAGGTTGATAAATCCACCAAGAAGTGAAGTGGGCTTGTCTCCGGGAACCCTTCCCCCCATCTTGCAAATGAGAAGGGCAGGAGGAGACAGGACCCCATAATCCAGGTCAAGCAGTCCTTAGCAAAGGCTCAATCAACACCTGAAATTTTGAGAGTTAAAGTTTTTTTTTAAATAGTAAATTAACTTTGTTTTGCTGTACGGATGGACAAACGCTGTGAGGACGGACAAGTTCTATCCAATGAGAGAGGCACTCGCTGTTACTAGCACTATTACCAGTCCCTGGTACCCAAACAACGAGTAGAACTAAAGCACTTGGCGCACCAAAAAAACCACCACCAGAAACGGGAATCATCAAAGGTAAAGACATTTCGAAAGATGTGAGCATGTGAGCAATAAAATCTATAGTGTTGGGGCACGTGAGTGGCTCAGGGGGTTAAGCCTCTGCCTTCCGCTCAGGTCATGATCCCAGGGTCCTGGGATTGAGCCCCGCATTGGGCTGCGTGCTCAGCGGGAAGCCTGCTTCTCCCTCTCTGCTCCCCCTGCTTATTATGTTCCCTCTTCGCTGTGTCTCTCTATCAAGTAAATTTTAAAAATCTTAAAAAAAAAAAAAATCTATAGTGTTGGGATTTTCTTTATTACTTGTTCACTTATATTCAACCTGCTCCCTTTCCAAAGAGATCTGCAGTCTCTCCCTGGGAGGGAGGAGGATCCGGGCCTCAAACACTGCATTCTCCCACAAAAACTAACCACCACGGGGAGCGGGAAGGTCCTCTACCTACCAAAGCCCTGTGCACAACTTCAAGGCACCCTGACAAGAGCGCCTAACCAGAAACAGCCGCAACAAAACCACACGCCCACGGGCTGTCCCACACAGAACTCAACCACGTGAGGCCACAGTTGCCAGCTTCATAATAACAGCTCCAGTGAAAAGAGTTAATAAAGGCAGGACGTCTGGCTGGCTCAGTCAGAGGAGCATCTGACTCTTGATCTTGGAGTTCGAGCCCCACACTGGGTATGGAGATTACTTTAAAAAAGTCAGATCAAATGTGAGGAAGGAGGGAGAAGCCAGCAGGTAGTCTAGCAGAGCCCTGCCCCCCTTGTGGTCCTGCAGGAGAATTCAGCAAGCACAGAGACAAAGCTGTTTTTTTGCAATCCGGTAGTTAAAACATAACTGGAACAAGTCTTTAATTTCACAGAAACATAGTCTCCTCTGTTAATAAAACTTAAATATTGAAGGTTTTTTAAGAAGTATGTCCTAATTTTTTTTTTCCCCAATTTCAACATAGCAGTTAGACAAGGCAGGTCTGGTTCTCTCTCCCACCAGCCAGCAAAGGCCAGGGCCCCCCTCACAGACATCTGGGACAAAAATGACTCATGTAATTGGGAAAGGGACAGCACTGGGGTCACCCAGCATCACAGGGTCCCACACTGCAGAACTCTCCTCAGGGAAAGCGATGGTCCCTGCCCACACCTGAGAACCACATACCCCTCTTCCCCAATTTGTGAAACACCGTGTACCTGCCTCAACCTGGCCATATCAATTAATGCTACGACCACTCACCTAGATGTTCAAGGCCAAACACGTCTACACTGCCTCAATAACTCCTTCGCTCTCCTGCCTCAACTTACTCCTCACCAAAGCCTCTGAACACCACTTCCAAAATACAACCCCCAGCTCCCCTCCGGTCTCCCTGCCCACTGCCATCAGCCTCGTGCACACAATCTCAATGGGACAATATGGCCCTCAAAGGGCAGAAAGTAGCTCTTGGTGGGGGAAGGGGAGTGAAAAAACTCTTACTCTTTTTATGTATGAAACAGACACATGCAGTACATAAACAGACCTACAGTATTTTCAAATTTCCTGACGATCCCCCCTAGGTACACACCTCCAGACCGAAAAGGAGTACTCAACTCCCGGGGTACAAATGCTGTAGCAGCACTATTCACAACAGTTCAAAGGTGGAAACAACTGAATGCCCACCAACGTACTGAGTAACCAGGGTGTCCACAGCAGCCCTTACTGAGCCATGGAAAGAAATGAGGTTCGCAGGGTGTCTGGGTGTAAGCGCGTTAAGCCTCTGCCTTCGGCTCAGGTCGTGATCTCAGGGTCCTGAGATCGAGTCCCGCATCAGGCTCTCTGCTCAGCAGGGAGCCTGCTTCCCCCTCTCCCTCTGCCTGCCTCTCTGCCTACTTGTGATCTGTCTCTCTCAAATAAATAAATAAAATCTTGGGAAAAAAAAAAAAAGAAATGAGGTTCGGATGCATGTTGCAATGGGGAGGACCCTGGAAACATACACTCAGTGAAAGGAGTCAGACACAAAGGCCACATTTTGTATGATTTTGCTTAACTGAAGTATCCAGAATAGGCAAATCCATATGAACAGAATGCAGACTGATGGTCTCCAAGGGCAAGCGAGCGGGGAGTGGGGGGGCAGTGCCAGCTTCATTAATAGCATTTTATCTGGGAGTGACATACATATTTTGGAACTAGAGAACAGTGGCAGTTGCACAATACTGTGAATGCACTAAACGCCACTGAGTCGTACACTTTAAAATAGTTAATTTTAGGTCATGTGAATTTCACCTCTGTTTAGGAAAAAAGTCACCGGAGGATGGATAGGAAAACACGTCTAAAATGGTTCCTTACGGGATTATAATGATAAGAACTATCTGGTAAATACTGCTTCTGCCCACCATTTCCCACCAAGACCTGTAAGAGCCTCCCATGGGTCCCCCTGCCTCCTGCCACAGATCCTCTCTCCAGCAGCTGTCCACAGAGAGGCCGGCCATACCACTCCTCCACCTAGAACAACCCAGAGGCGCAGGGCACCTGGCTGACTCAGGTAGAACTGAACATGCCAACTCACAATCATGGGATTGTGAGTTTGAGCCCCAAGCTGGGTGTAGAAGGTTACTTAAAAATAAAACCTCTTTTACAAATAAATAAATAAAAACCACCCTAGAGGCATGCTATCCCCCTAATACAATATCCAACCACACATCTGATCTTTCCTTTCCTCATTCTGGAAACTTCAGCCACACAGACCTTTGTACTGTTCCTCCAAATTCAAACCCACTCTCAATTCAAACCGTTATATATACTCAGGATTCGCAAGCAAAGGCCCCTGCCATCACCCCCACCCTTGTCACACTGGCGGGCAACCCTCAAACACCACCCTCAGGGCCCTCCCCAACCAGCCCCATCCAAGGGTTGCGGTCAAGGTGCCTCTTGTTTACCATTTCCCCTTGGCCACGAGAACATCAGCTCCAGGAGAGCAGGGGCCCTGCCTGGCACCTAGGAGGCCACCTGGTATCTGAGACATTGACAGAATGAGCAGATACAGGAGTTAATGGAAGACAGCACTCTCCCCCACTCCTCTCCTGATCACCGACATGTCAAGTAATAAAAAAACGATACTGGCAACCAAAGGGAAATCTTCATAAAAAGACATCATCAGTTTAAATAATCTCAATGTTATTTGCTATTAAAAACAAAGTGTGGGGGCGCCTGGGTGGCTCAGTGGGTTAAAGCCTCTGCCTTCCGCTCCGGTCATGATCCCAGGGTCCTGGGATCGAGCCCCACATCGGGCTCTCTGCTCAGTGGGGAGCCTGTGTCCCCTCTCTCTCTCTGCCGGCCTCTCTGCCTACTCTCTCTCTGTCAAATAAATAAAAAATCTTTAAAAAAAAAAAAAACAAAAACCCAAGGTGTGCTAAGAGAATGACTGATGAACAATCCAAAGAGACATAAATGCGGGGCTCAATCCCAGGACCCTGAGATCATGACCTGAGCCGAGGGCAGATGCTCAACCCATTGAGCCGCCCAGGCGCACCCATCCTACATCTTTTAAACATACATTTTTTTTTTAATAGATTTGGGAGTCAATGGCAGGGAGGAGGTTGTGGTTTTTTTTGTATTTTTAAACGAGGTATTTTTTTTTTAAGATTTTATTTATTTATTTGTCAGAGACAGAGAGAGAGATCGCTTGCACAAATGGAGAGAGAGAAGCAGGCTCCCCACTTAAGGAGCCCAATATGGAACTCAATTCCAGGACCCTGGGATCAGGACCTGAGCCAAAGGCAGACACTTAACTGACGGAGCCACCAAGGCATCCCTCACAGGCTCAAGGTTAACTTGTTTCAAAAAAAGGAACACCTCGGGATGCCTGGCTAACTTGGTCAGTTTAACGTCCAACTACTGATTTCCACTCAGGTCATAATCTCAAGAGTCATGGGATCAAGCCCCAAGCCAGGCTCTGCGCTAAGTGAGGAGTCTACTTGGGATTCTCTCTCCTTGTCCCTCTGCCCTTCCCCCACCTTTTGTGTGCTTTCTTCCTCTCTCTAAAGAAAATAAAATCTATAAAAATAAAAATTTAAAAAACACCTAGTGTTGAAGGTAGGTGAGGAAAAAGGAACTCTTACAGGAGTTGTAAAGCTTATCAGAGGAGGAGAGGAACCATGAGAGACTATGGACTCCAAGAAACAAACAAACTGAGGGTTTTCGCAAGCACGGGGGAGGGCGGGTATTAAGGAGGGCACGTACTGCATGGAGCACTGAGTATTATAAGCTAACAATGAATCATGGAACACTACATCAAAAACTAATGAGCTACTCTACGGTGACTAACGTAACATAATTAAATAAATTAAGAAAAAAAAAAAGGATCGTAAAACCTTTTAGGACAGCAACTGGGCGATGCTGATATTACCCAAAATTAGACTGTACAAGACACACAGACAGCAAGGTCCCAAAGCCAGGAGTTCATCCCCCAAATGTATGTGTCAAGTGCCGGGGAGAGAATACACATGAAGGTTCATTGCAACAGTACTTCTGACAGCAGAGAAAGGGGAGATGTGTAAGGGCCTATTAACAGGAGACTGGCTAAGCAGGTAAACATACCATACAACCCTCAAAAGAGTGATGCAGACCTGCTGATCTGACAAGGACTAGTCCCCACAGAAATATATGTAGGGGAAAAAAAGAGAGAAAGGTAAAAATCAAGTGTGTACAGAAACACCCCCTATATGTGTAAATGTTTATCGAAGGACATGCGCATCTTCAAATGAATGAATACGTACTTACTTTTGGTAGAACTACGTTCCACAGACAGTTAATAGTTACATATTTAGGGCTGGGGCGATAAATGAAACATGACCTTTTCTTTCCTTTTCTTTTTGTTTTAAAGATTTTATTTATTCATTTGTCAGAGAGCGAGCACAACCAGGGGGAGCAGCAGGCAGAGCAGGCATAGGAAGAAGCAGGCTCCCCGCCAAGCAGGGAGCCAAATGCGGGACTCAATCCCAGGATCCTGGGATCATGACCTGAGCTGAAGGCAGAGGCTTAACAGCCTGAGCCAACCAGGCTTCCCGGACCTTTTCTTTTACATCTGTTTTTGTTTTTTGTTTTTTTTTTAAGATTTTATTTATTTATTTGAGAGAGAAAGAGAACATGAGAGGGGAGAGGTCAGAGGGAGAAGCAGACTCCCTGCCGAGCAGGGAGCCCGATGTGGGACTTGATCCCAGAACTCCAGGATCATGACCTGAGCCAAAAGCAGTCGCCTAACAAACTGAGCCACCCAGGCACCCTCTTTTACATCTTTTGATACTGCTTTAATCCTGCTGGGTTTTCTTTAATCTTAATTTTAACGATGTAGCGTCACCATCATCCCCCCCCCCAAAAAAAATCAGCTAAAGGCCTTTAGATTATGGGTCATTTCGTGCTTTTAAAACTACTTTTAGGGGCACCTGGGTGGCTCAGTTGGTTAAGCGGCTGCCTTCAGCTCAGGCCGTGATCCCGAGGTCCTGGGATAGTGTCCCCCATCGGGCTCCCTTCTCAGCGGAGAGCCTACTTCTCCCTCTCCCTCTGCCTACTTATGCTCTCTCTCTCTCCCTCTGTCAAATAAATAAAATCTTTAAAAAAAAAAAACTACTTTTAGGGTACCTGGGAGGCTCAGGCGTCAAGCGTCTGTCTTCAGCTCAAGTCATGATCCCAGGATCATGAGACCCGGCCCCGCCTCAGGCTCCCTGCTCCCACTCCCCCCACATCTGTCTGTTCCCTCTCTGGCCATCTCTCTCTCTCTGTCAAATAAATAAAATCTTTTAAAAATTTAAATTAAAATTAAAAAACTACTTTTACTGAGGTCTTTGTTGGGGGGAGGGATTTTTAAAACAAGGGCAAAAATATATTTGCTAATAGAGATAAATGTAAATGAAGGGGGGGAAAATTCTGGAACTCTCTGACTCTAGTGAGGTTCAATGTGTAGGTTCTTAAAAACATTAAGTCTGGCTTCACATGTAACCACCTAGACGAATGCGTAAAACAGTAGGCTAGTCAAAACACCTGAAAATTCGGGGATTAGAAAGTTAGCAGAGGCGTATATACACAAAACTTGCATTAAGGGGCGCCTGGGTGGCTCAGTGGGTTAAAGCCTCTGCCTTTTGCTCAAGGTCATGATCCCAGGATCCTGAGATCGAGTCCCACGTCAGGCTCTCTGCTCAGCGGGGAGCCTGCTTCCCCCTCTCTCTCTGCCTGCCTCTCTGACTACTTGTGATCTTTCTATGTCAACTAATTAAGTAAATCTTTTTAAAAAAAAACATCTGAAGGAACACCCAATTTTATTTTACTTTTTGTTTTTTAAGACTACCCAATTTTTAACAGTTGTTACCTCTCAGAGTAGAATTATGTGCTATTTATTGCATAATATTAAAGCTTAAAAGGAATACTTTATAGTCCGGGGGGGGGAACGATACAAAATTAAAATGTAAATATGGAGGCACTTCAAGCAAGAGCATACGGCAATCAGAATTTTGTTATCAGCGTTAAAAGTCAAAAGCGTAGAGGCGCCTGGGTGGCTCAGTGGGTTAAAGCCACTGCCTTCGGCTAAGGTCATGATCTCAGGGTCCTGGGACTGAGCCCTGCATCGGGCTCTCTGCTCAGCAGGGAGCCTGCTTCCCCCTCTCTCTCTCTGCCTGCCTCTCTGCCTACTTGTGATCTCTGTCAAATAAATAAATAAAAATCTAAAAAAAAATAAAATAAAATAAAAAGTCAAAAGCGTAGTACATTGACATAATGGTTCTCAATGAAACTGCAGGGGCGACTGCATCCCCAGGGGACACTCGGCAATGTCTGAAGACATCTTTAGCTGCCAGCTGTGGGCAGGGGTAGGGGCCCTGGCATCTTGCACACGGAGCCCAGGATTGTTGTTTACAGACCCTGCAAAGCACAGACGGGCCCGGCAACAGAGAATCACACGGTCCCAAAGTCAACAGTGCAGAAGCCACTAAGCACCCGGTTTTAAATCGAGCTAGACATTTTCAAAAGCAGAAAGACATTTGGAAATGCTCGTTTCAATTAAGCTTTGACATGGATGCCAATCCTTTTGTAAAGCCATAAATCTTGCCCAAAGGAAGAACTAATCGCCTTTGAAGTCACAAATAATTTAATCAGATTTTATACTTTGATGTACAATTCATAAGTGTGGGCTAAAACATATCATTTATTATCTACATATACAAAACTCTAGCCCGTGCTAAGTGCTATTCTGACTCCATGAAAGAGGAGTCTTAGAATTAAATTAGAAAAAATAAATGCCCCTTTCCCTCCCACACACCCCAGCACTGGGGCGGGGCAGGGGTGGGGGCGGAGAGGCAGAGGAGTCAGTGATTCACGCCAAATTTCCTCTGCTTATAAAATCTTGGAAGCAACCTACATCTTCAAAGGGCTGTAGCTTGCACTGTTGGTGGCTTGCACTGATGATCAACTCAGTAGAGCATCACTGGAAAATCCAAGACGGGACGGAAATGCTGTTCTGAAGGGCTATATAACTAGCATGGAAAAATATTCAGAACACAAGGTTAACGTTAAAAAAAAAGAAAAAAAAAAACCACACAGGTGCCTGCCTGATTCAAGTCGGTGGAGCAGGCGACTCAAGCCCCACAGTGGGCACAGAGTTTACTTTAAAAAAAAAAAAAAAAAGGAAAAGAAAACCTCACAACTGGCTACAACAAATACTGCAAACAAGTGATCCAAGTACCAAGCAGTTCACGGAGGCACTGGATACACCATACGGATTTATATAAATTGGAGTCACTATGTTTTTAAAAGTTGGGGCAGGGGTGCTTGGATGGCTCAGTCACTGGGCAACTGCCTTCAGCTTGGGTCATGATCTCAGGGTCCTGGGATAGAGCCCCACATTAGGCTCCCTGCTCAGCGGGAGGCCTGCTTCTCCCTCCACCTCCCCCCCTGCTTGTGTTCCCTCTCTCGCCATCTCTCTCTCTCTCCCCGTAATAAATAAATAAATAATCTTTTTTAAAAAATAAAAAAAACTGGAGTAGTCCACATTTAAAAAAAATATTTGAGGCTGAGCCCACATCCCCACTTGGCTAGAGCCAGCAGGAAGAAAAGGCCCCCAGGACGCTACAGAAAATGCACGCTTCAAGAACACAGCATTCTCAAAGGTCCAAGTGATGACATGTTGGTGGGGTATAAGGAGCTTTTCTGTAATGAAATGCTCCAGCCCACCATGCATCAAAGAGTAAGTATTGCTTTAAGAAGTATGAACAAGGGGGACGCCTGGGTGGCTCAGCTGGTTAAGCGGCTGCCTTTGGCTCAGGTCATGATCCCAGCGTCCTGGGATCAAGTCCCACATTGGGCTCCTTGCTCCACGGGGAGCCTGCTTCTCCCTCTGCCTCTGCCTGCCACTCTGTCTGCCTGTGCTCGCTCGCTCTCTCTCTCTAACAAATAAATAAATTAAAAAAAAAAAAAGAAGAAGTATGAACAAGGGATGCCTGGGTGGCTCAGTGGGTTAAAACCTCCTCTGCTTTCAGCTCAGGTCATGATCCCAGGGTCCTGGGATCGAGCCCCGCATCGGGCTCTCTGCTCCGCAGGGAGCCTGCTTCCTCCTCTCTCTCTGCCTGCCTCTCTGCTTACTTGTGATTTCTGTCTGTCAAATAAATAAATAAAATCTTTAAAAAAAAAAAAAAAAGAAAAGAAAAGAAAAGGAAGTATGAACAAGGGACACCTGGGTGGCTTAGTAGGATGGGCCTCTGCCTTCAGCTCGGGTCATGGTCCCAGGGTCCTGGGATCGAGCCCCGCATTGGGCTCTCTGCTAGGTGGGTAGCCTGCTTCCCACCCCCACAACCCCCCCCTGCCTCTCTGCCTACTCGTGATATCTCTCTCTCTCTCTCTCTCTGTCAAATTAATAAATAAATAAATGTTTTTAAAAACAAGAAGAAGTATGAAGAAACGCCCACCCTCATGTGATGGGTCATGAGGAAGGAGGCAACTTCCTGCTACAGGAGTTCACCCCAGTCCCTAACACTTCCCAACCCTGCTCATTCCCATACCTGCCTGATCCCTGAAAGTATCTGAGTTTTCAACGTAATCATATGACTCATAAACCAACACAGAAACATTCTCTAAGGGCTTGACTGGGAGGTAGGGTGATCTGTGACTTTCACTTTAGAGATAACAATTGCTATGTGACAAGTATGTCTTCGCAAGAAAAAAGTATATAGGAAAACATTTTCGCTTCTCCCTAAACAGTAACCCATAGTGGAGCTACAGAGGGTGGGGACAGCCAGGCACTGGGACTCTTTACCTAATACATATTCATGACTTAAGTCAGGATCCTGCAAGCAAATTTGGCAAAGGCATCAGTTCTGGCCAAGAGGTCTAGATCAAGGGGGAAGCAGGACAATTGCTGAGAGTATAAACCACTCTGCCCAGTAACCAGGACACCAGGAAAGGCTTCTCGCTAAGCAAACTGCTCCTTAGAAAACAAAACTGAGTTCTGTGGGTTACAGGCACCTGATTCTAAGTTCTCGATTCCCCCACCCCCAAAACAAAAGGAAACCTTCTAAACGCTCATGACAGTTTTATTTAATAACTTACTTATTTCAATGTGTGGTCTTATATTGCCGGCTACATAATTCTAATTGCTGAAACGAGTATGGCTTTTCTATCCTATGACCATCTTTTTTTTTTAAACCTAATTTTGGATAAATCACAATCTCATGTCAATTATACTCTCCATGACTCAGGGGGATTTCAACCAATAGTCCACTTCTCCTTCCCGAAAATGCTACCGTCGCTGCTAACAGCAGAGGGCACTGGGGTACAATGAAAAAGAAAATGGATCTCGACTCAGGTCAGGCTGTGGGAACACAGGCTCCTCCCTACACCGTCCACAGGGACCTCAACTGGCCTTTTGTAAGATGGGGAGACTGACTCACAGTGCCTTCTAACTGAGTCCGTCATAGAGGCTGGCAAACCAACCTGAGGGCCAAATCTAGCCTAACAACCTGTCCCTCTACAGCCTGCAGGGATATTTACCATTTGTCAATGGCTGGAAGAAACCTATAGGATTCACAGTTCATGAAACACACACTTGATATGAAAGTCAAATTTCAGTGTCACGGCCACGCACTGCCTGGAGCTGTTTCACTAACACAATGATGGTGTTGAAATAGTTGCATCGTTGTGACAGAGACCCATAAAGCCTAAAATATTTACTATCTGGCTCCTTACAGAAAAGGGAACAATCTTTAAGATTTAAATGATTTGGAGTACTGCCTTCTCTACCCACACCACTCACTGGCTGTCTATCTCGTAATTAGCAAAATGATCCAAGCACATGCTGGCCAGGGGATCATATTTTGGGAAAGGGACTTTAAAGTCTGCTGAAATGGAGAATCTCATTTACCGCTTAGAAAAGCCATTTGAATAGCGAGGAATTCTGTCAGGAATTCTAATGCCAGTTCAATCTTGCTATGTCCCGGGGAAAGAGAGAAGCTTAATTAAACACATTACACATGCTCTTGGATTCCTCTAAAACTGTGTTTCCTGAAATATGGAACAGGATAGCCAACAGCGGTTCATAGACCAACATGTTCTATTTTACAAGTTAGGTATTAATTTCATTTCTATTAGAGAAAAAAATGCAACAAGTAATTTAAATATGTGAGTTGATACGTATTATTCACCTTAGGATAAGGTGAATAAGCAATGTTGCAGATTTAATGTTTAAGTACATAGTTAAAACAGAGGAACTAGCATATGACAAAGCTGATGCTGATGAAAGTTAAGACAACAGTGATTCAACAGGATTACTGCCCGGTTAGAACACTTTCTCAAAAGCAAGCTCTCGGGGTCCCTGGGCGGCTCAGTGGGTTAAGCCTCTGCCTTCAGCTCAGGTCATGATCCTGGGGTCCTGGGATCGAGCCTCGCTTCTCTGCTCAGCGGGGAGCCTGCTTCCCCCTCTTTCTCTGCCTGCCTCTCTGCTTACTTGTGATTTCTCCCTCGGTCAAATAAATAAATAAAATCTTTATTAAAAAAAAAAGGAAGCTCTCTAGCAGAGGTTAACAGGCTGTGGAGCTGGTGTTCTGTCAGCTTGGCTTAAATGGAATCATGTCATGCAATTAAAGTAAGCTTTTAAGAACTCTGGTCTGAAACTGAGAGGCAAAAGCAAATTTCTGTTCTGAAAGTATGTCAGCAGAAGTTGCATCATCCTAGAACAAAGCTCTGGAATGCAAGGGAGCGTCTACGACCCCACACCTAGGGTCAGAACTGGGGAAAGAGATCGCAGCCTTTATTTAGAAGAACCAAAAGCTACTGGCACTTAACTCTCTACCTACAGCCATTCAGGGAACAGCTACAAGCAGTACGTGAAAATTACCAATCTACCAGGAACAAGAAACACCACAACCAAAATGGGTGTGCTCTCTTCAATCTGGAAAATATCCTAAGACATTTTCAGCTGACATTTAATAATTGGGGGTTTTATATAAAAATGCAAATTTCCCACTTCTCTGGAATAATGAGAAGATCAGAAAACCAAGAGGCCACATTCCTCCATGGCAACCACGGGCTGAAGCCCTCAAGCGGGGGGAGCATGGGTCCAGGGTTTCACCAGGTCCTGCCCCCTCGCCCAGTCTCCCCAGCCCAGAGCCTGAGGGTTGGCTGCCATTTTACCATCATGCTCAGCGTAGAAACTTCTCTGTGCCCATGTCTCTCTGAGCCAGACCCACAAAGAATGAACAGTGAAGGCCGTGCTTCAAGAAAAGTGAGAGTAAACCGATTTCCTTGTGGAAATAATAAAGTTCGTAAGGACTGGACGTGCAACCCGGTACCAGTTGGGTAGAAGGAATTCCATTTAAGCCACCGTTACTTCCCTCACACTCAGCCAGCATCCCTCCTGTGCATCACCTCTCTGAATCCGTGTAGGCATTTGCTGAGCAAGCCCCGCGAGAATAAGAACAGCAGCCCACATCTTTGGAGAATTTACTACTTTAGGCACTGTTCTGAGCGTTCTGTGTACACACCTTCCTTTAACCCTTAACAAGAACCTATGAGGCAGGTCCGTTCCTAGATCACTTAAAGATGAGACGGAAAGCAAGACATTTAGAATCTTGGGGTGCCCAGGGGACTCAGCTGGCTGGGCACTCAACTCTTGATTTCAGCTCAGGTCATGATCTTGGGGTCCTGGGATGGGGCCCCGCCTCGGGCTCCATGCTCAGCATGAGCCTGCTTATGGTTCTCTCTCTCCTCTCTCTCTCCCTCTGTTCCCTTCCCGCACTCATACAGACTCTCTCTCTCTAAATTAAGTTAAGTAAAATCCTCGGGCTCCTGGGTGGCTCAGTCGTTGAGTGTCCGCCTTCCGCACGGGTCATGATACCAGGGTCCTGAGATCGAGACCCGCATCAGGTTCCCTGCTCAGCGGGAAGCCTGCTTCTCCCTCTCCTAGTCCCCCTGCTTCTGTTTCCTCTCTCTCACTATGTCTCTCTTTGTCAAATAAATAAATAAATACACAAAATCTTTTTTAAAGAAGACATTAAGGGGCGCCTGGTTGGCTCAGTGGGTTAAAGCCTCTGCCTTCAGCTCAGGTCATGATCTCAGGGTCCTGGGATCAAGCCCCAAGTCGGGCTCTCTGCTCAGCAGGGAGCCTGCTTCCTCTTCTCTCTCTCTGCCTACTTGTGATCTCTGTCTAATAAATAAATAAAATCTTTAAAAAAAAAAAAAAAAAAAAAGACGACGACGACATTAAGTATCTTGCCTGAAGCTGCGTGGGCCGTGAGAGGCAGAGCTGGGGTATGAGACCAGCATCCTCATTCTTCACCACTATCTCTGCAGGAGTATAACCAGGACGACCTTTATTTGAGGAGTGGGCGTGCTCCGGGGAGAGGACATTATTGCTGACCTTCACCCTGCGCTAATATTTGAGCACTGCGCAATAGGAAGGTGTAGTCTAAACAGATAATCTTCTGATTAAAATTACATTCTTGAGGGGCGCCTGGGTGGCTCAGTGGGTTAAAGCCTCTGCCTTCGGCTCGGGTCATGATCCCAGGGTCCTGGGATCGAGCCCCGCATCAGGCTCTCTGCTCTGAGGGTAGCCTGCTTCCTCCTCTCTCTCTGCCTGCCACGCTGCCTACTTGTGATCTCTCTCTATCAAATAAATAAATAAAATCTTTTTTAAAAAAAAATTACATTCTTAAGAAACAAACTGTTATGGGAAGTTTTGCTGTGATGATCCAGGAGCCACGTGACCTGACTGCTGAGGGATTACCGGCCACCTCTGCCCACTGCTAGGAATGACCTCCATCTGCCTTGGAGAGACCCCTTCTCTCCTTTCCTGATCCCTAACAGCAAGAATCCCACTGGGTTACCTTTTTTTAAAATTTTCAATACGCTCAAATGGAGCAAAATCCCATAGAGCTCCCTCGCGAGCAGGGGCGCTGGCCAGCTGGAACCCAACAGGTGTGGCCCCCCCGGAAGCCCCATGTCCCAGGGGCCTCCTCCCCATCTCCCACCCCAGGCTAACCTGTGCTCTTGTCCAGGAAGTCCATGGACTCCTCACTGGCACTGAAGTGGCTCGAGGTGGCCTTCTTCTCAGCGTCCTGCTCCACGTCGGAGCCCGTGTGCACAGAAGAGTTTGTACTCATGGGGGAGCGGGGCATATCCGACAGGGAGATCCTGCGGCCCGTGCCCCCACTCAGCATGGGCTTGCTCATCAGGATCTTGGGGGACGCCGTCATGTCGAAGTTGAGCTTGACCTTCTCCTGCTTGTCAATCTTGGCGGCGCCGGCGCTGGGGTTGCTGGGGTCAAGCAGCATTTGGTACTGGCTGTTGGGCGTGTAGGGTGTCCTGAAGGGAGAGTAGTTAAAAACCCCAAACTTCCTGCGGATGTTCTCCACGTACACCTCCATCTCTTGCATTGCACTGTTGAAGATGCTTTTCGTCTTTTTCACAGAAAAAGGAATTTCTTTAGACATGAGGTAGCAATTATTTATTGGAACCCAGGCCCTAGGAGTGCAGAAAAGAAAGGAGAGTTGAAGTCAACTTTGGTCTTTTAAGAGATTTCCTCTTTTCTTTTTTTTTTTCAAGTTTTTTTTTTTTTAAATGCACTGTATCGAGGTATGCTTAAGTGTTGGGCACGGGTTACATTGTCGACCTCTACAGCCTATTAGTCGTAACTGAAATTTTATGCCTGATGATTAGCAAACCCCCTTTTCCTGACCCCCACCCCTGGCAAACTACCACTCATTCCATCCTATGATTCTGTGATTTGACTATTTTGGGAGATAACATCCTATAAGTGGAATTCATGCAGTATTTGTCTTCCTGTGACTGGCTTATCGCACTTAGCACAATATCCTCCAGGTTCAGCTATGCTGTCCTATCTTTTTTTTAGGCTGAATAGGAACCCCTGATACGTACATACCATGACTTCTTTATCTGTTCATCTGTCGATGGACATTTAGGTTATTTCCAGAACTATTTTCTCCTTAATGCAAACCAAATTAGCCTGGTATGTTGGCCAAGATTCTTTTTCTTTCTTTCTTTTTCTTTTTGGGTTTTTTGTTTTTGTTTTTGCCAAGATTCTTAAATATGTATCCATTCTTTAAAAATGACTTGGTTTCGGGCGCCTGGGTGGCTCAGTGGGTTACAGCCTCTACCTTCAGCTCAGGTCATGATCTCAGGGTCCTGGGATCGAGCCCCGAATCGGGCTCTCTGCTCAGCAGGGAGCCTGCTTCCCCCTCTCTCCCCGCCTGCCTCTCTGCCTGCTTGTGATCTCTCTCTGTCAAATAAATAAATAAAATCTTTAAAAATGACTTGGTTTCAATGGTTAATACATGATTAACCATTAACCCAGGAATGTTCTGTCATAAGAACAGAACACCAACAGCAAACTTGGTGAAAACATTGAAAGATTCCCAGCTGTAGTCATTTTCATCCATTAAAAAATTAATAAATCCCTTTTGGCTTTGGGGGAGTAGAAAGTAAGAAAAAGTCACTGCGGGCACCTGTGGGGGGCTCAGTTGGTTAAGTGCCTGCCTCTTGGTTTTGGCTCAGGTCATGATCTCAGGGTTGTGAGATCATACCCTGCGTCAGGCCCCGTACTGGGAATGGAGACTGCGTTAAGGTTTTCTCCCTCTCCCTCTGCTGCTCCCTAGCCTGCCATGAGAACTCTCTCAAAAAAAAAAAAAAAAAGAAGAAGAAGAAGAAGAAGAAGAAGAATTAGAAGAAATGTTTTGGGGGACCTAAGTGGCACAGTCCATTGAGCACCTCACTCTTGGTTGTGGCTCAAGTCATGATCTCAGAGTCGTGAGAATGAGCCCCATGTTGGGCTCCACACTCAGCGCAGAATCTGCTTGGATTCTCTCTCCCACTCCCTACCACACGATCTCTCTCCCTCTCTCTTTCGTAAGTAAGTAAAACTTCTTAAAAAAGAAAGAAAACAGGCCCTACATCCAGGACCACACCTCCTAACACGGAATCAGTCCCGAAGTGCACTGCTCTGCGCTCAAACATGAAGAGCTTTCCTATCTTTTGTAAGGGATTCTGGGGTTCTACGTGGCACCAGAAGGAAATGCTAGAGGTCCCTGGCTTCAAATGGGAGGTAACTCATGTGGAAAATAACAACAACAAAAAAAACCACCCTCCATCTCCCATTCCCAGCTGGTTTTGTCTTCCTGGCTTCAACCTCCGCCACCACCCAGTACACTCTGCAGCACCTTCACAAGAAGAGCTGCTTTTATGGAATTAGTGGCCGAGCCGCGGCAGGCAGGAGATGGCAGTGTAACCTACCACTGCTCTGGGCCGACTCGGAGCCCAAACGTGAACAGGACAGACCGTGTGACATTTGATTCTCCAGCCTCGAACCTGAACCCGTATATAGCTGGGAACCTGGTGCAAATGAGCTTAATCCGAGGAGGCCTTTTGGATTTCGCAGACCATAAACTCAAGCCAGACCCAAAGCAATGGGGAGCGAAATGGACGGTGGCGGGACGGACCAGTGCAACACACGGTCTATGCGAGCGCCTCACAGGTGGCTGTGCAGGGATCTCGACCCCTCGCTGTGGAGCCTCCCAGATTTTTTTTTTTTTTAAGATTTTATTTATTTATTTGACAGACGAGTAGGCAGAGGGGCAGGCAGAGAGAGAGGAGGAAGCAGGCTCCCCACTGAGCAGAGAGCCCAATTCAGGGCTCGATCCCAGGACCCTGAGATCATGACCTGAGCCAAAGGCAGAGGGTTTAACCCACTGAGCCACCCAGGCAACCCACCTCCCAGCATTTTAAAGAGAAGCAAAAAATACGGACCGCTTCTATTATATTCTACACAAGTCTTAGCAGCTGCCATCTCATTCCTATTTTGAAGACAAAGCAGCCCAGGAAAAATCAAGTATGTGGTTGCAGTGGAATTCAGAGCACAGGCTGGGGAGGTTTGCCACTCCTGGTGATAACTAGATCGTGACACAAACTAAAACCGAACACCCCAAAAATATCTAACTGCTCTCTCAGCGTGCTGGAAATTACCAGCTTCTCCTCCACCCCAGCTCGCTGCCGTCATCCCGCAGAGACCTGAGGACGCACATCTGCAGCCAGAAAGAGTGGGGCAGACAGAGCAGGAGCCAGATGCCCTCTGGGTGAGAGAGTGTGGCTGTTCCAACTGGGTGAGCAGGAGTCTGGACTAGACAGGACGGCTCTGAGCAGCAGCCGGGATCCCCCAGCTGCCCCTGGACAAACGACGCCCCTTCCCTGAGCCGGCCTCGGCTCGGTCGTCGGTAGGAGGGAGGACGAGCCCCTATGTGGAGCGGGGTCGCAGGGAGCAAATGAAATGTACCTCAGCCAATCCCCAGAGCCCCAGGAGCCCACCCGGCAGCCCACCAGGCACCCGGCCACTGCAACTGTGCTCCCCCGACACCTCCGACTGGGGCCAGGGTCTCCGCTAAGTGATTTCGGGAAAGCATTCCCTTTCCTTAGAGCAGGCCCAGGACAGAGTTAAAGGGAACTTAGATTTGCTTAACAAACATAAAGCCTCTGGGGGCAATGTCATGAGAGGCCCCAGAGTCGCACAGCTGAGCTACTCCCTACTCGGGGCCTCAGGTTTTCTTCTCAGTAAAATGAGAATAAAGCGGCTTCTGCAAAAAAGCACTTAGAACAATGCCCTGCTGCAGAGAAGGCGCTCGCTTCCTGCCAGCTCCCTCTTCTGCAGCTCCGCAGGCGTTTGATAAAACATTTCCTGGATTTCTATATGGGATCGTGTGTGTGTCTACAAAATCAAACCCCCAAAGAGCAAAAATTTTTGAAGGACAAAAAGCATACGATGAGACTCTCCAGAATATGCCTTGATCTCTGTGAGCACCTCCCCGGGCTCGCTCGAGTATTTAGTAACTAGACGATGAACGCATGACAGGCTGCGCCATCTCTCGTTCCGCCTGCCTCGCCCATGTGGCGTACACGTGTCCAGGCTTACGTTCTGCTCCACACCCCCAAACCTGCTCCCTGACAAAGGGACAGCATCTCCCATCTCTTTTGCTTCCACGCTGTACTGCTGGATCTAACCAGTTCTGCTTTAAGAACATCTCCTGGAAGGAAGGGACTTCGGGAGCCTCATTCCCAGAACTCCAAGGTTCTGTTACTCCAACACCTACTCCCCACTGCCATAAAGTGTCCTTAACCTCTTCAAGGGGCTCCCCTCCCCCAAAAGGAGCCAACAGAGTTCGGAGTTCGGCACATTCCAAGGGAGCAGAAGACACCAAGAGGGTTAGGCAAACATCGGTGACATCAGACTTGGGTTGCTGTCTTTTTTCACAAACATAAGGCAGGGGGGTCGGCTTCCACAACAGCTCCTACCCAGAACCAAACTACACCAGCAAGTTCAAGGGAAATGGCCTCTGGACGAGGGCTAGCAGAGCTCCTGTCCCCTAAGCCACCTTCAATAGCTGTCTGACAGGCAGGAGGAAGAGGTCTATGCAGAATGGGCTAAGCCGACAGCAGAATCAAAGACGCTAAGAGTCTAAGAATATTTGGTGCATGGGGGCAAGCACTGATTTCCCCCACCCACCTATATCCTAAATATATCCACTCTGGGTCATATTCGCGAACGAGAATAATCCCAAATCATCAAGACGGTTAACACTTGCCATGCTATAATGAAGCAGCAAGCAGGGAGACACGCAATTTGATACTAATTCCTCTCGCTCTTCAAAGAAAAGCCAGACTCTGACCACAGCCTGTGTGATCAGGCCCTGCGCCCTCCCCCATCCGTCTCTTACCAGCCTCTCCTCCCTCCTCCTGTCCCGTGCTCCTGCCTTTCCCGAGCACAGCAGGCTGGCCCTGCCTGTCCCTCCACCCAGATCTTCACTAAGCCCCGGCTATTACCTCCTGATCTGAGATCATCTTGCCTGTGAGTTTACTTGTGTATTATCTATCTTCCCTAGTAGGATGCCAGCCTTCAGACAGTCGGGGACAGTGCCTGCCTGCTCACTCCCACATCCCCAGCATCCAGCCCATGGCCTGGCCCACAACAGACACCAAAAGATTTCCAGTAAAGTGGCCAAAAATCAGACAAAGCAAAATACTTCCTATCGAACCCAGGACCATCTCGGCGAATTCCCATTTTGCCTCCAGACAATGGGTTTCTAGCAAAACTCACTCTTTTGTTTTATATTTGCAAAACAAGCAAAACTAAACAGAGTAACAGCTCAGATTCCGGTGTTTGAAATTATACACTGTATTTTCTGTATATTCTGTGGGTATATATAATTTTAAGGGTAGGTATTTTAAGTATTCTCCCCAACACACTCAAACACTTTTTCAAACTGCTTGGTAGGGCTTCGAAAGGTTTTTGCCTCGTTTAATCACAACACAGCTTGCCAAAAGAGAACAGAGATATTAACCACGGCTCATCTGGGTCTACCTGTTGTTCTCAAGCACGCAGGAGCGGGATCTGCTAGGAGCTAGGACAATTCACTTCCCTGTGAGCAAGGAAGGGGAGGGTAGACAGGCTGGCGGGGAGGGCTCCCACCTGTGAAAACAGCCACCTCTTGTAATTTCCTATCTTAGCTTCAGAGAAAAGGCAACAGGAGGGAACCACCCAGCACAATGATAAAGAGATTCATTTACTGGCAATCTGGGGAAATACTTCTGATCTCTGAAAGCATTATTTTAAAAAGCAATTTGCACGGCAGTTTAATTGACTCTAGAAAATCCAAAAAAGAACAGCAGCACTTAAAATAGCCATGGTGCCGTTTTCACCAACAAAACTACGAAAGCAAGATTCTTCTCTTAAACGTACCTGAAAACACGGAAGCCCACACATTATCATGCTTAACACAGCACAGGACTGTACTTTTAACCACAAGATCACTGGTTAGCGTCATGACAATAAACAACATGATAAGACCTGGACCCCTCGCATCCATGACAGTATCAAAGGTTCGGTTAAAGTTACACTTTTGCGGACAGTTTGAACTCCCACCTGTCATGTTGTCCAAAGAAACGAGCATCAACCTGCCCATCTTTATCCCTCAGAGCTTTTGCAGGCCAGAACGGAAACCCCTTCAGTTTTGCCCAGACCAAAGGATGTGGATTGCTCTAGAAAAAGAAAAAAATCCAGAGTTTGTATGTATTTGACAGCAGGACACACGTAGAAAGCTTGGCGCAAGAGGATACAGCAAGGCCACCAACGGAACGAGAAAAGTTCCAGGCGGGGTCTCCCAGGTAGGCTTCCCTAGGAAGGCGCGAGGCCAGGAAGCCCCAGGCAAAGCTGGTTCTGGGGGCGAATGACAAACAGAAGGACGAAGCACAGAGGAGACCAGGCCTGGACCCTGACTCTAATGCTGTTACCCGGGTGGCCGTGAGCAAGAGTGTCCACCTTCTCCTGCAACAGGACAGCAATGCCTGCACCCTGTGTTAGGCTGGGGGATTAAATGTGCATTATATGTGGCCGGTAACAAGGGGTAGAATCAGCCACCCTCGTCCTTCATCGAGGCTGCCCAGAGCGTTAACTATGCAGCTGTTTATTTCCAAAGGCAAGAAGAGCCATAAACCATGTTCTACTTTTCCACTTTACTTGCCTAATCTTCCCCCAGTAACCTCCACCCCTACCTCCTCCCACCCTCCCACCAGCCCGCCCCAAGAACACACTTCTCTCTGCAGAACACCAGTCTGGAAAATACAGATCCATGAGGAAAACTGGGTGATGTTTTCTCTCCCCGCTCCCAGCCCAAAGCACCAAGTTGGAGAGACCATGGAGTCAATGCAGAGAGGTATTTCCAAACCTCCCAACACAGACCAGAAAGAACACACTCACCGAACTCTCCTCCCGCTATCTGCATTACCATGGGGGCGCCCCCTCCCGGATGAGCTCCTTCTCGCTCTCTAGCCTACAATCCGCCCGGGGTTAATAAACCCAGGAAATCACAACGCTCCCTTCGGCACGAGAATTTTCAGCCCCAGAGGTTTATTCTACCTAGATTACTTTCACTCTACCGTAACTTTATCACTAAAACAAAAATCATTTTAAAAAACTTCATCCAAAGTTTCACCAAATACACCGCCTGGACAAAGTGGCCTTGGGTAGCCATCTAAGCCTGGGGCTCAGAAAATGAAGTACGGAAAAGAAGTGCGACTTACACAAGGCTCACAAAACCAGTTGTCTCGTTTTTGGCAAGCAGCTAGGTAACACTCCGGACATACTTCAATTTCATTCATCTGTCAAGGAAAAATATGTTAGCAGGTGTCATCCCAGGGGCCTCACATCTGGAGGACGTCAAGGAATGCATGCTGGTGTCAGCAGTTAAGGTTAAGGTCAGCTAAACCAGGTCCCACAGCAGGGAACACTGTCGACAGGAGTCCAACCATGTCCCACCAACCCCCATGCTTCACCTAGCCCACGCCACCAACACCACCACCTCCTCTCTCTCTCTGGACCACGTCCGAATCAGCTTCTACTTTTGTGCCCACTGTGGTCCATTCCCCAAGACACAATAGCCTGAGCCATCACACACCAATGTTAATCCGACCGCGGATTGTAAGTGGAATCTAGGAGGTACGGGACGGTGCCCGGAACAAAGAAGTCCCCAGACTAAATGTCAGTAGTACAAGGCTGAGAAACTAACAAGGAAATCCGAACTCCTGATGAGCTTGGTCAACGCCAAGTGTGATCAGGCCTTGGCCCTCCTGAGCTCCCCAACTACCTCCAGCCACGGCTCTGGCCTCTGCTCACTGTGCTTGATTCCCACCCATCTCCAACCGCACCATCCAGGGCAGGTGGTGAATACCATACTGCCCTATTTTATCCCCACCAATGACAATACAAAATTCTGTAGTTTGGGGACCGTCCTTCCCCCTCTTGAAAAAGTACATTCCCCTAGGTCAGTTGTTGAGCATTTGCCTTCGGCTCAGATCATGATCCCAGGGTCCTGGGGTCCAGCCCTACATCGGGCTCTCTGCTGGGCAGGAACCCTGCTTCTCCCTCTCCCACCCCCCAGCCTGTGTTACCTCTCTCGCTGTCTGTCTCTCTTTCAAATAAATAATAAAAACTTTAAAAAGAAAAAAAAAAGGTACATTCCCCTAGAATATCTAAGTCCGACTTAGAACCAAGGGCCCCAGGAGCCCCTTTCTGGGATCTCAACTCAAACTCCACCATTTTCCAGCTCTGTCATTTTAAGAACAGTTGCTTATCTTGTCTGAGCCTCCATCTCCTTCCCATTTCCTCATGGACAGAATGGGGATGTGAGGAATCGCTACCAAACAGATTCTAACAATTACAGGACATAAATGTAAAGCACTTCAAGTGACACGGTTATCAGCACATCAGTTAACACTGATCAGAGATCTGTCGGGATCAACGAAGGGTTCTACAGGTACCAACCCACAAATTCCTCCCACCCCCCTTTGAAAGCAAGACTGCTGCTACCCCCACGTGACAGGTGGAGAAAAGGAAGCCCCAGAAAGTCAGGACACCTGCCCAAGGTCTCATTTCAGCAAAGTGGCAAGGCCCAAGTGGAGGTGGTTCACCACTGCTCTGAGTGTTGCTAACGTTGTCCCATCATCACACTTGTTTTCCTCTTTTTTCTTTTTTTAAGATTTTATTTATTTATTTGAGAGAGAGACAGTGAGAGAGAGAATGAGAGGGGAGAAAGTCAGAGGGAGAAGCAGACTCACCAAGGAGCAGGGAGCCTGACGTGGGACTCGATCCCAGGACTCTGGGATCATGACCTGAGCCGAAGGCAGTCGCTTAACCAGCTGAACCACCCAGGCGCCCCGTGACTTGTTTTCCTCTTTATCCCTACATCACAGAAGTGCCAGACGCACAGCAGGTGCTCAATAAATTATAACTGTAATGTTGTAACTATAATTGACTAACTTAAAGGTCAGTGAGTAAATGAGTGCATAAAAGAACAAAAGAATACATGAATGAATGAATGATGGCATATAGGTCCTCCTCTACTCACTCTACTTGTGCGCTATTCCAAAGGTACTGGGTGAATCAGGTCGAGGACAGCCCCGGCTTTGGAGCCCACACAGTGGCAATGTATTGTGAATACGTAGATTCAGAAACTTCAGATAGAGTATCTGAGTTCAGTAAATTCGACCTCAGGGCAACCCACTGATTAAAAGACTAGGCTTGGGGTGCCTGGGTGGCTCAGTGGGATAAAGCCTCTGCCTTCGGCTCAGGTCACGATCCCAGGGTCCTGGGACTGAGCCCCGCATTGGGCTCTCTGCTCAGCAGGGAGAATGCTTCCCTCTGTCTCTCTGCCTGCCTCTCGGCCTCTTGTGATCTCTGTCTGCCAAATAAATAAATAAATAAATAAAATCTTTTTTAAAAAATTGGACGGTGAGAAACACGTACCTCATGCTCACAGATTTTGATGACTACTTTTGCTATCTGCGTCAATTTGTGATTTCCTAAGGGGATAAGAAAATATAATTAATTCAAATGGAGACAAGATTATTAACATCCAACCATGGGATTATACGTCCACTAACAAACAACCTTTCAACTTGCTTTCCCCCAGGATTAAGCTTCGAAGGCTAAAAACCAGAAGATTCTGGCTCCTGATATTGGTTCAAATTATGTGACTTCTCCCCTAAACACTGACCTATCTTTGGTGCCTCCAAGTCATCTCTGAAACTGAGCTCACAGGTTAATATTTGGAAAATGCTTTCACACTTCAAAGGCCCCAATTAGTGGAAAGGAGCCTCATTCACCCATTGTTCCAGACTCCAACCCATGAAGGGTAACAGGAGAAGGTAAATAATTGAGTAGCTCTGCTGTGCCGCGTGCTTCGAAATACATGTTCTTATTAACTCCTCCAGAACCCATGCTAGGAAGCAGGTAAGAATGTTCCCATTTCATTAATGATGAAGCCGAAGCTCAAGAGTCGTCGCTTACCCAAGACTACTTAGCTAATGAGTTGAAAATCTGGCCCCAAAGATAGCCAAGACAAGACAAGGAAGATAAGACAGGCAAAACGCCATGCTTTCCACACATGGTCAATTTCTTGGCAAAAAGATTTTACACACAAACACATACACACCCATCCCTAGATCTCTAGCTTGATTTGAAAACTCAGAAGAACTATAAATTCTATATCCAAAAACCACTGGGGTGTCCAGGGGTGAGCCCTTCAGACCAGGTAGCAGTCCGTGCCCCTAGTTCTTCAGTCTCTAGTTCTCCCCTCGGCCAATGGCCACCCTGGCTCATGCTGCTGTTTTTCTGCAACCTAATCTCATTCATTTATTTATGTGACCTTACCAGCCTTTCTATATATTTAATACTGCTTGCATGAATTCTAAACCATGTGCGTCTTTTTCCCCTCCCCACACCGAGGGCCCCACTACTGAGCTAATGATGCAGACCCTGTGCCTCGAGCAGAAAGCCACCCACGCAACCTCTTCCCTTACACATCAGCTAACAGTCAACACTAGGACCATACAGGAAGAAGAGAGGGCTGTGCTCTTCAAGATCTTACAACCGAAAAAAAAAACAAAAAACTTAACATCCTGGTAAGGAACTCAAACAAATTAAATTACCACCATCCAGGAAGTGTGATAAATGCTACCATGGGCAAGTACAGGTACTGTGAGATCTCCTAACAAGAGCACCGAGTATGGTCTCGGTCCATAAGGGATGGCTCCTGAGAGGACTGACAGGCTGACACTGAAGGATAAGAAAAAGTCATCAAGGGAGAGCGTTCTAACACGGAATAAGAGGAACAGAATGGAGAACACTGAACAAGCCACCTGACCAAAAGATACACAGAGAGGACTATGGGAGAAGGTAGGGCAATATGAACGGTGCCATGAGAAAAGATTTTAATGGGAATCCTCATCCATTCTGTCCAGAAGGCTCAACCCACAAACATGCAACTGATGCAACTTTATCCAGAATACAAAGAACTTCGAAAATACAATAATAAAAACACAAAACCAAAGATTTGAATACTTATTTTCCCCAAAGAGATATACAAATGATTAATGAGCACATGAAAAGATACACAATACCATGAATCCTAAGGGAACGGCAAATGAACACCACGTGACCTAACAGTTCATGCTTCTAAGGATGGCTAATATAAACAGACATCACCAAGTGTTGACAAGGATGTAGAGCAACTAAGACTCTCCTATGCATGGCCATAAGAGTATAAAATGGTACAAACACTTTGCACAAAGTTTACCAAAATGTCTCGTAAATTTAAATAGAAACCTAGCCAATGAGCCAGCACTGCCACTCCTAAGGATTTACCCATGAGAAATGAAAATGTATGTCACACAAAGACTTGCACAAGAATGTTCACAGTGGCTTTATTCCCAACAGCCCAAAACTGAAAATAACCCCAACACTCCTTCAAAATCCACAAACGGAATAGCTAAATAAACTGTATGTTGATACAGTGAAAAACCACTCCCGGTAATAAAAACAAAAATAAAACGACGGATACACACAACAACATGCATGAATCCCCCCAAGAAAATTACATGGCATGCAATTAGCCAAAAGAGTGCACTACGACTCCATTTATATGAAATTCTAGAGGATGTAAAACTACTTATAGGGACAGAAAAAACCAAGGAGGGTGGGTTTACTGGTAAGGGATTAAGTGGGACTAGAATAGAGTGATGGAAATATTCTAGATTTTATCTGAGATTGTAGTTATTTTTGAGATGGTTACACGTCTGTCAAATTCAGAGAATATACTCACAAAATCTATGCATTTTATTCTAGGTAATTATTCCTCCATCAAAACAAAGATTCTTAAAAGGTCAGCAATATCTTATAGCCACAAGCCACTATGGAAACCAGCTCATCCCTTAAAATTCACAGTCACCATCCCCTATTCGCACATGTTAGTGATCTATACACACAATATTCTCAGCTTTTGGCCCTGGCACATGAAAAAAAGAACACGACTTTTTTAGGAAGGGTGGGAGACCGAGCATCACACACGGCATGAACACTGTCTTTCTTAGCAGCGACCTAAGCCACCCACCTCCATTGTAAATGATGCAGTTGTGCAAAATCCATTTCGCATCAGCCAGGAAAGCCTCTGTGCATCCATACATTTTCTTTTTAGCGTTCTGGGGAGAGAAGCCAAGGAGCATAACAACCCGTCAGTCTGTACAAGCCGCAGCCACTCAACACCTGCGTCCCCACATCATTTTCTTAGCAGTCATTTGCCAAATTAATTAATGCTTTTTACCCATTTCCCAAGATGCTATTATATTTGAGATCTAGAACTCCATAAAAATGAAGTCACTGAATTCATCACTAACCTGAATTGTTTCCTCTTACAGCTGCTGTCATTTATCAAGCAACCCCTTTCAAGAAACCAGGATATTTTAATAACTGACATGGTTTTTATTCATTGTAACAGCCTCACAGAAGCCTTGTGACTAAGAATGCAATGACACACTTACTATCATCGCCACGTTACAGACAAGGATATTGAGGTGTGGGAATGCCAAGGAACTTGTGCAAAGTTCCAACGCTATTAATTTGTGAAGCTAGGATGCCGACCCTTTCTTTTTCGAATGCCTTCTTTTCTTGAAAACCATGAGGGTGTGTGCAATTTTTCAAAGCAGGTTTTATTCAGCATTTGGGGGCCAGCAA
Source organism: Martes martes (assembly GCF_963455335.1). Taxonomy (NCBI): domain Eukaryota; kingdom Metazoa; phylum Chordata; class Mammalia; order Carnivora; family Mustelidae; genus Martes; species Martes martes. The sequence continues at coordinate 12,909,391 of NC_137896.1, read as the reverse complement.
AAAAGACAATATAAGGTGTTCTCCTCACCCGTGCTTTTCATTACCCGTGTGTTTCATGCCAAAAATTTGAAAATTAGCACCAGGGTGATATGCACCATCTAACGTGTTCCAAGTGTAATTTTCAGGATGGAATTGTAGCCTGAACTTTTAAAAGCACCTTCAGGCATTAAAGATATATCCATAACAGTAGAGTAAGTTCTAGGAAGCCACATCTTTATCAGCAATCTGAAGGTTTCCCAAACACTTAATTCTCTCTTTTCTCCTTCCTGCTGCCCTCATTAGCACCTCTGAGAGAAAGAAAAGAGGAGGTAAGACTCAAATCAATCAAATCACTGATTCGTAGAAGTGTGACTTTTTCAGGTCAATTTTCAGACAATCAGCAGCAGAAGTAATATTTGGAGCTAATCAGTGGAATTCAACACTCCATTACAATCCTTGGAAGAATCTTACAGAAGTTAAGGGATCAAGAGTTCTTCCATCCAAATCAAAGGGGTACGGAGGAAAGGCAGAGAAACCATCTAACTTGAGATGAGGCCCAAGAAGTGAGGGAGGGTCTTTAGTCATCTCGGTAACTGTGTCTACAATGGTGAGGTTCTCTGATGGAGGCCAACCTTTTCCAATGTACAAAGGTCCATAGGATGGAAGATGTATTCCGCATAGTCAGGATGCTGTTCCAAGGGAACAGGCTTCTGGAACGCATCTGTCTATAAAAGAAAAGATGGACACACACACACACACACACACACACACACAGACACAAACCCATCATTACTGTAGAAAACAAAGCATTAATAGTAACAAAGTACTTTCAAAATGGAGACAACTTTTCAGACAATACAATTCTAGTGGTTTCCACAAAGAATGACCTTGGGGAGTACTAAGCTGGTGCAGCTTCTAGTTCTGCCTGGCTATCAATAATCATGGGGGGGGGGGGTCCTACTTTGTTATTTGTATCATTTTCAAAATATATCCAAGTAACAGTTCCAGTTCTGTTCTATGAAGATCGACAAGAACAACACACCATCAGCTACTTAGACCTGAACTCTGAATAAGGCTTATCCGTATCCTGCAAACACCCATAACCAAAACAAATGGACAGTAAAACATGGCCATACCCAGAGATAACACATTTAATAAAGTCCCCCCTAAGTGCCAACAGATATTTTACACTGGGGGGGGGGGGTGGATTCAGACAAGTGAGATTTTTGCTCCTCCTTCGAGAAGCCAATTACCTTCAACACAGAGACCATGTCAAAATTTTTCACTTTGCACCATGCTTGCATGGATCAGCTCAAAGTGCAAGGCCCAGTTTGTTGATGGATGGTTTTTACTCATCAGTATTTGAAAATCTGCAAGATTTGTAGTTGGGGCACCTGGCTGGCTCATTAAGTAGAGCGTGCGACTCTCGATCTCACATTGGGTGTAGAGATTACTTAAGAATAAATCTCAAAATCAATCAATAAATCAATCACTATCTAAAATATTTAATTAAACACCAAATGAGGGCGCCTGGGTGGCTCAGTGGGTTAAAGCCTCTGCCTTCAGCTCAGGTCATGATCTCAGAGTCCTGGGATCGAGCCCCGCATCGGCCTCTCTGCTCGGCAGGGAGCCTGCTTCCCTTCCCCTCTCTCTGCCTGCCTACTTATGATATCTGTCTGTCAAATAAATGAATAAAATCTTTAAAAAAAAAAAAAAAAACCACAAATGACAGCCAACCAAGGCATCTGAAAGGGCTACCACTTGTCACTGGAGCCCTCTTTTACCCAGAAGGACAGTGTGTGGCCACTGCAAGTTACAAAGATGCTTCAATCTCATCAGCAACTTTCTGCCCCGATTGATTTTATATCAAACAATTTATGTGAGAAATTAAGGCCTTCTTCGATTTTTCTCTTTGGTTTTTAAGTCTACAGTGTTGACAACCCTACATGAATCCGTTCTTTTTGTGCAACAGTCTCAGCAGAAATAATTTAGCCTATGGAAAAGCAGGAAGTAATTCCCTGTCACTCAATATAAAACAAAAAAATACAGTTAAAAAAAAAAGTTGTTTTTCTTTCCAAACTGAGGCTATCCATGCTTCTGCTTCCATTGACGGAGATTTTGTTACAGAGACAAATAGATCCCCGATTTAGCAACACCCGATTGGCATGTTCTGAATTTTTTTCATGGTATCAAATTTCAGAATATAATCTCTAAACAAAAGCTTGTGTTTTTTGGGTTTTGGTTTTGTATTTTTTAAGAAATTAAGCCAGTGTCTACTCGATACCCTGGAGGTTCTACGGGGCTGCATATTCCCTTGACATAGAAAGCAGACTCTGGAGAGTTTAACAAAGGGTCACCACTAGCTCATATGGTGCCTCTGTGCAAATCGGAAAGGGAAAACCCTACCCTTAAAGTTTCTCTAGACTGGTCTGCATAAAGAATGTCATAACATGTTGATTATATGGCCACACCATATTCTTTTTACGAATGAGGCATTTTATGGTCATTCTCCTGGAAAAGGTCACCAAAAAAACCTAAAACCACCATGACTATGATGTGCCCGGGACTCTGGAGCGGGTAACCACTAGGAACCAGGGCGTGCCAGCTGAACGTGGCAGCCTTACTTTCTCATCTGGATTTCCTTTAAGAGGCAAAGGCTGTCCATCAAATCCTATTTCAAAATTGAAGGAATGAGCCAAATCTCACCCTTTACGGGAGTCTCGCTGGTTGAACTGCACTTGGAGGTTCCATCACCAGACTTTGATTACCAACAAAACGGGTTGCACTCCACTGTCTCATTGAAATGGAATTTACTCGGGGCACCTGAGTGGCTCAGTGGGTTAAGCCTCTGCCTTCAGCTCAGGTCATGGTCTCAGGGTCCTGGGATCGAGCCCCGCATCGGGCTCTCTGCTCCCCGAGGAACCTGCTTCCCTCCTCTCTCTGCCTGCCTCTCTGCCTACTTGTGATCTCTGTCTGTCAAATGAATAAAAAAAAAAAAAAGAAAGAAAGAAAGAAATGGAATTTACTCACTCCCGAGGGAAGCAACACAGGAGCTCCTTACCCAATGGGGTCTGGGTATGAGGTCTCACTTCACGACCAATCAGAATTTTAAATCCCCACCAACTTTCTACTGCATGTCATTCCCCAATTAAACTCGTCAGGAACATGCAGTGCTCGCTACAGAGAATTAACTGAATGTCATTGTACTTTATATTTAATTTTTAGGTATTTGAGCCGGGCACCTAAGAAGACCCAAAGAGTATGCACAGGTGTCTGGAAAGCAAGGACTACTCAGAACAAGAATGTTAACAGAGAACAACAAAAGTTACTATTTTCCATTTACACTTATACCAAGAGGAGCTTTCTTCTTACCCCCGGCTGTTTCATTTTCTGAATGGCAAACTTGAGCAGGTAGGATAACTGTTCGATGGTGAGCATGGTCATGGCTTTACTCTGAGTCTCGATGCATTCTGCTACTGTAATCTTCTACAAGTCAAAATCACACAAATTTCAGTTAGAAAAAAGTTACTATCCCTGTACAAAGTTTCCTTTCCTCCTACTTTTCAAACCAGCTCATAATAAAAAGTCTTTTCCATCCAAACGAGACTACTTGTTTCGCTTGAGAAAGACTCCAATCCAGCTGACCATACATTGGGTCAGTGGATAAAAATGAAGAGACACAGTAATCCACAGATGACGACCTTATTTGGAAGTGTTTTTCGCTCACGAAGATGACATAACCTGAGAAAGAAGGAGGTGGGCAGGGACCTGAAAAATCGTCATGATTGCAGCTGTGGGTTTCAAGAATGGGATGTGAAAGGAAAGACCACTAATGGTTTTAGGGTGATCTCTGCACACAATCAATCAGTCACTTAACTTGATCCTCTCGGCATTCTGGGCTACCTTTCAGAAAACTGACAAGGCATTAACTCAATGACATCACTGATGGAAAAGGACAGTCTTCCCCGCAGAAAGAATCCAAGGGATGGTAGAGAACTAAATATAAATGTGACTTCATTCTGTCACCATGGATGTGAACCCACTCAGGACATTCTGGCAAATGACACAAGATGCATAGTCTAGCTGTCTGTCTCCATGGGAAATAAATGTCATTCTGAAAGGGAAATTCCCATCAAAGAAGAGGCCCAGAGAAATGTCTGCAACCAGACTCTGCTATGTCAATCTGCTACCATATCCCAGAGCTCCAGACTCCTTATGTAGCAACACCGAAATAGCAAAGCCTGATGATGTCAGGAAACACTCTTTAACCATCTGTGTAGGGAGAGCTGAGAGAAGTTTTCTCCAATTAATCTTGATTTAGTTTCCATCCTTCATAGCTCTGGATCCTCCAAAAAGAACTTTCAGATGTGTCTAGTTGGTTGTCGAGGAAAAGGGCAACACAGGAGTTGCTCAGAGGCTGAAAACAGTACATGACACACCCCTAACTGCTTAGCTACCCGAGCCTGAGACAGCCAGCCCGGTACCCGCACTGCCAATGCACCCTTGGAAGACATTTGGGGCCCTTAACCTTAGACATGGAACACCTGTTTGTCTGAACTGCTGTTCGCTTCTAGGTAGCTATCCACGGCAAACACTTTCACCTCTGCTCCATCCCTGATCCCTCCCCTCCAGGCCAACAGTGCCCGGTTCCCATGAAATAGACTGAAATTGCCAGACAGGCATTTTCAAGATTCTTTTTTGTGAAGACAGGTCCAATGCTGAAGGGCAGAATCAGCCGAAGGCTGTAGGGCAAGGTCCTTCTGCTTGATAAAAAAGGGTTATAAAGAGAAACATTCCTCCTTGTAGAGGGATTTTTGTCTAGGCACAAGTGCTAAAAACCCCAGCAGCCACCTTATGGCCAAGGGGTGTGGGAGGGGACAGACATCACCTCCACAATGAAACAAAAAGGGTCTGGCTGTGCACAAACTCTGGCCTGGCCCTGCCTCTGGGTTCTTTCTACACAGGAGAATAAATCCCTACTATTCCCGCCACAACCCTCAAGAGCTGTACTTGCAGCAGCAAAAGCCACTATCGTTTCTGCAAAACTACTCAACGATTGGGAAAGGTGGGTCAAGACAAAAGGAAACCGAGGAAGGTTCCGAGGCCCACACTAACTGTAGAGGAATCAGGTGGAGCTCCACAACCAAAGGGCATCGCTGAGCAAAGGGGCGCCTATGCATCTCTCCGTCTCAAGTATCCCAGAGCACTGGCCGCCATCTTCCTCAATTTTAGGGGCAGAACACCATTATGTCATCATATCGATGTGATGTCTCATCTCTCTTCACACACTTCTTATTTTTCTCCTCCCCCAACACAAAAGCAGTACCACAGACACCATCCTAAAGCCTGCTTCTTTTCCTCACGAAAGACATCAGGAAGAACATTCCATTTCGCACACAGAAAGCTTCCTTGTGTGAGATCAAGTTCTAACAGACCTTCGAATCCAAGTGACAGTCCGCATTAAATGACTGTGCAGATGACATCATTTGCAGCATCTTGAAAAAGCGTCGTCACTGAAGTTGCCAAGAATGGAAGACACCTCAGAATTGTGCAAACAGGAATAATTGTTTTTAATAAAGAAAATGGTTAGGCTTTCCTACAAAAGACACATGTTCTTCACCAAGCCGGCGCAGTTCTGCTCGGGCTGTATGCCTGCAGCCTCCTCGCTGGAAGGCGGCAGAGCGCGCCTCTCAAGTCTTCCAGAGGCCATCCTGGTCCTCTTCACTTGACACGGAAACACCCTCCCCCCGCCTTACTCCCAACTCCTCCTCTCCAATTCATTTTATTTGGTTTTGGTCCTCTTCTCCTGAACAGCAGGTCACACGTGCCCCGTTCTGTTCACGGCCAGATCCCTAGCGCCTCCCGGGCACTCGAGAAACAGTTGTAGCATGAATGGAAGCATCAGATGACGACCCCACGAAGCAACCAACCCAAACTGGTCTTCTCAGCCCGGCTCCCACCGATGATTCAACGATGCAAGCAAGAGACAACATCCAAGAAGAGGAAAACCAGCATGCGATCTTTTCAGAATACGTGAATGTATTAACAGCTCTTAAGCGGACTTCTGAAATGTTCATTACAGCAGAATCAGAGAAGGCTGCAGATCCCAGAGTGATCCAAAGACCCAGGAAGAAAGAAAATCAACACTCAGTCCAATGGACTTTGCGAGAGCAGCAACGCTCAGGCCCCCACCAAAGCTGGTCCCAAAGGGGGGTGGACCAGGACAGAGCAAGTGGAGGGCAAGAAAGGCCTTTTCTTCCCCCGAATCTGGATTATTCAAAAAATTTTAAATGAAAGGAGGAAAGAGAAAGGAAAGGAAACGAAGCAGATAATGCATTCATTCGTCAGGAACTAACCTCACATTCAGGACAAAACCAGTCCCCCTCTGGTTCCGATGTCAGTCTCAGACACTTAGCGTGATAAACCCGGGGACAGAGCTCACAGCAAAGGACTTGGCCTTCCCGGTGACAAACCCAGCAGTAGAAATCATTCCGTCCATCCTGCGGTACAACATCAACAGGGTCTGTGGTGAGTGGCTGCTTCATATAGTAAAACGGACCATGTCTTAGTTCTGACTGAAATGTAGGCAAGAAAGACAGGTTTGGTTTCAAAACAAATGTGCATTCTCAAAAGGAATTTGAACAAATACATCAATAACAACAAAAGAACATCACAACATTCCACACATCCCTTCACTTGGGTTACTCTACAAAAGCTAGCTTGGGTTACTCTACAAAATACACAGTCTGCAGGTCATTACATACTACGCATTTTTATTTCCTCTCCCTCTCTTCTATTTTCAGAAGGCATGGACTGAAAAGCTGGTGTCTAAGAGTTCAGAGGCTGCACCAACAGAATAATACAACGGCTACAACCCAGGCATACCCAGGTTCAAATTGTAGCTCTACCGGCTGCATGACCCTGGGCAAATCTCCACCTCTCAGCTTCAACTTTCTCATCTGTAAAATGGGGATTATAATACCTAACACCACGGTATTTGGGTTGGGAGTCAATGGGATGATAGAACATATGCATTGAACACAGTGCTGCCATTACTGATAGACCAACAAATGAAGTCAAAACAAAGCCAACAAAACTATGGGAATTCACCCCAGGATTACTTCAACAGGCTCTGGGAGAAGAGATCAATTGGATTTGAGTCACCCTCCCTTCCCCAAAAAAAAAAAAAAAAAAAAGGCATTTTTTTTTTACTCTATGCCCAACGCATAAAGTATCTGAGCTAACCAGAGGCTTCCTGAAGCCATAATCTTCAACAACAAGGTACTACGATTTGCAGAGGTGCTAGATCTCCTGTTCAGAACCACCAAGAGCAGAAAGATGACACAAGTGGCCAATCCATGGGAAGCAAAACCCCTTCCTGCTCCAGACTATCAAGAAAAATGTTTCCCTAATGATACAGATTATAAAATCCAGCAAACCCACATTCCGAACACCTAACATCACTCAAAAGAAAATCATTAGGGGGGCACCTGGGTGGCTCAGTGGGTTAAAGCCGCTGCCTTCAGCTCAGGTCATGATCCCAGCGTCCTGGGATCGAGCCCCGCATCGGGCTCTCTGCTCAGCGGGGAGCCTGTTTCCTCCCTTCTCTCTCTGCCTGCCTCTCTGCCTACTTGTGATCTGTCTGTCAAATAAATAAATAAAATCTTTAAAAAAAAAAAAAAAAGAAAGAAAGAAAATCATTAGGAAAACGTCTACTGGAAATCAGTAACAAATACAATATTTAAGAAGTACTATAAAAAATTCTGAGGCTGCCCGGATGGCTCAGTTGGTTAAGCGTCTGTCTTTGGCTCAGGTCATGATCCCAGGGTTCTGGTTCCCTGCTCAGCAAGATCAGCAAGAGTCTGCTTCTCCCTCTGCCTCTCTCCCTGGCTTGTGCTCTCTCTCGCTCACTCTCTCAAATAAATAAAATCTAAAAAAGGAAAGGAAAGGAAAGGGGGAAGGAAGAGGAAAAAGTAATTCTGAGGCTGAGGGCGGGGCACCTGGGTAGCTCAGTCAGTTAAGGATCCCACTCTTCATTTCAGCTCAGGTCATGATCTCAGCATCATGGAATCGAGCCCAGCACTGGGCTCCACACTCAGCGTGGAGTCTGCTTGAGATTCTCTCCTACTCCTTCTGCCTCTCCATCTCTCTCACATATATACAATAAACTTTTTTTTTTTTTTTTTTTTTTTAAAAGAAAAGAGGGACGCCTGGGTGGCTCAGTCAGGTGAGCCGCTGCCTTCGGCTCAGGTCATGATCCCAGGGTCCTGGGATCGAGTTCCGCATCAGTCTCCTTGTCCAGCAGGGAGCCTGCTTCTCTCTCTGCCTCTGCTGCCACTCTGCCTGCTTGTGCTCTCTCTCTGACGAATAAGTAAAATCTTTAAAAAAAAAAAAATCTTTAAAAAATAAAAGAAATTCTGGGAGCAAGTGAGTGGCTTGGCCAGTTAAGCATACAATTCTTGATCTCAGCTCAGGTCTTTATCTCTGGGTTTTGAGTTCAAGCCCCACACTGGGCTCTTGACTTGGCCTAGAGCCTACTTAAAAAAGAAAGAAATTCTGGTGGTAAGCATCAAAATGACCCAGTAACTGGCTGTGCAACTTTAAGAAAGTTACTCAACCCTCTTTGAGCTTGATTCCATGGATAATGGCTCAGCCACAACCACAGGACCTATCTTTGACAGTAAGCTTTTCTTCCTGTCCTGTTCTTCAGCAAAACATTACCGTTTCCTCCACAAAGATCTCATATGTTGGTTACAGCTGCCTAATTTCTGTTGACACTATGAATGGGATCTTTCTCTATTCCATTTTCTAAGTAGTCATTGTTGGTACCTAGAAATGTGGTTAGACTTTTTAAGCCTGACCTCCGGTATATACAGCTCTAACACTTTATTGATTAAAAAGATCTGTTCTAAGCAACATCGGTTTTGTCTGTTCCTCTCTAGTATTTTTACACTCCTTTTCTTTTCTCTTTTATTCTAATGGGGCCTTTATTTTATCCTGGGACACCCCCTGCCCCCAGGATAATGGGAAAGAGTGGTCAAGATTACAAGCAGTCATGTCTTGTTCCTGGTTTTTATTATGAGGTTTTAAAGTTCTCGAAATGCCTGCTATTTCTACACTCCTTTTTATCAAGCCTCCCAGATGCTACCTTAGCAGATCCTTGTTAATCCATCCTTCGAAGCCTCCCTACTCTCATTTCTACTAAGAAAACAACAAAGACTTTTCTTTTTTTTTTAAGATTTTACTTATTTGACAGAGAGAGCACAAGCAGGCAGGGCGGCAGGCAGGGGGAGGGGGAGAAGCAGGCTCCCCACTGAGCGGGGAGCCTGATGCGGGGCTGGATCCTGGGATCATGACCTGAGCTGAAGGCAGACACTTAACCAACTGAGCCACCCAGATGCACCAACAACTAAGACTTTTAAGGGCAACTGCGTAATTCCTGAGCCCAGTTATTTCCCTGGTTCAGTTCAGATACAGGCTCTATACTTGGTTTTTAGAGAGTAACACCATTACAATTTTCTCCCCAAGTGTTCAACATACTCTCATACATTCTCTTCATTTTATCCTCACAACTCCCCAGAGAGGTACTCAAGATAGACACTACTAGTCTCACTTGACAGATGACAACACTAGGTTATAACAACCCAACTTTTCCTCACCCTGATGCCCTATGTAAGACAATGCGTGATGAGGAGAGACCCTAATGATGAAGTGATCCTCTCAGAGAACATTCTCTGTAGGTCAAAATAACTTCTCTTTCATAAAAAGAGCTGTGAAGGGGGGTGGGGGAATCTGAAAATGAGGAAAACAACTAGAAACACCACATAAGGGGACATGAAAGGAAAACATGGCAGGGGGTGGGGAGGGGGCTCTGACCCTCACACTACTGTTGTTCAGGGCAGAAAATTCTTTGAGGGACGGAGCCATCTTGTGCACTACAGGATGTGTGGCAGCATCTGTGGCTAGATGCTTGGAGCATCCCACCATCCACAAAACTATGATGATCAAAAATGTCTCCAGGGGCGCCTGGGTGGCTCAGGGGGTTAAGTCTCCGCCTTTGGCACAGGTCGTGATCTCAGGGTCCTGGGACTGAGCCCCAAGTTGGGCTCTCTGCTCGGCAGGGAGCCTGCTTCCCCTTCTCTCTCTGCCTTCCTCTCTGCCTACTTGTGATCTCTCTCTGTGTCAAATAAATTAATAAAATCTTTAAAACAAAACAAAACAAAAAGTCTTCAGATATTGCCAAATGTCCCTGGGGGGCAAAACTGCCCTTGGTTGAGAACCACCAATATTCAGGGTCCCCTCTCTGCCTAGGAAATTCTTGGTGCATTTGGGGCAGGAGAAAGGGTGAAGGGGGGTTTTAAGGAGGGGAGCAGGGAGCGGACAAGGAGGAGGACAAAAAAGAAGAGGGAGGCGAGGTGTGGAAGGAAGAGGAGGAGATCCTCACATGTCAAGCAAGCAGGATCTATTTCTAACCTGAGTGAGGTCTTCCAGAATGCTTTTGTGGCTTTTGCAACAACGCAGTAAGCCATAGTTCAGTGCCTGACTTCCTTTCAGCAAGTTAATAATAGGACAGGAAGAGCCGATCTAAACAAAACTTGAAGAATCGAACAGGCCAGCTAATCTCCCTAACTGGCAACCCAGGTCCCTCCTGCCCGATAGAAGCCGTCCTGCTGTTTCTGCACTTAAGCGCCGACCCCCACGTCCTTGCCCTCACCCCACACCTGGCTGGGAGTGGGTGTTCCTGGGGGGGGGGGGGTCCTGAGGGGTGCGTGCCAGGCTGCCCCAAACCCTCTTCAGGATATTCCCTCTTTCTTGAAGCAACATTGCTGCAGCTCAGAACCAGCTGCCTGGTAACGTCGGCATCCATCAGAGATCTGCCTTATCGGCCGCTTGCGTTTCCTGCTCCATAAAAATAGTCCGATAACAAATATGGAACATTTAAAAAAGGAAAAACCTGGGCGCCTGGGTGGCTCAGTGGGTTAAAGCCTCTGCCTTCGGCTCAGGTCATGATCTCAGGGTCCTGGGATGGAGCCCTGTGTGGCGCTCCCTGCCCAGCAGGGAGTCTGCTTCTCCCTCTCTCCGCCTAGGTTCTCTCTTTGTGTGACTCTCAAATAACTAAGTAAATAAAATCTTTAAAAACAACAACAAAAAAAGACAGCGAATAGCTGAAGGCTTTGCAGCTCATGTGCTCTCTATTACAAGGACTCAAGTTGGCCACAGTAGCAAAAGAGCAACCACAGACAACATGTAAATGAAAGAATGTGGCTGTGTGCCAATAAAACTTTATTTTCAAAACCAGGCTCTGGGCGGCATCTGGCTCACAGGCTGTAGTCAGCGGACACCTGGTCTGTGCAAAACGGAGAACGGGTCCTCTGGCTGGGTGTGAGCACAGGGTGCATGTGGGAGACACGGGGGGACCACAATCTCAAATTCTTACATGGACCACGGAGGTAACACACATGAAATGAAAACGGTCCTCGTTCCAGCTTTTGTTCTTCTCCACTTAGAGCACCAACGCTGCAAAATATGTCTCTGCTCTAAGAAAAACTGCCCAGCCCTGGAGTGTGAGCAGTGTCGCTGGCACTCAGCTGGGACGCTGGCGAGACAACAGGGAGAGGCAGAACTCAGGCCCATCTTAAGGGGCAGCTCCAGCTCAGCTCCAGTGATGGGGACAACGAGGCGGACACACACTCCCAGTGCTGCCAGAGCTCAGGAAGAAGCCTACACACACACACACACACATGCACACGCACACGCGCACACACACACACACACACCTGTCTCCACTGTTAATACACTACCCCAGCCCAACAAGGAACTTCTGTGAATATTTTCAAGTTTTTAAGACAATGCACGGGCCTGACAAGTAAGACCTAGCTCACCCACTTATACAGCTCACCCTGTACTCAGAGGCAGTGAGGGGGAGCCCCATCATTCCTTTACCCTATTTGATCGAAAGTATACCAATGGCCACCCAATCTGTTAGCAGATTCTCAATCCTTTAATGATGGGGAGGAGGGGTGAAACCTCTCAGAAGGGAGTCTTCCTAGTCAAATGTCCCAAGAACCAAAAATGAGAGTGGCTCTTTTTCAGTAAAGGTCCTAATGTCATTTGAAGAAAGATCCTTCTTCAGACATCTACTGCAGGGTATCTGGCAACCTGATCTTCCACAAAACGCCAGGAGTGTCCTTCCAGGCTTTGGGCTGTCTCTCCCCACCCCAATCCCCAGAAAAAGTACCTCCAAGTTTTTTCCAAACCTTTCCTACAGAGTGAAACCACTAGACCAAAACGCTATAAAAAGGTAATTGTAAGGGCTCCTGGTGGCTCGGTCGGTTAAGCATCTGCCTTCGGCTCAGGTCATGGTATCGGGGTCCTGGGATGGATCCCCGCATCAAGGGAGTCTGCTTTTCCCTCTCCCTCTGCCCCTCCCCACCCCCCGCTTGCACATGCTCTTTCTCTCAAATATATAAATAAAATCTTTTTTAAAAAAATTAATTATAGGGCAGGCGTCTGGGTGGCTCAGTGGGTTAAGCCTCTGCCTTCAGCTCTGGTCATGATCGCAGGGTCCTGGGATCAGGTCCTGCATCAGGCTCTCTGCTCAGCCGGGAACCTGCATCCCCCTCTCTCTCTGCCTGCCTCTCTGCCTACTTGTGATCTGTCTGTCAAATAAATTAATAAAATTTAAAACAAAATTAATTACAGGGCCATGTGGGTGGTTCTGTCAGTTGGGTATCAGCCTTTGGCTTGGGTTATAATCCCAGGGTCCTGGGACTGAGCCCTGCATCGGGCTCCCTGCTTGGCAAGAAGCCTGTTCTCCTTCTCCCTGTCTGCTACTCCCCCTGCTTGTGGTCACACTCTCTGTCCAATAAATAAATGAAATCTTTAAAATAATAATAATTATTATAAGCCCGGGGCACCTGGGTGGCTCAGTGGGTTAAAGCCTCTGCCTTCAGCTCAGGTCATGATCTCAGGGTTCTGGGATCGAGCCTCACATCGGGCTCTCTGCTCGGCAGGGAGTCTGCTTCCTTTCTTCTATCTCTCTGCCTGCCTCTCTGCCTACTTGTGATCTCTGTCTGTCAAATAAATAAATAAAACTTTAAAAAAAAATAATAATTATTATTATAAGCCTTAAATACCTTTTTCCCAAAAAACAAAGTGTGTTTTAAAGTTCCTCTTACAACTCCCCTAAAAATTACTAAATTCCTAATATATGAAAAATGGGTGAAATAAGGTCCAACCTTAAAAATTCAACCCCTGGGCACCTGGGGGGCTCAGTTGGTTGAGCGGCTGCCTTCGGCTCAGGTCATGATCCCGGACTTCCAGGATCGAGCCCCGCATCGGGCTCCCGGCTCCTTGGGGAGTCTGCTTCTCCCTCTGACCTTCTCCTCTCTCATGCTCTCTCTCACTCATTCTCTCTCAAATAAATAAATAAAATCTTTAAAAAAAAAAAATTTCAACCCCTATCTCCATCCAAATTTGGTAATAAAGTCTACCAAAAATAGAAAAATATGGCGGAGGGGGGCTGCTTGTTTTTATAAAGCAAGAAAAGCTTTCTCCTTTTTTTGAACACAAAAAAATAAATTAAAGAAAATGAGGAGAAGAGGGGAAGAATATTGATATACGCCAAAATTCAAAGGCACCTGAATGCCTGAAAGAGCCAGAAGCAGTAGCAATGAGCAAAACAAACAGGGTTTGACAATGGGGAGAGGTGGGGAGTGTGGAAAACTAGAACACCCTGTGTCCAACGGGGCAGGCTCAGCACAAGAAATGAAATCTTGCCATTTGCAACAACGTGGATGGAACTAGCGGGTATTATGCTGAGCGAAATTAAGTCAATCAGAGACAGACAACTATCATATGATCTCCCTGATATGAGGAATTTGAGGGGGGGTGTTGGGGAAGGAAATAATGAAACAAGATGGGATTGGGAGACAAACCAGAAGAAACTCTTAATCTCAAGAAACAGAGGGTTGCTGGGAGGTGGGGGTTAGGGAGAGGGTGACTGGGTTATAGACATTGGAGAGAGTATGTGCTATGGTGAGTGCTGTGAAGTGTGTAAGCCTGATGATTCACAGACCTGTATCCCTGGGGCAAATAATACATTGTATGTTAATAAAAATAATTTTTGAAAAATTAAAAAAATAAAGGGGCAGGCTCTACTGCACTCCAGCTATTGCTGGATTTTTCTGAGTTTTTGTAAGAACCCAAAAATGTAAGTTGTTACTTGAAATCTCATGATCTTCAAATGTTGGTGAATAAGAAATTATATTACTGGTAAAACCCAGCATTTACAGACCTACAATTTGCTTTTAATTCCATAATTTTGTAATGCTATAAAATTCTAAAAGAAAGAAAGAGGAAAGGGAAAGTGTCCAGAAGACTTTTTTTTTTTTAAGGGATTTAAGTTCCCCTTAAGGAAAAACAGACTGTTACAGGAGAGAGGCTGCTGCTACTGTGCAAATATTATGTACTAGAATGAATTATGGGGTCAAGGGTCAGGAACGTCACTTCTTTGCAGTTAAGCCCGTTTATCCTCTGCCAACTCCTGACTGTTTGGCCCCAGGGAGTTTTAAGGCTGAAAAACAAACCTACAATCAGCCTTACAATGTTTCCAGCCCAAACCCCTATTTTACAAGATAACGAAATCTCAAAGATGGGCAGGCACCTGACAGGGTCCCACACTGAGTCTCCCAGACACAGTGGGGCTAGAAAAAGCCAGATCTCTAGGTCCAGACGGCATCTCCCCTGTGCAACAGTCCCATAAACTCTTCTATCAATACTGAAGATGACGGATTATTGAGGAGCATAATCGTGCCCCATGTCCAGCCCTTCCCAGGCCCCCCTTTTCCAAACCCAGAGTGCGCTATGTATTCACGAGGAGCAGCCCCCACCCCTCCACCCCGTCACGACAGCAGCCGCCAAACACTGGCCAATTTCTGACGCTGCCAGCCTGGAAGGGGACACGGACTGATGAACGTGTCAATGTGGTCACGGGCCTTCAGTGTTACAGAAACGGTCCTAACACGTGGATGGGGACGGGAGAGAAGAAAATGCATGGACTCCCCAAGGAGATCAGCTTCCAGAAAGAGAGGTACAAGCCAGCTCCCTAAAAGACGGGGAGGAACTCAAAAAGTGTGCTTCACGTGTGCACACACACGGAGAGGCCAAAGGAGAAGGCTTTCTGCAAAGAGGGGACACTCCACCTCATGCCTTCCTGATACCTGGTAAGGGAGAGTTTGCCCAGGAAGTTAAATTATTAGCTTAGTTAAGGTTTGGGGATTATCTGTGGACTTCCTGTTTCTTTCTCTTTTTATTTTTTTCTTTTCTTTTCTTTTTTTTTTTAAGAGAGAAAATCTCTTCTAGGACCCCGCCCAGTGTGGAGCCCAAGGCAGGGCTCAACCCAGGCACCTTGAGATCATGACCTGAGCCAAAAATCAAGAGTCAGACACTCAAGCAACTGAGCCCTCAGGCACCCGTTTGTGTTGCTTAGTCTTCACTGCCAGCAGCTATGGGATGGTTTCTGGGTGACAGGGATGGGTCATCAGTGCTTCAAGCCAGACGGGCAGCCCTAAGCTCAAATGCAGCTTCTGCTTCGTTCTGAGGCCTTGAGGAGAAACCTTAACTTCTCTGAACCTCTGTGTTTTCATCTGTAAAATGGTCACAATTACAGCCCTTTCCCACGGGGTTATTACAAACATGAGCACAGAAAAATGCCTTACAACAGGAAGTAGCACAGGGCCAACCGACGTCTCTTAGTATTATTATCACCAGCACATTGTATGTGCTTCTCAATCCCCTGAGACATTTATTTAGGACCCATTTCTTCTCTTTTAACGGGATTCCCATCTCATTAGACCTTTACTATCTGACACAGTAGCTATAAGCCACAGGCAGTCAACAAATTAAAATTAAATTAAAAATTCAGTTCCTCCAAGAAACAGACTCTTAACTACAGAGAACAAACTGCCAGTGACCAGAGGGGAGGTAGGGGGCGGGGATGAAGTCAAGTGCACGTACTGTGATGAGCACAGGGCGTGATGAGCACGGGGCGTTGTAGGGAAGTGTTGAAACACCACACTGTACACCTGAAACTGACACTGCGCTCGATGTTAACTGGAATTTAAATAAAAACTTAAATAATATTTTTTGGTTAAAAAAGAAAGGAAAAAAAAAATAAAAACCCAGTGCCTGGGTCACATTTGCCATGTGCAGGTGTTCAATGGTCACAGGTGGCTTGTGGCGATGACACACAACAGCACAGATCTAGAACATCTCTGTGGCTGCCATTTCATTACTTCACACCTAGTTCGTGTGATTATTCCGCTAAGTATCGAGCCTGGCTTAATTTTTATTATTACGATTGACATCGTGTGTCGCTCACTTCATCACCACACCCCGTGAAATCCCGTTACTCTCGTCTCAGTGGATAAGCCAACCAGGCACGAAGAGGTTAACTTGCCCACGGCCACACCGCAAACGCAGTGCTGGCATCTCGCTATATAATTTTGAGCATGGAAATAGATTAGTGTGCAGAAATGCACCCCTCCTTCCAGTTCTGGGCATTTAACCCTTGCTAGGTTTCTTCCCAGGAAAGCGACAACCTTGTTTTTACTCAACCTCCGATCCCCAGGGCCCACTCTGGCACTCCGTAACGCACGAGGCGGATGAATGCATCCCGAGGAATCCCTACCGAAATGCTCACAGAACCACCGGGGCGTCCTGTTTCCTCCAGGGCTAGGAGATCTGACGTCATGGCCCACTAAAGCATCTACCATTTTTTTAAATCAGAAGAGTATCTAGCCTGCATCAGAGAATTTTAAAGCTAGGTCTCTTAAGTTCTAAGACAGCTAATGGATGTTCCTATCCGGCTGATAGGTGTCGGCTGCAGGAGGACGGGTTCCAGAAAAAGACTCTGATCGCCCCGGGGTGATGCGCAGTGAGAGGAAATGGTGACCAATTACCAAAGAGGACAGTAGACAATGGGTAGAGACAGCAGCTGTGTTACCACAGACCTGAACCTGTTATTTTACAGATGAGAAAGCTGAGACCAGGAGGGGAGAGCCTGCCTCAGCCCTGTAACTACCTCCAGGCAGACCTCAGCCCTATCCTACGGACATGGCCTAGCAAGAAAAACTTTTCAGGCCACCTGGGGAAAACAGCCCTAGAGGTAAATAAGAAATCCAAGGAAAATCCCCAAATCCTACAGCACAGTATCTTCAGCTCATCTGGGTCACTGCCCTGTCCCCAAAACAGATCTAAAAAAGCCACTGGAAATTTCTACACAGACCCATTTGGAACTGCCCTTCTTGTCTTATACAAATGACAGCTGGAGCAAGGCAGCTTGTTAAATGCCAAGAACACAGGCTGTCAGAAAGACCCGGAAAGCTACAGCGCTGCTCACTACCGCCTTCGTCCTGCTGGTGTGGACGCCATTCCCAGCGGCCCTTTACCTGCTCCTTATTGTTATTGTTCAGTAAGCCAGGTTTCTTTTTCTTTTTAATGGGGCTTGTGGATGTGTCCTGTGGCGAGTGGCCATTGGAAGAATGCGGAGGGCTGGGGAACTTTCTTTTCTGGGCTGTTCTCTCTGTGGAGCCAGGATCTGAAAGAGACACACAGGACCACGTATTTTAAAGCAGTCATCAGGGAGGCCGAGGCCCCCCAGGGAGAGGGTGTATGGGACACAAGGCATTCCGTCCCCAGGCCCAATGCCGTTGTGGTGTTCATTCATTCGTCCTCCTAGAAGAATACACTCACCCCATCCCTTTGGTTAATGGTCTCAAAAGTCACACTCTCTTTCTTCAGTCTGCATACCATTTTTGTTAAAATTTTAATTCACTGCTATGGTAAAAAAAAAAAAAAAAAACTGAGAAACTTCACGTAATCACCTAGACTTCTGGCTTTTCTTAAAAAAACAAAACAAAACACACACAAATCGGGCCCTGCATGGCCTTACGGTCCCAGACTGATCTGTATATCAACCAGTGAGCCATTTATTTAGTTGGAAATGTACTCACCATTTTGCCAAAATCCCTACCCTTCTCTGTGTCCCTGCTGACCATGAGTTGTGTCACAGAGACCCCAGTACCACCCTCATCCCAAAGAAGTATTTCTTCTTCGTACTCATGCCTGATGGCAACAGCCAGGAAACCAGGAAAGACAGCCCAGAGAGGCCACACACTTCCAGAAATCAAAGACATACATACTTCTTTGTGAAAGACGACAACAGTGATGGTGTTGTGCTTGTTTGTGACTTTCCTCCAAAGGGGTAAGACACAAATGACATTCTCCCGGTTTCTCCTCTGAGATGTGCCAGTCCCCCAACCCTCGCCGATTCCTTCCTTCCCATTTTTACTCTCCCAGCATCTCATTTAAGCCCAGACGCGTCCACCAGCACCCAATCTTCACCTGCAAGGCCTTGGGTCCACTCCATGCCTGACGGCTGTCTCATTAACATCGGGACGAAGTAAGGGCCCAGGGTGGTGTGCCTTACATTCTGAGAAAGAGAAGTTACAGGCACAAGGAAAGACAGCTATGTGAGAGCACAGGGGATGGGGTGGGATGTGGAATCCAGAAGGACGACTATCCCCAACGCGAAACTGACAACGTGCCTCCTCCAGTTTTAACTCACAGGCAAGCCCCAGCATGCGGGATGCGCCATGCGTCACCAGCCTCTGCGTGTGGACAGGAGTCCCTGGGGCAGATGAACACAGCCCAGGACGGACACATGCGAGGCCTCCTAGGGGTCTCCTTCTGCCTGAAAGACCATCTTCCAAGCAGGCTCATTAAAGGAGACCGTGAACGACTTCTGCAAAAGCTGATCCACAGGATGGAACGTTCCAGTCTCACTGGGCAACTTCAGAAAAACCCCGAACAAGTGTTCCGGGTGCTGCACTGACACACAGCCCCATGAGGAAATTAAATGCTAACCACAGGCACCTTGAGGGAGACAGACCCCAGAGTCTGGAGGATCACGCCACAAGTGAAGGCCCAGAGAGCCTGAAGGGATGGCCCCGAGGCACATGGGGAAACAGCCCCAGAGTGTAAGAAGGAAATCCAAGGAAAATCCCCAAATATTACAGCACAGGATCTTCAGCTCATCTGGGTCACTGCCCAGCAAGTTAACAGGAAAACTCCCCGAAAAGGTACAGCCTGGAACCGGCGTTCCCCTAGAGAGAGCCTCCTCTCTCTCATGCCCAGCAGAGATCCTTACCCCTCTCTGTCCTCATCCGTGAAGGCTCACTTCCTCCACCTAGAAACGCATGCTACGGATACAGTCACAGGAAGCAAAGCACCCCTAAGGCGCTTCAAATGAGACACTGAGTGTTGTACCCACACTGGAAATGACGAACGTGTCCACAAATCGAAGACTGGTCTAGTAACATACCATAGGCATACACTAGAATATTCTTTCTTCATTTTATTTTTTTACATAATCTCACGCCCAACGTGGGGCTTGAACTCACAACCGCGATATCAAGGGCCACATGCTCAACCAACTGAGCCAGCCAGGCGCCTGCCCCTCCCCCCATACAGTGGAATATTCCGCAGCCATTAAGAATAAGGAGGCACCTCTATGCAAACAGATCCATGACAATCTGCAAGCTTCTGCATCAGGCAAAAGAGCAGAACACACTGAGCACCATTAAAAGACTGACACACACACACCCAAAAAACGACGTTAGAAATCGAAGTTTGGGGCACCTGGGTGGCTCAGTGGTTTAAAGCCTCTGCCTTAGGCTCAGGTCATGATCTCAGGGTCCTGGGATCGAGTCCCGCATCGGGCTCTCTGCTCAGTGGGGAGTCTGCTTCTCCCCCTCTCTCTGCCTGCCTCTCTGCCTACTTGTGATCTGTCAAATAAATAAATAAAATCTTTAAAAAAAAAAAAAAAAGAAATCGAAGTTTGCACAAGCCTAGAACATTCCCAGATGAACACAAAACTACTACAGAGCTCTCAACTGAGACCAGCGGCTGCCTGGGGGAAGGGAAACATGCAGGAGAAAGGGGAGGGATCATTTTCACTGTGTACCCTTGTACACTCTATTTACCATGAGCGTAGATGACTTTATCAAAATAAATTTGAAGTGAGGCATTTAGGAGATTCAGGAGCATGCAAAAAGGCAGCAGGTACAAACCAAAGCCAGGAACGAGCAAATGACGGAAGGCCTGATTCAGGAAAAACAATGTCACCGGATGGACAAAGCTGGGACCCATCACCATGGGCTTGGGGACTGCAGTCTGGGATTTGTTCAGCGTAGAGCTGGTAAACCCAAATAACCCTGCTCAAATGTCCGAGGATGTGTGTTTAAGAAGGGTGTTTTGGTTGGGCACCTGGGTGGCTCAGCTGCTTAAGGGTCTAACTCTTGATCTCAGCTCAGGTCTTGAGATCAAGGTCAGAAGTTCAAGCCCCATGCTGGACTCTACACTGGGTACTGGAGACTATTAAAAAGAATAAAAAATAAAAAACAAAAAAAAACAGAAAGGTGTTTTGGGGGCCCCAAGGAGATGCATCCCAGAAGAAACGGCACCCTGACCAGACAACATTGAAAGTAACCAGGCAACGCTTTTGATACTTGTTACATATTGTTTCATTTGAGGATAGATATTTTATTCACTTCTTTATTTCAAAGATTTACTTATTTGAGAGAGAGAGCATGTGTGGGGTGGGGGGTGACATGGGGCTTGAAGTGGGGCTCGACATGGGGCTCGATCTCATGACCCGGAGATCATGACCCAATTCGAAATTAAGGGTCAGATGCCGAACCGACTGAGCCACCCAAGAGCCCCTGTGGGTAGATTTTTAAAGAGGAAAGGACATGAGCAAAAACCCATCAGCAGAAAAAAGTTAAGGGCACATTCAGGACAAAAACAACTCGTGTGTTTCCATGTTTGTTAACGGAGCACACTGGGTTTTGGAAGGGACAGCTTTTCTCATTGTAAGGACCACCTGGGCATCCTCCTACTCACTGCCAGCAGTGCTCCCAAACACACTGACAAAAGGCACCCCCGCGTCCTTCCCAAACACTCACAGGGGGGAGGTACCAGCCTCCTGGACAATCACTGGGCTAGAACACGAGAACAAGGCAGACGACCCACACAGCACAGCCAACACTTAGCCAGACTCTGGGAGCCAGAAAGGACAGCAGCCCCACCTTGACCATCTAAGTTACCTGCTGGTAGCTGAGAACCCCCTGGGACAATGGATCCCAGGAAGCAGTCTCCACACTAGCAACAGTGGCACCTGGGAATCTGTAAGAAATGCACATTCTCAGGCCCTACGCCAGAGCTACAAATCAGAAACTCTAGAGGAGAGCCTGGCCATCTGTGGTTTAAGGAGCCCTCCAGAGAATTCGGGAGCATAGTGGTTTCAGATGCTCTAGAATGTGTGTTCGGGGAAGGCGATCGAAGTTCTTTCTCATTTGTGTGGAACAGGATTCACTACTAGTAAAGCCGGCCTCCTCTCCTTCCCCAAGGCCATCTGAGGGCTTGGCCTGGGGCTAACGGAACAGAAGCTGGGCAAGGAGGCACGGCAGGAGAATAAAGACAGCGAAACAGGAGAAAACGCCAGGCTGCATCTGCAAAATGGGAGAAGGGAAAAAGGGGCCAGGCTGAACTTCTCATGTGCAGTCCATGAACGTGTTCCAGGGACCCACAAACCATAGGCCACGGTTCTGTACAAGGAGGCAACTTCGGTAGGCCACGCCTACCCTACCTAAGAGAGTCATCAACACTAAAGATTAAAACTACAGGACCAGACGACCTTAAGGTCCCTTCTGAACTTTGAAATTCATCATTAATTCCAGCGGAGAGACGGGAGAAATACACACAGAAGCAATTTAAGCCAGAGACAGCAATTGTGCCCAAGCCCAGCAGGAAACCGAAGGGGAAACTGAAGTCCTGCTCAGCGAGGAGGGCTCCGACCAAAGGCTGCCCGTACCGGAGAGGACCCCAACCTTCTAATCCCAGCAAACCACAAAAACCTCAGTCCTGTTGCCGGCTACGAACACACCGACTCCCTCCAGAGCTAATGAGAGATCGGCGGCTGCGTCCAAGGGGCAGGAGTGGAACGGGACCCAAGCAACAGACGCATCTGTCAAAGGCAGAGGCTTTCCGCGAGGCTCTGGAGGACAAAAGCGAGAAACACCAGCTGGCTTCACAGTCCTTTCGGAAGTCAGCGTTCTGAGTTAGAAACCGGACTACTCCTAGGCCTCGGGTGGTGACAGAAGGGTGGGCGTGGGCTTTGCTGTAGTCATGGCAACAAAGCCGCCTGTGCAGGACCTTTTCCAGAAAGCTGAGTCAAGCTTTTTTTTTCCCCTTCTTTAATGATTTAATTCTGACGAGGATTTATTGCTAAATGCATCTCCTCTATAAACTTGGAAGGCTGACAACAGCCACCGTGGACTGAATCACCAGGGAAATGGCTCAGCCTAGATCTGAAAGTCCTTTCTGTGAGGCAGCAGGGCCTGGCGCGATTCCACTATGGGACTGGCCCACCAGCGACCCTCTCTGCCTCCTACCCCCTCTCCCTCAAAATAAGTCTGGTTCTGAAGGAGTTAACGTGGGCAAGGGAGGACAGCTCCTCCAGGCAAAGGACAGAGCGGTGACTCAGGAGAACAGCTTGGCATGGAGCAGAAACCAGCAGAACTTTCCCCTCCTGTGACATTTCAGTGAAATCTTAATAATATGGGAAGGCCTACTGGGTATTAGGAACCAAGCATGTGATGAGATCCTTCTCCAACCCTGTGTCTCGTGAACTGCCAGAAATAATCCCACTCAGCCCCTCCGAGATGTCCCCTGACCT